>NC_090440.1:700302264-701706216 GCF_031143425.1 Pleurodeles waltl
TTATTCAGGAAACCAAGTTTATCACAGAGATTTTCAGGATACCTCCCCTCCCACAACTCAAGTTGGTCCCCTTTTTCTTCACTTATTCCCACACATAAAACTTGATCCTGGTTATTCAGATCTAAAGTAATTCCCAATTCCCTTTGTTTTGGCCACCCAAGCAAATATCACCCATTCTTCGCCACATACACATTCAGTTGAGTGTTGCGAACTTTAAAACTGATGTTGGCTTCAAAACAACCAATTACCTCAATACTCTTCCCTCCATTTGCTACTAACTTAACGTCTGATTGCCTTAACACCTCATCCTGGTCCTCACCCACCAAAGTATACCTTGCACCAGAGTCTGCTGTCATCCTTACATACTTATCATTCACCCCTTCCTCACAAAGTGGAGCATCACAATCACCATTATCACGCACAAAATGTACTTCATTTTCACTAAAAACCTTCATTGGTTTCTGCTGTGTCCATCATCGACCCAACAATGTTTACATTCCTTTCCATACTATTGTTGGATTTTTAAATCCCTTTTCACAACCATGCATAGTGTCCTCTTTGTTTGCACTTCCTGCATGTTTTTACCAGTGCCGGCCACATTTTGGCACTAGCAACATGACCTTTTATCCCACATCTCCAACAGATCCTTGAGGTCTCCTGGTCAGTTTCACCATCACCTCTGCTTCTGTATTCAGGCCCTTTCCGATTTATTCTCTTTCCGTCTCTGTTCCTCACCACATCTGTAGTTTTATGTCTTCTGATATAAACTCCTACGTAAGTTCATCCACCATCAACAATTTGTTCAGAGTCTTAACTGATATTTTGAGTATCAATTGGTTCCACAATATTTAATCATGGAACAACTTATAATTGCAGGATGCTGCCAAACTTGTTAATGTTGCTAGAAAGTTATCTATAGATTCCCCAGGCAACAGCCCGCAAATTAGGACTCTTATGTCTCTCTACCACTTCATTGTTTTTCTTTTCATATTTCATATCCAACTTCTTGATCGCTTCATCTTGCTCGTCTACATCTTCATCATCTTCCTCACAAGGTGTTGGCAAATGCTTTAATATCTCCCAGCTTTCTGCTCTTAAGCAGTGATTCAGAAGGGCTACTTTTCGGTTTTCTGTGAAAATGTCACCACCTACTGCCTCTCAGGATTGGCTTGAACACTGTCTTTCCAATTTTTCCACTCTAATTTGTGCTGCCCAGGTGACTGCAACAACAATGCTGGAGCTGTTTCCCCTTCATGTTTGATGATTTAATGTCTTTGCAAGGTGAAAGTGTCTTACTAATGTCATAGTATATTTGATGAGGTGCAAGCACCCAATATAATAGTGTGCGGATCACCGCACAAACAGGTAAAATGCTAAATAACAGCAAACAGCACCTGTTCTATTCAGTGCAGGTGTTGAATAGCACTTTAAGAACAAGAGACTTTCCTCAAAGGTGTGTGTCACTGTGTCTCCACCCCTTAACACTAGGGCCTCCTCTCACCTTGTTCCACTTCCTCTGTGCGTGGATTTCCATGAGAGGAAGATGTATTAAGAGCCTTAGCTTATACTAGGTGCCTATGCCGTTGCTCCTTTGCGCCTTCACTGTTCAAGGCAATACAACAGGTCCAGTCCTCAAGAAGATTGCCCACTTGTCGCCATTGAAGCATTATTGTTTTCAGAAGAAAAATGTATTTAACTGGTTACAGTTGACCTGCACCACAACTGCTACTGGTAACCATTGCCCGCATTCCTCTCCAGTCTCCCACTCCCCTCGAGCTACCTCCACATTCCAAGCTCAGGCAAGAGCCCACGCAGTTCTCTAAAAGTGAAAAGTGGAAGGACAGCAGTAAAGAGGCTATGCTCCAGTGGAGGGACTAAGAAAAGTTAGACAAAGCAAGCTATTGAACAAGAAGCAAGCACATGAGTGACAAGAAAGACAGAAAATGGTAAGCAGTGGGTGGGGTATAAGCCCACTGTATGTTCACAATATGTCTTTCGCAACCAGACAGTTTGCAGTATCTGGTAGGTGGGTCCAATTAATTTGTGACCTCTGCAGACTATACCCCTGCCATGACAGGGCTGAGATTTCTGGAAGCAGTAAGCTTTAGAGAACTGAGTTTTTAAGTTCTGTAGTTGAAGTTTAATTGGCTCTAAGATACAATGACTCTTCTGATAATTGCTGAATAAGATGCGGTGTTGGCCAAAGCCTGGTAAGTGTTCTGTCTCCTCTGTGATAACCACCCCACTGCCCTTTGTCTGCAGATTTCCCATTCACTGTCACGGCTGCTGTATACAAAGTAGAATACATTTAATGGCACCAGTAATCTATTTCCTTTTTCTCCTCAGCTCTCCCCCTCAGAGATGGAGGTGACGATCTGCCCCGCAGCCTTTCAGATTTGCGCCATTACCGAAGTCACCTGGCCATGGAGATGCTGTGGCTACAGCAGGCAATTGCAAGCCGCAAGAATGTAAGGCACTGAACCTAGGAGGTGACTGTGAGGCTCTGCTGTGAATGGAAGGAAAGCTTGTCTGCAGGTAGTGCTGATGTGGTTTGTGGGCGATCGAGTCAGAGAGGGTGTTTCGTGCAAGTGGAGGAGGCCTTTAATTTGCTTAGTACTGGTAGGTTGGCTGCAGCTGCGAGAGAAGCTTGGATGCTACTACTGGATTTGCAAAATGAAGAAAGGAGGTTTGGAGAGGATTTCCTACTTTTGGTTTCTTTTGGAACTTCATTGTTGGGTAAAAAAATCTATCTTTGAATTGCATGCTTAAATGAGGGCAGTTTGTGGGGTAGGAGTTTAAAATAAATTAATATTGTAGGAGCGACTTTGACAAGTCTAAGATGTGCAGGTACTCTGTTATTTGACATTTACACTTTGCTCTCCCTTCTTTTGCAGTATTTGATCTTGAAGCAGAGGCTTGGTACTTCAGAACAGTAGTAAAAATACTCTCATGCGAACATGTAAATTTACACTTTAAAACTATCCGGGCAAAGAACTTGTAAAGAAATGGGATTCCAGCTACTTGCCAGACGTTAAACAAGTTGTTGATGCTGAACTTTTATCATTTTCTTTTCATGCTCCACAGTATGATGTGATATACCTAAGAGACTAAGTGGCTACTGCACCAAGTGACGCACGTGCGACCAAGCGACTGCTACACCAACCCGATCCTCACATTAAACCTTAATCTAAAAACCTGGCTATCCTTTAAATCAAACTAGGCAGCTACAGCACTCTCCGGCCCGGCATCGGCAGACCTCTACCTCACCAGCTTGACGTTCCCTTGTGTAGTCCTGTACTGCACCATCCTTGTTTCAGGAGATTGACAATGTTTTGCATGAGTTAGACACTCCTTGACTGACATCTTCTGCAGCAGTATGATAGCAACTTGGAACATATAGCTGATTCATCAGTCTGAGCTTACCTTTCCACCCATGCTCTCAGATGGATGACAGAGCTGCATCTTGACGTCACCTTCCAGATTTATGTACATTGCGCGGTGGTAACACTTACTCTGGCACACCAAGTGATCAATTGTTTTGGTACAGGCTCCTAGAAGAATTAAGAGCTAGACTCAATTGTGATAGTGTCCCTTTTTAACTCGAGAGTCTTTCTCTACTCTGACAGCAGCAGCTTCGCTCACTTTATATTTTGCTTTCCGGCACAAAGTTTCTTTTTCTGGAATAGTAGGAAAGATTTGGCAAACAAAGACCTCCAAGGGACCCTGTTCTGCACTGGATGATAAGTGTTCACCTTGTTTTCTCCACAGAGAATCTTGTTTTTTGTTTAGCAGTTCTCTTATGGTATTGGTGGGAGTTCATGTAATGTATTGGGAAAATGTCTGGCCATGCAATGGTCTAGTGTATTATCTAAGCTATGAGTGCCATAACTGGAGTAACATTATTCCTGTTCTTGTGCAGCTTAATTTCTGATTCCTCGCAGTATTTTCCAATCCTCATATTTTTGTGTTTTCAATATTTTTCTTCTGTTAAAATGTTATATAATTTAAACTTCTTCATTGATTTCTAGGTGAAACAATAAACTGACTTTCAGTACAACCTGATAACTCATATTGCTGCTTTGCACATAACTTTTTACTTTGAATGCCTATCTTTCATCAGTTGGCAGAGGCTACATCATTCAAAAACCTGTTGCTACAGAGGGTTCCCGGAAACTTTATTGGCTGCTGCAAATACGAGGCTGGACTTTTCATGGTGTTCACGTCATTGCACCACTTATGGTGGGGGATCTTTTTGTGCCTCACTGAGAGTGAATGGAACCTTCCCTCTACGAGCTGCATAATATGTTGCAAAGGATGGTCCGACGCCCCAACCCCTGGTAATTGAATTAACCTGCCTGGGATTTGGAACAGTCCGTGTTTGTTTAGAGAACATTCTCTCTTTCTTGATCTCATTAACCTTATCATGCTAATAGGTTTGCAATCCCAAATTTAAATTGAATAGGTTGATGTAAAAATGCCCTGTGCCCATTTTGTGGTTGCATAAAAGAGTTCACAATATACTGGCTACTATTTAGCCCATCCCTGTAGCAAATACATAGGTAATATTTGGGTCACCGGTTTGAACTCCACTATGCACCACCACCACTTTGGAACTAGGTAAAATCAGCATCTAACATTTATGAAGCAAGAGATGGTACAGTCTATGGAATGATTTATATAAATGATCCATAATATTTAACATTATACCCACACAAAGAAAAAGAAAATGTTTCAGGCTTCGACAGCCTCTGCACATTTTTCAAAAAGACCCCCCTTTAGTTCCTTACCAAGTTAGTCTCTGATTTTCACACCTACCATTTGATTTGTAGTCTAGTTTTGTCTTCATAGACCTCATTCTATAAGTGCTGTGGAGTCACTCAATGGCTGAATTAATCCGTAAGTAATTAAACTACTGCCAGTGAGAGAAGCATACTTGTTGAATGCATCAGTCTTGTTATGTAATAACATGATGTACCCTTCCTTCACCCTCCTTTTTCCACTTCACCCCTATAGTCATTCTAAAACTGAAGCAAACCGGATTCTGGAAAACAATATAGTCCTGCTCTGTGATTATAGAACATTTCACTTGCTTTGGCAATGCTAGTCTTCTATTATAATATATCCCTTTTATGTAATCTTTGTTAGAATTGGCTATTACGTTCACCAGATCTTTGTACAGTGCTCTGAGCCCTCCTCGTGTGCCATTTATCTTGGGCACTGTAGTTGCAAGTGTCCCCTCTACCTTTTAGCCTCCTTTTTCTGACTAGTCCCCACTCAGGGCAGAATAGTGTTTTTTACCTTCCTCACTTTCCCTCGACTTATGTACATACTTGACACTGACATTTGTTATAGCTCTAAGTTCGGGAATGTCTAGTTGTCTACGAATATGTATTCTGTCATTCGATTTCCCCAAAACCTGCTATCACCCTTCAACCCTGGGTGCGCCATTTGTGAAAACAGAGTTCAGCCCAGCGCTTCCAAGCTAGACCTTTTCCAGTGCTAGGCTGCACCCTAATTCGCACAAGCACCAAGAAGCTTCTCAGCATGCTGTGAGTGATAAACGCAATATGTCACACCCACTTCATTCAGTCAAGACATCCTGCCACTGATTATAGTTTATTTTTTGAGTTTTTGAAGGAGGAAAAATTGCCAATTGAGTGTCTTCCAAAACGACCAGGTGTCTTCACTATAACACTTCCAACTTGCCTCACCACGCTAACGTCTTCAGGCCTTCTGTGGATTGTGATTTATTTAATTAATGAATTCATTAATAGGTGTATTTGAGGACTAGCCCATAAAACATGTCCTACATCATAATAATCACAAATAAAAATTATAAATCCACAATTCTTAAAACTTTGGCAAATAAACACATTTTGACAGACAGAAAGTACTGACACTAGAAAAAGTATTTTAGTATATTGTCTGAAATCAGAGTCATAATTTTGCATATGCCAAGTAATCCATGGAGGCTGTTGTTAAAATAAAGTTCATAGTGGATTCATCATGCCTATAGCCACATTGTTATAGGCATGCCAACATTAATATAGTTGAAGAGCAGTTAAAAAGACAAAACAGTTAAAGAGGGCAGAACTGTCGAAGGTCATAACATAATGCCCACCCTTTTCCTTATTAGTCAAACTGCATGCAAGTAGCGGCTGAGTCTGAAAACATTAAGATGACTAGTGTCAAACTAAGTTTCGGTAGGCCTCTTTGTAGTTTCATTGTCTTGATTCCAATCCACCTTTGCCTATCATACACTGTACAAGAAAATAGTACATGCTGAACGTCCTCAATTGCATGGTTGCAAAGTGCACACCTTTACTTTGGCTGGATTTCCAGTTACAAGTGACCTTGCTGGCCAACAGTATACCCAACCTGAATTTTATAGACATAGTGCGGGCCTGAGGTGGTGGGATTGCATCCATGTATGGTCCCAGTGCAGTTGCCTATTTAAAAGATAGAAATTCTCCCACCAACCCCAAGATTTAGCTTTAAAATGGTTGACATTGATCTTGCTATAGCACTGATATTAATTATAGAGGGGTTGCGCCAGTAAGCAGTCAAACCAAAGTCATTAACATAAGATTTGTATGCGACAACCAGGGATAAAGTATTGCTTGGCTTGAGTTCAAAACTTCATCTGCAGCTGGCCTATATTGCTATAACTTAGGAGTGGACCACAACCTATCCCAATAGAGAATGGGTTTTAAAGATGCTATTTCACCCAAATCTTTTGAACCTTGTACCAAAAAATAGCTGGCTTTTAGGGGTGCTTTGGGGCAAATTGAATAGGGATCTCAAAAAACTGTTTTCTTTGAGAGTCAATCCATTATTGTTTGCCCCATACAGGTCTGCTGCCTGTTCCTTTGCACTATAGACTTCAATTACTGGAGAGACAGATCTTGTAGTGATTGCCTTATATACCTTTGTGCGGATGCGAGGTGAAGTAAAATCAGTTTGCATTTTTGGATGTGGGATTTCCTAATACAGGTTGTGTCAATTATGACTCCCTAGATAATACATCATTCGAGGTTTGTGTGGATGTAGATACACATGATTGCATACTCCTGCCATCTAGTGTTGGGTCCGGATGTGTACAAGTTGTTTTTCTTCAAAGATGTCTTTTGACTCATGAGGTCTAGTGACTCCTCCTCTCTGTGATAATGCGCATGGGCATTGACTCCATTGTTTGATTGTTTTCTGTCTGCCATCATGTGTGGACGTTTGTGCCTTCACTCTCTTGTCAACTCCGTCACGGGCGTGTTCGGTTAGCATATCCCATCCTTTCATTGGAATTGTTTTTTTGTTCACGTTCTCCATCTGCGTATCGAACCTTGCCTATAGCGTTTTGGTTCCTTTTGACTCTAGCCCTACTAGGGCCTCACCCCGAAGAAAAACAACACCATCAACCATTGCCAGCGGAGTAAGAGGCCTTTTATATAGATGGTAGTTCTGGCTCCTATCTAAAAGTCGACCTGGAAATGGAGGACGTCCTGTCTGCCCAACAAGCTGTGAGTCCAGTCTCCCCTACCCCATACATCGACCAGATCCCACCAAGGGATACTCTGCTCCTCTAGATCCACTGTCAGAGGCCTTTGGTCCACCACTGCTTTCTGGCCATGGTGGGCACCAGGCAGCTGGTTTTGACGCCCCGGCGTCTGGCTCAGTGTCGAAAGCCCCATCGAAACTGAAGCCTTAGGCACCAAGTACTTAAGCTCCGTTCTGTTCCCCGACACCTGCTTGATCATCGATGCAAAGCCACCTGTCGACATCCAACATCTCGATGCCCAAGCCAAAATCCAGACCAGAGACGAAATCTTCGGTGCTGAGAAATTTGAAGCCAATATCCAAGTCTGGTTGCAAAACATCTGTGGAACCGATCCTGCTTAGACTTTAGGAACAGATGGACGTGCAGCAAAAACAAATTCATATCCAGCCACAAACTGGACAAATACTGGCAGAGGCTTCAATTCCAGCACCTCTTCCACCAACTAAAAGAAAACTGACCTTTCAAGAGGCTTTGGACATTCCAGTTCCTCCCAAGCAGGGGATCAGGCTACTAGCCTTTTGCCCCTTCCACCTGTTTCACCACCTCCGCCTCCACCACTACTCCGACCAGCCTCACGTTCGCCTTCCCATGATGTACAAGACCCATTAGACATCTCACCACAGGGTTCTCCTCAGTCAGATACTGCTGCTTATGGTGGGACACAGGACTCCTTTGTAATGCCACCACCAGATGACCCCTTGGATACATATGATGCTAATCCCCCCTGCAGATACAGACCTAGAACGTTACCCTGCATGTCCTACTCCTCCTCCTGATGATGATGCTATTGGCTGCAGAATTCCACAATGTGGAATTATATAAGGAACCTCTTGAGTATGACTTATTCTTTGACCCACTTTCGAGAACCCATAGGGCTACACAATATCTCCCTATGCTAAAAGGTATGTAAGACACACTGTTGATATATTCAAAGACCCCATTAGAGCTAGGGTCATAACACCCTGGGATGACAATAAGTAAAAACCCTCACCATCAACCCAATATACATGAGGGGCCAGTTGCCTCCGGAATCCATTGTCACCACCAATGCCTGCAAACTTGCCAACTCTCAGGCAAATGGTGATACCCCCCTCATTACAAGGAGGGTACAAGGATTGATGCTGTGGGGATGAGAGTTGCAGCTCAACCTGCCAATCTTTGGCTCATTGCCAACTCTCAGGGTCTTCTGGCTCGCTATGACCGCGCCCACTGGGATGAGATGGAGGATCTCCTCCAATATTTCCCAGAAGAGCACAGGAAGAGAAGCCAAGAACTGGTAGCAGAGGGGAAACTAATATCCCATACCCCCATAAGATGTGTGCTAGATGCTGCTGACACTACAGCCAGGGGGATTAACACTAGCATATTACTAAGGCACCATGTTTGGCTTCTGTTAGATTTGGCATCCTTGGCGTGGTCTCCCCTAACTTTTTGCCTCTGCTTCCCAGGTTGTTGATGTGTGCTGGACTCTGTTATTGCTGTTTTTGATACTCTGGGAACTTTACCACTGCTAACTAGTGCTAAAGTGCAGGTGCTTCTGTGTATAATGTATCTG
Organism: Pleurodeles waltl; assembly: GCF_031143425.1. NCBI lineage: Eukaryota > Metazoa > Chordata > Amphibia > Caudata > Salamandridae > Pleurodeles > Pleurodeles waltl. The sequence goes on from NC_090440.1 coordinate 700,311,372, forward strand.
TAATTGGTTCTCTGTAATTGGCATATTTTATTTATTAGTAAGTCCCTAGTAAAATGCACTAGAGGTGACCAGGGCCTGTAAATCAAATGCTACTAGTGGGCCTGCAGCACTGGTTGTGCCACTACATTAGTAGCCCTGTAAACATGGCTCAGACGTGCCACTGCAGTGTGTTTGTGTGCAGTTTTAAACTGCCAATTTGACTTGGCAAGTGTACCCACTTCCCAGGCCTAAACCTTCTTTTTTTATACTTGTAAGGGACCCTTATGGTGGGTCCTGGGAAGCCCCATGGGCAGGGTGCAGTGTATGTTAAAGGTGGGACATGTACTGGTGTGTTTTACATGTCCTAAACAGTGAAATATTGCTAAATTCTGTTTTCACTGTTGCAAAGCTTACCTCTCACATAGGTTAACATTGGGGCTGCCTTTAAATATCATTAACGTTCAGATTCTCTTTGAGAGCAGATGGAAATATGCAGTTTGGGGTCTCTGAACTCACAATTTAAAAATGCATCTTTTAGTGAAATTGGTTTTTAGATTGTTAGTTTGAAGATGCCACTTTTAGAAAGTAGGCATTTTCTTGCTTAAACCATTCTGTAACCCTGCCTGTTTGTGGCTTTCCTGTCTGGGTCAATTTGACAGTTGGGTGGTTTGTGAATCCCCTCTAGACAGTGAGACAAAAGGAGCTGGGGTGTAGCCTGCATATCCTGATGGGCCATCTGTGCTAGAGTGGAGGGAGGAATGGCCATTTACACCTGAATGGGCAGTGCCTGCCCTCTCACAATGCAGTCTCCTGGTGTGTGTCTGGGGCCTGTCCTGGGCAAGGCAGGCTCTTGCAAACAAGAGAGGCTCCACTTTGAAATTTGCCAACTTCAAAGGCAGAAAGGGGTATATAAGTATTGGACCCAAAACCCCTGAAAATTAGATCACTTCTGGATTCAAGAGGAACCTCTGCCAAGGAGAAAAGCTGGCCTGTGACTGTGCTTTGTTGGGCTATCCTGCAGTTGCTGCTTCTGCTTGTGAGAAGGGGACGGAGACTGGACTTTGCTGTGCATTCCTGCTTGAGAGGTATCTCCAAGGGCTTGAAGTAGAGCTTGCTTCCTGTTTAGAAGCCTCAGGGACAGCAAAGGCTTCACCATCCAGTTTTGAGTCTACATGCTGTGGACCCTAGCTTGCCAGATGTTGCCATTCCAGTTCCAGGGCCCCCGGAAGTGAATTCCTGGAGAAAACTTGTCTAATGACACCGGGTGACTTCGCTAAGGATGCCGCTGCACGGGAACCCTGACACCGCCTGCCTGAAGCTGTGGACCTCGCAGAAGCGCGACAACCCTAACGACTCTGAAGGCCTCGTGTCGCCGTCGCCGCAGCCGCTGATCCCGAACGACCTCGCTGAGATCAGAGTGTCCTAAGTCTGACGTCCGTGACATCCGACGCCATTGTAGCGCCTGCAGTCCTGTGACATCATTGCGACCCCTTGAGGTTATCCTGCAGTATTGTGACTTCGTATCTGCCAGAACCAAGGGACCGACACCTCTCAACTGACGCCACCTCACCTCCACTGCTCTGCACTAAGGACCAGATGCCTCTTTGCGACACCTCTGCTCTGTAGCACTGGAACTGACGCTGCATCGGATCCAGCAATGCCTGGCGCCCGGACTCTGTGCACCGGTCTGTTTTCTACTTGTTACAAAGGTACTGTACCTGGGGCTTTGTGCGACTCTGTAAACGGCGCCAGTGGCGTCGCTTTGTAGGAAACGACTCTGTCACAACGGCGCTTAATACCAACTTGCAGTATTTGTGCCTCTAGGCACTATTCTTGTGTTTTTAAGTGCTAAAATCTAATTCATAAGTGTTTATTGTGGATTTTGTATCATATTTGGTCTTGTTTATTTAGATAAAACATTTACTATTTTTCTAAACCTGTGTTGTCATTTTGTAGTGGTTCACTGTATTACTGTGTGTATTGGTACAAATACTTAACACATTGTCTCTGAGTTAAGCCTGCCTGCTCATGCCAAGCTACCAAGTGGGTGAGCGGGTGTTAATTGAGTGTGATTCTCCTTTACTCTGACTAGAGTGAGGGTCCTTGCTTGGACAGGGGGGCAGTCTGACTGCCAACCAAAGACCCCATTTCCAACAGCTTAGAATTTGCCTTTTGATAAAGAGCACCTCTTTGGTCCTCCGGTAGACACCACACTTTAGAAAATAGAAAAGCACACGGAGACTGCCACAGCGATTGGGGGGGGGGAGTGGGGCCTTCAAATGCCCACTCATGACCTCTTTTGTCATCCCAGGTATTGTGGCAGCTCAAAAACACCTCCTCAGATGGTTCCACTTCATATAAAAAAACTGCAGGGTAAAGCACATCCCCAAGGGGTTTCTATCATGGCTCCTACAGAGGCAGTTTCATTAAAGGAAGAGGTAAGTGTGCCTCCCATCCTGGAACAATACTCTCTACTAAGCAATGACTTCCCTCTCCTAGCCCCCGATCTTATAACGCCTGTCGAGGGCCGACTACTGGACTTTCTCTCCCCATGGCAAGAAATTGCATCAGACCAGTGGGTGTTAACCATTATCAAACATGGCTATTGTCTGGAGCTCACTACCCCTCCTCCCAACATTCCACCTTGCACTCACGGGTTATCACCGGAACAACAAAGGTTGCTCAAACAAGACGTACAAGCTCTGCTTCTAAAAGGAGCTATAGAACCTGTCCCCCTGAACACCAGGTTTAAGGGATATGCTCTATACTTCCTAGTTTCCAAAAAAAAAGATGGGTCTCTACAAGCAATCTTAGATCTCAAGCCACTAAACGAGTACACGCTATCAGAGCACTTCCACATGGTTACACTGCCAGATGTAATTCCACTTCTGCAACAGGGCAACTTTAAGGCCACACTAGACGCCTGCTTTCACATACCAATTCATCCAGCTCATCACAAATGTCTCTGATTTGTGGTGGGTGGCAAGCATTATCAGTTCGAAGTGCTTCCTTTCGGGGTGACTACTGGACCTAAAGTATTCATCAAATGCCTACCTGTGGTAGCAGACCATCTACGCATTCAAAAAGTACACGTTTTGCCATACCTCGACAATTGGCTTATCAAAGCCAACACTCACCAACAGTGCCTACAACACCCGACACCTAAAGCAACCACTGCACCAATCACCGCCTGCCTGAGTTGAAGTGGGCTCCTGGTGTCAACAACGTCCCCCAGCTCTCCTGAGCTCAAGCCCACTGTTGGTTGACCCTCCTGGACTCCATGATGACGCCTGCAGCCTCAGACCACAGGGCCCTCCAAAAGCGAGAGCTCCTGGACAATGAAACCTTATGCCAAAGGACACGCCTGCATACGTCACCCCTGGGCCCTGGTGAAGAGGACCAAAGGTGCACCTACGTTCTCGAGCACCCCATGTTTGTGACCTACCTGTTGGTTGCCCCGACTGACCCATCAGCCAGAGCCTGCAAGCTAAATCCACAGAGACCAATACTCATTGAAATACATTAAGCAACCGATGCCAAACCGAACATCTGCACCCGGCCGTCCCAGTGCTGCCTCAAGTGACTTGTTGGTGTGGTCCTGACCCTTGCCCAGTTCTCACCTTAAGTCTACAAGATTGGTCCCATGAATCATCATAAAGTGCTTGTTTGCTGAATGGGTTTCCTTCCGTAGGTTAACAGTGAAGAACTCTGAAATTGCACTGTCAATTTTTTAAGGTAAAAATAATTTATGCTTAAAAACGTACTTGCCTTATAACAAAGTTCTTGGGTTCCAAGTATATATAAAAAGAAGTGTTATTTCTCTAAACTGGTCTCAGATTTATTCTTTGAGTGTGTGTCTCATTTATTGCCTCTGTGAGTACAACAAATGCTTAGCACTAGCCTCTGATAAGCCTAACTGCTCGCCCACACTACCACAAAAATTAGCTCTATCTACTTTTGCCTCTGCAACCCAATTGGGGATCTACTGGACTCTGCACAGTATACTTTTTCGTGCACCATAAAGAGAGTCAGCTTCCTACACCTACTCACTGTTACTCACTGGAATGGGTTCACTGCTGAAGGATTTCGCAAACAAGGGTTTCTGATGGATACATCTACCTGTGTATTCTGCACCTTTTGAATATTCACATTGCGCCAGCATTCAGCAGAATGTTTTTCCTTTTAGCTCGCCACATCGACGAGGACGTCACAATGAAACAGCTTCGCACGTGACTCCTCCTGACGTCATCGGAGCCATAAGAAGTCCTCGCCGGCATGCTGACATCAGTTCCCTTTTTTCCACACCTTCAATGCTGCTTTTCTACCACTCCAGGTAATTACACTGTTTAGAGGGAGCTTCGTTGTTGAGTTTTGTCTGTGCGACAATGTCTCCGCCCAAAAAAAGTCGAGCTTTAAGCCTTGTAGAGAGTATGGCGGTCACATGTCAGTCACTTACCCTCACGAAAACTGCCTCTAGTGCCTAAGGTCTGACCATGACATCAGGAGATGGTCTTCTTGTCAAAGCATGAACCCGAAGGCACTAAAAGAAAGAGAGGCAAAGCCGTTCCTGGCGAAAGCTAAGAAAGAGAAGCAGGGCCATCGAAGATCCAGGTCTGGAGAGGAGTCGTCGTGATCCCACAGGTCTTTGAGGTCTCACAAGAAGCGGTGTTGTCACGGTTCATGGTGTCACTCATCCTGAGATACCAGCCCTCGCTCTTTGTCTCCAGCTCTGAGCTCTCGGCGATGTTCAACTTGGGAAGTGAGTCCCACTCTATCGCATTCTCAACCAAAGTCACCTAAGGCGTCACCGGCGTCACACTTAAGTCCTGCAGTGCATTTTTCTACTGTGACTCCATTGTCTCAGGAGATTGAAGAGCAGGAGACAAGTCAGGTCCATCCTCCAAAACAGGAGCAGGAATATCCGACCTTTCTGGCCCCAGGGATGAACCCATCCAACTTCTTGAATGCTATGTATAGCATTTTTAACAGAGCAATGGCCGCTGCTGGTGTGCCTGCAGGCCCCACAGGTCCTTTGGCCTTTAATCTCAGAGGATTCCTGACACCGCATATGCAGGCTTCTTTCCTGCCTATGACTTCCTATTAGTGGTCCAGAGCGGCACAGCGAAAGATACCATCTCCTTTAGAGTTGTTGGTGCCGATTCCGGCGTCGCATAGATCTCGTCCGGCATCGAGTCAATCTTCACCTACCCAGACTAAGGTCCTGGCGCCAGCCCTGGCTTCACCGGCGCCGCAACAGGTTTCCTTGACTTCAGCGCATTCATTATCAACACCGCTGCTGGAATCCAGGTTGAGATATAGGAGGGAAGCATTGCGGCTCTTGGAGGAGCAGAAGTATTTGGAAGAACAGCAGGAACTCGAGGAAGAAGAGATTCCATTGCCTTTCCACAACTTTGAAGGTATTGAGGTAGCGAGTGGGCTGGACACATCCCCTGAGTGGGAATTGTTATTCCCTGAGGGTATACCCCCTCCGGAGATTACCTCATATCATGGGGTAATTAGGAACGTAGTAGAACTTCTGGACTTATCACTGCCTACTACAGAATTGAAGCTGCACATTTTGACTGAGTTTCTCCATTCTTCCTCCGCGGCATCAGAACCCTTGCTACAATTTAATGTGGAATTGTCAGAGCCAGTTTTGGATCTGTGGCAGAAGCCTGTTACTACTCCTGCAGTTTCAAAGTCCATCGCCAGGAGGTATAGAGCTGCACCTGGTGACCAGCAAGTTCTGAGTCAGCATCCAGCACTGGAAAGCCTGGCAGTGCATGCTGCTTTTTCAGCAAGGGCTGATGGATTCGGCCAAATAGGTCATCCCCAAACTGCTGCAGGATGTGCAGATTCATTTGGCAGAGCTATTGCAGGACAGTCGAGTGGCAGCGAAACAGGTTATACAATCGGGCCCGAAAAATGAGAGAGCCATGAGGACTTCAATTGCTAGTATAAGGCATGCATGGCTTAGAGGGTCGAGGTTCTCCCCTGTCGTACAGTCCACCTTAATGGATCTTCCATTCGACGGATCCAGATTATTTGGAGCCAAGGCAGATCTGGCCTTAGAGAGGTTTAAGAAGAATAAGGCTATTGCCAAGTCATTAGGACTTCAGACACTTTCCTCAACCTATAGACTTTTCTGTAAGTTTAGGGGGTTTGGCCGTAGTTCATCCTTTCGTGGGAGGCAGCAGTTCCAAAATCAGCAGTTTGCCTCTATAAACCTCTATAAAACCTAGAGAGGTCGTGGGAGACCTAGGCAGCGTGGTTTTGGCCAACAGCCTCCTCCTCCTCCACTTCATCTTCTGCTGTAAACCTCAAGGGGAACCAACCCTAGTTCTCCCTTCTTTCAAGAGCATGTGTGGCCTGCAGGGGGATGGTTAATTCATTTCCTTCAAAAGTGAAAGTCAATAACAATTGACAGTAGGGTGTTTGGCATTGTAGGAAATAGGTATGCCCTTCCCTTTCTGGAGTTTCCCCCTCCATTCCCTCCCAAGCAAAGTTTTTGTTCGGAAGAACATCTGCTGCTGCTTCAGCAGGAGGTACAAAATCTGCTTTTAAAGGGGGCAGTGGAGTTGGTTCCAGAGCACGAAAAGGATCTGGGAAGTTTTTCAAGATATTTCCTGATCCCCAAAAAGGATGGTCATTTACGGCCCATCCTGGACCTGAGGATTTTGAATTGGTTCCTCAAACAGGAGAAATTAAAAATGCTGACCCTAGCACAGGTGCTTCTTGCGCTGGATGAGGAAGACTGGATTGATTCTCTCGACTTGCAGGATGTGTATCTTCATAGCCCCATTCTGCAGTCACTCGGGAAGTATCTCCAGTTCATGGTAGGGACACAACACTACCAGTTTGCGGTCCTTTCTTTTGGTCTTACTTCCGCTCCTCGAATCTTCACAAAGGTGATGGCAGTGGCTGCAGCGCATTTCAGAAGGTGGGGAATACCAGTATTCCCTTACCTAGACTATTGGCTGCTAAAAGCAATGTCTCCAGATTTGGTGCAGCATCACTTGCAGTTGACAACGCATCTGTTGTTCAATCTGGGGATTTCAATTAGTGTCCCCAAATCTTACCTGGAGCCTTCTCAGCTCATCCTGTTCATAGGAGTGCTCCCGAACACTACAGTGAATTATGCCTGTCCTCCTCCACAGAGGATTCAGGACAGTCAGGCTATGATTCCAATGTTTCACAATGGGGCTTTTGTTCCAGTCCTAAAGGCTTTACGTCTGCTCAGCCTGCTTGCTTCCTGCATTCTGTTGGTCACCCATGCACGCTGGAACATGAGGGCCCTCCAGTGGTACCTCCACAAGCAGTGGTTTCAACACAACGGAGATCTTAAGGAGTCGATAATGATCTTCAAAACTACTGCGATAGATCTACAATAGTGGTCTGTGGACAGGAACCTAGTACAAATGAGACCATTTTGCCTACTACTTCCAGTGGCCACTTTCATTACGGATGCTTCCACTCGAGGGTGGGGAGCGCATCTGAGGAATCTGGACATCAAAGGTCTTTGGTCTCCAGAAGAACAGATGTTTCACATTAGTCTGTTGGAATTGTGGGCGATACGCCTGTCTCTCAAGGCTTTCCTCCATTCCATCCGCTGTCAGTCAGTACAGGTTTTGACAGACAACACTGCTGAAATGTGGTACATCAATGAGCAGGGAGGAGTAGGGTTGTATCTTCTCTGCAGAGTGGCTCTACGACTTTGGTACTCTGCTCAGGACCATCAGATTTGCATAGTAGCAAATCATTTGGCCGGAGTTCTCAACATACGTGCAAATAGTCTCAGCTGGCACTTTTCAGCTGACCATGAGTGGCGACTTTATCCGGAGGTAGATTTTCACGTCTTCCAATTATGGGAGATGCCTCAGATAGACCTGTTTTGCCACTCAAGAGAAAATGCACTGCCCGTTGTTCTGCAGCCACCAGTATCCGATGCAGGGAATGCCTGGGGGAGGTTTGGGGTGTTTAAGATGAGCTGGAGCAGCTGGTTACTTTACGCATTTCCTCCCATACACTTGATTTCTCAGGTTCTGAGGAAGATCCGCCAAGACTGGGCAAAAGTCATATTAATAGCCCCGGATTGGCCAAGAAGGGTGTGGTGCACAGACCTCCTTCAGCTCTCACTGTGGCCTCCGCTTTGTCTCCCTCATAAAGCAGACGACCTCTTGCAGTTGCAGGAACAGGTTCTACACCCCCCCCCCCTCCAGAGCCTGCACCGACATGCCTGGAGATTGAGCGGGGCAACCTGAATTCTTTCTCTTCCCTCTGAAGTGGTATGCAACACTCCACTAAAACTGTCTACGCTGGTAGATGGGCCAAGTTTGTCAAATGATGTATGGGCAGACACGTTGACCCTTTAAAGGCCCATTTGGCTAATATTCTGCAATTTGCTCTCTCCTTGGCACAACGAGGTTGTGCAGTTGTGACAGTGAGGGCTATTTATTAGTTTACCTGACCAACCCTCTTTAAGTCCCCTATAGCTTTAAGGTTCCTTAAGGGTTTGACTCCCACTGCGTTTAAAATGCATCAGTGGGATTTAAATTTAGTTCTAATGTACCTGATGGGTAAACCGTTTGAACCGTTACATAGTTGCCCATGGAGGCTTCTGACAATAATACTTTTTTTTATAGCAGTCGTTGGCTAGACGTGTTAGTGAGCTTCACGCTCTGAGTGTAAAATCCATGTTTACCACTTTCCATGCGAACAACGTGGTTTTGAGAACCAGGGTAACTTCCCTGCCAAAGGCAGTGACTCCTTTTCATTTAGGACAGTCCATCACTCTTCCAACCTTTTACCCTCCTCCCCATCCATCTAAGGAGGAGGAAAGGTTGCATCGTCTGGATCCAAAGATAGAGTTGAGCTTCTAGATGAACAGGACGAGAGAGCTTAGGACAGACGATCAGCTCATCGTCGGTTACGCGGGCAAGATGAAGGGCAAAGCTGCCCACAAAAGAATGTTATCAAAGTGGGTCTTTCTTTGCATCAAAATATGAAATGCGCTGGCAAAGAAAGATCCTCCTGAGGGCATTAGAGCTCATTTGACCAGAGCTAAGTTTGCTACTTAGGCTTTGGCTAGAGGTGTACCTGTTGTGGATATTTGCAAAGCAGCAACTTGGGCATCCCTCCACACTTTCGCGAAGCATTACTGCTTGGACTCAGGAGTGAGGGGGCAATGACCATTTTGCCCGTTCAGTGCTGTAGGATTTCTTGGTATTTTCAGATAGGCACCCACCTCTGAGTGGGGGACTGCTTTGGGACTCTATTCGAAAGGTGAGGAATCCACCAGTAGATGTATCCATCAGAAGAACAAGTTACCTCCGTTGTTTATATGAATATACCAAGAAAGAAATTGTTTGTGTATATTATATATGTATAATGCAAATTATATATATATATTTAACATACAAAATGTATTTTGTTATAAAAATGTATATACATTTTTGAGTTAAGATCGCACATGTTGTGCTTGTGATGTTGTTGTTCACCTGTTTGCCATGAAAAAAAAGCCAGCATGCCGTGAGGACTTCTTATGGCTCTGATGACGCCAGACGGAGTTGTGCGCGGAGCCCTTCCATTGTGACGTCCTCATCGACTTGAAGAGCTAGAAAGAAAAGATTTCTGTTGAATGCTGGCACAATGGGAGTATTCAAAAGGTGAGGAATCCACGGGTAGATACTCTAGCCACCAGAAAAAGCATTACCGAAGGTAAGTAACTTGTTCATATGGGACAACAAACACCGAGTTCTCCATATCAACTACCTAGAGCTTCAAGCTGTTCATCTAGCCTTGAAAGCATTCCTTCTTCACCTCATTCACAAAGTTGTCCTAGTCCAGACTGATAACATGACAGGTATGTACTATCTACAAAACCATGGGCGGACACGGGCTCCACAATTATCCTGTCTATCACAGATCATCTGGAAATGGGCACCACATCACAACATTCACCTGTTGGCAAATATCTCCTAGGCATGGACAATGATTTTGCAGACTTCCTCAGGAAATTGCAGCAACAAGTCCGCAAATGAGAACTCAACCTGCAAGTCCTCCTCTCATACTTCCGCAGGTGGATTTCTTCAAATAGATGTTTTCTCAGTAGCAGAAAAGGTAAAATGCTCAAACGTTGCCTCTACGTTCCCACCCCCACTATCCAAGGGCAACACATTGTGGATGAATTGGGCAGGCATATTTACCTATGCTTTCCCTTATCCTTCTCTTTCCATTTGTGGTTCAGAACCTCAGGTAAACATCTCTCACTATGATTCTGGTAGCTCCCACTTTGACTCTCAAACCCTGGTTCACAACACTACTAGATGTCTCTGTTGTTCCACACAAGAAGCTCTCCAACAGGCCAGACCTTCTTATGCAGAACCATGAAGAAATCAGGCACCCAAATCTCTCAACCTGGTGATTTGGCTCCTGTGGTCATAGAGTTTAGTTACCTTAATTTGCCACCAGAATATATAACCATTCATAAAGATGCCCGTGGACCTACCACTAGAGCTTGCTGTGCATCAAAATGGAAATGATTTGTTTGCTACTGTCATTCAAAACACATTGATCCATTCAAAGGGATGTCTGCTGTTTGCTTCGTCTATAAAAAGCTTGCTTAGCATTCACATCTATAAGACTACATCTTGCTGCAATGGCTGCTTAGCTACAAAATAGACAATAGGTCTCTATTTTTTTTCTCAAAATACCTGTCATTAAAGCCTTCATAGAAGGGCTCAAAAGAGTTATTCCACCGCAGGTTCCACCTGCACCCTCATGGAATCTTAACATTGTTCTCACATGCTTTATGGGCCCTAGATTTGAACCACTGCATACTGCAGGAGGCTGGCCTGGCTTGTAGTGGGTACCAGAGGTACTTACACCTTGTGCCAGGTCCAGTTATCCCTTATTAGTGTAGAAGAGGTGTTTCTAGCAGCTTAGGCTGATAGAAGGTAGCCATGGCAAAGCAGCTTAGGCTGAACTAGGATACGTGTAAAGCTCCTACTATACCACTGGTGTCATATGCACAATATCATAAGAAAACACAATACACAGAAGTACTAAAAATAAAGGTACTTTATGACAATATGCCAAAAGTATCTCAGTGAGTACCCTCAGTATGAGGATAAGATATATACACAAGATATATGTACACAATGTCAAAGCCCAGCTCACCTGAGTCCTTGTTCAGTTCTGATGGAGGTTGAAGACAATCCGACCCCACCCTGAAACTGCTTGTTCCAGCACACTAGTTTTTAAAACAGTGCACTAAGAACAGAAGCTCAAGGGAAGGGGGGAAGTGGATAAAATAAAATAAAGAGACAACACCGTTCTTGCGTTTCCACTGTTGAAGTGCTGCACAAATCTGCGGCCCTCTCTTACTTCTGTAGAAACTAGTGCCTAATGAAACATAAACAAAGAACAGATAAGTACAACCTATTCCTAACTGGGTTCCTGACTATCCCTTTATTTATTAAAAATTTTCTTCTAAAAGTACCTCTTGGATCCTGGTCTCTAGTTTCCAGGTTTGGAATGTGTTACTGCTCTGGGATGTGCTTTCTATTACTCTAAAGCTTCTAAAACATTAAACAAATACCGTTATCAGAATTTCCAATATCAAACATTCATCTTAATATAACTAAAGCCTAAATTCCCAATAGCAGACTCACTTTTCCCATATTTCCAGAATCTTTTATAAAACAAATACTGTACTTTTACGTCAAAATACAGCATGTAATTTGTGCAAGTCCTTGATTTACTGTTTGCCTCACAAAGTTCCGCAAAGTATTCTTGTAACAAAGAGTTTGAATCACAATGTTTGTGGAAGGTATCTTGTTTCAAATTGTCTATACACGAATCCAGAAATTGTTGTCAAAGTTCTTTCAGGTAATAAAAGTTTTGCACTTACTTGTTGCTGGCAAGAGATACTGATCAGTCTAACCTTGTCTTCTTTCTCTTTTGCAGGTTGCTTGTAGGAGAGAGGCTGAGGCAAGGAGGAACCGGAAACCGGAAGAAGGAAGAGCCAGCAGCTGCGCCCATTGAAGCCAATGAAAGTCTGTAGAGAGCAGGAGTGCCAGCGCCGAGGGATCTGTCCTCAGGTAAGCGGGAGGTAGACGAGCACAAGCACTGGGTGAGGCTCGGGGGCTGCCTTTTATAGACAGGGCTGGGTGTGGTCCTCACATGCTGCACATGTTCTTGAAAGGTGTGCAGAGCTGGGTGTGGTTTGAAGAGCTGGGTGTGGTCCTCACATGCTGCACATGTTCTTGAAAGGTGTGCAGAGTTTCAGTTATTATGCAAATGAGTTAAATTAACACATGGCCTAGAGCGGAGTGTTTTAAAGAAGCCTTGGTAAAAGCAAGGCCCAATGTGTAAACAAAACAGCACATTAAACAACATACAAAGAAGCCTAGGGGGGGGGGGGAAGGTGAGATAACAAGAAAGGCTTTCAATAGTAAGTTTAAAAGGGAGCTATTACAGAACCCACTAGTGCAGTGAGAGGGGACATGCTCTTTGCTGTGCACAAACCCTAACACACAAACCAAAATTATGCAGGTAATAGCAAGAAAAGTAATGCAAACAGTGTAGAATTACAATAGATTGCAATAGGAGCACATAGGTATAGGGGCAACACAAACCATATACTCCAAAAGTGGCCTTTTGGACCCCAAACCTATGTGAGCTTGTAGAGGGTCGCTGGGACTGTAAGAACAATGAGGGTTAGAAAAATAGCCCCCCCCAAGACCCTGAAAGGTAGGTGTAAAGTGCACCTACTACCCCCAGAGAGCACAGAAGTCGTGATAGGGGGATTCTGCAGGAAGAACAAACACCAGCAATGCAACAACAGTGGGTTTCTGGAACTGAGTACCTGTAAGACAAGGGGACCAAGTCCAATAGTCGCGACAGTGTCGCGAGTGGGCAGGAGCCCAGGAAATGCCATCTGAGGGTGCAAGGAAGCTGCCACCTGTTGGAAGAAGCTTGGAGTTCTGCAAGAAAGAAGAGGACTAGGAACTTCCTCTTTGGAGGATGGATGTCCCACGTCGCGATGAAGCTTGCAGAGGTGTTCCCACACAGAAAGACCACAAACAAGCCTTGCTAGCTGCAAGGGTCGCGGTAGAGGTTTTTGGGTGCTGCTGTGGTCCAGGATGGACCAGGATGTCGCCACTTGGAGGAGGAGACAGAGGGGGCACCCAGCAACTCAGGGAGCCCTCACAGAAGCAGGCGGCACCCGCAGAAGTACTTCAGCAGGCACTTAGAAGAAAAGTGAACCGGAGTCCACCCAAAGTCACAAAAGGGAGTCCCACGACGCTGGAGGACAACTCAGAAAGTTGTGCACTGCAGGATAGAGTGTCGGGGACCCAGGCTTGGCTGTGCACGAAGGAAATCCTGGAAGAGTGCACAGGAGCCGGAGCAGCTGCAAATCACGCGGTACCCAGCAATGCAGTCTAGCTAGAGAGGATTGGCTACCAAGAGAGGTAAGAGCCTATCAGAAGGAGCCTCTGACGTCACCTGCTGGCACTGGCCACTCAGAGCAGTCCAGTGTGCCACAGACACCTCTGTTTCCAAGATGGCAGAGGTCTGGGACACACTTGAGGAGCTCTGGGCACCTCCTCTGGGAGGTGCAAGTCAGGGGAGTGGTCACTCCCCTTTCCTTTGTCCAGTTTCGCCCCAGAGCAGGGCTGGGGGATCCCTGAACCGATGTAGACTGGCTTATGCAGAGATGGGCACCATCTGTGCCCATCAAAGCATTTCCAGAGGCTGGGGGAGGCTACTCCTCCCCAGCCCTCACACCTATTTCCAAAGGGAGAGGGTGTTACACCCTCTCTCAGAGGAAGTCCTTTGTTGTGCCTTCCTGGGCCAGGGCTGCCTGGACCCAGGAGGGCAAAAACCTGTCTGAGGGGTTGGCGGCAGCAGCAGCTGCAGTGGAGACCCCGGAAAGGCAGTTTGGCAGTACCGGGGTTCTGTGCTAGAGACCCGGGGGATCATGGAATTATCCCCCCAATGCCAGAATTGGAGTTACCATTGTGACTCTGTACATAGGTAGTGACCTATGTACAGTGCACGCGTGTAATGGTGTCCCCGCACTCACAAAGTCCGGGGAATTTGCCCTGAACGATGTGGGAGCACCTTGGCTAGTGCCAGGGTGCCCACACACTAAGTAACTTTGCACCCAACCTTCACTATGTGAAGGTTAGACATATAGGTGGCTTATAAGTTACTTAAGTGCAGTGGTAAAAAGCTGTGAAATAACGTGGACGTTATTTCACTCAGGCTGCACTGGCAGGCCTGTGTAAGAATTGTCAGAGCTCCCTATGGGTGGCAAAAGAAATGCTGCAGCCCATAGGGATCTCTTGGAACCCCAATACCCTGGGTACCTCAGTACCATATACTAGGGAATTATATGGGTGTACCAGTATGCCAATCTGAACTGGTAAATTTAGTCACTAGCCTGTTAGTGACAAATTTGGAAAGCAGAGAGAGCATAACCACTGAGGTTCTGGTTAGCAGAGCCTCAGTGAGACAGTTAGGCATCACACAGGGAACACATACAGGGCACATACTTATGAGCACTGGGGCCCTGCCTGGCAGGGTCCCAGTGACACATAGACTAAAACAACATATATACAGTGAAATATGGGGGTAACATGCCAGGCAAGAGGGTACTTTCCTACACATACATACCCCCTTCAGTTCGTTTCCTGGAAAGTGGCATTTCTAGTCGTTATCACCTCACTTAAACATGTTAGTGAGCTCCAGGCTTTGACCTGGAAGAACCTTTCTTCCAGCTACACAGAGACAGGGTAGTCATAAGCACAAGCCCTACATTTCTCCCTAAAGTTGTCTCCCATTTTCTCTTAAATTAGTCGAGTTACCATTTTTCTTTTTTTCTCCACAACCAGATTCAGTTTCAGACAGGACTTTCCATACATTAGATGGTAAAAGGGCCCTTATGTTCTACATTGATAGAATTAAAACTTTCAGAAAAACTAAACAACTTTTTTTTTGTTTTTTCATCTCCCCATAAAGGGAACCCTATATCCAAATCAGGCATAGCCAGATGGATAGAAAAATGCATTCAAACCTGTTATGCTAAAGCCAAAAAAACTTTACCTTCTCCTAGAGCACTACTATAAAGAAGGGAACATCCATGGCTTTTCTAGGAAACATTCCAATAGCTGACATATGTAAAGCAGCTACATGATCCACACCACACACGTTCACCAAACATTATTGTATGGATGTTTTGTGTAGTTTGATTTAGTGTGAATTGACTTGTGTGCCTTCCCCCTAAAAAAAAAAAATGAGTTACCTTTGGTTTAGCACTTTGTGGGACAGGCTGTTTTCACCCTTTGGTTAATATATATTTGCCCTTCTCAATCAAGTTATCAATGTCCTTTAAGGTGCAGTTTTCTGCTGCATGTCTCTTTACCAGCTTTGGCTCCTAACCAGTGCCAAGTACAGTCCGCAGCCTTCCTTTTACCCATAATGTGTTACCCCCCAAAGGGATACTCATTGTGCCCTGTGAAAGCTGCTTCACCTGGAGGAAGAACCAAGGGGGTGGCCCTGCCCTGCTTCCTCCTGTTGCTGACGGGCATGGGATGGGCCCGTTTTGGCCTGGGTGCGCCCTGTGCTTCGGGAGAACACTCATTGCTATAAGAGCTGGGTTAGATGGGAGAGGCAATGGTACCTCCTCTTTCTCTAGTTGGTGGCGCTTCCTGGCGCAGTGTCCTGGAACTTGGGGGCATATTTATACTCTGTTTGCGCCGGAATTGCGTAGTTTTTTTTTAACGCAAATCCGACGCAAAACTAACTCCATATTTATACTTTGGCGTTCGACCCGTCTAGCGCCAAAGATCTTGGAGTTTGCGTCATTTTTTAGCGTGGACACCTACCTTGCGTTAATGATATGCAAGGTAGGCGTTTCCGTCTAAAAAATGACTCCGAGGCATGTGCGCCGTATTTATACTCCCGGGCAAAAATGACGCCCGGGAGTGGGCGGGTCAAAAAAAATGACGTCCAGCCGTTTTAGCGTCATTTTTTAACGCCTGGTCAGGGCAGGCGTTAAGGGACCTGTGGGCTCGGAAGGAGCACAGAGGTGCCCTCCCATGCCCCCAGGGACACCCCCTGCCACCCTTGCCCACCCCAGGAGGACACCCAAGGATGGAGGGACCCATCCCAGGGAACTTAAGGTAAGTTAAGGTAAGTATTTTTTTTAAAAAAATTGTGTGGCATAGGGGGGCCTGATTTGTGCCCCCCTACATGCCACTATGCCCAATGACCATGCCCAGGGGACAGAAGTCCCCTGGGCATGGCCATTGGGCAAGGGGGCATGACATTTCAATGGGGGTGGGGAGTCTAAAAAATGGCGCTAATCGGGTTGAGGCAAAAATTTTGCCTCAGCCTGACTTGCCCCATTTTTTGGCGCCCAAGCTCCATTTTCCCCTAAGCCGGCGCTGCCTGGTTAAGTGAGTTTTTTTGACGCACACCAGGCAGCTCCGCCGGCTAACGTCATTCCATAAATAAGGCGCCCGCATGGTACTTTGGAATGGCATTAGCCGGCGTTACATTTTTTTACGCACAACTGCGTTGGCGCAGTTGTGCGCCAAAAAGTATAAATACGGCCCTTGGTGTCCCTTTGCAGGTATCCCGCGCTGCGGGAAAACACACCGTACTAGAAGCACAGGGGTGTAATGGTGCCTCCACCCCCTCTGGTTGTTGGCACCTCCTGGTGCAGTGTCCTGGGACTGGGAGTCCTATTGCAGGTACCCCGTGCTTTGGGAGAACACACCGCTCTATTAGCGCTAGAGAGTAATGGTGCCTCCTCCCCCACTGATTGTTGGCACCTTCTGGCACAGAGTGACATGGACTTGGATTCCCCTTGCAGGTGTCCCCTGTGATTTATTTATTTATGTTTGTTTACAGGGTAATGGGCAACAGGAAAAAAGCACCTCAAATTATTTTTCTTAAATGACTCAGGTGCTAGCAAAAACTGGCTTTATGCGAGGAGGGGATGTCTTTCCCACCTTCTTTGGAAAACCAAAAAACGCCCTTGAAAAAAAGAAACCATCTTTGATAAAGTGAAAAGTGCAAATCATTCGTTTGTGGTGCACAAGGAAATGTTTTTTTTCCTGCAAGATTATGATTTCTAATGGTTGTTTTGCAGTTTTCTAAAATAGTACTACAGTTGACAAAAATAATCGGAGCATGTTAACTGCTGTGCCAGGAGACAGTTTATAACTCTAGTGATGAGGGCTGTCTTCCGATGGGCAGCAACTGCATAGAGGCATAACAGCCTAAGTATGGCGTAGCTGCGGGCAGATACATTGGTAAATAAGTCAAGCCTGTGCCTTATTGTATTCTATTTATTTTGTTTTTTTCTGTAGTGTGGACAAAATCCCAAACGATATATAGAGTGCAAGTCTGGGTAAATTAGGAGATTATAGGTATAAAAACATAGTCAAGGAAGATAGTAGTCAAGTAGTGTCATGTACTGGTGACTAGCGTACAAAAGGCCTACTGAACACTCACTGTGAGGCTTAGGGCCATATTTATACTTTTTGACGCAAAGCTGCGCCGTCGGAGTTTTGCGTAAAAAAAATTACCGCAGCAAACGCCATTTCGATGCGCCGTGCGGGCGTCAAATTTATACTTTGACGCACGGCGGCGCAACCAACAGGTGGGAGTCATTATTTCGTGACGCACACAGCGGCGTCAAGTCGTAAAGGAAACCAACGTTAACGCGACGCAAATGACTGTGGGTTGATTTACGACAGCGCAACCCGGAAAGCACCGTTTTTTTTGACGCAATAGCGTCAAATTCACCGCGAACACTGCCCTTTCAGCAGAGGAGAGCCAAATAGATCCCAGATGCCACAGCAGACCCCAGGAAGATGACAGCAGACCAGGAACCAGCCAGGATGATCCATACAGGAACCAGGACATTTATAGAAAAAAAAGAAAGTGTTGCTTCAGTGCAGAGGAGCAGGAAATCCTGGTTAAAGAGGTGACGGAACACCAGCACCAACTGTTCATCACCTCTAAGTTGCCAATCAGCAGGAGAGAGGCCATATGGAAACAAATTGTGGACAAGATCAACAGTGTGGCTGAAGAACGCAGAACAATCACCGAGTGTAAGAAACGCTGGCATGACTGCAAACGTAGGACAAAGGAAAAAATGGCCAGGAACAGGAAGGCAGCACTGCAGACTGGAGGCGGGAGTCCAGCACACCAGGAGGCCCTGGACCACATGGAGGAGATGGTCGCAGCCGTCATCCCTGAGGAGATCGTCACAGGGATTCAATGACAGGACAGCGCAGACTACCAGGAGACAACGCACATGCAGGGTAAGTCACATGGGGAATTATAATGCAATAATGATAACTGCAACCGGGGTGGGGAATACCTACTACACAATGCATGTAAGTCAGCATATATATGAAGTGGCATGGGTAAAGGTGCACGGCAGGGGGGCATGGCCAGCACAGACAGAAGCTGGGGCACGACAAAATACAGCACCAACAACAGTCCCATGGGGGCATCCTGTCATGACAACAATGGAGCTAAGGGAAAGCAGCGACAGGTGGGAAGGCCACTACGTCAAACTTACATCCAGGCACTCGTCAGTCAAAATGTATCCTACATCAACTATGTCCCTATCAGTAATCCAGTAGCCAAAACAACAACTGCAATGTAACTGCGACAACAGTTGACAATAACACCTCTGATCTCTGTGCAGCTATAGTAGCAAATGGCAGGAACCGCCCCATGGAACATACCTACCTAAATTAGGGGGTGAGGATGACATCTGCAACTAGTTCTCGAAATAAGACAAAGGCACCAGTACACTCAAATGCCAATGCCCATAGTAGACACATACATCAGCCAAAGTAAACAGCAATAGGAGCCACACAGCACTAAGGACACACACATGCTGCATACGTCAGGGTCCCTCACGTGCCTGGCTAACAAGGCAACATCACTAATGTCATACTGCTCAGACAACAACATTGAGGAGGGGACACATGCAACTGGTCACTGAAACACACCTGCATAGTCTGAGAACCAAATAGGACATTGATACGATAAACAGGGCAATCCAATTAAACACACATTACCCAACATCATCTAGAAACATCAACAATGTTTACATCCATATCACATCCTAACATTGCCATGCATAGGATATGCCACATAACAATAACATGTAGGTCAATGTGAATAAAAAGTTTTTGGGGCAGGTCCTGAGAGGCAAGTGTGCTGCCAGGGCAATCACAACACCCACAGCCAGTGAAAGTGTAGTGTGGTAAGTTTTACGTATCCTTTGCGCATTAGCTTCAGGCTTTAGGCCTTTGTGCACTTTGCCCTGAATGTATTTATTCATTTGCTGACAGCTTAGAGCCTCTGTGCACTTTGCACTAAATGCTTCTTATTAGGCTTCGTACTGTTATTTTTCAAATAGCCAGTTCTACGGTGTTGTTTTTTATACATTTCACACTGTTTTGCCTACTTCAGCACTGGAGTTCTCCATAACATATTCACTCTGTGCTTCAGTCAAGGATACAGTCTGGTACATTGTCGATAGACGTGGTAGGAGTTTCGATTTGGCATTCCTGCGTAGGGACATTTTGTGATCACGCTGACATGTTATTTATAAAATCACTTCCTTGTCCCAATACACGCAAGAGGGAGTTTCCGAACAGAGAACCACAACTAGACACTGCCTGCCTTGTTGCAGATGCTGAACCAGACCACAGGCCTTTGCTCAGGTATGAGGGCTGATGTCTCCCCAGTGATTCGGAAAGGCAAGCTAGAAGCTCAACATGCTGTGCTCTAAATAGAACAAGCAGAGGGAGAGTACAAACTGTTAGGCACCATGATAGCTTTGTTCTAATGTTTTTCTCTCCTGGTGACTATTTCAATTCTACCATGTCGTATTGTTTGGGTTATTGCGGCTCACGCCTTATTATCTAAAATTCAGTTGTTTTATAAAATCATCATATAAAACAAATACAGTCTTTGTCATTTGTATATGAGATCATACTGGAAATGAGAGAGTTGGTTTGGATCTGAGTGACCACGACTTCCCTGAGAAGTTCCAAAGATGTAATGCGCTCGGCTGCCTAATCTTTTCCTTGCCGTGGAAGACATGAGGTACTGCTAGTTAGCCAGAGCACAAAAAAAAAAATTAGGGTGACAGAGTTCTTTACAAGTGGGTCAGACTCAGTCCCCCACACCGTTAGCTATCCTGCTGCCTAGAAATCCAGTAGTCTCATTTAGGATAATGAGAGCCCACGCGACAAAATGTCTCTCCATACGAATAGATATACACGGAGGGTCGAGTAGGACAAAAAGATGGCTATTCCCTAATTGGTACAAAGCAACACTTAGAGGCGATTAGGCAGACAAGTCTGATAACTCTATATCATACATGTGACACACAGGTGGGCCCTCGGCCTATAACAATGCCCATATGAAGGACAGCAGATACCAATACCAAACCAGAGCACAAAGTAAAGTCATCAAAAGGCTTGCATGTTACGGCAAAATTGTCACTACACAGACACACTAATTGTACCCTGTTTCATTGCAGAGGAACATGGATCTCCTGCCGATATGCCTGTCCCTGATTTCCCTGATGACATGGATGAAGAGCCCATAAACATTTCCCAGGAGACCATCCAAAAGGTCCTTGAAAGCCTCCAGACCCCACCTTCAGTCACAAGGAGGAGCAGAGAACAAGCAGCCATCACAGAAGACCCACCCACCACCCCAATTGTAAGACCTGCCAGCTCCAACACAGCTGAGGACTCTGACGACACTGGCACCAGCTTTGAAAGAACTGTAGTTGGTGTACAGCGGGAGCTGGCCATGGAGGTGCGGGTGGGGATGCAAAACATGGCAGCCAGCCTTGAGGGGGTGCGTTCGTGCATGACGTCATTTGCAGATCAGGCAGCTGCAATGCAAGCCCTAACATCTCTCTTGCAGGAACTTGCAAAAACACAGAAGGAAATCAGCACAGCTGTCATCCAGTTGACACAACACCTACAACTGCAATCCAGTCAACGTGTGCACGAATGCAACATTGAACCCCTCAGGGCAGACCTGGCTGCCTACCATCGTGATGTGGCTGCTATTCTCAAAAAACAGCAGGCCCTCCTTGCAGCAGTACTGCCCTTAAGAACTTCACAGGGAGCAGCCCCCGGGATGTCTGACTCCACGTCTTCTAACACTGAGGTGTGTGTTGCCCCTTCACAACCAACAACAACAAGGACAAACCAGGCAACACACACATCAGAAGAAGAAGACATGGAACAGATCACATTCTCACGGAAGAGTACCCGGAAGCACTAGTCCCTGCACCATGGCCTACTTTGACCAAGGTCCTACGTTTTGTCAAATGCCAGTCTACACTCAATGACTGTTCTGCTATCCACTGTATGACTTGTCACCATTGCCAGTGAATGTCTCTCTCCTACTATTTGCCAAATCCTGTCCCTCTGCACTGTCTGTGACATCACCCCAGCATGTCAGGAGCATCATCCACACCCCTTCTGTAGGATCACCATGTAAGAATGCACCAGAACGGACTCAGCAAACATGGACAATGGACATTTTGCATTACAGCACCTATCAATAAATAGCACTTGCACACCTAATATGTCTCTGTGTTATTTGACACATCAACTGTGCAGTAGATAACTCAAAAGTGCCTGTGTGGCAACCATGTAGCTTTTCAATACAACTGTCCTGACATCATGTAGTCTGATACATCTGTGCAGTGGCCAGGATTGCATCATAGCATTACCACCCTGAGGAGATTAACTGATGAAGGGACAAACCACACACAATCATGCTGTGTTGGACAGAATAATGCTCCATCTATAGCAATTCAAGTCAACTAATGGTGGCTGATAAATGTAGGCACCATGCAATACTAAAACATGAAATTATGCAGCAAAATCTAAGCAAACAAAAAAAGAAAACACTGCATCAATCACCCTTTCTGAGTATACTTCCATGAAGGAAAGTCATGCTGAATTATTACACACATGCTCTAGGTCAGCAATGAAGGCAACAAGACAAGAGTGTTAACAACACCTCATCTACAAAGATCTCCCTGAACATCACACTGCAGTCCGACCTATTCAATTACCCACAATAACAAGTCTGGAAGCACACTTTGTGATGTAGAATACCTACTCATCAACACAAATCCTTGGTGATGGATGTAAACTACCAATGGTGGGTCTCCCAAATGGTGGATACTTACCAAGTTAGCACACGGGTAGCTGGCATGTTAAACCTCCATTTTCTGTGGTGGGTAGCATAGGACACTAATGTCATAGAAAAACATTCACCTACACTGATGTCAAGGCCATGATAAAGTAGCACTTAACGCATCATGCAAAGGGTTAACTATATGTTTATTCCTTTTTATTCACACAAGAGGCAACTAAGGGAAAAGTCATACCTACACTAATCTAACCTGACTACTACTAACCCACAACTGTCCCTAACTAACCTAAGCTAAACTTACTCTACACATTTAACGAAACGATCTAAACATCAACCCCCCACCCACCATTATGAGACAGGACACATGCAGGACAACACATACTAACCTACACACATACTATACTATCCTAAACAATCATATATTTTTTTGGTGATTTTTTATATATTTTTTTATTATTTTTTTATTTTTATTTTTTAACAAACATGAATCCCAACATTGACCCCCACCCACCCACCCAAAAAAAATAATAGAAAGAATAGGGACCCCCCACCCTCCTCTCTAACACTAACTAAGCTAACAACCTATACTAACCTAACACTAATCCCCAAAACCCAACTATCAGTACAAAATCGGAAAGAGGAGAGAGGGGAGGGGTAAAAGTAAAACATGGCAAAAGTCCTAGAGGTTGGCCCTCCGTAGGGTCCGCCTGATGGACCGAACCCTTTTCTTAATATATGCCACATCCTGGCTTAGCTTGTCCACCTTTGAAAAAACTTTGTCCACTTTACGGCTTAATGCCAGGAATGCGGCTGGGTCTACAGGAGGGGCTGCTGCAGTCTGTGTGCTGGCCGAGGTGGACGGTGTGGCAGTAGTTGTATGCCCACTGGACTGTCCTGGGTGTTGAAAATGGCTGGGTCCAGGTCTTGCTGACGAGGCAGGGTCAACTGTCCCCGCCGTTGCTGGGGCCACTTGGGGAGACCTGGTGGATGTGGTGGTGGTGGCTGTTGTGGGCAATGTAGGGCCACCCTGTGGTGAGGCCCACCATGCCCCGGAGGCCCGATCTGCTTGGTATTTGCGGGCCATCCTCCTGTACCCCGACTGCACCTGCAGGATGTGCCGGTATCGCATGGCACGCCTTTCAAACTGGTGTCTCTCTGCGGCACTCATGTTTGCAGCAGTGAAGAGAAATGGCAACTATTTACCATAGGAAATGCATTGGGTGGAATTGCACAATGGGTCATTTGCACATTACTTGTACTGTATTTGTTACAGCAACTGTCACAACATAGTTAATTGAAAGTCTCAGAGGAAGTACATGTGAAGCCTGCATACAAAAGGACATCTCACACCTAGCATATCCATGTCTCTACATGATGGGTGACATCAGCCTAAACTTCTCATCCAAATAATGGCTAATGCAGCTGACATTATGGCTGAACCTCTTCCGCATACTGACTTCACTACATATGTCCACTCTATGTGATAACTATCACAACCCTCACTCAATGCCATTTGTAAATTGTTGTTTGCAAATATTGAACCCATGTGCCCTAACCAAATGTGTACACTAGGTTCTAAACTAAGTTGCAAAAGGTCACAAGTATGTGTAACATACTGGTTGCTACAGTCCTAGGTACCCTATTCCCAATCACATGGCAGTCTTTGAGGGTGGGGTGGGAAGAACAACCAACAATCCCAGATTCAATGCACACCCAGGAGTGTATAGAAAGCTCAACAAGTATTTGCCTCCACACACAACACCAATGAAGGGCTAGCAACACTTTGGAGTCAGCCAAACATTGTCCTATCCAAGGTCCACACATGTCAAAATGCACTGACTCAGGCCAACATCACATACTACCAGTGAGGCATATTTTACCACACACACAGAGGAGCAAGAACACCCATGATCATGAGTCGAATGAACACCTAGGCCATTGCACTCTAGTCCCACACACTTCTAGTTCAACTTGTGGAAGTACATGGCCCCGGAAGATCCAACCTACAGTGTACTCAGTCCATCCTCAACTCGGAAGCTGCATATTTAATACAAGCCTTTTGCAGAAGCTATCTGGGAGAATGTCAGTCTGATATGCAGACTCAGTCCAAGCCAAGTCCCAGAGCAACTCTTACATTAACCAGTGTATTCCACATGACTCATCCCACTCCCCATAGCGGGCCGACTGGAATGACCTACAGCCCCTAAATCTGAGAGATGGCTAAGCATTGGTCTACAGAAACTGAAGTGATATTTGAAATCCCACTAATGCAACAATACCAATGAACGGGTAGCGCATCAAACCTTGAATTCTGTTGAACACACAGTAGTCCATCATGCATCACTAGCAAACAATAAAAATAGCACTCAGGCCACACTCACTGTAGGTGTCGGGGTCCTCAAAATGAGCCACCTCTCCCACGGTGTACGGTGCAGGTCCACCTGTAAAGCATGGAAGGAAGAATATACTCAGACTCTGTGCACTGACAAACAATTGCAGTTACAATGACACTGTGTGAATATGACATGCGTAATGATACACTTTCACACATGCTCATACTGCATGGAAGAATTCTTAATCAACATTTACATTGGATGAGTCTCCTTCTACAGTTACACACCCTACTACACACATGCAGTGGCCAGGACAGTCATGTGGTGTCAAAGATACACCTCCATTAGTATGCCCCAACAATATCGGGTTGCATTCATCTCTTCATGTGCATCCCAGAGAGACATCCAAAAGCTGTTTACTTGAGGACTGCATGACCCCTCAAACTCAAACAGGCTAGGTGGTCATTTTCAACACACACCAACCAGACACACATGTGACATATGTGTGGACAACATAGCTAACTCCATATGACGTGAAGGCACCACTCATTTATAGCATCATATTGGGTTTACAAATTTCTGTCTAGCTATGGTGTCTACATATGTAGGTATGATGTTTCAACATCCCTTTTTCACTGGCAATTCTGACCTGTAGAGTTCAAATCGAGGCATTAACGTGTCGCTTGTCTGACACAAAGGCAACACTACATTACATACAGCTACAGGCATCCGGTATGTGTTGTAAACATGAGCCATCTGACTGCTAGCATTGGTCTTCCTACACATTGTGCAACAAATACACAATAGGTTTCCCTAGCATTACACACAGTCAGCTACTTATCTAGCAGATTGGGTAACAATCATCACATGTCCCCACACAGCTTTCAATTATTCACATGTAATTGATTTGTACTCACCAACATGGCCACCAATCCTGATTCCCAGGTGGTCCAGCAGATCCTGCTCCCTGGATATCAGATCAGCCCAGCGGTGCTTGAGTTGATGGTCATTCCTCATGCTACAGTACACCCGGACCAAGTGATGGCGCACCTTCCCCCACCGGACTTTACGTGCCTCCGTGTGATACCCCTGTATCACACGGCCCCCAGCCTCCAGCATGAGTGGGAGGAAATAGCAAACAAGCCAAATGAATCCCCCCAATTCCTCCTCACCCATCCTGGCAAGCCGTGGCCTACCTGACATCTTTACTATTAGAAAGGGTAAAAAATTAGAAAAAAAAGTAAAAGGGGGAAATGGGGAAAGGTAGAGTAGTGAAGGAAAAAGGAAACTTAAGAAAAATAGCCGAACTAACCCCAAATTTAAACTACCCACAACAGACTCCCACAGACAAAAAAAAGAAACACTGAATTTGACTAAAGTATACAGAACAGACTAAGACAATATTAGACAACAAGACTATGATCACAAAAGCACAATATACAAGGTACACAGGACACAAAAGCAGTAAAACACAGGACAACACTTTTCACACAGCCACACAGTCTAGAAGAATCTGAGACTGCAAAGTGAAAGTGAAAGTAAACTCACAGTACAGATTATGTAAACAGGATATCCTATTACATCGCTTCCTGCATAAAATGGCCGCCGTTTTTATTTTTCCGTTATGCGTCATATTTTCACGCATACAGATTGTGCGTCATATTTTTTGACGCATAACGGTGCACATAATGCAGAGTCAAAACTAATTTCTTCATTGTTCCCTTACATTTGTGTGAGGCTGAGTTTTCAGTTCTACAGTAGAAATGTAATTTGCTGGCAAATATGAGAACCAAATATGAAAATTATTTTTGACTCTGCATTCTGTGCACTCCTGTACGTCAAAAAAATATGACGCCCATGGTGTATGCGTGGAAATATGACGCATCATAGAAAATATGATGGACATGTAATGCAGTATATTAAGCTATTATTTTTAATAGGAAATGTTTTGACTCTTCATTCTGTGCACTCCTGTACCTCAAAAAAATATGACGCCCATGCTGTATGCGTGGAAATATGACGCATCATAGAAAATATGATGGACATGTAATGCAGTATATTAATCTATTATTTTTAATAGGATTGTTTTTGACTCTGCATTCTGTGCACTCCTGTACGTCAATAAAATATGACGCCCATGCTGTATGCGTGGAAATATGACGCATCATAGAAAATATGATGGACATGTAATGCAGTATATTAATCTATTATTTTTAATTGGATTTTTTTTTACTCTGCATTCTGTGCACTCCTGTACGTCAATAAAATATGACGCCCATGCTGTATGCGTAGAAATATGACGCATCATAGAAAATATGATGGACATGTAATGCAGTGTATTAATCTATTAGTTTTAATTGGATTTTTTTTGACTCTGCATTCTGTGCACTCCTGTACGTCAAAAAAATATGACGCCCATGCTGTATGCGTGGAAATATGACGCATCATAGAAAATATGATGGACATGTAATGCAGTATATTAATCTATTATTTTTAATAGGATTTTTTTTGACTCTGCATTCTGTGCACTCCTGTACGTCAAAAAAATATGACGCCCATGCTGTATGCGTGGAAATCTGACGCATTTTGACAAAAATGTCTTCATTTTTTCTAGTTGTGAAAGGAACTTTGTCATGAGCAAACGGTGCTATGTGATACACATTTGTGGTTAGCTGACACATGTCCCTTATTGGATGTATAGAAGGCATTCACACTGTAATATTAATGATTGCTCAAAATGGTTATTAACCATTTTTGTACACATATTTTGGGTAATTGATGATGGCTATTTTGAAATGATGAATGGGATACCAGGATGTATTCCTTCTCAAAAATGTGCCCACATTTATCACGGTAATGCATTTATCTATAGTCCAAACAGGTAGTGCAATTGTCACTTACACTTTTTATGGGGCTAACCATGTCCTAATAATGATTTTGTGTATCTTATATGTGTTTTACTTTTGACATGTAGGCCACACATGCGCCTTATGCATGTGTTTACTTCACATGTACATCATTATTGATTATTTGGGGGGCGGCAGAGGTGGACTTAGGCCCCCAAGACCCTAGGGTTTGCCCTTCCAGAATTGCTAATTTATCCATGGCTTTCATTTATTCTGTTATGCTAAACGTGCAGCAGCAGGCTCATGGAAGGCCATAGGGTATGAATCACTGTTAGCCATTCAATAATCCCATTAGTCCATTTGACGTTTGCCCTATTGATTATTAGGAGCAATCTGACATACCATTTTGCACAGAAAATGTTTGCAAAATCTTGGCGTTCCTCATGTGCTGATGACAAATAGGTTGTTGATGTATGTGGCCCTTTATGCATTACCTGGTTTAGTGGCATATTACATTCTTCCTGCTAGGTTCGAACTGGGACACTACTGTGATCGGCTGCTTGCAAATAATTGGTTGATTGGATGACATATGTTTATATGTGTGGGCGAATGTAGATCCACTATCAACTGTCTGGGTGTATGTTGTCACTGTAACTTCAAGGTCTCCTCATGAGTTAGTGGCAGCTAATCTTGTTCCAATTGGGCATTGTTTGTAGCAAAAATAGAGAGAAGCCATTGAGGACATGGTCACGTACACATGGATGGTCCCACCCTGTCACTGAACACGTGTAATGAGACTTTCAAATGAGCTACATTTTTGTGCTGAGTGAGAGAATGTCTCAGGTGTCTGGATCAGGCATGTGTCATTGCCACATTTGTACTCCTGTTTGCCTCTGTGGATGGTAATGTATCATGAAACATCCTAGCCTCTGTGCAGACATTTGTGGTGTATATTTTTTGTGTGATGAGTGTTATGTCATTATTGCTCAATGAGACGACATTCTTCTTCAGCAAATTCAAACTAAAGGTGGGCAGAAATGAATAGGCCAAAGCATGATGTGGTGTTTGTTATCTGTGTTTATTTACAATTGTGCAATAAGTATTGATATAAGAAATTATGAAAAGAAATTATTTACAAGCTGTTGGCGCCTACGCACTCCAGCTGCCGTGTTTGGTTGTTCCCCCTCCTGTTGCAGGCCACCATCCTCCTCTTCGTCGTCTTCAGGCATGTCTGGGTCTGGTTCAAGGAGGGGAATGTTCCTTTTTACACAAATATTGTGCAATATGGCAAAAGTGAGTATGATCCTACAGACCATCTCTGGGGAATATAGTAGGCTACCGCCAGTGATGTCAAGGCAGCGGAACCTTGACTTTAGGATCCCAAAGGTCCGCTCAACAATGCTGCGTGTCCTCTTATGGGCGTCGTTGTATGCCCGCTCTGCAGCAGTAGTCGGGTTCCCAAATGGTGTCATTAGCCAAGGCTGGATGCCATACCCCTGATCAGCTGAAAGAGAAACACAGAATGGGATCAATTAGATGTAGGAGGCACTCTTGTACAGACCTTTGATGGCAGTAGTTGTCTTGTGTTGTCTGTGACTCTTTTGTGTACTAATGTGACAACCTATACTTGTAGGAGAAAACTTTTGCATTGAGTTTTTCCCTTGGCTGAGCAAGTGTTTGTTAGCTAACCGTTTGTCAGCAGTGTGTATTTGGATTTTCAGTACAGTGTGCCCTCCCTAGCATTGTGTCTGTGTGTCTTCACTGGGGGTGACATGATAGTTCCATGCAGAGTTAAAACATGAAAGTGTAGTTAACACGTTCATATGAAAGTACCCTGGACATCCCATACCTTAAGACTTATGCAATGTATTAATGTACAGGTTATTGTGACACTTACAATTTGCAAGGTGACATTTAGGCAACCACACTCATTAATGTCTTCACATTAAGCTGTAGAGTAAATTCCAATGTGTGACAGGTTCAATGGTGACTTCAGAAACATGGCTAGTGATGTGAGGACCTCAGTGTGTTCCTGGCTAGGTGTTGCTATTGTGGTGTATGTGTTGTTTGTCCTAGAGGGTTGCTGTGCAGTGTGTATATAAGTTGGATTTTTGTACTTACCAACAAGTAGTCCATTGCCATACCGTCCATCCTGGAAGTGTTGGTTGATGGTAGAGTGACGGAAGATGAATGCGTCATGTACACTCCCAGGATATTTAGCCACAATGTTGCTGATCAATCCTTGGTGATCGACTATGGCCTGCACGTTGATTGAATGTGTGTGCTTCCTGTTGCGGTAGAGGTGTTCTGTTGCAGCAGGTGGCACAAGGCGTACGTGTGTGCAGTCGATTGCACCAAGGACGTGTGGGAAGCCACTGATGGCGTAGAACCCCTGTTTTGTTTCCTGCTGCTTCTGCAGTGTGTTAGGGAAGCAGATGTGGAGGGGTGTCAGGCGAATGATGGCATCCAGTACTTTTGGCAGGAATGCGGAGAATGATGGTTGTGATATTCCACCAACCAGGGCACCACTTGTCTGAAACGAGCCACTTGCCAGCAGGTGAAGTACGGCAAGCAGCTTTGTTTCTGTTGGTATGGTGTGGGGTGTCACCAAAGTGGGGGCCAACTGCTGTTCAATATTTCTCAGCAGCTGCTGAATGGCCTGCCAGTTCAACCGGTACCTCTGTATGATGTCGTGTTCCCTGAGGCCATGCAGGGTTGTTCTTGGGCGGAATATCCTCTCCTGCCTTCTGCGCTGCCTTTGGGGTCCCTGCTGTTGTTGTTGTAGCTGCTGTTGTTGCTGCAGGGCTCTGCGTCTACGTGCACGCTGAAGAAAAATCACCTCCATGTCTCCCTGTTGCTGCTCTGCTGCTCTGCTGTTTGTTCTGTGTGTTCTGATTAAATACAGGTGTGTTTGCCCCATTTTAACGCCTGCCCTGACCCAGGCGTTAAATTTTGACGCACATCGGGCTTTGCGTCATTTTTTTGCCCCGCCTCCCGGCCGAGAGTCATTTTTGCCCGGAAGCATAAATACGGCGCACGGGTGTGTGCGTCGTTTTTTGGACGGGAACGCCTACCCTGCATATCATTAACGCAGGGCGGGTTGCCGCATCCAGAAAATGACGCACATTGCAGATTTTTGTCGTCCGCGGGCTCGGGCGTCAGGGTTTAAATATGGGGCAACGTTTGCGCTGATTGTGCGTCAACATTTTTGACGCACATTCGGCGCAAACAGAGTATAAATATGCCCCTGAGTGTCACAAAATAGTGCACATATAAGAATAGAGGGAAGTAAGGGGTAAATAGGGTAAGTCTCTCTAAGGAAGAATAGATGGAAGTCAAGTTTTACTACCAAAGCGCGGTTTACAGAGGGATTGAAATAGCATGTGGGGTACTCATTTGCGCCTGAAACTAGATTACAAGTTGGTCACAAATTTGGCCTGATGCAGGAGTTTGCTCCCCTAATTTACAAATTGTAGAACTTAATGGAAATGAGAAAGTGCAAATTGCATGCAATTTCATTTATGGAAACCAGATAGAAGAGGATTATGCACAAATGTTCTTAATTCTGCATTCCCAAGGGGTTCATCTCGGAATTGGGGGATTATCCCTCCCTACAATAGTAGAAATAGCAGGTGTTAAAATTTGCACCTACAGTTTGCAGCCCCAGTGGAGACGGGCCCACCCTTGTGACAAATTGTGGGGGGATCGTGAGAATTTTAGCAGAGTTCAGGATCTGTTGGTGTGATTGAGGGCGAAGTAGATGATTTTTCAGGGAGACTTTGAAATGTGAAAAAATAATCCTGCCTTATCTCATTGGGTATGTTATTCCAAATTTTGTAGGTGAAGCCTGAAACTGCGCGAGGTACTAGAGCTTACAGGTGGACATTATTACTGCCACAAATAGGGCTTCTTTGGACAAAGTTTAGGGTTTATTCTCCAAGTAGTGAGATGTTTAGTGTCATTGCCTTATCCTTCTCTGCTGTGACTGTCTTTTCATCCACGTATCCTGTATTTACCTGTGTACTGCTGTTTCCAGCAAACTTTCAAACACACGTCTCTAATGACAGTTCTGCATGCTGCAACAAAAGAAACTACTCTGGGCACTCATTGCTGTACAGTTGCTGTAGGAAGTTGGCTCTGTATGTACTATTTCAAAGTAAGGAATAGCATGCAGAGTCCAAGGGCTCCCCTTAGAGGTAAGATAGTGGCAAAAAGAGATAATCCTAATGCTCTATTTTGTGGTAGTGTGGTCGAGCAGTAGGCTTATCAGAGAGTAGTGTTAAGCATTTGTTGTACACACACAGGCAATAAATGAGGAACACACACTCAAAGACAATTCCAGGCCAATAGGTTTTTATGTAGAAAAATATATTTTCTTAGTTTATTTTAAGAACCACAGGTTCAAGATTTACAAACAATACTTTAAATGAAAGGTACTTCACTTAGGAACTTTAGAAACTTTGAATTAGCAAAATAGCATATACAATTTTCACACAAATTACATATAGCTATTTTAAAACTAGACAGTGCAATTTTCAACAGTTCCTGGGGAGGTAAGTGTTTGTTAGATTTGCAGGTAAGTAAACCACCTACAGGGTTCAAAGTTGGGTCCAAGGTAGCCCACCGTTGGGGGTTCAGAGCAACACCAAAGTTACCACACCAGCAGCTCAGGGCCGGTCAGGTGCAGAGGTCAAAGTGGTGCCCAAAACGCATAGGCTTCAATGGAGAAGGGGGTGTCCCGGTTCCAGTCTGCCAGCAGGTAAGTACCCGTGTCTTCGGAGGGCAGACCAGGGGGGTTTTGTAGAGCACCGGGGGGGGACACAAGTCAGCACAGAAAGTACACCCTCAGCGGCACGGGGACGGCTGGGTGCAGTGTGCAAACAGGCGTCGGGTTCGCAATTGGATTCAATGGGAGACCAAGGGGTCTCTTCAGCGATGCAGGCAGGGAAGGGGGGGGGGCTCCTCGGGGTAGCCACCACCTGGGCAAGGGAGAGGGCCACCTGGGGGTCGCTCCTGCACTGGAGGTCGGATCCTTCAGGTCCTGGGGGCTGCGGGTGCAGTGTCTTTACCAGGCGTCTAGTCTTTGAAGCAGGCAGTCGCGGTCAGGGGGAGCCTCGGGATTCCCTCTGCAGGCGTTGCTGTGGGGGCTCAGGGGGGTCAACTCTGGCTACTCATGGTCTCGTAGTCGCCGTGGAGTCCTCCCTGTGGTGTTTGTTCTCCACAAGTCGAGCTGGGGGCGTCGGGTGCAGAGTGCAAAGTCTCACGCTTCTGGCGGGAAACGTGTGTTGTTTCAAAGTTGCTTCTTTGTTGCAAAGTTGCAGTCTTTGGGGAACAGAGCCGCTGTCCTCAGGAGTTCTTGGTCCTTCTAGATGCAGGGTAGTCCTCTGAGGCTTCAGAGGTTGCTGGACCCTGTGGAACGCGTCGCTGGGGCAGTGTGTTTAGAAGTGGGGAGACAGGCCGGTAGATCTGGGGCCAAAGCAGTTGGTGTCTC
This sequence comes from Pleurodeles waltl, assembly GCF_031143425.1. Taxonomy (NCBI): domain Eukaryota; kingdom Metazoa; phylum Chordata; class Amphibia; order Caudata; family Salamandridae; genus Pleurodeles; species Pleurodeles waltl. The sequence goes on from NC_090440.1 coordinate 700,344,257, forward strand.
CGTCTTCTCTGCAGGTTTTCAGCTCAGCAGTCCTTCTTCGTCTTAGGTTGCAGGAATCTATCTTGCTGTGTTCTGGGAAGTCTGGGGGGTTAGTAGCCAATGGCTACTAGCCCTGAGGGTGGCTACACCCTCTTTGTGCCTCCTCCCTGAGGGGAGGGGGGCACATTCCTACCCCTATTGGGGGAATCCTCCATCTACAAGATGGAGGATTTCTAAAAGTCAGAGTCACCTTAGCTCAGGACACCTTAGGGGCTGTCCTGACTGGCCAGTGACTCCTCCTTGTTTTTCTCATTATCCCCTCCGGCCTTGCCGCCAAAAGTGGGGCCGTGGCCGGAGGGGGCGGGCAACTCCACTAGCTGGAGTGCCCTGGGGTGCTGTAACAAAGGGGGTGAGCCTTTGAGGCTCACCGCCAGGTGTTACAGTTCCTGCAGGGGGAGGTGAGAAGCACCTCCACCCAGTACAGGCTTTGTTACTAGCCACAGAGTGACAAAGGCACTCTCCCCATGTGGCCAGCAACATGTCTGGTGTGTGGCAGGCTGCTAAAACTAGTCAACCTACGCTGATAGTCGGTTAAGGTTTCAGGGGGCACCTCTAAGGTGCCCTCTGGGGTGTATGTTACAATAAAATGTACACTGGCATCAGTGTGCATTTATTGTGCTGAGAAGTTTGATGCCAAACTTCACAGTTTTCAGTGTAGCCATTATGGTGCTGTGGAGTTCGTGCATGACAGACTCCCAGACCATATACTCTTATGGCTACCCTGCACTTACAATGTCTAAGGTTTTGCTTAGACACTGTAGGGGCATAGTGCTCATGCACTTATGCCCTCACCTATGGTATAGTGCACCCTACCTTAGGGCTGTAAGGCCGGCTAGAGGGGTGACTTATCTATACCTATAGGCAGTGTGAGGTTGGCATGGCACCCTGAGGGGAGTGCCATGTCGACTCAGTCTTTTTATCCCCACTTGCACACACAGCTGGCAAGCAGTGTGTCTGTGCTGAGTGAGGGGTCCCCAGGGTGGCATAAGACATGCTGCAGCCCTTAGAGACCTTCCCTGGCATCAGAGCGCTTGGTTCCAGGGGTACCAGTTACAAGGGACTTACCTGGATGCCAGGGTGTGCCAATTGTGGAAACAAAGGTACAGGTTAAGGAAAGAACACTGGTGCTGGGGCCTGGTTAGCAGGCCTCAGCACACTTTCAAATCATAACTTGGCATCAGCAAAGGCAAAAAGTCAGGGGGTAACCATGCCAAGGAGGCATTTCCTTACACAGCCCCCCATCCCCAAACGAAAGAGGATGAGACTAACCTTTCCCAAGAGAGTCTTCATTTTCTAAGTGGAAGAACCTGGAAAGGCCATCTGCATTGGCATGGTCAGTCCCAGGTCTGTGCTCCACTATAAAGTCCATTCCCTGTAGGGAGGTGGACCACCTCAACAGTTTTGGATTTTCACCTTTCTTTTGCATCAGCCATCTGAGAGGTCTGTGGTCAGTTTGAACTACAAAGTGAGTACCAAAGAGGTATGGTCTCAGCTTCTTCAGGAACCAAGCCACAGCAAAGGCCTCCCTCTCAATGGCACTCCTTGGGGAGTAACCTCCTGCTAATGAAAGCAACAGGCTGGCCAAGGCCATCATCATTTGTTTAGGACAAAACTGCCCCTATCCCATGTTTAGAGGCATCAGTCTGCACAATGAACTGCTTGGAGTAATCTGGAGCTTTGAGACCTGGTTCTGTGCACATTGCTTGTTTCAGGGTGTCAAAGGCCTGTTGGCATTCTACAGTCCAGTTTACCTTCTTGGGCATTTTCTTGGAGGTAGGTTCTGTGAGGGGTGTCACTATGGATCCATATCCCTTCACAAACCTCCTGTAGTACCCAGTCAAGCCAAGGAATGCCCCGACTTGAGTCTGGCTTTTTGGAGCTGCCCAGTCCAGAATAGTCTGGATCTTAGGCTGGACTGGCTGAACTTGGCCTCCACCTACAAGGTGTCCCAAGTAAACCACAGTTCCCTGCCCTATCTGACATTTGGATGCCTTGATAGAGAGGCCTGCTGCTTGCAGAGCCTTCAAAACCTTCTTCAGGTGGACCAGGTGATTCTGCCAGCTGGAGCTAAAGACAGCAATATCGTCAAGATAAGCTGCACTAAAGGACTCCGAGCCAGCAAGGACTTGATTCACCAACCTTTGGAAGGTGGCAGTGGCATTCTTTAAACCAAAGGGCATAACAGTAAACTGATAATGCCCATCAGGTGTGGAGAATGCTGCCTTTTCTTTTGCTCCTGGTGCCATTTTGATTTGCCAGTACCCTGCTGACAAGTCAAAGGTACTCAAGTATTTGGCAGCACCTAGTTTGTCTATCAATTCATCTGCCCTTGGAATGGGATGGGCATCTGTCTTGGTGACAGAATTAAGTCCTCTGTAGTCCACACAAAACCTCATCTCTCTCTTTCCATCTTTGGTGTGAGGTTTGGGGACTAAGACCACTGGGCTGTCCAGGGACTGTCAGAGTGCTCAATGACTCCCAAAACCAGCATCTTGTGGACTTCCACCTTGATGCTTTCCTTAACTTGGTCAGACTGTCTGAGAATGTTGTTTTTGACAGGCATGCTGTCTCCTGTGTCCACATCATGGGTACACAGGTGTGTCTGACCGGGGGTTAGGGAAAAGAGCTCAGCAAACTGTTGCAGGACCTTCCTACAGTCAGATTGCTGTTGGCCAGAGAGGGTGTCTGAATAGATCACTCCATCAACTGAACCATCTTTAGGGTCTGTGGAGAGGAGATCAGGGAGAGGTTCACTCTCAGCTTCCTGGTCCTCATCTGTTACCATCAACAGATTCACATCTGCCCTGTCATGGAAGAGTTTGAGGTGGTTCACATGGATCACCCTTTTGGTGGTCCTGCTAGTGCCTAGGTCTACCAGGTAGGTGACCTGACTCTTCCTCTCTAACACTGGGTAAGGGCCACTCCATCTGTCCTGAAGTGCCCTGGGAGCCACAGGCTCCAGAACCCAAACTTTCTGCCCTGGCTGAAACTCAACCATAGCAGCCTTTTGGTCATACCAAAACTTCTGGAGTTGTTGGCTGGCCTCAAGGTTTTTACTTGCCTTTTCCATATACTCTGCCATCCTTGAACGTAGGCCTAGTACATAGTCCACTATATCTTGTTTAGGCTCATGAAGAGGTCTCTCCCAGCCTTCTTTTACAAGAGCTAGTGGTCCCCTTACAGGATGGCCAAACAGAAGTTCAAAGGGGGAAAACCCTACTCCCTTCTGAGGCACCTCTCTGTAGGCGAAAAGCAGACATGGCAAGAGGACATCCCATCTCCTTTTGAGTTTTTCAGGGAGCCCCATGATCATGCCTTTCAATGTCTTGTTAAACCTTTCAACAAGACCATAGGTTTGTGGATGGATTGTAAGTCACCCCACACTCATTCCACATATGTTTCAGGTATGCTGACATAAAGTTGGCACCTCTGTCAGACACCACCTCCTTAGGAAATCCCACTCTGGTAAAAATACCAATGAGTGCTTTGGCTACTGCAGGGGCAGTAGTCGACCTAAGGGGAATTGCTTCAGGGTATCTAAAAGCATGATCCACTACTACTAGTATGTATTGGTTCCCTGAGGCTGTGGGAGGTTCAAGTGGACCCACTATGTCCACACCCACTCTTTCAAAGGGGACCCCCACCACTGGAAGTGGAATGAGGGGGGCCTTTGGGTGTCCACCTGTCTTACCACTGGCTTGACAGTTGGCACAGGAGACACAAAACTCCTTGACCTTCTGGGACATGTTGGGCCAATAGAAGTGGTTGACTAATCTCTCCCACGTCTTGGTCTGTCCCAAATGCCCAGCAAGAGGAATGTCATGAGCTAAGGTCAGAATGAACTTCCTAAACTCCTGAGGCACTACCACTATCCTAGTGGCACCAGGTTTGGGATCGCTTGCCTCAGTGTAAAGGAGTCCATCTTCCCAATAGACTCTATGTGTTCCTGTTATTTTTCCATTGGACTCTTCAGTAGCTTGCTGCCTAAGGCCTTCAAGAGAGGGACAGGTTTCTTGCCCCTTACACAATTGCTCCCTTGAGGGTCCCCCTGGGCCTAGGAGCTCAACCTGATAAGGTTCTAACTCCATGGGCTCAGTTCCCTCAGAGGGCAGAACTTCTTCCTGGGAAGAGAGGTTCTCTTTTTCTTGTTGTGTTGAAGCTGGTTCCCCAGTCTTCTTTCCTTTTCTCTTGGAGTGTTGGGCCCTTTTTCCAGGCTCCAACACCTCTTTTTCACCCTGAGCCTTGAACTGTGCCCTTGTCTTGACACACACCAGTTCAGGGATACCCAGCATGGCTGCATGGGTTTTGAGTTCTCCCTCAGCCCATGCTGAGGACTCCAGGTCATTTCCAAGCAAACAGTCTACAGGGATATTTGAGGAGACCACCACCTGTTTCAGGCCATTGACCCCTCCCCACTCTAAAGTTACCATAGCCATGGGATGTACTTTAGTCTGATTGTCAGCGTTGGTGACTGGATAAGTTTGTCCAGCCAGGTATTGACCAGGGGAAACCAGTTTCTCTGTCACCATGGTGACACTGGCACCTGTATCCCTCAGGCCTTCTACATTTGTCCCATTAATTAAGAGCTGCTGCCTGTATTTTTGCATGTTAGGGGGCCAGGCAGCCAGTGTGGCTAAATCCACCCCACCCTCAGAGACTAATGTAGCTTCAGTGTGAACCCTGATTTGCTCTGGACACACTGTTGATCCCACTTGGAGACTGGCCGTTCCAGTGTTAGCTGGAGTAGAGTTAGAAGTGGAACCTTTTTTGGGACAGGCCTTGTCTCCAGTTTGGTGTCCTGGCTGATTACAGCTACAACACCAGGCCTTTTTGGGATCAAAGTTTTTACCCTTGTACCCAAAATTGGATTGTGAAGAGGCTCTGGGCCCTCCCTACTGAGCAGGTTTTTGGGGCCCTATAGAAGACACTTTATTTTTCCCTTTGGATGTCTCAACACTCTTCCCCTGGGGAGTCTTTGTGACCCCTTTCTTTTGGTCACCCCCTGTGGAAGTCTTGGTCACCCTAGTCTTGACCCAATGGTCCGCCTTCTTTCCCAATTCTTGGGGAGAAATTGGTCCTAGGTCTACCAGATGCTGATGCAGTTTATCATTGAAACAATTACTTAGCAGGTGTTCTTTCACAAATAAATTGTACAGCCCATCATAATCACTTACACCACTGCCATTACTCCAACCATCCAGTGTTTTGACTGAGAAGTCAACAAAATCAACCCAGATCTGGCTCGAGGATTTTTAAGCCCCCCTGAACCTAATCCTGTACTCCTCAGTGGAGAATCCAAAGCCCTCAATCAGGGTAGCCTTCGTGAGGTCATAGGATTCTGCATCTTTTCCAGAGAGTGGGAGGAGTCTATCCCTACACTTTCCAGTGAACATTTCCCAAAGGAGAGCACCCCAGTGAGATATGTTTACTTTTCTGGTTGCACAAGCCCTCACAAAAGCTGTGAACCATTTGGTGATGTCATCACCATCTTCATATTTAGTTACAATTCCTATAGGGATTTTCAACATGTCAGGAGGATCTCTAACCCTATATATGTTGCTGCCACCATGGATGGGACCAAAACCCTTCTCTTGTCTTTCCCTTTTTATGGCTAGGAGCTGTCTCTCTAAAGCCAATCTTTTGACCATCCTGGCTAACAGTAGGTCATCTTCACTGAGGCTGTCTTCAGTGATTCCATAGGTGCTGGACTCTCCTGTGAGAGAAGCAGCATCTCTGACTATCACATTTGGAGTCAGGGTTTGAGGAGCCCTGGCCTCCCTAACTAGGACTGGAGGTGGGAATTCCTCCACTTCACTTGCTTCCCCCTCTTGGAGGTCATCCTCAGAGGGGTTGTTCTTGGCAAACTCTGCCAAAAGCTCCTGGAGCTGTACTTTGGTAGGGTTTGAACCAGTTCTAATCTTTTTTGTCTTGCAGAGACCTTAACTCTGACATCCTAAGATTCAGGTAAGGGGTGACGTCGAGTTCCATCACATTCTCTTCTGCATTAGACACTATGGGCCTGATTACAACTTTGGAGGAGGTGTTAATCCGTCCCAAAAGTGACGGTAAAGTGACGGATATACCACCAGCCGTATTACGAGTCCATTATAGAACTCGGAATACGGCTGGTGGTATATCCGTCACATTTGGGACGGATTAACACCTCCTCCAAAGTTGTAATCAGGCCCTATGTTTCTAAAAGTTGGAATACTTTTTAAGAATCTAAAACTATCTCTAGAACTTAATTCAAACTTTTACAAAACTTTTAAACTCTAAAAGAAATGCTAACAGGGACTAACACAAGGCCCTAGCAGGACTTTTAATAATGTAGAAAAATAGCTCAAATTTCAAAAATCAGTTTCTAATGACATTTTTGGGAATTTAGTTGTGTGACCAGGTATTGGCTGAGTAGTCTAGCAAATGCAAAGTCTTGTACTCCACCGCTGATCCACCAATGTAGGAAGTTGGCTCTGTATGTACTATTTCAAAGTAAGAAATAGCATGCACAGAGTCCAAGGGTTCCCCTTAGGGGTAAGATAGTGGCAAAAAGAGATAATTCTAATGCTCTATTTTGTGGTAGTGCGGTCGAGCAGTAGGCTTATCAGAGGGTAGTGTTAAGCATTTGTTGTACACACACAGGCAATAAATGAGGAACACACACTCACAGACAATTCCAGGCCAATAGGTTTTTATATAGAAAAATATATTTTCTTAGTTTATTTTAAGAACCACAGGTTCAAGATTTACAAACAATACTTTAAATGAAAGGTACTTCACTTAGGAACTTTAGGATCTTTGAATTAGCAAAATAGCATATACAGTTTTTACACAAATGACATATAGCTATTTAAAAACCAGACAGTGCAATTTTCAACAGTTCCTGGGGAGGTAAGTGTTTGTTAGATTTGCAGGTAAGTAAACCACCTACAGGGTTCAAAGTTGGGTCAGAGGTAGCCCACCGTTGGGGGTTCAGAGCAACCCCAAAGTTACCACACCAGCAGCTCAGGGCCGGTCAGGTGCAGAGGTCAAAGTGGTGCCCAAAACGCATAGGCTTCAATGGAGAAGTGGGTGCCCCGGTTCCAGTCTGCCAGCAGGTAAGTACCCGCGTCTTCGGAGGGCAGACCAGGGGGGTTTTGTAGGGCACCGGCGGGGACACAAGTCAGCACAGAAAGTACACCCTCAGTGGCACGGGGGCGGCCGGGTGCAGTGTGCAAACAGGCGTCGGGTTTGCATTAGGATTCAATGGGAGACCAAGGGGTCTCTTCAGCGATGCAGGCAGGCAAGGGGGGGGGATCCTCGGGGTAGCCACCACCTGGGCAAGGGAGAGGGCCACCTGGAGGTCGCTCCTGCACTGGAGGTCGGATCCTTCAGGTCCTGGGGGCTGCGGGTGCAGTGTCTTTACCAGGCGTCGGGTCTTTGAAGCAGGCAGCCGCGGTCAGGGGGAGCCTCTGGATTCCCTCTGCAGGCGTCGCTGTGGAGGCTCAGGGGGGTCAACTCTGGCTACTCACGGTCTCGTAGTCGCTGGAGAATCCTCCCTGTGGTGTTTGTTCTCCACAAGTCGAGCAGGGGGCGTCGGGTGCAGAGTGCAACGTCTCACGCTTCCGGCTGGAAACATGTGTTGTTTCAAAGTTGCTTCTTTGTTGCAAAGTTGCAGTCTTTGGGGAACAGAGCCGCTGCCATCTGGAGTTCTTGGTCCTTCTAGATGCAGGGTAGTCCTCTGAGGCTTCAGAGGTTGCTGGACCCTGTGGAACGCGTCGCTGGAGCAGTGTCTTTAGAAGTGGGGAGACAGGCCGGTAGAGCTGGGGCCAAAGCAGTTGGTGTCTCCGTCTTCTCTGCAGGTTTTCAGCTCAGCAGTCCTTCTTCGTCTTAGGTTGCAGGAATCTGTCTTGCTGTGTTCTGGGAGCCCCTAAATACTCGATTTAGGGGTGTGTTTAGGTCTGGGGGGTTAGTAGCCAATGGCTACTGGCCCTGAGGGTGGCTACACCCTCTTTGTGCCTCCTCCCTGAGGGGAGGGGGGCACATTCCTATCCCTATTGGGGGAATCCTCCATATGCAAGATGGAGGATTTCTAAAAGTCAGAGTCACCTCAGCTCAGGACACCTTAGGGGCTGTCCTGACTGGCCATTGACTCCTCCTTGTTTTTCTCATTATCTCCTCCGGCCTTGTCGCCAAAAGTGGGGCCGTGGCCGGAGGGGGCGGGCAACTCCACTAGCTGGAGTGCCCTGGGGTGCTGTAACAAAAGGGAGGAGCCTTTGAGGCTCTCCGCCAGGTGTTACAGTTCATGCAGGGGGAGGTGAGAAGCACCTCCACCCAGTACAGGCTTTGTTACTAGCCACAGAGTGACAAAGGCACTCTCCCCATGTGGCCAGCAACATGTCTGGTGTGTGGCAGGCTGCTAAAACTAGTCAGCCTACACTGGTAGTCGGTTAAGGTTTCAGGGGGCACCTCTAAGGTGCCCTCTGGGGTGTATGTTACAATAAAATGTACACTGGCATCAGTGTGCATTTATTGTGCTGAAAAGTTTGATACCAAACTTCACAGTTTTCAGTGTAGCCATTATGGTGCTGTGGAGTTCGTGCATGACAGACTCCCAGACCATATACTCTTATGGCTACCCTGCACTTACAATGTCTAAGGTTTTGCTTAGACACTGTAGGGGCATAGTGCTCATGCACTTATGCCCTCACCTATGGTATAGTGCACCCTGCCTTAGGGCTGTAAGGCCGGCTAGAGGGGTGACTTATCTATACCTGTAGGCAGTGTGAGGATGGCATGGCACCCTGTGGGTAGTGCCATGTCGACTTAGTCTTTTTATCCCCACTAGCAAACACAAGCTGGCAAGCAGTGTGTCTGTGCTGAGTGAGGGGTCCCCAGGGTGGCATAAGACATGCTGCAACCCTTAGAGACCTTCCCTGGCATCAGGGCCCTTGGTACCAGAGGTACCAGTTACAAGGGACTTACCTGGATGCCAGGGTGTGCCAATTGTGGAAACAAAGGTAAAGGTTAGGGAAAGAACACTGGTGCTGGGGCCTGGTTAGTAGGCCTCAGCACACTTTCAAATCATAACTTGGCATCAGCAAAGGCAAAAAGTCAGGGGGTAACCATGCCAAGGAGGCATTTCCTTACAGTTGCTATCTGCTCACTTGTTCTCACTTTCTTTTCAAAAGCATTTTTGTTCAACAAAGCACAGTTTACTGGTGAACGCGCAAGTAGTATATCAAGATGTCAGAATGTAGATGGGATGGCATAGTCTTTTCAGTCTTACATTGTTAATATTACAACAAAAGGTCTTTCACATTTGCCATTTAAATCTATTATTAGCGATGCCTACAATGCAAATTAAAAACATGACCTTTACAGTGCTACAAACATTTAAAATCTGTCAACATAAATGTTGAAAGAATTACCAAGCTATTCGCAAAGTGTATGAAAAATAGCTTTTCATATGTTTGGAAATTTTACTGGGCCTGAAAGAAAGTTGTTTTGTATTTTTTGCTCTTATGATTAAACTCCTGGAGGAATCGGTTTCAAATGGCCTTGTTCATTGTGAGGCATATGTTTGTGATGCATGTACGTGTGGTATTTCTATAGCATGAACCAGCCAAAAGGCAGCAGACAAACGAATGAGCATAAAGTCAGTAAGTGATATGATAGGGAGCAGGGTTGTGTATTGTTAATACATTGTGATATAATGTTCTTTAAACTGGTTATTTTTCAACTCTTTCCTTAAAATATTGCTCAAGATCCTGGGCGATTTGTATGAATTTACAACGCAGGGCTTTAGCATGCATGCTTTTAGCACTCATCCTTTACCCTGCATGCATTAAGCACATACATGTCTTTACCACGCATATGCCTTTACCACGTAAGATAAGTATAATTAAGGTAAGTTAAACCTATACTGTAATTGTATTAATTGTATTTCTTTTTTGGGGATGACTGGCCAACCCTCCCACCTTTTTCTAAATTGCTTATTTTTTTCTTTATTGGAGGTAACCCCCTAAACCTATCCTTTTTAAACATCCTTACCAACCTATACCCCTATCCATGCCTAAACCCTAAAACTACCCTTAACACCCTATACCCCTACCTACCCCCAAACTCCAAAATGACCCTTACCACCCTATACCCCTGCCCACCTCAAACCCTAAAATGACCCTTACCACCCACCCCTAAACCCTAAACAGTACCCTTGCCACCCTATTTGATGCCCAGGGAGAATCCAAGTGACTTGGCATTCAGTGAAAGTTCAGGGTCCTAAAGTTGTCAAGTTTACTGCCATTGAACCAGGTTTGAACTGTTTCTTGTCTGTTGTTCTTGGTAAATAGCAGGAATTCTGGCTTGCTTGGGATGAGCTTCAGGTAGGTGCTGAACGTCCACATATGGATGATGTGCAGGCATTGTTTGAGGCATTGGATACCCGAATATGAGACTATGAAGTAGAGTTATGTATCAGCGGCACATTGGTGAACCTTCATGCTGCTCTCTGTGAGTGGGGCACCCAGTGGTTCCATTTGGAAGTTGATGCGCTTATATTGTTGGTTTGTACTCGGTTCTGGATAACACAGGTCATATGACGGTTGTGTCCCTGGTTACAATAGAAGCAGAGGATTACACTGTTGATATGAAGGATAGGTACCTGGTTGCAATACAACCAGAGGAGTCCGTCCCGAATTACACTGTCAATGTAATGGCTATGTCCCTGGTTACAACGGGACTGTCGCTGTGAAGGATATGTTCCTGAGTGTAATAGGAGCTGAGGAGTCTGTCCAGAATACACTGTCAATGTGAGGTGTTAAACTGGTACTAGTGAGGTGAAACTTTTGCCCAGACAGTGTTAACAATATGAAACAAGCATTTGCAATGCAACGGGTCTCGCGTTTGCTCGTGTTAGAGCTGATAGCGTTGTAAACTCCTAACCCGACTTTTCACCTATCGGCAAAAGTGCATTTATGTACGTAACCCGAAAAAAGTGCAATTAACTGTGTAAAGCGCTCGACTTCTGCCAAGCGAGATCGCGCTGGGAAAATAGAGAAAAAGTAGTCCACGAGCCGGACAGAAAACAGCGAGCCTTGCATGTTTTCTGTACTTGGCCGATGCGCTCGAGGAAGGCTATCCACCGGAAAAGGCATGACATGTGCATGCCTTCCACTAATGAAATCAAGCAGATTCTAACAGGTAAGCCCACAAGCCAATGACAGACACTGACGTGACGTGGACAGGGCTCCGAGCCCTTTTTAATTACTAAAGTGTCCGTTAGCGAAACGCATGCGCAAGCGCATGTGACGCAGGCTCGACCCTAAAAACGACAAACTATGAAGTAATTCCCTCATGAAAGGAGCTGCATTGGGTTGTATAATTTGCCTTTTCTTATGGCATAATTAGTTAGTAATGCTCTCCTGCTGCATAACTCCAGTGCCCCTGGTCATGATGAATCTGTCCCTGATTACACTGGGGGTGGTTATGGAGGTCTGTCCTTGACTACACTGTGGGAGGTGAATGATCTATCTCCGATGGTAGGGAGTGTGACTTCACACTGGAGTATTAGGGGTTTATCTCTGATTACACTGGAATGTGGGGGGTTTACTCCTGAGTACAATATGTCAACCGAGTGGTCAGTCTCTGATGCACAGAGGTAAGAAGTATGTTACTGACTACACTGCAGGAGCTGAGGAGTCCATCTTTCATTACACTGTGGTTGGATTTTGCTGTCACTCATTACAATGTGGAAGGTGTCTTCTCCCTTGTCACACTGTGGGAAATAAATAGCTGATCCCTGATTACACTGTGGGAAGTGAATGGTTCGTCCCTGATTGAACTGTGTGTAACTGAGAGGTCTGTCCAGCCTTACACTGTGGGAAATTGAGGGGAGGATAGGTAGGGGTTTGAGAACACTTTGAGAGCCGAAGGTATTTTTCGAAGCTTAGGGAGGGAAATTAAAGGTATGTCACTGGTTGGACTGTCGGATTTCATGGGTCTGTCTCTGATTACTATCTGCTATGTGACCGGGGTCTGTCCCTGATAATGCTGATGGTGATAAGGGCATTTCTGGTGTCCTGTTTACACTGTGGAATATGAGGATCAGTCCCTGATTACAATGTGGACGGATAGCAATCTGTCCTTGATTACATTGCAGGATTTGGATGGGGTATCTCTGATAACACTGTGGGATTCGAATTGCCTATCTTTGATCAGTCTGTGGGATTTGAGTGACCTGTCTATGGTCACACTGGGATTTGAGTGACCTATCCGTAATTACACAATCGGAGGTCAGTGGTCTGTCCCTTATTAAACTGTGGGATCTGAATGGCCTATCTCTGATTACACAGTGGGATTTGAGTGACCTGTCCATGGTCACACTAGGATTTGAGTGACCTATCCCTAATTACACTCCGGGAGGTCAGTGGTCTGCCCGTGGTTACACTTTCGAGTTTGAGTGACCTGTCCTGGGCTACAATAAGCAAAGTGAGTGGCCTATTTCTGATTACTACATGGGACTTGAGTGGCTTGTCCCTGGTCAGACTGGGTTTTGAATGGCCTAGCCCTGATCACACAGTGGAATTTGAATGGCCTACCTCTAATTACACTGTGGGATTTGAGTGACCTGTCTATGGTCAGACTGGGATTTGAGTGACCTACCCTAATTACACTATGGGACGACAGAGGTCCCTCGTTACACTAAGCAAAGTGAGTGGCCTATTTCTGATTACTCTATGCGACTTCAATGGCTTGTCCCTGGTCAAACTGGGATTTGAGTGGCCTAACCCTGATTAAGTTGTTGGGGGTCAGTGGTCTGTCTTTAGATATACTGTTGTATTTGAGCGACCTTTCCCTGCTTAAACTGTGGGAGGAGAGTGGCGTATTCCTGGTTAAGAATGGGGCTTGGGAGGGCTGTATGATTAAACTTTAGCCGGTGAGTGGTCAGTCCCTGACTAAACTGTGTGGTTCAGTTGCTTGTACCTGACAATACTGCGGTCTTTCCCCGACCACACATATAGGTGCGAGTATCAGGTCCCAGATTACACTCTGGGATGTCGGGAGTATGCCCCTGACTACATTGAAGAAGGTAAGGTGTGGTCCCCGATTAAATCGTCGGCTCTACTATTCTCCACAGAGGAAAGCTGCCCTCGGGCACCCTCAATGTTGCGGTGGATGTCTGAATCAAAAAGCACGGCAGGGGTGCGCCGGCCTCTGGTTACAGGAGGCGTGAGCTGTCACCGGCCCAGCCTGCTATTGACGACCGGAGTCCATGGTAACGGTAGAGTCGCCGAGCTCCGGGTCCCAGAAACCACAACAAGTGCTGCCTGGGCGAGTAAAACAACAAGAGGTGCCTGTGCTTCCAGCCGTGCGTCTTCACCCTCTGCGCCACAGCGCCTGGAGTCACGATCGGGGGCCTCTGCGCCTTGCACTGGGAGGGCTCCATAACTCGGCCCAGCGTCCATGTGACTCTCTCCAAGAGTTTGTCCCCACTATCTTCTAATCCAGTCCTGATTTGTGGTTTCTAAGGAGCTCCCTCGAGGGTTGGTGCTTGGATCTCTTTCAGGGGTTACTCTGGATCTCGTCTGTGGTGTAGTCGAGGGTTTCGGCATCTGATCCATTTGCTTGGGGTGTCTAAATTTTATTTGGGGACATTTTCCATAGATTGAGATTTTCCTGGGGAATGCACTCCTCACCACGTGGTCTCTAGGCTCCTCGTCTTGGGGGTCCACTCCTCCTTCCACAGATTTCTCTGTGTCTCGTCCAGAATGACCTCCGGTGTGACGGACCTAGCCCCTCAGGCCAAGCGAGTTTTGATCTTCCGCAATGGAGACCCCTTCCATGGTGGGCGCCGTTTGGTGGTGAACCAGCGGCAGTTCCTCACCTTCGAGGCCTTCCTCACCGAGGTGACCAACAGCATCCAGGCTTCCATGGCAGTGAGAAACCTCTATACTCCACGACAGGGCCACCGGGTCACCGAGCTGGTCCAGCTGAAGAATGGCAATCCCTATGTGGCAGCTGGGTTTGAGAAGTTCAAAGGCATCGAGTGAGTATTCGGGGGGACCAACATGGCCCTTGCATCTATATGTTTCTGACTGGAATAAGTAGTGGCGCGTGTCCTACTGGTGTACCGGCATGTGGAGCTGAGGTATCCATGTGTAGTGTGTGTATGTGCGCCCAAATGACACGTTGAGAGTGGAACATGACGTGATCCTGAGTCCTACTGGCCTCTTACTGACACTGGCATGGCACAACCTTATGCGAATTCCCTATAGACCGACAGGCCTCGGTTCATTATCAAATCTTAAAACTGACAATCGAGTAAGGGGAATGGACAGGAGGGGTGTTGCTGGTGATGGTTTTGGCAGTAATACCCAGTCATTTGCCTGAGACAGCTGGAATTGTAAATGGGAGCAAGACTGCTTTGGACTAGGGAGGGCCTGGTCAGTCGAGGGCGCATCCACTGCCAGGGCCAGATAGAATGATCATGTGTGGACCTGCCTGTGTTTGATCCCTACTCTCTTCCAGAGTTGTCCTCTTTTTGCTTAGCAGCGGAGAAGACAAACTTCAAATGTTAATAGTCACTTGTATGACATGTAAAAGTGGCTCTAAAGAAACTGAACGTCAAAAGCTCCACAACTCACAAAGAGCAGTCAGAGGTGGGATGTCCAAGCAGCTGGGGGAGCCGAGGGCAGGACAGCGAAGAAGGGCTATTCTGAAAAGTAGATACATATTCAAATATGGATTGGATTAGCCTACCTCCCTTACAGTTAAAGAAAAAACAGGTTCGGACAAGCACTTGGTTATTCCTGCATTTCCCTGAGTTATAGGTTTTGAATTTACATTTCCCTTTTCACCAACATCGAAGTTGTTGAATAGAGGAGTAGAATTTGACCATCACTTACAGACAAGGCAGGCACCCAATAGAGGCCCTGTCACACATTTCCTAAATCTTGTAACAATCGATGGATTAAAAGACTTTGGGGCATATTTATACTCCGATTGCGCCGGAATTGCGTCTTTTTTTTGACGCAATTCCGACGCAAAAGTAACTCCATATTTATACTTTGGCGTTAGACGCGTCTAGCGCCAAAGTCCATGGAGTTTGCGTCCTTTTTTAGCGTGGACACCTACTTTGCGTTAATTATATGCAAGGTAGGCGTTCCCGTCTAAAAAAGTGACTCCGCGGCATGTGCGCCGTATTTACACTCCCGGGCAAAATTCACGCCCGGGAGTGGGCGGGTCAAAAAAAATGACGTACGGCCGCTTTTGAGGCGTTTTTTAGCGCCTGCAAAAGGCAGGCGTTAAGGGACCTGTGGGCTCTGAAGGAGCCCAGAGGTGCCCTCCCATGCCCCCAGGGACCCCCCCTGTCACCCTTGCCCACCCCAGGAGGACACCCAAGGCTGGAGGGACCCATCCCAGGGACATTAAGGTAAGTTCAGGTAAGTCATTTTTTTTTTTTTTTTGTGGCATAGGGGGGCATGATTTGTGCCCCCCTACATGCCACTATGCCCAATGACCATGCCCAGGGGACAGAAGTCCCCTGGGCATGGCCATTGGGCAAGGGGGCATGACTCCTGTCTTTGCTAAGACAGGAGTCATTTCTATGGGGGTTGGGAGTCCCAAAAAAATGGCGCAAATCGGGTTGCGGCGCAAATTTTGCCTCAGCCTGACTTGCCCCATTTTTTGCCGGCCAAGCTCCATTTTCCCCTACGCCGGCGCTGCCTGGTGTACGTCATTTTTTTTAACGCACACCAGACAGTGCCGGCGGCTAACGCCGGCTAACGTCATTCAATAAATACGGCGCCCGCATGGTGCTTCAGAATGGCGTTTGCCGGCGCTAATTTTTTTGACGCAAAACTGCGTTAGCGCAGTTTTGCGTCAAAAAGTATAAATATGGCCCTTTGGCTCATATTTATACTTTTTTAGCGCCGCGTTTGCGCTGCTTTTTGACGCAAAAACGGCGCAAACTTACCAAATACAATTATATTTTGTAAGTTTGCGCCGTTTTTGCTTCAAAAAGCGGCGCAAATGCGGCGCTAAAGAAGTATAAATATGGGCCAAGGTCTTCTTTTGTTTGTAGAGCTGGAAGTGGAGCCAGAAGAGTGTCAGAGAATAAATGGGGCCTGTAGATCAAGATGCTGACTACGGTGGAGGCATCGGGAAACAGTCACAAATCCTGCATTATTTAGTCATTTTTCTAACCCATCAACACCTTGAGTGCATTACAAATTTAACATTCTTTCCTACAGGCCTCGTATTCTGTAAATCACTTCCTGTGTGCATGCTCCACTAGAACGATTGAAACATTTTCTCTTGCCCCAGTCATTGGGCCTAACACGCCTTTAGTCTTGGTTCTCTGCTCCTAACAGTCCAACATAATGAAAACGTGTGCATTGAGCACTGTGCAGAAGTGACAGGATTTTAGACAAGGTTCTCGGACATCTGCAGCAGAGAAGTCAGGTCCGTTGGTATCTCCAGGACTGGCTTCTTGTGACTTGGGGAAGCGGCGTGTGAGCATAACCTAAGCTAATCATACATGTGCACTGACAGTTTTCACCTGTGAGCATCGTTACTCATACCCTGCTGCCAGCGCGACGATCCTATTGTACTAAATCCTCCATAATGGTGCTTTATACTTAAAAAAAAGAAAAGTCCGTGATTTGAACCGGAGCACAATGCATAGCTCAAAGGTAAGAGGTGCAAGGCCTCTGAAAGCCATGGACTTGCGGGTTCGTATGTCATTTTATCCCACCCCTTTACATAACTCGCTCAAAAACAAATGTCCTCCAGTTCCAAGAAAAGGGCTTTCACTCTGCGGATTCAGCAGATCGAGTTACAATCGAGCACGGTGCAGATTTTTCTGAAAAAATTAAGATTTCATAGTACAATGCACACTTCTTGTCCTTTTAGTTCCCTGATTTTGGAAGTTTCATGTAGATGTCTGAAATCTTGAAAATTACCCACACATTTTCTCTCTTTGTAAATTTGAAGGCAGAGAGAAAAAATGTATACACAACAGAAAAGAAGACAGAATGGCCGCGATCAAGGGAGTAGAGATGCGGTGGCAAATGCATGGAAGTACTCCTCTGCGGCCTGTGATGGCAATGACCCGCCCCGCGGTCGACATCATCTCACTGAGGAGAAAGCTCCCTTCTATGCTGCAAAGTCTGCGCTTGCAGGTCGAGCACTGGTGCGGCCCAGTAGTGAAAAGTCCCCCGCGGCGACAGTGGTCTGGGGTCCGGACCCTAGAGGCATGGACTGGCTTAGAGTGAGCCGCAGCACTCGGGGGCTTGAAGCCGTCTGCCACTAGTTAGGGCGATGTTGAAGAGTACAAGAGGGGTCCTAGCTAGCAGTTCCTGCTTTTCCATTAGCACGGGGTCGCTCACAATCCCTGGGCCTGTTTTGGAGAACTTCAAGGTCCATATTTATACCTTTTTTAGTGCCGCATTTGCGTCCCTTTTTGACGCAAAAGCGGTGCAAACAAAATACAATTATATTTTGTACGTTTGCGCCGTTTTTACGTTAAAAAATGACGCAAATGCGGTGCTAAAAAAGTATAAATATGGGCCTAAATGTCTGCGGTTTGCTCCTACTTTAGATAACGAAGGAATGAATAGATGTTGTGTAAGTTCACTTGATGGGCGATGCTGATTCGTGGGACGTATATTAAACAACAGGTGGAGTTAATGTGCACACTAAGGCCCATATTTATACTTTTTGACGCACAACTGCGCCAACGCAGTTGTGCGTCAAAAATGTTACCGCCGGCTAACGCCATTCCAACGCGCCATGCGGGCGCCTTATTTATGGAATGACGTTAGCCGGCGCTGCGGACTGGTGTGCGTAAAAAAAAATGACTCACACCAGGCAGCGCCGGCGTATGGGAAAATGGGGCAGGTCAGGTCTGAGGCAAAATTCAGGCCTCAAACCGGATTTGCGCCATTTTTTTTGACGCCCAATCTCCATTGACATGACTCCTGTCTTAGCAAAGACAGGAGTCATGCCCCCTTGTCCAATGGCCATGCCCAGGGGACTTATGTCCCCTGGGCATGGTCATTGGGCATAGTGGCATGTAGGGGGGCCCAAATCAGGCCCCCCTATGCCACAGAAAAATCTGAAAAAAATACTTACCCAAACTTACCTTTACTTCCCTGGGATGGGTCCCTCCATCCTTGGGTGTCATCCTGGGGTGGGCAAGGGTGGCAGGGGGTGTCCCTGGGGGCTGGGGAGGGCACCTCTGGGCTCCTTCCGAGCCCACAGGTCCCTTAACGCCTGCCCTGACCCAGGCATTAAAAAACGGCGCCCATCAGGCTGTGCGTAGTTTTTTAAGGCCCACCCCCTCCTGTGCGTCAAAATGACGTCAGAGTATAAATATGGGGCATTAACGCAAGGCTGGTTCCCCCTTCCAAAAAATGACGCACATGGTGGAATTTTGACGCCCGCGGGGTCGGACGTCAAAGTATAAATATGGGGCAGGGTTTGCGCCGATTGTGCGTCAAAATTTTTTACGTACATTCGGCGCAAACAGAGTATAAATATGCCCCTAAGACGTATAAATCATTGCAGACATATTTGGGCATCCTTTTCCAAACATTTAAGCTTGTTTATACTATCACTGAAGAGGACTGACCATATACAAATTAGCACACCATGGGGCTGATTTAAGAGCTCCTAGCGCCTCCTTGCTCCTTTTTTTTACGCTGTGGCCCAACGAGGCCACAAAATCGCCGCCCCAAATTTACAAAGTGGTGTAATGCATACATTGCGCCACTTTATAACCCTTTGGCCCATATTTATACTTTCTTTGCACCGCATTTGCGTCATTCTTTGATGCAAAAGCGACGCAAATGTACAAAATACAATTGTATTTTGTAAGTTTGCGCCGCTTTTGCATAAAAAAATGACAAAGATGCGGCGCAAAAAAAGTATAAATATGGGCCTTTGTGCTACATTATGCCTATCCCAGGCATAATGTATGCAAAGGGGGCGTTCCCCCGTTAGGGGGGGTTAAAAAAATGATGCAAAGAAATTTAAGAGATTTCTTTGCATCATATTTTTTTGGGCACTTTTAATGCCTGCTCAAAGCAGGCGTCAAAAGGAGGCACACCATTGTTTTCAATGGGCTTTGCAGGATTAGCATCAACATTTTTGATGCTAGTCCTGCAAAGCTCCAAACTAGCATCAAAAATGTTGACGCTAGTTTCCCTAACTACCGCCAACTACTACTGTCTTAGATACGACACACACATGGTGGTGTTAGGGGGCACAAGGAAAGTGGCGCAACGCTGCATGCAGCGTCACTTTCCTTAAATCAGGCCCTCTGTCTCTTAAGGAGCAGCCTGGCCACGTTTCCTTTACACTAGAACGTGCTCTCCCTTTACAGACACACTTTTACCTTTGTACTCCCACTCAGGTCCACACCCTGGGGCCTCATTCAGGACAGACAATACTATACAGCACTCAGTCAAGGCAGGAGTTTTCTGGAGTAGATGCTTTAAATCCCAGGTCATTCATGGCAGAGAGTGGATTGTCCTGTTGATTTTCGTGTGTCCAATCTAACCTTTTCATCATTTTGTATCTGCAGCTATTTGCACACTGGGGAGAAACAGTCCAGCGGAACCCAGAATAGAGATGCTGCTCAGGTGAGTGAGTACTTATGAAGGTTGCAGCCTTGAATAATGAATGCTGACTGTAGCTTAAATTAGTGTGGACAAGGGTCTGTGTGTGCTATCAGGGATGGCTCCTCCACAATGGTGAAGGAGTGTCGTACCACTGGGTCAGAGCCAGCAGCCGAAAACTAAAACAATATTAAATTATTGTTTTATTTTTCAGCGGCTGGCTGAGCCAGCATGTGCTGGGATGGGCGGGCATGGGAGGGCGGAGGCAGAGTGGAGTGAGTGCACTTAAAAGTGTGGATGTCAGTTTGGTCAAACTGACAGGTGCACTTAGGTTTCTCCAACCCGGCTGTGTTTCACAGCGTGGTTAGAAAAACCGCACAGACTCTAGTGCACTGTCTCAGCGGCTGACCAAGCTGCTCAGACCAATACAGACATTGCTCTCATGGTAGGTATAGCATGAGAGCAGTGCCAGGATTGCATAAGGTAGCCTGTGCTGGTGTCCCAGGAACTGCTGGGACACCAACTCAGGGACTGTTGGGACACCAACACCATCGGGAGAGGAGGAAGATGGCCGGCGGCGGACAGGTATGTTTTTTTATTATTTTATTACACCCCCCCCCCCCTTTCCTGCCCGTCCCTGCCATGTTATCACACCCTCTGAAATCTGGAAATGAGACAGGCTGTCCCAAAACAATGTGTATATGATCAGTCAGGTGTAGTAATTAATTTGTTGAAAAACAAAAAAGAAGAGTCATGGCCCTCGTCAGGAGGCCACTGCAGCTTGCACCATCCATCGCCCCTGCCAGTGACAGTACTAGCACACCTTCTAACCATCCCACTCCTACAAATGTGACAGTTCACACTATTCCATGTCCCCAAAGCTGTAAGGGTGTTGTGTATTAGTCATTAGAATGAATTAACAACTGTTGTGCTCATCTCTAAATTAGACAAACAGCACCACCATTTGGAAACTTTTCAGAAGTGCCTGTATTGACAGTTAAGTGCCTTTGCCAAGCACTGAAACCACTGGTTCAAGTAAAGCACTGGTCACGAGGACACTGGGTCTCACAGGTGCGCCAACACAGATCAGTTAACACTCTGTGGTGGGAAAACATAATTATCAGGGTAAGTAAGAAAGATCAGTGGGTGGGGGGACAGAGACTTCCTGACATGGTTTCATAGTGGTATCATACACTACCCAGTAGGCCTGCTTATGGCACCACTATGGATGACCACAACTTCCAAGTACAGAGAGCCACCGAGTGAAACATAAGGGTATACAAACTGCAGACAACATTGATAACACTAGCCAGGTGGATGGAAGCTATACCCTGAGCCAGCTGCTGATAATACCATACATGTCGACAACTAATTGCCCGGAGACTCCTAAAAACACCAAGAACTCAAACATATGCCCAGTGCCGCACACTGCAGATCATTACACAAAGATCCAGTTCCAGAGCAGTTTCAGAAACTAAATGACACCACACCGTTAACTCTGCTGCGTTGGAGCTTTGATTTTTGACATCGTGGATGAAATTGTGTTTCACTTTATCCCATGGTCCGTTGCTTCACTAATGACATTCTTTATAGACCAACAGAGGCTACAAGTAACCAAGTGCATTGGTGCAGCTGGATGAGGACATTTGTGGTTACATACTTGTAATCTACTAGGTGATCTGTAGTCTGTTGGGTTCCAGGGGTTTGTCAGTCACTGGCCGAAGCATGCTGGCCATTGGATTTGTAGTGCAAATATATGACCACCTAAATAAAGCGATGAAGATGCTAGATCACATTTTGAATGCAGTCAAACCCCCACTGCTAGACGCCCTGCAGTATGCAGCGTGCCGTATCTTGCATTGGGGTTAGATTCATCGACAACATAGAGAAAAATAACGACCATCAAAAAGTAGCACACTGTAGGGAGAGGAAGAAAAACACAGGAGTAAATCTGTTAGAAGAGACTATTTTAGAAACTCGGCAAGATCTTAGTGTAGTTCATTTACATACATTTGTAATTGCTGTTTGATATTTGGTGTGAAATGTCCTGATATTACTTTGCTCGGCTATAATTAATATTACTACCTGTCGTTGGCCTCACATATATTATTCGCCTAAGGATTGATACAGAAGAAACAAACGCTTCTCTCCCGAGGGTACTTCTGTAGCATTGAAAATACTGAAATCAAGCAATGTAAAATACAGGAAGAGAAACTGACGAATATCCTGTCATACAGGAAAACTACTTATGCCCTAAAATGCAGCCTGTTTTCAGTAGTTGCCAGTAATTGCCTTTGCACATGGCACAACGTGGCACACCACCCTCCGAGAAAAATAACATACATTAAAAATGTCCCTTCAAATCCAAACATCCAGCCCTTTTTAACAAAATATTTTACCAAACAAAATGATAACGTTCACGCGAGAGACTCCCTTAAAGTCTGTGTGACTGAGAAGCTTCCAGTACGCGAGACTCGAGGTGTCCGCAAAAGACCCTTACACTTCCTTGCCACAAAGTACGGCGTCTCTAAGCAACTAAGGTCTCCCGCTGTCAATCTCAAAGAGCATCTGTTGCAGAAGATGACTCGAGTGAGGTCGAGAAGCAACGTACAGGTCATGACGTTTCGTTCATAGGATTACCAGTCTGCCATATCCAGTGACCACTTTCCGCTCACCTCAGATGACTTGTGAAATGTATCCATCCAGTTTCTATGCCGTGGTGTCTCCGGCCGCCACAGTTACCGATTCATTGTCAAAACTGAACAAAAGGCCTAATCCAGTCCAAGCCAAACAATCCGCCCAGCGTGAGGCGGTATTAGTGATCGGCAACACACAGCGAGATCCACACACAAAAACATAAACAAATAACCCACTCCACACCGCGCCGAGCTCAAGCACCTAGAAACCTTTTCATGAAAGCAGTACACATATAACTTGGGATCAAGAATGTAAGACTCTTTATTTTTCATTCCTGATATGTTTACCTCATTTTCTCCACAATGCATGCACTTATCTTCTATCAGGGTCGGTAAGACACCTCAAAACATACAAACACTGCAGTTAAGGGATCGCCAGCCTCTTCTCTCATGAGAGCTACTACAGATCAATAGAAATCATCCTCAGCTGTTACCGAACATTATAACTTTTACAATTATGACGACTCCCCATAAGATCACGTTAATGATTACCCCAATTGTAGGACGCTGGCTCTCTATATAGTGCGCTAAAATGAAGCACACTGTGCAGAGTCCAGTGGCTCCCAATTGGTATTGCAGAGGCAAAAGTAGATAGGACTAATGCTCCATCTGTGGTAGTGTGGGCGAGCAGTTAGGCTTATCAGAGGGTAGTGCTAAGCATTTTTTGTACTCACAGAAGCAATACATGTGACACACACTCAAAGAATAAATCTGAGACCAGAGTATAAAAATAACAATTCTTTTTATATATGTTTTCACCCCAAGAATTTCATAATCAGGTAAGCAGACATTTAAGCATAAATACTTTGCAGTTTCAGGAATCAACACAGTGAAATTTGAAGAGTTCTCTCAATGTTATCCTATAAGGGGAAAACAATGTTCAGCAAACACAGAGTTAACAATGACTTGCAAAACCAATCTCAGGGAGCAAAGGTAAGTACTGGGCACTGATCAGAACCTCCCCAAAAGGACACACGGGGTGGCACTAGGGCGGCCGGTTGCAGAGGTGCAGTAAGACGTTGGGTGCCCAATGTGTCTCCATGGGAGTTGGATCTCGTGACAAACAGGCTCCAGGTTCTTGCTAGGAAGACAGTCAGGGACACTAAGCAGGTAAGTAGTAGGCTTGGGGTGTTCAGGGACGTGGGTGCACTTTAGGTAGTCTTCTCCTGTGCCCAGGGGCAACAGATGCAAGGGTGTCTTTAGGTGCCGAACTTTCTCCTCCAGGAGCACTCACAGTTGGGGGGTCCTGTGTGTTGAGGCTGCAGGCATCGTCGGCGAGTCCAGCAGGGGTGGACTCAGGACTAGGAGGTCATCGTTGGTACATGTGACCCACCTCGACTGGGGGCCAGAGGTAACGGGTGCAGTGGTTTCTGCAGATGTCATATTTTATCTCACCTCAAACCTGCGGGAGAGGGAGCCTGTGTGCAGATGCTGCAGGCATCTCAGGAGAGTCCAAGATTGGTAGGACCACATTGGACTCGGTTTCTGGGCAGCTGGGGAACTGGATTGGCACTGTTGGTTGGCTTCTCCATGGGTCATGGGCATCAGGTGCAGTGGTCACTTCAGATGTCAGGTTTCTGTGCTTCCAGCAGCTGCAGAGTCCTTTCCTTGGAGTTTCTTCTTGCAGGGCAGGTCCACTGCCCACAGGAGACTTGAGTCTTTATTAAAGGCTGGGCAAGTTGGCTTCTTGTGCAGGCAGGCCGGAGGGGTTGGTTTCAGGTCAGCTGTTTCTTCTTTTCCACTTCTACTGGTGCAACTCTTCTTTGTCCAGGTCTTCTTAGGTTGTCAAAATCTGAGTGCTAGGGTTCAGGGGCACCACCTAAATACTCAATTTAGGGACGTTACAGGGAGTGCCAGGCAGTAGACAATGAGCTGATCTCCTTTAGGGTGACTACACCCTCCTTATAACCACTTTTGCTGGGAAGTGCACATAACCCTAACCCTTGTGGCCTAATTCCTTCCAAGCAAGGTGGTGGAATTCGAAAACTAATGTCCACTTCAGCTCGTCCACCTCAGGGGTGGGGCCGGTATGAAGTGGGCACTCCTCCTAATTTAACTAATTTCCAGTATGTGCTACTGCCAAAAGTGGGGTCAGGACAGGGGGGTTGGTCATCTCCGCCACCTGGAGAGACCTGGGTCGCATTACAAAGGGGGAAATGCCTTTGAAGCTCCCTACCCTGGAATGTCCATCCTGCCTGGGAGAGGAGGTCACACATCAGCCCAGAGCAGGCCTTTGTCTCAAGCCCTCAAAAGCAAAGGCTCTCACCTTGGGGAGGTAGGGGGGTGGCAGAAACACATCTGTGGTGGCTAGACTGGTCGGGGCCAGTCAGTCAGCACACTAGAGGTTGGTAGGTTTTCAGGGGGCACCTCTAAGGTGCCCTCTGTGTGCACCTTTTAATAAATCCATTACTGGGGTCAGTGAGGGTTTATTATTCTGAGATGTTTGACACCAAACATCCCAGTATTCAGAGAAGCCATCATGTAGCTGGGGAACTCGTAATGACCATTGTCTAGCACATGCATTTAAAATGGCTTCTCTGTGCCCTTACTATGTCTCAGAATCAACAGAGACATAGCAGGGGCATATCTGCTCATGCATATATTCCCTCACATGTGCCTGGATGCACCCTACCTTAGGTGTGACTTACACCTGGCACATGCAGTGATAGGGGACCTGGCACACAGGGGTGTGTGACAGGTTGTGGTTTCAATTAAGCCTGCACCAACACACGTAATCTGCAATGGCAAGACAGTGTGGGTTAGGTGAGGGGTTCCTGAGGGTGGTACGGTTGGTGCTGCAGCCCTCAGAGACCTGCCCTTAGTACCCCAGACCCTATGGTACCAGGGGTGCCATTTACTAGGGACTTTGCAGAGGTAGCTAAAACGTTTGCCAATTGTGCAAAACAAGGTGCAGTGTTGGGGAAAGAGCTCTGGCATGAGGACATGGTTAGCAGGCACCCAGTGCACTATCAGTCAAAGCCACAATAGAACCCAGGCAAGAAGTGGGGGTTAACCATGACAAAAAAAACGGTGCTTTCTTACACCAATGTATCAGGCAGTTTTATGCACAGTAATATAGGGAAAAGCCTCATTAATTTGAAATAACTCCAAAGCATCCAACAGCAATCCGTCTTTCATTCATCTTTCAAATATGAGCTTTGAGTATGTGTTGGAAATGTAATTATTTTGTCTTCAAAATGAGCCTTTGAATCAATTTCTGAAAAATACAAGTTTTTTGTTGTAATGTATACACCCCAACACCTTTGACAGTCAATAAGTATTTATTTGCAACAGCGTGGACAGACTCCTAGCTAGTCAAAATCCAACTGGCTTCAGTAGAATCCCAGTCTCACCAGGACAACATAAGAACATTGGGAACGTTCCACATTCTAAAACATGAAAGGAACCACATTACTTCACATCCCCTCCCTTTCTACCCAAACACTGCAAACAACAAACAAAGATAAAAAAAGCAGACTGAATCACTCATAACATATCACTGGTCCTTCACGTAGTTCTTCAAATAAACAAGACCTTTGAGACCTATGGGCACCAGTTACTGCTTCCTCCACACGAGTGCCCATCTTGCTAACACTTGTGTCACTTGGACCGTTGTCACCATTTCTCCCATCTCCAACATCAGAATTTCTACATGACTGCATCATCAATCAACATGAAGCTGTTGAAACCCTCCCTGTTGAACTGTCCCTCATTCTTAACATTCTCACCTCTTTGATACAAAGCTAACTTGTGGCTATTCCACTTACTGCGGTTGCCTAGTTCAATGTATCCTTCACTCACTTCATTCACTTTAAATGAGCCCCAAATTTTTGACAAGCCCCGCTCACTCTATCACGCCTCACCTTTACCCAATCACCCACTCGTATGATCCCTCTAGACCCAATCTTCATTGTTGCACTTCGACTGAGCCTCACCAATCACCAACCAAGCAGGAGTCAACTTAGTGCAAGGCTTCCTTCCCCACACACTTTCAAAAGGAGACATTTTGGTTGCCCCATTTTCCATGGTGCGATGGGCCCATACCAGGCTGTTTACTGTCCTCTCCACATCATTCCCAGCTTGAATTACCATGAGAATGGCTTCCTTGACAAGCCTATTGGTCCTCTCAAATATCCCATTGGCTTGAAGATTGTAAAGCGCCATGCGATGATGTTTTATACCACACCTTTGCAAATATGACCTCTTTTCAAATGAAGTGAGTTGTGCCCTGTTGTCCGCGATAAGCAGCCAAGAAAAGCATTCCTCAAAAAACACCTTCTCTAAAACATCAGTGGTACATTTGGTGGTCACTTTCCTCATGAACTTAAAAATCCGCCACCTGGAATGCACCTCAACCATAACCAACATGTTCTTGACCTCACTCCGCGCTCCTTGTATGGGTCCAATAATATCCATACATACTGTACTCCACGGTTTACCTGGATCAACAATATGTCCCATGACAGCCTGCACTGCAGAAACTACCAGGTTCCTCCACCCATGATGTGATCTGGTTGTCCATCCCTGGCCACCAAAAACTTTCCCTTGCTCTTTTCTTCGTTAGCGTTTGCCTGAGGTGTCCCTATTGCGCTAACTTAAAAACTCTCTCCTTCAAATCCTTCGGTGGCACAAGCAAGTCATTTCTCATAATGACCTCTTCACCACACATTGGCAATTCTTCCCGAATTTTCACAAATGGTCTGAACCAGGGAGAAACAGTACTTTCCCTACATCCACCTTTCACCACCATCCGTTTGACTGCTTTAAACACTTGATCATTTTCCATACAGTCTTTCCATTTTTTCACTGTGAATGCTCCACATGCGCACTCCTCTACATTGGCCAGCCATGGCACTGCTGCTTGCTCTTTTGCCATAACAGCCTCCTTGTCAACTTTTGACCATTCCATCAACATATGTGAAAGGCAGTCGGCTTGTGCTTTCCACCGCCCAGGAGCATGTTCAGTATGGTATCTATATTCCTGTAATCTTGAAGCTCTCCTGGCCAACCTTGTAGCACTTTGCTGGTGTGAGGACCTTGACTAAAGGTTTGTTGTTGGTGTGAACACAAACCTTCAATCCCCGGAGAAACATCCTAAAGTACTCCACATTCAAGGCTGCCGCCAATGCCTCTTGCTGTATGACCGAGTAGATATGTTCACTATCAGTCAAAGAGCTGATGCAAACACAACTGTGTGCGCCATGTTCTCATGCAGTTGTGACAATATGGCACCCACTTCACATGCACTAACATCCACAGTCAAGATCAATCAATCAATCAATCAGGATTCTTATAAAGCATGACTACTCACCTGTAAGGGTCTCAAGGAGCTGAGTCGGGGGTAGGGGTGAGTGGATCTGCAATTTAGCTGAAGAGCCAGGTCTTGAGGTCCTTCCTGAATTGCAGCAGCGATGGTGATTGCCTGAGGTGCAGAGGCAGGAAGTTCCAGGTCTATCCAACGAGGTAGGAGAAGGATCGTTCTCCATCCGTGGTATTGCAGATCTGTGGGATGGTGGCCAGGGCCAGTTGGGTGAAGCGGAGACGTCTAGTGGGAGTGTAGAAGGAGGTGGTGGTAGAGGTATGCAGGTCTGGCATTGTGAAGGGCTTTATAGGAATGCGTAAGGAGCTTGAAGATAATTATTTTGTTGATAGGTAACTAGTGAAGGTCTCTCAGGTGTCCGGTGATGTGGCTGCGACATGGGATGTTCAGGAGGAGTCTGGAGGAGGAGTTCTGGATGTTCTGCAGTTTCTTTAGAAGTTTCTAGGTGGTGCCGACAGAGTGCGTTGCTGTAGTTGAGTCTGCTGCTGACGAGCACATGGTGGCCATTTTCATGGATTTGGTGGGGATCCACTTGAAGATCTTTCGAAGCAGGTAGAGCGTGCGGAAGCAGGAGGACGAAACAGCGTTGATTTGGCAGTTCATTGAGAGCGAGGGGTCTAGGATTATGCAGAGGTTTTGTACATGGCCTGTTGGGGAGTGGGTCCAAGCACTGGGGGCCACCAGGAGTCATCCCAGGCAGAGGGGGTGGAGCCCAGGATGAGGACTTCGGTCTTGTCTGTGTTAAGCTTGAGGCAGCTGTCCTTCATTGAGTTGATGACTGACTTCATACCACTTATCATCAAACTCTTCACTTCACTTCTCACAACCACAGACATCTTCCACAACTTGTGCTTTACAGATATAGCTCCCTCCTTCAAACCTATTTTATGGATGTAGCTCTTGAATTGCCCCAATATGTCCTTAAATAAATACCTCTGCCATATCATTCAGCACCTCTTCCACCCAACCTCCTCTATCACTAGGACCTGGTTGGAAACGTGTGGATCAATAACAATGCACAGATCATACTGCTGCACCCAACCCAAAATTGGCGGGCCATCCTCTTCCACATACACTTCCCCTTTACCTGCCTTGATTGGAACATGATAATAGTCTGAAAACAACACATCAATCCTTTTTCTTTGGTATCCCCTATAACTAATAACCTTGGGTAATAGTGGTACAAGAGGCCATTCCCTTTTGTACATTCTCCTTGGGACAATGGTAAAAAGAGACCTAGAGTCTATCATGATTTCAACTTTATGACCCACAATTTCAAAGGAGGCCTTAGGGCTGATCTTCCTCCTTTTTACTTCAGTGCCCTGACCAACCACCAACACCCGGTCTTTTTGTCTATCCTTCCAAATCTCCTCTGCAACTGCTACCCGAGTTTCGTTTGGCTCTTTGCACATAAGGGCATAATGTCCTTTGAGACCACACTTCCTACACTCCGTATTGATTGCAAAGCATATTTTGGAATCTGAACAATGAAACAAACTCCCACACCTGTTGCATGACTTACTACCTTTTGCAAAGTTATTGTTACTCTTCTGCCCCTTGCTCCCCACCTTAGTATTGAGATTGATTGCACCCACATTCTCTTGACATTCTTCCCATCTGTTAACCACAGCTGTCTCCTCGCCAACACTCATAAGATCTCTTCTCCCCACCTCTTTCATACATAATTCAGATTCCTCCACAACTTTGGCAAGAGCACCTTTTAGCATAGGGTTCTTTGCTGCCTGTAAATGTTCCTGTGTTTTCTTGCTCCTACACTGGACCATTAACTGGTCCCTGATGAGTTCGTCAGTCATCCGCTCAAAACAGCACTTGATAGAAACGTCTCATAGCCCCAAAACAAATTCCTCCATAGTCTCTCCTGGTTTTTGTGGTCTGATGTACAATTTATACCTAAACATTACAATATTCTCCTCCTTAGCAAACTTGCGTTTTAACCACATTTTTGCTTCTTTGTACATATCCTCTAGAGGCTGACCTCGATCATCCAACACTTGTGGAAAATACTTGAAAGTGAGTTGCCCCTGTTTGCCTAAAGTGCTCAACAAAAAGGTTGTCTTGCTCTCTGGCATAAATTATTGACCATCCAATGCTATGAGATAGTTCTCAAACAGATCAATCCAGTCTCCCACTACATTGATGGTGTACCATGATGCAACAAAAATGCCGGGGGAATAACTACTGAACTTTATAGTCAAAGAAAAAAAATAATGTTCTTTGCAAATACAATATATATATTTTTAAAGTGAACTCAAAGACTGTTGTAATGCAGGTGTATGTAGAAACCTTGACCATGAGTGATCTGAACACAAGCTTGTACTGTACTAAGGTATTTTCCTCTTTGGATCACATGACCTTTCCTCTGTCATGTGATCAATGTGACTAGCTTGAAACGAAACCTGGATTCTCACTTTCCTCCACAGACTACAGGTAGAGGACAAGTTATTGGGTTGATTGCATCAGTTTGTTAGCTGAAATCACAACGCCCAAATGTGATTATCAACAAACTTTCAGCTGTGAGCTACACAACGCAGCTTGAATGCACTGCCAATTTCAAGCGCGTCACCTCTTCTCAACAGCGCGTTGACTCCTCTATCTTTTTTTCTTCTTGGGGCCTGCCTGCTTGTGTGCGTGTCCTTCTTGCACGCAAGATACAACATGCATTGCCAAGGCTCCCTGGCTTCTGTTAGAGGGAAATCTGTTAATAAAATAAGACAGATCAATTTGACACAATAATATAGGTTTAATCGATTTTCAGCTGGGAACAACAGGCAGTCTCAACACAGGGGCCATGACTGAAGTTCAAATTCTCGTTTACAAGCAGTGGTATTTATACTGTAAAAACCACAGAAAACTATGCTGACAAGTTCAGCATTGACGTAAGCAAGAACAAGCAGGACAGATAAGATAATAGGGGAGAGGGACCTCTCGACAAGAGCACATGCACGATTACTGGTCACCTCATGGGTGGGTAAGTACATTGACGTCATTCTGCATCTCTATCTTTTCTGCACAACAAGTGATTATATGTTACCTGATGCTCACGGCAGCCCTGCCTTGTGCTAATGCTTATCTGACCCATACACAGTTCCCCTCACCAAGATATGAATGACTTGTGGTTTTTAGGACCCTTGTGCTAAGGCAGGATACACCCTTTTGTTCCACCCTGTTCGTTCTAAGTGAACATTTTGAAAGCAACAGTTGGTGCAGCTTTCAAGAAAAACTCTCATTCTAATGTGGCTTGGGCCTCTTGTGTGTTTCAGCACAGCTAACTTAACAATGCAGCATGGGTATAAGTTTCCTAAGTAATAAGTGTTTGTTAGTCCTAAATATGAACTGCCTTTTCTATTGAACCCACAGTCTGTCTTTATTTTAGCATGTCATGTATTAAGCCTTTCACTACTTACATTAGTTTACAACTATTCCTAGCCTAAAATGTTTGTATTGGGATTTGGGAACTTATGTCTGTATGTATGTGATGTATGTGATGTGTTCCTATTCTTCCTACACCATTCCCCCCCTCTAGTTGATTATTCAACTACTTTTCCTACCTTCCCATCTACTAATGAAACTTGGGGAATCACCACATACCCACTACTCCGTCACTCCCAATTTAGCTGTCATCCTTTTGCAACATGCTATTATTACCTGAAAAATAAGACACATCAAGAGCAACAACACGATCAAAGGCAACAAGGCCTTGAACAACCCCGACATCCAGGACGGCACCCATTCGAACCAGCCCTCGAACCACCCATCAGGGGCACCCCCCTCATCGATCATTTTCTTTTGTAGATCATGCAATGTCTGAATGGCCTGAGTTAATGTCCCATTGTCCGCATCATTGGCCGGCACATAAGTACAACAGGCCGATCCAATCTTCTTACACACCCCTCCTTCCATGGCCGTCATTAAATCAAGTACATATCTGTGTTACATTACCATCAACCTAAGGGCTCGGAGTTCTTCCTTGAGAGCATTGAACCCATCTTTGGTTTCATTTATGGTCTTCATCAATTCAAAGAGTGTGATCTGCTGCCAGCGTGCAGTTGCTTTCGCCTGAATAAATGGTAGGATGCTACCAAAAAAGATTTGGGCATCATTAAATAGTCTATGTTCCTGTGGAACGTCTTTCCACACTTCAGTACCAAGAAACTCAGCAGCTCGTTTTGTCCGGTAATGGTGAAGCAAGATTGTTGGACAGCTCATGGGATAGCCATGTAACTGAGAGATGTCCACACCTGGTATCACCAGGGAGGGGGGTGCAAAGTCACTAGGGAGCAGAGGCCATTCCAATTTGGGGGTAGTTGCATGTGGAGCCGGGCCCCACACATCCAGTAATGATTCATCAAGCTGGAGGTGCCGCCCTGCATATCAGCGTTGTAGGTGGTGATGTTGCAGTTGGGGTTACTCCCCACCTTCTCTGTCCCATTCCCTCTGAAACAAAGAGAAAACTGTGTTAATTTCATTGCTATTCTAGGGTGTATGGTAGTTCCTGTCCATGTATATCTCTGTATGTTCGCATCCCATATTTCCTGACATTGGCCTATTATCTTATTAAAACTTAGTGAACCTTGTGTCTCAGTGCCATTCCATAATGATATTGCTCTTCATATGACTTTGGCCTCGGTTTGCCATTTATCATGGGCAAGTACTGATCCTGTGATACTAAGAACTGGCCTGCCTGCGCAATGAGGGGGCAGGGGTTTAGCTAAATAGTTACTACATTCAGATGATGGGTCAGACCTTCCAAAAATACCTTGATGTAATACCCCTTTTTCCCAATCTGGGTTAGACCTTTTTTGCCCTGCTTTCTTCATTTTTGATATCTCTTCCATTATCTCTTGTTTTTCTGTCAGGACTTGTAGGACTTCTGGGGTGGTGTCAAATCTAGTTGTGTTAACTAGTGCAGTAACAGGGCTAACGTGAGTTGGTTGTAGCTGTGCTCTCATTCTGCATAAAAATAGGTGCAGGAGACAATGTGTAATGTTTGGGGATACCTCTGTTGGGAGATGCAATCTATCTACTCCAGCAGCATGGGGGATGAGAGAGCATACATAACAACTGGTGTTGGACGTGGATGTGTCTATACTATGCATGTGCTGGAACCACATATTATCAAACAAAGCAGTATGGAGAGGGTGATTGTCACTATCATTATCAACAGTTCTACGCATGCGTGTAATAATTAATATAGGATCAAAAAAATAAAACTATCCAAGGGCTAAAAACATCAATATCAGTGCACCGAGGAAGAAAAACAAACATAAAATACATAACTGGAAAGAAGAATTGCCTAATATTGGAGCTTTAAAGGGAGGCTTTACTCAGGTTGCTTCTCCTGTTCTCCCCCCTCTTTTTCCTTCTCGGTGTCCAAATGGATGGATGGCATGATTGGGGCCAGGCGGAGGTCCTGGAGGTGGTACCATGGTTTGTGGCCTTGGACTTTCACTGCTGTAGTCGTGCTGTCTGTCACTGGGAAGAGTCCATTGAATTTGCAGTCCTTCCACTTTCTGACAAAATTGCAAATATATACTAAAGTTCCCAAAGGTAATGGTGTTTGTTGATTCTTTACAGAAGATGCGTGGGCGTGCTTCTTGGCTGCACGTATAACCTGTTTGGAGAAGAACTTTGCAACTTTGGTTAGCTCAGACATGTATTCATTCATTTCAGTTTGTACAACTTCAGGTGCACTCTCAGTCTCCAACTTATGTCTAGTTGATGGCACAAATGTGCTCATTGTTCTACCTGTCACTATTTGATGAGGAGTCAAATGGTGATCTGATCCTGGGGTATTTCTCAAAGCAAAGAGGTCCACAGGGAGGCAGTATAGCCATTTCTTCTTCAATGTCACACATAGTTTACTTATTTTGTTCTTGAGGAGGCCATTAAGGCGCTCCATAATTCCATTGCTTTGCGGATGATAAGCTGAGAACAATTTATGTGTTATTCCTAACAAGGTGGTGAGGTGAGAAAATATGTTATTGACGAAGTGGGTGTCATTGTCGGATCTGATCCCCTCAGGGACACCCCATTGCGGTATTATCTCACGGATCAAAAAATTAGCAGCAGACTTGGCATCACAGTGAACACAAAGTCCTGCTTCAATCCACATTGAAAATGGGCAGACTACAACTATAAGATAGCAATAATGATTGCATATGTCAATCATATCATTGTAATCAATGTACAGTTCCTTAAAGGGACCTTGTGGGCGAGGTATTGTGGAAGCTATTACCTTAGAGGTGGGACTTGGTGAATACTGCTGGTACACTGTGCAGGTGTGTATGCACATTGTAATCATCTCATGTAAGTTAGGGACAAACCAATCCTGACGTATTTGGAGGGACATATTGTCTCTAGCAGTATGTGAAGGAAGATGTAGCTGGTTTAGAGCTATCAGTAGCAATGCTTGGGTCATGACAGGCTTCCCTGTTGACATTTGTCTGTATATTAAATCTGTTCCTGTCTGTCTGCATCCTCTGGCTTCTGACAACTGTTTCTCATGCTCTGGGGCCTTTTCTTGTATCTCTCTTATGTGCAGATGAGCTGTCTCCGTGTAATGTCTGGATGCATTCAAAGGGTCTGAAGGTGTCAATGTTTCACTAGCTAACAAAACTGTGGTATGTGTGTCACTAAGAGGGCATGTTGCTGCATCTGTGGCTGCCCAATCAGCCAGAGCATTTCCACGGGACACAAAATCCTGACCATTAGTGTGGGCTGAGCATTTCACTACTGCAACTGCATGTGGCAGTGTTAAAGCTTGTATCAAGTCCTCTAAAAGGGGGCGGTGCATGACAGGGCTTCCATCAGACTTGAGAAATCCCCGTCTGTTCCACTGCATAATGCTGGAATGCACTGTTGTAGAGACATAGGCTGAATCAGAGTATACTGTTATTGTTTCTCCTTCCCCTTGTTTGAGGGCTGCCACTAAAGCTACTAATTCAGCAGCCTGGGCTGAATATTGAGATGGCAAAGTTATCTGTTCGGTTATCTGCAGTGTGTCTGAAGAGTTGTGCTGTATCGCTCTGACCACCGGCCTATCAATGTTGTCATATGTGCAAGAAAAATTTTGATCTAACGATATTGTTCATTGTTGTCTAGTCTGACTGTGGAGTGTCTGAATTAGAATATTAGGGTTCAACAATTTATAATTCTTTCATTTCACTATTATGTGCGCATTTTTAGCACTCTATTAAAGTTTCTCTTGTCGTGACTGTTTTTTGTCTTTCTGTGTCATTATTTGATTTGGTCTAGCAGTCCGGTATTACTTCTTTTAATGATTTCAATTAATCTATCTCCATCCATTCTTGTATCTATCAAGCCCTATAGGGCGTCACTTCGGAAGACCATCTAATCTTCAGAGTATATATGATTATTGTAGCTCACGTTGTAGTTTCTCTTACTCATATGTCTTACCCCTGTGTCCTGATCTATTGTGGAAGACCCATCCACAAAATATACAACACTACCTGGAATGGGGTCTTCTGTTGCTTGGCTACACTCATCTGGAGTATATGTGGCACAATCATGGGCATCATCGTCAGTGTCTGAAATGGGGTGTGCAAAGAAGGTAGCAGGGTTGACTATGTGGCATTTAACCACCTTCAAGGATGGTAATGATAATATTATCTCATAGCCTGATACTCTCTGTGTTGTTAATGTTGTTTTAGCTTTCTGAATTATTGCAAACACAGCATGTTCAGCATACAGTGTCAGAGGTGCACCCATGACAATAGGGGCACTTTTCTCTACTGCAAAGGCTGCTGTGGCTAGTGCTTGTTCACAAGGGTAATGGCTTTTCATGATAGAATCAAGTAGGCCACTAAAATATGCAATTGGTTTGTGGCCTAAAGCTTACTTTTGGGTGAGGACAGGCGTCATCACCTGGCCATTACAGTGGCAAAAAAGAAAAAACTCTTTGTTGTAGTCTGGTGTTCCTAACATTGGTGCATTTGTTATCTCTGTTTTTAGCTTACTGAAGGTTTGTTCCATCTCCGTAGTCTATGTTATCCTGTCTTTCTAAGTTTACGACTGTTTGATAGATGCAGGCAGTGGGGATATTAAAGTACTGTAGTAAAAAACCCATTGTCTGACATAATTACATAAGCCTAGGAACTTCTGCATTACTTTCGCAGTCTCAGGCTCTGTCATCTGCCGAATGGATTCTGCTCTCAGAGGCATAATTTGGCGGCCTGATACTGACAGCAGTTGCCCCAAGTATTGAACTTCTTCCTGGCAGTACTGTAATTTGTCCCTGTCTACCTTGTAACCTCTTTGAGCAAGGGTGCATAACAGGGACACAGTGTCCTTTCTACACTGCTCCTCTGCTGGACTGCAGATCAGTAGGTCATCTATATACTGCAACACTGTGCTGTCACATTGAAAATGAGTGAGGTCATTCTTGACCCTCCTGTTAAAGACACTAGGGGACTCACAGTACCCTTGAGGTAATCGGGAATGAAGGTACTGTGAGCCGCGATAGGAAAATGCAGTCAAATAGTGACTGTCTTGGTGCAGGGGAATGCTGAAAAATGCATTCTTCAGGTCGATGACTGAAAAGTATTTAGCATCTTCGGGTATGTTGGTTAGGATGATGGAAGGGTCAGGTACTACAGGGAATTCTGGTATCACTATGTCATTAAGGGGGCGCAGGTCTCGAATCATGCGCCACAAATTTCCCTTGGCCTTCCTTATAGGGTAAATTGGGGTGTTGCAGGGGGATACACCTGGGTATATGACTCCCTGCTCCACCAATGCCTGTATAACAGGTGCAATGCCCTCCTCTGCTTCTTTGGATAGAGGGTATTGTCTCACTCTTGGTAGTATTGCTCCTTCCTTCAAAATTATTCTGAATGGTACTGATGTGCGGACAAGGCCTACATCATAAGGGCCTTTTGTCCACAAGTTAGAGGGTACCTGTGCAAGGTCATTATCTTTGATAGGAGTGGAGACATTTATTGGTATCACAGGCTTTGTCTCCAGTGTGGTGCGTAGAGGTATACTGTTTTGAAAAACAATCTCTGTCTTTCTAAGGTCATCAGCAAACAAATGGTCATCTGATACGTCGCCCACCTGTATGTTGGGATCATAAAAGATGACACATGGCCACATCGCACCAGTGTGGTCACTTGCCATAAGTGTCCCATAGGTGGGAGACACGTCTAGAGCCACTATTTCCAGAATGAGGTCTTTGTCTAATATTTTAAAATAGGGGCCCTGTCGTCTAAAGAGAAAGCTCTTGGGTAATTCAACTAGCTTCCCTGTCAGTTCAGGTGTTTCTGCTATGATGGTGTACACTGCTCTAGTAAAAGCTAAAATGTCTACAGGTCTGGCTCTAACTTGGTTACCATCTGAGGGGTGTGTAACCATTGTCATGATGCGTGTACTAGATACTCCAGGTGTTGAACAGATCATAGTCCCATCCTCTTCAAAGTGAATAGTCATGTTTAATTTTGCCATAAGATCATGTCCTAGCAGATTAGCTGGTGAATTTGGGGAGAATAAGAAACATCCATCAACATACCTTCCCCTATTTCCATCTCCACAGGTTTAGTAAATGGAACCCTCATTATAGCCCCGGAGAACCCTTGTGTGTCCATTGATAAATTTGACAATGGCAGTCCCTTCACGGATACAGAACCTAGTGGCCCCAGTGTCAATGAGAAAGGTGTACTCCTTGTCATTTATGGCTACCATCATGGTGGGTTCCTCGTCTGGCCTGTGGGTTACCGATAAGACTGGACACATGAGACTTCTCCTTGGGCACCTTCATTGGGCATATCCTCCCATGTAGTTTTGCTGGAATGGGCTTCCTCCCATGACAGTTAACCCTCCTTGTAAGTTCTGGTGCTGCAAGGTGGGCTGCACTGTCAGGTGTGGCCCATACTGTATTTGGGGCACTGATTGCTGTAACTGCTGAGGCTGTATCTGTGGTTGAGGCTGCAGTTGTATTTGGGGCTGTGGGAGATATATCACTTGGGGACTCGTGGCAGGTTGTGCTACAAGGCCACCAGACTGTACCATTTGTTGGCCATAATTTGCACTTGTCTGGCTGCTAAGTTCATCTTCCTTTTTAAACCTACAGTCTCTAATGAAATGTCCTGTCATCTTGCAATAGTGACATGTCTGTCCACTCTGGAATGTGTTTACTCTATTTCCCCCAAACCTTCCTCGCCCTCCTCTTCCATTTTTCCTGTTATTGCTTCTCTGGGCATACTGGTACGGTTGCATTGGGGTGCCTGAAGGGGGCACTCCCAGGGACACTGCACCTAACTGGGTGGTGGCAGTGGCAGGTCCTTCCTCTGTTTTCTTAGACAGTTTTTGCTAGACTAATTTAGCTGCTGCTTTCTCTATTTTATCTTTCTTGCTCTTTTCCTTTTCTTGT
The DNA here is from genome assembly GCF_031143425.1 of Pleurodeles waltl. Lineage (NCBI taxonomy): Eukaryota > Metazoa > Chordata > Amphibia > Caudata > Salamandridae > Pleurodeles > Pleurodeles waltl. Next base: position 700,382,315 of record NC_090440.1, read on the forward strand.
CTCTTCTTACAAAAATTTATTATGTGTGCTTGTATCTCTATCCATGGATTGGCCTCTAATGCCACTATATTATCTAATTTATCCTGCACTTCAGCTGGCAGACCCTTTTTCACTATATTGTAAAATAGTATTGCATTCTGTCCAGTTACATCCCAACTCTCCCCCACTTCCTGTGTCCATTTTTCCTTCATTCTGCTAAGGAATTGAGCTGGGTCCTCATTTGACTGCATTGTTTGTGCCATAAGGGACCCAATGTCTGGTATGTCAGGATACATTTTTCTCAGTTGTTTCCAAACAATTCCCCTTACTCTATTAAAGGGTGCCCCATCACATTTTGGGTTGGTCAATGTCACATCCTTTACTCCTGCCTTTGTGAACAGTAGGTCTGTCTCATCTCCTATAAGGGAACGTAGTAAACTCTTAATGTCCCCTATTGCAAGAGTAATCCCTGCAGTATGTTTTGCTAGAGCTGCTATCCATTTCCCAGCACCCTCAGCAAGTTTTGGCAACTGTTTTTAAAGATTTTCTTTGTCCATCTGGGGCCATGGTATATACTGAGGTGCCCCTGGGCCCTTGAATATCAAGGGCAGTTGTGACAGGACTTTAGTCCTATTGCCAGTAGGGTGACGAGAGTCATACTTACGAGCATATTTCTGCCACACTCTTAGACTTTTCTGCATATAGGGATAATCCCAGTAAGGATCCCCTGTGCCCTGAAAAATGCACATTTCTGCATTAGCCTTGTCTCGGGGTTCAAAGGAACCCTCTTGCGGCCATGGTGTCATCTGTGATGCCAATCCTTCTGTCCAACCTGCTAGGTTGTCAGTAAAAAGGACAACATTATACCAACTATTTTCATACTGAACTACTATATCATTGGGCGTCAAATTATTGCCAGGGCATATAGGGAATGCATGTGCCGTGTCTTTCCTCAGTGTCATTTTTCCTGCCATATCAAATGTTCCCTTTCTCTCATATGGGCGTGCATGCGTCCCATCAAATACTAATCTCTGTAATTCTCTTGGCATCTTTTGTAAAGTCTGTCCTGTCTTATTGTTTTCTTATCTCTCACAGGCATATTGTGACTGTTCCTTGTTATGGTCCTCAAGAAGGGACATTCTTTTAACATGTCCAGTGATGTCATCTAATGTCCCCTCTGATCCTTTGTAGGAGTTTTCTAAATACAGATCTTCTTCACCGAAGCTGCTATGCGTGGAGACTGTGTCCTCTAGTCCTTCTTGTTCAATCATTTGTGGCCCAGTGAGGGCCCTTGACTGCCTCAAGGGCCCTTCCTCCTTTTCCCAAGTCGCTCTTTGGTCTACCCGTCCATTTTCCTGTACTGTGACACCCTTGCCTACACTATTCCCCTCTGCTCCTGGGTGCATAAACCTCCAGCACTCTGTGGGAGGACTTTCTGGTATATAAGCTAACCTTCTTGTCTCATTTTTAATGTTGGTACTTGGTTTTTGCAAAACACCTTCTTTTTTTCTAGCCCAATCCATTCTCTGTGCCTCTCCTGACCCCTCATTAGGTATACCTTCATTTTTCCTAGTGGGGGACATCTCGTCCTCTAAATGAAGTGTAAATGTGGCATCTACTATCCCTATGTATTTAGTACTGTCCCCAACTAACATTTCTCGTGGTGTACTGGCCATTTGAGGACATGGAGATGGGGGGACATATTCTCTATGTTCAGAAAAAGATTCTAATGGTGGGCTATACTCGGTCTGTATATCCCACCGCAGGGGGATGTGAAGAGGTGGGTAATGAGTGTGGATACCAGGTTGCATTGTATACATGCCCTGTACCTTTGCACTGCCTAACCTTAATTGCACATCTTGATAGGGGGTGGAGAAGCCGAAGGGATGGTCTGAGGCTTTGTTTTTTTTGTTTTTTGTTTTTTTAACTTTTGATCAATAATGTCATTTTGATTTGATTTCAGGGTGGAATGGCTATGAATCGAAAACTGAACATATCTGCTCGCTGGAGGAAGAACATCCAGATGCCTTGCATCATACAGTAAGCTCACCTTGGGCGATGTTGGAATGGGCTGTTGTGAATGATTGGTGAAAGCACTCAATAAAACTGAAAGATGTGGTAGGGGACTCTATCAACAATTAGAAACTGTACCTATTGTACGTCAACAAGACACACCATGGGTCTGTGTCAATCTAATAACCATCACTCACAATAGCAATCCAAGCACTACTTGCATACTACAGACATGTCAATACAGAGGCGAGATAAAGGCATCTAGTCCGACTCTGTGGCATGAAACATTATACACCCACTAATGTGATGGGAATTAAGTCTGATTATGAAATGCCAATTGGCCTCATTTTTATTTCTCACATGTTAACGTTTACCTGTGAAGCAATAACAGAACAGTACATACCCAGAACTCTGCATCAAGAACATTATGGAGTTCATCTCATCATCATCAAGTAGTTTCAAAGGCACATCCAAAAAGGTGTGAACTTAAACACTGCCATAGAATTCTTAATGGAGGTGTTAGGGCTGTTACAGGGATGCTGGCAGAACAAATCTATTAGTCTTTAAAGAAGGTAAGTGCTTCTAGCTAGTCTATGGAAAGCTAGGACTAGCTACTAACAACAGGTGGTCAAGTTGAGCCATGCACCTGGCATGCCTTATTTATATTTACATCAAATGTGGTGCTTCACTGCATGCCTTATTTATATTTACATCAAATGTGGTGCTTCACCTAACATTGAATGCTATGTGCCCTGCATTGGTTACTTTTATGGGTGGGTTGCTCCTGCTGATAAGGCGCCCATACACCCAAATCACAACATCTTAACTGTACCACCCTTTCAGACATCAGCACTTGAGTTGCATAAACTTCAAGCTAATCCTAGGATTAAAAGGATAAGAGCATGGTGAAAGCCACATATTGTGCTCCTAAGCTGTACAATATTCCTCCAGTACAGCGAAGGTCCCGCCAGGAGGTGATGAGGTTCAGATGAACAATTAAAATACTTTCTCATGATGCATCCACTCTGCTTTCACCTTCTAGTGCTTGGATATCCAGTTTGAGGTTTAGTGCCAGGTAAGAGTATGATAATGATTATGATGGTTTAAGTAACCTATTCCCTGACATCGCTACCTTTGTTTCACAGGGAAGGGACGGGGATAATTCCATGGCCACTGAAGAAGGGGTGGGGGCTTAGAAGAGCATAATGAGAGCAGACTATGAGGCTTGGTTTCAGCCATCCAACCCTCTGTTTGTTTGACACTCTCTCAACAGACCTCACCAGGCACACTGACCATACCCATTTATCTTGTCCAGAAGAAGACAAGAGACAAAAAGCCTGATTTAACTCTGAGTATTCATAGGTGTCAATGAATCAGCACTGAAAGTTATGGGACAGTACATAGCCAAGACGTACCTGTAAATATGTAAAAATGTAATGTACTCTCAATAAAAATATATGAAGAACAGGTGGGTTTTGTGTGTGGTCTGTCATTCCACCACATTGTGGTCCATGCCACAGCTATGTGCACTCAGATCCACCTTCCCAGATCCAGGCGTGGTGTCAGGATCCTGTGCCGAATTTGTGGTGTGAAAGTGATGTCATATATGGCGTTGCATGTGAGACTGTGCATTACACTCGGATTGCATCTGAAGGTTTATTATCAAAATCGTGAGGAGGGTTTCCTTCAAATGCGCCTGTGCCCAGCAGAGATTATAAAGAATAGATCACCTCTATGCAAAACAGATACAACAGACTCTAGCCTCCTCTTACACCTATGGTGTGCGCAGGTGTGCTGAGTCTTATTTGTATGGGTGTAGACTAGGCTTATGACGCCTTCTCCCTTCTTTGGTTCTAGTGTGTTTCGAAATGGCGACCTCCTGAGCCCCCCATTCCGTGTGCTCCTCTCCAAGAGAACGCTAGCAGAGTGGGAACTAGTCTTGAGCTTGGTCACCGAGAAGGCCTCCCTGCGAAGTGGTGCAGTTCGAAAGTAAGTACCAGACAGACCCAGGGGGCTTCTGGTTAAAGCATGTGCTCAAAGCTGTGGAAGTCACGGTGCTTGAGAGAGTTAACCCCTTTCTGGCAGTAAGGTAATTTAGTAGACTGAGATAATTTTGAGAATCCTAGCAAGAGTTGCTCAGCATTTCATCCATCCAGGCTCATTAAAACAAGTATGATTTTTCAGGAACAACAGAGCCTGATATTCAAAGTAACCATAGATTAATCAATATAGAACTAATTTAGAACTTGGGAAACAGGTTACTCCATCAAGATGGTGATAGATGTCCTGGCCGCCAAAATCTAAATCCCATTATGCCCTATTCGGTGGATAGGATATTCATCAACGTTGTGATGGAGTAACCCATCTACCAAGTTCTAAATCAGGCCCTATGTGATGTTTGCGTATGAATGGTCTATATTTGTACTTTTCATCTAATCAAAGGTGGAAGGTATGACAGATACCACTAACTTCAGTCAGCCTGAGGAAATCAATGCCTAGATGAGGGGAATAGGGTCTCTGAGATTCTGAAGGTCTCCCAGACAAAGCAGATCTCCTGCATGCATGTATATGAGAGACAGACAGAAACCAAATCTCTACACTAGTATAAATACAGAGCAAGCATGTTGCACCATTTCTCATTCAAGGGTTAGTGATTTGCTACGCCAGAAGCTCAAAAATGAGAACGTATGGGCAGGAATTTGGACTTAAAAATATGAAAGCGAAAAGCTGAACCAGGAAAACCCAGAATTGGACACATTTATGCATGAATAAATATTGCTTTCTTTTCAGGCTGTGTACTCTGGATGGTGTTCCCATCTCAAGCGGTGAAGAACTGAGCCATGGGGAGTACTATGTAGCCGTGGGAGCTGAGAAGTACAAAAGCTTACCATATATGGAACTGCTAGTGCCAAAACATTCCACGCACAGGGCCTTACTGTAAGTAAGGGTGTCCAGGGGTCTTGGGGGAGTTTTGGGAGGGAGGGGGAAATTTCAGGAAAAGATATGCTGACAATTGAATGAGTCAGCGAGGTCATCTTGGCCCATGGTGATACCACAGAGAGGTCAGCTGCTGCCTGATATTAGATGCAGGTTAGCTAAGGTGATGTAGATATGGTACAGCTCAAAAACCCATGCTCACATAAAGAGGAGGACAACTAGGGAGATCTGGGGAGCTGAGGCAATTCACCTATGCTCAGTTGACACTAGTGATAGCTCAGCTATGGCTCAGCTGACACTAAGGAGGTCAGTGAAGGTCATACTGATTCTAGGCGTAGGTCAGCTTTGATACACAATGAGGAAGAATAGGGATGGAAACTAATGAGAAGTCACCTAGGGCTAAACTGACCCGCCAGGAAGAGGTCAGCTAAACAGTACAAAGTTGATGGGTGAAAATGCATGAATTCACTTAAACTATGGGAAACCCCCTCTACGCATTCCACTGCAGTGAATTTTAGCTCTTCTGTACCATTACAAAATGGGACCAATCACATGCACTGACTTCTCAAAAGGACCAGTCCATTTCAAACTACTATGCCACATCTGAAACTCAGATGTGTCAGTCCGGTAGACTCTTTGGTGTGCAGCTTACTTTCCTGCAGCGAGCACAGCGCTCATGTTTGGTCGTCAAGTTTGCTAATTCTACAATTGTGCTGCCACCACAATGGACAGGTCAGTTAGAATCATGGAGGTGGAAGTGGTCAGCCAGACACAGACAAACACATACAAATACACGTTAGTGGGATGCACCCCAATATTTCCCTTAATGCTAGGATATCATCTAACAGGCTTACCAGCCAGCTAAGCTTGCAGTATCCTCGAAACATCACTTCCAGGCACAAATAGCTCTGCATTTCCGGCCTTAGTCAAAAGAGAGATTGCTGTTTAAATGAGTAACAAAAGCCTTATGCATACAAAGTATCAACGTTCCTCCACTACATCAAAAAGATGTTTTACCATTCATGCACTGCAATAGATGCACTCCTTTGGCAATGCAAGGTTATATTCAAACAGGCAAGGAACCTCAGTAAAACAGACAACATCTCCATACAAGGTTGTGAAGCCCTCCTTACCGGATGCCACCCTACTCCAACTTCCTCCTGTAACTTTCTCCTCCTTTACAGACCTCCACCTAACAACTCCACATTCCCAGATGCTTTTCTAGACACAGTCTCAAACCTTATTACACTATACTCCAACCTATGCATTCTTGGGGATCTAAACATTTGGTTTGACAAACCCAATATGCCCCATCCAAAAGCTATCACCACTGGCCTAGTCGCATTGTACACAATCCCACACACATCGCTGGACATATCCTAGATGTAATTTTTGCTAAGCCTGAACTAGTTACTATTCATAGCATCAAGCCAATCACTTGGTCAGACCACCATTTGATAACTTTCCGACATACAACTCCACAAATCAACACACCCACAACTACTTACATACATGCACCTATCGACCATGAGGCAAACTCAATTTGGATGACTTAGAAACACAACTAACAGCCAACACAGATCTAGATACAATTAATTATGTGCCAAAACTTTATGAGTGCATACAGGAAGCTTTTGATATCCTAATACCACTCAGAAAAACTAAACACGACAAAAGAAAACCAACACCTTGGAGAAACACAGAACTTAAAAAGATAAAGCAACAAATCAGAAAGGTGCAGCAGACCTGGCTCAAAACAAACAACAGTCAAGACAAACTGAAGCTATACAAACTTAACAGAATGTACAAATCATCAATCAAAAAAGCTAAAAAAAGGTACTACTCAGACAGAATTCAAAATGCTCAATCTACAACCAAGGAATTTTATAAAATTCTCAATGAATTTCGAAAACCTACATGCATGGAAGGAAGTCATCCCACTACTCAAGATTTCACAAACAAATTGGCAACTCACTACACAACCAAGGCAGACACATTGGACTCCTATTTAAAACAGAAGAAAACCATCAGCACCAACCCCTTTCCTAAAATACCCTCTAAGAATAAACCAACCCAACCTCTACAGTCCTTCCAACAAATATCCCAAGGTGAATTTATGGATTTGGTCAAAGCAAGCAGACCTTCTGGTTGTCCTTCTGACCCTTGCCCACCACAAATTTTCAAGAACATTCTTCTATCTACTTCTGCTGCCACACCTGTAAGAAGAACAACAACTCTTTAACTACAGGAACTTTTCCTGTAGACCTGAAAAAGGCATACATACGACCGTTATTAAAGAAAACAAATGTTGAACCGCAAGACCCCAACAACTACAGACCAATCACAAATGGACCTTTCCTGGGCAAATTGATAAAAAGAGCAGCATTCACCCAGATATCACAATTCATTGAAGACAATTCTATACTTTCAGACTTCCAAACTGGATTCCGCCCAGGAAGAAGCACTGAATCGGCACTCATAGCAATCTGGGACGATCTTAAAAACACAGTCGACCGAAATGGAGTTGCTGCACTACTTCTCTTGGACCTCTCAGCTGCCTTTGATACGGTTGACCATGACACCCTAGTTCAAAGACGCCACGAAGCCGGCATACAAGGGATTGCTCTCGACTGGATTACTTCCTATCTTCAAAAAAGATCTAAAATCATCCACTCGCCCCCCTTCTCGTCCGAACCCTACCTCACAAAAGCAGAGGTCCCCCAAGGATCAATCATCTCACCTTTGCTTTTCAACATCTACATGATATCTTTACCAGAACTGATCAATGATTTCCATCTCACATGCTACAACTATGCAGATGACACACAAATACTACTTAAATTAGAATGCCCCAAAAACATTGAAAACTCAAAAATCTTCAGTTGCCTCCGAGCCGATGGTCAGTGGATGACCTGGAGCCATCTCAAACTAAATACCTCCAAAACAGAAATGCTTATAGGTGGTGACTGGAAAAGTTATGACCCTCTGTGCGTCTGGCCTGACGATCTCGGACCACCTCCTCAATTATCCAAGGAAGTTAAAAACCTTGGAATCACCATGGATTCCAAGTTAACTATGAATGCCTAAGTGGACAAATTAGCACAAACAAGCTTCATCACCTTGAGGACTTTACGACGCATCTTCCCCCACCTCGGATTTCCACACAAGGTGCAAGCTACTATCTCGCTTGTACTAGCCAAACTGGATTATGCCAATGGCCTCTACCATGGATCATCTCTATCAATTATGAAAAAACTACAACGTATCCAGAACTCCGCAGCCAGGCTACTATTACATGTAAAGCCGCAAGCCCACATCTCCCCTGCCTTGAGAGCACTACAAGGGTTACCCGTTGCCAGAAGATGCACTTTCAAGCTGCTTTGTATCACCCACAAAGCTATACATGGAACAGGACCGCTTTTTATCAGAAACAAATTAACCAAATACATCCAACAAAGAAATCTCCGCTCAAGATTGGCACCCCGCCTTAGAACACCACCATACAAGAAAAAGACTATAGGTGGTACGTCCTTCTCCGTTCAAGCAGCTAAACTATGGAATTCATTACCCCCAACTATAAGAGCCACAGATAACTTTCTTGTCTTCAGAAAACTACTCAAGAGTTGGCTCTTTTCTTCATAACCACCATATTCAAACAACTATGGACTGCATATGCCTATGTTGATAAATATTTTTTCAGATTGTGTCTATTTCTAGTTATCTATAGTTCTTTAGAAAATATGTATCGCTACTATGCCATAACAATAAAACACACCCACACTCTTTAAACCTGTTTGACTAAGTATATTTACACATGGTTCTAATGATGTATTCTATGTACATATATGTGTGCATATGTGTGTGTATTCATGTGTGTTTCTATGTGTGTGTGTATGTATATATATATATATATATATATATATATATATATATATATAAATAAATAAATATATATATATATATATATATATATATATATATATATGTATGTGTATATGTTGTTTCTGTGCTTGGCATGTTCGTGGGTCATTGCATGGCTCCTGGGTGGGTTGTTATGCTAGATATCTATGAATCCCTGCTCTCATCTTATCACACTTATCTACCCATCATCATATGTCATGTCTCTATCAAACTATCCTCCATTCCCACTCTGACTCATCCCAAATCAATCCTTTCTACTACTTTCATCTCCTAAATAACTCTGCCTAAGCTCTTCTCTCCACTTCCACATCTAACTCACCAAACCTCACTCTACTACCATGACCTCCCACACAACCCTAATAAATTCTCCCTCATTTATCTCGCCCTACTACTATGATCTCCCTAACCCTTCCACAGACTCTTCCCTCCTCCATCCCCCTTTACTCATCCCAAGCCTTTGGGTTGAGTAAATGAGGGATATACTCCCCATTAACACTTCTGGATTTCTTTCCTCCTCCACCCCTCCATTACTCCAGTCAATCTAATTAACAAACTGTCATATCTGCGGCTCAAATTAACTCATAATAATACTAAAACTGTACTCATATTTCCCGATACTAATCCATCACTAATTCTTGTGGGGTTCCAGAGTAGCGTGCTACTTGCCGAAAAGCGCTTCGACGTCTCATCAGGGGTAGTAAGCGCTATATAAATACTATTAAAATACAATACAATATGATGGATCCGGCTACTTTCTGCTTAGTAACCTATTTGTAGAAAGACAGCATAAACACACTTACTCTTAAATGTAAAAAGGATCTAAGTGAATATAAATATTATTACAGCTACGACATACATTATCAGCTAGTACAAAATGAGGGTTTCATAATGTTGAATTTTTTAGTTAAGTTTAGGGTGACTATACTGAGTAGCCCATGACTAAGAGTGCACAATGAAAAAGCACGGCAACGCCCATCAGGGTACTTCTAACCCTTAACCTCTTTATGACCCTTCAACTTGCCCTAACGCCAAACTTAAATATTGGCCCCTTTATTGATATATAATTAGTTTTAATGTTATGTCATTGTCAATGGTTTCCATTTCATATAATCCTGGAAAAATACTTGTTAATGATTAGTGAGGACCAACAGGAAACACCTGTTTATGCTCCCTAAAAGGGCATACACACATATGCACAACACCTTAACAGAATCACTGTCTTCAAGGTGGGAGCTAGTAGGAGTAGTCAATATTTTATTGTCTACTTAATTTAAAAGCACTTAATATATCTTAACAAACGTAAACATACTAAAAACGAGAGATCTCAAAAAGAGTGAAATAAACTGTGGCCGTCTTATCCAAAAAGAACGTGAAAGGAGAGATCATATTCACGAAACAAACTTTTCTGAACATAGCAACACCGACCAACACATTAATTGAGGTACTCAGAAGCAACTTTTAACAAGCATTGGCAAAGCTAAAAGGTCTGGCGTTGGACACCAGTCTTTTAGCTTTGTCATTGCTTTATAGTGACATGGTTTTTACAAAAGTTATTGACAGGGTAACTGCGGGGGCCCTCATCACTCTAAAGAAAAAAAATATTTTTGATCCTAAAAATCATACAGTGCCAGTATAGTCCCTGTCACATAAAGGAACTACGTTCTGTGTGTGTTTGCTCTTTTTGAAAGGGCTGAATGCCACCAATCACAGTGAAGTTAGCCAATGCCTGAAGTGGGCTAACCTCTTGCCTTAAAGTGTATGATATGGTGGGCCGTAGAAAAATGTGAATGACACAGTAAAAGACCGATGAATGGAGAGAACTGTCCGAAAGCCCCACAGGTGAGTATATTGTACATATCATTTTAGTAAAACCAAAAGGTTTAGGCTAACACAAGATTTAAAACTGTTACAATTCGGCTGTATAGTTGGCAAGTATCACCAGCAAAGCAATTTGCAATACATTCTACAATTGTTCTAATTACAAAAAGACAGATTAACTTTCTCATTAAACAATTTATTTCGCCTCTTAAGCTGGGATACATACGCTAGAGTTGGAACATACCTTCCCTCCCTTAACTACAAATTGTAAAACGTCCGCAAGGACATACATAATTCTTTCAGAACTGTCTGAAATGAATACAAAAAGCAAAAATTTATAAAATAAACTTGGATTTTTTTAACAGCGGACATAGAAATTCATTAGAGGTTTGGGTTCATTAAAATTTTGAAGTTGGGTATGCTTTTGGATGTATACATGAAGGTCATGTATAAAGGCTTACAACTCCTAAGAGTGGGCCACTGGTAATTTGGACATAACCTTGGCAAGAGGCTAAGGACATTCTTGGCAAATTGGCTGCAGAACCTTGCTGGACGAAATTGTTGTGGGTCTAATATCTACCTCAAACCGCGTGCTCCCAGTATCAGCAACCAGTTCACAAAGGCTAGTGGAATTGTTCTCTTCATTCACTACTTGTAATACTGATGGTGTTGGATATGACATGGGTGACTAGCAATTGATTACAGAGAATGCCAAGGCTTCTTGACACTCATGGTGATCCTGGAATGCAAGTTAATTAACATGTGATCTTGGTTTTCTGCAGGAACCATCCCGAGAACAGGCGCAGGATGCAGAACGATGGAGTAAGTCATAGTATACTATCCAATCATAGGACAGGCAGAATGTCCTCAAAAATAAGGATGAAAGCAGGTTTGGGCTTATAGTGGGAGTAGAAAAGGGATGTTGATGGGGTGCAGTGAGAGGGTATTATGGTTGGCAAGTATAAAGGAAGGGACGGGATTGAATGGAACTAGCTATAAATAGTTTCAAACAAACTGATAACCAAAGACAGCAGCTGATATGAGACTGAGTAAGCACTTGAGGACGGAGTAACTCCTAGATTATGTTGGAATATGAATTGGGTGGAATTGGTGGATCTCCTTGATACAAATGGGATGAGCCATGTGGTGCAAATGCTCGTAGTGTTGGAGTTCCTCTGAGGTGAGATTCTTGGATAATTTGCATACCTTAGAAAACAATGTTAAATGTGTTAAAGTTGGGGTGGGGTTCCACCACCTTTACTCACCGAACATATTTGACATTTCTCCTTAGTTCACCAAAAACTACAGTATGTCTCAGGATGGGGTGAGTGATTCCGCCCTCATCAGTCCTCCAGAACAGGTAAGAGGCCGGAGGATGGTTTCTAGGATTCAGTTATTCATGGATGGATTTCAGTTTCAAATGCCTTGTTCCTAGTATATGCTCTCCTTACCTATTGTTTCTTTTATACTGTATTGATGAAGCCTCAATGTAACTTTGGAATAAATCAACCATCTTGGACATTGGATGAAAACAATAAACATATTAATATTTTAAAATCAAACAAGAGGATTCTAGGCTTTTAGCATGACAGTCTGTACATCACAAAGCAAAAGGGAGGGCCTGGCATCTGCTAAATAAGCATAATGCACTCTACCTCACAGAACTGAGGTCACCTAAAGCATAAACTGTTAGGTCAAGGTAAAGCTGGAGAATGCCATCAAGTTCTGTTCAGCAGAATACCCCAAAACACATATGTGGTAGTAGGAAACTGACTAGCCTACTAGGAGCCAACAAGGAGGTTGGAGGAATAGCAAGCGCAAGCAGACTGCATCAACCTCTGGTATGGGCTCAGTCTTTCAACTTTAGTCAACTTGCCTACAGCGAGATGACAAAATGCAGTAAACCCAGCAATCAGTAGTCCTCAGCTATAAACCTAGATCCTGCTGGTCTGTGGAACTGCAAAGGCCTAAAATTAGACACCATGCTCGCAAGTGTTTACTCTGGTATGTCTCATTCAATGAATGCCCATCTTCTGATAAGGTGTTTCGGGAAGATATAAATGTTAGAAAGCACTGGGAGCACGAAAGACGTCTGTGTGGTTCATCCTGCTGAAAAAATGCCATCAGAGCGTGCACAGTTAAATGACAGAACCAATCCCGAGGACACGAAAAATCTGAATTTTAAATTTCTTTAAAAATCACCGTGCTACATACATGTATAGAATGCTCTCCAGAGCAAAGAAGGATGCGATCACTTCCGTTTCCCTTTCCTGTGCCCTGGTTAAGTCTGGCCAGAGAAATGTACAGTGCTATTTTGTAATCCTTACACCAACATAAAAGGTGATTGCAAATTCTCTGTTGACTGAGCTAACAAATCTTAATCTGTCATATATGAAAAGGATATATGCTTCTCCAGGTAAGAAGTGACATCTTAACCTAACTTTTCCAATGGGTCGTATTTTGCAGCTAACAGTGCTTGCAAATGAAAAGCTAATATTTATTTATAATAAATAAGAAAGGTTCTGAAGAAGTATGAAGTCCGTTTGGGAGATTTGGAGGACTCCCAGGCACGGTAATGTGAGAGAAGTAATTTTAATGGCTGTTCCCTAAAACAACTCCAGCTGACACGTTTAAGGACTTACAAATCCCAATGTCGCTTCAGTCAGAATTCAAAAAGATCACAGATTAACTGGTTGGTTTTAGAATAAGGGTCCAGGACGAAAGTACACAATCAGCATGATCAATTTGATGTGTGCCCCAAAAAATAACCCAAAGGTAGACTTGCTAATGGATGGTGATGCAATGTAGCACGAAGCAGCAGAGTCAGGTGGAATCCTGGGGAGTCTTGAAGTTCGGTGAGTATTCCTCATGATAACTGGCCGTGGTTCAATGCTTTCTGCAAAGTGGCTCTTACTATTTATTTGTAGTACTTCCTGGGTATATTAAACAAATAAAAACATTTGTAATACGTTTTGTTTTATTACACTGCTTAATATTTTCATACAATGAAATACTCTGTCATAGGTCCAACAGGCAAAATCACATGCTCAGCACTGGTAACTTATCATTATATACAAAATGTCAGATATAGGGTTTGAGAATGATTGTTCTATGTGGTTATTTTAGCTGGACCCTCGCAGGGTGCAATCCACAGGAGATGCGGAGGCCGAAAAGGTCTTGGTGTCACCACCGCCAGCCCGAAGACATCTGACTAAGAATAAGAGCTCAGAGGAAGAATCCATCTTCTATGCCAAACCTGTGCGTGTGCGTCCAAATGCCAAGACCAACCCCATCCCACCACTGGAAAACAATCAAGGTACAGGTGAGCACACAGGAGACACATGAAGAAGATAACCAGTGCAGATATAGGCAAGCATAGACCTCATCAGGCGACTGATAACCAGATGAAGGGCCTTCAAACAGGGACCATGGGAAGGAAGCAAGCCACAAAAGTAACATGGAGCAATTGAGCACATTAGGAAGGAGGCAGACAACCATGATATTTTTGTGGGGAGCAAAACATGAACATTAATGCCAATCCTTCTAGCATCCTTCATGGTCCCTTAAGTGCACTGTTTGGAGCCTGATTGCCTCTGGACCAGATTACTTAATGCATTCGATTCTGGGACATTGTTACATGCTTAGAGTTCGTGTTGTGCATCTCCTGACATACCACTGCTCCATCCCTTTACCTTTGAAAAGGTTGGTCCAGTTTTACAAATGGGCTGCGCTTGGTTTGAATTACATTTTTAACACAAACTCAACAGAAAGTGTTCTGGTGGGATTTATTGTACAACCCAAATTGTGATTTGCGTTGCAGAGTAACCCAACATAACGCACAATTGCTCAATGAGCTGCCATGCGTTACTTTGTGTCAAGTGGGTGTTCTATGGGTGTTGCATGAGCGTTCCCATGCAACCGCCCATGGGTTTTGTTGCAAATCCCTATCTCCCAAAAACAGTTGACAGGGATTTGTGCCAAAATACTACACCTCCTCAAGGCAGGAGCAGCTTGGATAAATGTTTTAATATCTCCTCCTTTTCCCACATAGCATGTGTGCTGTTTTGTCCAGGACACATACAAAGTGTGAAAAGTCTTAACAGATAGGTTTGTATTCAAAATGACCCCTCCTAGTTTAAAACCTATACAAGGGACACCCTTGTATTATGGCGCAAGGGTGTCTGCATTGGTGCATGACTGCCTAAAGAGCATCAGTGCAGGGAGAGAGTCGAACAGTACCATGTCTTAGTAGCTGTGGTGCTGTTCCGCTTCTCTCCCTTCACGCAGTGCAGCAACTTATACATCTGTGCCTCTCTGGGTGTTCCATGGGAGAAGATCTGATGTGTGGATTGGCAGTCCTAGAAATAGATTTGAAAGCTTTGCAGAATGCAAATGGCAAAACAATGTGCAGCATCATATTTATGCAAGCCACTTGTCATTAATTTAATCTTTCACATAAATGCAAATAATGCTGTGGTTTTGTGCTAAATATGTAAACAGTGTCTTACATGAGATTTGTACTCAACCAACAACCTCCAGTACAAATTTCTTTGTTTGGAGATAATATTTCACAAAAAGCTGAGTCCCGCTACTTTGCTTTTTGTAAGCCATCTATGCACATATAATTGGGGGTTTTGTGTCGACTGAAGCAGGAGTGATATGCTCACATCCGCTTTCAGTGTTAAAATTCATTTGTGAGCAAAAGTTGATCAATGTTATTGTTTGCGTCACCTAGAATTGCAGCATATTGCATGAACACCCATGCCTAACTTAAGTAAACCTGGATCCTGCTATCTCAGGTGATGTGTCATTGCCTTCATGATCTGACTTGCACTGCTCCTTTTCCATAGAGGCCACAAAGGTTTTTAAAGTGAAACAGTCACGCCGAGAAATCGCAGGTGCCTCAGAGGTTCTGGAAGATGAAAACACTCGGGTGGAGCTTCCACTGGATCAGGTACCTCTTCATTATCTTATCATTACTAACATTTTTGAGGTCAGACTTCTGTAGTAGCCCCTCAAATAGCTGAATTGCACAGCTTTCTCCACCCTCAATGTCACACTGCACCTCTAAATAGTGAGCTACGATGTCCGCTTGATAAAGGGGGTCACAGGAAACCCACACTCCTCCCTCAGACGTACACATTCAGCATCCAATCACTGCAGGTCAAAAAGATCTCCCCCCACTAATAAATATTTCAGAAGGCCTAGAAATAAAGTTTGACCTCGCTGAACAAACTCTCTTGTGTTTTCAAAGCAAGTTGCAGAGACCATCAAGGATGAAACAACAACAACAAGAAAGAAGGATGCAGCTCCAAAACAGGTACAATGGCGAGCAACGGGTGTGGGTAATTGAAAGGGTTGTGACTTACAACCTGTGGGAGGAAACAGAGATGTCCTGGGGTAAGGATTTGCTCTCTGAGATGAAGCTCTTGTGCTCCTCACATACAGCAGCATTGACTGTTGAGGAGGAAGGTCACAGTGCGATGGAACCTGATGCAGGCAAAGAGGAGTAGAAATAACTAGCATTTGCAATGCAATATGTCTCACGTTAGCTTGAGTTAGGGCTATTGTCATTGTACATTTATAATTGGTCTTTTCCTGCCATATAATTCCAGTGGCCCTGCTTGTAACTAAAGCACTTCCATTTACCTTCATCCTCTATCTGCAGCAAAAAATGAAAATGTTGCCATTTAGCATCCTAATTTAAATCTGCCATGCCAATATAAATAGAATACCACTTTCACAACCCCATCATACGAGTTGCTGGCTTGCTAACACAATATTCCCAAAAAAGACACAAGACAGCCACAGAGGAGAAATAAACTAGAAGGGCCACCCAAACATATCAAGAGTGTTCAAACAGTCATTGTATAACAAGGGTGTTAAGTTGGCCTGAATCATAGTCATAATTGTAATAAGGAGAGATTATTAAAACATATACAATTATCATATAAACCTTTCTCAAAAATAAACTTTTGGCATTAGACTGTAATGCTCAAACCAGGCCCTAGAGGACACCGTAACAAAAATATCATTTGTAAGAAACATGGTCATGTAACCATATTACTAGGCCCTAGAGGGCATAACCCCATGAGAAAAACAGGAGAAAGTAATGAAGTGTAGCCATATACTTAGCTCCTCGAGGGCGTTTTTAGGGCTAGCAGGTCTACTGCAATGATATTACGAACAAGAGATGATGTAGACATAAAAAGCAGATTATGGTCAATGTTTTGAAGGTGGCCCCATTGTCCTAGGTTTACCAAAGGCTGAGTTATGATAAAAAATGTTTTGTAAAATTAATGCCCTACAAAGCATTATGGGGAAAGTTTCCATGCCACAAGTATTTTAGTATGTTGATATGACTGCAATGTTTAGAACAGCCCCTAGAAGACACCACAATGAAAATAGCATTTATAAGAAACATGGTCATGTAATTATATACTTAGCCCCTACATGGCATAACCACACAAAAGAAAATAGCAGAAAGTAATGCACTGTAACCATATATTTAGGCCCTAGAGGGCGTAGTGGACTATACATTCTCAGGGCTGGCAGGCCTACTGCAACTATATTACAAACAAGGCCCTTAAAACATTAACTACTTTCAGCTGTAAAAGAAAAGTTCCATCCATGAGAGCTTAAAAAGACACTGACTGGTATGAGGGGGGTTATTATTTTGGAGCCCCCACTAACCTAGTGTGGGGACCCAGAGATGACCTAGACAACAAGAGTGTGGCATGCTGAACGTTTTGGTGGTGGGCCTATTATCCTAGGACCACCCCAGACTGAGTTATGAGCAAAAATGTTTTATAAAAGCAATGCCCTGCAAAGCATTATGGAGTGATTTTCCCAAGAGCACTTACTATTGTAGTATTGGCTCTCCTGCCGTGCAAGGAGAGCCGCTTTTGCTTTGAGGATTTTTGTTTTACCTAAAGCATTTACCAATTTCAAGAAAGGACTTTGATTAGGTAACTGTGAACAATGTGACCAGCACTCCAATACCACCAATCGAGATCACACTGTTGTGCCTGTTCGTGCTGTGAACACCATGGCCGTCACACAGCACGAAGGGGAGAGACAAAAGTAAAAATAGTTTGCCCATGCTGAAGTATATCGGCAATTGTGCAATAAACCATGTAAAAGGGGCAGCCGGTAAGGCGTGACAAAAACAGCCTCAAGGTGGGACAAACATAAAGCATTTACCAATAACATCAAGTGATTTTCGAAAGGCAAGCCCAGAAACTAATGAAAGGGATGGGTGTGAGATGGGCGTAGTTAAAAACCCACAATACTTACCACAGGTCAAAGCGCTTGCACGCTCAACCTAAAAACGAGCTTTGATTAAGACAGGTGAAAAACAGGGTTTGAGTTACTATCATATGGGGTCCCAAAGCCTCCTTCTCCCAATAGTAGGAATCACAGAATCTATCGGGGTAAATCTTCTCCTGGGTGAGTGAAGCTATCTTTTCTCCTCTCAGAGAACTATAGAAACTGAGGCGGAAGCTACACCGAGGAAGAAGGCTGCAGCTCCCAAACAGGTAATCATGGACAATAAGGTGTGAGCAACAAGGTACGCAAGTAAAAAAGGGAGTGAGAGCATTTGATGGCGTAGGCAATGATTAATGTTAGAAAAGGGACAAGTGATGAGGATGCCAATAATGGGTGCAATCACAGGTCTGAGAATGGTGTGTGAAAAGCAGAGCTGGGTGTAAGTGTATCTGAACCAAGGGAGCGTCCCAGTAACTGGGGTGTCAATATATAATCTGCTAGTAACATGGTTGTAAGAGAAGTTGCAACTAAAAGAGTGATAATGAATGAGTGATTAGCACAGTGAATAATGGTAGTCTATGTGTAGATTCAGTAACTATGGGTTGCCCTCACTCACAAAAGCTCTCCTGCTCTTCCCAGCGAGTAGCAGAGATTCTCGAGGAAGAAGCTACACCAAGGAAGAATGTGGCTCATCCTAATCAGGTACAGCGAGAGAACATACAGTGGTGTGAACACTGGCAAGTGCATAAGAAGAGGGGTACAGTAACCATGTTGTGATGAAAGATATGAGTACTATGAGGATATGAGTGACAGCAGATGTATGAAGGGTACTAGTGACAAAGGTATGGTTAACTGAATGACGGGTATGAGTGACCCGAATAATGAGTGCTGACAATGAAAGCATGAGCAGCAGGGGTTCCAAAAAGTTACGTCTTTTAACAGGTGGTAAGAATAATAGGGATGCAAGTAAGTATGAGTGCAAATAACAGGGTGGTAGGTGTGATTAAAGGAGTAAGCTAATAAATGGGATCTCTGTCACAGGGAGGACAATTAATGGACTTTGAATGGGAAATGCAGATGTGTGCAATAGCAATGGTTTGGATTATAAGATGTGATTGGGGGTGCAGGTGACCATGGGTGTGACAACATGAGAGTGATTTTGGGGGTGTGAACGAGTATCATTGTGAATCAGACACATTGTGTAGGAGCTTCTGCCACTGCCCAGTAATCCTGCCATAATAGGCTGAGCACAGCCCCCCCTGATAGCCACAATAGCAACAAATCGCCCTACACCAGCGGATAAGATGGCACTCGTTAGGGAGCTGGGGCTGGGAGGATCCGCAAATGGTCTTCCTGACGGATATGCAGGAGCTGGGCCTCGGAGCTAAGCCAGTGAATAAAGTAAGGGCCTGCAGAAGCGAGAGCTGCAATATAGAATCCTGCCGCACGGAAAAGAATGCAGCCAAGATTGTGCAGCTACGTGACCATCCAGACTGTCTCCCAGGCCCTGAGGACAGACGGGGAAATCTGGAGAGCCCAGAGGTCCACCATGGTCCATCCAGTGACTGAGAAAATTGCAAGAATGGGCAGTGGGAGGATAGCTAAGTGTGGTGGGGGTGGACACCGGCAGTTTTCAGTTTCCAGTTTCATCCTCTGTATCCCTATCCTTCAAGTGCAGATGAGATGTCTGATTGACAGCTGTTGTGGTCATCGAGGAGAGAGGCCCACCGTGAATGACCCAGAGTGGTCTTCAGCACTTGGGTGCTTTAGGGGTGATGGCTGGTTAGAGGAAACGCACAGTTGCCCTACGTGAGGGAGGAGTGCTCAGGGGACAGGACATGAGGGCCCATGACTGTCCCTAGTAGTAAGAGTGGACTCTGCATGGTTCAGCTTCTAAGTAGCCATGTTAGATGGGTAATGAACTGACTGCATTTGCCTGAATAGACTGCTGGTTGTATTGGTGCAATTGCAAGCAGACATTCGTAAATAGAGGTCAGCAGTACAGACAATACAGTGACAAACATCTGGAAAATGATGCAACACATACCTTGGAGACGAACCACAGTGGGCAAGCCTAAGCAAATAAAGATACTTGTATCAACAGTAGATGGACTAGTTGCTGAAAAAACAAACCGCACAGTGCCTCGCAAACTGGCATGGAACTGGCAGGTACTATGCTGCAACTTTCAGACAAACTAAATGTGATTTGGGCAGCAATTGGTCAGATAGGGTAGGCAAAACAACAACCCAGTGGCCAAGGATCTAAGATTACTGAGCAGACCAATGTAAAATGGTTGAAAGTAGGGCACAGAGGTGCAGCTATACAAAGCTTTTTAGCCGCAAACGGCCCGATTTGCAGAATGGTGCCGGTTGCAACAAGAAAAAAGCTTGTTCCTATGTACAAACCCAATTTTGTGATTTGGTAATCTATATACCAAATCACAAAAAGGATTTAGGAGTCACAATTAGGAAGGGGCGTTCCAAGGGCATCCCTTCCTAATTACGAGTCACAGTTGTATGTATGATTGTTTTGTGACTATGAAAGCGGTCGCAAAACAATCGCAGTTAACACTAATTTCAAATTGGTGTAAACCCATTCGTAAACAGGAAGAGGTCCCAAAGGGACCCCTTCCTCTTTGTGAATGGAAGGTAAATTATTTTTTCAGAGCAGGTAGTGGTCCCACCTTTCCCGCCCCTCTCTTTTCAATTGTTTGACAAGTGACATGTTAGAGGTCAGGCAGTCTGCTGGGTAGAGTGCCACACCAGTCTAATGGATGCACAGCACTTGGCATCTATACGGATCAGAGACTAAGGAGGTGAGGTAAGGCTCCCTCCAGATAGGAGAACCATCCCCAGAGTGTATTCAGTGTCCCAGAAGTGGACTTCAGTATAACTATGTTGACATTCTACTTGCTTATTTGTAGTGGAAGATACAGGCTGTGCTCTGGTGATGGATAACTGTTTGGGTGGTTCACCAGTGTTGCTATTTGCAAATGGTGGATGACATCTAGTGGGTTCTCCATAGACCTGATAATTCCGGATGTGAGGGGGGGGGTCAGGCTTTGTGCTTATAAGCAGAGGGGTGTACCCGATAAAAAAGGTACAAAATACACATCTACCTCCAACAATGGGGAATTGACATTGCATGTCTGCAGGAAAATCACATAAAATCAGAGCAGGGAACAGATCTGTGGGGATTTTATTTGGTGACTTTTTTAGCATTGCATATTCATCTTTCATCAGAGTTACTTTCATTTGCAACCAGCGTGGTGTATGATATGTAACGGAGACATTATAGGTAAATCCTGAAGGAAGGTACTTAGCAGGTTAGATGCAGCACAGTTGGCCATTTTGAGTGTGTTTGCACCTCACACTTCACAGTGCGAATTCAAGGCCTCTAGGCAAGAATATACATTGCTGTCATTGCAAATTGCGACATGGTGTGAGTGTGTGCTGGGTGATTTTAACTGTGTGAGAGAGGTGGGAAATTGACAAATCCTTTCCTTTGCTACAATCATGGCATGCAGAAACCTTCAGCAAATGGTTGTCTGATTGGAAACTGATCAACTCCTGGTGAGCATTCCATCGATCACTACAGTTTATTCCCCAAAACTTTTAAAAGAACATTTTACTGGCATTTTTTCAACATGACACATACATTACAAAAGGAGCATTGTATTGTCAACAATGTATCCATAGTCATAGGATCCTCCCCAAAGCCTAATAGTAACATTCCTCCTCCCCCCCAAAAAAAATCTCTTCAGGCAGCTGTAGGTCAGAGCATTATGTAACACACATTGGCGGTCCATTAGGTCCATTCCTTCCCAGAATCATTACCTAAACTAAGGGTCCACACACCCATCTCATGGGGTATTTCTCAGTCCTCATTTCTTAGGGTGACCAGCCAGTCCCTCCGTCTAAGCCTTCTGGATCTCTTTTTTGCCCAGAATTTCCCTATCTAGAGACTCTTGTCCCCCAATCATTATCTCCCATTTACCGCCACGAATTCTAAATGAGGTAAAAATTCAATGGGCAGCCTCTGGAGTGGTACACCATTTATTCTGCTCTCATGCATAAAAGTTAAGGTTCGACTCCCACTCCCGTAACATTGGCAGGACCGGACTTCCCCATCTCCTGGCTAGGTCTCTCTTTGCCACCGCTAGAGCCACGGAGCAAAAAAGTAGGGTATATTTCTCTAGGGTCTGCTCTCCCCATATGCCCCTCACCAGTAGTGGGGTTAAACTAACAGTAGTCTCCAACACCTCTAATATCCCCGACTCCACCCAGCACCAGCATTTCTGTACAGGTGGGCACTCCCACAGTGGGTGGATCAGTGTCCCTCCCCTCCTGCATTCTCGAAGACACAGGTGGGAGTTACATCACCCAAATTTGTCTAGGTATTCCCTATTGAGGTACACCCTATGAGTACCTTTATCTGGACCAGATGAAGCCCAGCTATTAACACCACCTCACGCAGATAACAAACGGCCTCACCCCAGGCGTCATCCTCCGAGAGACCCATTATCATTCCCAAAAGTCCTTAACAGTCGTTATGTCCGGGACACTGCACCAATATAGTAGTACAGACCAAGGAAATAACGTGCATATGCAAGGGGCCAGTTGCACCCTATATTTTAGTGGGGATTCCTCCGGCAGGTCGTCCAATAGGGGACAATATCCATTAAGTTTGTGATGCATCTGGTGGTAGCTGAGGTACTGGCTGCCCGACATCTCATATTCTGTTTGGAGTTCCTGGAAGATGATCAGCCTGCCCTCTCGCCACACATCTCCCTCCATCAAGATTTCCAGAATATCCCATTTTCTACAATCCTAGATATTCCTCACTTCCTTCAGTGCCTCTGCCTCCCACAGAGGGGCCATTGTTATCCGTCCCTCCAGCCCAGGGGCCTCTCAGCCCGCCTCCAAATCCTGAGTACCTGTGCTGTTGATGCCGGTAGACCCGCAGCCTCTTTCCCCCGTAAATGTAGCACGTGTCCCAAGAGATCTATCGCTCTTTTGTCAGCATTAGGGAGGGCTCTACCTGTTCTGAAAACATCCATTCCTTTGCCACTGTTAGCTGTGCTGCCCAGTTATATAGTCTTAGATCTGGCAAGGCGATGCCCCCATCCCAGGTCTTTCTGGTCACTATTCTGAAAGCTATTCTTTTTTTGTTTTGTTTAATTGATCTTTATTTTCTTTTCTTATAGGAGTAGTAGAAAACAATTCAGAAGGCTCTGCACTATAACTATGCATGACTCTCGCTAGTCCATCTGGTTCATAAGGATGTCCAGTATACATAAATTGTATGTCACTCCAGAATTTCAGGTTCTGATTGCATATGTTAATCCATGAATTGAGAGGAAAAAAAGGAACAAAAATCAACTCTACAACTTGTTGGAGCTATCATTAGTGATTGCTGCTCGAGTCACGACTAGTGCTATGTCAGCTGCAGAGTGTTATGCAAGAATGCAGTGTGGATAGTGCGGGTGGACTGTGGTCTCTTTGCACTTGGTGGTGTGGCCCTTTTATGTAGTCTGCATAGCCACAGCGTGCTGATTTAGATGTGCTTTTTGTCTGAAGTAGAGTTGTGTAAGGCGGTTTGTCTGATTTGGGTGACACTGATAACAGGAAATAGTCCCAGCTCATGAAGGAAGCTGCCTATTTGTGTAATTGTGAACACGTATACTTGCATCTACTTCTGTCTGGGTGTATTTGTGTAGCTCAGCTCTTCATTTGGTACTGTCTGGAGCTTGGAGCGATTTACAGTTCACGGAGAGGACCCATTTTCCCAGTGCTAAGGCCAAGTCTCAGTAGGTGATTTGTCTACTTTTGACCTAGGCAGTAGGCCAAGGAGACATATTCTGGGGTTGGCTTGTACCTTCTGCCTAGTCCAGTTGTTTAACTGCTTCATGATAATTTCTCAGTGTGGCTGTAAAGTATTGCATTACCATACCATGTGGAAAAAGTGGGCTTCACACTTGCTGCATCTAGCACGTGAGTGTGGCACATTAGGGACCATGCTGTGTACCCACGCCGGAGTTAAGTAAGTGGGATGAAGACAGTTGAACTGCAGCTGTTTAAGCTTACCGTATGTACATGCTCAAAGTGCCAGGGCCCATTCCCTGGCTTTCAAATCTACTCTCATGTCTGACTCCCGCCGGTTATCAGAATATTGAGATTCTTTTGTTTTGACACTCCCTTTTGGCTTTGTATGGAACAGCTATTAAGCATTGGTGACTGTCCCACGTTTTGTCCATTTTGGGTTCATCTAGGCCTCTCCCCCATTTCTGTCTCAATGCTTTTACCAGGGTTGTATATGTGAGAAATTGGCATATTGCGATATTATAGGACGTAGATAGTTTGTCCAGAGGTATTAAAGAGCCTGAGTCTAAGATGTGGCTCAACGTGGTGATGTCTGCCTGGTACACTGTGCTTTGTTCTCTACTGCAGTGATCTGCTTGAACCTGTTAGATCCCATAATGGATTTTTCCATTTGCTATCCTTTTCAGGTAGCAGCTCCAGTTATATTTGACTGCCTTAAGAAGGGCTGATGTGGGTCTTTGCGGTACTGGGGAGTACGTATTCTCTAATGTTTCACAATGTCAGTTTGCCATTTACATATGTCAATTCCAGAGAGTCTACCCCTGGAAACCATGAAGACACACCTTGCTGTGGGCTGCCAAATAGTATTGATCAAAGTCAGTGGCTCCCAAGTTGACTTCTTCTAGGGGCAGGTATAATTGTTTTAGGGCGGCCCTCTATCTGTCAGTTCCCCAGATCAATTCAAGCTGCAGTGAAGTTAACTCTTTGACAAGGGGACTTTTGGCCTGTATTTGTATACTGCCGAAGTTATACAATAACCTCAGGAGTAACATCTTTTTGGAAAACGCTGTGCGCCCTATGACTGACAAAGGGAACTTGTTCTAAAATGCTATTAACGTTTGTGCTCCAGTGACCATGCTGCCCAGGAGCACATCCTTTGGAGTCCTATATGCATTGACACTGAGATATTTAAACATACAGGTTTCCATTGCAAGATTGTGCCATTTCAGAGTCTATGACTCTTACATGATCTTCTGTAACTGGAAACAGACATGATTTAGCCCTGTTCACGTTCCAAATCTATCAAGGACCCTCAATAGCACCAGTAAAACTATCCATCCATCCTCAATGTAAAGGAGGACATTTTTGCTTATGGTGATATAGCATGTGTATAAGCGCTTGCATTCTCGCCCATCCGTCTTCTATAGCATGCTAATGGCTTCTTTGCTAACACTGGCAGGGATTCTGCTTTTACCGAACTGTGCCATGGGACAACAGAACGACAGAATGTAGGGGCTGTGCCACTTCAGCTAAATCGGTACGGTCAGACCAAAATACCAAGCTAACTCACAGTGCCTTACTTGCACTCCTAAGCTCAGAGAGTGCCAAGTGCCAACCCAAAAAGCACAACACTCTAGCCTCCCTCTCAGGGAACCGTGGTGAAACAGGTCAGTCCTTTTCGTAAGTTCTCAGTCATACATATCCATAGTAACAGTAAAAAGACACAATGAAAGTACACAATATATTAATTACAACTAACGTAGTCTATTATGAAGCAAATTAGATGTGATTACAATACTGGCAATAATTATATAAAATTAGAATAGCAGTTAGAAAACTGTTTAATACGAATAGTGCACCCATTACACAAATCTAGTGGCCTAAGTCTATCCTGTTATGGTTTGCGTCGGAAGACTATTATTCTTAGTGATCTCTGGGAGCAGCGAACCCCATACCTCTGCGTAGTCAAGTGGTACTCATAGGAAAGTGTAAACCCAGTTTAGACAGGCTGCATACCCTGGAGGGTATCTGTTCCACAGACTGGTCAGCTCTGCTAGAATCCTCCTCTCTAAAGCTCCACTCTATGGGACCTGATTTATAACATTAGCTTGATACAGTGAAAAGCTAGTGTGCTATGTCTACAGCAGACTGGAAAAGATTGCTGGACAGACAGAAACCAACACCTGGCACTTGTGCTCGCTTAGCAATCAGAGAATGTACAGATAGAGTCCCAGAAAAGTGGCTTCACACCAAGTGACACTACAATGTGTTTCAAAACAATGACACGAAAGAAAAATGTGCAGTGCAGAAACATAAATTAGAGTGCTAAGAAATGAGACATAACTATAGTGAGTCCATGAATGGGCCTCATGACAACACAAATAGAGGTGAAAGAGGACATCCCTGCCCTGTTGCCGGCAGATGATATTACTCTGCCAGTTTTTAGGTGTGCTGTGGGGTCAGCAGGCGTATGCACCTCAGCTAGTTGGTCCCAGAACCCACATATCAAAGGACCAGCCAAGCGCATCAAACGCTTTCTCCTTCTCAATGGAAACCACTGCTGCCTTTTTTATTTGTATTGGAGACACTACCCCTGACGTGGAGAACTCTGCAAGCATTTGAGACATTACTACTACCAGGAAGGAAAACACTTTAGTTTAGAAGGCATCACCTTTAATATTCTGCTTGCCAGCATGGATAATGGCCAATGTACGTCAGTGCCCAATGGGTTCTGGCTGAGTATTATCAATACTCCTATCTGGCTTCCAGTAGTAGTAAGTAGGGAGGATACCTCTCACGGATGCAGAAGGGTAAAAGGCTAGTAGATACCCATCGAGGGTGTCCTTAACCAACTTGTGAAACTCCAAGGGTGGGTAACCTAGTGGAGCTGGGCATTTTACCTTCAGCCATCTTTGTTATTGCAAGTTCTATTTCATCTATTGAAAGCTGTCCTTCAAGCTCTTCTGTGTGATCTGATGTCAGCCTTTGCAACTTTGCTTCTGTGACATACAGCTGCATCACTGCGTTATCAGCCTCCTAGGTGTAGTTGTCCATAGAACATTTGGAATGTGTGAATTACCTCATTCTAAATGTTTAGTATGCAGACCTTAGGGTTTCTTATGGCAGAGAGTGCTATTTGGGGAGCTTCGGGGGCAACTCAATCTAGATAGAAGGGAGACCATTTTGTCACCCGCTAGTGGCAAGAAACTCCTTGTAACTAAATCAGATAAGCAGTTCGAAACTTCCCAATATGCCTGATTGTTGTCTGCATGTCAGAAGAGGGATTGTGTGTCTCTTCTTCCAGAGTTTGCAGCTCGTCCTCCATTCTGTGTTAGTAATAATTTACTGATGCCCCAGTCACGTTCTTGATACACATACCGCTTATATGCACCTTGAAGGCTTCTAAGACCATTAACTGTACCCACATTTAGTTGGAATATGGTGTCATCTCTTTTATTGTGTGTCGGAAGACTAATGGGTTATGGCCTGACCATGTTTTGGCCAGATACTGTGTCCCCAGAACCCTCCTGCCTAACTGTGCTGTCATAAGGAACATGTCAATCTGGGTGTCTAAGCCTTTGGGGGTATATGGGGTGGGACTATACACAAGTACTCTTCATTCAAAGGATGGGATGTCCGCCTTACATCCACAAGGCTTCATTCATCCCTCCACCCACTCAGCCATTTTCTGTGACAACTTCCTGGCAGATGGGGACAGTCTACACTGATGTTTGCCACACTGTTAGAGTTGCCTCCTATCATACATGGGTCCTTTGGGTATCTCCACAACTGGTGTGATAGGTGCTCTAAATGTTCATTAGTTTTGACACTTGGGGATTGGTAGGCCTATTATATGCAGTGGTTTGCATTTAATTGCCTATATATGCTGATGCTTCTTCCCTTTTTAGCACTCCCTGCTCAGTTAAGGTATGCGTATTTCCCAGTCTTATCCATATCACAACGGCATTGTAGTAAGCTGAGAATGTTGTGTAGTATAGCTGATTATTCCTCCTATGGTGTAGTCAGTATGCCTTCGGTCTTTGTGAGGTTGATTACTTGAAGAACAGCGATGTGAATACCCCTCGGCTTCAAGTATGCATGTACTTGATGCCTCTTCGCTGGACTCCCTAGACCTCTCCTGTTGCGTGTAATCAGTGTATAAGTCAGTGCCCATAGTGATGCATAGGGTGTGTAGCTATATGGAAAGGATGTGAATCTAGCAAACCTTCTGCTGTTCTCTTTAAGCCACCTGCGTTTATATGCCTGCCACCCCACTTAGACCTGAACTCCTCCCACAAGAAAGTTCCCTGGCCCTGTTAACTATGTAGCTATGAAACAAAATAAACAACTCGAAGCTTGCTTTTCGCTGTGTAGCAGGGAACTTTACAGAGTACTCTTATTTTTACCACATCCACAATCTTCACTCTTGGTTGGCCATGACCTTACACTTCATCTTCTAACAATCGCCATTCAGGATGTAGTGACACAGTCCAATCATTGCCCACTATTGACATGCTTGAAATGGAAAAGATAAATTGTCTGCATCCCAACATGGAGATTGCAAACAGCATTTTTAAAGTATGTTACGTTTGTGGCCACCATTAAAACCATATTAAACTCTACTTTGACACTAATGGGGGATTGGCGGGTGACTTTCTGATGGATGGAAGCTTTTGGGAGTGGCTTTACTTCATATGATGAAGGCGTTGCACTATCTTCCATTAGGAATTCCTCATTGTGATCCTGGAAGAAATGGGGTTCGGAGAGAGGATACTGAAATGGATCGGTTTCGGAACACAAATACAATAGACAGAGTAAGGACAGGAAACCTCCCCACATTTATTTGCTTTGGCTGCGGAGCTTTTTGGTAGAAATAATCTGGAAGAAAGGGGTCAGGTGTAATTTTATGCCACTGATGTCCTTCTATTCTTTAGTAGTATTGACAGGGACCTAGTAGAGGATCTAGAGTTCTTAAAATAAATCTGAGAAAATGTTGAAACTTCACTTGAATCCTGGGAAGTCGTCCTTGTACTCACCTTGCCAAGGGGAGCCGTTGAGACTATATAACCTACTCAATCTATACCTGACCTAAGACTGGGTCATCCTCGGATATCTCAGAATAATGGTCTACCAGACTGAGGTTGACCTCTTACGGGGAAACATGAATAAGGTGCTGTTAGGTGTCAAGGGCTTGTCTGCCTTTTGGAAGTGGCTCCCCCTCTTGGTGGCAGGCAGGGTACCATGAAAATGATAGGCTTACTCCGCTTTTTGTATTACTTCTCCACTGTTCAGATAAGACTGCTTCAGTGCCTTTTTGGGGGAATCAACAGTGTAGTCACAAAATTAAAATGGTGCAGACACAGACATAACACATTGCTAGGTAAGTTGCAACTTCCCATAATGGAAGGAGGTCTGGGCACCCCAGGTCTACAACTGTAATATGTGTTTGCCCAGCATCAATGAGTAGCTAGATGGCTTACATGGCCAAGCAATCCGGAAACATGGTATTTGACTCGAGTTCAAGGGAAAAAGGCAGTTTTGACCCAATTGTTGGCTGATAAAGACAAGCACAAGGAGGACCCAAAGCCAATTGAGGTTGATAGCAACTATTAGAGGTGGACGTTTTACAAAAAAAAAAAATTAGAACAGCTTATGTTCAGGACCTGCCACTATGTGTCCTTTCTAGATTTGCAAGCTTGGTGGAGCGGGTGGATGAAGGTGTGTAGGGGTCACCACAATAGGAGACATGGTAAATGAAGGTCAACTATGCACTTTTCAAACTTTGAGTTTGAAAATGGATGTGCGAGTAGGACAGTTCCTTGTGTTTGGTGCATTGATAGAACTCTTTAAAAAGAAATGGGGTGCAGAAGGGGCTATGTCATAACCACATACAGACTTAACAACACTGCTAACTCTGCAGAATGATGGAAGGCCCTTAAAACAAATATATAGTAACCCTAAACTTTTGTTGCTAGATCAGTGTGAGAAATGGGCCACAGACATGTGTAGGGCCTGACAGACAGTGGGTGGGTACATGTGATAATATTCCACCACAGGATATCTAAGAATGGTAGATTCCTACATACTACACCACACTTTTCTCACACCAGACTATTTGCACAAAATAATTCTGGCAGTCCCGAAAGAATGCTGGAGATTCCACCCGTTGGAGGTGAATTCAAAGCACATGTTCTGGAAATGTCCCCACTACTGGACACTATAAGGGTGCGGTCAACTACATAGACCAGTATACAGGAAAGAAGCTTGACAGCACCTCCAGAGAGTGTATCCTGAAAAGGCTCAAGAAGTCCAAAGTGGCTGGTAGATTGCGTCATGATGCGTATAAAGAAAACTTTGTGATGCAGTGGAAAATCAATCAAGTGTTCCACGTTGCAATTTAGAAGGCAGAGTTGGTCAAATAGGCATGGTGTAAGATTTGGTCATGACTACATGCTGTAGGCCCAAAGAAGCAAAGCAGCAGGCCAGTTAGTGGGATGAGATGCTTGAGCTTAACCTGATGCACATGGAGAGTAACATGCCCCTAGAAAGGAAATAAAATGGCAATAGGCTTCGGTGAGAGTGTCTTCAAAGTGGACAGACAGGGCAACATGATATGGTAGGGAAGGGGGCTCGGGGAGGGCAGGGGCGCTGTGTCAAGCATGTGGAGAAAGGCTGCATCAGATACATCGACTGGATAAAGTGACTGGAAGTAAATGGTGGGTGCCATTGGGGGGTCTAAAGGAATATAACAGAGACATAAATGGTGAGTTGGAAGAGGGCCACATTTGTATATTATGAGCTTCCCCTGATAGAACAGTGACCTACTATACTGGTGAAGATGCAGACCTGACAGTTACTGAAGGAAACTGCCCCAGAACAAACATTGCCATTATTTTGATGCATGTTGAAGCAACTCATGTAACCGCACTTGACAAAATGTTGTATCCTTGGAAACAATGCAGTAAAAAATTATAACAAAATGCGAGTGAGCGTAATAGGAGATGTGAATTTATTTATTGAGTAATGTAGCGTTTCTACAAGAAACTCTGCATATGACCATGAAAACAAAGGTACACAATCCATTATACTATTAGATCGGCATACATATAGCGAAGGCAGTTTGTTGGGTAAGTGGTTTGATGGCAGTACACACACACACACACACAAAATTATTTACAGTAACTGATTAACTGGAGAAATTGTACTGTACTTGTATATAGCGCTTAATAGCCCTGACGAAGCTTTGATGTATGTTGTTAAGAGGGTATTAGTGGTTATGGACTTAAATTAAAAGTTGGTGAGCCTTGAGGGAGATCTTCAAGTCATGGACACGGAAAACTGCACAAGCTCTACAGTGAGTGCTTTATGGTGGAGTGGGCTACAGGAAATGTACGTTTTTTAAACACTTTATTGATATCACTTTTAAAATTAACAGAATATACGTCGACGGGGCATGAAGTTTAAGTTTAGGAGGAACTAGAAGGTTTTGAGAGGGAAGATTGTTGGTGGGAATCGCTGGGTTAGGGATCGGGAGAGAGTTAGGAGCAGTGCTACTGATGGTCCTAAATAAATGTCTGATTAGTTTGAACAGATCCCAATTTGTACCTGATAAATATCAGGTCTGTTAACAACAGGATAGGGCGAGAAGTCTTTCTTTTGGAAGTTCTAGTATGCAGGCCTAGTGCTTTGACCACTGAGGTCAAAGACTAGAGAAGCAAACGACCAGGATGCTTTTTTAGTCGTTTTTACCCTAGGATTTGCATAGTTATCTGTGACGGGCTCTATGACAGTGCATTTTTAAGAGAAACGTCTACATGTTTAATAGTTAGCACCCTCCCAAGGCGCCTGCAGGAATAAAGAAAAATTCCAGCAGTGTCAGCCCCGAGATTTCAGTGAGTCTTTCTGTGGCATGACACTCCTGACCAAAGCCTACTTACTTCCAAAGGATGATCTGCTGAGATTCAGTAATTTCCTGGAAAATCAAATACAGACACCTCACATTTTTCACTTCAGGCCTGCAATATCACTCCTGGGGTGCCATAAGGTGACTACCTTGGATAAAGACTGGAGTAGGAATCTCCTGAAAAGGTTCTATGTCTTGTTCATAAAACACACTTTGGTAATGCCCCAGTTTTTTGTAACATTATTTTTTTAAATGACGACTATGATCTTGCATGCTGAGAAGTGGTCTGCTGTCTTCCTCTGGCAACTTAAATACTTTGCTGTGCTTTAAGGATGTTAGGCTTTGGGGCAGAGGTTTTTAGTACTAGGCCCTAAGCTTAGGAATTCCAATCCCTCTCACTTGAGACAGATCCCAAATTCGCTCTTTACTAAAGTTATAAAGACTTGGGTCTTCCAAAATCTCTGAGGTTTCCACGGCAGGCACCTGAGGTTTTTTCCCAGTGCAGAGATATCCTATGGGCGATTTAGCTGCCTTCTTAAGATGTTTTTAACAGAACAAATAAAATAGCGCAGGAGTAAGGCCAAGATGGTTTGGTCAGGGAATGCTCAGTTTAGCGAAATGCTCAGTTTAGCGAAAATGATATTGGCAGTGAGGGGTGTTGGGTAGTTGCAAGGAGAGTGAAAGTAGTAGCGATACTGATGGAAGTGTATGTTGGCATGAACAGCGCAAGATGGGTCAATGTTGGGCAATGCTTGAGTTAGGCTACCTAAGAGGAGAATCAAGTCTAAGGGATTTCCATGCACAGAGTGTCATTCAGTCAAGTTGAAGCTGGGTATCGGTAAGAAAAGAGGAATAGAAAAACAGGGGATGAGGGTCTGTAATTGGTGAAATAAGGGTTGAGAGATTTGGCAATGTGAGTGTCAGGAAGACTATTGAGAATTAGTACAACGAGCAAAATGGGGACTGTAGTAATGTTACAGGGTAGAACGGATATTGTACACAGGGGTGCAGAGCACAAATTACTCAAATACAAGAGGAGCATGAATAACAGGAATACGACTAACAGAAGTGTGACACATTGGGAGTGTGCGTAACAGGTAAATTAGCTGGGGTAAAAGTAACTGGTAAAAATGAGGGATAACGTGGGGTGCAATGCTAAAGTTCTTTGTTTCTTATTGTTGATCTATGCAGATTATTGAGGAGGAGGTCACACCAAGGAAAAAGGCAGCAACTCCAAATCAGGTACAATAGAAAGATTAATGGTGACGGTAGTGGATGTCAGGAATGTTGGTACAAGAAAGAGTAAATCTGAGTACTGGAGATGCTAGTAATTATGCTATGAACAGCCATGTGAATAAAGGGAGTGTGAATAATGGACAATAAGAATGGGTGCAACTAACTAGTGTGGCTAATAGAGCAAGGCTACAAAAGGCGAGTAACGGGATGTAAATAACAGGGTATGAGTAATAGAGAATTAAATCAAGGGGATGGGTGGGTGTATGTAGGCAGAGCAAGTAATGGTGATGCAAGCAGTGGGTGTGCAAGCAATAGCAGGTGTTACGGCTGAGAGGAGACAAGATGTAAGCACCAGCAAGTTGTGCACTTGGGGTTGCCCTCTGTGAGCAAAGCTTTCTTCTCTTTTTGTCAGAAGATGGAAGAGATCATCAAGGAGAAAGCAACGCCAAGAAAGAAAGGTGCAGATCATGGTCAGGTCAGTGACTAGTGCCAGGCAGGGCCTGGTGTACGAGTAATACATGAGCTGCAAACAGAAGCACGTGTTATGGAGCTGGAAGTTATGAGGCAGATGCTACAGAGGTGGGATGAAGGTGGCTTCAAGTAACATCGACGATAGTAATGGAGAGCATAACTAAAGGACAATGTTCAAAGGATGTAAATAACGGGGGGGTGTTTAATAGGGTGCAAGTAATGGGGACTACAAGCAAAAGGGTGTGGGTAATGAGAGAACCAGGGTAACGAGAGCGCCTTGAGACCCTCACGGGTGAGTAGCGCGCTCTGTAAATTTGTTTGATTGATTGATTGATAGTGGGGATGCAGAAATGGGGCTGCAGGTAACAACAATGAGACACAAAGGTTGTGTGAGTAATGGAGGTATGAGTAACAGCGGGTTGGCTATGGAGGATGCCCCTGGTGAATGATGCTCTCTTGCTTTCTTTTTAGAGAGTTACAGAGACCATCCAGGAGGAGGCTACACCGAGGGAAAACGCTGCAGCTGACAACCAGGTACAGCTATGGCTATGGACGGGGAATGGTGTCTCAGAAATAGAATGAGTTATGGAGGTGCAAATTATAGGGGTACATGTGGGAGGGTAGATCAAGTGGGCTGCCAATGAGTGGTGCAAGAGGGTACAAGTAATGCAGATGTCAGGAAACGGTCCATCAGTAAGCAAGATGAGTCAAGAAGTGCATATGATGGGAGATGAGCAACCTGAGTAACAATCGGTGCGAATAATGCTGCAGTAAGGAGGAGTAACAGCCTTCTCTTAACATGTGGTTCGAGATGTCCCTGGCTGAGCAGGACGAGGTGAATGGTTTTGCTTGATTTTTGAGTGGTAGCTATTTTCTTGTCGTCAATATCTTAATAGATGAGTTCAGGATCGAGCGAAACCAAAAATCTATGTGATGATAAAGACTACATAAATGAAGTGAATTAAGTAATTTATGAAAAACACGTGATCAAGGAAAATGCCTTTTTATATTACTTTGGTAATTCTGAGTATCAGGATGATGAAACCCCAAGACAGCATCATTAACCATAAGAATGACCTGTACCATATCCCCCCAAAAAAAACTCACTACAGCATTACCTCTAATCTAATCAGCATCCAGAGCCCTAACCATAACCATACATTAACCATACATCTAAGACTAACCCTAACTGTTAACATAACCATCAGGACAACCCTAACCATGACACTAACAGCAGCCATAAATGTAAACTAAACCATATGAATAACACCGTCCTAAAGACTAACTCACTCTCAATATTTGAATATATCTACAACCCAGGTCTTACATTTTAAACATCTCTAATCCTACCACTATCCCTAACCTTAGCAGTAACCTTACAAGGCAGAGGTCCCTAAGGCCCTATTACAAATATCACAGAATTCTCAATGGGGCCGGTAAACACAGTTCTGGGCCCCATCAGGAATTATGAAGGGCATCCATGGACAATTCATGTTTAATGTGGAGGTCTGTGGCTGCTGAAAACTGCCAAAATCTCCAGAGAAAAGTGGTACGTGATGAAATGAGGAATTACTGGAGGAATTTGACCCTTAATTACTGATTTACCTGGTAATTCCTCATTTCACAGGGTTCAATCCGTAATCTCTGTTTATTTCCTCCGCATCACCCCCAGAGTTAACACATATCTGTTTTTGTTAACCCTGGGGGTGTGGAATTAACATTCCTTGCACCAGGACACAAATAATGTAGACATTATAAAGAAAAAAAATGCATATTTTCTTCATAAAAGTTTCTTTATTTTCATAGAATGTTAAATCAAGAACCATGGAGGATGAGAGAAGCTGAGAACTAATTAGCTCAGATTTGAGGGCATTTGCCGTAGGGACTGAAGCTGGGAATGTCCCATGCAGTATCACAAATCTGGAAAGCCAACAGGCTTCACTTTGCTACCAAAAGCTGACCCATAGGCTTTGACAATTTGTTTTTGTTTTTTTAAAGGTCCATCTCAAAATGCCCACCATGAATGGGCTTGCATACTTGGCACCCATCTTGTAATGGGCTTTTACGTGTGTTTTATTTTAAAAAACGATGGCAAGATGGCATTGTGCATGCATGTGCATACACCACAGCCATGCAATAAAAAAAGAAACAATGGCCTTATAGCATGTTGGAGGCCCTCAATCAAAGCAGTGCCTCTTTTAGGTCAAGCCTATTGTACAGTTTATACACTGTCTGTTGCGAGACATATTGTGGGCTTACCAAGAACATATGGGGCCTTGGAGACTGCCGACTGCTTACCATTGGTTGGCTTTCCTGACACACTCATTTGTCTTCTTATTCATAACTCAGCTTGCTGATCTTGTGTTTGTCCCACCCACGCAGCTACCCTCTTTACAATCTCTTTTCAATGGCTGGCTCCTGTGCTTCCACTGCTTGCTTTTCAAGTAACACGTTTTTCTTTGGGGTAAAGCCCTCCATGATAGTGCATGTATTTTTCAGCCTTCTCCCTCATACACTTCTGTCCCTCTGTCTTGCTTTCGGTCACCTGTGTGCATCTATCCCCCCACCCTCACCTTCGTCTTGTGCTTGTCCTGCTGTAATCCTACCAACCCCTTTGCTTTCTTCCCTGTGTGCTTCTTCCCTGCTGGCTCTACGTTGCTCTCGTCCTTTGCTGATCCTACCTACCCAGGCCCTCCGTATTGCTTTCCCCTACTTACAACTTCCTTCTCTCTTGCCCACTGTCCATTGCTTCTCCTCCCTGCTCCCACTGTCTGTTGTTTCCTTCCCTGTGTTGCTTCCGCACAACTATGCCCTCCGTGGTGCACCCACCAACCCGAGCTCATTATTTTATTTTTTTATATTCAAACTTCTCAGTAAATAAAAACACCTGTGTCATTCTGCAACACATACATGCCTGGTAATTGCCTGCAGAATCAGTTGCAGCTCACGGCGTGCTGAAGGGGCGGGCCGGCATGGGCGTGGGTGGGGAATAAACATTAAGTACAGTTTAAAAAAAAAAAACAAAAAAAAAACACCACAGCGCCACTCCTCTGGTGCAGGCACATCCTCCCAGCCTGCCCTGTGGCCAATCCTGATGCTGTTCAGAACAGCGTTAGGATTGGTAGGGAGTGCCCAGCCAGGGTGCTCCCAGGCAGACTGGGAGCCTGTGCATGCTCTCTCCAGCCCGGCTACACAGTGCCGAGCTGGAGAGAGCCTACTGCGCATGTGTGTTTGGCTGGCCCGTCAGAGTCTGTGGCCCGCCCCTTTACAAGAAAATCATAATAGATAGAGTTTATTATTGGTTTCTTCTTGTAAATTTTTGTAGCTGATGGTGGGGGTGGGTGCAGGGAGCAGGGTGACGCTCCTCCACCTTAGCAGAGGAGCTGCTGCTGTGCAAAATGAAGCACCAGCCGCATCATGGGCATTTTCTTTTCTTATTTAGACAAGCTGCATGTCATTGGTCTGACAAGTCTTGTTAACCTATCTTACGCAAACATGGCACTTTTATGCAAAGATCTCCAATCATCTCTTGATGACAAGGGGAATGGCAGACTATAGAGAGGCATAATTCACCTATATACACCCAACGGACTGGTTTGTAACAACACCAGGGAGATTGTAGATTGGAGAAAGGGAGAATGTTTTTAAGGAAGTCGGAAGAACTGCTCCTCCTGTAAATCCCCCTCTAGAATCCATGATCACCTCTGTAACGTTGGGATAACTGCATCATATATATATATATATACATTCCATAAAAACATAACCCGAAAAAAATATACTTTAAATAATATTTGACCAATTTGATTTACGGTAGGTTGACCAGAACAACTGATAACAGTGGTCTCAATGATGGATTAACGTGTATTATTATGTACAGAATAGCTAACCAACGATTTGTATAAGAATGAATTAATGATATGTATTATTTATTTGGGTCATCTATGTGACATATATAAGATATCTATGTTTAAATTATTTAAATGGGTGTAGGCGATTCATGTATTAATTGTAGATTTTAAACTTTGAAGTATAGGTTTTTGCATGTTTTAAGATGGCCGCCGCTTTAAATCACACTAGGATGTTATGGAAATAAACGAAGGATTTTAACTTGTATTTAGATGATGCCGGCTTGTTAGCCGGATTTGTCCAGTAGAAGGCGTTCTGCCGAAACGCGTTGACATCTTATCTCAGAACTCTGTGTTACCCGCATAAGAAATAAATTCAATGAACTGAATTTGAGCTTGCTGGATATGATTCTGTTTCAATAATTGGGATCTGACCAACGGGATCGGTGCAGCAGTCAGATGGCCATCAGTCTATCTGTTGAAGATATATATATATATATATATATATTTATATATTCAATGCTGTGGTGCACTGTGTTCTAGCGTCAGCTGAGTCTGCAAGGCATGAGAGTCTTCAGAAGCACCAGTGCTGTAGAACCTCACTTACAAGTTAGAAAAATGTTGAAGCTGCACTGATGCATTCTTTTTTCTTTCTAGACGCCTAGAATGGTAAAGGGGCAGGAAGCAACAGAATCCAGGGCCAGTCAGCACAGGCAGGCCAAGGACACCAAGGGCAGAAAAGTTGAAGACAAGATGACACCACAAAAGCCTAACACCAAAGGAGATGGAAAGAGAAGACCCTCCCATGATGCTGAAGAGGAGGGTGAGCCAGACACCCAGGAGGAAGGAGATCTGAGTGCTTCTCAGGATGCTGAAGACAACAACGCAGACGACCAGGAAGAGTCCAACAACGAAGCTGACGAGGATGGCGACTGATGGGCAAGCGTCACTTTGGGGGGGGGGGGGAGGTTTCCAGTCCCGAGGTATCCAAGACCATACATGGAACAGAGCAGCTGCCAAGGCTGTGATGCAGAACAGTTAAACCCCCCTCTACAATCACCACCTTCATAACGCCTATTCGGCAGGTTCTGTCAATTGCTGGAGCTGAAGGGCATTTCTGGCACGGATACTCTAAAATAAGACCCAGGCATCTACCATGAATGAAAAACTAATGTCAGCTATTACATCCGCCCCCTTATGTGAGAAATTGCAATTTGATATCTACACCCCCATACTCGGGAAATAGAAGTCCTCGTGGTAATTAGCATTTTGAAAAACCGGATCAATAAAGCTGGAGAGTCTGGGTGGTTCAACTGGAAAGGACTGTTAACATTGATCATATATTCTTTCTTTGGACAGGCGGCATGGTAAAGACAGGATACTGTGCATGCTGTCAGATTTCAGCTGGGAGAATGTTTGTTTTTTTCTGCTTTTTCTTGGAAAGGTAATGTTGGATATTTGTGCACTTTGGGACGGGTGCGATGTTGTGGAACTGCAGGAGAGGAAACGATGGGGGCACCTGTTTTGATACCACAGCTCCTTTTAATCTATCATCCTTTTTTCACACAAGAAACAGGGACTAAGGCTTCAAAACACCTCTCGACTTCCCCTCTTACGACTAGGGACTGTAAAATAAGTAAGGGCCATTGGTAAAGCTCCCTTTTAAAATGTCTCCCGGCAAATAAATAACCAACGTTATAATTATTCGACTTCATGCTTTTATCAACCTCACAAAGATGAAAGGCAGAGTCAGCTATGCCGAGAGCTACATCTGTCCATAAAGAAGGCGATGCACAGTACTTTCTGGGACCTCCGTAGTCAACAAAATGAATGCTTTAGCTATTTTTGACAACTACCTACAACAAATTGCCCTTTTCACCCTACTAAACCTTATTTTCATACTCGTTTTACTCAGAGTCAGACTAATAAGAAAAAAAGTACACAAACATAACTTTATTGTCTGGGCGTGAGGTTTTATGAAAGGACCTGCTGCATTTAAACTGGGCACTCCGACCCCTTCTGGATTTCAAGAAAGGTTATGTATATTCTACCTGCAGTTAAAGGGTCTTGTTGTAAAATGGAATGACTGCACCTGCAAGTGGGGGTGCAGTGTACAATTTTTTTTTTTTTTTTTACCAAAAGCACAAGGCATGATGGGACATGAGTTTTACTTTTTCCATTAAAAGTGTGCGTTTAGACTCCACATACTGATTAGTGCGGTGGTGAAAAACCAACACTAGCTGAAGGCCACCCACCTACCCCAGGGCTAGCAAATGGCAACATCTTGTAGCGCTGTAGGCAGTGTGCACAGTAAGTCGGATCCAGGCGGTCCCTGGTGCTGATCTCAGCAGCAGTTCATATGCTGGAAACAATGGGAAAAGTGGCACTAAAAGTTTCACGGTGCAAAGGCCCGTTCGTTACATGATTGGATGCTGGTGTCACATAGCATACAGGGGGTGCTCTGGGTTTCAGAGGTCCCATCTCCTAACTCAGGGTTTTGCTTGTGAGGTGCTAGCACTTTTTAAGCAACCTGGGTGGCTTACTAATATTAAGTGTCCATGTGTGTCCAAAAGTACAACTTTAATAACTATACAACTCCGTAGTGCAGGCCGTACAATATCTAACAAGCACAGACGTCAACAGATTCTCCATGGTAGGGTTCAATGTTTCTAATGAAGTTTATACACTCAATTGGAATAGAACATTCAGACTTGGCTGCGAGCCCACGGTATCTGACCTCAGCGAAACTGTAAAAAGTTGTCATCTATATTCTTAGTGCCTATTATCTAACAGCCAACCAGCAATCACAATCGGAGTTCTAAAAATGAATCCTCATACCAGACAAAACCTTCAGAGTCACTGTTCCCCGCCTATGCCCCATTTCTCATGGACCCTTGGTGGTGCATAGCCCCCAAGTGTCACATTGTCCTATGGGACACCTCCAGCCATTCTTAGATTCATAGCCTACATACATGCGCTGTGACTTGTAGGTTCGTGCTCACACATCCTAGGATACAAAGTGCTGTCGGTCAGAAACTAGGATTTCCTAAAAGCATCACACAATACAAGGGGCCTCTTAGATGCTATAATTGTGATCTTGTTGATAATTATGTGGTAGTCTTCTGTGTCACACCTTTACCATTTGCGGCATACTGCAGGTTTATGCAGATGGTTAACTAGCATAGTTAATCAGCAGCTGGGGCAAGAGAAAAACAGCACATCTGCAAAGCCTATTAACCCATTGAGTGTCTTTCTTTTGTAGATGGTGAATTACTGATTTGTGAGAATAGCTAGACATGGACCCCTGATGTGCTCAATGTTCTCTATGCATATGCCAACTTTGGGGCACATCACCCGGACGCACAAAAAGTGCACGCACCAAGGTAGTGCTCCTAGGAGGAGCAGATTCAGCCTCTTCCACAAAGAAATGGCCGAACACAGCCCGGAAGAGCTTTCCAAGGGGATCTTCTTTATTGGGTGCAAGGAAAGTACAATGTCTGGGACCAGTAGACGTAGAATTATTGGACCACTAGATCTGTTCCAGGCATTCAGAACAGAACAGTTGTCTGTCTGGGCCTTGAACTAGCTGACAAGTTGCAAGATTAGGGTTCTCCTCCATTGTGCTGGAAGGCACTGGGAAGAGAGGCACTGAGCCTGCCAAGCCTGGGTCAGTCTTGTTTCTTATTGAGCACTCTTTGTAAAAGCCCAAAAGAGAAATATGCAAAAGGAGCACGCTGTATGCCTACATGTGAAGCTTGAGCTCAGATGCAACCAGGAAGATCCCCAAAGGTCAGGCCTCCTGCTTGAGGCCTAAACCTGTAAGATCACTGTACAACGAGAGATCGCTTTGTTGCCCAAAACCTGAGCCTGTAAGATCCTGTGAACCCCATGTCTAGCTCGTATTGCCCCAGTCCTGGGTATGTAAGATCTGTGTAAACTGAGAGATGTCCGTACTATGGAAAACCTGAGGCATTACGATCTGAGTAACACAAAGGATAGCCTGTAATACCTGTGTAACATTAGGAATAGTTTTCTACCAATTGCTTGAGCCTCCATGATCTTCCGAGGAAGTACTCTGAGGGAAATCCCTGCTCCCCGTGGTCATGACTCAAATTGTTCTAACCCAAA
Organism: Pleurodeles waltl; assembly: GCF_031143425.1. Classification (NCBI taxonomy): domain Eukaryota; kingdom Metazoa; phylum Chordata; class Amphibia; order Caudata; family Salamandridae; genus Pleurodeles; species Pleurodeles waltl. Next base: position 700,423,658 of record NC_090440.1, read on the forward strand.
AGGTAGTTTTTCTAGCTAAGCCAGTGCAGTAGCTATCTGCCACAGAGAAGTGACCCGTGCCATCTTGTGTGCTGTGATATCAATATGTTACAGCTCTAGCCAAAACGTTTCTTTGTGCACAAATGTACTCATTACCATAATTGTATGTTTTAATGTACCACAGAGAACGCCATGTGATTAACTTATTAATATGTAAAGGTCACAAGCCTTGTTTTATATTGCTCAGCAAGTCTAAACTAAAGTCTTCCTGCTTCAGCGTATAACCTTTCACACAAATGCCATATTTTACTATAAATAATTTTTTTTGCAGCTTATTGTGGTCATTAAAACTGATTTATGTAGAATTGCTGCAAATGAGGATCCTTCGAGTACCTTATTCAAATTTGTGCTTTCTCTGTACTCTAGCCCTCCTCCGTGGATATGTGATGCTTCATCACTGTTATGTAACATAGCAGATGTAAGCCCACCACTAGTTTGCAGTTACGGGGGGCACTTGGAGCTCTGGTCCAACAGGAGCGTTTTACAAACAGCTGTGGAAGCTGCATGCAGAGAAGCTAAGTAAATGAAACACTCCAAAACAAGCCATGCTGTAACCGCAAGGAGAAAGGGACAGTGACAGCACTCAAAAACAAACCCTTTAGTAAAGGAGGCAACTGTTGTGTTGGATGGTATGATGTTAAATGGGATGTGGATATATACAGGGGAGGTTTGGAATGTTAAGACACAGTTTGCGGAAGTCATCGGCAGTGATTTGTATCTTGCTGTTGTCTCATCAATAAATCCTGAAACAAGGATCTGGCTTGTGTCCCCGATACAACATAAATCTGACGACAAGGAGTGAGCATACTTGCACCAGTGAGATGCTTCACAGGTTACTTTGGTGACATGGAGACGAGTTAACCTGTGAGTGTCTGGTGAATTCGATATCCTTGCGTACTTCGGAATCCAGCAAGCAGCTATTGTGTGTGGATACCTGGCAATATGGTTGACAGCGATGGTTTAAGGCAAGATTGTCACAGTAGCTTTGGTGGTGAGCCTTAATCATCACTCACTGGGCTGGTGTAACCGCCGATGGACTGTGCGCCATTTTAACCAGCGAGCTTGTGAGCGGAGCTTGAGCGGGAACTTCGTGGCCTGCCAGCAGGAACTTGGCACCAGTACTAATGCAGCACAGCGTGCTACATGGAGTGAGGAAGCATGTCTGATGTGCAACGTGACGCGACCCAAATGTGACCGTTATGTGGCAGCCATTTTTGATTGTTGTGGTAACAAGTACACATTGCTCCACTTGCAGCTGCAGGACCTTGGGCTTAGCAATTTCAGCGAAGTTTTGCTGGTGGGCCTAGAACCGTATTTGTGCATGGAATCTTGTTTTCTGAGGTGAGGAAATTCAGCGATAGCTACGGGAATGTTGTTATTTGTAATTTACTGTATTTGTGCAAACAATCGCGTTTTCTGAGGTGAGGCAATTGAGCGATAGCTAAGCAACTGCTGTTAATTGTGATTGCACTGATTGTACCGACGTGAAGAATGGCTTGTGCTATCACTCAATGTAGAAGTGAAAAGATATCACAATATTAGTCCAATTTGCTGTCATAAATTCTGCGCAGAGCTTTAATATTAATCCACCTAAGGAATTTAATTCCACCCAGACTTGCACGGAGTGGAAAGAGAATTTTCTGAACTACATGAAGAAAACAAATTTTCCCACAAATGGAAAAAGCATATTTTGTGACATTCTCAAGAACATCAAGAATTACAAATCTATAATCTGGTACTAAAGCAAAGTGGAGCAAGGGATGAGAATGTGTTTGATGCAACAGTGAAAGAGCTGGATGCATAGTTTGCACCTAAATTATTAATTGGTGTTACCAGATATACGTTTTTCAGAGGAAGCAGGAAGAACAAGATAAGTGTGAATGCCCGAATTAGTAGCATATGATTATAGGCTTTTGGGGCTGCATGAAAAGTTAATGAGACCATGTGGTAATGCATGCTAAGGATACCACTATTCAAGAGAGATTATGGGTGCATAGTGACGCGGATTTGAAGGATATTGTAGCAATCGCTCAAAAAGCAGAATGTTATAGCAGGTCTGCGAAGGCTATTAAAAGTACTACACAGATAGTGAATGGTGAATATATCGGGAAAATAAATTCGAAGAGTGCTGAGTAAAATATTTTTTTGGTCACAAGAATGTCAAGCCTGCGGGGGAAAGTTGTAAAAGGTGTTATCATTGTGACAGTTTGAGACCTTTGGCTTATTCTAAAATGTGTCTGGCCTTAAAGCCACGTTGTGACATTATGGGTTATTTTTCTGACGTGTGCCGAAGGAAGAATATAAGAGTCAGGTGTGTGACTGATGAAGGATCATCTACAAATGATAGTGTACATGCAATTGATTAGGAGAATCCGATCAAGTATGTGCAATGCAAGAACAAAAGTGGTGTTCTTAATTTTGTGGATGACATGAGTAGCAAGAAGAAACCAATTTGTAATTTGTCTGTTGGTGGTGTGAGAATTGGTGTGGGGGCATATTTTGGGGCACCTTACACTATTGTGGAGGACAGTGTATGGAAGGAAAGGTTTGTTAATAAGGTGGGAGAGATATTTAGTGAATCGGATATTCGCCTGGAAAGGTTTCGCGATTAACCCATAGAGGATGCTGGGGGACCGCACACAAGTCTGATGATTTTAAGGAAGAAAGACCATTAGGAAGTTGTATGTGGCTAAGAAAGGACCTTCAGTGTTGGGCTGGTTTGACAAGGGCAATTTGCATATAGTTTTGGACCTGAGCAGGTATTTGTGGATGAAAGAGCAACAGCAGGAAAGGAAGTGTTGAAGAGATTAACCAAGGTTTTCAGTAGGAAGGTTGAATGGGTTTGAACATCTTATTATGTTGAAGAGAAATGCTCCATCAAAAGTGCACAAGGTACAGAATATACCCATATTATTAAGAGAAGAAGTAACTAAAGAACTTGAATGGTTGGTTTAGACTGACATTATTGAAACTGTTGAGTCATCTGATTGGATTGCTCCAGTGGTGGTAGCACGACGGACTAATGGGAGGATTTGCTTGTGCATAGACCGCACACTATGGTATAATTTTGGATCGTTTGCCTCTTCTGACAATTAGTGAAATGCTATGTTGAGAGGGGCTTGGGATTTTTCCACAATTGACTTGTCATCTGCATACCACCAGATTACCTTGCAAAAAGAATGTAGACAACTCACTGTTTTTATAATTCCAAATGGATGTTTCCAATTTAAATGAATGCCTTTTGGAGTAGTGCCTCGACATGCAGTTTTTCAAAGGCTCATGTTTAATTTGTTTACAAAATTTCAAGGAGTGGATTATTCTCCAGGGGGACATATTGGTGACTGGGAAGAGTAAGGTTGAACATGATGAACGGTTGCAAAGAGTACTGAGTGTACTGGAGAAGAAAGGTTTGACTCTGGAGCTTACAAAGTGCAACTCTGCCGTGGAGAGTGACATACCTTGGGCATGAGACCAGCTTTGATGGGGTTAAACCTCGGTTTTGCATGGTGGAAACCAATTAAGTTAGCATCTGCACCAAAGAGTAAAGAGGATGCCAGGATTTACTTTTATTTAGGGATTTCTGCATTTTATTCTAAACTTGTGAAAACATTTTCTATGAAGTCTTTCCACATCAGACAATTGTTGAAAAATGGAAATATGTTTGAATAGACTCCTCTGTGCCAAAAAGACTTTGAGAAAATCAAGTGATATAATGGAGACACCTGCACTTCAGGGATATTATCCCAGTGCACTAAAAATAATTACTACTGACACAGTCAGCTGGGTATTTTGGTGCTGTGTCGAGTCCTAGAGCCAAGAATGGTACTGAATGGGTAATAACTTTCGCATCACATTCTTTATTCCAAGTGGAGGAAAGCTTTTGTGTGAGGTGAAGGAATATATTGTGTCCAGATGGCTGAGGAAAGAAACCTTGTGTGGTCAAGTGAAAGTGTTTAGGGAACTGAGGGATGAGCTTTCTGTGGAAGGAGACTGTATTGCCCATGATTGAAGGGCAATACTACCCGTCAGTATGAGACCATGTATTATGGAATAAATGCATGAAGGACACCTTGAAATTGTGACAACAAAGCAGGTCATCTCTATTGGCAGCCAGGCACGGATGTGGCAATTGAACGCATGGTGAGGGAGTGTGCTGGTTCAGACACATTCTTCATGACATTAAATGTTTCCATGCGTGATGGGAAGTGCCTGGAGGAACTTTGTAAGTGTATTGCCATAGACATTATGGGTTGTAAGGGGACACAACATTGATCTGTATTGGGTGTTATGAATTTAATATCCAGGTGGCTGGTGGTTAAGGTGGTGGATAGCGCAGATACTGATGAAGTTTTATAATTTTTAGAAGAGATATATTTCTGTGTAGGGGTGCCCGTTAGTTGATTGACTGATAATGGAATACAGTGTTTATCTGGGAAGGCTAGGAGGTTTTGGAGAACTATGGAGTGGTGCATCGTAGTATGTCGTCACTGTACAATCCTAGTGCGAATGGTATGTTGGGGAGATTTAATAGGTTGTTGAAAGGAATTATTCAATTTTCAGAAAGGTCCGATTCTAGTTGGGAGATGCAATTGGGTAAGACTGTATGGTCTTTGTCAACGGTGTGCAATGCCATGGGTGTTACTCCTTTTGAATTGATGAGGCATTTTTTCCGAGGTTTAAGTGCAATCCTAGTTGGTTGTTCATAAGAGCTCACAGAAACAGTGGTCTTTGGATGAAGTAAGATAAAGGTGAAGTAAGCTTAAGGTGCGTGCCATGTACAAGGAGTATTATGATAAAAAAGCAGGATGTAGGTTGCCAGTTATTGAAATTGGGCAAATTGTGAGAGTGAAGAAACCTGGGTGGGTACTAAAAGGTGTCAGTATTTTGGAATTTTGTACAGATGTAAGACAGTAAATGTTGGCCCATGAGTTGTGTAGCAGCATGTAGAAAGGAAGGGTGTGTAATCAAATGTGCGGATTTGTTGCTTGGATATCCTTTTGGTATGGCTGATGAAAGTGAAATGTTGGATGGTGGTAGGTACAAGGAAGATGCTGGGTGTGGTGCAGATTTTGATGATGAGAGTAGTGTTACCTAATGTCATTGAGGAAGGAAAGAAAGTTGTTTCAGTTATGAAGAAGGAGATGGATCTGATGGTGGTCAAGAGGGAAGTGTCATGTATGATTTTGTGGTTTGAAGCAAGGGTAACTCTTTAGGCAATGATCATGATCTGGGGTGATCTGTAAGGAATACTCTTAGAGGTGCGGCAATTGCTATATCTTCTAAGGGAAGTCCTGTTAAACCACCAGCATGGTTATCTGATTATCAGTCTGATCAGTAGGTTACCTCAGTTATGTTATATCACTATTATTTATATTACGCATGACTCACCCCAAGAGGGGTCCCAGCGCAGGGGCCTACAAACATTTTGGCAGCAGTATTGTATGTGATTCTTATGTATATGTAAGATATTCCAGTGTAATTGTACATTGATTCTTTTGCACATTTATTCCTTTGTTTTGTTTGTAAGGGGAAAATATGTGTTGTGTGGAAAGGTATGATAAGTGGAATGTGGTGTGAGTGTTCTAGGAGAATATATATATATATATATTTGTATGTGGGAAGTTTAGAATGTAAAGACACAGTTGAAGAGAGCCATTGGCTATGAGCTGTATCTCATTATTGAATCTTGAAACAAGGATCTGGTTTGTGTCATCCATACAACAGCAGCCCACCAAATAAAAGGCTTCTGGCCTGCTTTACACTCTATAATTGGACAAATACTTTCAACAGAAGGAAATATGGAATAACGTACATGAAGTGTGCCCAAGCTTTAACCTGCTACTGCTGCTATGTCCAGATCAGTGACATCAGCAATGATACAATACTCTGTTATTTTTGCTACCCAATCAGAAAAGGGGGCATTTAAGGTGAAAAGGAAATGTTACCCAGTAGACATCTCTTCGTGGCATGTAGTGCTGTAGATTCACATGCTTTGCATAAGTCCGTCATCTAGTGTTGGGTTCGGAGTGTTGCAAGTTATTTTTGCTAGAAGAATCTTTTCGAGTCACGAGATCGAGTGACTCCTCTTGGTGATACTGCACATGGGCATCAAGTCTTTTGTTAGATTGTTTTCCCGCAGGTGGGTGAGGTAAGGAGTATATAGAGGATAGGAAAAAGAGATGTCCATGCAGTGTATTTATTTATATATATGCTAATACAACGACCACAGGCTTCTGGGGAGGAGGGAGGGTGCATGTGAATCTACAGCACTACATGCCACAAACAGATGTCTGCTGAATAAGTAACATTTTCAGTTCAATGGCATGTGTGACTGTAGATACACACGCTTTGCATATACTGTAAAGCAGTCCCCTTCAAGTAAGCGGTGGCTAGCCTGTAGGAGTTGGAGTTGCTTGAAAAAGTGTCCTAAGCACTGCTTGGCCAACGTTAGCTTGTTGACGTGCTAAAACAACTACACAATAGTGTTTAGTAAATGTAAGTGGTGTAGACCAAGTAGTAGTCTTACAAATGTCTACTATTGGAATGTTACCTAAAAAAGCCACAGAAGCATCTTTCTTTCTAGTGGAATGTGCTCTGCGAGTTATAGATAACTGCCCTTTGGCTTTAAGATAACAAGTTTGAATACACTTGACTACCCATCTGGCTATGCCATTTTTTGAAATTGGATTGCCTTTATGAGGCATTGAAAATGCTACAAAAAATTGCTTAGATTTCCTAAACTGCTTAATCCTATCAATGTAATACATAAGAGTCCTTTTAACATTGAGTGTGTGAAGAGCTGTCTCAGCAACTGAGTCTGGTTGTGGGGAAAAAACAGGGAACGCAATTGACTGACTAATGTGAAATGGTGAAAATACTTTTAGAAGGAATTTTGGGTTTGTCTTAAGAACTACTCTATCTTTGTGTACTGGAAGAATGGTTCTTTTAAAGTTGAAGCCTGTATTTCACTTAAACATCTTAGAGAAGTGATAGCTACTAAAAAGGCTACTTTCCATGAAATAAATTGCAAAGCACAGGAATATATAGGTTGAAAAGGTGGACCCATGAGTCTAGTAAGCACAACATTAAGGTTCAATGATGGTGCTGGGGAATCCTGGGTGAAATAACACTTTAAGGTCTTCCATGAAAGCTTTGACAACTGGAATCCTGAATAAAGAGTTATGTTGTTTGTTTTGAAGGTAAGCATCTATAGCTGCCAAATGAAGCCTAATAAATGAATATGCTATGAATGAAGCAGTTAACAATGTCCTAGACTGAGGCTTTGAGTGGATCAATAAATTTAGGTTGACAGTAGCAAACAAAATGTTCCCATTTTGCAGCATAACACTGTCTAGTTGTAGGTTTACAAGCCTCTCGAAGAATCTCCATAACATCTGAGGGTTGATTCAAATAACCAAACTCTATGACTTCAGGAGCCATATCGCAAGATTGAGTGTTTTGGGGTCTTGATATCTGATTTGACCTTGACTTTGAGTGAGAAGGTCCAGCCTGTTGGGGAGTTTCTCATGAGGAACTACAGACAGGTCCAAAAGTATTGTGAACCAAGGTTGACATGCTCACGTGGGAGCTACAAGGATCATGGTGAGTGATATTTGTCTCATTTTGCAAACAAGAGACAGAATGAGTGGGAGAGGTAGGAAAGAGTAGGCAAATATCCCTCACCAATTCATCCATAGAGCATTGCCCTTGGCCTGAAGGTGTGGGTATCTGGAAGTGAAGTTTTGGTTTGTTGAGTTTTCTGCGGTGGCGAAGAGGTCTATTTGTGGTGTTGCCCACCTTTGAAAGTATTGACAAAGTACTTGTGGGTGAAGTTCCCATTCGTTGACTTGTTGTTGCATCCTGCTGAGGAAGTCTGCAAATATATTGTCCATTCCTGGGAGATGTTCTGCCAGTAAGTGAATGCTGTGGTGAATTACCCACTTCCAAATTGTGTAAGCAAGAAGGGACAATTGAGAAGAACGTGTCCACCCTGTTTCTGGAGATAATACGTGGCTGTCATGTTGTCTGTACGTACTAGAACCACTTTTTGGGAGAGTTGTGGTAAAAATGTGTTGAGTGCTAGAAATTCTGCCTGTAACTCCAAGTAGTTCATGTGAGAAGTCTGTTGAATGGGATCCCATATGCCTTGTAGTGTAAGGTTGTTGAGGTTAGCTCCACAACCTGTCTGTGATGCATCTGTAGTCAGATTGACTTGAAGTACAGGGTCTTGAAAGGGCCGCTCCTTGGAAAGGTTGGTGGGATTTTACCATTGCAGAAAGCGGGGAGTCTGGTGGTCCAACACTAGATCTTGGAGATGACCCTGTGACTGAGATCACTGTCGAGAAAGACACTGCTGTTAGGGGCGCATGTGTAGTCTGGCATGAGGAACATTGGCAATGCAGGTCGCCAACATCCCTAGTAACTGCATCACTGAGTAAGTGTGGCATTCTTGTAGTTGGGAAAGAAACGTTTAAAAAGCCTGAATTCGAGCTGCGTTTGGATATGCCAATGCTGACTGAGCATTGAGAACTGCCCAAGATAGGGCTGTATTTGTAGAGGTTGTAAGTGGGATTTGAGAAAGTTGATTGTGAATCCCAATGTATGGAGAAGGTCTACTGTACGGGAAGTGTGACAGGTGAGGAGGAATATTTGGTGGAGTGGAGATAAGCTCTAGACAGTAACTATGTTGGATAATTGCTAGAAGCCACTGATCTGTGGTGATGTTGGACCATTGTAGATAGAAATGCATTAATCTTTCCTCTACTGGAGCCAGTGTAAGTAGTCACTGTTGCGTATTAGAGGCTGACCCTCTAGAGGTGGATGCCTTTCCTCTCCCTTTATTAATAGCACCTCTGTAGGAACCTCTGAAGGAATCTTTATTAAAAACAAAATGGGTGACTTGCTTGGTTTGGGAGGTGGAAGGCTCATTAGATAATAGTTTGAATCCTCCCCTGAATTGTGGGCGATGAAAATTGCCCCTTTGTGGTGCAGTGAGTAGGGTCCCCATAGCCTTTGCTGTTTCAAAATCCTTGTTATTTCTATGGTTTTGTCAACCTCCTGACCAAACAAATGTTCCCTGTGAAAAGGCATGTTGAGAACTGCCTGTTGAATTTCTGGCTTGAAGCCGGAACATCAGAGCCAAGCATGCCTTCTGATAATACCAGGTGCTGTGGTATCAGCTGCATCAGTGGCACACCTAATAGAGTTGTTTGAAATAGCTTGGCCTTTGGTGACTATTTCCTGTACCCTTTTACGATGTTCCTCTGGGAGGTAAATGGAAGAGAGCCTCCATTTCGTCCCAGTGGGCCCTGTCATAACGTGTCAAGAGTGCTTGAGAATTTGCGATACACCAATGATTGGCAGCTTGTGCAGTTACTCCTTTGCCTGCTGCATCTAGTTTTTTGCTTTCCTTATTGGGGGTGCATCTCCCGTTGATTGGCTGTTAGTACGTTTCTGTGCTGTGCTGACGACTATAGAGTTAGGAGGAATTTGTGACCAAATAAATATATGGGATGTAGGTGCTGCCTAATAATTCTTTTTATCGAACCTTGGGGTAAGAACTCTTGCCCTAACAAGTTCTTTAAAAATGTCTGTGGCATCTCTAAGCATACCTGGGAACATAGGCAAAAACTGTTTTTCCTTATGGGTGATAGTCAGTGTATCGAAGAGAAAATCCTCTTCAATAGGGTCAGTGTGCTATGACCTGCTGATATGAAGTGGCATCTTCAGGAGGGCAAGGGTGTGCAGGGTATAAACCAAGGTCAACCGGTAATATGGCATCAGGATCATACGAATCCTATGGGTCAATGTCTTGTGGAATGTCCTCTAAGTCATCTACCTGAGGTGGTGAAAAGGAAGAAGCACAGGAGAGTGTGGTGGTGAAGGCTGGAGTCGAACTGGAGCCTTGTCTTTGGAGACCTTTTTAGGTGGAGGAGCAGTGTCCAAGGTCTCTTGAAAAGTATGTTTCCTCTTGATTGGGACAGGGGAGAAGGAGTTATTCTTCCTGTTCCCTTTTGGATATGGAGCTGGTAATGACGAGCGTCCATTGTTTCGAGGATTGGCTCCAATGGTGAAGATGCTTCCGAGGAATGACTCTGGATGACAGAATCTTTGGTTCCCAAGTTTTTGGAGTGGAAACCTTGTATCGACTCAAAGCTGTTTGCTCTGAAGCGGATGTGGAAGGCTTCTTGCTCGGATCAAAGGGTGGACTTGATCCCGAGGCTATGTGAAATGCTGCCGAGCTGGAAGCTGATGCCGAAGACAGCTCAGTCTTAGCTATTTTTGGTGCTGAGCCAAAATGCGGGGCATCCAAAGGTAACTTTCAGCTCCGACAATGGCCCTAAGGCAGTGGTGGACCGGTTAGTGGGGTTTCTTTAGAGACTTTGTATGGGAGGTCCGGGTTGATGTACTCACAGGTTGCACTGAGGTGAGAGGCTGACTTTCGATGTCAGATCGAGTGTCCAACTCTGAATCTTCTATGGGAAAGGCCTCCTCTTGTTCGATCTCCTCCTGTGCATGCTCTTCCCCGAAAATATCAGTAGTGTCGCCCGGTGTCTTCAACGCCATCTCCAATCGATGCCCTCTTCTGCCCTGGAGTGTCTTTAGATCAAAAAAGACAGACAGACATTGCAGGTTTCTTCTTTATCGTCCGAGACAAGCACAAGTTACACACAGAGGGGGTCATTGAGGTGGCGGTCGGACCCCCGCCAATGTTCCGGTCCGACCGCCACATTACGACGATGGAGGTAGCGTCACGGTCTGGCGGTCCTAGTCCTTTCTCCGCCAGCGATTTTATGGCAGTAGCACTGCCATAAAAAGGCTGGCGGAGATGGTGTCCAAGGGCCCCCTTACACTGCCCATGCACTTGGAATGGGCAGTGCAGGGGCACTCCTGGGCGGCCCCGTTGGGATGTTCGACAGTGAGCATTGCAATGGGTGCTGGTGTACCCTACGCACTACAGCATTGCCTCCAGCTCTATTATGAGCTGGAGGCAATGCTGTATACAGTTTCCGGCTGGGCAAGGGGGCGGAAACACTGTTTCAGCCAACTGACCCAGAGGTAAACTTGTAATGGGGCCCGTGGGAAGGCGGCCGCACGGGAGTTTCGCGGACTGGCTTTTTAAATCTGCTGAAGTCATAATGACCCTCAAGTGTTGGTCGGTGTGTGGGAATTTGGAATGGCATGGAGGGCAAAACCGAAATGGAGTCCGTTCCATCAGCCCTGCATTTCTCGACACCACGTGGAGGAGTAGGCTCGAAACGATAAGCCGACTCCAGACGCAGGAATTCGGATCAACTAAATTAGATTGAGAAACTGTGACTGAGATACAATGCCGTCGTTTAAAGAAAGACTGAAAAGAAGAGTTCGGAATAGACCGAGCCGAGGAATACCAAGCAAGAGGAAGACAAGTTTGAACTCGACAGCAGAGAGAAAACAATCTAACAAAGGACTTGATGCCCATGCGCAGTATCAGAGAGAGGAGGAGTCATTCAATCTCATGACTCGAAAAGACTCTTCAAACAAAAACAACTTGCAACACTCTGAACCCAACACTAGATGGCGGACTTATGCAAAGCATTTGTATCTACAGCCACACATGCCATTGAACATACATCTTTCATTTTTGTGACTTTCCTGTTACAAAGGAAGCTTAAAGATTAGCCAAAAATGCCAGATGCTTAAAATACACATTATGTTTACATAAAAATATATTTTGGGAGTAAGAATTTCAGTTTTGCTCCAAACGATATTGTTTTACTTTCAACTTACAATGTAAGTAAGGGAGAAATACTCAAATTTCTATACCATATCTGGAAGCCGGAAGGCAGGAACCCTTGCCCAAGGGTGGTGGAAGCTGTCAGCAGGAAAGAGATTCTCTGAGTACAAGTTCCATGCTTCCGTCACAAGAAAGGGCCAAGAACATCACTTCCTGATTTCAGCTCAGGGAGATCCTGAAAGCACCTTGGGTCTTTTACATAGACTTGCACTGGTATTTGCATGTCTCGACTGGAGCAATATGGACATTTGAATTCACTAACCATTGGGGGAAAAGACATCTTGCCCAGGTCAGTGCACCTTGCATCAGTTGTTTTTGCCCTGGCTGATTAGGTTAAATGTTTCTTGAAAGTTGCACTTATTAAATCTAGGTTACTAGGTACTGTCCCTTCCCATGTCTGCAATGAGATCTGAAGAGCATGGTTCCTATTTGTGGCTAGGAAAACACCATAGGCCTCCCCTCCACATTCACAGTAAGCCCCCTCCATCACAATCACCTACAATGGTCCTCTCCTACCACAAGGTCGGCTGCATGTATCTTCTGAACAAAAGGTCCCTTTCATTACTTCAGTAAATTTCTTGTTCCTTGACCTAGGAGGATCAAACAACAAGTAGCAGCTAAGGGCTAATATTTGTGATACCACAAACTGCAGTCTGCTAATAAAATTCTACTGACTACTCACTAGAAAGCTTGAAGTTGTTTCCCTTACAAGTCGTGTAAGAAGAAGAATCGATTACGCCTGTGTGTTTAATTAAACAACAACTAGTAGTGGGACAAAGACATTACAGAGGTACTGGACAATTATGTTCAAAGTGGTCAGCTGGAAAGGAATGACTTTCAACAAATTATGCAAGCCTAGACAGATAGGTTAATGCAAAATACTGCAGTGCAGAACAATACTATTTTTAGACTGACAGACGTGGAGACTTATGTGAGAGTCCATTGCAATGAGCCTGCAACCATTTTGCAAGAATTTTCATCTGGGGGATATATTGCTTATTTTGTATTTTATTTTAATAATTTCGTTTTGCCAAACAAAGGGATGGGAGTGAAAAACAACCTTTAAAGAATTACAAAAGGGAATATACCTCAAAGAATGTCAGTAGAGGCAATCCCAAGCCAGAGGGGGAAGAGCAATTGGACTATCCCTTAAGGCCAATAGTGTTGCAAATGTGGGAAGTAGGGTCATATTGAAAGCATGTGTTCTAACAAACATACCAGTGGATAGAGTTTGTAGGGAATCGTGTTTTATATACAGGAAGATAAAATGTTAGGTTCAAACACTCCAGTTAGGTTAGTCAACGGGAAGCAGCCCACCAGTGAGCACCTAATGTAAACAGTCTTGTACACAAATACATTTGGTTGCTAGAACCAAGCTACTCAGAGATCCTGCGATCTGGATTGCATATGCTCATGCAGATCAAAAGATATATCCCACAGCAGGTATTCCAGTACTGTCTGGGAACCCATTGTGGCAAGGTTGGGGCCTTCAAATAGTTACCAAAGGAATTTATATTGATTTAATAATTCCCAGTTATAGCAGTATTTGTAGACCATCACATGCTCTGAATACAAATTGAGGAATGAGGCTCCTTACCCACAGTTAAAATTTTGGTCCACCCGAAACTCAGAATGAAAACACAAAAGGAAAGAAGACAGGTAACAAAAGAACAGCAGTCTTATGTCTATGTTTTCTTTAGAGAGGACGCACAACTTATTTGACCTAGAAGCAAGGTGGGAAGGAGTCAGGAATTTTCGAGCATTGCGATCCACTCTTAGGTGGCCCTTCAATGAGCTATATAGGAGCGCAAAACAGGACTTTACTTTGTTTAGGAAAAAGGATTGCTATACATAATAATTCTCACCATTAGCCAGAATCATTTGAAAGTTACAAAGTCGTTCCAGAAACACAGTTCCTATATCTGATAGAGACTTCTAGCTGCAAATTCCTTGCCTTTGAATTTCCCCAGGCATCAGACTGAATCCGTAAACTTTTGCACAAGCAATATCCGAGCACTCGCTGTTGGGTGGCTTCATTTGGTTCCACGTGGCGTAGTTGCCACCGGATGGGTCGTCACTGTCAACGATATATACGCCAACCAGATGCGCAGATGTCAGTTCTTTTCTTTCCATACCAGGTAGCGCAGATCCCGAAGCTACCACTCTGTCGCTTTTCAACAGGCCTTTTTTTTGACGTTTTGTCAAAGTTGTTTACTTGTTGGTGTGTCAAGGATGTTGTTCAGGAAGGCAGGCTTCAAACCGTGTGGCACCTATCATTGCGCCAACTCCGCTATGGATCCTCACCTCGTCTACCTCTGGTGTCTCGAGCACGACCACGACTCGAAGTCGAGCTTAGCCATGGCACTGAAAGCTTTGAAGGAGCGGTCCCAAAAGATGCTTGCGGCCTGGCAGTCGACGACACTTGCACGCATGGAGGTGAGCGACCGCTCCGGGAGCCCCAAGTCCCCCTCATCACACTTAAGGTCCTCAGTACACTCAGGGAAGAGGCACAAAAAGAAGTCATCCAAGTGGACTTTGACTTTACCTCGTCCGTTGGGCCATGGGATGAGTGGGGAACATCAGTTCCTGGCACAGTTCTATGGAGCCACTGTCCAGTCCGACTCCGTGCCTCCCCCACATTTCTGGCTCTTTCAGCAGTGGGGAGAGCCTTAGTTAGATCTATTTGCCTCCGAAGAGAATGCCCAATGTCAGAAGTATTGCGCATTAGAGTTTCCAAGTCGTCAATCACTCGGAGATGCTTTTCGTCTCGAGTGGAGCTCCTGTATGCCTTTCCATCCTTACCACTCCTGCCCAGAGTCTGCGAGAAGATCAAGAACAAATGGGCCCTGGTAATCCTTGTGGCTCTGGACTGGCTCGGAGAGTCTGGTATCCTGAGATTCTGAAGTTGAGCATCGATCCTCGGATCAGGCTGCCCCTTCAGGAGGATCTGCTGTCACAACAGCAGGGGAGGGTTCTCCACCTGAACCTGTTAACTCTAAGCCTTCATGTGTGGAGATTGAGTGGCTACATTTGACAACCTTCAACCTTCCTCCCAAAGTCTGTTCTGTTATTTTAGCAGCTAGACGTTCCTCCAGAAAAACAGTAAATCCCTACCATTAGCAAAGATTTGTAAAATATTGTACAGAGAAGTCTTTAGATCCTCTTTCTGCTACTCTCTCTAATGTTCTTCTTTTCATTCTATCTCTTGCCTATCAGGGCTCTGTTCTGGGCACTCCCCAGGGCTATCTGTCTGCTCCATCCACTTTTCTGCGGCTGCCTGACAAACTCTCTTAATTTAAGTCCCCTATTGTAAATAGGTTTCTAAAAGGGCTTGTACATGTTTCCCCCATGCCCTATATCATGCCTCAGTGAGATTTTAATTTAGTTTTCACATCCCTCATGTGTGCTCCCTTCGAGCCACTGCACAATTGTCCCCTGCAGCTGCTTATCATCAAGATAGCCTTCTTAGTGGCAATAACATCTGCCCGAAGGGTGAGTGAGCTGCAGGCGCTTTCATCCAAACCTCCACATCTCACAGTATTTCCTGACGAGGTACTCCTTTCACATCCGTGCCTCTTTCCTCCCAAATGTGGTGACCCCATTTAATTTGGGCCCACCTTCTTTGCTCCCTCGCATCCTTCTAAGGAAGAGGGGCAAATCCACTGACTGGACCCAAAAAGGGTGTTGTTGTTTTACCTTGCCAGCACAAAAGAGTGCGTGGTGAACGACCAATTCTTTGTGGGATATGTGGGAGCAAAGAAAGGTCGGGCAGTACAGAAACAAACCATTTCGCGCTGAGTCGTTCGCTGTACAAAGATCTGCTATGCCCTGGCTAAGAAGCAGCCTTCATAGGGCTTACAAGTGAATTTCACCAGGGAAAACGCTGCTACCATAGTGTTAGCTCGTGGAGTCCCTGTCCTGGACATCTGTGAGACAGCAACGTGGGCATCCCTGCACACATTTGCAAAACATTACTGCCTGGACAGTCTGCTCCGCAGGGTAGGCCATTTCGCCTGTTTGGTCCAGCAGGACTTTCTAAAAAATATCTCCACAGCCCACTGCCAGGAGGATATGGCTTAGGTATCAATTCAAAGGTAAGGAATCAGCAGCCAGAAGTTTGTATCAGGTGAACAAGGTACTTAGATTCAGTAACACATTATCTGGTAGAGACTCCAGATTTCCTGCTGTGGCTCTTTAAGGAGCACCTTGATTAGTAGCGTAGATTGCAAAAGTACACAAGGGATACTGAATTGGATCCCCAAAGATAAAAAGGCTCCCCTGACTACGACAGCCTACCCTTGAAGAGCACAATTCTCATTCAATAATGCAGCAAATGTCCAAAGAGCACACAGTCCCCTACTAGTTTAGTTCTCCAAGAGCCCAAGCTCCCCTGGATTGCTGCACTGGATCTCCAAACAGCAGAAGATGCTCTTGAATACTTACATACATTTTAATTAAAAAAACAAGGTCCCTCTGATCACTGTACTAAATCCCACTCAAAGCTGGATATTTCCTTTTATGATGTGCAGTAACCCAGTTCCAGTACAAGGCCCAATCACTTGTGACAGACACCCAAAGACTCATCAAAGTCCAAGATCACCTTGAAGACTGCAGTAGACACTGCCATAGCGAATGTTTCCTTTAATGCTGCTTCTTGGTTGTGCAATATTAGGCTTATTGCTCTCACTGAGATGCAATGATGCACATAGTGACCCCAACAGTGGCAATGGTCATTCCCAGTCCTGCTCCTGCAAAAACAACAGTAGGTCAAGAGAGGCAAGGAAAAGGCCCCAGTCATTTACAACATTCACAAGAAATAATGTAGATAAAACACAATCAATTACCACATTCATGATAAAAAGGGAAGACACTAGACAATCGCAGTCTTACTGGGGACCAGCAAAGGAATACACCAGCCATTCACAGCATTCCCAGACATCAACAAGCCCTTTACCATACTGTTCAGGGCAGGCCAGAGCAGATATTCACAGCCTTACTGTGAACAGTGAAAGAAGGGCCCTCCCACATACAGCATACCAACAGGCAGACAAGGGAACACAGAACACTCACAGCACCGAGGAGGGCAAACAAAGTAAGGCACAAGTCCACTCATTTGGTGATAGCTTTCACATTAGTAGATTCGGGAGTTTGCACTAAACACTCCCGTTAAAAACACAGACAAAAATATCACCCACTAAAACCCAGATGTGTATCAATGGGGGGACCACTATAAGCAAAAACATCACACTAACTTACGCTTTCCACCCAGGTCTTCACCCAGCGCCATACCAGTTCCAACAGTGAAAACAGAAGCCAAGGAGTTGCAGATGGGCACAGCCACAGAGAGATCTGAAAGACAAAGCACAGGGTTGAGTGAAGGCCGGGATGCAGCACTCAGGCTCCGAATGCAGGCATCATAATCTTAAATCAATGGATTATGGGAAACTTGGTGCTATGTAGAAGATTTAACTATAGGGATCTCTTAGTCATTGCGTCTTATCCTAACAACCCAGTCTAACAGCTAACACTTAAATGACTAATGGCCTGTTAAAAGTGCCTCAATGACTTTAGAACCCAAATTTACAAAGAGTTAATGTTCTAAGCTGATCAAAAAGCAGGCCAAATCAAAAAGGGAAACATTTCCAACCACTGCGCTTCCACAGAGGACGCTGCATTTCCAAATTTCCAAGAATGTGTCACTTTAACTACAAGAAAACACCTTGAGTAATTACTTCCTATGGAGAGTATTTAACTACATATACAAAACATACAAATCACTATAAAAGTAAAATAGAAAAATCGATGAGGCTTCACATAGTTTTTTAAACACTTGAAAAATACCCCCAATTTGTATGAGAGCTTTATGAAGAAACAAACCTTAAAATACTGTCAATTTTACAGGACAAGTGTTTGACTTTTCTCCTGTAATAACCAGGACTGAGCACTATGATAGTGAATCTCCAATCTACAATAGTACAAAAATTGATTTGCTGAGATGTGTTAGAACACATCATGACCAAAATACAGTTTTAATGGCTGAATCATTGAGCCACAAACGTCATAATGTATAGGCCCGGTCTTCTTCTAGACACATGGTCAGTATAAGCACATTTTACAGGAAGTGTATTAAAGGGTCGTACCTCTAAAATGCAGAATCTTGAATTTTTATTTTTAATCACAATATTTGAAATTAACACATAAACCAATTCTCAAAAAATGCATGCATGAGAGTGCACCCTCACTGAAAATGTGACAGGTCAGATTAGGAGCACTGTGCTCCATCCCCTGGCATATCTATCAGAGTCAGCGGAGCATTCCAGTCTTATCCCTGCCTCTCTGATATGCACCGTGGAGAGGGAGGGACTCTGGGTGTTGACGGTAAAGAGGAGTTGACCAGGAAGGCAGGCTTACACTGCTTACACCGTAGCTCCTTTTCTGACATCATACGTGAGAACATGATTGCCGAGCAACTGAGTCTGAGAAAGCAACTGCCAGCACTTGTGCCCTCCTTCTTGGCTCACCATGTCCCCACCACAGCTCCATCTGCTGTTGGCAGACTCCGCTTGGACATCGCTTGGTCATTCTTACCCCGATTCCGTTGCTCGCCAGAATCAGCAGTTTTGGGTTGAAGTTTCATTGATGCGCTCTTTTTTGAGCAAGCTCGGGGAGTCTCAGAACAGCTGCTCTCAAATGACCTGTGCCAGGTACTGCTGAGATACCGAGCTTTTTCTTAACCCAAACCTGCTCCATGGTATTTCTCTCCCGCTATCTACCTTCACTTTTACTAGACAAATGGCGGGAAGTTGAGGGTAGGGATTGCTTCTCTTATTTAACTGGTAGAGAAGGCGTGTCAAGTGGAGAATAGGGTCTTAGCTCCCCATCTCGCCTAGTAGTTGCAGTGAGGGCTGTGTAATAACACAAGTTAAGGCAAGGCCATCTCGCAACACTTCCATCAGGATTACACCTTCTCTCCAACAAGATAACCATTGGTCATCAGCACACACTGAGCCCCGGATAAGGAGTATTGGATACAAGGCTGGTTATGGTGCAGCTTGCAGCTCTGGCATAGGCGAGTACAGTTGAGTTTTAATTTCAAGCAACTAAGCTTCTGTCCGCAAATTTCTTGTTTGTTCTGCGCATAGGCATCAGGCCACTCTGTGATCATTTCTCCCCAATGTGTTCCACAAGGGTGAATGTGTGGCAAGCTGTTGGTACTTACAGGTTACCATGTACATCCTTTTGACACTGCACTCGTAATCAATGTCCATTGTTTCAAATGCAATCTTAGAGAAAATATGTGGGCCATTCCTTGTATAACTATACAATAACAATGACGGTTAGAAATTTTCACACAAGAACCACAGTCATCAAGAAATCCTTTGTGGCTCAATATGTAAATCCTTGTTTACGTGGACCTCATCTGGTCTCCCAACGATTCCCTCCTTTTTTATACAGGCTAACATATTGAGCAATTCACTATTACAAATCCCGATAGAAAGGAAAATAAGGCCAGTAAAAATTTAAAAACAAAATGATGTTGCTAATTTTGAAGCATAATTTTTCTCCTCAATAGCAGCTCAACCACCCAGGAAAGAAATACTGAGCTTCAACAACGAGAGTCAACTGGACTTTATTCTCCCGAATGTTGAGTAATTCCTTCACGTTAGAATGGGCCTCGTAAAGCAACACTAAGTGTCAACAGTACACCAAGGGACAATATGATTTTGGAACCAAATTTACAATACACTTTGGATTTACATTTAGAGCACTCTTCTAACCACTGGGGCATTATGTATAACTCTCTAATTCATTCCAGGACCTTCACAGAATTTGGGGATCAATTCTAGCATTTTAGAAAAATACAGACCATATCTTAGAGACCCTGTGCCTTATGCTTTCTGCATTTTAAAAGGGTGATATAGTGACCTTTAATCCCTGTGCAGCATAAGAACCACACAATCCAACTCCAATGCAGTAAATCCCATGAAAATAGATTAAAACAATTTGAATAAACAAATGCATGTTAATCACTCTTTGAAAAAAGGCAAGAACCCCATGCGGAATATTCACAACCAGAAGATTCTGATATCACTAATTCATCAAAAACGTTGTTTTACAAAGTCACAATTGCCTGTTTGGAGCCACCTAAAATCAATACAAGAAAAGTTCCACCCTACCCAATTTTTAAAAGATGTACAAATGTGGGAGCCTGGTACAGTAGAACCACAAACTTAAAATAGAACTCAGAATAAAATGGATGATAACGGGTGATAAGAAAGGAAAGAACGGAATGTTGAAACCAAATACTATCACAGGCTATATTTTCCCTGAAACAATGACAACAAATCTAAATATGAAACAAAATAAACGAGTACGGAATAAAGTAAAAAATAGCAGACACTAAAAAAAGAGACCTGGACAACTGCACATTTTAAGATGTCCCAATTCCCAAAAGGAAGCAGAGGTTCCAAGCACCCCAGTTATTCCCTTTTCAGATCCCAGAGAGATTGTACATAAATCCAGTGTATTAACTGAACCCTCACACACAGAGTTCCTCAAAAAAAGCAACAACATAGCAAAAGCATGACAATTTAACATTGCACACTTCACAACTGATACATGTTCTTCTGGCAAATGCCATTAGAAAACTCAGTAGTGCCAATAAAAATTGAGTTTGTTGATCTTTTTGGGGCAGGAAATATATTTCTTAATCGACCATGGATACTCGTACTTTTATATATGCACCGACAGCTGCAGCTTTTTTTAATCACCAACATTAAACTTGTAACTCTTCAGAAAAATGTTGCCCAGCCATCTTCACAAGTACATTTTAACTCTACTTTAATTTCTTCAAATATTTTAAACTTTAGTGATACTTTTCAAAGCCATGGGACCAGCATACGGCTTATACCTCCCCCATTTAGAAGATGCCCTTTTATAATATAGAGCAAATATAAAATTGAGCACCACCTCAACCATCGATCCCTTGTTTAAATGGTACAGTACAAAATAATCCCTTAACAATTATCTGTGGTCCTGTGGATAGTACTGTAACAAAACCCAATATGGCAAAAGACATCCCAAGGGACAATGACAATGATTGGTCTTGGTTAGCAGGCGCTCTTAATCTAAACAAGTCCGACTTCACTCAGCACCAGTGTTCACACTTTTGGAGGTGTGATTAATCTTCTTTCTGCTGATTTTAAATAGAATTATGAAACATTATCATTATCTGATACTCAAATAAACGCAATAAAACTTGCGTTTAATGCCCTGAATTTATAAGGCAATTTCATGTCTTATCAATTTTGATCAGACTCAACTGATTTCAGTCTTAGGAGATTTTAATGCAAAACATGTCTAATAATCTACTGGAAGCTTTTAGAGACTGAGGACCTGATGTAGATCCTGGAGGAGAGGGTTACTCCATCACAAGCGTGACGGATATCCCATCTGTCGGATTACAATCCCATTATAGCCTATGGCAACTGTAATACGGCGGATGGGATATATGTCACATATGTGACAGAGTAACCCCTCCGACAGGATCTAAATTAGGCCCTGAGACCATGAGGAGACCTGGTTGATAGCCACCTTTTAGAGCATCTTAAGGCAGATAAAAAGAAGCATCCTATTAATCAAAAAAAATCAGAGAGGTAGGAAGTATAATAGTTAATGGTTGTCTCGATAAGGACGCATTCAATAAACCAACTGGATCGTATATATTTGATTACATTATTTATAATCATGCCTTGCTTCAGAAGCTTTCCGATGCGCTCACAATACTTTATACAATGAGAGTCCACCCATTCTTGTGATTAAATTGGCAGTCACCACAAAACAGATTAGTACTTGGAACCTGAGTGTGAGAACAACTGAAATTATAAAATCTATTGGCAGAGTTTAGAGGGATTCCAATGTGCTCCTAACAATTAATAACGTGCTACTATTATTCAAAGACCAGATATGAAAAGCAAAAAAGGATAGAATTATTAGTGCTTTTAATCACTGTCTATTAGTTACGGCATCATCAACTACCAAGCAAGAACAAAGAAGATGTTTTGCAGAAACTATAAGGATTATATCCCACCCAAAGACTTGAATAAGTTAATACACACTCAGTTTCTCTACCCGTCTTGCAACAGAGCAATCAAGATTAAATACTTTTAAACGTCTAGAAGGAAACAAACTCAAAATTAAACCAAAACAGGTTAATCTGCTTTGGTATAATCTAGAAAGGGCATCTTAAAAAAAAAAAAAAACTTCTAGCCTTTTTTGGCAAATGGTTCTGACATGCTCCATGAGAATAAAGAACTCTGCAACTGTCTTACCACATCAAGAGTAGTTGGATTATATAACACGCCTTTACAAAGCCAATGATTAGCGGAGCCCATAGGAAGAACAGTCACAGAATATATGTATTACTTTCACTAAAAATTTACCCATTTCACCCACTGCCAAACAGATGACCAGCTTTACCCAAAAAGCAAGATACTCCGGTGTAATGGGCCCAGATCAGAGTCCAACAGTTGTTTTAAAATCCAACAGCGCATCACGGATTACGGTCCTGCCTCCAGTTTTCAAATACTGGATCCCTGAAACATCCTAAAATCCTCATCTGGGAGTATAATCCTCCATTTCCATTAAAAACGTGCTCAAGGATGGAGCAGCACAAATATGGTCAGACAGCCCTATGAGATGCCGTGGGGAAGATCTCTGTAAGAAGTTTTGTGGAAAAATTACAAGATTGAGTGAGTTGTGGCGCAGATCAAACAGGCACAACTCAGAGGCAATATATGAAGTATTTATGCAAAACCAAAGCAGTAATAAAGCCAAAACACAAGAGAAATCGCAAACAAATTTAGAAAAACAGAGTTGAGTGATAAATAAAATTACGCCAAATCGACATAAATCCAATAAGGGGAGCCAGAGATATGTTTTTAGAGTTTAGGATTATTACTGAGGGCTATTGCAAACTATCCTCCAAAGGCTTTAGGTAGGGAAAAGGCAACTTTCTAAAAGTACCTCTTCCAGATTATTTATTTAAAAATTAGATTTCATCAGTGAATCAGGCTTTTAATTAACATTTCAAAGAGTTCAAGAATCAAATTTCCTTGCCAGAGATAACATGATCAAATTTATTATTGCATCCAAATGCTTTTCCATTGAATAGCCAACCATGTCACAGTGAAATAGCCATTGGGGCATTTTCATTGTAAGGACATGTGTAACATTAAATTCCACAAGTTATTCTTTTAAGTACCATGCACTCTTCCTTATGGTGGTGACATTAATAAAAAATGAAGGATTTGACCTGTCATAGAGTTTGTTTTGACTGGTTCTATTGCAGCTGCTTTATTCAGGCTACAGTGGTAAACCTGAAGCCATTTTTTACACTGTTACTGCATTGGAAGGCACAAGGGGTGTAGTAATCCAGGAGTGACATTCAATTTACACACCCTGGGTACACTTTGTAGCATATGCTATGGACTTATTGGTGACTTAAATTTATCAATTAGGAGAATACCAATTTCATCATGTTGAAAGGAGGAGCTGAGGCATATTACCCTGATTAGCAGGGGCAGCGTGTACAAAGTTCTACAGCCATCCAAAACATTTAAGGCAATAAACTGTGGATACACCATGCAAAAGATGGTCATTTCCTACGATGGTCTATAAATCAAAGATTCTCCCAAAATTATCATATGGGATAGAACATACTCACACAAGAGATTGGTCCTTCCTGAAGAAAACAGAGGGCAAGATCTTATATTCTCTCTTTTGGGTCAATTCTTCAACCCCAGCACATGAAAAGGAGTAAGTGTACAGAGGGGGCTGACCGTTTTATTGAGTGAATATTTTTAAATTAGTGGCAGTTTTTAGACCTGGCTTGGTTTCAATTATGTTCTGAGGAAAGCATGTTCTGGGGGTGAAGGATTGATTGTGCTGCTTACCGGCTTCCTTGCCTCTTTGTGGGGTTGCTTTTTAAACGGAGGTTTGGGTGGGTTAGAGCCCTCCCTCCATTACGGTCCTGCTATTACCACGCACCAGGACTGCAGTCTAGTTGCTGCCTGGTCATGTGGGGTGGAGGAGATCTCTGGGACGCCTATTTTTAACCGGATGCGGCCACCCATCCGCGTCCGATCGAGGATGGGGGCCGGGAAACCAGTTCCACTTTGGAATACACCTAGGCGACAGGTTTACTCATCCCACACCCTTCTCTCTTTTACAGAAGGCAAGGTATGTAAACACCTGTTTCCAACAGCTTCTAACAATTGGAGAGAGTGGGTGTGTGAAAGATGCGGTTGGTTACCTCTGACCTTAACTGGCGGCGGACCTCTACACAGAGGAAATCATAGGATTAAAACAGAAATGAACACATTTAAAGATCCTCTAGTCTGTGCTCTTATTAATGCGCGCTCGCTCGCTATCCAAACACAAGGTGGAAATTGAGGATTTGATTGAACACCATCAGTTAGACTGTCTGTTTGTCACAGAGTCCTGGGCTAAGGCTGACTCGAACCCGGATTTCATTGTAGCAACACCACCAGGATATTCTTTTTATAGATTGGATAGAATGACGGGAAGAGTTGGGGGGCTGGCAATCATGTGTAGGTCTCACTTTATTTGTCAATAGGAGGCCACCAACCCCGTATTTAAGATGTGTGAGGGAATGTATTTTAAGATTCGGCAAAGAAATAGTGTGTTATTGGAGAGACTTCTGCTCTATCGACCACCAGGCCCCTATTTTACCTTTTTGCAGTCGTGGTGTAACCTTATTGAGCCGTTAGCCACTTCTAACAAGTGCATTATTCTCAGTGATGTTAATCTTCATTTTGATGACACCCAACAACCTCAGATAAAGGACTTGCTAAATTTTATGGAGACATTCGATTGGGAACTCAAAGTTGAATCTGCCACGCACATTGCTGCCCACATTCTTGACGGGATTTTTGTCCATCCAGAGGATCAGGTGACAGTAATAAATACGCCTCTTGAATGGACTGATCACCATCTCCTAATTTTCAGATGTTTGAACACACTTCCTGGTCTAGATATGAATGTTAAAGATAAAACTTCAAGGCATTGGAGCAGGGTAAAAAAAACATCAGTTAGGTTCAGTCTTAATTGTGGGTTGGGAAGCTGTGGGTGGTTCTCAGATGTCTGTTTTAGACAGTTTTACTATGGCATTAACTATGGTATTAATCAACTGGCTCCGGCCAGGACCTCAACGTCTTCTAGAACTAAAAAAATCAGTTGTCCATGGTTCAATAAAGATCTTAAACTTTTACAAAGGAAGTACCGTCAACAAGAAAGACAATGGAAGCAAGCTCCTAACTTAGAAGAGAAAGATAAACTCAGAACAGTCTTGAAACATTATAAAGTGGCGTGCGTCAAGGCTAAAACAGAATATTTTTCATCAAGAATTAAAGGGGCTTTAAATTCCCCCAGAGAACTGTTTAAGGTGGTACGCAATCTCACTATACCTACTCCACCTTCTGAGAGGGAAAATTCTCAAGATTTTTGTAATAAGGTGGCTCCCTTTTTTTAAAACAAAATTTTACAAATTCACTCGAGTTTTCAGCCCGAACCTCATTTTAAGGGTTCGAATATGGCCCTAGACATTGATATACCTGTGCTAACTAATTTTCAGTCTCCATCTTATGACAGAATTAAAGAACTTTTTATGGGAATTAAGTCAGGGTCCCGAATGATCCTTGTCCTCTGTATATCTTACAACAGGTTCCCGATTTAGTTGCCTTAGCCCTGGTTCCAGGTTTTCAGGAGATTCTCTCTATGGGTGTTTTTCCAAATTCGTGGAGGGAAGCAACAGTGATTCCTCAGAAAGAAAAAATGGGTTTGTCATTACAAGACTTGAACAACCTACGCGCCATCTCCTTGCGTCCTACGCTGGCTAAAATCCTTGAGAAACATATCAACTATGAGCTAGCGAACTTCCTACACTTCTCAGCTTGTCTAGACCAGTCGCAGCACGGATTTAGGAAGGCCAACAGCACGGAATCTGCGCTTATTACAACATCAGATACTATTCGAAGGTTGTTGGATGAGGGGAAGGGAGCAGTTCTGGTTCTATTGGATTTATCTGCTGCTTTTGATACCATCTCTCCTCAGATTCTAGTATCCCGTCTCCACCAAGCTGGGATTAGGGATCCTGCTCTGAAGATTTTGGAATCTTTTTTAGGCGAGAGACCCATCATGGAGAGTTGGACCGATTTTAGGTCTCCGGCGTTCTGTTTGCCTTGTGGGGTTCCACAGGGATAGGCTCTGAGCCCCACTCTGTTTAACCTTTATGTCTCCCCTTTGGCCAAACTGATCCGTTCGCATGGTTTTATGCCTACTTTTCATGCAGATGATACCCAGTTGAGATCATTCCCGTCTCCAGACAAAACTGGGAGGAAACAGCAGATCGATTTATTAACTGTATGCAAGAGATCAACTGCTGGATTGGTCAGAATTGGCTAAAACTTAACAGAAATAAAACAGAAATCCTGCTTTTTGGCTCAGGCAATGAGCTGTGGAACTCTCGCTGGTGGCATTCGCAGTGTGGGGAGCTTCCCTCGCCTATTGCAGCCACCAGAAATTTGGGAGTCATTTTTGATAATTGTCTTAGTTTCAAACCTCAAGTGAATGCCATGGTCAAAACAGGTTATTGGATTCTAAAAACATTGAGAAAAAAATGTCCGTACCTGCAGGTGGAGGAGAGAGTGGCAGTCGTCCTGGCGTTAGTTATGTCCAGACTTAATTACTGCAACTCTCTGTTGCTTGATTTGGATAAAATGTCACTAAGAAAGCTCCAACTGATCCAAAACAATGTGACTCGTCTGATCCTAGATCTTCCCCACTCGGCCTCGGCCAGCAACAGTCTGAACTCTTTGCACTGGCTTCCGATTGCTAAGCGAATTATTTTTAAAACTTTATGTTTAACATTTAAGTCGGTTCATGGAGGCGGAGCAGTTTATCTAGCTTCCAGACTCTGCTGGTACAGGCCGAGGAGGCAACTCCGATGTAAAGAAGCCTATCTGATTAAGGTGTGCCGCACTCGCAGGGCTAGATGGGGCGATAAGGCATTTACGGTGGAGACTGCTAAACATTGGAACGCGCTTCCTCTAGACATAAGAAAGGAGCAGAAGTTTATGGTTTTTAGGAAGATGGTAAAAACCTGGCTATTTCCTAGATAAGGCGTGGTCCTCCTACTGTTAATAGTTTCTTGGCACTCACTTCTTTTCTGTCAGCGCTTCGATGCTAAGGCCGGAATGCGCTTTACAAATACAAAAATACAAATACAAATACATGCCTCCCAATTGGAGTTTGCACTTTCAAGTACTTATGCCTTTTTTCTTGCTTTAGTGGTGCAAGTAAAAAGAACGATTTATGAATCAGCCAGGAGTGCTCAACAACAAAAACAAAAATATGTTTGAGGACTCCAAATGAACTCAGAATTTAAATGTGTCACTCTGTTGAGCATTCTTCTTTTTCATAGCAGTAAAGAGACGAAAAAAGATTTTGATGAGAATATGATATTATATTCAATCCACATAAATAAAACATTCTACACAAATAAGGCATGAATGGGACACTGCCAGCTGTAGCTGAATGCGTGGTCATAACATCTATTACAACTGACATATTGTAAACATGGTGTAATGATCTCATCTTACATTTTCTTGTATTCCAAAATTCCTCAATAGCTTACTTATGCACCTCTGTCTTTGGGATCCAGGCACAGAATAAGTAATATGTAGTTGCTATTTTGGATATGTCAACATTTTCAAAAACTGAAACATTTCTATGAGTCTTCTTTGGCCTCATAACCTGTGATTGTTCTTATTTTTTCGCTGAGCTGGCACATGCATCATCTTGGAATTCTAATGATTTCCATTTCATCCTTTGTCCTGTCAGTGGAGACGATAGCAGTGTAAAGAATTCTCCCCATTGAAAAGAGATGATCTTCATTTCGTTTTTTTTTTTTTTTTTTTAACCTTTAGCAGTATGGTATCTAGTCTGTCCATGGAGATTTATTGAGTCATTTAAAGAGCTGGCTGGATAGCAGAGATCTCCAGATTTATCAGAAGGTTGGAGGTATTATGCTGGAACTGGCATGTCAAAGCCTGGTCCATATGTACTTAGTGTTAGTACCTAGATACTTAAACTGGATGGGGGACAAAGCAAAAAAGCAAAACTATAAGCGATGCAGTCATTCAAGAAGATCCTCAGAGCTCCAGTTCACTTTTTACCATCAGTATTCAAGGCATGTTGCAATTGAAAGTGGTTGAGGACCACTGATTCCAGCCATGCTCTCAAGCCTTCAGATTGTGATCTTGTGGCCCATTCTGGCAAATACAGCTCCATTCACTAAATACAATAAACATACCTTGACACAACTTGCTTGCATTATGTTGCCTTGCTACGCACCTGCTCTGAGGGGCGGCAAAGTTACACTCACCTCTTCTGCCTCCTTTGGCCTCCTCCATTTCAGTTTTTGACAGAGTTTTGGTCAGTATTGTGTATGGGTCAAACTAAATCCAAAACACATAGGAGCTCATTTCACCACACCGTACAATTGTGTACAGCTCAAACTCAACCTTACCGTGGTACATGCCCAAATGGGCCACCTACCCAACACTCCGTAGGTTCAGCAAAGCTGCAGAATCCGCTGCTCCCTGGTCAGGGTGGTGGCCCCTTTCCCGGGTCAACTCACCACACATGCCAGTAACCAAGTGCATGTGTCTCTGGGTTGAGGGAGATTGGCATGCACCATCTCTAGCTTTGGGGGTGGCTGAGCCTCCGTCGGGTTGCTGTGGTGGTAAGCCTCACCAGCTGCAATGGATGCTCGAGGGTGTTTCACACTTCACCAAAACACCACATTAGCAAGGTCAGGGTTAAGGGAGAAGCAGTTCGGTAACTATTTTATAAATGTGTCTCCTGGTTAATCACTTTCAAACTAGTCTGCGGTTCGCCAGAGACCCAGAACTATGTAATTGAGCCCCACAGATGTACCTGCTTCTCAAATGTCAGTACACTGCACCAGTCGGTGCAGTGTAATACATGTGGTTTTGGCACTGATAAGAACGCAGTCCAAACAGGTCTCCTTTAATGCCAGAGCAATAAAGTGGAACTATAAGCTTTAGATACCCAAAGCTTTTCAAATAGCTCTCTTGGATGTCAGAGTAGCACAGCTGACCTTCAGGGTTTGAATCAATCACTACTTATGTATTTTTTCAGACTACTGTCACACTAGTCTGTAACTGCTCAACACCCCATGACTTACATTACTTGAATGCAGTGTTCTTATCATTCAGTCCCATTGCCTTTAAAGCTATGCAAACAGAGTTTAACCAAATTACAATCTGAGCAGAGAGCAGCACTGTACTGTCTGAAGGACTGTTCTAGGACACCAGAAGGCCTGACAGACATATCATCCCTTCACAACCTCAGGCACACGGAGTGGCCTACAAAGCCTTCGACAGGGCATAAAGAACGCAACTGAGCCATTTCCCTAAGTGCAGTACATTGCTTACTCATCTGAGTGGTGGAAGGCCACAGAAAAAAACATAAACGTTGCAGCCATTCATGTCTTGTTTATTGCTCTAGGTATAATTTTAGAGACCAGACACTGCATTGGCCACATTCTTCCCTTCCACACTCATTGCCCCTGCTTTAGGTCAATCAGATCAGAAGTGAAGTGATGGCAGAGGCAATAGCCAGCCCCCTTTTGTGCCAGGACCCTGCAGTGATGCTTCTCTAGTGTTGCGGGCACACACTAAGTAATGAACTGCTTGGAGCAGTAAGATACATGCAAAGCACTCCAAGACATGCCGGTCTCTCCCTCATGTAGAACCAAGACCCATTCAACCACAGGCCCGTTCTGCCATTTAGGTCATCAAAGTGTTAATCGGATATACTGTCACAAACGGCTGTCTCTTGCTCAATATGGTTCTAGTTTTGCATTGCACAGTGCAGTACAGACACTGCAGTGATCTGGCATATTGGGCAGACTGGGTACCAAAATGAAAGGGTACCAGTGCAGCTCTGGTTAACAATCCCCTCTAAAATAGCTGTGCAGTAATTACAAAGTCACATTTAATGGGAAAAAAACAAAAACACTATTTCAAGGAATTGCTGAAGGGATCTATCTCTGCTATCATAGAAACACTTAAAGAGACATAGCATAACTAAGTACTCAATAATCACTGGATCAGAGACAGAAGAGAAGGAAATCCTACACTCACCATGGAAACAACTAATAACAACGAGGAGCTCAAAGTAACCAGCATTAATGGCTTGAACATTATACACTTTATATCAAATTCCAATAAAGTTAAACTTAGAATTATCATGTGAGAGCCAGTTTTTACTACTTCCTCAGCCTGTCGTTAAGACATTAGACTGTCTCATACTAACAACTCAGCAAATGAGACTGCTACTGCACAACTGGACTTGTGTCCTATGTACCATTCAGAAGGTCATCACAATATATTAAATAGGCAGAACATCTTGAAATCGTCACGCTGATTTGAGGAATGTTGCTGAATAAATTCACAAAACATATTAGGTATTGAGTTTATTTGTGATCAAGACGAGGGCAATAAAATTACATGCGCCATGTGTATCACCAACATCTGGCCTACCAAAATTTAGTCCAAGAAACTTGAGTTGGCAAACTGGGGAGTAATACTACGACCTGTTACCACAAGAAAATACCCACACATATTATAACAAGGGATATGAAGACATCCCCAGATACCGGGCTCGGAGCCTATAAAGATTTTCTAAACGTCTGACACCCTTCTGCCTAATAAAGCTGACAACCTACAAGCCAACAAATGACCTAGAAGCCATGAGATAGATTTCATATTCTATACTCAATGAAAATCAAGTAGAATGCCCCCCTTGCCTATTGGGGACCATTCAGATAAGCTCATGGAATTGTGCGAGTTGAATTGACAATTAAAGAGAGCAGAGCAGATCAGATCTAATCTCTTTACTAGCAACATATCAAATTATTTGTCCACACAAAACCTAGAAAACGGTGGATAGTCATATTTCAAGTTTCATGGTTTTTTAAATTCTACCTTTAAAGAGTCGAATGGGAAGACCAAGTGAGGCCATCTCTATCCTAATTACAATAAGACAGATATGAGTTAGCCCAACCTGCCATTGTAGGGACTCCATAGAGGTATTATGATTTTCTTATACCTATGGTTTGCCACAAAACTGTGGAATGTTGTTAAAGAATGTTCATACTGATTCATGTTGCCTCTCAAGGATGGAAAGCAATGCCATTGTGCATATTTCTAAAACTGTGAATATTTCTAAAATCTGCAGGGGCAGTGGATACTTTTCTACTGTAATGAAATACTGTTAGCATACTAGGAACTGAAGAAATGTGGAGGCCATGATACGTTTGACTTACCTGAAGATGCAAGCGTGAAGTAATAAAGAAGAGACCCACACTGGTTCAACAGGAATGGTATCAGACACTGTAAGAAAAACATAAGGAGGTTAAAGGTTCTGGGAACGTAACAAAGAGCTGGGAGATGCTCTCCAGCATAGGTCCACCATCAATGCCCCCCTTTACCTCAAATCCACCCTGGGACTTTACCCTGCCATATGCAAAGTTTTTTTTGTTTTTTAAATCTGTTTATTAATTTTCATCCATTATTTTACAGTGGGGTTTACATATCACAAATTATTATAATATCAGATCTTCTTATATCTGGTACATCTCTTTGTCCACAAGATACATCAACAGATCTCTTATACATCATTCAAAAAGAAAGTTAACAATGGTACGCCATTTGGAAATTAAATTGTTCATGAATAATCTCGACATGTGTCTGACCAATTGAGGAGGGGGTATCCCGATGGAGGGGGGACGGAGGAGAGGGCAGGGGTGGGGTGTAGGGGGAGAGAGGAATAAGCATTCAGTCGCCAGTCGCGGGGGGAGCTAGGAGAGGAAGCAGGAGATTACACATAAAGGTATGGGGCGAGATCGGTTGTTCAATATATCGGGATCTTAGGTATGGTAGTGCTTGACATGGTAACAGACTTTTGGTAGTGTATCCACGGTTCAAGGGGGTCTGGAGTCATCTTTTTGTTCGAGTTGCTCTGTGAGGGAGTCCCATATTTCTAGCTCCTTGATCTCCATTCCACTGTCTTGTAGTGTGTGTAACACCTGTGTTTCTGCCTTAGCCCAATGTAACATCTCTGACGTCCAACGGTGTATGTCTGGGGCGCTGGGCGATGTCCATTGTATTGCTATTAAACATTTAAGTAAAATAAATGTGAGGTCAGTGCATCTGTGTCTTTGTTTGTCTTTTCCTCGTCTTGGGAGTACCCCTAAGAGGCAGGACTCCGGGGTAGGGACCAAGGGTAGTCCCATCCAGATAGCGGTCTGCATCATCACTTCTTGCCATATACGGAGCATCGGAGGGCAGCTCCATGTCATATGTAGGAAATCCGCCTCCAGCGTTCCGCATCTTGGGCAGTCTGGATTGGATTGTGGGAACATTCGTTTCAACCTGGCTGGAGTCGGATATGTCTGGTGTAAGTAATTAAGTTGTGTGTATCGGAAACGATCATTGCACGATACCTCTTGTGTAGTTGCCAGAGCAGTGTTCCACTTCTGTGTGGTTAGAGGTGCCATCAGGGACGCCTCCCACCTGGTCTTGGCTTGTGTCTGCGCTTCTTCTGGGTAATCCTGCAGTATCATGTATATCCGGGCGATATCTGATTACTCACCAGCCCCCAGCAATAACTCATGGAGTATCGTCGAGGTTTGAGGCTCACTATTATTGTTGCCCGATGTATTGCGCACTACTTGCTGTAGCGCTCTGTGCGCTAGAAATTCGCCCCTGCCTAATTCTAACGTATCAGCTAGTGTCTCGTACGACAGGAGGCGTCCCTCCTCGAATATATTTCCGATAGGATGGACGCCTTTAGTGACCCAGGTAGTTAAATTGAACTGTCCTTTTATACTATTTAATCCCGGAGCGGCTAGTAATGGTATTCTAGGTGAATACGGCGGTGTACGTCCCTTCATCATCACGTATCGGCGCCATATCCATTCCGCCACCTCCATCAGTATATTGATGCATTGCAGTGAATTTTCTCGGCCAACGAGGCAATTTAATAAGTTCGATTGACCTAGCACAGTGTTCACCATTCGCCCCTCTGAGTCGTGTGGGTTACGCATCCAGTCCATGATCCAATGTATTTGTGCTGCTGCATAGTACAGCTCGAACTGAGGCACGCCCATCCCTCCCTTCTCTAGCGGCATATACATTTTGGTGAGGGCCACCCGGTGTTCCACGTAAGGTGTGTTAGTAGGCTATTTAGTGACGCGAAGTAGTTCTTAGGGAGTTTGATCGGCAAAGCCGAGAAATATTACATGATTCAGGGTAGTATTATCATTTTAGCTATTGCCACTCTCCCCATGGGTGAGAATGGCAGTGAGCACCAAAAGGGCATCGAGCCCTTTATGGATCTGATCGTTCGGTCTAGATTCCCCTCTCTGATGTCCAATTCATCGTGATATATTTGTACCCCTAAGTATTTGAAGGTGGTATAACACCATTGTAGATTGTGTGTGGATATTGGTTCTCTCTGGGGATGCAGGATTGCTTGCATCGGGAACAGACATGATTTCGCCCAATTTACTCGCAGTCCTGATATGTCTCCGAATTTATCTAATAGTTGTAGTAGGTCCGGCAAGGATTCCAATCAGTTACGAAGGTATATTAATGTATCATCTGCATACAAGGAGACGACCTTGTGTTCGTTCCCGTCTGGGATTCCCCAGTTCGGCGCCTCATGTCGCAGTCGCTCTGCGAGTGGTTCAATAGCCAGTGCGAACAAGAGTGGCGACAAGGGGCATCCCTGTCTAGTTCCTCTGCCTATTGTGAATCTTTCAGAGATTGTGCTGCCTGTTTTTACTCTGGCTTTCGGGTCCGCGTACAGCGTTGTGACCCAGCGTATAAATGTAGTTCTAAAGCCCATGTGTTTCAGGGCTTCCATCAGGTATGGCCAGCCTAGTGTATCAAACGCTTTTCCCACATCTATGGAAACCGATGTTCGTGTGTGTGGTCTAATTTCGGGGTTTCAGCTATTAATCTTAATAGGCATCTTATATTTGTGTGGGTACTGCGGCCGGGTATGAAGCCGGATTGATCCGGGTGGATTAGTGTTGGCATCAATGGGAGAAGCCGATTTGCCAGCACTTTTCCTAGCAATTTACAATGGGAATTCAGTAAAGACAGGGGTGGATAGGACCGGACATCCAGTGGGTCACGCCCTTTTTTGTGTAGGATTACTATGACTGCTTCCCGTTGTGATTCTGGGAGGTGGCCACGCTCATATGCTTCTTTCAGCATTTCTAGATATGGTGTTATCGTTTGCATTGCGAAAACCTGACAATACTCTGCCGGGAGCCAATCCCCCCCTGGAGCTTTATTATGAGCCATTTGTTTCAAAGCGTGCTGGATCTCGTCCAGCTCTATGGGCTTCTCCAGATCTTGCAATTGTGGCTCCGTCAACTGAGTTAATTGAATTGTCTGAAAGAACTCCCTCATCTGCTCTTTGGGTGTGGGGGGGACCTGGACTGTATAAAGTGGCGTAGAATTTCCTAAAGGCCTCATTGATGTCCTGTTGTGTATTTATGATGTTTCCTTCATCTAACCGTAGAGCGTTTATAGTGTGTTGTTGTTGTTGTCCTCCCTTCACCAGCCAGGACAACAACCTGCTGGCGCGATCCCCCTCGGCATGTAATCGTGCCGTGAAGTGTCGGTAATCAAATTTATGTAAACGCGTTTCAGTTTCGACCC
Source organism: Pleurodeles waltl (assembly GCF_031143425.1). Classification (NCBI taxonomy): domain Eukaryota; kingdom Metazoa; phylum Chordata; class Amphibia; order Caudata; family Salamandridae; genus Pleurodeles; species Pleurodeles waltl. The sequence goes on from NC_090440.1 coordinate 700,458,317, forward strand.
ATTGTTTTTTCAGTTCACTCGTATTCCCCCGTACCTTCCGTTCCTATCCATCGTCCTTTCCGCCTCCCGTAGTCTCTTCTCGATATTACTCAGTTCTGCATTTAGTGTTTTACGAGCTCCGCCAGTTGCCGCCATGCATATACCTCTTATTACTATCTTGTGTCCGTCCCATTCCACTGCCCTTGATGTTGCCGAGTTTGTATTTATTTTAAAATATGAGTCTATTTCCTCTGCTATCTCAGTTCTGAAAGGGGGGATCTCTCAGCAGGGAGGGCTGTAATCACCAGGTAGGAGTGCGCATGGTCAACCTGCCCCATTTTACTGATGCCATCAATGGGCAATGGTCTGATATAGTTTTAGCTAAATATGATGCCTTGACTAAGGATTGAGTTAATTCACTCGAACATAGTAGCAGGTCTATCCGAGTGTAGAGTTGGTGTACCGGGGAGAAGAAGGAGTATTCCCTATCTGCGGGGTGTAACCTCCTCCACACATCATGTAACCACCTTTCTGTCAGCCATATCTGTAGCAGTTGTGAGAGTCTTCTACTCTGAGCGCCCTCGAGTGGGAGGTGAGATCGGTCCACATTTATGTCTGGTACGCAATTGAAATCTCCCCCCCCCATATGTTGGGTATTGATGGGTCCCCTGATAGAGCTGCATAAGTAGATAGCAGGAAATCACCCTGCTTGATATTGGGTGCGTATATTCCTGTTATGGATAACTGTTTCCCATCTAATACTCCTCTCAGATGGAGATACCTCCCGTCCTTATCTATTTGTTTGTGTTGAACTGTGAAAGGTATCCCGGAAGTTATCCATATTAGTACTCTATGTCGATGTTTCCGAACCATAAATCGTACCCGTCCACTGTCTGCCTATTCTACCCAGTTCGTCAGTCGTGAGATGGGTTTCTTGGAGTATTGCTATATGTATTGAATGGCGTTTGAGATGATTATATATTCTGCAACATTTGGCGGTATGGGCCATCCTCCTTACGTTCCAGGTTAGGAAGTTATATGTGGCCATGATATTGAATTAATCCCCCACCATGGCCCCCCCCCCCACCAGTCATCAGTCGCCGTTGGCGCAATGTCCCCTCCCTCATCCCCTCCCCCCCTAACCATATGCAAAGTTAAAGGACTTTAACCTGATTCATGCAAAGCCCAAAGACTTGTTCCCAATTCATGTAAAGCCACAAAAGTCCTCTCCTAAATTGGAAAAAGTTCCAAGAGCTTGCCCTGACGCAGGTAAAGACCCAGCAGTTTACCCTTACTCATGCATAGCCTCAAGGATTTGCCCAGATGCAGGCAAAGCCTCAAGAATTACCCTAACACAAGGAAAGCCTCTAGACTTTAGCTCAACTCAACAAAGCTCCAAGATATTAGCCTTATTCAGACAAAGCCATACTACTTTGCTCAGATTCAGGCAACACCCCAAGACACTGCTCTCACAAAGGCAAATCCCCAAGAGCTTACCACATAATATGTAAAGTCATAAAATGTACTCAAATTCTGGCAGCTACTCAACACATTTTACGGTCTGAGGAAATATCCAGAAACTTGACAAAACTCTGTGCAAAATCATAAAACAGTGCCCCAGCTCACCCAAAGCCACTACATTGCTTGAGACCATCCCATTCAAGTGCATCAGCACAGCTCTCATGGCTGTCAATCAAAATGACTTAATGACACAGTATCTAATGATGAAAATTAAATTGGGCGGAGAGGTCTAAAGGAGGAAGATGGGGCCACTTAAGCCCAAGAACTGGAGCCCCTGGCTACCCTGACCAGCTTGTGACATCCTTGTTTTTGCTTCTCACATGTTGATTGTCTGATAATAGTCTATTTAATCACTAGATAAATATTTACTTATCCTGCATGTCTGATGGTGTGTTGTTGGTGAATTACAGGTCGATAGGAGCCGACAACAAATTCTCGCGAGGACTTGGCGAGTTAACAGGACAATGCAGAAAAGTCAAGGCCACCGTTGAGATGGCCATATATGGTCTCTGCTCAGAAGATGGCCCTAAGTAGGGCAGATCTCATCTGTGGCCTATATAGAAGGCGGTATATGACATTCCATCTTAACCTGTCTTTGAGCATCATGAGGATGTGAATAGCTTGCAGCATTCTGTCCAGGTAAGTACATTAGTTGTCACAACCTAGGGAAACCAAGATGCAAATCTTTGGATGAAAGAAGACAGGGCTGCCTTTTCATTTTAATGTTGATAGCCTGCAGTAGTGTATGCTATGCTGAAGGAGGGGCAGGTAAGAACAAGTTGTCAAAGGAAATGTGACTGCAACTGGCACAAGCACAAAGACCACTCTATTGTCCTTAGCAAGTAGGAGTAAACCTAACATTGGCCTCCTATTAGATGTATTCACTAGCCACACACAGAGTCCCTCACAAAGACACTTGCTTGGCTCAATAATGAAACTGTTGACACACTACTGATGTTAATAGTATTATTTTCATATCCAGAACAAGACTGAGCCCAGGACCCAAACTGTCAGAGCAAAACACTACATATAGGAAGCTATGTAAATAAAGACTGAAATAGAGACTAAGCTGGAAGTCAAAACATTTGTACTAGTGCCTTAGTGGGTTGACTGAAGACCTCAAAGTAGTACATTGATTTTGAAGTCAATGAATATCCCATAAATGACAGACCAATGGCAAAAATGATTACCAGGTCGCTGAGGAAATCAGACATTAACCAAAGTTCATGTTAGATTGAAGTTCAAGGGAACCAAGATCAGGGGCACCAGGGTGCTACAGCTACTCTGAGAGCCCCCTTAATGGCCGAGCCCCAAAGGGAAGTATGATTACAAACATAAAAAAATAATACACATCATGAAAAGATTAAGCACATGTTTCCCCCTCTTGGACCTCTATGAGGCCTAGATAAATGAAGATCCATGGGCTGAGGGTGGGTTTACTAAAGTCAGATGCTAATCAACAGGAGAGTTACATTGATGAAAAAAGTGTGCCAGAAGTAGTCAGCCTAGTCAGTCCTCTGACTGAGACTCATGATGGGAAGACCTGATAGATCATTCCACCGATAACTAGTCGTTCTAGCCATAGTATCCCTCTAACAAACTACCTTTAATTTTTATATCCCAGACTAACACAGATTCCTTTACCAGAAAAACAAATACAAACACACAAATTAATTCTTACATGTGATTATCTCACACACGTTTTACTCTCTCCCATGACTTGTTTCCTTTCACACTGCTGCCCTTGCCACTCAAATGCCTAAGGATAGCTGCTCCACCAACCAGTGTGGCATGAGTGTCTTAGGGCTGCTCCACCTATTCACAATGTTCAGACTACATACTGTGTCTCTGGGTGGTTCACTTCTTCTCCCCTTCCAAGCGATTAAGGTTGCTTTGGAGCTACATTTAGCACTGAACAACAGCCATCATAATATAACACAGCATGGCATATCATAACATGTCTGTACTCAATCTAAAAGCTCAATGTTTGTAGATGAGCTGCCCCACCCAAGCACCACCAAGGACCAACCCTGTCTGTTGTATACAATCTGATTGTTACCCATAAGGAAATAAGTTGGGCAAAGTTGGTTAACCTGAACACTGTGAGATTCAGAAGGCGTTGTTTGCCTTAGATAAACATAATACTCGGCTAAATCAGAAATTGTGTCCATAGTGAGAACATCTGCTTGAGTGGAAGAGGCACTAACCAACATAAGAGTGGCATTTAACAGAATAAATTAAGCATTCCCGACAATAAAGAAGGAGTAGAAAGCAACAATCTAAACAAATTCATCTACATTTAACATAGAAATCTCTTCTGAAAACGGAATTAATATCATTTTGTCAAAGAGATACAACTAGCACCTAAATTACTTTTCAAAAACAGGAAAGGCACAGACACACAAATGTTTTGTTGTTTTTTTCCTGGGGGATTTCTTCTCACATTTTCCAACATGCCACAACAAACACTCTGGCTCACGTTGATGAAGAGACCACTAGCTACTGTCAATCACAAAAGCGGCTTAATCACAACTGCATGAAAACAAACGTTTGGAGCAGTGGAAACTAATTTAACCATTCAGAAATGAACTGCTAAGATACAGAATAAAGTGGAAAAATCTCCTGAATATCACATCGCTCCAATAGTCAAGACAGAAGGTATTTATGTCACGGGCTTCTTAAAGTAAGTGGTAGGGATAAATGTACTCTATTTACGAGCAATTTTCACATATTAGAAGTGAGATGCAGTTTCGTAGTGTTAAAACTGGTTTTGTCACAGTTAGTGGGGGCTACCATGCACAGCGTCCTCAGAGGCTACCCAACTGCATCTTAAGCAGAGGGTGATTCCTTATGAGTATGAGAGCAATTAGGGGTGGTTAATGGGTACAAAAGGGATTAGTTTGAAGTAGGTAGAGGGGTGGACAAAGAAGATAGCGATGGAGCAGTTTCAAACTTTGGGTTTGAGAAATTGTATTTCTAAATTACTGCAAAAGTAAAGTGGTGGCCTGAGAAAGACGGGAGTCACTGCAGGTTTCTAGAACCAGTAGTAGACAATCTATTACTCAAAATTAGATGTGGCTTACTTGAAAAAGATTGAACTACTCAAATTGCTGCCACCATGTCAGATGCCACTGAATTAGATGCAGCCATGAAGATATTATTACTGAAACATAGCTAAATGGAAAATCTGCCAGTGTGGATATTCTAAGGGAGGAACTGCAAAGGCATAATCTGGTCACATTACCTCAAATCTGATATTAAAAGGGGTTGCCCTGGGTCATTAATCACATGATGATATAATTGAGATGGAATTGCGACTGGACATTATCTCAAACCATGGTATTTGCAAGGGGTTGTCCTGGCTCATTCATCACATGATATAATTTTGGAGGAACTGAGTTTGGATGTTACCTCAAACCTTGATGTTTGCAAGGGATGGTCCGGGCTCATTCATCACATGACGATATAATTGTGATGGAACTGAGCTTGGAAAAATCAGCTCTTCAGCATTTTGGGTAGTTTACAGTAACGGGTACCATGCCATCATGCAACTGAAGTATATAAAGTAACCAACAATGCTTTTTTGAATACCTGTGCCTAATTGTGTCACGTAGGCTCTTAATATTCTAATGAGACTACTGGATTTGAGCGGCAGAATCGTCTGTGGTGTGGGATACGGAGTCTTAACCCACCACAGGTGACACCTGTCGCCCCAATTCGGGTTTTGCTCCGGCTAACTAGCAGTGCCTCATCTCTACCCAAGAGCAGGGATGATTGGACAGCCGAGCGCATGACACAATTGACTCCTCAGGGAAATCGTGGCCACTCAGATCTCATCTGTTTCTCAGTTACATTAGTCTCACATATACAATGACAAGCAGAGGCAGTATATGTTTCAATATGATTTTAATGAAGCGACTGCATCTTAGACAATAAAGCGTGTACTGCAATAACCAGGATGATAAAGCATGACAGGATTAAAATTGAGACCAGGAGAGTGAAGCATAGAAATAACACTACCATATTGTCACTAGAGTCAAAAGACTAATTTCTACCTAGGCTATATTAGATCACAGCATGTTAAGCTCTAGTTCTGCCCTTCAGGTTCCCCTGGGAAGACATCATCCCCCATACCTGAGCAAAGGTCTGAAGTCTGCATAAGCAGCTGTAGCGAAGCGTTCAGCAATCAGCATACAGTTGTGGTCTTCTGGCTGGAATCTCCCTCTAATGTGTTTATGACAGGGAAGTGTTTTTGTAATAAAACAGCTGATGTTCTGAGAAAATGTCCCTAGATAAGGATGTGAATGTTTCTATGAACACCAGAGACAAACCGTTACCACATTTTACCAGCAACCTATCTTACTGCAGGCTTGAGAGAAGCACAGAGCAAACAAGAATGTCTTGTGTAAGATCGTAGTGCTGACCTAGGCAAAGAACAGCTAGATAGAGAGAAATAAAACAAGAACACAAAATGTGGCTATTGTTAAAATAATAAACGAAAGCTGAATAAAATATATCTAGGTTAAAGTGCACAGTGGCAGGCCTAGAGTGGTAAAATAACGTGCATGGAGCTATAACTAAAATGGCTACACAACACCCTCCTCTTGCCGGTTTAAAGGTGGTTCAAAGCCTAATTATGTCCTTAAAGAAATTTGCGATTCCAGTAGTACTGGATGCATTAAATAGTTGTCCCACGAGCTCACCAAAGTGTCTCGGAAAGTTGGTACTTAAAAGGGACTGTATCTCTGCTGATGACCTTGCCACCTGAAGTGCATAGGTATCGCGTGCAGATGTGAGCGCCACATGTTTTTGGAACAGTAAAGCCTTGAGCCTGCTCAACTTGTCAAAATTCTCATTAGAAGTAGCAATATGGGGCCAAATGTCAGCGACCTCTCTTTGTCTAGTGGGAAGAAAGAGTACGTTCCGGCAACATGTAACAATCTTAGAGACCGAAACAACATAAACGATTCAGGCTTGCATCCCACAACAGTCTTCACTATTGAGGAGAACATAGCTGCCATTTGAAAGCGCAATGAACGCAGCCCTAATCAAGGGGACTGGAACTCCCTTCAGATAACAAGCCAAGTTCTCTGCAGAAGCGTTACATGCCCCGTGCAAGGACAGCTGTTTACAAACCACTAAATGGCTGACAGAAGTCTTGCATTCATTACCGCTAAGAAAGACCTCTTTCATGCCACTGAGACATTTGTACGAGAAAGGCAGCTCCCACACCTCATGGATGTAACTATCTCCCAGCCTTTCATATCTGCCTACCGGATTGTGTTTTAAAAAGGACGTGAACTGGAGTGTTGAAATTGTCAGATTAATGACCCCTTGTATGAACCATTCAGTAGATGGTTTTTCAGCCACAGTAAAAGGTAAACTTTTCTAACTTTTCGATGTCTAACATAACTTAAGTCGCTTCTTTCTTAGCCATTAGTTGTTAAGTTAAATGTAGAAAATATGTCCCTTGTGCTAATATGTTGCCAGGGAAAGCGACCTGCTCTCAATGTTTGAAGTGCCCAACCCAACTGCATTATGGACCTCAGTTGACTCTGTCCATGGTGTAAAGAAGACATATCACTTTGTATTATGTCTATTGCAGAGGAAACAATGTTGTTTAATGTGTATACCCGGTCGAACAGGGTATTAATCCCATTATCTACAACAGCTAATGCCTTCTGTAAGTTTTCCAGATTCTATTTGCCTTAACCGGGCAGCAGCTTCTTGTTGTGAAAGCTTCCAAATTTCATTATATACTGCGTATAAGAAGCGCTTTCTGTGTTGTTTTCTGGGGCCTAAAAGGAAGTCCTGTAAATCAGTGTTATTAGACAGGAGACTGAGGTGTTCTCTAACAGCATCTAGTGAGGAACTCTTCAACCATTGCTGGCACAGTTTCCCTACACTGTATGTTGTTACTATACCTGCATGTTCGGATGATACATAGCGAGGGTCCTGCCTAATAGTTCTAAAACCCCAGTGGAGTTTATAAAATGTTTATGACACCCATTGGTATCTATTGGCCACAATAACCACCCGCCAGGACGTGACAGTGAAGTATTAAACGTGCCATTCTGGACCCATTCATGGAGCTGATCTTCAGTTGGATTTATATATTTTTGCCACTTGTGAAATTTCGCATGGGCAGGTATACTGGGTGCATTCAATTCCTTAATCTTTGCTCAGCTTAAACAACTTGTTTGTTGTACAGTTTCATTTAAAAATATCATTTGAACAGGTATCAGGCATGCTCTAAAAAAAAGCTTCCTTCCCCCTTATTTGCCAATTTCGTGTTCCCCACACACTTTTTAAGTCAATTGACTTCAGCCAATACTCATAGCCTTCTATAGCCAACCGGGAAACAAAGGAATCCGAATAAATGAATGATGTATCTGTCAATAATATATGTACATTTTCCATGGATGGCAATTTAAAATAATATGACTCAGCATTTTTAACATTGTGCCCAGAAAAATATGAGAACTTTTCAGACTATGGGGGTCATTCTGACCCTGGCGGGCGGCGGTTGCCGTCCGCCTGGCGGGAACCGCCATTTGGCCGCACCGCGGTCAAAAGACCGCTGGTGCCATTTCAACTTTCCCGCTGGGCCGGCGGGCGCTACCCAAGGTAGCGCCCGCCGGCCCAGCGGGAAATGCCTGCAACACTGAAGCTGGCTCCGAATGGAGCCGGCGGTGTTGCAGGCGTGCGACGGGTGCAGTTGCACCCGTCGCGCTTTTCACTGTCTGCTATGCAGACAGTGAAAAGCATGCTGGGTCCCTGTTAGGGGGCCCCTGCACTGCCCATGTCAGTGGCATGGGCAGTGCAGGGGCCCCTAGGGGCCCCTAGACACCCGTTACCGCCAGCCTCTTCCTGGCGGTGACAACCGCCAGAAACAGGCTGGCGGTAAGGGGGTCAGAATCCCCATGGCGGGGCGGATTTGCCCAGCCGGGGGTAAACCAGCGGGAAACCGCCGGCCCCGGTTTTCTGACCGCGGCTTTACCGCCGCGGTCAGAATGGGCAAGGAAGCACCGCCAGCCTGTTGGCGGTGCTTCCGTCATTCGCGGCCCTGGCGGTCTTTGACCGCCAGGGTCGGAATGACCCCCTATGTTTTAGAACTCCCTTGTGGAGTCTTTGGGGTACTTGCTCTATGAATGAAATGGTGTCCATAGTAATTATATCAAAACATATCACCATAATTCTCTTTAGATTGATAAACATCTTCACTTTCAAATACAGTATAACACTGCAATTCAGTCATCATAGAATCAACCGTTTTCACATCCTAGTCATCAGAAACAACTGCAGGTATTCTTACATCATTCACTGAAAGTTTAAACACATATGGTATTTGGACGACCGCTGTGGGGACATATAAATCAAATATTACTTTATCCCAAACAATCCCATCAGGAATTGGTATAGCAGAAACGTTTACAAAAGACAAGTCTCTGTGGACATTGTGTGAAGAAAAATGGGGTTTTAGGACCTCATCCACCAGCTCAACTGTTGATTTTTCAGGAAGAAAATGACTATGTATTAATAAAAAGAATGTTATGACAAAACCAATCCAAAGGAGGAAAGCTAGTACAGTCAAAAAAAGCCATAGATAGTTCCATGGGAAAATAAGGTAATTTGTTTTAAGCCAGTTTATCAAGCTTACGTGTTTTTGACAGTTCAGATGTAGAAGAGGTGAATGAGTCCGAAAAGGTGTTGTTGATGTCGGCAAAGTATCCAGAAGCAGTTCGTTAAAAAACTGGAGCCGTGTCTGTAGGTGAAGAACCGATGGGGGGTTTCTGCGGTGGTTCAGAATAAATGACGCCATCTGTCTGTGTTGAAGTTGTGTCAAATCGATCAGTTATTTCTGTATTATTTGTTGAAACAGATGTCAGTGAAACTAATGCAAGATCATTTTCCACCCTCCCCAAGCTCAGAGAGGTGTCAGTGTTGCTGCTCACAACTTGTAGAGGGACTTCTTGACCAGTAGTGAGAGGGATTCGGGAACTACTGGCTGTTCCCCTTGGTTGGCTGTGCATTTTTGGCCACATGGTGTAACTTGACATTGTCGATAGATACAAAGGGGTTTTCTTTAGCACCAGCCAACGGTGGTAGAATGACTGTTCTGATACCGTGTATTCCAAAGACTGGGACCGGTGCATGATAGGAAGGACCAAACTCCCTTTTCACAGCAACCTTTTCACGTACTAGATCTCCAACTTTAGGAATCCAGCCGGTAGGTGTTACTGGTACATCCTTAATTCCTGTGGAGGCAGCACTGGCAGATGCATTGTCGTCGCGGAACTGTTGTAATTCCTGTAAGATAGCAACATGTTGATTTATGTCAAAGGGTGTTTCTGCCGCCTCCTCGCCAGGACCATCAAGTTCTGGAACATATTTTTGAGTTCTGAACAGGCAACTCTTATGAAGTACGAACCCACAGGGACCTTCTAGGCAGATTGTTAAGTGCTCTCTGGACTCCATACAGGTGGTTAAGCCAACTACGACCTGTACCCAAGACTCTGGCTGTTAAGGACTGCTTTAAATCACAGTTTATTCGCTCCACGACACTATTTCCCTCGGGATGAAATGGAGATGAGTAATGGAGTTGGACCCCTAACAAAGCCATGGCGTCCCTGAATGCCCTTAAGACGAAAGCTGGGCCCTGGTCCGAGTGGAAAGCTCCAACTGCATATGTACTGATAAAGACTCGCAAATCTTTTATAACAGTCTGAGCGTTAGCCGAGCGTTGTGGCCACACCCATAGAAATCTGGAGCAAGAGTCAACAGCCACTAAAATGTATTTATATGCACTGTTCAGTGTTAGGGGACCACAATGGTCCAAGTACACACATTGCAATGGTTTGCCGGATATTAGGAGGGGTGCCTGCGGTGGGCGTTAGGCAGTGGAAACCTTAATTTGTTGACAGATGTCACAACAAAGGACATACTGTTTGGCCTGTGTGTATAGACCTGGCCACCAATAACATGCTTGCAACAATGATACTGTAGCCGCCACACCAGCATGGGCAGATGCTGCCCCCTCATGCGCTGCTTAAATCAACTCTGATCTTATGTCTTTGTTGGGATTTACTTGAACCCCTACGCCTGGTATTACTACTTCGGTGTCCAGGAAGCCTCCCATTCAGTAGGAATATTTAGCAGGAAATGCTTTTAGATAGGGCATGCCTTCAGCCGTAGCTTTCACAGCAGCCCATATGTCATTGTCCGGTTTCGCTCTAGAGCGGGTTACTGCAGCAACAGTAGCCGTAGCTACTGCGGATTTGGCAGCTTCATCAGCCAGTGTATTTCCAGCAACGTGTATTCCAATGCGCTGGTGTCCAAGTGTATGTACAACATGGACGTTTGGCAGCGTTTCCTATAGAACCCCTACTTTCCCTCACAGGAGTCTGTGTTTAATGGTGTTCCCATTAGAATCTCTGAACCCATTCTGGCACCAGTAATGCGGGTACTCATTAAAGGACTGGATACAATAATAAGAATCACAAACAATCAGTGTTAACTGTGCAGGATCCATATGTTACAGTGCCACCACCAGAGCCTTTAGCTCTGCTATGCAATCCCCTAGGGTTTGCGTGAACGTATGCTGTGGACAGAATTTATTATCCTCCATGTAGCCACTTACTACTGCGCAAGCTGCAGAGTATTGATGTTCTGTGCCAATTGCAGGCTGCGCTGAACCATCTTTGTACATGACTCTTCGATATTGGTCAATAGGAAGTGCATTTGCTGGAACTGGGTATTCTAGTTCATACTGCAAAAATTCTTGAGTTTGTAATTTTGGGTCAAAAATGTAGTCTACATCAGTGGCTGTCAAAGACGTTGCCGATTGAATCCAACATGCATGTAATGCTTTAGCGTTTGGAACGCTGGCTTTGGTAACAGCCTCAAGTGCTGGGATTGGAGAAACGACAATAATGCGTCTGCCTTGGGCTAGTGGTCCTTCTTTAATGACGGCCATCTGAACAGCAGTGAGAATTTTCTCAGTGGGAGCAAAGCGTTCTAATGCGGAGTACAAATGTGATTTGTATGCTATTGGGACTGTCTCACCCTCGTTGAAAGTTACATAGGTGAAACCTATGGCACCAGCAATTACTCTGATGACCAAATGTGTTTTGTTGTCCCTTGAGAGTAGGTGTTGTGCTGCAAGCATGTCTGTTTGCCAAGCTCTGAGAATGTGTGTGTGTTCGACTGTCCAAAATGTATTTGAAAGTCAGGACGTATTAAGTCATATAAAGGTTTTATGAGTGATGCATAATCAGGAATGTAAGTTCTGCCAACATTTAGAAAACCCAATAGGGTCTGGAGTTTTTTTAATGGTATTTCGAGGTTGTAACTGTGTGCATTTTTCTGAGAACTCTGGCGCTAGGCTCTTTCCTTCACTTGATAGCTCATTTCCCAGAAACAGAACGCTAAGGAAGGCTATTTTTGTTTTTTTTAAATTGAATTTGTAGCCGAACTTGGCAAATCGCACAACAATGTGGGCTACCCGTCTTAAATGTTGTAGCAATTCAACATCCGTGAGATAGATATCATCTACATAAGACAATGCTTCAGAGTCTATGTTGTGCAATATTGAAGTCACATGAGCTGCGAACAGTCCTGGACTGTTCTTGTACCCCTTGGGTAAATGACATTTTTTTCTGGGAGCCTAGTGCGCTGAAACTGGTTAAGTCTCTACTCTCAGGCGCTTTATTTTGGCAGAAGAAACCATTGGAAATGTCCAGTGTTGTTTTGTATTTTTTTACACACTATGTTGTTTGTTCATGAGTGCTGTGCTATGTGAGTTTTGTATAGCACATGTGCGTGTATGGCTGTTTAAATGTCTGTAGTCTAAGACTATGCTGTATGAATGGTCCAGTTTAGCTACTGGGAATAACAGATTATTAATTGGTGAGACACAGGGTTCGATTACGCCCTGGTACTCTAGTTGTGTGCGGATTTCCCTCACGGGTACTTTTGCATCATGTTTAATTGGATATTGGGATTGTGGTTGGGGCTGATTTTTTAATAGGGATTACATGATAAGGGGAATCTTTGTCCCATCCTACATAGTTGCGATATAACACGGGTGCCTGCGCCAATGCCCAATCAATGGCGTAGGACTCTGCAAGCTCCTCTGGAACAAGGGGCGAGAAACAAGGTTTAATAACATCTTTCCCATATGGGCATGTATGGAAAAATTCAGATGGCCAATCCTTTTTGGCCAGCAAAATATCATATATGTTTACGACGTGGTCCCAAAAGATCGCGTCCATTGTGCACTCAATGTTTCCTTCTAACTATAACGTTACTTTGTACACCCTATCACGTGTGGAGACATGCATGTCCGCAGTTTCAACTTGTAGGAAGTCATCAGTTGCTTTCACCTCCAGGTGCTCATGAATATTCCAGCAAACTATTGTGACCTCTGTCGCACTGTCTAATAGCACTAGTGCCCACTTCTTGTTCTTCAAGAGAGCCCTCTTCTTGAGTGGTATTTCGAACTGCAACTGCTGCCACTTTTTTCTTTTTGAATTGTGGTTTTTGTGGGGAAGTTTCTGTTCTTTTTTAACAGAAACTTCTGTTGAGCATTGCGATTCCTGTCTAGGTTTCATGTACTCAGTTCTTCACTCTGACTGCCCACCTCTCTCACTGCGTTTTTCTGATGAGTCCTGAAAGGAACAAGACTGGCGTGTATCAGTATATTGATATCTGTCAGGCGTTTTTATATTATCTCTATTGTTGAGATTATATCTATTCTGTGGGGTATCTGTGTGCGGAGATTCTCCCCTTTCTTTTTTAGGAGTGTGTTGTTTTTTATCCCAGTGTTCCTTAGTACCCTCAGGAGCTTGCTTGGTAGAATCTTTATTAGATGTACCTTGAAATTGTGGTTTTGTTGGCCCCAGACTATCTCGACCAATGCTGGAATAGGTCTCCGCGATAATCTTTGGCAGCTCACGTTCTTGATCCTGTGGAGAACAACCCGGAGCCGCAAGCGCACCGCTAGAGCGACCGCTTCCCCTTTAAAGTTAGTTAATATAATTGAGGATACTGTGGCGAAGTTGCCCAATAATTGCATCCCCATGTCCAGGGCAGCCCCATATTCATCGTGAATTTGTTTCAACACTTCTGGTAAGTTGGCAAGTGTCGGTGTACCATGTGCGGTAGTATAGAGCGTGGCAAATACCGCGCCCCATGTATTACAATTATCTACAGTGGGAACCATCCCAAATGGCAAGCACTTTGTCAATATTCTGTGTTTATCCTGAGGTCCCGTATGGGGAAATACTGCTTCCAGTGCGTTTATTTTTTTAGCTAACCAAAACGGAATTCCTTCTTGTTTGGCGGGTACTTTACCCATGATCAAATGTACAGTCGCAGGGTCAATGCCTGGCGTTACTGCACGTGGTTGCGCCGGAGCAACAAGTGCTGGGTTTGTGTTTAATGTTTGCATTACAAACTGTACTAGTCGTCTATATATTTCTGTCAGCTCAGCGTATAAGCAGCAGACTTCAGCTACCGTCAGGTTCACTGCAGCAGGGTGAGGTGTATAATTGGCCAATTTAGGCCAGGTAGGACCATCATTACTTAGAGGACCTAACCTAATGTGTAAAATTGTGTGGGGTAGGGTGCCATCAAGCCAATTATTATGATCCTGATAAGATAGAGGTATCCCTAGCTATGCATATGCTCTGTATTGTGCAGGTACGTTTGCAGGAGTATAATGATGAAATGTATTTGTGTTCCCAACAACTGCTGGAAATGTGACCCAAGAAAAAATAAAGTTCTGTTCTACAGGCTTGGTGAGCCTCATCAATAAATGTGACTGGACCCCCCCCGGGTCGTGGGTCCGTGTGCCAGTAAATGGGCAGTAAGAGGTGGTCGCATATTGACTGCAATTGCTACCTGTGGTGGATTCGCCATAGTCAGTGGAAAATTTCTTCAGAGATAAGCACACCAAGTGGGAGTTATCCTTTTAATAGTTCAAGCTTGAACAACCTACAGCGTTAGTTAGGTACTCCCTACTTAGCTGAGGAGGAAAATTCTCAATACCACGGACGTCTTGGTATATAGTAATGAGGTGTCTTTGTATGTTGTGAGAGAGAGATACTCAGGAGGACCCGAAAATTAGAGATTGACCCCACAGTGGGCACCATGTTGCGTAGGCTCTCATTAATGAGACTACTGGATTTGAGTGGCAGAATCACCTGCGGTGTGGGAGACTGAGTCTTAACCCACTACAAGTGACACCTGTCGCCCCAATCTGGGTTTTGCTCCGGCTAACTAGCAGTGCCTCATCTCTACCCAAGAGCAGGGATAATTGGGCAGCTGAGCGCATGACACAATTGACTCCTCAGGGAAATCGTGGTCACTCAGATCTCAACCGTTTCTCTCAGTTACATTAGTCTCACACATACAATGACAAGCAGAGGCAGTATATGTTTCAATAAGATTTTAATGAAGCGACTGCATCTTAGACAATAAAGCATGTACTGCAGTAACCAGGACTATAAAGCATGACAGGATTAAAATTAAAATGACGCATAGAAATAACGCTACCATATTGTCACTAGAGTTAATAGACAAATTTTACCTAGGCTATATTAGAGCACAGCGTGTTAAGCTCTAGTTCTGCCCTTCAGGTTCCCCTGGAAAGACATCATCCCCCATACCTGAGCAAAGGTCTGAAGTCTGCATAAGCATACAATCATGGTCATCTGGCTGGAATCTCCCTCTAACGTGTACGGGACAGGAAAGTGTTTTTATAATAAAACAGCTGATGTTCTGAGAAAATGTCCCTACGTAAGGATGTGAATATTTCTATGAACACCAGAGACAAAGCGTTACCACGTTTTACCGGCAACCTATCTTACTGCAGCCTTGAGGGAAGCACAGAGTGAACAAGAATGTCTTGTCTAAGAACGTAGTGCTGGCCTAGGCAAAGAACAGCTAAATAGAGAGAAATAAAACAAGACCGCAAAATGTGGCTATTGTTCGAATAATAAACGAAAGCTGAATAAAATATATCTAGGTTAAAGTGCACAGCGGCAGGCATAGTGTGCTAAAATAATGTGCATGGAGCTATAACTAAAATGGCTACACAACAATTCCAGCTCAAAGATTTGGGTTTGGCTAAGCCTATGTTGGAACTACACAATTTTCGTCAGTAACTGATGCTCCAACTATTGGTTTGTTTCTATGACCAATTTATAAAACTGCATCAGAAGATTAGGGAATGGAGGCAGGCAGCTGGATTGGGAACAAAAATGGCAATCTGGTCCTTAAAATTTCATTTACCTATGTGAAAATTGCTTCATGGCTTCTTCAGTTACAAGTAGTTTGGGGGTCTCAGAAACATACGATATGCACACTTTCTACAGGATACGCATAGGATATCTATTGGATCAAAACATTCTAGAATTTTGATGACATTACCTCTTCATCCCGTTCCTCGTTCCAGTTCTTACACAATGGACGTTTGACCACCTTCCACTACCAGGAATTCCTGTATCCAATCCACTTCCCAGAAAAATCTTTAGCAGACCCCAGGTAGGAATTCCTGTATCATCTACCCAGAAGACATCCTGTTTCTTTGTTTTTCTTCCCTGCAGGTGGTCTGTTATCCTTGGCTCAGTGTTACTTTGATCACCCACTTGCAATCTCAATTTTGTTTAGATCAGCAATTAAGATGATAATTATTTTTTCCTCAGAGTCTGTGTGCCTTGGACTGGTGTCTTAAAGGGGATAACCAAGAAAATTAAATATTTACTGTGTATGCTCAGGGAATAGAGCAATGCAATGAGAGGAGGAGGAGGAAGAGGACCTGTGATGGAAAATATCTAAGGCATTGAATTTTCCAGGGGGAGTTGGCTACATTGGGAGTAGGTTTTCTGAATGGCGATTGGGCAATTAGGTCTTTCTTTTCATTGAATGAGACCTTTACTTGAGTGTCAACCTTGGTCATAAAAAGAAGAACAATAGAAGGGAAAAGAGCTGAAAAAAACAACATCTTTCTCTCATCAGCTATTCTGATGAGAAAAAGGGGAGAGCCAGTATAATCAGATCCAGACATGCAGTTTCTCCAGTGCCGGATTTTTCTGAGAACTCAGATTATCTATTTGCCAGTGATGTGCAGTGGACAGTGGAGCATACAGTAGTAAAGACGACCAACATCATGTTTAAGAGGATGCAAATGATTCATAGTCTAGATCTCTAGAAGAAGTAAGGCCTTTCCACCAAGGCAAATATGTTTGTTTTAGAGAACTTGGACACCTTTTGGATTATCTGAGAGAAATTGTGGGTTTCCCAGAAATTATAACAGTGGAAGACTTAGCTTCTGGTCTTTGCCCTCAATGTGACAAACCTTCTGGCTCAGTTCTCCCTGTTCACAAAAGTAAGATGGATTGTTTAACTATTCACAGCTGCATGCAATAACTGTACACCATTAAAGATGTGCATAAAGTCATGCCACTCTCCCTTGGGACTGGCTGGGTGCTGTTAATATTCTGACATTGAGGACTAGAACATATGT
The DNA here is from genome assembly GCF_031143425.1 of Pleurodeles waltl. Taxonomy (NCBI): domain Eukaryota; kingdom Metazoa; phylum Chordata; class Amphibia; order Caudata; family Salamandridae; genus Pleurodeles; species Pleurodeles waltl. The sequence continues at coordinate 700,475,346 of NC_090440.1, forward strand.
AGCATATAAAGAACCATCACTGGTCAAAGATTTTGAGTTTCAGTCTGGAGCTGTGCAAAAAGAGGAGGACTGCTCTGATCTTGTAGGTCAAACAGAAAATCAGGCATGTTTCTTTTCTTTAATTGGCTGTGATGATCTTAGAACATCTGATTTGGTACTTAGCAAGTAGCTAGAAGACGACTACAGATAAGGTGAACTACTGGAGATCACTTATCTAATCATTAAACATGTCAGTGATTAGCTGTAGTAGATGTTTACAAAAGCCTTCAAAGACCGAAAAAAAGTTTTACTTTATAAGGGAAAATCCTTGGCTCCTTCTGTGGAGGGTGGGAGTCCATTAAGCAATCTTCTTGCTCATACAAGACACCCAGAAAAACATTTTGAGCCTTTACCCACTCAAGGTCTCAGAGTAGCACAGAGATCCTTAAGACCATGAATATCTCATGAATGACAGACAAATGGTAAAAATCACTATAGGTAGAAAAGCAAAGCAGACTCTAATTAAAGTTCATATAACACTGAAGTTCAAGTGAACAAAGATCAGGAACACCCTGTCACTATCACTTCACTACTTTGAGAGGCCTCTTAATTGCTGAGACCCACAAGAATTGTGATTAGAAAAATAAAACAAATCATGAAAGGTTTCAGCAACAGCTTCTCACTCTTGGACTTCTATGAAGCCCAGATAAAAAAGAACAATGAGCTGAGGGTAAGTTTATTAATATCAGGTGCTAACCAAGTGGAGAGTAAAATTATTGATTAAGAAAGCATGAAAGAAGAGATATCACTCCACTTGGATCATATTGCCAATAACTAATTTGTCTACCCCTTCCATCTCTCTAACAAACTACCTTTATTTTTTATAACGCAGCCATCTTCTAGACAGACCAGTAAAAACTGATTCTGACTGCTCTGGTGCAGTGCAGTATGATAAACAAGTTGGTGTAGGAATCCAAAACTTTCTGTCAGCATTGTAAACCAATGTTTCAGATTGTTGGATATTATTTGAGATGATTCAATAGACTTTGTCACTATGCGTCCAGAGTTGGGATACATGCCTAAGGACTAAGGAAGTCACAAGAAACAGATATAAGGCACATATTTTCTCTTAATGAATCACTACATTGCTTTAGAAGAAAACAGTGACTCCAGCTCCAAATGAAGAGCAAGAAGAAGAAACGTTTTCTATCCTGTTTCTATTAGAGAAAGTAACAGGAGGGTATCATACAAAAAACTGGATATAAAGTGAGACAGTATTTGGGTCGGAAATTCACATTTCAAGATAGATTGTTTAAAAAAAAACAAAAAAACTTTATAGTCCACACAAGCAAATTTCTGGAGACCTTCAGTGCACAAGAAGCCTATCTCCAAATACGGATTAATCAGAATTATCATACAGTTCTATGATCCGCAGTAAAAGATTACCATTTTCAAATTTGTGCACACCTGTTTAGTTGCAAATCTGCTATCAGCATATTAACTAAAGTGATGGCACCACTGCTGGTCCTACTATATGGGGTGCACATTCTCTTACACACTTTCATGGATAAGTTAAGATATATTCTGCTTCATGGGGTGAGGCAGTAAAGGACATGAAGAGAGTCAGACCAGGTCGTCAGAGCATCAGAGAACAGCTTTCTTTGTGACTGGAGATTCAGTACCAATTCTCCCACAAAAACCTCAAAAGATGACAAAGGTTTTGGCTGGCATGCAACTCTAGAGAACAGGATGTTACAAGGCCCAGGGAGATGCAGGAAAAGACGTTCTTCACATCAGAAGGCACTAGAGGCCATTTGTTTGGCTTTGTTGGGATAAGCGACTGTTCTGTGGGGGAAAGCGGTACTAGTCATGACAATGTCACTTCAAAGTCCTGTAACAGCAGGCAGAAGAACTCACTTTTAGGCACTGGCAAAAATAACAGATTCCATTCTTCGTGGGTAAGATTCTGATTTCCCTCAGTGCCTCAGGGGAGTTAAAAGCTCTTTCCTGGAGGTACCCTTGTCTTATAAAGTTTTCTGACAGATTAGTGTTGAGTTTGGGGACTTCTTTTGTCCTAAGGTGATATCTGCTTATCATATGCAGCAAAGACTGTCCCTGTGTGAGTTCTCTCTGAAATTGACCTCTGAACAAATTTTACTTCATTTCTCCATACACTTCTTGTATTGGTGGCATGGGTCAGAATAGATTTTAATAGCAATACTCAGCTGCAGGTTGCTTACCACACAAATATAAGGAGATTCACATTTAAAATTTTGAAATTCAAGGAATGCATTTATTAACATTTAGTACCTTTAGGGAACAATGTATAGGGCAAACCAAAGAGGAAGGCAAATTAACTTTGGTTTGTGTTTACATCTAGCGCAAAATACGGTTTTCGCAAAAATACTTATCCATTTTATCAGAGACTGAGTGAGATCTCATTAATTTTTATTACTACGTGCCCTAATTTCCGTTTCTGTATTCCTGTGCAAATAAAACCCGCGTGGCCATTTAAAAAAACGTATATTCTTTATTCATTTATTTTGTTACTTATGCCTCTGCTGTCCAAAATAAAAAGACAATAGTGAGGGGTGGATTATAGGAAGGCTCTAGCAAAGTCTCACACAAATATCAGTGAAAAAGAAAAATCATTCACCAGAACAACAGGGGGGCTGGCAGATGGACAGCAGGAGCGGCTGCTGCATGTTGTTCAAGGAGTTCTACTTTCTGGAAAATGGCAAAAGGAAACCACATCAAAAGCAGGTAAATATAATAGGGGCAAATGGCAAAAGGCAGATCAGAGTTTGGACTCAAGAAAATCAGCAATTAAATTTGAGATATTTTGCCTTGTCAATGAATACTTAATACACTGCAATTTTATAGTTCAGATTTTGTGTCAAAGGTTTAAACTGAGAAGGCCAAAGACTGCAGTGCTATATCAACAACAGTTCTGAATCCATACCATGTGCAAGCTTCCTCTAAAATCATATCAAGGACTGGATAAGTGCAAGACCTCATAACATGACAGAGTAAGACACAACTCTAAACTCAGACCCAGCACAATCTCTTACCATGGCACAGGTACAGCTCTAACTAAGGTCTTGATAAAACTCATGCACTATTATAGAACAATTACTGTAGCATATAGAAAGAAGGTATGCAGCCAGTAGCAAAGCAAGTTAAATGAATACATTTAGACAAACATATAGCTTCTCAGCCGAGTACCTTGTAATTGAGCACCAGAAACTTCATCTCTTCCAGCAGCTGCAGAATCCAGCGGTCTTTCTTTATCTTTTCCAGTCCCTCACTTCCAGCTTTCAGGAATGGGTTGGTGACACCCCACAGGATCCCAACCAGAACCATGCAAACAAGCTCAACTGAAACAGAAAAACACAATATTACTTATCATCCCCTAAAGATTCCTGAAGTACACGTTGGCTTGTGCTGCTGAATACCATAAAGTGATCAAATGGCCATCGGTCCACTTACAAGTTTCTTTCTAACCTCACCCAAAGAATCTGGGGACAACTTGTTCTGTTGCCTGTAACAGTGGAAGGAGACTGACGAAGAATGGACAGATTTTCAAACTGTCTCTTGCTTTTCATTTGTAAAATACCTGAATTCAACGACAGATTTTTTGTATCACTTGCCTTTTTAATGTTTAGATATTTAGGCCCTCATTACGACCCTGGCGGTCTTAAGACTGCCACATTACGATGCAACGGTAGTGCCGCAGTCGGACTGCCAGCACCGCCAGTTTTCCTCCACAGGATTGTCTGGTGGTCCTAATCCGATTACGACCCCCCTCTCGCCTTCAGTTTCATGGCGGTAACCCCGCCACGAAAGGGCTGGTGGAGAAGGGGTGCAGGGTGCCCGGGGGGGGCCCTGCACTGCCCATGCACTTGGCATGGGCAGTGCAGCCCCCTCCCGCCAGCCCCGTTGCAAAGTTCTCTATCTGCTTTGCAGACAGAGAACTTTGCGATGGGTGTTAGTGCACCCTACGCTCTACAGCTTTGCCACTGGCTCTATTACGATCCAGCAACAATGCTGTAGGCCGTTTCCTGCAGGGCCAGTGGGCAACCATTCTGTTTCCGCCTACTGACCGAGCAGGAAACTCGTGATGGGGCTGGCTGGGAGGCGGCTGTACTGGCGCAACCTACCTGTTGGAACTTCAGCGGACGGGCTTTTAGGCTCGCTGAAGTCGTGACGACCCACTTAGTGTCTCAACATTACTGACACCTTGAAGGTGGCAAATGAAGTGCTGGTCATCATTTTGAAGGGTCTAAATAAGGATAAAGTTAGCAACAGTTGGAAAAGGACAGGCCTGCAAAAGTGTACAGGGATCGCAAGTTGCCATGCCAAGTGTGAGTGGTTTCTCCACATCTAGTTTATTCTTTGCTTTCTGGTACTTGGTGTTTAACTTTTTCCTTTATTAGTTTGAGACCAAAAGGGTTAGAATGCAAAAGAAAAACTGGCTAAGCTGGTCACACTCGACATGATACAATGTGAAATCATGGGAGTGGGCAAGCTACTCACACTTCATAATGAACTATTTGAGTACTGGGTTTGTTACTCACTCTTGGTAGAGGACAAATAGCTTGTTAGCCTGGATGAGCAAATAACGCCAGATAGAAAGCCAACAAAGGTCTTTGAAATGGGTCAGCTATTGGCACAAGTCATCCGAAAGCTTGATTCATCAGAAAGTGGCCAGATTCTTACAACTTTTATTGAACAGCTAAGCCCTCCGATGCTGTGTACGTTTTTCAACCAGATATGGAGCAATTTTCAATCTTGTGACTGGGCCAAGGGTGGAGTATTAATGAGTCCAAATTAATCTACTACTACACTCAAGGACGTAATCTGCTTCCTCTTCACCTCAAAATATACAACAGTACAATAGCATTAGCAATTTCTTCTACTTTTTAAAATTAGACTTTGAAAATAATACTTGACATCGTACTCAATAAAGAAATCTATAAGATTTATTATCCTCCCTTAATGTTTCATAGAGGTTGATCACTAGTACTAGCAGTGCCTCATTTATCACTAAAACCAGCTCTATAAATACAGTAGTTCTAAAAAAAACCTAAAGAAACACCACACACACTGCAACGATCAATAAAAGAAGCAGTATGTCTACTTCAACAGGTATGATAGGAACAGTAGAATAAGGTATCACTAGCCACAATAACGTCCTAAGAGGGAATCCGCTAGCATCAGAAAAGAAATGGATATCAATGCCCTACCTTTATGTACACAAGTCATTTGTAATATCTTCTCCACTTTCCTCTCATTTGTCCTCACTCTGGAACATATGCCCCAATCCTACTCTGTGACTCCACAATGCACAACGTATTCTATTACCATAACCGAAACCAAACCCTTTACCTAACCCCTCTCATCACTCTTTTTAAACCCTAACCTTTATCAATTTGTTAGGGTTCAATATTTTTATTGATTTTCAACGAAGCTTTTACACCACTTTAGTTGCCCTTTTAAACCCCTCCATTCCCCATAGAACTCTATTCTGTCAGTGTGGGTTAAAGAAGACATGTCCCCACCTCTAGACTTTTCATTCTAGTCAGTCTCTACCCCTTGCATTAACTTACCTTATTCGATTCCCCAGTGGGTTAGTGTGCATGTGCTTCACTCTAAAATGTTCCGGACTCGCAGACAACAAGGACAGGTCAGCTTTGTGAATTCTTTAGCCATATAGCCCATTACCAACTTCCATTGTTTACAAAAAGTCTTCTGCTTACTACCTGGGAGAGTTTTCTCATCGTCAGTCTCTACTAAACTTTTCGCAGCTGCATGGTAACTTGGGTATTAACTGTGTGCCTCAATGTGAGTAGTGTCTGTTTCAATGCAAGGAACAAGTGGAATATGAGCTTACCCTGGTTTGCGTGCGGGGGGTAGATTAACTCTGCAGGTGAGCCCAGTGAGATCACCTCTGGGCACTTTTTCTAAAGCGGATCCCATAATGCCCTCAATCGCTATTAAGACCTCTTTGCAGGATACTGGGCAAGGCCATAGTGTATGATTCAGTGTGACAGTTCCCCTACATTCCTTACATCATTAATTTGGATCTGTTTGGGCTATTCTGTGTAATTTGTCTGGGGTACTGAACCATCAGTATAATATGTTTAACAGTGTCCCTTTGCATCTGTGTGTGTTGCAAAGATGTATGACCTCACCTTATATCTTTCGACAGGTCATCATCTAGGTGTATCCCTAGTTCCTTCTCTCATACTGTTTGATGCTGTTTGTTGCACACGTCTGGCCTGGTTCGTAATTTGGATATGGTGGAGACAGCTTACTTTGAGAGGTTTTTCATTGAGGGGAACATATCAAAGTATGCTGGTTTCATTCCTTCCTTAATTTGGGGATGCATGATGCCTCTCTTGCCAATGTCAATAAATGTTTGCATTCTGCAAAACCAGTCATCCTTTACTTGCTGGAACAACCAGACCATTCCTTTCTGAAACATAACTTGCAGCGAACAGCGCCCTCCCCATATACCATAACCCAACACTTCTCATGCCTTGGGAGAAATAGGGTTTCCCATGTCGAGGTGAGCAGGAACATCATCAGCGCTTGTGCTGCTATCTATCGTGCTTGTTGACTGAATGCTTTTTGGCAGGCAGGGAACCTGCCCTGCCAGTATTTTTTCTTGTTGACACGGTAGGGAATCTTAGTTGCACTGCCTGGTCTGAAATTTGCATGCCTTCCTTTGGGTTTGTAGATACCTTTGCCTCTTCTGCAACATGAGTAATCCTGGCATCTTAGTTGCGGTTTTTAATAAAATCTCTCGTAATACAGAGGGGAAGGGCCTCAAAGATTAACAGAGTATTCAAGAGGACCAACATCTTTACTGCTGTGATGCCCAAGAAATGTGCAGTGAGCTTCCAGCTCCCATTTGGTTTCAAGAGAATGGTCATATTCTTTACTCTGATTTCTGGGGGCCTGCAAGATAAGTGTATGCCAAGCTAGAAAATGGTAGTCCCCCACTTTGTAAGCGGGGTCGACTGTTAGCTCCCTCATTTACGTCTTGTCGCATGACAGGTTGAATCCCTCGGACTTTGTTGTGGTAATTTTGAAGCCTAATATTTTCTCGAAATTTTGTAACTCCACAAGGTTAGTAATGACATCAGGGACTCCACCACCAAGGCAAGGATTTTGTCAGCACATATGGCTAATTTGAATTAGTCTGGGCATAGTTTGATTACTTTTATGGCACTGCCTATTCTAATATGTTGAGCAAGAGACAGCAAGAAAAACACATAGTTAAAGGGGAGAGATTGCTCCCCTGCTTCGTCCCCTTGCTATTTGGATTTTTTTTTAAGGTTTCAGTTGACTCACAGACTAGCTGTAGAGGTGTGATATCTTGCTAATGTCCATCTTAGGTCTTGCCTTTTCCCACATTTTTAAGTCAGTCTCCTGAAAAAGCCACGTCCACATCCAATCAGAGGAGGACTTTTCTGCATATTTTGTGTGGCTGTGCTGTTTTACAATGCTATATTGCTTATGCAAAATCTGCTCTGAGCTTTTTATGGATCAAATCTGAAGAAAATGCAACCACTGAGATACAAAAGTTCCAGTTCGGCATACAGAAGTCCATCCACTGAGTCCCTGTTCTATTGCCAAAAGGGACCTCCCCGTCTGCCTCCTCCTTGCAACCAGAAGGACAGGTGGCCAACGCACAAAAATCTGTTAAGCTCCGAGCTCCGTACATGGTAAAACAAAACATACAAATAACGAATAATACACTAACTGTGCTTCCCCCCCAAGAGGCCGTGCCCTTCTCCCGTCTCCCCGTTTTCCCGCTCTTCCCCCTCACTGAATTGCCCTAGTCCTCCCCAAACTCCCTCAGGACGGGCACGCTCACAGAGGTTCAAGTCAGCCCCAATACTCTCAGATAAGCCGGGCATGTCAACTCATTAAATTCTGTGGATAAAATCTGAAGGAACGGTCTCCATAGTGTGCCCAGGTCACCCACTCGCTGCTGAGAGGCCAGAGTAAGCTTCTCCATTGCCAGAATGAACCACAGCTTCTGCAGCCAGGACATACGTCAGTACCCCGCCCGTGCCCCACAAAGCTAGTATCAACTGCAGCGCCGCATTGAGGGCCAGGGCCTTCTGCCGCCCCTTTAGCGATCGCAGGGGAAAGGTGAGGGGATTGGGTAGACACAGCAGGACGTCCAATGGAAATCTAGGAATCTCGGTATGGAATGCTTTATCAATATCGTCTATAATGCTCTACCAATTTCTTTTGAGCTTGGGGCAATGCCAGACCAGATGCACAAAGGTACCCGGGCCACCACACCCCCTCCAACAAAGGCTAGACTTGGTGGGGTACCATGCGTGTATCCTTGCTGGGGTATAGTACCAGTAAGAGGCCACTTTATATGCTGTCTCCGTCCCTGCTGCGTTATAGGCAGTATGATGTATTCTATAAAAGATATTGTCCCATTCCTCTTCAGAAAGCTCCCTCTCCAGCTCCCTCTCCCATCTCAACTGCCCCTTAGACTTAGGCGGACGCCCCTCCCCCTGCAGAAGCCTATAAAGTTCTGAAATTACTCGTCTATCATCCTTCTTCCTCAGGAGCCATTTCTCAAACGGCGTGAGCGGCCTATCCATTAATGCTCTATTAGCCGGCAAAAGGGCCCAGTGCCGCACCTGATAGTACATCAGCCTATCCGCCTCTGTCAAGCCATATGTCTCCCTCATCTGGTCGAAGGGAATCACTCCTTGCTCATCAAAAAGGCTCCCCACCCTCTTACAACCCCCATCATACCAACGGCGCAAACTTTCCACGTGGAGACCAGGCTCAAAATCTGGATTCGCGCCTATCGGAGTCATCGGGGACGGAAACGACGTAAGCCCCGACCGACAAGCCACAACGTCCCATACACGTAACGTTGCTCCCGTAATCGGGGAGGAGTAGAGGGCCCCACCCTGTGACGCCGCCGGAGCCAGGGCTCCTTCCAAATATGAGAGCCCGCCACCGCCTGATCCATAAAGCACCAATGTTTCTCAGTAAGTGGGCGACTCCACTCTAAAAGAAAACGCAACTGTGTCGCCTAAAAATATCGCAAAAGGCAGGGTACCGCCAGCCCCCACTCCCCCTTAGGGCGGTACAAAACCCGTTGCGGGAGGCGTGCCGGTCGACCATCCCAGATAAATCTCAGAACTGCCGATTGAAGAGTCGCTATCGTCCGAGGCGGTGGAGTCAGGGGAAGTGCCTGGAACACATAAAGTATACGCGGCAAGACTGTCATCTTCACCACCGACACCCTACCCAGCCAGGAAGGTTTATGTTTCCCCCAAGATTCCAGGTCCCGCTGCACCTCACGAACTAACTTCGTGTAATTCAAGCTCGCCGTCTTTGCAAAGGAAGACGCCAGGTCAACCCCCAGATAGGAAAGGAGAGAGGTCGACCAGAGAAAGGGGTATCAGGCTCTCAAGTCCTCCTCATGCTCCGAGCTTACAAACAAACTAAGGACCTGGGACTTCTGCATGTTCACCCGGAATCCAGAGACCCGGCCGAACTCAGCAATTCTCTCCATAAGCGCAGGCAACGAAGTTGCGGGCTCCGCCAGGGTAAGGATCATATAATCTGCATACAAGGTAATGAGATGGTGATCACCTCCGAACTTCACGCCAGAAACCAAGGGGCTGTCTCGTAGACGCTGCGCAAAGGGCTCCATATATAGCGCAAAAAAGAGAGGAGAGAGCGGGCACCCCTGTCGAGTCCCTCGTCTGATGGGGAACGGCAGAGAAAGCGTACCATTAACCCGGACCGGTGCCCTAGGAGACTGATAGATACATCGGATCCACGCCCTAAAACCGGGGCCTAGTCCATAACGCTCCAACACCCTAAAAAGATACGGCCAATGAACCCTATCGAACGCCTTCTCTGCGTCAATAGAGAGGAAGAGTGCCTCCCTGCGGGATCGATCAGTTTTATCTATCAAGTGAAGAAGCCGCTTAGTGTTGTTGCTGCACTGTCGGTGCGGTATAAAACCTGCCTGGTCCGGATCAACAAGACCCGGCATATAGAAATTAAGGCGGTGGGCGAGTATTCCAGTGAATAGCTTGGCATCTATATTCAGGAGCGAAATCGGCCTATACGAAGCGCACTCCTCTGGGTCTTTCCCAGGCTTATGTATAACTGCAATGGTAGCGTCTAACATACTGGGCGCTAGGACTTCCGCCGTCCGGAAGGAGTTGAAGAGCCGCACCAAAAGCGACACGAGTTCCGCGCAAAAGATCTTATAAAAAAAGCGCTGTAAAACCACGGGGCCAGGGGACTTCCCAACCTTTAGGCGTGAAATCACTGATATGACGTCTTCCGTCCTTATAGGCTGGTCCAAGGAAGACGCCTCCCTCTCACCAAGAGGAGTAATTGCTATGCCCTTCAGGAATATATCCAGAGCCGCACTGCCCCGATCATCTGCCGCCTATAACCCCCGATAGTACTCCGCAAACGCCTCCGCAATCTGATCACTCGTTCACACCCCCCCCCCCAAAGGGGAACGGACCGGTTTTATTGTCGACACTGAGCGTTGTGCTCGCAACCGGTACGCCAAAAGCTTCCCACACCTATTGATCCCAATGTAATATTTATGCTTGAGACGCACTATTGCATACTCCGCCCTGTCCCAATCTAGCTGTTTCAACTGTTGCCGCGCCTTCTCCAACTCCCGCCAGATTCTAGGCACACCAGTGGACTTATGGGAGCGCTCTAGTACCACCACCCTCCGTTCCAGCTCCTCCCTCATCTCTCTCCTTGCTTTATTGTCTCTAGCTGACAGCGACATTACCTCCCCCCTCAGCACCGCCTTCAAAGCCACCCACAGAGTCTCCAGACAGGTGCTCCGGTCGTCATTGAAACTAAGATAGTCCGTGATCACACGCCAGAGTGACTCCTCCGTTGCCCCGTTCTGCAGTAACGAATCCCTAAAGCGCCACCTCGGAGTACCTACCCGGCCCATGTCCATAGTGACCTCTACAGTAATAGGAGCATGATCCGTCAGAGCCCGAGGCTCAATCGTGGTCACCCTAACTCGGGAGATGAACTCCTAAGAGGCCAGAAAAAGGTTGATCCGTGCGTACGTCTTGGTCGCCGCTGAGTAAAAGGAATAATCCCGAAGTGTAGGATGCGCCTTCCTCCACACATCCTCCAAACCACTCTCAGCCAGCCACTGTCGCCCCGCAGCTGTCAACGCCCCAGTCTGCCCAAAACGGTGTCCAGAGCGATCCAACTCATTATCCATCACCAAGTTAAAGTCACCTCCCACTAAAATGGCGACATCTGGCGAGTTAAGCATCGGAGAAACAACCTGTCTCAGGAAGGTTTCTTGCTGGGCATTAGGAGCGTACATGGAAGCAATAGTAAAGGAGAAGGCCCCCACTCGTATTCTAATAGCCAGAAACCTGCCCTGCACCTCATGTATTTTTGCTACCACTTCCCCAGAAAAAGTCCTCGAAAGCAGTATCGCTATCCCAGCGTGTTTTGTGGCGACTGAAGACCAGAATTGCCTAGGTAACCACTTTGAGCGCATGCGAAATGTGTCCTTGTGCAATAAATGCGTCTCCTGTAACAAACAGATATGACTCCCAGACTTCTCGAGACCTGACAGGATCGCCAACCTCTTAGTCGGGCTGTTAAGCCAGCGGACATTCAAGCTTAGACATTTAATAGCCATGCATCCTACAAGGAAGATCGCTCAGGAGGGGAGGGGCCCAGCGGGGAACCAAAGCCCAGAACAGCACCTAGGCCACTCCAAACAACAGGGCCAGTCCGCTAAGACACCCAGTGAACAGAATCTCGGGGAAGCACACCAACGTACAACCTTTACGCACAACAGGTGCTCACAACATAAAAGTCCTCTCACACTCATCTCCAAAGAGGTAAAGTCTCAACAGGGGCAGCAGAACCACTCAAGTTCGTCGAGCAAAGTCCAATGACTCCACCGCCCAGGCCCCTCTCAAACGGCCGTTAGGCCTAAATTGATGCGACCCATTTCAGTCCAGCCATCCTCGGCCGCCCCCCCTTAAAACACTGGTCCCAGCGGCTACGCTACTCAATGCAGATTGCCGTTCCAGCGCCTGCTCTGACGTTGTAGGGCGCTGCTGCTTCCTCCTTCTCTCCTTTCGCCGCCAGCGCGGGCAGTCCCCGCCAGCCGGCACCACCACCTGCGCCAGCATCCCGGCTATCACTCTCCAGGCGCAGAATCCGTCTCGCCTCCGATACTGACTTCACTTGCCGAAGCTGATCCTTCCATCGGAATACAAGGCGGAATGGGTTACCCCAAGAATAAGACACGTTGTGCGCTCGCAAATGCTCTGTAATGGGCTTAAATTCTCGCCGCCTCTGCAAAGTCCGGATCGAAAGGTCCTGAAATAATTGGAGCGTGTGCCCTCTAAAGTGGACCTGCGGAAGATTGCGAGCTCGCTGCAATATGCTTTCTTTAAGCCTGTAGCAGTGGACACATGCCAGAATATCTGGCGGACGTTCCCCGGCCCCACCAGCGCGGCCCACTCGATGAACTCTATCCAGCGTAATCTCCCGGGTCGCCTCCAGGCCAAGGACTGAGCGGAACAGCGCCACCACAAAGTCTCCAGTGTCTTCCTTCTCAGCCCCAATCGGCACTCCTCTGATGTGAATATTATGTCTTCGCGACCGGTTCTCTAAGTCCTCCACCGCAATCTGAAGGAGATCCTGCTGCTCCCGCAGACGTATGAGCTCCTGTTGCATGCCTGCCACCTCCTCACCGCAGGAGATCTCATCATCCTCAACCTGTGCCACCCGCTCACCCAGGGACGTGACCTCCACTTGCAGCTCCTTCACCTCTTGAAAAATGTCCCTACGGAGTTCCTGCAGATCACTCCGGAGCGAGTCGAGCAAGGAGGTAAGGAAGCCCTTCGTAACTGGGGCCCCCTCGTCCTCCTCCATCTCCCCTCGTACCTCTGGAGACTTCGTCGCAGGCGGCCCTTCAGCAGCTCCGCCCGGCACCAGGCGGGCTCCGGTCAGCATTTCTCTCACTGTCCGGTCCCGCTTGGGCTTGGAGGCCGCCATCACGCCTGGTACCCTACTGTGACCGTGCAATCACTCCAGCAGGGGCCTCCTCGCCTTGTCCTACGGGGGGCCAGGCCACCACAGGCCTCGTGTTACTGCCAGCAGCCACGGATCTCTCCGCTCCCAGACTCTCTCAGGCCAATCGCCACTCAATTGCTTCCCCCAGCTCCAGGTAGGGCCACCGTGGGCCGACCGCACCGCCGACCGGTGGCTCAGCCCCTCCGTGCCCCTGTAGGCTGCACCACTCCGGTGCAGGAGCAACCCAGGAGAGCTCTGGCCCGCCCGCCCGCCAATTCATCTGGAGGCCCCACCCTCCAGGGGGGCCAAGCAAGATGACTGTGCCGACCTCCAGGGGTCCCCCGGCGCATGACTCCGCACCAGGCCCCGGCATGGTCCCTGTTGCGCTCCGGCACCACAGGACCCTCCTGGGCCACTGCCGCTTCACCATGGGCGGCCGACAGACTGCTGCCAAAGAGCACGGGCTCAGGCCGCTAGGCTCCGCGCCGCCACCCCTCGCTGCTGAGGGCGTCCCCGACTCCCTCCGGGCACCCGCCGCTCCACAGCATCGGCCGCTAAACCAGGGCACCCCGGGCCATCAAAATCCGGGGTCGCAAGGTGATCTCTGAGGCCTGGGCGGTGGAGCTCGGACAAACGCGTCCGCTCACGCCCTTCCTCTGAGCTTTTTAGCAACTGCCTTTCTCAGCAGTTTCAACTATGTCACTTCTGCAATGAATCACCCTCTAAAATCTGCCTATAGAGTATCCCACATAGTAGAATAACTTTGTTAATGTCACTGATTTGGAGCGAGTCATTGATTTCTTGTGTCAAGTTTGTGAAGATCACAGGTCCCTAAAGAGGGCTCTGTTTAGTTTCCAAATGCCCCATCCCTTTTACTGCTCTCCCCGCATCATGCAAGAGAACATGTTACTAAGCTGTGATCAGAGAAGGTCAGGGGCTCCTCATCCATGTCCTCGGCTTGGACAAGCAAGTTTTTTTCTATGAGGTGGTCTAAGCAGGCACGGATGTTGTGTACTACTGGAGCGTGTGCAAAGTCCAACTGTAGTGGGTGTCTGTCACCATATGTTGACAAGTGTTGTGTCCTCAAGCCATCCTCTAGCTCTGGGTGAATGGCTATTGTTACTCCATATCTGTATTGGGTCTTGTTTCTCTTTTGGTCCATCACCACATTTAAATCTAAGATGTTTAGGTTTAAGATCATTCTGCTAATGCTTTATTGTGCCTATTACTGCATATAGAGAGGTTTCTTGCCCCATGTTAGGTGAGTAGATGGACATTAAGGTTTAATGGGACTCATCTCTGTGTCCCTATACTGCTACCCACCACCCACCCCAGTCCCACAATTGTGTGTCCCTTTTTTTGCTTTACAGTGAATTGAACGTTTTTGTGTCCCTATATTTCTACCCCCTCAGCTTGACCACCTCTCGTATTATGTCCCATGGAATGAGCTGCTACTGCTTGGTGAATAGCCTTTTGTTTAAATATATTTCCTCTTTTCCATTCTGCTCATTCCTGAGAGAATAATGGTCCTTTGCCTCGGTCTCATCTGGCTCTTTCACACCCCTGATGAATCTTTGGAGCTGTTGAATGCTATTCTTGTTGCATTGAAGTATTTTCTTCTCATCTTGGCTGTTGTTCGTACAGCTGTGCTACACCTCTTTTGAGCTGGGACCATGCAGCCATCTTCCCTTTCTGGACTCACTTGAATAGTTCTTGGTGGTTGAGCTCTAGATTCAGAATGTCAGAGACTTCTTTCAACAATTTAGTCAATCACCTGTTATTTTTCCAGCAGACGCTGGGGTGAAAAGGGTGTCCCTATCTATATCTTATTTCCAATTTTCATGAGAGACATCATACTGGTCTAAAATGATTCTTTTCCATAATGTGCTCATAGATAAGCTTTGGAACACCTGTATTACTTTCCCACTGAATAGATTAATCATCCGCTTTTCTTCGAGGTCATAGTTGTGTAGCCTGGGGGGAGTAGCTCTTCTATCATGCCCTGGTACCGCCCTCTGTGCCCCATCTATATTTATAGGGCAGTCTTTCAGATCTTATCGGACGGCTTGGCAGAGATCCTGGACTTATATTTTGATGTTCCTAGGGCTGCGGAGGTGTCAGGGCCCAGGACTACAAATAGGAACAGGATATGTGACACCTTACGGGGGCAGGCCCTCTACTGTTGGATGTGGAGAAGATCCAGAGTGGAGGAGGTGGGGGAGCGGAGCTGGTAGAGCACCTGGTGGGATCTCTATGCGCGTCCCCCCGACCTGAAGACATACGATGACCTGCTGGGGCAGACCCTGGTCCCGCAGGGCTCTCCTCTGCCCCTGGGGGCATCATGGCGAGAGACAAGCCCTCTGCCTCAACATCACAACAAAGGATAGACAAATTTGCCAAACACACCTCCTCAGCAGAGGAGACTGGAAAAGCTGGGGGTGAGGGGGAGCAGCAGGTGGAGGGCCCCCAGAACTCTGTCATATTTCAAGTAATCAAAGACCTCAAAGATACCCTGGAAGGTAAAATTGGAGAACTCAAGAAGACCTTGCTTTGATCCGACAGGACCTGTGGAATATGATGCACAGGGTCACAAAGTTTGAAAGCAGGCTTTTGGAAACCGAGGACACAGTCAAGTTGCATGAAACTTGCCTCGTGACCCTGCAGTGTCACAGAAACAAGATGGAGGCCCGCCTGGAAGATGTGAAGGACAGGTGCAGACGCAACAACTTCCGCATCGTGGATATCCATGAGCGGCAGAGGAAACCTTGCCCACCTCCTTCATTTTCAACTAGCTTAAGAGATGGGTGCCGGTGGTGGACCTATTGAACTGTTTTTTTGTTGAACTAATGCATCATGCCCTGACGGCCAGACTGCCTGCTGGGAGCCCCCATCGACCCTTCATAGTTCAGGTGCTCTGCGTTGCAGTCAACTGATCGACACGTGCTGCAGGGTCACTGTTTTGCCACTCCTCTCCAATGATGATTATCCCTGACTATACCCTAAACGTTCAACAACACCTGCGATCTTTCTAAGAGGCCAAGCAGAAACTCAGCCACAGGCATAAAGTATATGCTCCTCTTCCTGGCCCATTTGAAGGTTATCTTTCAAGACAAAACATTGTTTTTGACACACCTGAAGCCACTTTGGTCAGGATTGAGGAACGCCCCAACCTTTGTGGTAGGAGGCCCCTTCACCCATGAGGACTGGGGCTGGAACCAGTGGAGGGATAAAAGGGGGAGGAGAGGGCACAAGCAATCTCCCAGGTGAGTGGTGCACAGCTACTAAGAAACACTGGTGGTGCAGGGAACAGAGAGCCCAATCGATGGGGCCAGAGAGTCCTCAAGACACAGGATGCTTCCACAACCAAAGAGAGGGCACCCCATTACATTGCATGACCACTGATTCTACACTAAACCCTCCAAACATTACTTAGCGTCACCAGAGGCACTGACTGACACAACACCAACTTATGCACTAATATGGAGCACAGCAAACACACTAGGTGCTTACAGTTAAAATCACCACCACCCCCAATCTGTCCTATCACTTCCCACCCTTGAGAAGTTTGTCTACATCAAGTTGAGGGGTTAGGTTGTTGGGAGTTTGGAGGGGGGTTAGCTCATAAGGGGGATGGGAACATCTTAGATAGCCAAGTTGGCTTCTCCCCTAGAGGAACACAAACGGTACTCCTAGTTCATGAAGTATAGGAAAGGCACTACAGGCGGAGGAGTCGGGGATAGTTTCCAGGGCCCACACAACTATGTCACCCAGACTGGACTTTATGGGGAGGTGCATGACCTGAGATCACCACTGGGGCTGTCGATCCTCTCCTAGAATATAAATGGATTACTCAATAAAATCAAGCGCAGCGGAGTGTCAGGGCAGCTTACCCCTACGGCACAGACATCCTCTTGTTTCAAGAGACACACCTCATGGGCAATCATTGCCCCTTTCTGGCCCGCAGAGGCTTTAACCAGGTTTATCATTTGGGATTCCATCGTGGGTCAAGGGGGGTGGTCATTTTGGTACGCAAGCAGGTCCCCCTTACGGTGACAGTTTGGGCAGGTAGTGGCAGTGTCAGGCACACTGGGGGTGTTCCCCAATCTCCATCATCAGTATCTATGTCCCCTTCCTTTGCCCGCTGACTTCTTGAACAGATTAGGCGCTCTCCTCTGGGACCTGCCCAAGGCACAGAGGTTCATGGGGGGATAGGATTTCAATGGTGTCTGTGACCCCAGATTAGATTGTTCTTTCGGGTCCTCTGCTGTTGGAGGGGGTCCCACACTAATGTCTGGCTTCTTGCATAATATGTGGGTAGTAGATTTGTGGAGGGCACACCACCTCATGGAAAAGGGATATACCTGCTACTCTAGAGCCCATCGCTTCTTCTCTCATTTAGACTGCCTCCTGATGACCCGTCAGGAGGGCCACCGAGTCCAGAACATTTGCTTGTTGGCAATGGGTCTCAAATCAGTCCCCCCTGAGGATGGAGGTGGTGTTGGGCCCTCCTTGGGCCGTGACGTGTTGCCGATTGAGCAGTTGGTACCTGCAGAGGAAGGAATTCAGAAAGGCATTTATGCAAATGTGCAAGAGGTTCTCTGAGGAGAACCACGGATCAGTTTACTCATCCAGGGTTATGTAGGGGGTCCAGAAAGTCACGTTTCACAGCAAAATAATACGCTTTTGCAAGAGCCAGCGTACTTGTGCCGGCCAAAGTGGAAGACCTCGAAACAAAGGTGCTTACCTCAGAGAGGCAGTAGATGGACAGATAAAAGAAGAGCTTCTTCAGGACCCCTTCACGCCCAATTCATCCTTAAACAAGAGTTCACTCAGGAAGCTCAGGAGGTCTGTAGCCACATATATCAATGGGGTCATAAAGGAAACAAAACTTTGCACTGGCTCTGCACTCCCCGAACGTCTGGGGCTCCAATCACATTTCTGGAGAACACCGAGGGTGCCCACCTCATCGGCAGTGAAGATACAGCGGCTGAGTTTGCAACATACTATGGCAGTACATACAGAGCGGCCCCCCAGAGAACCTAAGACATTTAGTGGCAGATGTGCCCCTATCACGCCTGCCACCTGGCATGCAGGAATCTTCAGAGGCGGAAGTCACTTCTGAGTAACTCAGGGTGGCACTGGGACAACTCTACACAGGCAAAGCGCCGGCAACTAATGGATTCCCGGCCAAATTTTGGTGCTTGCTCTGGCACCTTGTTGCTACGTACCTTCAGCGAGGCCCTGGAACATGGGGAGTTGCCCTGGGATTTTTGGGCACAGTGACTGTTGTAATTCCTAAGTTGGGTCTTCTGGGTACCAAATGTGAAGAGTACTGGCTGATATCCCAGCTGAATTTTGAGGTAAAGATCAGGGCTATGATGCTGGCCACTCGGCTAGCGGGAGCAATCCTTCACCTTATTCACCAAGACCAATCTGGATTTATGCCTCATCGGGCTACCAGGCACAACATTTGAAGAGTCTACAATGACCCAGAGCAGAGCCAGAAACTGACGGGCCACCAAGCACTGCTGGTAGTTGACTTTCAAAGTGTTCAAGTCAACTGGGACTAGCTTTTTGCGCTGCCATGCCAGTACAGTTTTGGCTCGCACTTCATTAGCTATATTCATGTGCTCTACACCAATTTAATGGCACAAATATGAGTGGGAGGACTGTCTCCAACTGGTTTAACTTCCAGGGAGGGACTCAGCAGTGTTGCCCTCTCTCCTCTTTATTATTTGCGCTCGTCATTGAGCCATTGGCAGCCTGGGTGCGATTGGATGCTCTGTTCCGCAGATTTCAGTGGTCCCAAGGTGTGAGCAACAGGATTTCCCCATGGATGATGAGCGATTGTTCCTGGACAACCATGAAAAATCGGGGCCCTGCGCCCTATAAATCCTACAGGCTTTTTAGACTTATTCAGGCCTCCATATGAACAAGGCTAAATCGTCCATCTACCCCATAGCTCTCTGTCCACAGTCCATAGCCCAGGCATCCATGCTAAAGATACTCCTGTGGGGCTTTAAATATCTAAAAGTGTATATTACTCTGGACAAAGTCAATGCATACAAGTCCAACCTACACTCCCTGATTAATGGGTCAGCGAAGGACACAAAATGTTGGTCCACATTACCACTGTCCCTACTGGGGCACTGAGCCATCTTTAAAATGGCATCCCTGCTGAAGCTCCTATACCAGCTTCAGACTTTTCCATATCCGGTTAGGTTCCCTTTGTTTGTAAGAGGTCATTCTTTGCTGTGAACCCTGCTGTGGGGTGGGGGAGCTCCATAGATATCTCTGGAGAAGTGCTACCGATTCACATTCAGTGCGGGATCACCACCCTTGATATACTTCTCTATTGCTGGTCAGGTCACCTTCTTGTCCTGAACGACTGGTGGTTCAATGAATTTGACAATCCGGCATACTTGTCAGAGGAATGGATCACGGGAAATTCTAGGCTCCCACACTTACGTTATGGAGACATCCGCCCCTCTCAATTACTCTCTACTATGCAAGTCATGTAGACGACGTGGACAGACACACTCAACTCTATGGGATGGGCTCACAAACTCACGCTGGAGACTTACTATGGCGGGGGACCCGACTTCCACAGGTAGCGGCCATTTGCGGTTTTTCCACCTGATACACCTTTGGCATTTCGGTACTAGAAGATGTCCTTCAAGATGGGTCACTGAAATCCTTTTTTTTTGTATTTTATTTATTTATTGAAAATCTACATGCAAGTGGTAACAGCAATAGAGATGAAATAGAAGCAGCAAAATATAATAATACAGTGGGGTACACATTGTTGCGGTGGAGCGATGTTGTGCTCTCTGACACAGGTATATAAAGTAGTACCTAACAAGTACCATAAAATGCACAGGGAATACCAGTGTATGATTACAGCCAAAAGTACAACAAGAAGAGCATAGTACATCACATGGTCAAACATCGGGTAAGCACACCTTTCTAAAATACAGAACCAGCCAAGTATATCTCTACAAATGGTCGTTGTCTAACTAATCTGGGTGCAACCATAGAAGGTATGTTCAAAAAGGATCCCAAAAATCTCGAGGGCATGCCTTTGGTGGCTGTGCTTTTGCATACACCCCTGCCCATTCTTCGCAGTGTGTCATACCTTTCAACCAGTCACTAAACTTTGGAGCAAGCCTGCTCCCCATCTCATCAACACGCTACGTTTGCCCAGTAAGAGAGCAAGGGCAATGACTCTCCGGTATTCTTTGGTGATCTCTTTAACATACCTCAATAGTACCATAATGGGGGTGAGTTGAAATTCCTGTTCAGACATGTCATGTGATGCAGTCAGGATATAAGCCCGGACTGTAGCAACCTCAGACAAGTGTATAAAAGCCGCCTCTGGCATCCCACATCAAAAACATTTAGTACTGATGTCCGAGTAGAATCGAATAAGGTCCATGGGGGAGAGGTATGCTCTGTGCAGATATATGTAATGAATTAAATGGAACTTGCCATTGGAGGACACCTCCTTAGTTTGTTGGCAACGGAAATCCCACTTGCATCCTTTATATCCTGCCCAAGGTCGACCTCCCATGCGAATGAAGCTTATGAAGGTCTGAAACTCAGTGGTATAGTGTACAGTGCATATATAAGTTTAGAAGGTTGTAGACTGTTAAGGAGAATGGTCAAAGGCGACAATTCTGGGAATTCATTGAGGAATGCATTAAAGAGCCATTTAGCTTCATGAGTAAGTTTATCGTTAGCAAGTATGTCTCCCATACTGGCCGGAACATCCACAATGTATTCCTGATAAGTCTTAAGTGTGTTAGCATTAAATAAGTTACCTAGTGTAAGGAGATGTCTCTTCCGCAGTGACTGTAAGATCCCCGAGGTGTCGCCCATCTGAAGCCTGCGGTAATACCTGATGAGTATATGTAGAATAAATCATTGTGACACCCCACATTGCAGTCAGTCTGTACCAGACCCAGACAGTGCAACACAAGGTATGAAAGTCCTTGGTTGGTCTAGGAGGGTGTGTAAAGGGAACAGACATTAGAGGGATAGGATCCATCAAGCCCTCTTCAATAACCACATGATGGGCATGTCTGCTATTATGGAACCAGTGGTGCATATACTGTATCTGTGCTACTAAATAGTAGACCTTCAAGTTAGGGGTCAAAAAACGCCCTTGTGCTCCGGAAATTGGAGAGTCTGCCACCCAATAAGAGGTTGTTTGCCCGCCCACACCAACTTGATCATGAGGGAACGTAGTTGAGTGAAAAAAAGCTTTATTAAGGAGGACTGGAATGTTATGGAACAGGCACAGTAATTTTGGGAGAATAACCATCTTCATTAAGGTCACTCTGCCAGCCAGTGAGAGTGGAAGGGTAATCCACCTGTGAATACGTGTCGGTAGTGTTTCCAAATAGACCCCATAGTTTTCTCTTAGTATAGTAGGAATATCTGTGTGATAACGTACGCCCAAATAGTGCACTGGATCCGTTTGCCACTGTAACTGAAAGGGGGTGCTAGGTTTGGTGATGACAGCTGTAAGGGGGAACATAACAGACTTAGTCCAGTTGATCCGGAGACCAGGCCAAAGGCTGTACTGGATTATCTCCAAGATAATTAAATGTAAATTGACATTTGGATCTCTAATCACTAACAGCATGTTGTCAGCGTGCATAGATAGTAACGTATATCAGAACCCCATGTTTATCCCTTGTTTATGATGGAACTCACGCAAAGCACATGCCATGGGCTCAATAGTGAGGACATAAAGCAGGGGCGACAGTGGGCAGCCTTGTTGCGCCCCCCTGCCAATTGTGAAGGTCTGAGACGAACTCCCATTTAAACTTAGTCTCGCCGTCAGATCTCTATAGAGCAGCTGCACCCATTTTACGAAGGACTGCATTCTAGTGAGCACTGACAGCAGAAATGTCCACTGAACGGTGTTGAAAGCCTTAGCGGCATCTAAGAATGTCAAAATTACCAGCAGTGCAGGGTCTAACTGATGAGTGAGGGCAAACAGAGAGCGAAGTTTATCCACCATAGAGCGATCCGGTATAAAACCTGACTGATCAGGGCATATTAAATTGGGCATCAGAGGCAACGAACTGTTAGCCTGCAGTTTAGCCAGTATGTTACTATTGACATTTATTAAACAAAGGGGGCAGTACGAGTCGCATCTATGTGGTGGTTTGTCTGACTTAAGGATTGTAATAATAATGGATTCTCTCAATGTTTGTGGATGTACGCCCTCCCGGAACGCTTCCAAGTAGACATCCAGTAGTATCAGCGCTAACTCATCAGCATAGATCCTGTAGAACTCTGCCAGGAGGTCAGGCGCTTTCCTATTCATGAGTTGTGTAACAATCTGTTTAATATCTTCAATCGTTAGCGGTCTGCAAACAGTCTCCCAATGTGCCAGATGCACCCATGCCAATGTGACTTGCTGCAAATAATTGTCCACCTCCTCTGACATGCTATGTGTGGATGGGGTATATAGCTTTCAGTTAAAGGCTACACATTCCCTCATGCTGTCAGTGGTAAGGTGAGAGTGCTCATCTAGAGTGTCAATAGTATGTATATAATTAGCAGATTGCCAGGGTTTAAGGAGCATAGCGATAGTGTGCCCTGATCTGTCACCCAGCCCATATTTTCTGTCCTGTGCATATCTGCTTAGGAATTTCCCTTCTCTCTCAGCTTCATCTCCACATGCCATTAAAAGGGTTTTCATGGGGTCTAATAGACCTTGATCGTTGGTCTATCAAGGTTCCAGGGTGAGAAGTTCCTGTTCTAATCTGGCAAGTCCCCCTCTAATAGATTTGAGGACACTGTTCCCTTTGGCAATATATTCACCTCGAATGAGAGCCTTAAAGGCCTCCCAGACTGTCACAATTTTAGTGACGGAGCCTACGTTTAGAGAAAAGTAGGACAAAATCGCAGATCGACTTTCTTCCTTAATCACTGCGTCTAGCAACATTTTGGGTTGGAGTCTCCAAAGCAGTTTGTGTACCATAGGGTTTGGCAAGTTAAGCAATAAGATTACTGGGGTGAGGTCTGATAAGGTTCTAGATGGGTGTCTCACATCCTGGGTCCACCCCAACACCTCCTGGGAACCCATCCAAAAATCAAGGCGCGAAGAAGTGTTGTGCTCTGAAGAATGGAACGTTTATTCCAGGGTGACGCCGTGTAATTCGCACCAGCAATGCAGCATATCAAACTTTGTCATGAGATCTAAGAACGCAGTATGAGCCTTCATCAGGCGTTGCTCGTGGAGACTGGTACAGTCCAGGTCTGCATTTAATACTAAATTGTGGTCCCCTCCCCAAATAATGGTACCGGGATCTACAGTTAGGCATTTTTCAAGGACCGTGTGAAAAAAGTCCAGACAGTCCACATTAGGAACATATGTATTAAGCAGAGTCACTTGCGTGAGATCCAGAAGGCCTTGAATTATTAAATATCTCGCATTCTGGTCTGCCAGTGTATAGGTAAGTCGGAATGGCACCCGCTTATGAATAATAATAGCCGCCCCCCAGCGTAGGATGATTATGAGGCAAAGTATTGATGTGTACCTCACAACCACGGAAACTTCGATCCCCTCTCTCGCAGTAAATGTGCTTCTTGCAGATAGATGATATATCATTATGCCTCTCAATGTAGGCCAGAACCTGGCGGCATTTGCGTGCGTTACTTAGTCCCCGGACATGCCAAGTGACGAACTTCAATGGCAACCCCTCATGTGTAGATATATCACTCATCTAATGTCATGGATGTCTATAGTGAAAAACCTAGTGTCTGTGTGCTCATCCAATTGTCACCACCAATCACCCACATATTTATTAAAGCAAACATTCCCATTCACCGCCCATCCCTTCCCTACCAAGAAGGACCCAATGTCCCAGTGAATCCAGAAAAGATTGTGAATAGGGTATTTGATAGAAAAAGGTAAAATGGTGAAAACATCAAGTAGTTCAACAAGAAACATTGCCATAGGCCTTAGGTGGCAAGAGCACTGATAGCACTGAAATGATCAGCTTAACAGTTTGCACTTCTAAACACATGAGAGGTAGCCCTTAATACATGTCAACAGTTTAGTACAAACAACAGCCCATTGCAGTTTGTCATAAAAAGGAATGGCTATTGTGTGAGTCTGGGCTATGAACCAGAAAAATGAACTGAAAAGCACAGTCTCTCTCAGCAGGCACACATCCCAGATCAAGAGTCACTCAAGTGTTCTTTGGAAGTCTTAGGATCAACTATTTCACATCGTCCAAGGACGAGGCGTTGTCCGCACGCAATTGTGGGGACAAAGAATTTATCTGCGGAGGGTGTTTTTGTAGGAAAGTAAGTGCTGCCGTCGAATCTGCAAAGATCTTATGTTTGCCCTTCCAGATGAATCGCAGCCGGGCAGGATAAAACATAGCTTATGTCATGCCTCATTTCTGTAGCTTCTTTCTAATAGGATGTAATTTCTGACAAGCATCTTGGCCAGCCTGTGTAAAATCGGGAAAGAGTTGTAACTGCATTCCTTCATGTCGAAAATCTTGCTTTTCTCGTGCCAGGAGAATTACTTGATCCCTGTCTCTATAATTAAGAAATCTCAGAGGCACCTGGAATTGGCCGTGGAGCTAAAGACCTATGTGCTCTCTCCACAATTAAGGTCTGGGAGAATTTCTTGTTGCCAAAGACTTTGAGCAGGTTTTCAATATAGTCTTCAGTGCACCATATCGATGTTGACACTAGAATGTGTAAAAAGAGTCATTGTTCCTCTTGGATCTGGCTTTCAAATCCTCATTCTTAATCTGGATTTTGCACATTTCCAGTTTCATCTCTCCCAGTAATTTCTCTTGTTGGATATGTACATCCTCAAAGTCCGAGATGCGCTGCTCCGCATTGTGTAGGCACGTCTGATGTGCGTCTATTCTGTTTGTCGTGTCTTCCATGCACTTAGTAAGAGAGTCAAGCTTGCCGTCGATAGCAGCCAGACTGGTGCGCAACGCTAGGAGAATAGATTTGAGATCTTCACCGGGGGAAGGAGTCCCATTCTGTCCCACAACCCCGCCCTCGGGGGCGAAGGGGTTGGCGGTGCTGTGAGGAGCGATGATTTCTTAGCTTCAAAAGTGATGTGCTGTTGCTTGGTATCAGATTTGCTCATCTTGCCACAAATAAAATGCAGCGCTGCAAGTAATTTGTAGTAGCCAAGGATATAGACTGGCCGAATTAGGATACAGGGAATCCCAGTAACAGGGTTACCATTGTGCAGTCAAAGGAACTCTGACGCGAGTGCTAGTTGCCGGTGCACTATAGGCAGGCAATAGCAGCATATATCATGTCGCACACGAAGCAGCAAACCCAGGCACTGTTTATTTATTGAAGTCAGTCAAGATACTTCAAACATACATCAAACACCTATTTCCCATTTAGTCTCGTCTGGTATGTCGTTAAATTGGACGCATTTGTCGTGGAGTCTGTTCTCCCTCAATGACAGGGGAGAGTCTCTTCCCTGCTGCCGCAGCAGGCCTGAAGACTGCGTGGTGAAAGGCCATGGCGTGAAGATGCCGGCGCATTACCATGGCAGTCCCCAGTCTAGCAAGTCGCCTCTATGGATCCCCTATAGTCATCCGGACATGCAGCACCCAGCCAGGGGCGCCTGCTGCCGTCCTCCTCACGTGCCACTGATCCCACGAGACTCCAGGACAATCCAGCAGCGCGAGCCCGACCTGGGTGGTCTTCCTCCAGGGCTTGCGAGACGGACACCACAACGGGAAGTGGCCACTGATATGGGTGTAGATCTACATAGTTAGTCCTCCAGCTGGTCAATAGTACAGACCAGACTGGGACGGCAGGCAGGATGAGCGCTCCGACCGGCAGAGCTCGTCTAGAATGCCACCATCTTTGAGCAGTGTTAGGCCACCCCGCTTGAATACGTTCTTTACCTGTGAGAGAGCGTAGCCTATATAATCCATATTAACATAAAATGATTATGAAATAATGTGTGATAATGCTGCATAGAAACTGTAATAGTAATTTTGCTTAAAACGTGTGTAAGGAAATGCCTCCTTGGCATGGTTGCCCCCTGACTTTTTGCCTTTGCTGATGCTATGTTTACAATTGAAAGTGTGCTGAGGCCTGCTAACCAGGCCCCAGCACCAGTGTTCTTTCCCTAACCTGTACTTTTGTATCCACAATTGACAGACCCTGGCATCCAGATAAGTCCCTTGTAACTGGTACTTCTAGTACCAAGGGCCCTGATGCCAAGGAAGGTCTCTAAGGGCTGCAGCATGTCTTATGCCACCCTGGAGACCTCTCACTCAGCACAGACACACTGCTTGCCAGCTTGTGTGTGCTAGTGAGGACAAAACGAGTAAGTCGACATGGCACTCCCCTCAGGGTGCCATGCCAGCCTCTCACTGCCTATGCAGTATAGGTAAGACACCCCTCTAGCAGGCCTTACAGCCCTAAGGCAGGGTGCACTATACCATAGGTGAGGGTACCAGTGCATGAGCATGGTACCCCTACAGTGTCTAAACAAAACCTTAGACATTGTAAGTGCAGGGTAGCCATAAGAGTATATGGTCTGGGAGTCTGTCAAACACGAACTCCACAGCACCATAATGGCTACACTGAAAACTGGGAAGTTTGGTATCAAACTTCTCAGCACAATAAATGCACACTGATGCCAGTGTACATTTTATTGTAAAATACACCACAGAGGGCACCTTAGAGGTGCCCCCTGAAACTTAACCGACTGTCTGTGTAGGCTGACTAGTTCCAGCAGCCTGCCACACCAGAGACATGTTGCTGGCCCCATGGGGAGAGTGCCTTTGTCACTCTGAGGCCAGTAACAAAGCCTGCACTGGGTGGAGATGCTAACACCTCCCCCAGGCAGGAGCTGTAACACCTGGCGGTGAGCCTCAAAGGCTCACCCCTTTGTCACAGCCCAGCAGGGCACTCCAGCTTAGTGGAGTTGCCCGCCCCCTCCGGCCACGGCCCCCACTTTTGGCGGCAAGGCTGGAGGGAACAAAGAAAGCAACAAGGAGGAGTCACTGGCCAGTCAGGACAGCCCCTAAGGTGTCCTGAGCTGAGGTGACTCTGACTTTTAGAAATCCTCCATCTTGCAGATGGAGGATTCCCCCAATAGGGTTAGGATTGTGACCCCCTCCCCTTGGGAGGAGGCACAAAGAGGGTGTACCCACCCTCAGGGCTAGTAGCCATTGGCTACTAACCCCCCAGACCTAAACACGCCCTTATATTTAGTATTTAAGGGCTACCCTGAACCCTAGAAAATTAGATTCCTGCAACTACAAGAAGAAGGACTGCCTAGCTGAAAACCCCTGCAGAGGAAGACCAGAAGACGACAACTGCCTTGGCTCCAGAAACTCACCGGCCTGTCTCCTGCCTTCCAAAGATCCTGCTCCAGCGACGCCTTCCAAAGGGACCAGCGACCTCGACATCCTCTGAGGACTGCCCCTGCTTCGAAAAGACAAGAAACTCCCGAGGACAGCGGACCTGCTCCAAGAAAGGCTGCAACTTTGTTTCCAGCAGCCTTGAAAGAACCCTGCAAGCTCCCCGCAAGAAGCGTGAGACTTGCAACACTGCACCCGGCGACCCCGACTCGGCTGGTGGAGATCCAACACCTCAGGAGGGACCCCAGGACTACTCTGATACTGTGAGTACCAAAACCTGTCCCCCCTGAGCCCCCACAGCGCCGCCTGCAGAGGGAATCCCGAGGCTTCCCCTGACCGCGACTCTTTGAATCCAAAGTCCCGACGCCTGGGAGAGACCCTGCACCCGCAGCCCCCAGGACCTGAAGGACCGGACTTTCACTGGAGAAGTGACCCCCAGGAGTCCCTCTCCCTTACCCAAGTGGAGGTTTCCCCGAGGAACCCCCCCCTTGCCTGCCTGCAGCGCTGAAGAGATCCCGAGATCTCTCATAGACTAACATTGCGAACCCGACGCCTGTTTCTACACTGCACCCGGCCGCCCCCGCGCCGCTGAGGGTGAAATTTCTGTGTGGACTTGTGTCCCCCCCGGTGCCCTACAAAACCCCCCTGGTCTGCCCTCCGAAGACGCGGGTACTTACCTGCAAGCAGACCGGAACCGGGGCACCCCCTTCTCTCCATTCTAGCCTATGTGTTTTGGGCACCACTTTGAACTCTGCACCTGACCGGCCCTGAGCTGCTGGTGTGGTGACTTTGGGGTTGCTCTGAACCCCCAACGGTGGGCTACCTTGGACCAAGAACTGGACCCTGTAAGTGTCTTACTTACCTGGTAAAACTAACAAAAACTTACCTCCCCTAGGGACTGTGAAAATTGCACTAAGTGTCCACTTTTAAAACAGCTATTTGTCAATAACTTGAAAAGTATACATGCAATTTTTATGATTTAAAGTTCCTAAAGTACTTACCTGCAATACCTTTCGAATGAGATATTACATGTAGAATTTGAACCTGTGGTTCTTAAAATAAACTAAGAAAAGATATTTTTCTATACAAAACCTATTGGCTGGATTTGTCTCTGAGTGTGTGTACCTCATTTATTGTCTATGTGTATGTACAACAAATGCTTAACACTACTCCTTGGATAAGCCTACTGCTCGACCACACTACCACAAAATAGAGCATTAGTATTATCTATTTTTACCACTATTTCACCTCTAAGGGGAACCCTTGGACTCTGTGCATGCTATTCCTTACTTTGAAATAGCACATACAGAGCCAACTTCCTACATTGGTGGATCAGCGGTGGGGTACAAGACTTTGCATTTGCTGGACTACTCAGCCAATACCTGATCACACGACAAATTCCAAAATTGTCATTAGAAATTGATTTTTGCAATTTGAAAAGTTTTCTAAATTCTTAAAAGACCTGCTAGGGCCTTGTGTTAGATCCTGTTTAGCATTTCTTTTAGAGTTTAAAAGTTTGTTAAAAGTTTGAATTAGATTCTAGAACCAGTTTTAGATTCTTAAAAAGTATTCCAACTTTTAGAAGCAAAATGTCTAGCACAGATGTGACTGTGGTGGAACTCGACACCACACCTTACCTCCATCTTAAGATGAGGGAGCTAAGGTCACTCTGTAAAATAAAGAAAATAACAATGGGCCCCAAACCTACCAAAATACAGCTCCAGGAGCTTTTGGCAGAGTTTGAAAAGGCCAACCCCTCTGAGGGTGGCAACTCAGAGGAAGAGGATAGTGACTTGGAGGAAAATTCCCCCCTACCAGTCCTATCTAGGGAGAACAGGGTCCCTCAAACCCTGACTCCAAAAATAATAGTCAGAGATGCTGGTTCCCTCACAGGAGAGACCAACACCTCTGAAATCACTGAGGATAACCCCAGTGAAGAGGACATCCAGTTAGCCAGGATGGCCAAAAGATTGGCTTTGGAAAGACAGATCCTAGCCATAGAGAGGGAAAGACAAGAGATGGGCCTAGGACCCATCAATGGTGGCAGCAACATAAATAGGGTCAGAGATTCTCCTGACATGTTGAAAATCCCTAAAGGGATTGTAACTAAATATGAAGATGGTGATGACATCACCAAATGGTTCACAGCTTTTGAGAGGGCTTGTGTAACCAGAAAAGTGAACAGATCTCACTGGGGTGCTCTCCTTTGGGAAATGTTCACAGGAAAGTGTAGGGATAGACTCCTCACACTCTCTGGACAAGATGCAGAATCTTATGACCTCATGAAGGGTACCCTGATTGAGGGCTTTGGATTCTCCACTGAGGAGTATAGGATTAGATTCAGGGGGGCTCAAAAATCCTCGAGCCAGACCTGGGTTGACTTTGTAGACTACTCAGTGAAAACACTAGATGGTTGGATTCAAGGCAGTGGTGTAAGTAATTATGATGGGCTGTACAATTTATTTGTGAAAGAACACCTATTGAGTAATTGTTTCAATGATAAACTGCATCAGCATCTGGTAGACCTAGGACCAATTTCTCCCCAAGAATTGGGAAAGAAGGCGGACCATTGGGTCAAGACAAGGGTGTCCAAGACTTCAACAGGGGGTGACCAAAAGAAAGGGGTCACAAAGACTCCCCAGGGGAAGGGTGATGAGACAACCAAAACTAAAAATAGTAAAGAGTCTTCTACAGGCCCCCAAAAACCTGCACAGGAGGGTGGGCCCAGAGCCTCTTCACAAAACAATGGGTACAAGGGTAAAAACTTTGATCCCAAAAAGGCCTGGTGTCATAGCTGTAAACAGCATGGACACCAAACTGGAGACAAGGCCTGTCCCAAGAAAGGTTCCACTCCAAACTCCCATCCAGGTAACACTGGTATGGCTAGTCTCCAAGTGGGATCAACAGTGTGCCCAGAGCAAATCAGGGTCCACACTGAAGCTACTCTAGTTTCTGAGGGTGGGGTGGATTTAGCCACACTAGCTGTCTGGCCGCCTAACATGCAAAAATACAGACAGCAACTCTTAATTAATGGGACTAGAATAGAGGGCCTGAGGGATACAGGTGCCAGTGTCACCATGGTGACAGAGAAACTGGTTTCCCCTGGCCAATACCTGACTGGAAAAACTTACACAGTCACCAACGCTGACAATCAGAGAAAAATACATCCCATGGCAATGGTTACTTTAGAATGGGGAGGGGTCAATGGCCTGAAACAGGTGGTGGTCTCCTCAAATATCCCAGTGGACTGTCTGCTTGGAAATGACCTGGAGTCCTCAGCATGGGCTGAGGTAGAACTAAAAACCCATGCAGCAATGCTGGGTATCCCTGAACTGGTGTGTGTGAAAACAAGAGCACAGTGCAAGGCACAGGGTGAACAAGTAGAGCTGGAGTCTGGAAGAATGGCCCAGCCTACCAAGAGAACAGGAAAGTCAGTTGGGAAACCAACTGCAACACAGCAAAAGAAAGGGAACCTCTCTTCTCAGGAAGAAGTTCTGCCCTCTGAGGGAACTGAGCCTTTGGGGCTTGAACCTTATCAGGTTGAGCTCTTAGGCCCAGGGGGACCCTCAAGGGAGGAGCTGTGTAAGGGACAAGAAACCTGTCCCTCTCTTGAAGGCCTTAGGCAGCAAGCTGCTGAAGAGTCCAAGGGCAAGAAAAATGGAACACACAGGGTCTATTGGGAAGATGGACTCCTGTACACTGAGGCCAGAGACCCCAAACCTGGTGCCACTAGGAGAGTGGTAGTGCCTCAGCTGTTCAGAGAGTTCATCCTAACATTGGCCCATGACATTCCCCTTGCTGGACATTTGGGACAAACCAAGACGTGGGAGAGGCTAGTCAACCACTTCTACTGGCCCAATATGTCCAACATGGTTAAGGAGTTTTGCCTCTCCTGCCCCACCTGTCAAGCCAGTGGTAAGACAGGTGGGCACCCAAAGGCCCCCCTCATTCCACTTCCAGTGGTGGGGGTCCCCTTTGAAAGAGTGGGTGTGGACATAGT
The DNA here is from genome assembly GCF_031143425.1 of Pleurodeles waltl. Lineage (NCBI taxonomy): Eukaryota > Metazoa > Chordata > Amphibia > Caudata > Salamandridae > Pleurodeles > Pleurodeles waltl. Next base: position 700,506,813 of record NC_090440.1, read on the forward strand.
TGGTCCACTGGAACCTCCCACAGCCTCAGGAAATATGTATATCCTGGTAGTAGTGGATCATGCTACCAGGTATCCTGAAGCTATTCCCCTTAGGTCGACTACTGCCCCTGCAGTAGCCAAGGCCCTCATTGGTATCTTTACCAGAGTGGGTTTCCCTAAGGAGGTGGTGTCTGACAGAGGTACCAACTTCATGTCAGCATACCTGAAACACATGTGGAATGAGTGTGGAGTGACTTATAAATTCACTACACCTTACCATCCACAAACTAATGGCTTAGTTGAGAGATTCAACAAGACATTAAAGGGCATGATCATGGGGCTCCCAGAAAAACTCAAAAGGAGATGGGATGTCCTCTTGCCATGTCTGCTTTTCGCTTACAGAGAGGTGCCACAGAAGGGAGTAGGATTCTCACCCTTTGAACTTCTGTTTGGTCATCCTGTAAGAGGACCACTTGCTCTTGTTAAAGAAGGCTGGGAGAGACCTCTCCATGAGCCTAAACAAGACATAGTGGACTATGTACTTGGCCTTCGCTCTAGAATGGCAGAGTACATGGAAAAGGCAACCAAAAACCTTGAGGCCAGCCAACAGCTCCAGAAGTTTTGGTACGACCAAAAGGCTGCACTGGTTGAGTTCCAACCAGGGCAGAAAGTCTGGGTTCTGGAGCCTGTGGCTCCCAGGGCACTCCAGGACAAATGGAGTGGCCCTTACCCAGTACTAGAAAGGAAGAGTCAGGTCACCTACCTGGTGGACCTGGGCACAAGCAGGAGCCCCAAGAGGGTGATCCATGTGAACCGCCTTAAGCTCTTCCATGACAGGGCTGATGTGAATCTGTTGATGGTAACAGATGAGGATCAGGAGGCAGAGAGTGAACCTCTCCCTGATCTTCTGTCATCAGACCCAAAAGATGGCACAGTAGATGGAGTGATCTACTCAGACACCCTCTCTGGCCAACAGCAAGCTGATTGTAGGAGAGTCCTACAACAGTTTCCTGAACTCTTCTCCTTAACCCCTGGTCAGACACACCTGTGTACCCATGATGTGGACACAGGAGACAGCATGCCTGTCAAGAACAAAATCTTTAGACAGTCTGACCATGTTAAGGAAAGCATCAAGGTGGAAGTCCACAAGATGCTAGAATTGGGAGTCATTGAGCGCTCTGACAGCCCCTGGGCTAGCCCAGTGGTCTTAGTCCCCAAACCTCACACCAAAGATGGAAAGAAAGAGATGAGGTTTTGTGTGGACTACAGAGGGCTCAATTCTGTCACCAAGACGGATGCTCATCCAATTCCTAGAGCTGATGAGCTCATAGACAAATTAGGTGCTGCCAAATTCCTAAGTACCTTTGACTTGACAGCAGGGTACTGGCAAATAAAAATGGCACCTGGAGCAAAAGAGAAAACAGCATTCTCCACACCTGATGGGCATTATCAGTTTACTGTTATGCCCTTTGGTTTAAAGAATGCCCCTGCCACCTTCCAAAGGTTGGTGAATCAAGTCCTTGCTGGCTTGGAGTCCTTTAGCACAGCTTATCTTGATGATATTGCTGTCTTTAGCTCCACCTGGCAGGATCACCTGGTCCACCTGAAGAAGGTTTTGAAGGCTCTGCAATCTGCAGGCCTCTCTATCAAGGCATCCAAATGCCAGATAGGGCAGGGAACTGTGGTTTACTTGGGCCACCTTGTAGGTGGGGGCCAAGTTCAGCCACTCCAACCCAAGATCCAGACTATTCTGGACTGGGTAGCTCCAAAAACCCAGACTCAAGTCAGGGCATTCCTTGGCTTGACTGGGTATTACAGGAGGTTTGTGAAGGGATATGGATCCATTGTGACAGCCCTCACTGAACTCACCTCCAAGAAAATGCCCAAGAAAGTGAACTGGACTGTGGAATGCCAACAGGCCTTTGACACCCTGAAACAAGCAATGTGCTCAGCACCAGTTCTCAAAGCTCCAGATTATTCTAAGCAGTTCATTGTGCAGACTGATGCCTCTGAACATGGGATAGGGGCAGTTTTGTCCCAAACAAATGATGATGGCCTTGACCAGCCTGTTGCTTTCATTAGCAGGAGGTTACTCCCCAGGGAGCAGCGTTGGAGTGCCATTGAGAGGGAGGCCTTTGCTGTGGTTTGGTCCCTGAAGAAGCTGAGACCATACCTCTTTGGGACTCACTTCCTAGTTCAAACTGACCACAGACCTCTCAAATGGCTGATGCAAATGAAAGGTGAAAATCCTAAACTGTTGAGGTGGTCCATCTCCCTACAGGGAATGGACTTTATAGTGGAACACAGACCTGGGACTGCCCATGCCAATGCAGATGGCCTTTCCAGGTTCTTCCACTTAGAAAATGAAGACTCTCTTGGGAAAGGTTAGTCTCATCCTCTTTCGTTTGGGGGGGGGGTTGTGTAAGGAAATGCCTCCTTGGCATGGTTGCCCCCTGACTTTTTGCCTTTGCTGATGCTATGTTTACAATTGAAAGTGTGCTGAGGCCTGCTAACCAGGCCCCAGCACCAGTGTTCTTTCCCTAACCTGTACTTTTGTATCCACAATTGACAGACCCTGGCATCCAGATAAGTCCCTTGTAACTGGTACTTCTAGTACCAAGGGCCCTGATGCCAAGGAAGGTCTCTAAGGGCTGCAGCATGTCTTATGCCACCCTGGAGACCTCTCACTCAGCACAGACACACTGCTTGCCAGCTTGTGTGTGCTAGTGAGGACAAAACGAGTAAGTCGACATGGCACTCCCCTCAGGGTGCCATGCCAGCCTCTCACTGCCTATGCAGTATAGGTAAGACACCCCTCTAGCAGGCCTTACAGCCCTAAGGCAGGGTGCACTATACCATAGGTGAGGGTACCAGTGCATGAGCATGGTACCCCTACAGTGTCTAAACAAAACCTTAGACATTGTAAGTGCAGGGTAGCCATAAGAGTATATGGTCTGGGAGTCTGTCAAACACGAACTCCACAGCACCATAATGGCTACACTGAAAACTGGGAAGTTTGGTATCAAACTTCTCAGCACAATAAATGCACACTGATGCCAGTGTACATTTTATTGTAAAATACACCACAGAGGGCACCTTAGAGGTGCCCCCTGAAACTTAACCGACTGTCTGTGTAGGCTGACTAGTTCTAGCAGCCTGCCACACCAGAGACATGTTGCTGGCCCCATGGGGAGAGTGCCTTTGTCACTCTGAGGCCAGTAACAAAGCCTGCACTGGGTGGAGATGCTAACACCTCCCCCAGGCAGGAGCTGTAACACCTGGCGGTGAGCCTCAAAGGCTCACCCCTTTGTCACAGCCCAGCAGGGCACTCCAGCTTAGTGGAGTTGCCCGCCCCCTCCGGCCACGGCCCCCACTTTTGGCGGCAAGGCTGGAGGGAACAAAGAAAGCAACAAGGAGGAGTCACTGGCCAGTCAGGACAGCCCCTAAGGTGTCCTGAGCTGAGGTGACTCTGACTTTTAGAAATCCTCCATCTTGCAGATGGAGGATTCCCCCAATAGGGTTAGGATTGTGACCCCCTCCCCTTGGGAGGAGGCACAAAGAGGGTGTACCCACCCTCAGGGCTAGTAGCCATTGGCTACTAACCCCCCAGACCTAAACACGCCCTTATATTTAGTATTTAAGGGCTACCCTGAACCCTAGAAAATTAGATTCCTGCAACTACAAGAAGAAGGACTGCCTAGCTGAAAACCCCTGCAGAGGAAGACCAGAAGACGACAACTGCCTTGGCTCCAGAAACTCACCGGCCTGTCTCCTGCCTTCCAAAGATCCTGCTCCAGCGACGCCTTCCAAAGGGACCAGCGACCTCGACATCCTCTGAGGACTGCCCCTGCTTCGAAAAGACAAGAAACTCCCGAGGACAGCGGACCTGCTCCAAGAAAGGCTGCAACTTTGTTTCCAGCAGCCTTGAAAGAACCCTGCAAGCTCCCCGCAAGAAGCGTGAGACTTGCAACACTGCACCCGGCGACCCCGACTCGGCTGGTGGAGATCCAACACCTCAGGAGGGACCCCAGGACTACTCTGATACTGTGAGTACCAAAACCTGTCCCCCCTGAGCCCCCACAGCGCCGCCTGCAGAGGGAATCCCGAGGCTTCCCCTGACCGCGACTCTTTGAATCCAAAGTCCCGACGCCTGGGAGAGACCCTGCACCCGCAGCCCCCAGGACCTGAAGGACCGGACTTTCACTGGAGAAGTGACCCCCAGGAGTCCCTCTCCCTTACCCAAGTGGAGGTTTCCCCGAGGAACCCCCCCCTTGCCTGCCTGCAGCGCTGAAGAGATCCCGAGATCTCTCATAGACTAACATTGCGAACCCGACGCCTGTTTCTACACTGCACCCGGCCGCCCCCGCGCCGCTGAGGGTGAAATTTCTGTGTGGACTTGTGTCCCCCCCGGTGCCCTACAAAACCCCCCTGGTCTGCCCTCCGAAGACGCGGGTACTTACCTGCAAGCAGACCGGAACCGGGGCACCCCCTTCTCTCCATTCTAGCCTATGTGTTTTGGGCACCACTTTGAACTCTGCACCTGACCGGCCCTGAGCTGCTGGTGTGGTGACTTTGGGGTTGCTCTGAACCCCCAACGGTGGGCTACCTTGGACCAAGAACTGGACCCTGTAAGTGTCTTACTTACCTGGTAAAACTAACAAAAACTTACCTCCCCTAGGGACTGTGAAAATTGCACTGTGTCCACTTTTAAAACAGCTATTTGTCAATAACTTGAAAAGTATACATGCAATTTTTATGATTTAAAGTTCCTAAAGTACTTACCTGCAATACCTTTCGAATGAGATATTACATGTAGAATTTGAACCTGTGGTTCTTAAAATAAACTAAGAAAAGATATTTTTCTATACAAAACCTATTGGCTGGATTTGTCTCTGAGTGTGTGTACCTCATTTATTGTCTATGTGTATGTACAACAAATGCTTAACACTACTCCTTGGATAAGCCTACTGCTCGACCACACTACCACAAAATAGAGCATTAGTATTATCTATTTTTACCACTATTTCACCTCTAAGGGGAACCCTTGGACTCTGTGCATGCTATTCCTTACTTTGAAATAGCACATACAGAGCCAACTTCCTACAACGTGCACCTAAATTGTGACCACGGGGAGTGGCCACCAATGTATACGTAGACTAATAAAGATGACTAAAATGTTTATATTATGTCTTAATAAGTTTGTACTAATGATTGCGTTATTGAATCTGTGCTGAAATCCTTATAGGCCTTAAGTTAGCATGAGCCGAAGCTTAGCTGCTTGGCTCTCATATTAAATGCATTTTTCTATTTTGCAGTGTGCTGACTCGCAAAAGGACACGATCCCGTATGTTCTTTTTCTTCAAACTAAAAGACGAATGTAACCATGTTAGATCCGTTCTCATAGCCTTTCCCTTGCTTGCAAAATAAAATGTTAAAATTAAAATGAAACAGTGTAGATTAATGTAATGTACAAGGTCATTCAAACCGGTGAAAACAATGGAGTTACTGACCAAAAGATGTTACAGAAGGATGAAATCATACCGGACGTGCCACCTCTGAAGACGTCAATTATGGAGACTAATCAAAGACATGTAAAATAATATGGGGTGAAGAGTTAGGTGACCTAATGTATTTTTTGATAGGTTAAATATAGTGGGGTAAAACAAATGTCCAATAGAATTTTGGGGGAATGTACAATGAAAAAGGGATAAAAACCCATGTCACGGGGAGTCATTTAGGTGGGTTAGGGAATGCTATTGATTTTATCCAGAAACTCGTCACTCTGTTTGGTGACTGGTTGGTTTACTTAAAACCATCCTCGCTCTTAGATTGTCCATTTTACACTGTACCTCCTTATGAGGGAAGTGCCCTTTTTGCCCCGGAGCTAAGTTCTGACTGATGGCGATTTGACTGATGTCCTGAAGACGAAGACTGAACCTGGGTGCTGATCTAATCCTTGGAGGGTAATTATGACAATGCATTTGTAATTTGTCTGTTTGCTTTTCTTTTCTAGGTACCAACTGCTTACTTTTGACAGAGACCTTAGATAGATGTTTTCCAAATTGGTGTTCTAAATTGTTTTGCATGAAGCCCAACATGCGGATGCTAATCAGTGGTTAGGACAGGTGTTCACCAAACTGACGCAAATAGACAAATGACCGAATCTATGCTTTGTTGAACTGACACATTATTGACACTCTGCTAAATTTAACCAATGTTCACGCCGTGTTATGTTCTGATGTTTGTGATTCTCGCTTTAATGAAATCTTACCAAAGTTGCCATATCGTGACTATGCTATTATGTTTCTTGGCGTTGAGATTAATGCATTTGCTTTTAGATTGTAACTAATAGGGAATAAAACGTATAAACTTCTACTAAACCAGTGTGGTTATTCATGGCTACAAGGTCATGGTAGAATCTTGAATTGATTAATGACTTGGACTGAAGTGAAATGTATTGTTGTGATAAATATTGATGACATCATAGACGTATTGACTGACGTATTGATTCGTCCTAAGGTGTTTCTCAACTGGGTCAAAAGATTCCTTGGCCTGAAACGAGTCCTGATGTGTAATAAATTATCATAAAGGGACACGTTAACACCTGCAATCATAATTTGATCGCCACCAATCCCAATTTTTTCAATATCTTCAACTCAGACACGCTCTTCAACCCTGCCTTCTGTTAGCAGGAGTCATCCCCAAATACTACGCATTGGTGACTAAACTGCTCCAGACCAACATTAAGTAACACAAACTCCCTGATATATATCGTACGCTCCTCCGGAATGCACCTGACAACATGACAGGAGCGAGGGAGGTGTGGGAGATAGACTTGGGCCCCATAGACGATGAAGACTGGATAGAGGCGGTTGTCATGCCCAGAGAAACGGTGATCGGGTCTTAGTTTCAACTGATACAACCTAAACTGCACATCATATATACTTCACCCGGACACGGTTTTACAAGATAGGTCTGATCTGCTCAAGTAATTGTTTGTGGTGCAATCACCCAGAAGGGGTTCTTGCAGCACACTTTCTGCCACTACCTCGTCCTTGCTACCTTCTGGGACCAGGTGCTGGGAACATTAAGTGAGATACTGGGGTGGACTGTTCCTAGGGACTCCAAGTTAATCCTGCTGCATATCACAGAGGGTTCTGAAGGAAATATATCACAGGACACTTTTGTGGCTCGAACTGGTAACAGCAAAACAAGACATATTGCAAGAATGGAAAGCAGAGATGGCTCCGTCATTTGCTAAGTGACCCAAAAGCATGGATTACTGCATGGCCCTAGAACGACCAATATATCTAGCGTGAGGTTGCCCCCAACATCATCAAAAGATTTGGCAGGGGTGACCTTAGAGACATCACATTAGAACCATGCCCGACGTCACACTGGTCCTTACATGGGAATCCACAAATCACACAAGGGAGAAACTGAATGAACGCCCTGGGATCACCACTCAGCGGTCCTCGCAGATGAGAACAAGTGGAAATAATTTATATCCTTATTATGTTGATGCGAAGCATTGTGTTTTCTGTGGTAGACTACTAAATGATATATGTGTTATACATACACACCGTACCTTATGTGGGAACGTTTGGGAGATCCAAAAATCAGTAAAAAGTTTTTTTTAAAACAAACATCTTATATCTTCAAGTAACTAGACTTTTGGGAAATATGCTACCTAGTCTGGACCGACGAATTAGGGTTTTACTCTAAAGTGGGCCTTTCACAAGAGGTCTAAAGCCATCAAAAATATACGGCCCAGCAAAGGCAAAATACCATGGGTGTCCATGCAGAAAAGGCAGATTTCATATACAAATAAAGTCAATAACACAGCTACGAGCAATCAAAAAATGTAAAGCATTCCTATTGCCCAATTCTCTTTAGACTTAAGCTCAGACCTTGATATTATCATGCTGAACTTTAGTAATGCTATTACTGCAGGGCTGCCACATTCTGCCGTCAACCCTCTCACGGTTATCCTTTACCTCAGCCAGGCTCATAATGTCCACAAGGACGTTCAACAACACCACCTCAATCATCGTCAACTTAAATTGACTGCTTAAAGTAAAATAAGTTCACTTAACGTACAAAGCCCTGCACCTTAATATAACGTCTTACATTGCCGACCAGGTAATCTGGAGGAAAAAGAGGAAGAAAATTCTACTAGTGGAAAACCCCAGATTCAAAACAGCACATGTAAATCATCAATTGTTCTTTGGAGCGGCCACTGCCTTCTGGATTTCACTGCCAGTGGACTTAACTGTGTACCATGTTGCAGTTAGTACGCAAGTGTGTGTGGAAAATAGAGAGTGGATGTGGAACATGTTATGGGTTGAGTGTGAAAATGTTGTGGGTGTACAGCAGTTGGGACAATTCTATTTGTTGGTGGGTTCCTGATGTGAACCTATTTCTTGTCAATAAAAACATTCAAACAGCTCACTGTGGTTGATTCTTCCTTGTTTCGAACACTGACGATGAGTGGAGTCAACTGGAGCCATAGCATCAGAAAAGGATATCCTGGGAGTTGCTGAAGCTGAAGGAATGTCACAGAGAAAATATATTTGGCCAGAACTTAGCATCCCTGAACCATCCAATGGGTGCCAGACCAGCATGTTCCTGAAGTCCAGTTTTTAAGAGTTCAGTTACTCTTGGCACCAGCTCCAGACATCATTGTCTCAGGTCCAGGCTCCTAATCCCCCGTCATCACACTCTGTCCAATCTGTTTGACGTTGGTAGCCATTTCTGGTTGGGTCTTGACACTGGTTGTCTGGTCTCTGCCATTACACTCGACCACCATTGTGTCACATTGTCGTTGACCATTTTGTACTGCCACTATCATGTTGACAGATTCCAATTCTGTCCCATGGTCATTAAGAGGACAAGCCCTGTGGCATGCTGTTGCTACCTCTGGAACTAGTTGACCCATAGGAAATGTCAAGGTATTTGAATGTGGTGATGTGCTGATACGTATTGAACTTACTAGTGTGCAGAAGGTAACAAAGTATTTAAAGGAGTCAATTTTTTCTGCACCTTTAGCGTGACTCTAAGAAATAATTGTGCAAATTCATTATATTAATACATGACTCACCAGTGTTTCAAGGCTCCTTTCCTTGTGCAGTACACAATCATACTCGGGATTTAGCATGATTGCTTGTTGCAGGCTGCCACCATTTATTCTTCCTTCCTACCACATTAACACAATTTTTTAAGTGAAATGTACCAATTGTTGCCTTGTGGATTCCCCCTCCTAAGATTCTCTTTGTGGGATTTTATAAATGACATTGGCATAAGAGTGCCTTTGAAGCTTTATCCTTCTGACAACAGTGACCACTTCTGTCTTACTTTATTATGTTTCCTATCTTTCTTAATATCTGTTCATTGCTATGGCCAACACTGTTCCTCTTTCTCATTTATGCAAAGTCCAGATTAACCTCCGATAGACTGGCATATCTAGCATCAGGCATTTGCATCTTGTGTGGGTGTTTTGAAGGTAATGACCGCACAACTCGCAGGAAGCGCTCTCTCTTCTACAACATTGTTTGGGGGAGGTTGAGCTCAAAGAGTTTAAGCATTTACCTCCTTTAACGAACCCTGGAACACAGACGTTTTTACATTATCACTTATTAAAAAATACACATTTTCTTTGAAGAATCAAGTGAAGGTGAAGGCAAAGTGAAGGCGAAGCTACTACAGATTATGCAGTGGTACTAACAGCTTTAACTGTGATGTTGAATATGCAAATTAGGAAGAAGTCCAGTGCGATCAAATCCTCATGAAAAAGGATAGTAAACGGGTTGATGAAAGTTCCCTGGTGGCATAGATACATCAATATACGAGAATTGCGGCCCATCAGTGAATAATATGGTTTGAGAAAGGTAAAAAGAACATCAAGGACAAGTACAAAAGGAAAAGAGAAGTAGTGTGCTACAGGTATGGGAGTCAGAGCAACAGGGGACTATCAATGATTATTCTGTTATTGACAAAGCATGGGTAAAATGTGAGAAGGGCTATTTATAATGATAGTATAAGAGTTCTAAGCGCATTGGTATCTTCTCTGAAGATGACCCTCATACCTTAAATTCCAAAACAGTATTAAGTGTAACCAAAAGGTGCTGTAATAAAGGTGTCTCTCACCAGGAACCATCAACATACAGTAGATATAATGGCTGCATCTCTCCTGTTTGATTTGTGTGTGTCGCACACTAACCCAGCAAAACTATCAGCTGACAAATTGTGTAAGAAAAATAATTTACACAATGACCATGTTTGACCAGCTTGTTACACAGGCAATGAAATCAAAATATTATGATATTCTGAGCAGATTTGGATTTCTTGAGTAGCTATGTCAGGAGCAAGGTATAAGAGGCAAACAATGGAACAGCTGTTCCTGGGTGCCCCATCAAGAGGAGATGTGCATAAAACTAGATCCTAATGCTGATACCTCTATTTATATATCATTAGTGAGCATTAGTAGAACAAGATAGGGTGGTAAGCAGGGAGGCATTAGAAGAGTAAGTCAGTGAACAAATGATCAACTTTCAAGATGTATTTAATGGGAAATTGGTCAAGTACAAATGTTTTTAACATATTACAAAAGAAGATGATTTGCCTATCAAACAAAATAAGAAACATCCCTCCACATAGAAGGGGAAACTTCATGATGAAAAGACCATTACGCCAATCTAGAATCATTGTAGGCTTCTCTAATGATGTCTTTAAGGATATCTTGGGAATTAAGGTTATGTGTAGACATCAGCAGTTTGAATGGATCCATCTAGCTTGACTGTCACACTTTGCCAAATTTATCCAAGATGATGTTGACTCTAGTGGGTGCAAAGATCGCTTCCATGTCAGACTTTTTTAGTGCCTATCACCAGGTGATCCTAATAGTTGAGCCAAAGCACATTAACAGCTTCTGTCACTCATGAAGGAATGTATAAGCACTGTAGGGTGCCCTTTGGGTTGGCCAGCACTGTGTCAGTGTTCCAAGTTTCATCATGGAGACATTAGAGGGAGACATTGGAGCTGTGGTTTTGTAGGACAACCTTTTGATTTATGGTAAAGATCAAGAAAAACATGACAATAGCAGGAAAATATTGGCTGTACTGGTGAGGACAGGATGACTTTGAAGTTAGATGAATTCAAATTGAGCAGGAAGAAAGGGGAGTACCCTGGGCACTTCATAAGGAGTGATGGAATTAAATCTACACAACTCAAGCCAAGGCCATAGTGGAGGCACCAGTCAAAAGAACAGTTGGTATCACTCTTGGGTTCAAACTTTGCACAGTCAAACGGGGATAAAGTTGAGCCTTTGACAGGCCTGTTGAAAATAAATGTAAGCTTTTCTGGGGTGAGAATGAAGAGTTTGCTTTTATAGTGCTTAATAAATTTGCTAGCAGCATGTTTGAAACCATTTTTCATTGGGAAGGTTCGTATTGTATGTGTGTATAGAAGTAATTGTTGCACTGAGGTGGTACTGATGCAATGAGAGCAAGGGAAGGGGTGGGTGGAGTAATATGGTTGAAGGACACCAAGACCAACAGAAAGGAATTATTCTGTAATACATAATGAGTTATTTGTGTGCGTTTTGCAGTAGAACATTTCAGAATGTTTTTGTGTGGGACAAATGTTGTAAGTAGAAATCACAGATCTTTAGTTAATATGTTGTCCTTGGTTGCTATTTTACATCCTTACACATATCCAACAGAGCATATCTCAGGAAGGAAAAACATTCATGCTAATTGTACTTCTGGGTGGCCCTGTTGGAGAGGAGTGTTACTAGTTAGAATCTGACCGTGAAGCAGCATTTACCATGGGTGATGGAAGTGTTTGGTGTCATCAGAGAAGTGGAATGGATTTCTAAAGTAGAGAAAGATGCTGCCATGATGGTTGTGTTGCGGTACATTAAGCATAGGTGTCAGGAGGAGTAAAAGTTGCAGAATGACTTTAAGGCTTATTTCACAATATGCAAGGGATTGGTAGATCAATTATTTTTTGTTAGGGGGGATAAAATTGTGCCTCTTTTAGGACTAAGGAAGACATTAATTATTTATTGTTACAAAGTTCATATTGACATGTCGATTACCCAGAGAAATGCCAGAGAATATTTCTACTGGGACAAATATATAGGTTTGGTTCTGAAAAAGTAGCTGTGCTAGTGTAATCTATGAATCTGCAGTGACAAGTACGTTAAGGCTTGTGCGGAGGATGCCCAGCAGGTTTGGCTGCTAGCAGGACCCTGGTATGAGTAAAATATTGATATAATAGGGACTTTTTCCTTTGGTACCCTGAAAAGAAGCTTTTGGACCTCTCCTGGTGGTTCATTTTTCAAAATAGCCTGAGGTCACAATGGTAGGGAAGGTTACATCAGAAGCTGTAAATTAATTGCTAGAAGTTATCTTTTGCTGGAAAGGGATTCTAGAAGAGTCTGTGTCTGATAATGGGCAACAAGTTGCTGGTGTGAAAGCAAAGAAGTAGGTTGCAAAGTGGAGGTTGTGACATACAAGGGTTTCCCTGTTCCACAATGAAGCCAAATGACAATAGGAGTGGTTTAACAAGATTATCAAAGGGTATATGCAGTTGGTTCCTAAAGGTGGGATTTGGTGGATGAAAACCTTACAGGGTACTATAATCAAAGAACTGGGACATTGTTTGTTGAGTTATTGAGTTGACACAAACCTGACTCTAGATTGGTTCTTGTGGTAGAACATGATATCTGATAATTAGGGGGAAATGCAACAAGACTGTCATCAGTATGGGCCAAATAGTTTGAATTAAGTTGCATTCTGACTCAGGGAGAGACACACCAGTATGGTCAGCTCCAGTAAAATTCACACAAATATAAGTGAAGGAGGTGAATGTTGCTGGTTGCAAGGCCTGTAAATTGTCAAGGGTTTGAATATTCCAGAGACATGACACTTCCGAGCCTTCTCATCAAGTAAGGATGGAGATGTTTTTCTTGATATTTCAGAACGAGAAGTTGAGATAAGTTTGGGTTACTCTACCTCAGGGCTCTCCAATCTAGTGAGAGCTACTTTTGATCAGTGAAATTCATTGCGAGCTACTGAAAGCGTAGCCACTCGCGCAGTGTTACTAGACACCCCCACATCCAGTTTCATTGACATTTAGCCTAATGTCCATAGAGTCAGATACTATGGCTTGAACAAACTGCTTACATGTATATAACAAACATACAACCATTTTTTTTTTTGAATGGTAGAAATTGAATGGGTAACATTTTCCTGCACTTACATTTATCCCACTTAAAAAATGGCTGTACTTTTCAGATATAAATATGATACTGTGTCTACCAGCCGCTGGGAGCAAGGTACCTGCTGTGAGTAAATGTGATACTTTGAAATGGGAGAAAATTAAAGTGAAGAGTTAACTTTACATTTATGTATGGATTCCATAAACATCGTCATTTTCAATTGTCTCCTTTCTCAAAGTGTTGCATTTACAAACTGCAGGCATCTCGCACCCATTGTCCTGTAGACACTTGGCCATATATATAAGAGAACACTTTAAATGGGAGAAATTTAAAGTGAAGAAATATGATTCATAGAATATTAAGATGTAATCGGCTTAATTGCAAATGGAGACAAACATTAAGACAATGTTTAATAGAAATAACGTTTCTTCACTTTAAATTTCTCACATTTAAAAAACACAGAGGTCTTTGCTGGGCTCAGACCCCATTGGTTTCAAAGATTTTTTATCCTTCCTGCTGGGCTTGGGAGGCATATTCCTTCTTTGTGGGAGCAGTGAGGTGAAGTATTCGAATGTGGTGTCTTTTAGCTTGGGCCCTCTTTACACCAGAGAAGCTTAGCATTCTACAGGTGTCGCCATGCCCTGCCTTCTCTGCCTGTGGAGGTGTCTGGAGCCAAGGGAGGGAAGCGTTCTCTTCTGAAACATCTACACTACTGACCTCCTGGTGCATGGGAGTGCTCTGACAGCACGCAGCAGTGCTTCTTGTTTTTTCATTCCCGAGGACATGTACCTTTTAGCCTACTATTTAAGAAAGTAAGATCTGTTGGGCTTTTGTAGTTTTTGCACTTTGATTGGACATAGTGGTTTAGTGGCTTGTGGCAGTTTTCAGCGATAAGAACGGTCCTCTTATGAATTTGGACCATAAAAAGACATATCTAGCCAAAGACTGCTTGCCCAACATTTTGTCATATACAAGGAGAATATGGGCTTTCCTGCTATGGAAAACCTGGGACCCCAGATGAGTCCCTTCTGACACAATTTTAAAGGCCCTTTAGACTGCTTGTCTATTCACAGGTTTGTGCTAGAGGTTGTAAAACAAAACAAGAGAGGAAAGATACAGATACAATTATGATTCCAATGTTTATGGCCATGTTATACTCTCTGGAGAATATGGAGAATGTTTTGCCAGACAATGCTCATGTAGATTTTGCCATGGAAAGTCTGGTGGGTCGTTCCTCCAAGGCAGAAGAGCACATTCTAATGCACCCAGCTGGTGAAATGATTGACTTTGCTCTGAAAAAGGTCTCCTCTGGCTCTAATGCTCAGATTTATGGAGCTTATCCGGCACAATCTTTAATTTGGGAGTTCAAGAAAGTATTTAAAGCCATTCAAGGAGAGTCCAAATTTTGACTTTGTTAGAGGGCATGGAACAAAGAATATAGTTCCATTCAGACATTTTGTTTGATGTGGTACAGTCAGTGGCTCCTGCCAGTGCAGCATAAATTGCAGCCAGATGTAACTTATATTGTAAAGACTGGAATACTGATGCTGCCCAGATGTCTGCAGCCTTAAAGATGCCTTTCCAAGGGTCCACGCTTTTGGAGCTGATCTGGAGGAGAAACTTGATTGGATGCTCAAAGAAAAGAAACATTCATCGTCCTTTCAATGGCAATCTTTGAGAGCTTCCTGTTTCCAACAGTATTATAGGAGACAGCAAAGCAATGATCAGCCTTCAAGGATTTAGGGGAAGTCTTCTGTGTTCAAATTATTTAAGAAACAAAAACAGAAGTCAAGCAACAAAAATCAGCACTAGTGGATTCTCTGTTAAAGGTTGGATTCTTCAATTCACTTTAGACTGGAGAAAGATCATAGCAGATCGGTGGCTGCTGGATGTAGTCAGAAAGGGATACCTGATAGAATTTCTGTCAGATTGTGTTCCCTCTGGGACAATTCATAATCCACTTGCCTTGTCAAGAGAAGTGTTGTTTTTCAATAGAGTCTTTGCTCTTCTGATGAAGAGAGCAATTGTTATGGTTCTCATGCCTTGAGAGTCTTTTTGTACGTAGGAAAGGTCTATTATCTCCATTGGAAACACCAAATTGTAATTAAGAATCTAGCATTGCTCCAGAAAATAATATCCAGCAATAAGGCAAGAAACTGGAGACCACAAGACCATCCAGCTGTCCAGGCTAAGCAGCAAGGAGAGAGCAAGAACAAACAAGCAGGAACTGGAGAAGCAGAGACTTTACAGATTCCAGTGAGCAATTAAGCAGAGACAATTGTGACTCAACTGGACTCAAAATGGACTCCCCTTACATAGGGAGTCATAATGACCCTGGCGGTCTTCAGACCACCAGGGATGAGGTGGCGGTCTGACCACTGCCAAAGCGGTGGTATGACCGCTTTGGCGGCGGTCTGACCACCACATTATGACCATGGCGGCTGCGCCACGGGCGGACCGCCAGTTTCCCTCCATAGGAGGGACTGGCGGTCCTAATCTGCCAGGGCGGCACTGAAAGCAGCGCAGCCCTGGGGATTACAATGCCCCTCTCTGCTAGCTTTTACATCGCCATTATAGGCTAGCAGAGACGGGGTGCATGGGGCCCCAGGAGGGCCCCTGCACTTCCCATGCACTTGGCACAGGCAGTGCAGGAGCTCCCATGGCCAGTCCCGTCGCTCTGTTCACTGCCTGCTTTGCAGACAGTAAACAGCGTAACAGGTGCTCATGCACCCAACGCACTGCACAGTAGTGCTGCTGGCTCAGTGCTCGTGCACTATACGCACTGCACAGCAGTGCCGCCGGCTCAATTATGAGCCGGAGTCAATGTTAAAGGCTGTTTCCCGCTGGTCCAGCGGGAAACTCCTAATGGGGCCCGCTGGAAGGCAGCCACACAGGTGGCAACCTGACCGCTTGAGTTTGGTGGACGGCCTTTTCGGTCCTCCAAACTCATAATGACCCCCATAGTGTTTATACAGGATATGATGTAATCTAAAGTAGTTCGACCATCTTTGATTGGGCAAAAAATGTGTAACAAATACATGCTAACCCAAACACAAAAACAACTGTGAATAAAGCTGGGGGCGTGTTCTACTATAGGTACAGTATAGGCGTCTTTCATAATTTATACCAATTGGGCCTAAATAGCACAGAAAGTTAGCATAAATCCTCTTGCACCCTCTGTTTTGATGCCAGCATGCAGGAAGAAGTTGTCCCAAAATTCCCTGGGCCCCATCCGACTGACACACAAGGAAGAGGAAGTGTAGCTCTAAGATACAGGAAGGAGCTTACAGACACAAGGAGCTGTGGCAGCCGCTGCAGTGACCATGTCTGACCGCAGAGCACAAAAGTAAGGAGGAAATCTTTACAACTGTGGAGAAAGGACTGGGAGTTTACCCCATAGTCTTTTTAGTTCCATTTGAGGACTTTGTTGGGTCATCGATCTCAAGAACCTGGAACAACTACATTCAGAATCTTCAGTTCAAGATAGAGACCATGTAAAGGATTATCCAACTGATCTCTCTCAATCACTTCCTGATAACTTTGGACCTCATAGATGCTTATATACAAATTCCTATTGCAGAAGACAGCCCTAAATGTTCTTTAGGTTCACTGTGGAAAGACAACAATGGAAGTACAAAGTGCTGCCCTTCATTCTGATGTCAGTTCCAAGAGTTTTCACAAAGGTGATGGCTCCAGTGGTGGCTCATGTGCCTTTGCAAGGATTGTCAGTATTTCCCTTTCTGGGCGACCGCTTGCTTCATGCTCCATCAGAAGATGAAGCTGCATGGATTTAGAGTTATACAAAACTGGCTATCACAAATCTAGGGCTTCTCTCGATCATTCTAAAATGTCACAGGCACCCTTTTTAGGATCCTGTGTGAACTGAACTACAGACGTATTTCACCCAGAAAAAAGGACTGTGCAGCTACAATCACTCCTGCTGAAGCGGTTGTCTGCCCAGAAGGCTCCATGTCTCAGCATTACAGGAAAACTGATCACATATTAGTGACTTTTGGTAAGTATGTAAGAGGTAAGAACAATGTCTTAGAGCTCATGGATAACGTCAGCCATTCTGCTAGCAAGACAAGGGACTTCTGGAAATATTGTGGTTCAAGGAAGATCTACAAAAGGGATGGCTACATCCTGGGCTGTACTACAGGGAGTATTCATCCTCGAGATTTTGCAGAGCTGTAACATGGTCATCACATCACACTTTTGTGAGGCACTGAGTCAGTGGTTCTCAAATCCACATTGTCATGATTTGTTGGTTTTTATTGTTTGTGCCGTTCTTTCATATGCATTAAACTTTTGGTTGTTGCATCAGATTCTTCTGCATTCTTGTTCTTTAGATTTGTCAAATGACTAAAACTTTGATATCTCATTATTAATGACTGGGGGGAGGGATGTAGAGTTAATGCCCAATTTACTTACCAGTAATCTTCATTATCCTTCCATTCCCTGTTCTAGTCCCAGTCATTACTTTTGAGATGGACCCACCTCAGCCAGGATAGAAAAACAGGAAGCACCATTATACCCACAACATTTTCCTTTGTTTTTCTTCTGCCACGACTGATACAAGAACATGGATATCAGACCCCTACTGGGCTCAGGTCTGCTTCAGTTGCATGTGGGCTCTCTTTAGTGCTGGGCACAAGAAGAGAGGACGTACAGCAGGTATGGAAGGGAGGCATGGGGTGGATCTTGACCCTGTACCCCCAGAAGAATCTGATTGGAGTCAACTGCTGGTAAGAAGGACGCTGGGAAGGTAAGTTGTACCCACATTGCTGGAGGGTGCCGACCATGGGACTGACTTGGTAGTGGAAGCAGGTCTGAGTCCAAGGTGCCAGCGTTAACCTATGCCGCTGCATAGGAGCCCGGTTCTTTGAAGTTTTGCCTGTGGGGGAAACGGGCACAGAAGAAAAAAAAAGCGAACATATGCCCGGTTAGAAGTACCATGCATTCAGGGTGGGTATTTATTCTATTATGAGAGCGCACAGGGCAATGGTTTTTGCTAGAAGTGTATGAGCAGGGGATTTAAACAAACTATGGAATTGACACATTGTTGTACGTGAATTCAGTATATTTGGAGCACAAACTTCTTCTGAGGCTGATTATAGACAGAAGGCTGCCCAGAGATAACCAAACATTCTAGAAAGAGAACGTTTTCTGATTCTTCCTCCAACAGTCCTTCTCACTCTATCAGCAAAAACCCTAGAAAGAAGGAATTCTCGTTTGAAGACAAGATTAAATGACTATTCTGGAGACTAGTTTCAATGTTCCTAAGCTGGCACCTTCTAATGATTATCAATATCCTGTCAACTTCATCTCAGCGGCAAAAGAGGAATGTGCAGAGATGATTCCATCAGAGCAAAAATCAAAATATATTGATAAGGAGATGTTGCTGGAGAGTCTAAGAAGAATAAGGCAGAATATGGGATTCCCAGCACTGATAATGAGTCACTTTGGCACAATTCCAACAACCAACATCTTTGAGGCTTCCTATATGTTAAAATGCTTCTGATGTGGTGAAAGGAGTGGAAGGATCCAGGCAAAATTAGCTTGCCCAAATGTATGTCCAGTTTGTACCCCATGGAGGATATAAAGAAAACCAAGCATTATTCAGTATAGTTTAATTATTTTGTGGCGAGTTAGGTTGGACGCATTCAGTGGCAGATAAAATTATTTAGAAAGATCAGATGGAAAAGAAGATTGGCTCAGCATTCAAGAAATCTTATGTGGGGGCTAATTTATTGATGTGTGCTGCAATCTATATTATATATATCATTTATTACACAGTCAATGATTACAGATATCAAAAGTATTTTCAAATTCTTTTCAAAGCTGTTCAGGAGACAGTAGAGTGTTCCTTGTTTCAAGAGGTATAAGAGAAGCAGGTGGAATTGTTATCTGATATCACTTTTAACAAATAGCATCTGCCTCGGCAGAAACAGCAACCATTTCCATGAACCTTTACCTAAAGGAGTGACATACAGATGCAGCACAAAAATCTGTGGTGTTACATATGCCATTCGAAGGAAACAGGGGTCCAATCCTCATCCGTAAGAGAAGTTATACAGGAATTTCAAGGAGTAAAAATATTTTTCATTTTGATATAATGCTGGGGCTTCAGGTTCTGTGTTTCGTTCCTCTTCAAAGACTTCTTTTCAACAACTGTCAAGGAGGACTTGCCAACCACAGAAAATGTTTTTGTTTGCTAAAAGGCAGAAAGGCAAAGGAGGAAAGATAACATCTTTCCAAGCAGCATAGGAGAGATCTATTGGATGATATAGAATGGGTTACCTACATCTACGTCTATGGATTAGCCGAATGGCAAAAACAAGATACCAAATCGAATGTTTTGAAACTCCTTCAGAAGTGGAATCATTCCTACACCAGTTTCTTGAGATCTGATTAGAAAAAAGGCATTGAGAGAGGCACTTCACAATCTGATGGTGAGAGGAGAGGGGAAGAGTTGTGTATTAATCATATTACTGGTCTTCTAACCATTAGGATATTTCAGATTTATAAAAGAATTAGGGCTTGATTTAGATATTGCTGGACGAGTTACTCCGTCACAAAGATGACAGATATCCGTCCATAGGATATAACGGAAGTTAGATTTTGGCGGACGGAATATTTGTCACCGCTGTGACAGAGTAACTTGTCTGCCAATATCTAAATCAGTCCCTTAGTAGATAATGAGAACCCCATTCAAGATGGAGACATTATAGAAGATAAGTTATTTGATTTCAAGCAAATCATTCATGATCACGATGGACTACATGGACTGCTACTTTCACATACCCTTCGCAAGCGAACACCTAAAAATGCATCAGTTTTTTTGCTTTAAAAATGTACTATCTGTTCCAGGTGTTGCCATCTGGGATCAGTTTCCCCCAAAACTATTTACAAGAATAATGGCTCTCTTGCTCCCCTAAGCCTGGTGGGACTCCGAGTCCCAGGCTTCACCGCTGCTGTTCCTCACCTGGGGGCCATTGACTCGCGGGCGCTACAAAGCGCGCCGCGCCTCGTCGGACAGACGTTGCTCCCCTAAGCCTGGTGGGACTCCGAGTCCCAGGCTTCACCGCTGCTGTTCCTCACCTGGGGGCAATTGACTCGCGGGCGCTACAAAGCGCGCCGCACTTCGTCGGTCAGACGTTGCTCCCCTAAGCCTGGTGGGACTCCGAGTCCCAGGCTTCACTGATGCTGCTCCTCACCTGGGGGCCATTGACTCTTCGTCGGAATGACGTTGCTCCCCTAAGCCTGGTGGGACTCCGAGTCCCAGGCTTCACCGCTGCTGCTCCTCACCTGGGGGCCAGTGACTCGCGGGCGCTACAAAGCACGCCGCGCCTCGTCGGGCAGACGTTGCTCCCCTAAGCCTGGTGGTACTCCGAGTCCCAGGCTTCACCGCTGCTGCTCCTCACTTGGGGGCCATTGACTCGCGGGCGCTACAAAGCGCGCCGCGCCTCGTCGGGCAGACGTTGCTCCCCTAAGTCTGGTGGGACTCCGAGTCCCAGGCTTCACCGCTGCTGCTCCTCACCTGGGGGCCATTGACTCGCGGGCGCTACAAAGCGCGCCGCGCCTCGTCGGGCAGACGTTGCTCCCCTAAGCCTGGTGGGACTCCGAGTCCCAGGCTTCACCGCTGCTGCTCCTCACCTGGGGGCCATTGACTCGCGGGCGCTACAAAGCGCGCTGCGCCTCGTCGGGCAGACGTTGCTCCCCTAAGCCTGGTGGGACTCCGAGTCCCAGGCTTCACCGCTGCTGCTCCTCACCTGGGGGCCATTGACTCGCGGGCGCTACAAAGCGCGCCGCGCCTCGTCGGACAGACGTTGCTCCCCTAAGCCTGGTGGGACGCCGAGTCCCAGGCTTCACCGCTGCTGCTCCTCACCTGGGGGCTATTGACTCGCGGGCGCTACAAAGCGCGCCACGCCTCGTCGGACAGACGTTGCTCCCCTAAGTCTGGTGGGACTCCGAGTCTCAGGCTTCACCGCTGCTGCTCCTCACCTGGGGGCCATTGACTCGCGGGCGCTACAAAGTACGCCGCGCCTCGTCAGACAGACGTTGCTCCCTTTAGCCTGGTGGGACTCCGAGTCCCAGGCTTCACCGCTGCTCCTCCTCACCTGGGGGCCATTGACTCGCGGGCACTACAAAGCGCGCCGCGCCTCGCTGCTGCGCGGGACACGCCCGGGCAAAGCCCGGACCAATGGCAGGCCCGTCTTCGCCCGTCATCGCCCAGAAGAGGCCGGGCAGGGCCTACCATTTTGGCTACAGGAATAACCAACATACAAGTAAGGGAACTTTTTTTAATTTGCATTTATTGACCCTGTGACCACTTGTACATTATGGGGAAAAGAAAGGCCGTAGATATACCGGCGCCAATTAAGGGAACAAAAAAAGCGAAAAAAGGCTCAGGTAGATCCTTGAACCCAGGACCCCTGAGCAGGTCAAATCCACTTGATGAAACTGACCTCTTACTCAAAGAAGTCGAGTCTATATTAAGCACACATCCAACGGGGGTAATGCCCCTGAAGAAGGGTCCTCCATAGGATAGGAAAATCCCGGAAATATTTAACAAGATGGGAAAGAGACACTCTCCGGTTACTATAATAGAGGTTGATGAAAACGAGAGCCTTCACACTTGTAGGAACCCTTCTGCAAGATCCACCTGCAGTGAAATACGTCTCCCAGCATCTCAGAAGGGTCCCTCACCTGTGCCGCATATGCCATCCTTTCTTCCACTAAGCCCGGTGATCAAGGTGGTCCTAAACCTATTGTGCACTAATCGCTTTGCGCCACTGTCGGAAAAAGAGGACCTGCCCACGCCCTTGAGCGCGCCCCAGTCTTCATCTGGAATAGTTATCCCTATTGCCATCCCACCAAATCCTCACCTTGACTTGGAAGGTATTGAGTCATCAGCCAGCAGAGTCAACTTGGCTACAATCCTCCAGAGAGTGGACGAAGTTAAGGCTCTGGTCCTAGCATTAACAGGAATTATGAAGGGAAAATCTGTGTACCAATGTGGATGTAATTGCATATGTCAAGGGGTTAGTAGGGAGGCAAGGGGAAATGAAGCTCTTACTTCTATTGATTTAACTATGGGGGCTGTGACAAGGGGGACTTCGGTTCTCCCTAACAGTGGGAAATTGACTACATCAGAAAGAGAGGGTCATCATTCCAACTATATAAAAGACAACCTGAGATATAAAAGAATGTCCGAAAGTGCACCTAGATGCAGTGACCGCCGAGGAAATTGGACAAGTAATTCTGTCGATTCCAATGATGACAAAGTTAGAGGAAGGGCAAGAGAATTTGATCCCTTGAAAGCTGACCAGGAATGCAGTCTTTTACAGCCCCCCACAAGGCCATTTAAAATTTCACATAAAAGCAAAATCCCCCCCCCCGTAACGACACTGGAGGCGCAGCAATCAAGGTACTGGATTTGGGTATGGGAAGTGGTACAAATAAAATCTATTTGACTGATGTTCCAAAATTGTCACTAGGGTTGGTCGAGAACCAGGACTCTCTGACCAATAAAGTAATACATTGGATACGCTCTCGACGGAATTGCCTTTCTGTTATTCGCTCAGACATACTAGCAGCCGAATGAAGCTGCATTCCAGGCACTAATTTTGATAAAATGACCATTCATTTTGAAAATAAGATTCTGGTGACTCAACTTATGGATTTTGACACCCGTACTCGCTCGAACAAAGTGTCGATAAGGGGGGGGGGAGGGGTAAGACTTACACTGGGTCCATCTAATTCCAGACAAGATGTAGGACCAGACGACCCAACCTGTCCCCGGGATAGTGCCACACCCATGGCAATTACCAACTCTTGTTGGCTGCCTGACCCTGTATGACTGGCTACTGAACCGGCGGCTTATATGGAGATCTGTTCCAAGGTCCCACACTCCAAGGGGAGCGAAAGGGTGTCGCTATTGGATAACTGTAGTAATGACTTGGTCTTGAGGGACCTAGGATGCTCAACCTAGAGAAATGTACGTTGAAACTTATGTCTTGGAATATTGCAGGTCTGGGCAGGAAATTGGACGATAAAGAATGGGTTACCTACATCAAAGATATAGATATCTGCCTGTTTCAGGAAACTTGGGCAAAGGATGCCATTAATATAGATGGATTTCTTTCATTTAGTGTTCCTGCCCTACCTCCAAAGAAGAGGTTGGGTCGCACCAGAGGCGGGCTGGTACTGCTCCTAAATAAGAAATTGCAATGTGATTTTAAGCATTTGGAAATTGATTCTGCTGATTTAAAAGCTATGCGTATCACGTTTAAACAGGGTTTTACAATTGCTATTGTTAATGTTTATATACGATCAGTTCCACGTAGCTCTGAGTCGAGTAAATTCGGATTTACTGTCCGAATTTTTAGAAAGTCTGCAACCCTCGACCATTTTAGTTATTGCTGGTGATTTAAATTGTACATTTGAATCCTCTACCTTGCTTAGTGGCCTAACCGACGAAGAAGACGAGCTGTGAGGGATCCAACAGTTAACCACCACAAGGCCTTGTATACGCTCTCGTGTGGCCACCCAATTAGCCACATTATGCCTAAAACATGGCCTCAGGGCTTGCAATGGTAGAACATCATCTGATTTGAACATTGCACCGACATTCAAAAGGGGCATGTCCATAAGCACCATTGATTACTTCCTGGTGGATGTCAGGCTGTGGCCACACTTGAAGGATATGAGAGTGGAAGTGAGATGCGACAGTGATCACTTCCCCCTGCTTTTCACTCTGTCTGGGAAAATCTTTAGAAGAACTCTAAAAAATCTTGTCATGGGGTTCCATCACCATGCTGGAACAATAACTTCACTAAGGTTACTTGGCCAAAAGTGATGTCCAACCCCCATCTGATCAGAGCGATTTACCAAACTTTTTTAGATAACCTGGCTGTGTATGAAGACCAGGCTGCTGGAAATATTCAGATTCTCAAAATACATGACAGCCTGGCCATACAGTTACAGAGCTTTTTTTACAAAGTGGGTCGGCCAAGGCCTAGTGAAGGGAAAAGGGTCCGTAAGGGATGGTTCGAAGAGACCTGTTCCAGGGCAAAGTCTGGGCTAAAAGTAGCAGTAATCTCAGGTTCCCAGGGGGAGATAAAACAAGCCAGGTGCATATATAAAGAAACTTTAACCCATGCTAAAAGGCGGTAGGAGGACCTCCTGTGGCAGGAACTACTAGATGCCTCAAGAATGAAGAACAACAAGCACTTCTGGGAACTTTTGTCTAAAAGAGAAAATGGAGGCAGGAATTCCCCTAATAATCACATACAACCCAAAAGTTGGGTAGAGCATTTTTCCAGTCTTTACGCCTTACCAGCCGACTTGACGGTTAACAATGTAGATTATTCTCTCTCAATGCTGCCAGATTCGAGTCTTAGTTTGCCCACTTCAGAGGGGGACCCTCATGCCTCCGAGGGTTGCACTATTTTTTCCATAGAAGAAACTCTTGAGGCCATAAATACCTTAAAACCTGGCAAATCACCTGGGCCGGATAAGCTTCCTGGAGATCTTTACAGATCTGAACCAAATATTTGGTCCTGGTACATCAATGCTATTTCGAATAGCATTGCAACAGGGGGACAAATCCCAGACACATGGAAGGAGGCCGAAATTATACCAATTCATAAAAAAGGCAATGCACATCTTCCAGCTAATTATAGGCCAATCATCCTTATAGATAATTTACAAAAGATCTTTGCTAAACAAATTTTACAGAGGCTAACCAGCTGGGTTGAGGACCATCAAATTCTCTCTCCACTTCAGGCAGGATTCCGTGTGAAAACTAGCATGGTGGACCAGGTTTTTAGATTGGCCATTCTGACCTGGAAATATGTAGCTATTGCCAAGCAGCGCCTATATGTTGTATTTATAGATCTGCGATCTGCTTTTGACCTGGTCCCAAGAGCCAAATTGTGGGAAGTGCTGGGCAGACTGGGAGTCCCAGGGGACATACTACTTCTATTAAAACAAAAACACCTATGCGCAAGTGAGATGGGGCAATCAAGGCGAGCTGACTGAAAAGATTCCAATCAAAAGGGGAGTTTGCCAAGGTTGTGTGTTAGCCCCCTTATTATTTACCCTATTCATTAATGAGGTGGTGAAGGCCATGATTACTTGCCAGAATGATGCCCTCTCCCTGAATGCACAAAAAAATCCCCATTCTTCTTTTTGCAGACAACTCACTCCTCATTTCAAAGACACCAATGGGATTGCAAACCCTTGTTGATAGATTTAATTTATTTTGCGGAGAACATGGGTTGGAGGTTAACATCAACAAAACTAAATTGATGGTGCTTTGTACAGGTCCTAGTAAAAGATGCACCATCAATATTGATGGAGTCCCCTTGAAGAAAGTTAGCTCCATAGATTATCTGGGTGTTAGGCTAACCAGTAAATTATCATGGGAAGATCAGACCATGAAGAGTGCGGGGTTGTTACAACATAGAGCTGCATCCATACTGCGTTTTTATCAAAGCTGCTTAACAAAAGTTGTATCCCCAGCAATTAAAATCTATACAGCCAAGGCGCAAGGAGCAGCTCTGTATGGAGCGGAAGTATGGGGATTTTCTAATTGTAACAAGATATCAATGGGTGAAAATGATTTTGCAATTTTGCAATAAGATTGCGTGCCCTCGCAGCACACCCTTGTCTCCATTATTTTTTTACTTGGGTTTAAATCGAGAACTGACCTAGTCATTTTAAGACCTCTTTTATATTGGATCAGGATATGGACCACTCCTGAATTAGATATATATAAGGCTTCATTACTCGATTTACTAAAATGTCAAAACGCTGCCACACTCCCTTGGATTAGACATGTGTCCCACTGGTTTCGTTTGTTGGGTCTGGGTGATTATTGGGAAAATCCCCACAATTTAGAGAGACGTCTCAAAAATGTTTTAAAGTCAATTTATTGGTCCCATGTAAAGGATAATTATGTAATCTGTAAATCACATGGTCGTTTAACAAATTATTTTATTGATTTTAAATGGTTCCCACAGTTTGAACCATATTTGGATATTATACCTGACTTACAGGGTAAAAGCTTAGACGCAAGATTTCGGTTTGGATCTTTAGCTTTGATGTCATTGACTTACAGTTGGGGGCAGACCATCCTTCCCGACATATGTACTGCTTGTGGTGCTACTTCAGAAACTGTCAAACATGTTATGTTCTTTTGCCCTGCATATTCGATCCTACGGTCAAAATGGATCAGCAAAACCTGCAGGGTCATGGGACTAAAAAACTGTACTTCTGCCATAAGGGTCCTAAAAAGCCATAATTCCAACAACTTAATTCTTGCAGTTAGTAAGTTTTTAGTGGCAGCATGGCATATTCGTTGCCATCTTTTAAAAAACAAGGATCCATGCAACTGACCTAGATGAGACTTTTATGTGTAAATCTGATTTTATTTATATGTATCAAATGTTTTATATTAGATTATTTGATGACTGTATATAAACATGATCACTTATTGTATTTTGTTGCTTTCATGGTCAATTGACCGAATAAAGCTGTGGTTGTTGTTGACTCCCTTGCTGGCGCTATTACATCTGCAGGGCTGGAATATTTTTCTGTATGATTCGCCCCTCCATGCCCAGTCGAAGGAAGTGTTGTTGGAGGATTGAGGGTAATGAAGAGCTGCCTTCTACACTATTGACTGCTGAACAATCTGGAGAAATGCAAGCTAGACCCTTCCCAAGAAAGACTATTTATCAGAGCACAGTTCAGGATGGACACTGACATGTTGTTCCTACCACAGGAGAGTGCAACAAGATTAAGGCTGACCCTTGATTCTCTGTTATCCTGAGCAAACCTACCAGCAAGGTTGCGGCTAATGGCAGAAGGTCACATGGTGTCTTGTGCCGTGGCAAGACTTCATGTGAGACCATTCTTGTCACACGTAGCAAAGTATTGGAGACCCCCTTCAAAGGTGGGGAGGGGGTAGAGAAGGAGATTCTTCTGGCAAATTCAATCAGAGGACAACTGCAATGGTGGCTAAAGTTGGAGTTCTTTAACAATGGGTTGCCTCTACAGTCCCCTCCAGAGATGGTAATCACAACAGATGCCAGCTCCAGATGATGGGGTACAACAATGTTGTCAAATAAAGAGAAGGGATTGGAGGATTATATGGTCCAGTGTATGCCCTCCAGTCAACCTGATAATGAAATATAATACACTGTTCCAAAGCTGATACAAGGAAAAGGAAAGAAGTCCTGATAATCAGGAGCAAAAGTCCTCACACACCACATATGGTGTCATGCTTCATCATCGGACAGCTCCTCGTCAGGCCGGCGCTGCAATGCCTGACGGGCACCCCCCGAAGGGGGGCTCTTTGCCGGAGATCTTTTTATTAATGATGAAGCCGCGGAACCGAATGTGGGTCCGAAAAAGAGGAGGAAAAAGAAAAGGACAAAGTAAAATTGGCTCAAAACCCTCACTAAATGGTTAATTATTTGCTGTTGGGAATTGGTCAAGATTAAAAGAAGTTACAAGGGAGTGAAACAAGAGATAATGCTCAGGCACTCGTACAAAAAATCAAGGCAAAGGAAGACGGTAATTATCCGAAATCCCTCAGTATATGGTCAATATGCGGTCGACATGTTTCGCGTCTCTTATGGTCCAACAGGATCCCCTGACGCTTCTTCAGGACCTACTAAATCATTGGATTATTCCTTGTTTCACTCCCTTGTAACTTCTTTTAATCTTGACCAATTCCCAACAGCAAATAATAAACCATTTAGTGAGGGTTTTGAGCCAATTTTACTTTGTCCTTTTCTTTTTCCTCCTCTTTTTCGGACCCACATTCGGTTCCGCGGCTTCATCATTAATAAAAAGATCTCCGGCAAAGAGCCCCCCTTCGGGGGGTGCCCGTCAGGCATTGCAGCGCCGGCCTGACGAGGAGCTGTCCGATGATGAAGCATGACACCATATGTGGTGTGTGAGGACTTTTGCTCCTGATTATCAGGACTTCTTTCCTTTTCCTTGTATCAGCTTTGGAACAGTGTATTATATTTCATTATCAGGTACAACAATGTTGAACATGACGACTCAGAGAAAATGACAGACTGATGGCATGAAATGGGAGAGAATGATCAGCAATCTTTCAGGCATTGACACATTTCAAGGAGGTCATTGTGTGGTTATCCAAACATATGACACAACAGCAGTGGCATACATAAAAAGATAGGGTAAACAATATCCAACCATCTCAATCTCGCGGCACAAAGGATTGGGGGTTGGGCAGAGAATCATCTCCTTTCCCTGAAGGCTGTTCACATCAAAGAAGTCAAGAATGTAGCGACAAATAAACAGAACAGAGGGTTCTGTCATCTCAGAATTTGTCTCTCACCCCTCACATTTTCCCCACATATGCCAGAGATTTGGGGAGCATTTCATAAATCTGTTTGCATCACAAAAAAACACTCTGCTTCCAAGGCTCTTCTCTCACTATCAGGAGCCAGGGGCATATAGATAGATACGCTGACCTCACCTTCGACTCCTCAGCTGCAATCTGCATTTCCTTTTATTTTACTCAATCCTCAGCTACCTGTAATAATTCAGAGGGAAGCATTGTAGTGGTAGTTTCATTTTGGCCTCACAGCTCCTGGTTTCCTCTGCTAAAATCAACCCTTTTCTATGTTTGGAAGATTCCATTGTGGTACATTCTTCTGAGGGCAGGGGGTTGCCTTCTTCTACAGAAAACGTCCTTGTTGATTCGGAAATTAAGAAGATGTGCTCCAAAGGGTAGAGGTACTAGAAATTTTAGCTGAAACCATTTAGGGTTCCAGACACCAATCTTCGTTTAAGCCCTGGTTTAAACAATGGAGGAATTTTAAGGATTGCTGTTCCTTTAGATGTCTCTGATGGAGCGTGAAAGAGCCTTGTTCCTACAATTCCTGCCTGATACGTTCCAGCTGCCCGTGATTACCGTAAGGACTCAGTGGACAGCCCCTAGTGTGTTTAGGGTACAATCGGGCGAATCTGGCAAAGATTTTGATTTGGTGGATAGGCTATTTAAAAGTTTTGCTTTGTCTAGACCAACTGTCTCTCCGTGGGATCTACTACTAATCTTGAAAGAATTGCAGGGTGTGCCTTTTGCGGCAATGATGTATCCAATGGCCATCACTTTAGCTAGGGCTGGAGAGCTGGAAGACTTATTATGTAAACCGATATTTTTTTAGGTCGAAATCTACCAGACAGCAGAGCTGTCTGGTTTGCTAAAAACATCTCGGGGACATTCAGAAAGCTGACCTAGGAATGCAGTTTGCCTGTTGCTTATTATTGGCTTTGTGGTTTGTAACTGACATTTTCTGACTATTTCCTGGCTTTATTTGCTGTAGGCTTTCTAGCTTGATTCTGTCCGTCCCGCTGCTCAAATCTTGTTTGCTGTATTGTTCCACACACTTGCTTTCTGTAAACAGGCCTTAAAATCTTGTTCTTATCTTGTCACATTTACTGTGCTTCCAAAGACACAGGCCAAATGTCAAGATCTCTCTTCTAGGGAGCTTGGTGCTCATCTGACTTTAAAGTGAGAGAATTTAAGTAACAATCCTAATGAGTATCCATGTAAGAGGACAAGGGTGCTTCTGTTTCCTAGTCCACTCAAATCTACCCCCGTCCACTTAATCTAACCCAATCAACCCCACTCCAATCTACCCCTTCCACTCAGTCTACCGCACTCCACTCAAATCTACCTCACTTTGCTCCAATCTATCCCAGTCAACCTCACTCAAATCTACCCACTCCGAACCCACCCAATCTACCAACATCTACCACACTCCATTCCACTTTACCCAATCTACCCCACTCCACTTCACTCTAATCCAATCTACCACAAGCTACTCAAATATACCCCACTCCAGTCCAATTTAACCTATTCCACCCCAATCCACCCCTTCAATCTATTTTACCCACTCCACCGCAAATTACCCTACTCAAATCTACCCCATCCAATCTGCCCCACTCCAATCTATCCAACTCCTATCTACCCCACCCTATCCTAATGTACCCCAAACCACTCTATGCAACTCCGCTCCAACCTACTTTACTCCAATCTAACCCCACTCCACTGCGATCTACCCCATTCCTATCTATCGCACTCCAATCTACCATGCTATTATACAGCAAATCTATCCCACTAAATCTACCCCACTCCACCCTAATCTACCCCACTCCAATCTCCTCTCCAGTCTACCTCACGCCACTCTAATCTACCCCAATCCACTGCACTCCACCCTTCCCCAATCTTCCCCACTCCATTCCAATCTACCCCAGTATGTCCCACTTCACTCTACCCTACACTACTCCACTCCAATCCACCTCCCTTCATCCCAATCTACTCGAATCCACCCCAGTTTCCCCCAATTTAATTGACCCATCTCCCTCACTCCAATTTACCCCATCCACTCTTATCTATCCCAATCTACCCCACTCCAAACTAACCACACCACTCCAGTCTACCTGAATCGACCCGACTCCATTTCATTTCCAATCTACCACACTCCACTCATACCCACATCGCACTACTCCAATCTAACCCACTCTACCCCAATCCACCCCAGCTCAATTTACCCCAGCCCAATCTACCCTACTCTCATCTACCCCATTCAAATCTACCCATATCTACTCCACTCTACCCCACTTCATCCCATTCCACTGCAATCTTCCCCACCCCACTCTAAACTACCCTACTGCAATCATTACTCTACCCCTCTCCAATGTACCTCACTCCACTATACCACATGCCACTCAAATTTACCGCACTGCAGTCCAATCTAACCCACTCCACCCGACTCCGCCCCAAACTACCCTACTCCAGTCTACCCCACCCAATCTACCCTTCTCCAATCTAAACCACTCCAGTCTATCCCAATCTACCCCCACACCACTCTATCCAAATCCAGTCCAACCTACTCCAATCTACCCCATTCCAAACTGCCCCACTCTTACCTGACACCAATCTACCCCACTTCACTCCAATTTGCCCTACCACAATCTACCCAATCCACCTCAGTCTGCCCTAATCTACCCCACTACAATCTACTCCTCTGCTTCAATCTACCCCACCCCAATCTACACCAATCCACTGCACTCTACTCTTCCCCAATCTACCCCAATATATCCCACTCCATTCCAATCCACCCCATCTACCTCACTCCAATCTACCCTATTCCACTATACCGATATACTTTACTCTAATCTACTCCACTATGCCCAATTCTACCCCAGCCTATCTCACTCTACCCTACCCATCCCAATTTACCCCACTCTAGTCTACCCCACTCCCCCAATCAACTCCAGTCCACTGTAATCTACCCCACTCCATTCTACCATACTATAATCCACCCAATCTACCCCACTTCAATCTACCCTACTTCACTGCAGTCTAACCCACTCTAATCTACTTAAATATTTCCCAATCTACTCCAATATATCCAACTCCATGCTACCCCAATCTACTGCACCCCTGTCTACTCCAATCTACCCCATTCCACCCCAATCTACCCAACTCCCATCTACCCCACTCCAACCTACCCAGTCCATCCCATGCCAATCTATCCCACCCTACTCTACACCATTCCACTCTACCCCGAACAGCACCCACAATGGTATACAACATAGCTAAAACACACTGCCAAGGCCAATAGCTCTTGAATAGGAGACCTACTGGCTTTACCAATGCTCGTGAAAATCTGGGATGATGGGGTCATTTTTATACATAATCAGGATTTTCTTCAATGGTAACCTCCAAGATACACAGAGCAAGAAATGGTGCCTTTGTTTCTTCTTCTCCCTCACCTAAGGAAAGGGAACTTTTTCAAATATTGGATGTAAGAAAAGCAGTAGCTATTCGCCTCCAGATTACTGAGGGAATTGAAAATCAGAGCATTTTTTTAAGTTTTGGTGAGTTTAACTAGTGTCAAAAAACGTCTAATATTACTTTGACCTGACTTGTGGATCAGTTCAGCTATTGTACTGGATTATTATTTGTCTAAAGTCATGCTACCTTAAGGAATACAGGGAAAATCTACTAGAGTGGTGGTGGTCCCTTTGACTGAAATCAGTCGAACAGCAACTTGGGCTTCAGGTCACACATTTGTTAACCACTATCGAACTGAGAGTGTAATGAAAGGAAAATATTTGGGGGAAATGTGTTAAACACAGTGTTTTCCGCATGGGGTAATATTATATTTTTGTGCGATAATTTAAAAGGAGTAAGCAAGATTAATGTACTGTTGTAATACGTCTTGATCGAGAAGTTCAGTTTATCTAGGGTAAACCTCAAAAGTAATGACTGGATCGAAGGCATGATATGTAGGAATAATGTACTTACTGGTAAATCTCATTTTCCTCAGCCCATCTCGTCCTCGGCACAGTGATTACATCCCACCAAACTGCTCTCAGTCGTTTGACAGGGCTGGGTTATACAGGAAGAGCCTGAAGAGTCAACACTCTTAATGGCACTCGGTATGACTGGGTGGAACTTGCATATTAGGGTCCTTTTGCTTTATTCCTGTCTTGTAGTTGCAGGCACCTCATTCATAATGCACAGGATACCACCATAAACACAGTCATGGGTGTTTCGTTCATACATTTAATGTAAGCTGCAACAGAACATATTCAGTCCTTTGAAGCACTACCGACAAAAAAACACCACCGAGAGCACGAAAGCACGTTCCCATCGGATACTCACCTGCTGATGCCATGTTAACCGAAACATCTAAAAACACTTCTTTTAACTTTCGTCTTGCGATGCACCTTTTCACCTCTTCTGTTTTACATACACTCCTCGCAGTCCTGTCTTATTTCTATCTTCATTACAAGGCGACAAAGGCACCCAAAACATGTGTTTCCCTTACATATTTCGGGAATAGATTTATTTAACGTGACAGCGGTACATACAGTTCTTCCCACAAAATTAGGATGGATTATTACACTAACTCTGCTCGTGCAGTATTTGAGGAAAGTGAATTTGTGCGTGTCCGTTAACCTTACGTAGCCTTCCTCCGGGGTTTTGGTGAGAATATGTTAAAGAACCATCAAACTGTAAACGCGGGGGGCATCTAGAAGAGCGGGGGCACCCGTCAGCGTTGAGTACAAGTGGTGTCCATACTCCAGCCCAAAATGGCGGTGCTCGAGATGTGTTTGATCGGTGTGTCATGGCTGTGTAACCTACGTTGTTTAGTCGGTTGTTTATGTCGATAGCTCTAACCCGGAAATAGTCTTCTTTTGCTTCCTTTTTTAATCCCGCACGTTAAGTGTCGCAGGAGAAGCCTAAGCCTGGCACCGGCATCATGGTGAGAAAGAGGGAAGTAGGGTTGGGTCATGGGTACCAGTACCAGTAGTAGTGGGAGATGGGTAAAGCGGAGAGGATACTAGGGTTGAATATTGGGTAATTGCGATAAGGAGAAAGGTGAGTTGATACCATACTTGGAACGGCGATCATGTGTTCCTCAATGCACACATGAAGTAGGGGAATTAACTTGGAATTGGATCAATTTAGATGGTTTTCTATTAGCGCTCGGTTGTTTAGTGGGTGCCAGGGAAAATAGTTCCAAACAGAACTGTACTATATTTTTATTGAGTTCACATCGGCATTCGACTTAAGAGTTAAAAGATGTAGCACAGATATAGTAAGATGGCCAAATGAATCCGTGTCACTAAATCTAAAAATGACCTCAAATATTTTTTAAATGTATTAGTTCATATAGGTAATCTGAAGTGAAATAGAACTACAGTCCTTGCAATTCACAAACTTGCTAAATGAAAATCGAGTTAACGGAATCGCCGTTTAGTCTTAAAATAGGGCATTATTTAGTATACTGCAAACTCCACAGTAGTTGACCTTCAGTCAAGGGAAGTAAATGCACTAAAACATCCACTGCCTTTTATTATTCATGATACTAGATACCTCAGTAACCAACTCCTTGCATTATTAATAAGTTGTTAAAATACTAAATAAACAGACCTTGCAACTTTCTGTGTTAATGCAAAATTAACATATTCCTTTAGCCTTCTTGCCCGCCTAATGTGCTGAAAATGGTGAAAGAAAAACAGTTGCTTATGAGTTTAGTTTGGCCAAGGGATGCAGTTATTCATTATTGCTGAAACAGTTGCCAATATTATGAGATCAAAACGTTTTGCAGACTCATGCTACTTTTCAGCCATTATTGCTTACGAGTCTAACTTGCCCCACCCCAATACTGGTCTATAAGTGCAAATAAAAATAGCATGCTGTTAAAAAAATATTATGGGTGGTTTGGGAAGAAATGGAAGCGATGTTTGAAAACTTTGTGTTAAATTATATTGGAAGCAGCGAAGTAGAAGCTTCACATTTTTCTCAGACAGATCTTTCAGCTTAGTCGTCTGGTGAGGGCCATGGATACAGATTGTGCACCATTCGTACGCCGTCACCCTTAAACATTCTTCACTTCCAACAGGGTGGAAGTTAAGAGCAAACAGCTGTCCTGGCCAGGATGATGGAGGCCATTACGAAATCCATTCTTTCTTCAGCATAAGAATAGCTAAAACAAAAGAAAAGGTTTTCTGCCCCCATTCTTACCACCAATTTGGTCTTCTTTTAAAGATAATTTCCCTGGCATATTTATTTAAAAAAAAAAAAAATCCGTAGGGCAGATGATTTTGTAGACCTTTTTTTCTCCTCCTGGTTAAATTCTCCTTTTGAAGCTACTTGTGTGTAATGTGTTTTCTCTCAAGTCTGTAGACTGATCACTGCATAAACCAAGCATTTTTCATAGGAGGCTTTCAACCCATGCCTGTTGCAGTAACCAATTTTTTTTACAATTTGAGTTGGGATCACTGCTTTTAAGTCTATCCCTAATCAAGTTCTAAGTCGGTAATGTGGTTAAAATTGAACTCCACAACTGTTTCCGTTCAGGATTCAAACTGTGCCTTTTCATGGTTAACAATAGCCATTGAACTAAGGAAAGGTTCAAGATCTCCAGAATAGATGGGCGAGGATAAAACTTGAGAACTCATCATAGTCATGAGGCCAGTTGTGATCTCGAAGTAACAGGCAGTGATGATCTTTGGCCATGACAGCATAAAATCCTTAGTTGGAGATCAGTAGTTTAGAAGATGACCAGTGACTTCCCCCTGACTATTGCCAGTTGGAATTTTGCTGGTCTAAATTCTTAATAGACTCACAGTTACAGTAATCGTGTTTTCAAAGGACACCATCTATTAATCCTACAACATGCATTTTCTTTATTGCACGAGGAAATTTAATTGTAACCAGTTTTTATTGATGAGTCGCTGCTTCTTGAGTCATCCGAAAAAGAAAAAAAAACACTTTTCACAACTGGATAGATGGAGATTATTTTAAGTTAGTTGGCGATGACAAAGGAGCCAGACCTGTAGGTTGCCATGTTTCAGCATGTTGCTTTGGAAAAATGTATTATTACAAAATCAGTTTGTTGGCTCACCAACCAATGGTGAAGGAGCAGAGCTTCCTTACCATAGCAACTGATGGAGAATATCATTGAGTTTTGATTGTACGACCTGTACTTTGTTTTTTCTTTTTATCTAACCCTGGATGGTGTTATTATGTTTTGGCACCCGTCTTTGAGATCGCTATGACTTCCTGACATGTTGCAGCCAAATGGAGGTGCTTCGTCAGTTTTCAGTGCATAATAAAGTACCTGTGGCAAATCATGTAAACTATCAATACGGGCCCTATGGAAAATGCTATCAATTTTCAACACCATGGTTTACTAGTGGGCAAATATTGAGCACACAGATTAGGTTTTGTTGATTACAACATGTTGCTAAAGGTATCGTTTTTAACCCCACTGCAGCAGTGCCCTGTGCCTTCATAGAGTTTGCATGTGAATTTAGTAAGAAAAAACATCAACTCGTTGTGGGGCAAATTGTTTGGTAAAGCTGATCTTCACTGCTACATAGTCCAATCCAGTTACTTTATTTTAGCAACCATTGAATTGTCTGCATGTTGAGTGATGAGCCCTCTCGTGCCTCTAAAAATCATAACATATTTAACTAGACCTGTAGGTCGAGGAACTTGAATAATTTACTCGACCGTAACTGTTATGTACTTGACCCATAAACGGGTCTCAATTGATATAATCTTAGGCAAATATTTTAGTTTACAGTCGCCTTTTTCTTCAGTCTCACATATGAGTTTACCTTCAAATATGTGAGCTTAGCATTTCTGCTGTACAAACAAACCTTATTTGTTTGATTAAATAGTCTAAACTTTTGCTCCATGTATAAAACCAATCTATCCACATATATATGAGACGCATAAGCCATTACTTACCTCTTATTTCACTAATAGCATTGCTACCCAGGCAGAAGTGTTTCTAGTTTTACGTTTAAACACACACTTTTAATCAATATATTACTAAAGCATGCTGTGGCCGCACACTGTCATTTACAGACAGAAAATGTACAAGAAATGTCTAAAAACCTTTCCACTAACTTGCACTTTTACTACTAAAACTGTATAATGTATTAACAATATGTGAAAATTTGGTTTCAGAAAATATTTATTCTTTGCACATCACCAAGTAAAGTGGTGTGATTTGTTGTTATCCTATTAAAATATATTTTTTCATCACATAGAAGTACAAACAGTGGGCTTTCACAACTATTGAAATATATTTTGAGATGTTTGTGCAGTTGACTTGGGTATTTAAATGTTGTGTTTGGAAAAAACTGAAGAAAACCTGCAACTCTGTAGTCAGAAGGAAAATTTAATTGTAAGACAAACTGGCTTTTGACCTTTGTCTCAGAACACAGAGCAAATGTGACAAGAACAAGATTTAAAGGAAGAACACCTGTTCTTTGTCAACTCTTCCAAAGGGGCCAGTAGGTTCTAAAAATAGCTCGACCTGATAAAATATGACTCACCATAGCAAGTATCCATCATATATTATGCTAATAACACATTTTGTATGATCACACACTTTGGAGTACAGCATTTATTGTACTCAGTACTGCCAGTCTTTAGAATACAAGAAACACCAATAAAATCAAATGTAATTACAGTAGGGGAAAGATGGTCATCTACTGCTAGGAATTGGAGAAACCAGACTTAACCTCACTTATTTTATGTACACAGACAACAAATGTCCCTGTGCTTTCCTCATCCTCTTGCTCCTTCGACCTGGTTGGCATTGTTCAACGCTAAATATAGGATTGTGCTTAACTCTGTAAACAGAAGCGCACACAATTGAAATCACTTTATTAATCGTGTATGCACCTTGGCATAGTTGCTTGATTCCTTGTCGGATAAAAGATTGTATGTAATGAACTTGTGTTTAGAAACATAAGGCTGGAATGTCGGTCAAAAACAGCATAGTAAAAATGTTTTGTGACAAGAGCTTCTACGGCAGCAGGGACCATTGCAGCATCAGACCCTCCAGCAGTAGCTATTGCAGATCGGACTACAGCCACCACCACTGTCTCAACAACATATTGTGAGCAGAACAGGTGAAAAACTGCTTCTGTCACAAGCTCTACCCACAACAAAGACCACTAATAGTTTTTGCAACAGCAAGGCCTACAGCAGCACAGTTGTTGGCATAGTAGCAATCATCAGCAGCCACTATCACATAGAACACACCACCTGCAAGTAGGGCAAGGACCACATGAGTCTCGACATCTGGAGTATCACTCAGCATGGCCAGCCCGAGCTACCACAACAGTAGGGACCACAGTACTGAACACAGCTACAACTGTAGCTGGAACAGCAGTAGCAATAACAGTTGCTATTGCTTCAAGCCTAACGAGGAGCTTAGCAGCAGGCAAAGCTGAAACAACCACGACCAGAACAGAAACCTCAGCTGCCACCATTGCAGGGACCGCAGCAGTGGCCACGGTTGCTACCACAGTATGAACAACAACATTGATCACTGAAGGGGACAGCCGCACAACCGACTGATGCTGCAACACCAGAAATAACAGCTACCACCAAAAGGGCACCAGTAGCTGCCACAATAGCAGCAGCCATCACAACAGAGATAACAGCAATGATAATGGCTGCCATCACAGCAGATACTGGAGCAGAGATAAAACTTGTATCACAACAGCAACAACATGAGCCATATTAGCAATCACAAACAACAAGGTGATGGATGGAATGCTTGAATTAATCTGTCACTGGCGATAGCTTGAGGCTGCATCCCAATCCATCATGCTTTGCCCACCATGCCACCTCCCTGAACTGGAACACAGCAACCTAGGACCGGTTTTGCCCTAGTTAGGACTCTTCGGCCAGATCTAATTTGGTTCCATTGGTATAGTGAGGCCGGGACCCATGTCTGGGCATACCCGGTGCACACAATGGATTGGAAAGTGCCCCCTAGCGATTGCTCATGGCTGAGTTTAATTCAAGCATTCTATCCATCCCCTTGTTGTTTTTACAATAGTAATCACAACAGCTTTGACCACTGCACCAGCAACAACTGATGCAACAATAGTTGCAAGCACAACAGTGATGAAGCCAACTGCCGCAGCTATGAGCAGAGGCCACAGTAGTGACTACAGCAGCCACCACAACTACCAAAACAACCACCTCAATATCAACCACAAGTGCTACAACGTCATCAACACAATTGGAAACAGCCTCTACTGCAGCATTAAAAAAGGAATCCCAGCATGGTCGACTGTTTTTAAAAAAAAAAAAAAAAAAAAAACGATGTTACAGTAGCTGCCATCACAGCAACAATAGCTACCACAGTAGCAGCAACGCCAGGTGCTAGAATAGGAGGAACCTGAGCATTGACTAATGCAGTGTGTAGCGCACTTACCACAGGTTCCATCGAGGCAGTGACAACAGCTGTCACAACAGGGCCAGCATCTGCAGCCACTGCAAGAACCACAACGGAATACAGCAGTGACCAAAGCTGCAAGCTCGGCAGTACTTCAGCATCACCCACAGCTGCCACCGTGCCAGCTACAACTGTTTTAACAATATCTTTAACCATAGCACTGGCAGTGCCAGCGCAGAGGAACCACAATAGCGACTACAGCTACCACCACAAGTGACTCAGCAGTGACCTAGTATAGCAGTGATCACAGCTGTTGTCAAGGCAGGTACAACAGCAGGAATCATGCTGTAACCATAGCAGGGAACACAGGAGCAAAGACATCTGGAACTACTGCAGGGACCACAGTAGCAACATTAGCAGAGTCCAAAAGTGCTAGCATGATAGACACACCAACAGCAACAAAAGCTGGTATCAAGAAATTGCCTGCAGCTGTGGTACCAAATGTGTAATCACGGGGAAACACAAATACGTGGTGAATGGAATGCTTAAGTTAATGGGCTGCATTTCAGTCTTTTTGTTCTGAATGTGCGACTTCAGACACAGACTTACCATAAGGAAAACAGTTTTGGTCCTGTTTCAAAAAGAACCGTCCATCCAAACTGCTAATGTCCTCCATAAACGGGAACACGAGTACCCCAGATTGGTGTCGACTTTATTTCTCATAATAATTAATGTAGAGATTAAGCCTGTGGCCCAGTAAGCAAGGGTACCACTTCGGAGTGTCACTCAGCACTTAGGCTAGTTGGTCTGGCTGTAATGTGCTGATGCATATAAGCCCAGGCATGCCGAAAGTTGCACATCTGTTATGCCTCATTTCTTTGCAGTCAGTTTTTCTGTGCTCCGTTTTCTTTATTCCCCAGGCTTGTATTACAGGGCTGCAGTATTTACAAAGTGACACTGAAAAACATCTTGTGTGCATCATTTGTACCTTCTTTTGATTTGCTTGCATTAGCAGATTAAAGCCACATCCGTTGGCTTTGCCATCTCTTGCTCATTCATCTCTCCTGCTTCACTCTCCAGTCTTCCATACCTCGCTCCTTGTTTCCTTAGATTTCGTCTTCATCTTCATGGGCCCCCTTCATTTTTTCCTCTGATATCTCACCAGAGTCTACCTTGAATTTCCCCTTACTTTGTTTTCTCTTTGCTATGCTTTCCTTTTTTCCTTTTGTTAATGGACTTACATTTTTCATCTATATTTTTGAAGCTGCTTTTTGTTTCTGTTCACCAATGCCATCTTCCTCCTTTAGCACGCAGTGTCCCCTTCGTAGTGCCTCTCTTGTCCTTCTCAAGTAAGGCCTTAAGTCTTTAGTACAGTTCTTCATTTACGCACACCGCGTTTTCAACGGTAAAAATGCTTTCTTTTTTTAGGGGGATTATTTTGCCTCCATTTGAAGCAGCTTTTTTTGTTGTGTTGTTTTGTTTTCTTACAGGACTAAAACCCATAACTTAAGGAAATATGCCCTATGCAGCTGCATTGGTTGAATTTTGCTTTGTCTTCTACAAACTCCATGGCATTGGGAGGTGTTATTTGTATCATGTATGATGGTCTCCATCCTAAGCCGCCAGATGATCAGTCTTGAGCACGTTTTGCGGCATCTGCACGGATATTGTGCCAGAGCATCTGAGTCCTTGGTCCGTAAGTAGGTGAAAAGATGCAGCTTCCCAAACCAGTGAATGTTATAGCAATCACTTGAGCTGCATTGAAATACACTGTAAAGGAGTATATCAGAGCCCGGTATAAACTTAAAAAAAACACACACAGCTTGCACCTTTTTTTTGGCGTCTGTCACTTGGGTCACTTCTTCAATGAAGAAGTAAAATAAAGTAAATTAATATTTTGATACTATATCTTGGGATGCAAGTGTTCCTTTGGGTGACTGCAGGTGAAACAAGTGCATGCTCTCATCTGGTAAGGTGTTGCGAATTGCTGTTTCTTAATAAGCAAAAATATACCTCAGTGTTAATCAGGAGGCCTGCTAACGCTATGCCTTTTATTGTATATGAAGATATATTAATAACTAATATTATCTTGTTTGATGTAAACACAGTATCATGCGTTTTTAGATTTGGCCTGCTCACAATCCTGGAAATCGGCAGGGCTTGCGTAGGGCTCAGCAGAGAGCAGGGCTTGTGCAAGTTATGCCATGGAGTAATTGGATTAAGCAAACATACTATGACCTTATCCCTTTTTGA
The DNA here is from genome assembly GCF_031143425.1 of Pleurodeles waltl. Taxonomy (NCBI): domain Eukaryota; kingdom Metazoa; phylum Chordata; class Amphibia; order Caudata; family Salamandridae; genus Pleurodeles; species Pleurodeles waltl. The sequence goes on from NC_090440.1 coordinate 700,548,048, forward strand.
ATAGCTACAACACCTTCCCTATGTTTTGGATGCTGGAGTCTTTAAATTGTGTGGAGCTCAGAGGTGCAGTTCAGTCCACAAGTGTCTTATCTGATGATTAATTCTCCAATATATTCTCAATCTCCATTTTGTGATATTTAGCCATTACATTGTCTTATGTTGAAATCACATTTTTGCTTTTTCACATGGCCCTTTTTGGGGGCTGGAGGGTGGTTGGAGCCCCAAAAGGAGCCTACCTTAACTCAATAAAAAAAAAAAATGTGGTTTGGGTCGCTGGTATCGAGCACGGTACCTAAAAAACAAATTTTAAAGAAAAGATCTGGTCATAGACCAGACCCTGCAGCCAACCACCATTGTGGAGGCTGTAGGCCTTGCACAGTGGGGATTGGCGACCTGCAGTGAATTGGGCGCAGGGACAACCCACTGCTGAACACTGATGAAGGCTCCAGCAGTGTTGGGCCGCAAGCTAGGCCCTGAGGCCAGCATCTGCTGTGCATGGCCAAAGGTGATACATGGCCGCGGTTGGCCACTATGTGGTTTGTTAGTCTAATTTTAATTTGATCTAAAGACGCAAAACATAACTACAATACCCAGATTGCAGTAGGGAGTTGCACATAAGATTGTGTCAATATGGACACTGTGCTAGTCTCAGAGTGTCCTGGTTTCACCACCTGTGACCTGATTCAAATAACTGGGGGATCTATACCTGGCCAGCTCAAACAGATTATGTGGACTAACCCTCTTTGCGACAACAGCCTGTTTGCCAAGGTGATTGTACCTCTAAAGACTCTGCAGCCCAGATCTTCAGAGTATGTCCATAATTAAATAGGGCTGCTGTTCTGTTCAGGTGATCCCATCGTGTGCTTCCTGAGAGCCTACAGAAATCTACATAAATTGTAGAAAGATGTCTGCAATTGATTTCAGTATGACAGACACACCTCAAACTAGTCAAGAAGAAATCAGCTTAGAGAAGCACATTTTACTTTCGCTTTTATCTCATTTTCAGGGTGAAAGCTGGATGAGAGTTCCAGGATATCATGGTGGAGCATAAACGTATGCCCAAGATGTGACTTTCAGATAGCTATATCACCTGTCCTGCAGTGTGCTTTTCTTATCCTGCTAAAGTTAGTCTCTGTTTTTTGCTAAGCCAAGCTTATGTCGTGGAATCTTTGGGGCTATGAAAAAGAAATCCGATTTAAACATGGAAATGTTTTGAATTGAAGCTTTTCTATTGAATTTTTGGGTCATTTTGTACTTTTTGTTTCCAGAGATATTCTCAACACCTTAGACTAGTTGTTCTTAACCTTTTGACTTCTGTGGGCCCCTATGTAATCATTACTGGTATACAGGGAACCCCACTGAATAATCCACAGAATCATTGTTGGAATCCAGGGAGCCAGGCCTAGGCAATTTGGATGATTTGAATCGCAAAACAATGTACAATCATTCATCAGACTAGTACATAAATGATAAAATATTTTATTTAACTCACAAACAGATATAAATAAATCAAACATTTAATTTTAATGGTAAGGTTGGAATTTTTCTAAATTAAATTAAGGTCAGCAAATGTACATGCTATATTCTGAAGGATACTTTAACTGCTCCCACAAATCAATCTGAGGATACCAAGTTAATTTTTAGCTTACAATTTCACATTTAATGAACATTTCAATATTTTCAATTTTAAATGTTGCCTCTTTTCTTTAATATACACCTTAATAGTCTAGTATATTTCATTTTCTAAACAGTTGTGCCAACCTGAATAGGTGTCATGAGGCCCCCCAGCTAAAGAACCAATGCCTTAGACTGCAGCGCTTTTATTTTCTTATGCCTTTTTCACTTTAAAAACGTACAGTGTAGGTTTGGGGGGAGGAGGGAAGGAAACAAAAATCACAGGTATTTTCTTTTCTCCTTTTTTTGCATTACTTTTCAGTCCCTTTCATTTTTTTCCAGAGTTTATGTTCCCTTTCAAGTTCTTTATTTCTTTAGTTGTATAGCAGTTTGGTTACATTCTCATGTACAGCAACTCAAAAATTGTCTGAGAAGGGCTATTCTGCTCACGCTGAGTTAACTCCTAGAATACATTGAAACTTGCAAATGTTGATGGAATCTTCGGTTTGTGCAGAGTGGAATCTGAGGTTCAGCTTATATGAAGAATGTCTTTCTGCTGTGGCAGTCAGTGGATATCCATACAGACATGGCAAACACAAGTAACCCAAAAGATCACACTGAAAGAGATTTCATGTGCACAATTAGCATCTTTATGCTGCTACATTACCAGGATCCTCTCATTCTGGTAACATAAAGCCTGCAACACTGTGGTACTGAAAAATGAGTCTTCAACGTGCTGCTGTTTTGTACTCGCTCCGTGCACACTGGGAGCCACAGAACCCCTGAACTCATCCTCGTATTATCAACCCTGCTCCGTGCCCGTTATGAATCCCAACCCTCATCCAAAAGTTGTAAGCCCTTAGCCTCTCTTCACATTGTAGCTAGGCTCCACTAGAGTGTATGGTGGTTGTGCTTTGTTTGATCTGTACTTGTGGGCAGCTAAGATATATTGATTTCCTAACAACCTAACTTGATCTCCCCTTGCACCCCTAATTAAGGGACCCCTGAAGATGTTGGTGAGTAGTGCACGGCCACTGAAGCTCTGAACTCCATCTGAGCCTGTGTTTCAGCTGCTGTGAACCGCAGAAAACAAAAGTGCGTAAACTTGCTCTAGGGCTTTTTGGTAGACACAGAAAGGAAGCTGTATTGCAATTAAAAGAGCCGTGCATTGTGACTGCTGCTCATTTTGCAGCGTGGGCTTGATTACAAGAAATATTGGCTCAAACCTGAGCAAGAAGGAGGTGAGTAGTTACAGACTATAATGGTGACCCGCATTAAAACAGTCAATTCAGTGGATCAGCAACAATAAAAGTACAGAAGAGAGGCAAACCAAAAAAAGGCAAAATTGATGGCACACTGATAACGATGTATTATATGTGTCGTGTCGTGCATCCAGTTTACTTGTGATGTGATAGGGTTCATCGAAGGGCCATTTTACAATGAAAGTATGGTCATTTACGTTTGCTCTAGGCCTATTCAATGTCCAAACTTTTATTTTTTTATGGATATACTAGTTGAGAGTAAGGCAATATCTGGAAGATGTCATAGAAATGCAGATATTACCACATTGAACTACTTGTTTATTTGGGGGATTGAAGGTGACTCCTCAACTTGGATGCTTCTTCATCAGCCCTTGTAAGAATCTAGATTGTTGGGCGAGGAGACTGCACTTATTGCATACTGCAGAGGTTAACCTATTCAAGTGTGTCTGCGGAAAATGTAGAGATGTTTGGAGGTATGGTTTGAGGGTATGGGAGAAGTAAAGGTGACGGGTATTGTCTCTTGTCTCCCTTGGTTATGAAGATGTTTTCCTTTTATTAGGTGGTATCCCACAGTTCCTCTTTCGATTCATCTATGCTCAATTAAGTTTCTTATTGGTGAAGGCAGAAGGTGAGCTTTATGGGGCTCACTTTTATGAAGCAATTGTTTTATAATTTCATGTTATTTTGCTCTTTCTGTCCAGAAGAGATTGTCATAGAAAATGTAAGAAACATCACTGATGTTTAAAAAAAATGGAACCTAGTTATAGCTGATTATTCAAGAGCAGCCTACCATATTGCCATGCAGTAAAGCTCTTGTTCTGATCATTACTTTATTTTATCTTTTTCTTTAGAAACCCATTCTATTGCAAGGCCATGAGAGGTCGATCACCCAGATCAAATACAACCGAGAAGGTGACCTCCTGTTCACTGTTGCTAAAGATCCGGTATGTGTTCTTTTTTTTTTTTTTTTAAATTTATTTATTTATTTATTTTAAATCTTTTTATTTTTATTAAACAGAGGGTACAGAACCATGGTGGTACAATTGGTTGCATACATTATACTACATAGTAACATGGTTAGGAGATATATCCACCTACAAGCTGGTCGCAGTGGCATTTGTACGGCCAAGACACTTTACATATAGACCCGAGGAACATGTCCTTTTCCCAACCCTCTCGTGCACCCCTATGTGTCCAACAAGTCAGAGCCTCTGTAGGCCATCCACGCCCCCCCCCCCCCCAGATCTTCTCCAATTTCCTAATGCAACCCCTCCCCTTATAAATCACCCACTCTGCCCTCTGGCACCAATCTAAATCCCTTTCCAAGTCCGTCAGTCCAGGACCCGTGTGTTTTCTTGTGTTTTATTCTTCTCCTGTTTTTTATGGCCCTTGTCTGTCTTTGTTTCGGATTCTCACTTGGGGTGTTTGTTATGCATCGTACATTCAAACACCATTTCCCACAGTTATTTACGCCTTTTAATATTAATATTTGATTGTTTTCCAATTCAGGCTCTTGCATTCCCTGCTGTAATAATTATTAATAGTAGAGTGGTGACTGCTACATTCGCGTAACTAAGCTTCTGTAGAGGGACTTGATTAGAACATGTTTCCCACATAAAAAGGCACATGTAGCTTAATTAACATACAGTGTGATATTTTGCAGCTCACTACTTACCCTACCTATGATAAAGGGTGGAATAGATTTCTAGGAGTTACTTAAATGGACAGTGTCTACCACTTTTTTTAATTTTTTTAATTTTTTTATTGGTAGAAGCCTTGTAATCAGGTTTGTAACAGCAATGTGAATGTTGTTTCTTATGACACTGAGCGAAAATCCGGAGGCAGTTTGTGAAATTATTTTGGCACAAAGTTTAATCTAATTTGAGATTTTTTTCTATATAGATAACAAGGCGATTTTTGTGACTGTCCCATAAGTAAACAGTCAAGGACCTACCTCTGTCACCCCTGTTTCTGTTCTGCCCTATCTTAAACACAATGTGATCACCCAGTTTGCAGAAGCCAATAAATTATTACTGTTACCCTGTGCTTTCCTTCTGCAGATAGTGAATGTCTGGTACTCTGTGAATGGAGAGCGACTTGGCACCTACAATGGGCACACTGGAGCAGTTTGGTGTGTGGACTGTGACTGTATCCTTTTTGGCAAGGAGCTTGAGCTTTAATCCCGACTTTCGTCAGTCTCTTTACCCCATCCTATCTTCCATTATGTGAAGTGTAGTTCCAACACACAATGAATAGCTTTCTCATATTTCTATATCATTTATGCCTTTACTTGTTGGGTAACTACATCTGCTCTTTTTGACCCCGGTCTGCCTCAGGTCAGTTTTCTCTAATCTATATTTATTTGCAATAGTGGAGAAACCCCCCTGACAAAGCAAAGATTACTGAGCACAAACCTGGTTGCAGATTAATATTAAAGTAACTTCCCAGTGGTGGGCTGTTGCCTGCCACAATCCAGAGGTAATGGTGTTATGGCTCCCCTCACAGTTATGTATGATGGTGAATGATTACTCACTCATAAACTGCATGAAGCGCGTGATTACTGGCAGAAGAGGTATATGATGTGTTGTGTTTTTTGGAGCTAGCACAGTACAATGGGTAATGATTTCTGGCACAGTTGGTAAAAGATCAAGATGATTAGTTGCATCAGATTTATGATGGAGAGTGACTACTGCCCCCACATCCCAATGAAAAATCTTATTTGTTAAATATTATAATGCTCTCAAATGAACTCATGATAGATCGGTTAAACATGGGTTAGGTCTTATGATCTATTGTCACTTCTTTTGATGTCCCTTCCTTTGAGGTGATGGGTTGTGATGCCTGTTGGACATGGCTCTGCCGAGGGAAGTTTCCTTAAGCATTTTGCTTTTTTTTTTTTTTTTTTTTTTTCACCAGTCTTTACTCACTGTCTGTGCATGACTTTAGGAATCTGGGCACTTCCCCACTGTCTGGCAATGGGAAAATGGGTGTGCCCGTCCTACCTATGAGAGGAAGGGGTGTGTAGGGACATGGTTGAGCCATTGTACAGGAGGGCCCTGTGAGTCAGGTATACCACATACCCAGGCGGGTTAGGCCCTGTTTACTAGAGGTGTGCACTGGGTGTGCCACCCCCTAGAAGACCCTATTAACCATGTCCTAGGCCTATGGAAGAGGCCTGCAGGGGCGCTAGCACGCATGTGCTCGGGTGTTTGCAAACATAGTGGCATCCACTATCCAGATATCAGGGAACCGCTTTAGGGTGCCGGGAGTGAGTGCATACGCGTGTGTGTACGCACACACGCCGACTGATACCCGTGGCACCGAACAACTGTGCAAAGTGGAAGTGCAGGAAGGAGGGTGGGTGAATGCGAAGGTAGTACAGTGGTGCTGCTGGTCACGGTTATCCTGTTGGGCAATTCTTACAGTTGGCATCACAACTTACTAGTGCGGCTTCAGCCGCAGGGCTGCGCAAAAGTGTTTAAAACTTTGTATGTATATTTTGCTGCTAATGTTGGGAACCAGGGTGCACCCTGAGTTTGTTTTACACGTCTGTGGGGAATTCTAGGGTGGGTCTTGTGCTGGCAGTGTTTGGGACCTTCTGTGGTTGCGAGGAGGGAATTTACTGTTTTCCTCTTGTGTACATAGAATAGTTAGTGTTTCACACAGCTGGGCCTCATATTGTGATTTCCATTGCTAATTCGGGCTTAGAACCAGAGTTCCATTATAACCATATATTATACCATTATAACTCACGATGTGTGTGTTGAATACAATCTTTTTATACATGCACTGCGTGTGGAGTCTCCTTTGTGCCGCGCAGAGTGGTTGTGGCAGGGAAGTGCTGTGTCTTTGCTTTACGCATTGCCTCTGTGATAAGCCTGACTGCTCTATGCCAAGCTGCCCAAGGTTGAGCACAGGTTATACAATGAGTGTAATCACCCACCCTTGCTGGAAGTGGCAGGTTCTGCCTGGCTACGATCTTGCCTCAGTCAGCCAGAACGTGCCACCTCCCAACAATGCAACTTCGGTGATTCCATGTGCAATATTGTGATGTGATGTAATGTGTCAAGATGTCACTTGCATACTGCCTAGCTTTTAGTCCCCACCCTCCCCCTCTCCATTTCAGCTTTTTAGGACTTGTTCACTGGTTAATCCATATCTTGATATGTGCCTTTAACTGAAAATTCATCAAAATGCCTCTGCTTATTTTTTGGGGTCCCGAAGAACAATGTTTTTACTCATTTGATTTTCACCATGCTGTTACACGTTCTGCTGTGGCGTGCATATCCCAGAGTGCTTCAGAAATGAGGCCTTCACAATACGTTCACAGTCCTTAACTGTAGTTCTAGGGGACTCCCGGCATGTCCTCACCGGCTCGGCTGATAACTCCTGCAGGCTCTTCGACTGTGAAACAGGTAAGCAAGCAACACGTTTATCTGTGGTTCATCAGTACTACAGTTTGTGGTATTATTATGGAGTTGATCTCCCGTATTTGTGCACTGGCTGTTCTTGAGAAGTGAGTGCAATGGGTCTTGGGTCATCTCTTGTAATGTTGTAGTCTCCTCTTACCCAGCTAATGATGATGGATCAATAGAAAGTCTTCTCTTGTACAGCTAGTGATGTTGTTTCAAAGTCAGTGTCTATGTTACAGCTGGATTTCCCTTACACATCTTGTGGTAATTTAGGACTTGTTTCCCTTTGCATCATGGTTGATCAGTCAGAGTTGGTTTCTCCCTGCATAGTTTTCGTTCGGTCAGAGAGGCTGTCTTAGTGCTATAGATATTTTCTCTTTGCACAGTGGGTAGTAATAAGGGTAGCTAGAGCCCGTCTTGTCTTAAACTTGCCCCATCTCTCAGTAGTGCAGATGGTCTTTTCCTACACAGAGCTGGCTTTTTGTAAGAGATGGTATCTTTGTTGTGATTCATAATTTTTGTGTTCTAGCTAATAACACTTTTCACAGCAGGTGGTGTGAGGTAGAAGATGCGAGGGTTTTAAGTCATATTTGGTGCCACCTCTTGTGCTGTGACATCTCTCCCTTCACAGTAGGTGGCAATTAGTCATAAGTAATCTTTCATGGTGTTGAAGATAGTCTGCCCCTTCATATCTGGAGATTGTGTGTCAGTTATGCTTGGGGTGAGTGAGGCATTTGTCAACTCCTGCATTCTCTAGGTGCTAGGACTGCCACAGACCTGCAGCATAAACACTGGAAAAAGAGAGCCTTGTAGCAAAAAAAAGGAGGGCTTTAAACACGCTACAGAAACTTTCATGGATGTTTTTTATAACTACTTTCCCTGCACAGCTCATGTAGTTTTGATTTAACTGTACTGTTTTCGTTTCTTTCAGGGAAGCAGCTGGCACTGGTAAATACCAATTCTGCTGTTAGAACCTGTGGGTTTGACTTTGGGGGAAATATCATAATGTTCTCCACAGATAAGCAGATGGGCTACCAATGCTTTATCAACTTCTTCGACCTGCGGGATCCCAGTCAGATAGGTAAGGAGAGCTGCTGGCAGGCTGAGATCATGAAGAATTTATGTGTAAGGCCTTTTGTATTCTGCAGTGACTGAAGCTAGGTGAAGCCATTGGTAATCTTTCTTTTCGGATGTCCAGCTATTGATTCTTTAAAGATTTGAGCTGTGCACGTCTTGCGTGTGATTCTGTATGCATTCAGATGTTGCAGTCATTCAGCAGGTACAGTTCTTAGCGAGTCAGCCCATGTATGTGTGCAACATGTCCATCCTTTCACTGCCTGCTCACTTCTGGCTGCTCCTTCTTTAAGGATGCTGCCCTTGCGTAAGTTTAACAGGTGTTTCTGCAATGATTCATCCTTTGAATCTTCAGGAAGTCTGTGGCAGCTTTTGTTGAAACTAGTGCTTCATCAGGGATTCCTTGTTCAGATTGTGTATGTTAAATCAATTGCTTCACTTTGTGTGCAAGAGTTTGATGTGACTGGATTGGCAAGTGGCTGTGTGCATTAATGAGGTGTCCTTCCACAGGAGTCCGGTGGGGAAGGGCGTTGGAGGTTGGGTCTTTGGGCCATATTTACAAATTTTACGGATTGTGAATTCCTAATTGCGATTCTTTGCAAAAACGCAATCCCCAGTGTGCAAGAACATACAACTTATAAATAGCGATTCCTAATGGGGTCACAATAAACCTACTTCATGAATATTAATGAGGTAGGTTGCAATTTGTGACTCAGGAATTGCAGCCATCACAGGGATGGTAGCCTGCTGGGATCAGCAGACCACCTTGTCTGTGATTGCTTTTTAATCTAGCTATTTTTTTTATTTTTTTTTATGCAGCCCGTTTTCCTTATAGGAATACGACCTGCATTTCAAAAAAATAAAACGAAAGGTTGAAGCTTCATTCTTTAAGAGTAGGCATTTGTCCTTTTGGAGAACTGCCTTATCTTAAAAAATAATTGTTTCAACATTCACAAAGGGGAAAGGGTCCCAGGAGGACCTCTTCCCATTTGCTTATGGTTACCACCACCCTTGAGGTGTTGGTAAAAAAAAAAATAACGTTTTACGCCTGCAATTCAGTTGCAGACCATTCATGCATACCACTGTGATTTGTTATGAGGAAGGGATGTATAAAACATGCCCCTTCCAGATACTGAATCGTTAAACACAAATTGCGATTTGGTCACGTTACCGAATCGCAATTTGTGCTCTGTAGATATGTAAAAGTATTTTTGTGATTGGAAGCAGCCCGATTCTGCAAACCGGGTAATTACCGACCTCAAAAATGCTTTTGTACATATGACCCTTCATTTTCAAAATGTTCAGATCATGTGAGAGTGGTTATAAACCCACGGAAGTGTCTTCTTGGTGTTTTGGGCTGAGACTGTAGCAAGTTGACACCCTAAGCCTCAATGAACAATTGACTGTTAGATTGGGTGGTCTTTATTTGGTACATGGTGATCATTCAAGAAATTTTGTGGCTCCTCGTCCTCCCTCTTATATACTGCAAAATGCAGCTCACACTTGAAATTGCTGGCGCTGTACTTGGTGGGTGCGGTATGGCTGTTCAGATACTCGTGCCAAGTTTGTGATTGCTGCATTCTAATGCTGGGCAGCGGATTAATATTGTCGGCTCCTGACTCTCACAAATCAGATCGAATGGGCAGTGGCCTCAGTCCTTGTGTACTACCCAGGTAATTTCAAAACCTCATTAGTCAGCATGCCATTAAGTTTATTTGTGCTGATGATGCACCATTTTTTGATTGGGGACACCTTGGTAGTGATCCCAACCAAATGATGACTGTGTTCTGCTACTTCTTATGCGCCTAGCGGGCTAAACTAACTTCATGGAAACGTGAGTGCCTGCAGCAAATATTGGAGGAGGTTATCTTTCCAGTCTTGATGATTTAGGAGTTTACACTAGTGATGAGGGACTGAAGACTGTATGTGCTGCATTTCTTAAGCCTTCTTTTCTCACTGTTTTTTCAGTGGTGTTAGTACTGGTCCCCACCCCAAATACTTTGTTGGTTAGTTGATTACACCATATGTTAAGATACATTGCCATAAAATTCCCCATCAACCTTTTGTCCCTGTGTTCTTTCCATTTAACCATCAGTTTGTGCATTATTTTTCAAATTTCTAATTTTAGAGGACAATGAGCCATACATGAAGATCCCCTGCAATGACTCCAAGATCACCAGCGCTGTATGGGGCCCTCTTGGGGAGTGTGTCATCGCTGGGCATGAGAACGGGGAACTGAACCAGTTCAGTGCTAAGGTACATGTTGCAGGAGCATTCATATAATTGGCAAGCACAACTGATTAAGGAGAGGGCATGAGAAGATGGTGAGGCTGCATGAGTGCTGGAGTTTGAGGGAATCTAAGTATTTAGGAAGTAGTGGTTGCAGCTACGTACGAAGGTAAAGAGTCACCAGAGGGCAGGTGTGAGGTCCGTTGTTTGTGTAATATAAGATGTTTTGAGAATGGCCTTTCGGACCATGGATGGATGGATAGGATAGGATAGGATAGGATGGAGGGTGGTTGTGTGAATGACATTTTCTTTCATTTGATTGGGAATTTAGTGTCTGTTTGTGGTAGGAGTAGCATTTGTCAGTTGGCTGCCTGCAAGGAGGAAATACTTGTGCGTGTGAAATGCTGCAGTCTATGTTGCTTGGGTTGATTTGGTAGGTAAGGCAGGACTGTTTGTGTGCGACTGAGTCCATGATGGAAACTAGTTGGGTTGATAAGTACAAGGTTGGGGGGGGGGGGGGGGGGGGGGGGGAAGGTCGGTTGGCTGTGTGTTTAAATCCAATTGCTAAATTCATTCTCCTACCCCCCAGTCTGGCGAGATTGTTGGCAACATTAAGGAGCACCACAAACAAATCAATGACATCCAGACCTCCCGCGACAAAACCATGTTTGTCACAGCCTCCAAGGACAACACTGCAAAGGTGAGAGATGAGTGGGCCAGTGGTAGTTGGTTACAGTATCACAGGGGTGTGCCGATTAAGGAGAATGGTAAGTTACAATCTCCTCGGGGGAGAGAGTTGCAAAGATGCCAAGTAGCGCCAGTGGGAGGAGACTGTGACGCAGAAGTGGGTGTAAACATTAAGAGGAGTTTTGGCAGAGGTGGAATAGGAATGTAAAGGTGATTCATGACAAGCAAGTGAAGGTTGCAGTTTGAGGGTCATAAGGATGTTACTTGCTCCAGTCACAGGGGTGCTGATTCAAAGGAGCAGTAAAAAACGATAGAAAGGAACTGATAGGAGTTGTTAAGATCTTTTTTTGACAGCCAGCAGAGTAAGAAAAAGCCACGTGTTGCTTGTCAGCTCAGAACAATTTGAGTGCCTTCTATGTCGATAAGCATGAACTATGGTAAGGGAAAGATGGAGGCTTTGCCCTTAGGAGACACACAGTTGTGTCCAACTGTCATGGGTAAGTTTCTTTTGTAAGGGTAGAATGATGAAAGGCTGTCTAGTAGCTCTGTGTCGTAATGATTGAACACAGTTATCCCGAAGATAGTGTTCACGAAAGCCCATCTCTGTCTCAGTTTTTCTGTCCTTATTAGCTCTTCAAAAAGTCTTGCATCATTTGTTTTATTTCACATCTTCCCTTCCACAGCTTTTTGATGCTACATCTCTAGAACACTTGAAGACCTTCCGCACAGAGCGTCCAGTCAACTCAGCTGCCCTGTCACCGATCTATGACCATGTAAGTAACAAGCACTCTCTCGTCTAGGTGGTGGACATATCCTTCATACTGGGAAACTCGCTAATGCGTCTTCCTCGGGCAGTGCTCTTCTCACACTTCTCATTGTGAAAACTCTGAACCTAGTCGTGAAGTACATCACAGGAAGATCTCTTTTTGGGAATTCACTGTTTTTCCTTAGACCTTAAAGAGAATGGACACAAAATAAGTGGGGAGTACATAGTCATTTTTGTACTGAAACATTGCTTTCCCTTTGTGCCATTGTCCAGTAAACTGAAAAGTCATGATGCCCGATTTGGTATTTACACATTCCCACACCGGTATCTTAAACCAAGCTTTCTTGCACTTCGCAGGTGATTTTAGGTGGTGGTCAAGAAGCCATGGATGTAACCACAACTTCCACCAGAATTGGAAAGTTTGAGGCAAGGTATGGTTGATGGTACAGTTAAGGTGGAAGAATGCGTGAAGGGCAATGATTTCTTGCAATGTGAATTGTGATTTAAATTCTGTAGACATGTTCCAGCACCTTTATTGACAAGTTTCCTCCCCTAGGTTTTTCCATTTGGTGTTTGAAGAGGAGTTTGGTAGAGTCAAGGGACATTTCGGGCCAATTAACAGTGCCGAATTTCACCCAGATGGAAAGAGGTAAGGGTGGCAGTTATTTTTTTAAGGCCTTCGGATACTTATGACCCCATTTTTTTAACAGTTAAAAAAAAAAAAAAAGTATTTGCTCATCATCATGTAGGAGGGTCTTCTCTTGTGCACTCCACTCCTATTATTCAGACCTCTGTGCTATTCCAGAGCTAAGGTACACACAACTCTGATAATGCTTCCTACTTATTGTCTGCAACCCCAACTTACACCAGTCTTGCTACTTTAGAACAGCTGTCATAATACCTCCATCTTGCTCTGCAGTTCTCTATTTGCTATTGTAGTACTGTGAATTTTCTTGCACAACTCTATTTATGCTTCTGTATCTGGCCCCTTGTTTTAGTAGTTAGACTTGATTTCGAACATACTTTGAATTCAAACATTAGATGCACACCTCTGTCGAAACACTACTATCCTGAACTTGAGTACCTTCTAGCACCTGCCTCAAATCTTCCAGTGCACCTTTAACTTGCCCTGCTTGAGGTGGCTTTCACTTCAGACAGCTCTACCAGTGCTCCACACCCTGCCATCCAGTGTCATAAGATGTCATTTTGGTTTTTCTTTCTGAAATTCCTGATAAATGAACAAGGTGAGAATTATTGCATTTAACACCTTCGATGGTTGATCCTAACAACCTGACTTAGATATATAGGTTTTTGCAATAGTGTAGTTATATTAATGCTACTTCTGAGTGTTCTAGATTCAGGCAGTGCTGGGTTTTGCAAAGAGGACGTTTTCTGCTGTTGGGTTTTAGTTCTGTGCTTCTGCCCAGATTCTCCACTTGTGCATTAATTGTCTTTGGTACAGTTATGACTCCCTTAATTAATTGTGATCTTGGACTAGTACTGTGGATCACTGCCATCTATTCTGACTTTGTGCATCTGCCTAGTGTATTGTAGAACTAAAGGGGACTAATCGCTGGTAATGTGCAGGACGTTCCCTGTTAGTTACAGCTAGAAATGCTGCAGAGGAGGTTTCGTGAAGGTGTCTTGGATTTCAGCTCATTGTCATGGGTAGGAGCCACGTAAGTGACGTTATGGTGAAGGTATTATTAGTTGTAGCGGTGAATGAATTTGCACTGGAATGTTTGCCTTGGATATTAGCACTCAATCTGAGTTGTCTGTGAAAGTGTCTGTCTTCTGGCCTCCTGTCATGGGTGAATAGCACAAATAGGGAGTTCCTTGAGTGTGTGTCCTGGATTCTCACCTTTGCCTTGGTATGGATAGTAGCACTGAAGGGGTCGTCAGTGTGAAGGTATCCTGGATTGTGGCTCACTCATTGGAGGGGAATTAGCACTGAAGTGGAGTTGTCTGTGACCATGTCCTGGATTCCATCCCATTACCATGGGTAGTAGTGTTGAAGGGGAGTTTTGTGAAGGTTTTGTTTATTCTGACCCTCTCTCATGTGTGATAGCACTGCCAGGGATTTCTCTATGAATTATTCCTGGGTTCCAGGTCAGTTGCATGGTTGTGAGCTCTGAAAGGAGATTTTTGTCGTGGGTTGTAGCACTGTATATATTGGCACCGAAGGGAAATCTTTGGGAAGGTGCATTCTGGCCCAGTGTATTAGGCTGAGCAGTAGCATTGAAGGGGCATTAACTGTGAATGTGCCCTGCATGGGATGAATAGTAGCAAGAAAGAGGAGTTCTGTCTGAAAGTGTCCTAGGTTCTGGCTCCCCGTCATGGGATGAGTAGGAGCTCTTTTGGGAACGGTGGTGGGGTCGGGGGTCTTTGTGAAGGTGGCATGGATTCTGGCTCATTGTCCTGGGATGGGTGGTAGCACTGGATTCTGGAGCTCTGGCACTGCCAGTGTGTCCTGGAGTCCTATCCATGTAGGGACTGCACTGGACTCAGCTCCATGTCTCTTTTCTCGTTGCAGTTACAGCAGTGGCGGTGAAGACGGCTATGTTCGGATCCATAATTTTGACCCTCAGTACTTGGAGTTTGAGTTTGAAGCATGACGGCCCGGTTTATGTGTTTCTTATTCCTCTTGCCCAAACCTGACCTCTCACTGCGCTATTATTCTCATACTTATCCTCCAAGCTGCAAAACAAGCATTCTCTCTAATATAATTGGGAGTTGGCGACTGCCAGTGAATCTGTTTGCACAGGAAACAAACTGTACAATGAACCCGATTTCCAGTTGTGCCACTAACGGGAGAAACTTTTATAGGCCTAAAAATGTAATTTGTTTCAGCTGCCGTAATTTTCCCGTGTGGATTCATGCAATAGTTTTATCCACTGAGCATGTGAAGTAATGTGCATTTAACTAATGCCACCGAAATCAGTAAAGAAGGAAGTGTCTATCTGTCAGTATAAAGAAACGACGAGGTTTTAACTGAGTTGTAATCCAGGTATCTGCCAACAGGCTCATTGAATTAGAAGCTGATTGGAATCATTCACCACTGATGTGTATTTGCTTGAACTCGTCTTTGTTTACTTACTACCAACACCAACAAAGTCAGTTTGGAACAGCTACAAAGTCCACATTATACACCTCAGCCACTGAGTGCTGGTCGGAGAGTTTACATTGCAGTTTGTTTTAAGATCGGATAAATGTGACCAAAATGAGACCGTGAATATTTGTAATTCATAAAGATCTAAAATATAAATCCTTACTTCCTGTCTTCTGTTCTAATGTTCTCAATACCTCTGCATAGCAGAAAAAAAAACTTTTTGCACTAAAAGAGCTGTCCTTGCGATTTGTTTACTTGAAAAGTAATAATTGCAATATATATATATTTTTTTTAATTTATACTGATTTAAATGAAAATCCCGTTACAATTTCTTTTCGGTCATTTTTTAAATGAAAATAGCAGTTGGAAAGGAGAATGTGCTTGATATGGTCATTAAAGTACTTTTGATATTGTGAAAAAATGTAAATGAGTAATGAAATATTTTGATCCTGATGTCCTCTTTAGTTTGGCTTGACTGTGCAGTTTTCATTTACCTATTGTTACCAAGTCCTTAAATATGCTTGCAAAGTGCACTGGCTTTGCCCAGAAGAGTAATCCCTCTTACGTGACACCACTAGCATTTTGATGCATCATTCCATCTCCTAAAAAGAGCTTTCATTCCGATGCTATGTTACATTTCAAATCTACACTAAACCAGTACATATTTCAATTTTAATTTACTTCTCATACCCGTATTGTGTACAGAAAGTAATCCATTTTTTTTTTAACAATGCTTTAGTTAGGACTTGTGTGCATGTTTTCCCTGTTAGTCTTTACTTCTATCTTTCCGCTGTAAGTATTAAATGTCCACTTATGTTTATTTCCCACTGTTTTTTTCCCCCCTGTATGAATTCAGCTGTTTTCTTCGATTCTAGCTTATCCATTGTTCTTCCTTGTTAGAAATGGGGTCTTTAGTTGGCAGTGGTTTGCACCCCAAGCAGGGAAGATCACTCTAGTTCAGGGTAAGGGAGCCACACAGCTACGATAGCCTCTTGCTCACCTCCTTGGTAGCTTGGCACGAGCAGTCCGGCTTATCTCAGAGGCATTGTGTAAAGTATTTACACACACACACTTTTTCCCCCTGTATGAATTCAGCTGTTTTCTTCGATTCTAGCTTATCCATTGTTCTTCCTTGTTAGAAATGGGGTCTGTAGTTGGCAGTGTTTTGCACCCCAAGCAGGGACGATCACTCTAGTTCAGGGTAAGGGAGCCACACAGCTAAGATAGCCTCTTGCTCACCTCCTTGGTAGCTTGGCACGAGCAGTCAGGCTTATCTCAGAGGCATTGTGTGAAGTATTTGTGTGTACACACACAACTCCACACCAGTTTAGAAAAATAGCCAATATTTAGCTGAATAAAGCAAGACCAAAACAACAAAAATCCAACATACATAAGCAAAGATATCACTTTTAAAAAGTTGCAGTCTTAATCCGGAGGAATCAATGGTTGTCTCGTATTAACACACAGTACCTGGGATGTGTCAAAAACAAAGTATGTGGGCCGCAGAGGAGGTGAGGTGCTGGAAAACAAAGCAATGCGTTGGTTTCTTACTGCACAGGGGAGGTGATGCATCGGTTCCTTACTGACAGGAGAGGTGATGCATCGATTCTCTCCTTGCAGGATAGGTGATGTCTGTTCCTTACTGGCAGGGGGAGATAATGCGTCTGTTCCCTACTGGCAGGGGAGTTGATGTGTCAATTCTCTCCCCGCAGGAGAGGGGATGTCGGTTTCCGGTCACACAGCCTTGGTTCCTTGCAGTGGTGCAGGGTCGATGTGAAAATGATGGCCAGGCATGATGCGTGGGAAAATCCAGAAGCACTGTGATGATAGCGCCGCGGTGGAACAGGTGCTGCGTTGGTCCTACAGGCGTTGCGGCAAGCCTTCCACCGCAAGGCAGATGCTGTATCAATTCCTCAGCCGCAAGGCAGGCGCATTGATTCTTTTACCACAAGCCAGGCAATGCACGGATTTTCAGCTGCAGCGATTTGATGTGTGGATTTTCTTCCTCAAGACACCAGTTTTCACATCTAAGCTCCCAGGGACTGAATTTGGCACCACTTCACAAGCCAGAACTGAGCAGACGACTCCAGGCACTGGTAGGTGAAGTCTTTGTCCCTGAGACTTCTTATCGGGAGGCAAGCTCAGTTCAAGCTCTTGGAGAACCTTGGAAAGCAGGATGTAGAAAGCAAAGTCCAGTCCTTCCACTCCCAGGACAGAAGCAACAGGCCAGCACAACAAAAGCAACAGGCAGAGTGGCATTTCCTACTATAGCACCCAGCTCTTCTTCCTGGCAGAATATCCTCAGTTCAGAAGTGTACTGAAGTTGAGGTCCCAGAAGCCCAATACTTATACTCATTTCTGCCTTTGAAGTAGGCAAACGTGAAAGGAAAGTCTGTAGTAGTACACAAGACCCTACCTTTCCTGTCCTGGCCCCAGACACATTCCAGGGGGTTGGAGACTGCTTTGTGTAAGGACAGGCGCATCTCTATTCAGGTGCAACTATCAGCTTCTCCCTCCACTGTAGCCCAAAAATTCCCCTCAGGATATGCAGAGCACACTTAAGCTCCCTTTGTTTGACTGTCTGGAGTGAATTCACAAACAAACCAACTATCTTCCTGACCTGGACATGTATTCCACAGCCAGGCACAATGGTTAAGCAAGAAAATGTCTTCTTTGTAAAAGTGGCATTTTCAAACTTAGAATTAATAAAAAAAACTTAACCAGATTACACTTAAGATACTTCAAGGCAAGTTCCATGTTACCCCATGGAAGAGAGAGGCCTTCCAAGTGTGAAAACTCAGTTTAGCAGTATTTCACTATTGGGGCACGTACAACCCACCAGTACATGTCCTACCTTTTAAATACAATGCATCCTGTGCAGGGGACTGCCTAGGGGTGACTTACATGTAGTAAAGGGAAGGTTTGGGACTGGCAAGTGGGTGCCAGGTCGAACTGGCATTTCCAAACTGTCCACACAGACTTGCAGGCCCACTAGTAGCATTTGATTTACAACCTCTAAGCACCTCTAGTGCACTTTAGTAGTAGTAAATCAAATATACCAATTTTGGATGAACCAATTACCAATCCAATTTAGACAGAAAGCACTTGCACTTCAGCATTGGTCAGCAGTGACAAAGTTCAGCATAGGATCCAAGCAAGAGGTCAGAAGCCAAAAAGACAGGTAACCACGCCAAGAGCTGGCAGGTCTAGCATTCCTCCTCTGCTTTACGTTAAAAAAATGTTCTAAAGCCAGTAGGCTTCCCCTTTATTGAGCTGGAATATGCAAATACAGGCTGCAAATGGCGATTCCATGTGCTAGCACAGCAAGGTCAGACCTGTTGGTTTTGCCAGTGCTTGCATGATGTAGCCTAGATTCTGTTCATGAGGTCCAGGTCTTTTGTTGTCTACCTTTTTTGGTAGCATTTTCCCTCTCCTTGAAACCTCAGGATAGCCCCAGCTGTGCCTGTAGGACTGTGCCCTCGTTCTGCACTCTGACCATTTCAGTCCCTAGTATAGTTGAACAATATGGAGCAACATTCAAGAAAAGGTGTACACATTTTGTTAATTATTTGCGTTGGGCAGCTGCCCTCCTCAGGGAATCACCCCATTTCTTGCCAGGGTGAATTCTTAATGTCACAAAAATAACCTGAGCTCATCCCCTTTGTAGTAATGGCCCAGAGGAGACAGGTGTGATTTATGAATTACCAAAACACCAAGAAAGTAAAAAAGCGAATGTTGAGTTATTAGGGATAAGTATACACTTACCCCTAGCCAGAAGGCCACCACCCTAACAGAAGGTCCAGTCAAGGTCTCAATACATTAGGCCCTGGCTCAATCCTTGGTAGCTGGCTGCCAGTAGGCAGGCTTAACTTAGGAGACAGGTATGTAAAGCATTTAAATACACCAATACAGTAAATAAATAAGACGCAACACACAATAAAAATCCTACACCAATTTATAAAAATAGGAAATATTTTTATCTTTAAAATGACATGACCGGAGACATCTGGTTGCGCTAGACCGGGAACAAGTCACAATTTGAGGCCAACCTCGATGGAGCCCTGTTCGGAAACACTAAGCGGGAGTTCTCGGTCAAAGCGTTTTACCTTTTGACTTAGTTGTTTTTCTAGAGCTTTTTCTCTCAGCGTTGGGCGAAGCTCCTCGTCAGGCTAGGATCCAATGCAATATCGTCGACTTGCTTTCCCGCTGCGCCCTAGTCCAATTCTGGAAGTCTCGTCAACGGGGAAAAGCTCCGTAGCTTCAGCAGGATGAACCTGAAGTTCAGGTCGCAGTTTCGAGGCAGCAGCTTGACTCTCGTCGACTGGTTGGCCACCTTATGGAGCTTTTTCCAAAAGTTGCTTCAGACTTCTCCAAACTTCTGGAACTTCTTTTGAAGCTAGGCAAAGTCCTCAGGGCTGTAGTTCCCAGTGTGCAGCAGGAGCAGTCATTCAGAGAGCAGTCCTTTGGGTGCAGATCAGGGTTCCAGCAGGGCAGTCATTCTACTTGTAGTTTCAGGCAGCAGATCTGAGTTGCAATGCAGCTCCCATATATTTATGCAGTGGTCTGGGGGAGGACAAATAGTGGTGTACCCCTGTTCAGTGAAATGCAGTGGATTCCTCTCCAGCAGAGCAAGACCTGGCTAAACCAGCCTACTGGTGTGGCTAATTTCCATTAACACTCCCACCTCCAGACCATCTGCAAATTCCATCCTTTGGACTGTCATCTGGCTGTGGAGTACAAGACGGAGTAGGCCTGGCTGGCATCATTTTTGTCATGTTATTTTTGAAGCCACGTTTGATTTACCCAGCCCCATTTCTGCCCTGTGCTCTGCAGCTGCAGAGCTCCTCCACCAGATAACCTCTGCTCTATGCAGGCCACTTGTCACCTCATCAAAGTAGCCTGGCTAGGCCTGTTAAGGCTGACTAATGAAAAGAGGCCAAGAGAAGACTGTATTTTGGCTCACAGAAAAGAAAGTCATATAACTTATTTTCTGCAATAGTTATAGTAAATTCAACAGTGTTAAGTTGTTGGATTTGTCATTACCAATCTTTTGAGTTCTTGAATGACACATTGAATGACTAGCAATATTTATACATATGTGAAAAATTCCAATGTTAGCCTATGATGCTAAGTATCTACAATGGGGAAAATTAAATGGGCAGTTTTTCCCTCACCAGGACATATAAAACATATTTTATAATGTCCTTGCTTATAGTACATAGCACCCCACCCCTGGGGGACCTAGGACCTTAGGGGTGACGTATTTGTAAAAATAAGGTAGATTTCCACTTTGGAAGTACCTTTAATTCAAAAATCGAATTTGCAGACATTTCACTTTATAAAGACAGTGCAAGGCAGGGCTGCCTTTGAAAGTGACAGCAGACAACATAGCAGTGCACATTTTAAAGCAGGGAATCTGCTGGGCCTCTAAACCTCCATGTCCTATTATATACTATGGACTTGTAGGTAGTTTGAATCCCCCTTTCCTTATTATATACTAGGGATTTAAAGGGGTCTGTCAGTCCCAAGTGTAATTATACACCGCACCATATACCTTTTTAATCTGCGCACTGGCCCTGGACCTAGTTAGCAGAGCCCATGGCACAGTCAGGGTCAGTTACCAGCAGTATCAGTCGGACCCAAAAAAAAAAATGGTGACCAGACTGAAAGCATGACTTTCCCATTGCGAATAATGCAAATCCCAAAACAAGTTAGGAAAGTAGACTAAGAGTTAATAAACAAAATGACAACCTTGTTCATCCTGGTCAAAGATTTTACTTTCTGACTTTATCTCTTAAGTCTCAGTCAACCCTAGGAGTACGCGTCTGTGGCCCCCCAAGTCCTCAGGGGTGAGGACATAGAAACTCTCAGGGTATCAGGTGGAGGTAAATGGTAAAGATGTATATGGCAGAAGCCACTCTGTAGTTCTAGTTAGGATTCCCTGAGATAGGAATTACCTTGGATGTTTGACCTGTAATAACGTGCTCAACGTTTAACGAATCTCAAAACTTAGCAAACCTATATTGTTTTATACTTTGGTGTACTATGCAAAGTTTCATCTTGTAGTGCCTTGTCAAGGGGGTGCAAATGAAAATAGGGGGGTTCCCAAAACTTGTTTTTCTCCCAATGCGTTTTCCATAGACCTTTTGTATTTGGCATAACACCAAATCAGACAGCCTAATTTCCGTGAAATTTGGCAGGACTATAAATGATGGTGTGCTTATGATCCTTTTTGGCAGTACAGGTAGGTTGGGCAAGTACTACATTAACTATAACTCGCCACTCTACAAAGCACTGTATTCTCACAAATCATGTGATTAGAACGGTCATAAATTGTAAATGCTATTATTTCACACTGTATAAGTGGGCTACTGAGTTTAATAGACTGTGCATGGAGGTGCACGAGGTATAATAATTTGAAGGTGTTTCTTAAATATTATATTTAACGGTATAAGTTTAGATTTTCTAATCTTTGTGTAGTTTATTTGGTTTGTATAGAAAGAATAAATAAAGTTATAGTAATTTAAATGTGGTGAATAAATAATAAGTTTAAGGTATAACAAAAACATTAGATTTTCTAATGTTTGTATAGTTTAGGTTTAGTTCCCTTAGGAAGAAAAAGTAAGGTTTTCCGAACTAAAACTAAGGTTTAACCTTTGCCTCTTTTTTTAATACAGCTCTTTCGCGGACTCTCAAAAGCAAACTACTGTTTGGTTAAAAAAAACAAAGTCAAAGTAACAAAGCGCAGCCAGTAGGAATGGAGTCTCAGTTCTTTTAGATCTCCTTTTAGTGGAGAAAATGAAGTGAAGGTCCGTGTTTTTCAATAAGAGAAACTGAAAGAAAGATCTCTGTAGCTGACCGCCTGTACTTAAAATGCATTTTTCTGGATTTAGCTCTGTTTTTTTTTTTTTTTTTTTTGCATCTGAAAAAGTTTACCATTATGACCAAACCCGGGCAAAATGTCCCCCGGCTTTGAACAACCCCAGTGTGGGCCGTAGGTCTGCACAAGTGCATAGACTTCCTGTATTCTGCTGTGTGGACTGTTCAAATGTATCATTTGCGTTTACAATTGTCACACCTCCTGTTTCAACAAGGAAGCATTCATAAGCCCTTTTATAGTTCAATAATATTTATTGAAGTTGGAAACGTCTAATAGGGAAGCCATTGCTACCACAGAAAAACAATACCACGGCCTTCACTATAAGCACAAAGAGAAAAGACTGCCCCAAATTCCAAACACCTCTGATAGCAATTACTTTTGTTGATTGTGAGGATTCTTCTGTTTATTCCTTTGTGCGTAAAACACAGCGGCTCAGAATGCACAATGAAGAGAAAGAAAAATGACCGAGACTGAAAGACTAAGGGTAACAACATTAAAACCAACCAAATGCTTACATCCTACCTCCTCTCTCCGCCACACCCTAGTGATAGGACCAGCATCCTTCCCTATCTCACAGTGAAGCAGGCACCACGATGTTAAGCAGCTGATTATCCCTCTACTTTTTTTTTTTAAATCTCTCTTCACAAACTTTCTTGCATTTTGGTGATTCATAAGCATATACGCCATGGCCAGATGTACAGCAGCCGAGCAATAGGATAGACAGTTATATTACATCCATTATTATGATATACAAACCTCAAGGCAGAGAATAATGAAAATTCACTAATCCGCATAACTGGAGCGGTGGCATGTACAATTGTTAGCACCAAACAGCCATCCATGATGTTGAATAAGGTTATTTCACCATGTACATGACCCACAAGAATGGAAACATAACAAACATCATAACCCTGTAAAAACCACCCACTCTTCCCCAAACTCGTCATCATAATACTGCGTTTCATGAGTGCTGTGCGACTGAGTGAAAACATTTGTGTGGGTGTGAAACGTGTGTGTTCCCGTATCTCAAGTGGGCCTGGTATGAGTGTCATGGTGTGTCGCATGGAAGCCTGTGACACATAACGGAGGTGTACCAGGGGCACCAGAGGGCTGCATGTGCTTACTGCAGGCTAGCGGTACAGAACAGCGGGGAAGGGACAGTCCACGCTGTGGAAGTGGGGCAGATTGAGCGGCACCAGCAGGGAATGGGGAAAATGTTATTCATCATCCACCTCCTGAGACTTAAAGGATTCAAGCATTGCATCCCACTCCATAGCGATGGGGCGCTTACGTAAACCCAGGCATTCCTCCCTCCACAAGGCATAACTTTCAGCTGCACTCTAGCATCACCTGCTTACACCACTGAGAAATGAGGGGCCTTCCAGCATCTCCTCAAGAGGTGCTTTACCAATAATACCGGTAATTCAACAAATCGTGCCATACCTCCTGGAGTCTTTAGGTATAGGATATACCCCCAGAATGCATTGTCCAGCAGTAGTCTGCTGGTCAGACCCAGCTAGATCAGATAAGACGATCTGAATGGCTGCCCAGTGAGGAGACAATGAGGGGCAGGCCCATAGCATGTGTAATAGGTCCACATCTTGTGCGTTGCAACTGGGGCAGTTGGAAGAGGCGGTGGAGAACATAAAATGAAGTTTTTGTGACCTGAGGTAAGCTCTATGTAATACTCAGAATTGTATACATTTGAAACGGGAGTTGCAGGAAATTCTGCTGGGGTGTTCAATAAGAAAGGCTGATTCTTTGTCAAGCCATGAGAGGTTTTCTTCCCATTTGGCCCGTGGGGAGGTCAGGTGGACCGCCAGATGAGAGCGCAGACCACGGTATATCCATTTAATCAGGCTTCTACCTTGACCCATAATATGAATTGCTTGAATAAATTTGTGGGTAGCTGTCTCGGAGCCGCGTGGTGCCCAGTATTCACGGACATATCGAATAATACTAGCCTGTGTCAATAAATCAATTCAATCTTTATTCAGATTGTACGAAAAAAATCCATTAAAGAATGAAAACAGTGATCAAATAAATTAATAGGAACTATGTGGACATAAAAATGTTTTGCATATAGAAGTTACATCCCAGACATAATTTATAACACCTGGTTTCCAGCGGTAATCAGTCTAAAGTGCCAGTAGAACAAGAACACATTAGGCATCTAAATAATTAATAGCAGCTATCCCATGTAGGGCCGTTGTTAATTAGATAAAAACGTTCAGTGCAACGTTTGCATGCTAAAATTATGTTGAAAGGTACATATGGGACATAGTTCATAACACGTGATCAAATGACAAATATAGTAGAATAGATCAGAATAAAACTATTCAGCAGAAATATCTTATGTGCACAAATATGCAAAAGCAGTTATCCAAGTCTTGATTTAGTCTTCCTCGTAGTGTAGTATTTCTAAGTGGCTAAATAATTTTCACTTCCTAATTGTGGACTTAATGTATGTCATGATTACACAACAGGTGTGAGGGTCATTCAAATTATAAGGGAATTTAAAAGCCTCTTGATAATGTGTTTTTACGATAAGAATAGTGGGTGCAATAGGAATAGGCATCGATAGGAACACTTGGTATAATATAGTTGTACAATCTCAAAAACAACATAAAATGTATTGTTGATTGACTGGCTTTCCCGTCACAAGGGCACTTAGGTAGGTTTTCTGTTCATGCTTCTGAGTTAGGGAATGCAACTAAATAGTGAAACAACAAAAAGCATAGTCCGGTTGAATAAAATCTACCCTGACAATTTAAGGTTCTTAGGTAACCTTGTATCTCCTGTTGCCAGTGTCCTAGGCAATATCTATCTACAGTCAGCCTCACTCTTCTGCGCACTTCTCTACCAGTCGTCCTTTACCCCATACAGACAGTTCCTTTTGTTTTTTTTTTACTAAATTGCAGGATACTGGTGGGGGTTGTAATACTAATTTTATTGTTGAGTTCCTACAAGTTCTAAACAATCCCTTATAATGTCTCTAGTGAACTTGGTACCAAGCTTACTCCAAATACTATGCCATTTGGTCACTGTGCTGAGGTGGATAGAATCTGTGAGATACGTCCAGTTCTTTATGGGTAATATAAGTTGGGGTCAAACGTGGGGCTGCCAAAAGCCCACATAAAAAGGATTTCTCCTGAGTTTGCAGTACTTTACTATTAGTCATAACACCATACTGAGGCCCCATAGGTTGTGGCTGGTAGACATTTACTTTTATATATTTTCACATTTTCCCTAATGGATTTTGTACCTAGTTTATAGGCAAATCTGAAGACCGCATCAGAGACTCTTATAAATTTAAGATTTGATGTTTTAAGGTGTGGTCCCCAGTGTCCTTCCTGTGAAAATATTATACCCAGATAACTAAAGGTATGCATTTGTTCTGTTTAAGCCCCACTACTTTATGCAATTTTCCCCATCTTTCTCCCTCTTCCACAGACCATGGTGTAAGTTTTTGTGAGGTTAAGTTTGAGATCTTTACCCTATATATAGGTCACAAAATTGTCAATCGGGTGGTAAAGGCCAATTGCGGCCCTAGACAGCAACACCACATCGTCTGCGTAAAGTAAGGTGGGGATAGGGCACATGCCAAATCTGGGTGCATCAGCTTTTACCCTCTGCAGAAGATCGCCCACCCTATTAATATACAGTGAAAATAAAAACGGAGCGAGATTGCAGCCTTGCCTCATTTCTCTTGTTACTCGCACTTTTGGTGTACATTCCGCATTTTTCCCATAACCTACACAGGCTTTAAAGGATGCATACATCTGTGAAAGGTGGCAGACTATATCTGCTGGGGATCCCATCTCCACTAAGGTTTGCCACAGTTTTGCATTGTTAACTAAGTCAAAGGCACTGGCAAAACAGAGATGTCCATGCCATAGTGTATCTGGTGATTATCAGATTTCGGTTAATACACTGTACCAATATCTTTTCTAACCCGGTATTGCAAGTCTGTCAGTAATTGATTTTCTAAAGCCCAGGTTTCTAACCTATCTGGTATGACCCTGCCCATTACTTTAACTGAAGTATCTAATAAGGATATTGGGCGATAGCAGTTTGCATCACCACATCCCCATTTTTGAATATGGGTAGTCTAATACTAGCATGTGTCAAAAGGACTGTTTTTGATGGCCCATGAGTCTGAGTAAATTCCTGGTGGTTTATGAGGGTTTGTGACCCTACCCTCTCCACCTCCCCCTGCTCCCAGGGGGGTAGGAATCTTTTTGATGTTAGTGTACCCAAGCAGGTGGGGAGACCTCTGAGAGGGATGTTCGGAGCATAGTGTGTGAACGAGTCAGTGTAGTGTAGGGCAGCTTTCCAATATGTCAGAGCTGTGCATGACGGAAGAGGTTGCAGGGAGGGTGGTCTGGTCCCTGGGAAGAGTAGACGGTGTAATGTATCCTGTTAAAGCATGTGCAGTGTATAATCGATCTCGGTCAGGTTATGGCCTGGTAGCCAATATGATAGCCATTGTAATTGCTCAGCCAAGCAGTAGGCCTTGAAATCCGGGGCACCCATACCACAATCGCCAGGGACAGCTGCATTTCGGAAAGGCCAACACCGCTTCCCAGAGCCCCCCCATCACATCAATCAATAAACAGTTTAATAATTTGAAAAAACGGCGCAGCTGTAACCATAGGTTAGTTGCAAAAAGTGATGGATCAGGCAGGGCAGCACAACCATTTTGGCCAAAGCCGTCCTTTAACTGACAGGAGCAATGTGACCCAAAAGCCAGTTTGAGATTTGAGTGAGGTAATCATTTTTAAGAAGTTACCTTCCAACAACTCTTTTGCTTCCTGGTATATTTGAATGCCTAAATACCAGAATGTTTGAGGCTCTATCTGTATACTGGTAGACCCAAAAGGCAGAGTAGTCTCACTGTTGGTGTCTGAAAGAAAAGGTGTGGGATGTACTGTAATTGATCCGGAGGTTGGACAAGTCTCCAAAGGAGGAGAGTGGTCCAGATACTGATACAGTACAATTTCATCGGCATACAGCGATATATCGTGCAACATTGGATCTTGAGGCATTTCCCACCCCTGTGCTGGTTGTCTAAGGTGATGTGCCAGAGGCTCCAATGCTAGTACACGTAATAGTGGAGAGAACGGTCATCTCTGCCTGGTGCCACGGAACACCAGATACGGGGAGGAGATATGTGGCCCCATTTTGACTCTCACAGTGGGGTTAGTGTGTGTGTAGGGTGGGTGTAGAGACATGCAAGGGCAGCAAACATGAAATCCCAAAGTGTCTTTTTGTAGGCCAAGTGAGGGACATCCAGCTGTCGGGTACTGACTACGAGCGATATCTAGGATCTGGTGAAAACAAAATATTTTGAGTGAGGTGTTACGGCGTGGAACAAAACTTCATTGTTCTATGTGTATTAAATGTGGAAGTAGAGGGAGCAAACTGTGCACCGCTGCTGCTTAAAATCTTATATTCGGTGTTCAGCAGGGATAAGGGCCTGTAATAAGACATATCTCCTGGAGGCCGCCTGGTTTTAGGAGGGAAGTGACTAGCGTCTGGCTTCTGGTAGTGGGGAACAATCCCGCTTCAGCTGTTGCTCTATGAAGCCAGTCTAGTTGTGGCAGCAGGGGTCTTGCAAATGTAGCATACAATTCCATAGGTTGTTCATCCGATCCCAGAATTTTGTTATGAGCGAGATCATCAGTGGCCTGCCGTATTTCACTCGGGTGAATGATACACCCAATTCCCCCGTCAGTGACTGATACACTAGGTGATAGCAAGCTCTCCAGGAATAAGCTAATAGCGGCTGCGTTAGGAGGGGGAGGAGCGTTATAAGGATTGGCGTAAAAATCTCGAAAGGCCTTGTTCATTTCCAATTGATAGTTAGGAGTGAGTGGCGTTGTCTGCCTGATGAAGTGTGATATCAGTGCATTGGACTTGTCCGCGTTGGTGTCTGTTTTCTGTGCATAAGTTGCATACTCAGTAACTCACATTCATTCAAGGAGTTCAGCAGAATGAATTCTCGCTTCTTGTAATTGAGCTCCATGGATATCATCCTTTAATAGGAATAGTGGGCGTGATAGGAATAGGCTTCGATAGGAACTCTTGAATATCTTTGTGGTGCAAAGGGTCCTGTCAAAGTGTGCATGCAGTTTACGCAGGGGCAGATAGAAGGTGTATTCACGCCTTTCAGCGTTTCTGCTACATGAGGCATCAGATAATGATCATCCTCTAACCCATTGTTGAATGGCCTTGGCTTATCAGACAGAACATGCGCTTGGGGTGGGGTGATCTCATCATCTAGGACAACATTGAAGTCCCCTTCTATTACTCGGGGATATTGCACCCAATCTGTTCGGATGGTGGCTAAATGTGCCAAAAATGCATCCTTCTCCGCATTAGGGGCATAGACGCTGCCAGGTATCACTGGCTTCCCATCCAGTGTGTCCATAGCAGAAACAACAGCCATTACATCAATGCTGGTGTCTAAAGCTGCAAAGGGGACCCCTTCGTGTAAACCGATCGCTGCACCCCGTGCAAAGGGCGAGTAGGATGTATTAAACATCTGCCCCCTCCGTCTTTTATGCAATTTAACAGCCTTAGTGACACACAGATGCATCTCCTGCAAGTAAACTATTTGTGCCTTGCAACAATTGAGCTGTGCTAAGATTCTATTCTGTTTCTGAACGAACCTCATACCTCTGACATTCCAAGTTAAGATGTATTTATATTCGACATTAGACATATTGAAAGACAACTTTCAGCGTACGTCCATGCTCCACCCATTGCACAATAACAACATTCACATACCCAGCAGGTCAGGATGACAGCAACAGTAACTCAATACAAGGTCCAGCAAAGAACAATTGTTCGACAAAAACTCTAAGTAAAACATTAGAACAGAATAGTGGTGTGTGCTATCGTTATAGGAGCGCCTAGTGTAGAACATACCAACAACCAGAAGGGGACGTCAGCAGTGGTGATGGCATGCTCCGGGTCACGGAGCCCCACAATGCACAACCTGCTGCTAGAATTGAATCAATAACTGTGCTTAGCAAACAAGTCTATGTTCCTGTCGGTGGGGACGCACAGGTGTGTCCAGGTTCAGTATGCAAACATCTCGGCACCCACTCATACGGCGTTGCCAGGAGTCATACAGTGGCATACTGTGTGGCCCATGCATTGTCCAGACCAGTGGTGCAAGAAGAGGTATGTCCTGAGCCAGGGTCATTGAATGGAGGGCAATCACTACCCGAGCCAGCACCCACATCATTCTTCAGGGGATGGTGGTGGCTGTTTGTGGTGTGATGGAGAGGAACAATGCCATGCTGCTGGAGTCGGAATCACAGGCACTGCCTGCCCAGGAGCAGGAGGTGATATGCGGTTGTTGACTTTGGGTGGACGTTGCCGATGCTAGCACACCCCTCCGACCCCCCAGGGCCTGTTGTGGGGAAGGAGCTGCACAGGTTGGAGCGCAGGGGGAACAATTCCATGGTGGCGCCTCCAAGGGGGATGTTGAGTTTTAGGGGCCGGCAGCCCAGGTGTCCCTGCCTCCGGGAATCGGCAAATTGTTGCTCCATCCAATCCCACGCAGATTCCGGTGCGTCAGAAATAGGCCGTGTTGGCTGTGTATTACCTTTAGCTTGGCAGGGAACTTGAGTGCATGTGTCAGGGGAGGAGGAGCGCCGGCTCTGGACCACAAGCATGTAGTCCGGGAATGACTACACACGTGTGTTATTCATAGTGATGGATTCTTATGATGTGCTTCCACATTGTTTCCAAAGACCAATATGTCATCTAGGGAAGCTATTTCCCCAGATAACCCTTCAAGCATCCCCTTCATTAATGAAGCTGTCAAAATAAACGTAGTTTATAATGCTGACAACAAACTCCATGTCCCTTTTATTCCTTCTCCACATTCCAATGTGTGCCATTTACTCTTTTAATAAATACCAGCAACAGATGTCCAATTTGAATCAGAACATATGTAAAAATACTGTGCATGCGCAATAAAGAACTCGTACTCCCATAAACTCCAGAGTCCCATTTCCTTGACACCTATGCATGGGACTTGCAATAGCATTAGCAAGTGCCTTAACATATTAAGAAAACAAGAGATCTTAAATGGAAGATCCCTCCCTGACACACTGAAACTTGAAGCTGCCCATCAGGAACATGTGCATCACCATGCCTGATACATTTTGTGGATTGTTTTGTTAAAAAAATAATTGAAGCATTCACTTGATTCCCTCTCTTATTCTGTACACCCCTGTGGGTTCAGAGAAAACGTGAGGAAGACCCACCTTCAGCAAGGGTAATTTACTCGAATGAGAAAGTTATTTGGGCTCTTGAATTGCTCCATGGCGCGGCTTTACTTTTTACCAACGGAAGCTGACCACTTTTGTGCCTATCCATGATGGGATGTTCCCCTGTAGGTAATGTCTGGGAGACACATTGTTTCTCCCTTCGATAGTTGGGTTCATCTAATTCTATTAAAAGCCTCACTTCAATCATGCATATACATCAGGCAGGTGATTAACTTTGCATCTTAATGGTGGAATAGAAGTTAATTCACATATATTATATGAAAAATTTACATCCATTATTATTATTATTACTGTCTTGCAGAGCGCATAGCTACCCAAAATGGTTTCCCAGCGCTTAGGCGACAGATAGGGCAGCATAGATGAGGCCTTAAAATAATCCGGTTTTCAGGTTCTTATGAAAAGTGGTAAAAGATGTACAGATTCTCAGGGGTTCGGGAAGAGTATTCGATAACTTGGGGCCCAGAAAGGAGAGGGATCAGTCACCCATCCGCGTGCGTTTGATTCTGGGAACTGCGTAGAGTGATTGATTGCTTGAGGACAATGCGCGAGAGGGCTGGTAGGGAACAACCTGCTCCTGCAGGTAAAGTAAACAAGTGTGCAAGTTGATTTTGTGCATGAAGCATAGTGCCTTAAACTGGATTTGCTGGTGTAATTTGGGAGTCGAAAAAGAAGCCTGGTGGCAGAGGTCTGGACCACTTGAAAGTGTCTTATAATGGCCTTATCTGCCCCCAGAAACAAAATGTTGTCGTAGCCCAGTCTTGAGAGGATCAAGTCCTCAATAACTGCCCTTTGGGCTGAGAATGGGAGCATCCACAAGATCTATGACCTTCGAGGGGACTCGCCTGAGTATGTTGGTAGAAGCGTTTTGTCATGGTTCTGTTAGTTACATGCATGAGGGATGGTTCAAAGTGCTCCTTTACTATGACAGCCGTCAAGTAATGTAATTTGAGGGCTGAGTGAAGAAGGTATGACTCCCAGCAGAGTCATATTATCAATGAGCCAAATTGACAAAGGGCACTTGGCAGGATCTTCTTGGGGCAGCATATTTATTTACCTACAGTTGAGTTTGAGAGATCCTCTTCCCTTGTGTTTGTAGCTCAGTAACTGCAAGACTGTTTACTACATTGGTGTTTGTGCTAATTGGTCTGTGCATACTGTTAGGTGGGGGAAGTTAGACTTGCAACTCTAGTTGCTGTTTTGGAATGAAACGGTATACCGCTAGAAAAGCAGATATGTTTTTTGCCTTGCAGAGTATTTATGCCTGGTCACCAGGTAGTGGAGAGCAGAATCCATGACAGATTTATAGGATATCTACATAGGATTCAGTTACATAAAATAATCTAAATGGGCATTCCTTAAAAAAATTATAATATTGTCACTTAGACATAATCCTAAACCACTGGAATAGTAGTTTGGTGGCACAAAGGAATCTTTTTATCTACACCATCCATAAACCTGTTCACATAGCTAGTCACACTTGATAAATTGTCAAACCATTAGGGATTTAAAGTGAAGCACCACTTTTCTGTTGGGTGGATATGCACCCATGTTATTAAACAGTATTATGCTGTTACACCCTGTAAGAGAAAAGCATCGAGACTTCCTGGGTGTGGCTTGGGTGAGTAGAAATGGGGGAGATTGTGAGCATCCTAGTCGGTATGATCCCCTTCTGGTATGCTGTTTAAACCAACCCTTTCCATCATCATGAACACAAATGGAGGTTGCCATATTTCCATTTGCTATGTTACACACTGTCACTTCACCTTTATGTTGTTTGTTTTATTGACACCGCTTCCAGCTAATCATCCCATGTCTTACCATATTTTTCATTGTTATATTTTCTGTTTCTTCCTAACTTAGTACATCTTTCAGTAAGTAGGAGCTGTGCATGACTTCCAGTGTGTAGCATTAAACGTTTTGTAAGTAGAAAGGTTAGGCCTGATGGTGTGTAGTGAGAAGTATTTTTTTGTTGTACTCATCAATCCAAAGAGGTAACTTGGGATGCGGTATCCCGGTCTTACCAGTCATTCCGATCAGAGTGCTTTATGCCAGCATTAACATCCCAATGCTTATTTACTTCAGCCCGCACGTCAGTAAAGGTTTTGATATAAATGGCTCCTATTTCATCACAGTGGCTTTCAGGAACGCCCCACTTTTGTCTTGAATACAAAATGTGCACTAGTTGTTCGACTCTGGTGACCCTGCCATTGATTATTAAGGCGTTAACTGACAGAAGAACATGTTTGACTCTGAATGTCAGAATGTTTTGCTGAAATAGATAAGGACAATGTAGGAGGCTGGCCTGGTTTGTAGTGCGTACCAAGGGGTACTTACACTCTGCACCAGGTCCAGGTATCCCTTATTAGTGTAGAAGAGGTGTCTAGCAGCTTTGGCTGATAGAAAAGGGTAGCTTAGCAGAGCAGCTTAGGCTGAACTAGGAGACATGAAAAGCTCCCACTATACCACTGGTGTCATATGCACAATATCATAAGAAAACACAATACACAGATATACTAAAAATAAAGGTACTTTATTTTTATGACAATATGCCAAAAGTATCTCAGTGAGTACCCTCAGTATGAGGATAGCAAATATACACAAGATATATGTACACAATACCAAAAATATGCAGTAATAGCAATAGAAAGCAATGCAAGCAATGTACAGTCACAATAGATTTCAATGAGAGCACATAGGTATAGGGGCAACACAAACCATATACTCCAAAAGTGGAATGCGAATAACGTATGGACCCCAAACCTATGTGAGCTTGTAGAGGGTCGCTGGGACTGTAAGAAAACAGTGAGGGTTAGAAAAATAGCCCACCCCAAGACCCTGAAAAGTAGGTGTAAAGTGCACCTAAGTTCCCCAGAGAGCACAGAAGTCGTGATAGGGGAATTCTGCAAGGAAGACCAACACCAGCAATGCAACAACGATGGATTTCCAGACAAGAGTACCTGTGGAACAAGGGGACCAAGTCCAAGAGTCACACTCAAGTCGGGAGTGGGCAGATGCTCAAGCTGAGGTTGCAAAGAAGCTGCCACCGGATGGTAGAAGCTGTGGATTCTGCAAGAACGAAGAGGACTAGGAACTTTCCCTTTGGAGGATGGATGTCCCACGTAGTGAAGAAGCTTGCAGAGGTGTTCCCACGCAGAAAGACCGCAAACAAGCCTTGCTAGCTGCAAGGGTCGCGGTTAGGGTTTTTGGATGCTGCTGTGGCCCAGGAGGGACCAGGATGTCGCCAATTACGTGAGGAGACAGAGGGGGCGCCCAGCAAGACAAGGAGCCCACTCAGAAGCAAGCAGCACCCGCAGAAGTGCCGGAACAGGCACTACGAAGAAGAGTGAACCGGACCTCACCCAAAGTCACAAAAGAAGGTCCCACGACGCCAGAGGACAACTCAGGAGGTCGTGCACTGCAGGTTAGAGTGTCGGGGACCCAGGCTTGGCTGTGCACAAAGGAAATCCTGGAAGAGTGCACAGGAGCCGGAGCAGATGCAAATCACGTGGTACCCAGCAATGCAGTCTAGCGTGGGGAGGCAAGGACTTACCTCCACCAAGCTTGGACTGAAGAGTCACTGGACTGTGGGAGTCACTTGGACAGAGTTGCTGAGTTCCAGGGACCACGCTTGTCATGCTGAGAGGGGACCCAGAGGACCGGTGATGCAGTGTTTTGGTGCCTGCGGTTGCAGGGGGAAGATTCCATCGACCCACGGGAGATTTCTTCGGAGCTTCTAGTGCAGAGAGGAGGCAGACTACCCCCACAGCATGCACCACCAGGAAAGCAGTCGAGAAGGCGGCTGGATCAGCGATACAAGGTTGCAGTAGTCGTCTTTGCTACTTTGTTGCGGTTTTGCAGGCGTCCAGAGCAGTCAGCGGTCGATTCCTTGGCAGAAGGTGAAGAGAGAGATGCAGAGGAACTCTGATGAGCTCTTGCATTCGTTATCTAAAGAATTCCCCAAAGCAGAGACACTAAATAGCCAGAAAAGAAGGTTTGGCTACCTAGGAAGGCGGATAGGCTAGCAACACAGGTAAGAGCC
The DNA here is from genome assembly GCF_031143425.1 of Pleurodeles waltl. Lineage (NCBI taxonomy): Eukaryota > Metazoa > Chordata > Amphibia > Caudata > Salamandridae > Pleurodeles > Pleurodeles waltl. The sequence goes on from NC_090440.1 coordinate 700,582,429, forward strand.
TATCAGAAGGAGTCACTGACGTCACCTGCTGGCCCTGGCCACTCAGAGCAGTCCAGTGTGCCAGCAGCACCTCTGTTTCCAAGATGGCAGAGGTCTGGAGCACACTGGAGGAGCTCTGGGCACCTCCCAGGGGAGGTGCAGGTCAGGGGAGTGGTCACTCCCCTTTCCTTTGTCCAGTTTCGCGCCAGATCAGGGCTGGGGGATCCCTGAACCGGTGTAGACTGGCTTATGCAGAGATGGGCACCATCTGTGCCCATCAAAGCATTTCCAGAGGCTGGGGGAGGCTACTCCTCCCCAGCCCTGACAGCTTTTTCCAAAGGGAGAGGGTGTAACACCCTCTCTCTGAGGAAGTCCTTTGTTCTGCCTTCCTGGGCCACGCCTGGCTGGACCCCAGGAGGGCAGAAACCTGTCTGAGGGGTTGGCAGCAGCTGCAGTGAAACCCTGGGAAAGGTAGTTTGGCAGTACCCGGGTCTGTGCTAGAGACTCGGGGGATCATGGAATTGTCTCCCCAATGCCAGAATGGCATTGGGGTGACAATTCCATGATCTTAGACATGCTACATGGCCATGTTCGGAGTTACCATTGTGACGCTATACATAGGTAGTGACCTATATATAGTGCACGCGTGTAATGGTGTCCCCGCACTCACAAAGTCTGGGGAATTTGCCCTGAACAATGTGGGGGCACCTTGGCTAGTGCCAGGGTGCCCACACACTAAGTAACTTAGCACCCAACCTTTACCAGGTAAAGGTTAGACATATAGGTGACTTATAAGTTACTTAAGTGCAGTGTAAAATGGCTGTGAAATAACGTGGACGTTATTTCACTCAGGCTGCAGTGGCAGGCCTGTGTAAGAATTGTCAGAGCTCCCTATGGGTGGCAAAAGAATTGCTGCAGCCCATAGGGATCTCCTGGAACCCCAATACCCTGGGTACCTCAGTACCATATACTAGGGAATTATAAGAGTGTTCCAGTATGCCAATGTGAATTGGTGAAATTGGTCACTAGCCTGTTAGTGACAATTTGGAAAGCAAAGAGAGAGCATAACCACTGAGGTTCTAGTTAGCAGAGCCTCAGTGAGACAGTTAGTCATCACACAGGGAACACATACAGGGCACACTTATGAGCACTGGGGCCCTGGCTGGCAGGGTCCCAGTGACACATACAACTAAAACAACATATATACAATGAAATATGGGGGTAACATGCCAGGCAAGATGGTACTTTCCTACACAACCCCCCCCCCCCCAAACGAAGGGCAATAAGACTAGCCATGACCTGATGAGTCTTCATTGTCTAAGTGGAAATATCTGGAGAGTCCATCTGCATTGGAGTGGGTACTCCCAGGTCTATGTTCCACTGTATAGTCCATTCCCTGTAGAGATATGGACCACCTCAACAATTTAGGGTTTTCACCTTTCATTTGTTTTAGCCAAAGTAGAGGTTTGTGGTCTGTCTGAACAATGAAGTGAGTGCCAAACAGGTATGGCCTCAACTTCTTCAGTGCCCAGACCACAGCAAAGGCCTCCCTCTCTATGGCAGACCAACGCTTTTCTCTAGGGGTCAACCTCCTGCTGATAAAAGCAACAGGTTGATCCTGGCCCTCAGAATTGAGTTGTGATAAGACTGCCCCTACCCCTAATTCAGATGCATCAGTTTGAACAATGAATTTCTTGGAGTAACATGGGCTTTTTAGGACAGGTGCAGAGCACATGGCCTGTTTCAGCTCCTCAAAAGCTTTCTGACAGCTAGCTGTCCATAATACCCTTTTAGGCATTTTCTTAGATGTGAGGTCATTAAGAGGGGCTGCTATGGAGCCATAGTTCTTTATGAACCTCCTGTAATACCCAGTGAGGCCTAAGAAGGCTCTCACCTGGGTCTGAGTTGTAGGGGGAACCCAATCTATGATAGTTTGGATTTTCCCCTGAAGTGGTGCAATCTGTTCTCCACCTACAAGGTGTCCCAGATAAACCACTTTCCCCTGCCCTATCTGGCACTTTGAAGCCTTGATAGTGAGGCCTGCCTTTTGCAGGGCCTCCAAAACTTTCCACAGGTGGACCAGGTGATCATCCCAGGTGGAGCTAAAGACTGCTATATCATCTAGATATGCTGCACTAAAAGCCTCCAACCCTTGCAGGACTGTATTCACCAACCTCTGAAAAGTGGCAGGTGCATTTTTCAAACCAAAGGGCATTACTGTGAATTGGTAGTGCCCTCCAATAGTCGAAAATGCAGATTTTGCTTTAGCATCCTCTGATAACTTGATCTGCCAATACCCTGCAGTCAAATCAAAGGTGCTTAGATACTTGGCAGATGCCAGTTTATCTAGTAGCTCATCTGCCCTGGGTATAGGGTGAGAATCAGTTTTAGTTACCTGGTTGAGACCTCTGTAATCCACACAAAATCTAATTTCCTTTTTCCCATCTTTGGAATGAGGTTTTGGTACAAGTACTACAGGAGAGGCCCATGGACTTTCAGAGTGCTCAACCACTCCCAGTTCAAGCATTTTCTGAACTTCTTGTTTTATGCAGTCCCTGACATGGTCAGGCTGTCTATAGATCTTACTTTTGACAGGCAAGCTGTCTCCAGTATCTATAGTGTGCTCACACCAAGAAGTGGTGCCTGGCACAGTAGAGAAAAGTTCAGAAAACTGACCCAGGAGATTTATGCAGTGGTCTTTCTGCTCAGCAGTAAGACAATCTGCTAAAACTACACCTTCCACTAGAGCATCTTGTTCTGTGGAAGAGAAGAGATCATGGAGAGGGTCCCTCTCTTCTTCCTGTCCTTCATCTGTTGCCATGAGCAGGGTGAGATCAGCCCTGTCATAGTAGGGTTTCAGGCGATAGACATGGAGCACCCTAAGGGGACTCCTGGCAGTGCCTAAGTCAACCAAGTAGGTGACTTCTCCCATCTTTTCAACAATAATGTGGGATCCACTCCATTTGTCTTGGAGTGCTCTTGGGGCCACAGGCTCCAAGACCCACACTTTCTGCCCTGGTTGGTACTGAATCAGAACAGCCTTCTGGTCATGCCATTGCTTTTGGAGCTCTTGGCTGGCCTGAAGGTTTTTACTGGCCTTTTTCATATACTCAGCCATTCTGGATCTTAGGCCAAGTACATAGTCCACTATGTCTTGCTTAGGAGCTTTTAAAGGTTGTTCCCAACCCTCCTTTACAAGTGTTAGAGGACCTCTTACAGGGTGCCCAATAGCCCACTCCTTTCTGGGGTACCTCCCTGTAAGCAAAAAGGAGGCAAGGTAACAGGACATCCCATCTCCTCCTGAGTTTTTCAAGGAGTCCCATTATCATTCCTTTGAGAGTTTTGTTAAATCTCTCGACCAGTCCATTTGTTTGTGGATGATAAGGTGTGGTGAATTTGTATGTTACACCACATTCCTTCCACATGGCCTTTAAGTATGCAGACATAAAGTTGCTACCCCTGTCTGATACCACCTCTTTTGGGAAACCCACCCTGGAAAAGATTCCAAGGAGGGCCTTTGCCACTGCAGGAGCTATAGTGGTCCTTAGAGGAATTGCTTCAGGATATCTGGTGGCATGGTCCACTACCACCAAAATAAACCTATTGCCTGAAGCAGTAGGAGGGTCAAGGGGGCCAACTATGTCAACCCCTACCCTTTCAAAGGGGACCCCAACCACAGGTAGTGGAATAAGGGGAGCCTTTGTGGTGCCACCTGTTTTGTCACTGGCTTGACAGGTGGCACAGGACTTACAAAATTCTTTTGTGTCCTCTGACATTTTAGGCCAATGAAACAGGGGGACAAGCCTATCCCATGTTTTCATCTGCCCTAAATGTCCAGCCAAGGGAATGTCGTGGGCTAGAGTTAGGAGGAACTCTCTGTATTGCAGGGGAATGACCAATCTCCTGGCAGCTCCAGGTTTTGGGTCCCTTGCCTCTGTATACAAGAGGTTGTCCTCCCAGTAAACTCTGTGAGAGTCACTGACATCCCCATTTTGCTGTTTGACAGCTTGCTGTCTTAGACCCTCTAGTGTGGGACAGGTCTGCTGTGCCACATTCAGCTCCTCCCTGGCAGGCCCCCCTCCACCCAAAAGCTCAGCAGTGTCTGCTTCCAGCTCCTCTGGTGAAGGTTCTGCACAGGGGGGAAATTCTTCTTCCTCAGAAGTTGAATCTACTGTAGAGGGAGGGATAGTAGGTATTGTTTTACCTTTACTAACCCTAGCTTTAGGGAGCACTTGGTCCATTGTTCGAGGATCCAAGTCACCCTGTCCTTTTTGCTTTTTGGCCTGAGCCCTTGTCAAAGCAAAAATATGCCCAGGAATGGCCAGCATTGCTGCATGAGCCTCCAACTCCACTTCTGCCCAAGGTGATGTCTCTAAATCGTTCCCTAGTAGACAGTCTACAGGTAAATCTGAGGCAACCACAACTTTCTTTGGACCAGTAACCTCCCCCCCCCCCCCCCCAGTTGAGATTCACAACAGCCATGGGGTGGCTAAGAGTGTTGTTATGAGCATCAGTCACTTGGTACTGGTGACCAAGTAGGTGTTGTTCAGGGTGGACCAGTTTCTCTACTACCATGGTAACACTGGCACCTGTGTCCCTGTAGGCCGGAACCTCAACACCATTTATTAGGGGAAGTTGCTTGTACTTATCCATGTTAAGGGGACAAGCAACCAAGGTAGCCAAATCAATGGCACCTTCAGAGACTAACACAGCCTCTGTGGTCTCCCTAACAAGACCAACCCCAACTAAATTACCAAAAGTGAGCCCAGCTACTCCCTTGGATTGGCTATTAGTAGGTTTGCTCCCACCACCACTGCTATTACTAGGGGCACTAGGTGTAGCAGTAGGGGTTGTGGTAGTGGGAGGCTTGGTGCTTTTCTTTGGACAACTGGCATCAGTTGTCCAATGGCCTTTTACTTTACATAAATAGCACCATGTTTTTTTTACTTGATTAGAAGAGGATTTGGACCCACCACCCCCACCAGAGTGTTTTTGTGGGCCTGATGAAGACTCATTTTTAGATTTGTCCCCACCCTTGTCAGAAAACTTACCATCCTTCTTCTTGCCATCCTTGTCACCCCCTGTATGAACTTTTCTGTTCACTCTTGTTCTGACCCATTTGTCTGCCTTCTTTCCCAATTCTTGGGGAGAGGTCAGATCTGAGTCCACTAGATATTGATGTAACAAATCAGACACACGGTTTTTAAGAATATGCTCTCTCAGGATTAAGTTATACAGGCTTTCATAGTCAGAAACTTTACTGCCATGTAACCACCCCTCCAAGGCCTTCACTGAATGGTCAACAAAGTCTATCCAGTCTTGTGAAGACTCCTTTTTGGTTTCTCTGAACTTGATCCTGTACTGTTCAGTGGTTAAGCCATAACCATCTAGGAGTGCATTCTTTAAAACTGTAAAATTATTGGCATCACTTTCCTTCACAGTAAGGAGCCTATCCCTACCCTTTTCACTGAAGGATAGCCATAGGATAGCAGCCCACTGCCTTTGAGGGACCCCCTGTACAACACAGGCCCTCTCAAGTGCAGCAAACCACTTGTTAATGTCATCCCCCTCCTTATAAGGGGGAACTATCTTGTGCAGATTCCTAGAATCATGCTCTTTCACAGGATTACTATCTGTAATACAGCTGCTGCCACCATGGGGTCCAAACCCCAACCCCTGCCTTTCTTTTTCTAAGTCAAAAGTTTCCCTGTCTAGAGCCAGCTGTTGCTGTTTAAGCTTCAGTCTGGACTCTTCCACTCTCAATCTATTGAGTTCCCTTTCTAACATTCTGTCATCAGGGTGGGTGGGCTGGGCATGCTTAGACACAGAAGGATGGTGTGAATGAACAGAGGGAGACCTGTCCCTAACAGTTGGCACTCTAACAACCTGGCCTAAAGGAATGATATCCCTACTGTGATGAGAGCTCACATTAGTACCAGCCATGCTAGGTGGCCTGCTAAGGGGCAGGTTGGAAAGAACACCATCTAACATTCTTACTGGGGCTACCCCAGAATCAGAGTGTGAACCATCTGCTAACTTCTCACCAGATGTGCCAGCTAAGGCCTTATCATTTTCAATGAGCATGTTAACTAACAATTCTCTAGAGGGATTCTTCCCTACCCCTAAACCTCTATCAATGCAGAGACTCCTTACACCTTTCCAGTTAAGGTGGTCATAAGCTGTGCTGGCCAGATCAAGAGAAAGACCTGTACCAGACATGATAGAAAAGAGTTTAAGGGATAGAAAAAGAAAGAAAAAGTTTCAGAACTTTTTAAGGAAACAGAAAAAAAACTTTTTCAACTTTTTAAGAAACTTTTCGAAAGTTTAGAGGTACTTTTCAGCACTTAGCAATAGAGTAAGAGAAGAAAATCAAAACTTTTTGGTTAGGTGTACATACACTGAACTTGTTTTGTATATTTTTCTCTTATGAAAAGTACAAAATGACAAAGTGGTAAGTAGTTGCAAGTACTTATCCCACCGCTGCACAACCAATGTAGGAGGCTGGCCTGGTTTGTAGTGAGTACCAAGGGGTACTTACACTCTGCGCCAGGTCCAGGTATCCCTTATTAGTGTAGAAGAGGTGTCTAGCAGCTTTGGCTGATAGAAAAGGGTAGCTTAGCAGAGCAGCTGAGGCTGAACTAGGAGACATGCAAAGCTCCCACTATACCACTGGTGTTATATGCACAATATCATAAGAAAACACAATACACAGATATACTAAAAATAAAGGTACTTTATTATTATGACAATATGCCAAAAGTATCTCAGTGAGTACCCTCAGTATGAGGATAGCAAATATACACAAGATATATGTACACAATACCAAAAATATGCAGTAATAGCAATAGAAAGCAATGCAAGCAATGTACAGTCACAATAGATTGCAATGAGAGCACATAGGTATAGGGGCAACACAAACCATATACTCCAAAAGTGGAATGCGAATAACGTATGGACCCCAAACCTATGTGAGCTTGTAGAGGGTCGCTGGAACTGTAAGAAAACAGTGAGGGTTAGAAAAATAGCCCACACCAAGACCCTGAAAAGTAGGTGTAAAGTGCACCTAAGTTCCCCAGAGAGCACAGAAGTCGTGATAGGGGAATTCTGCAAGGAAGACCAACACCAGCAATGCAACAACAATGGATTTCCAGACGAGAGTACCTGTGGAACAAGGGGACCAAGTCCAAGAGTCACACTCAAGTCGGGAGTGGGCAGATGCCCAAGAAATGCCAGCTGAGGTTGCAAAGAAGCTGCCACCGGATGGTAGAAGCTGTGGATTCTGCAAGAACGAAGAGGAGTAGGAACTTCCCCTTTGGAGGATGGATGTCCCACGTCGTGAAGAAGCTTGCAGAGGTGTTCCCACACAGAAAGACTGCAAACAAGCCTTGCTAGCTGCAAGGGTCGCGGTTAGGGTTTTTGGATGCTGCTGTGGCCCAGGAGGGACCAGGATGTCACCAATTACGTGAGGAGACAGAGGGGGCGCCCAGCAAGACAAGGAGCCCACTCAGAAGCAAGCAGCACCCGCAGAAGTGCCGGAAAAGGCACTATGAAGAAGAGTGAACCGGAGCTCACCCGAAGTCACAAAAGAAGGTCCCACGACGCCGGAGGACAACTCAGGAGGTCGTGCACTGCAGGTTAGAGTGTCGGGGACCCAGGCTTGGCTGTGCACAAAGGAAATCCTGGAAGGGTGCAGAGGAGCCGGAGCAGCTGCAAATCACGCGGTACCCAGCAATGCAGTCTAGCGTGGGGAGGCAAGGACTTACCTCCACCAAGCTCGGACTGAAGAGTCACTGGACTGTGGGAGTCACTTGGACAGAGTTGCTGAGTTCCAGGGACCACGCTCGTCGTGCTGAGAGGGGACCCAGAGGACCGGTGATGCAGTGTTTTGGTGCCTGCGGTTGCAGGGGGAAGATTCTGTCGACCCACGGGAGATTTCTTCGGAGCTTCTAGTGCAGAGAGCAGGCAGGCTACCCCACAGCATGCACCACCAGGAAAGCAGTCGAGAAGGCGGCTGGATCAGCGATACAAGGTTGCAATAGTCGTCTTTGCTACTTTGTTGCGGTTTTGCAGGCGTCCAGAGCAGTCAGCGGTCGATTCCTTGGCAGAAGGTGTAGAGAGAGTTGCAGAGGAACTCTGATGAGCTCTTGCATTCGTTATCTAAAGAATTCACCAAAGCAGAGACCCTAAATAGCCAGAAAAGGAGGTTTGGCTACCTAGGAAGGAGGATTGGCTAGCAACACAGGTAAGAGCCTATCAGAAGGAGTCTCTGACATCACCTGCTGGCCCTGGCCACTCAGAGCAGTCCAGTGTGCCAGCAGCACCTCTGTTTCCAAGATGGCAGAGGTCTGGAGCACACTGGAGGAGCTCTGGGCACCTCCCAGGGGAGGTGCAGGTCAGGGGAGTGGTCATTCCCCTTTCCTTTGTCCAGTTTCGCACCAGAGCAGGGCTGGGGGATCCCTGAACTGGTGTAGACTGGTTTATGCAGAGATGGGCACCATCTGTGCCCATCAAAGCATTTCCAGAGGCTGGGGGAGGCTACTCCTCCCCAGCCCTGACACCTTTTTCCAAAGGGAGAGGGTGTAACACCCTCTCTCTGAGGAAGTCCTTTGTTCTGCCTTCCTGGGCCAAGCCTGGCTGGACCCGAGGAGGGCAGAAACTGTCTTAGGGGTTGGCAGCAGCAGCAGCTGCAGTGAAACCCCGGGAAAGGTAGTTTGGCAGTACCCGGGTCTGTGCTAGAGACTCGGGGATCATGGAATTGTCTCCCCAATGCCAGAATGCCGTTTTCAGTCTGCATGTAAACCAGACACCAACAGTCCACTTATACTTAACTTTGTAGCTCCTTCAGTACCTCCTCAATCGTAAATGTTTTCAAAAGCAGCTGAGCGTATTAACACCGAATAAAAAAATGCACGGTGACAGCGGGCATAGAAAAAGGTGAGAGCACGTGCTGCGGCACTCACGGATGCGCCGGAGCCCTGGGCCACAATAAATGGAGGAAATCGTCTCAGAGTTAGGAGGCCTAATTAGCAGATGTTGTCCCTTCATTTGACTGGGTGGGCCGAGCTGCTCTGGCCCTGAGTTTGGGTATTGATCTGCTGAATACAGGGGCCCCCCGTGAACATTACCATCATAATCTGCAGGGAGGAGAAATTTTCCTCATATGCCTGCACATTTGAAGTGCCAGCCAGGCTGACTACACCCTAATGCCTTCTCAGTGAGCTGGAGTGTGACTTCCTGAAACTGGGTCCGGTGCTCTTGGTTATTATAGAGGTCCTCTGCAGGGTCGAGGAGTGAGTGCTGAAGGTGGTGAATGATGATGGATAGCCCGTGTGGGCGAGGGACCCCAAGCTGGATAGAGGGAACTGTGGTCTTCTCCTGTGACCTCCTCCATTGTGGGAGGTAACATTTGGACTATGCCCTAGCTCACTATGTGGGGGTGGGGACAACACATAATGACAACCACTGGCACAGGCAAGCAGAGAGCAATCAGAAAGTGGTGACCTGGAGCTGTGGTGATCGAAACTCGGCATTGCACTAATCTGCGAGGCTGGGGACTGGTGAATGGATCGCGGAGCCCCGCTGCGCACTTAAACCCAAGCCTTGAGTTACCGGATTGAGAAGCTGACTATCAGACAAGATGGTGCAACCCAATGCCCCCAAACCTCAGGGACTAGAGCCAACAGATGCCACAAAACTGATTTATACGGAAGGCCATATGGCCAGGCTGGATGCTACCCTCCTCAGTCATTTTGGCAGTTCGACAGACTCTTACAGGCCATATCCGTCTGGAAGGCCTCCTTGGAAGCTAAGATTGACATGGTCTCCCTGGAGGTCAACCTGCTCAGGGTAGATCATCTCAAACTGACGTAGAGGGTAGACAAATCGGAGTCAGCACTCACCAGCATGAGCCACACCCTCCAGGCTCTCCAGACACAGGTGCATGACCTACAGTCAGAGCTTGAGGCACTACATTGACGGAGGATGCAGAGGGCCGCGCCCGCCATACTAATGTCCAGTTCCTTGGCTTTCTGGAACATGCGGAGGGCTGTAATGTGAAACTGTTTTTGGAGAATCGTCTGATGTTCACTGTATTGGAGGGCAAAGTGACAAACTTCTCGGTGGAAGGGCTGCACCGTACGCTGGGCATGCCGCCGTCTCCCGTGGATCGACTTCACCAGGAAATTGCCTGTTTTCTCATTTATAGAGAGCATGACTTGAACCTGCAAATGTTCCGCTCTAGAGGCCCTGGAACTATGAAAATGTCACTATCATGGCATACCCGGACTTTACTGCTGAAGTACGACAACGCCATAACTCTTACATTACCATAAAGCAGAAACTCTGTGAACTCTCTCTAAGATATGCCCTGCTGTTTCCGGCCAAATTGAAAGTGATACATGAATATGTCGCTCATTGTTTCTCCGCTCCTGAAGACACTTGGACCTGGCTGCTCGCTAAAGGAACAGTGAGCACAGCAGACACTAATAAACCTACAGAGGATTGGATGGTACGTAAGCCTCATCACAGTAGAGGCAAGAAATTGACACATCCCCCCATCGGGAGCATGCTGCCAGGGAGCAAGCGCAGGCAGTGAAGGAGGCCTTGCTTCTCTGCACAAACTCGTTTGCTGTTTTGAGTCAACAACATCTGTCAGATGCCAGCTCAGTGGCCAGCAATTCGGAGGCTTCATCAGAGGCCACGACTCGGGGACCGGAGATGACGCCTATGTTGGCGGATGACTTAAAATGATGCCTCGGCTGCCTCACCCGGCACTTGCTTATCTCTGTGCTCTCCTCAACTTGGTGCCTCGTGGCCTGGCTGTCCAGTGATTGGGGGACCGGGTCCCTGGGTCCAGCCTTCCCATCTTGTTCATACTGGTGGGTGAACAAGTAGGACCTGAGCTCCTCAAAGAGTACCATGCCACAGAGGGTAACCAAATTGGAAGAGGTCCATACATGGGAGATAGCAGTTTTATTTGAATGTTGTTACTGTTTGCAGGGAGGTATTAGGATGAGGACTACTGGCCTTACTGGCTAGGGTGGGAAGTATTCTTATGTGTTTTTTCTCTTATCGCTGTTTTTTTCTATTATCTTTCCTCTCTCAGTGTATTATGGCAAGTGGCTTGGCAACAGCAGTGGAGACTGGTGCTGAGGATACAGGATGTGTGTACTAGCCTCCAAAGGCCTACAGCCCTGGGAGCGATTTTCTGCTACCACGCTTTCAACACCTGGGGATGTGCGAGGGGGACCACTACACACATACACTATAACACATGGGTGATCAGCTTACCATCTTTGCATCCCACTATAAACTGCTGCTGTGGAATGTACGCGGCATGACCACTATAACTAAGAACTGTAAAATACGTGCATATTTCAAACATCGCCATACACATGTGGCGATCTTACAAGAAACACACCTTACGCAAACAGCACTCGATGGGGGTGCAAACTAAATGGAGAGGGCAGGTCTATGGTACCACTTTGTCTGCCTGTGTGAGTGGTGTGGTGGTGTGGGTCGTTCCTGGCGTTCCCTTTGTGGTAGAGTAACACAAGATTGATACAGAGGGCAGATTTGTGATCCTAGAAGGGCAATTGGATGGCCTTCTGTTGGTGATTGCAGGTATATGCACACCGAACTTTGGTCAATCAGCGTGTTTGACGCTCTTACACCCAGCATTATTACGAGATCCCCAAACAACTGGAATATGGGATGGAGACTACAATTGTGTGCCTGACATTACCTGGGACAGATCGATACCTCCATTAAAAGGCACAGTGTGTATCTGGACGACGCAACGCCTCCAGGAGTGGCTATCCCAGCATTGCTTGTGTGATGTTTGGCACCTACACAATCCCATGTCACATGAATACTCCTATTACTCCCTGGTATTCATACAAGGCTAGATCTCTTTCTCTGTAGTAAGTCCCTGGGCAGACGGGTCAGAGGGGTAGAATACCTAGCATGCATGCTATCAGACCACTCCCCATTATTTATCACAATGACATGGGGAGGGTACAGTTGAAGATTCCTACCTGGAGGCTTCAGACGGAGGCTCTCCTTGACCTGTAGAGAAGACCTCTCTAACCAGATCCTTGCCTATTTTGAGCACAATAACAAGACTGCATCATCCAGGACACTAGAATGGGAAGCTCATAAGGTTGTAGTGTGAGGTCATTGTCTGGGACCGTCCTGGGAGGTCCTTAAGGTACTGACTGCCAAGCTCCTTAGTTTGGAGGAGAAGATGAGAGAACAGGAGAGAGAGGCGGTAAGCTTCCCACTTATGTGGACCACTTGCGCTCTTTGCATGTGGAACACAGAGATACGACTAGGGAGACATGATTATAGGTGCCATCTGGCCACAGTGCACGCTGAAGGAGACCGGACTGGCAGGTTATTAGTGTGGCTAGTTAAAGACGACGTACACAGGCAACCGATAGGAGCCATACATTTTCCAGACGGTGTGGTGGTTAATACACAGGTTGCTTTCAAAACCGCAGTGAAAGAATATTACAGGTTACTATACACAGCAGTACCTACGCCCTCTGTTAACGATGTGCAGAGATATCTCTGTGGCCTGGCGTTGCACACATTGTTGATGACCCACAGGGAGGAATTAGAAGCACCCCTTACAGCTTGACGGGATCAAACCAGCTACTAAAGAGATCACCAGGAACAAGACCCCAGGCACGGATGGGCTCCCCATTGAATACTAAGCAATGTACACAGCCACACTAGCGCCCAATTGTCGCAAACCCTCAGAGAAGCACTCAACGCAGTGGTACTCAAACCTGACCAGGACGTTCAGTCCTATTGTCCATTATCCCTCTTGAACCTAGACTGTAAGGTGCTAGGGAAGGTATTGGCTAACAGGCTGCTCCCGGTTATTGATAGTCTGGTGCACACAGACCAGTCGGGCTTTATTCCTGGTCATAGTGTCTTCATTAACATCCAGCGGCTACTTTGGTTAATTGATATGGCCCCTGAGCACAACAGAGTACTATGTGCAGTATCACTGGATATAGAGAATGCCTTTGATACTTTGGGATGGGAGTTTCTCATGGCCTCCCTTGTGCAAATGGGTTTCGGCCCCACTTTTGTGAGCTGGATCCATCCTTATATGGGAGCCTGACCGCAACAGTTCCTACGGGACTTACTATCTCAGCCACCTTTGATATTCAAAGGGGCACTAGGCAGGGATGCCCATTATTCCCTCTAGTATTTGTCCTGAGCATGGAACCCCTAGCATTCAAACTGCTTCTCAGAGCATGGCACTGGGGTAGACCGGTGCAGGGAGAATGCCATGTTGTCTCATTATACGCTGATGATGGGTTTGTGTTTTTGCGAGACACACCCTCCACACTCCCAGTCTTGATGAGCCTGAAGGATAATTTCGGGGAAGTGTCTGGATTGCGGGTGAATTGGGGCAAATTGTGCATATATCCATTGACACCGGAACAATTCCTCCTCCCAGGGTGCCGACAGGTTACAACACCTTCAGATACTGAAGTGTAGAGCTATCTTAGTCCTGAAGACCTCCGGGATGGCAATATTGGTAAAGCCATGAAGGGGGTCCTCAAGTCTGTTCACTTCTGGATCTCCCTTCCGCTTTCCCCAGTGGGACAGATGGTGATGGCAAAGATGCTGGTACTGCCTAGGCTCTTATAATAATTTGCTGCCCTCCCTTTGTACCTTCCCAAAGCATTCTTTAAGGAAATACACTGTGTGTTGACAGAGATAATAGGGGGTAAAGGAAGAAGACGTTGCGGCCCTATCAGTGCTACAGAGACCGCAATTAGAAGGGGGCACGAGGCGCACCCAATTATGAGTGATACTATGCAGCAGCCCAGCTTCAATGGTCAATGTGGTGGCTAGGGGCACAGGTTTGTGTCCTGAAAGACTAACAATTCTGTGGTTGATCAATGGAGCCCTGATATATGCGCCTGTATCCCGTACCGCAATCCCAACACAATAAGGAGAGCTGACAGATGAGGGTAGCCCGACAGTGTTGGGTGTAATATGTGACAGGTCACAGGGGTGAGTTGCCCTACTTTTCTCCCCCCTCCCTCCCCCTCAAAATCCTGATTTGGCAGATGTCAGGTTTAGGATATATAATGAGCCAACATGATGCGACTACATGACAAGCCGCAGGCATCTCGACTCTGAGAGGCCTATATAGAGAGCCCTTATGACCTTCCAAGACCTCAGATGAATGCTTTATACCAGTAGGGTATTTCTTGATGCATCACGCCATCCAGCGTAAATTGCTGGCTGTATGGGGTGGGGGGAGGGAGAGCCTCCATGCTCTCAGGTGCTACACACTTTGCTTACACACGGGGTACACGGCATGCTATCACGGTCTTATACACAGCCTTACAAACTATGGCTTATGGTGGGCTACTGCAGGCACAGGTGAGGTGGGACACGGTGTTGTCTTCTCCACTGACTGACAGACAGTGGACAAAGGCATTGCAACAGGTTACAGAGGTGTCTCTCAATCCACCCTTTTGCTTTACACATTTCAACTACACACACCAGACATATCTGTCTCCACACCGGATACACAGTATGCATCCAGGGGTGGTCTCTTTCTGCCCCGATGCAAAACCTCAGGCGCAGGGTTCTATCATATGACGTGAGAGTGTCTGCTGCTCCATCAAGTATGGGAAAAGGTCACAGGGACAGTGAGATAGTAGAGCACGCACTGCCATTCACTCCAGAATCCTGTACATTGGGGGTGCGAATACGAACGCCCGAAGACAAATACATGCATAAGTTTGCTGACTTAGCATTTGTCCTATTTAAGTGCTAAATAGCAATACATTGGAAAGCCCCGGCTGCTCCAGATATTGGAGAATGGTTGAGATCACTCCTGACGTGGACTCGAGCCGAAGCTGACTACTATGCAAAAACAAGCATTTACAATGCAATAGGTCTCACATTTGTGAGAGTTAGAGCTAGTGGCATTGTAAATGACAATGTATTTTATCTATGTGTTTTAGCTTGGAGTGTAGTAGATGTATGCCAGGTGCCACAGCAACCCTTCCAGGCATGTTGCTGCAAGAGAGAGGGCACAACAAGGCCGCCATCTTGGGAGTGTTTTTACCTTATTCCCACAGACTGGCTGTGATGCCCTAGAAATGCAACCCTTTCTAGTGTGTTTACCTAAACGTTTATAGCACCAAACAAGCCACAAAGAGGCACCTTTAAGGCATTTAACCCAGAGAATGAGGGGGTCAAAAGAGTTAGGAGCAAAGAAAAGGGGGCAGCCATATATTTCTGTGTGTTAAACTTTAAAGGAATTATCCCTCTACATTGGCAATACCAGCCTTGACTGTTTACAAAGAGAATAACAGAAGAGACAGCTTAACTGAACAGGAGGCTTCAAATGTGTGCAGGTTGGTGAAACAGAGCTTCAGTGGTAGATGGGCCGGCAGGATAGGTTCCAGATGTGCGACATCTGTGACCTTCGGTCAGTGTTTTAAATGGAAATACAGAAGGGCTGGTACTCTGTATTCATTTGAAGAATTGCGTTGGGTTAATAGTCTCATGATAGCCCACGGCTCAGGACTGGACTCGGTAGAACAGATACGTGTACTTGAATCTCCTGGGCCTTGACGGTGCCTTTTCGGTGCATACATTTGTGCACTGACTGATGGTTTTGAAGTGAGAATTATATCTGCTGGTTGCTACTCAAAATTTGAGGCCTTGGGTTTGCCATCTAGCGGGAAGCATGGGTTTGACCGATAGTGTTTTTTCACCTAGTTCAGTGGTGCCCAGTGAGGCTCCTACTGGGCTGGTTCATTGGCGTTTTTTTCAGACTATGAAAAGGATTCAAATGTTTGTTTTTGGGGGAAATCCAAGGTAGGTCTAGAACCATGTCAGACTTTCTTGATACCCACATAAGCTAAATTAATTATGTAAAAATAATTTAAATGGAACTTATTTACACAGTGGTTACCCTGCTAGCCTGGCATGGATCCTGCCTTCTCAGTCCTTCAGTGGACATGCACGCTCCATAATGACATGCAATAAAGTGTTTTAATAACCTCAACATATGCCTACAGTATCTTTATAGCACATAACAACTGCAACATAAAAATGAAATAAAAAGGCTGCTGTGCGGCTCAATGCTTCATGTGTCACCTCATTTTCTATAAATAGGCCTCTCACTCTATCAGCTTGTGAGGTCACAAACATCTCCATGAGCGAGGAGAATGACTGAGGCCCAAAGCAAGCATTTCCAGCAAGTAGAAAAATCCAGTGTTCAGAATATTTGAAAAGAAAGTACTTTAGGCCCATACGAATTATGAAGTGAAAAGTTACCCAGCCCGAAGATGCTATGAAGCAGCCATTGCTTTGCAGCCCAAGCCGCAGATGACTGTTTCAGAATGCAAATACGTGCAACTAGCAAATTAGGCCAAACGTCTGTGTACAGATGCAAACAAAGACTATTGACCACAAATCATGGCTTCATTTTAAATGGCAAGTCAGAATTACAGAAGTGAAACAGTGACATAAATATTTGCAGGGAGGAGTGGGCAGTGGGCTGCTACCTGGCCTGGAGTCATGGCTTCTCCTGTTATGTTCTATGCTTTTGTGTGTGTAATTTTTTCACACACAAGGGGCCACATTCACTTAGAAACCCTACAGTCTTAAGTTTTCTCTTACATTAAGGGGGAGATTTTCTAATTTGATTTTGGAATTCTCCAAGAATTCCAGAAGTAATCCTGGGAGCATGCAACAGTCACAACTTTTCGGAAGTACGCACAATCGTAAGTAGCTACTCATACATAACTGCTCATGGAAAACAATTTCATATGAGAAAAAAAAATGATTACTTTTCCCCCCATTTTCCACTGAAAAATGTTTTTCCCGGTAACGTAGCCACGTCTCCTACAAATCCACTAATTTTTGGGATGTTTCACCTCATTATGTTACCGAGTAATGATTTACTCCTGACTGTAACAACAGTAAGTCTCTAAACTTTACCAGACTCAAATGTTTGTGAGTAGTTACCAATTCATACATTTGTCAGTGTGCACAAACTCTCTATGGCATCCCCACCGTGGAATGCACACTCCACACCCATGAGAGCAGATTTACTCCAACCTAATGTTACATAATACAGGTGTTATATTATGTGTGTGTAAATTGATTTATAAGCTTAAATTCATATTCCACTTTTGTAAATCAAGTTATTTACACAAGTAAGTTGAACCTATACATACAAATGCCTTTGAATTGGACAATGAGTGCTATGGGGCACATAAGCCCAACTTCCTGCTTTCCAGGAAATCACTTGACAAGTAGGTGCCCAATTATGTGCTAGGAAAAGGTTTGCCTTAAAAATATACCTGCAGACCAGGATGTGGACATTGATCCAGCCAAGGGTGGCCACTGTCCATGCCACTGTCATGTCACTGGATACTGCAGTGGTGGTGCCTAGTGTTATATTACGCTGATGCTTGGCCCCCTTTCTGGTTTTGACACAGTTTGGGTGTCTGGCACAGCCGTAAATGAGAAAACACACAGGTCTTTTCCAGCTGGCAAGCAGCTCTGTGTGAATTGTAATATCGAATACAATAGTCTGAGACATGGTGAAGCACGTTTCGCTCCATCGTTTTTAGCTTGTCTGTGCCATTACAGGCTGGGACAAACCATGTGAGAATTAGTTTGGCCCAGCCATTCAATGGACGTTCTGTTGGAACATCTGGGCCAGGAAGCGGTGCAGTTTTCAACTCCTCGGGCAAAATAGAACTGTGCCAATGGTGCCGTCCCTATATAGGTATCTAAGGTAAATTGGCAATCATTTCACCTAACCACTAGGTGACTCCACAAGGCGTCTTCCTTACACCACAGGGCTTGGTTGGACCATATACCCTGTGAATGGGAACTTGTGCATCCTCAAATGCAACAAATATAAAGCCTACAGCATCAGTATACTTCCGGTGTGTAGTCATAGAACACACAATGAGAATAAGCTAAGACAGTCATGTCCCTCTCAGGCAGTGACTCAGCTCTGACCTTTCTTAAAGTCAAAGAAGATGTCCAGAAATAGTCTGACCACGTGACAGGAATATTTGTGTATACTGAAGATGCTGTGAGCCACTGCTCTGAAACAGATTAATTTAGTGATGCTGAGAAAGGATGTGTCCAAGTCTGTGAAGCATAAATACATTTTGCACCGGCCGCAAATTCTCAGTGCCTCACAAGTCATAAATAGGAATCATGTATTACTTTAGAGAAAATATTAACTCCTTTGTTGGGAACCTTAACTGCATCAAGTAGTGCAGTCGTAAAGATTCATTCCTCTTCATAATCAATCAGACAACTAATGCAATAACAATATTAATAAAATTATAATGATCATTTATGTAGCCCACATTAAGCATGCAGTGTCTCCTCTTGGCGCATGTTAGTAAGAGGAAGGGCCACTGGAATGATGCAGTTCTGTGACTCTGGCATATTTTGCAGAGAGGCAGATCGTTTGCAGAGGTCATCTGGTCACTTTTTAGTTGCTGACTCTTGTGGTCATGCGTTAAACTGTTACTAATAAGGAGAAATCTTTGCTCAGGCCGTATTAATGTGTGTTAAATGACAAAACAGCAAAATAATGTTGCTACTGAATATGCTGCATTAAGCAGCATGTTATACTTTCTAGCCTCATAATTCAGGCACCTATGCCACATACTTTTGCCCACCATTTGCTGCATAATTCCCGTGGCCCTGCTAATAGGTGCCACATGCACAGCACACGAGGCAGATAAATACACGTGTTGAAGTATTTATTACCATGTAAAGCAATGCAGAAGGTAGGTGATCAGTCATGTATGTGGCATTGTCCCACCAGCATTGTGATTTTATCACCCCATTCCCTGAGTAGCTTCTCCTATTTCCAGCTGACATACAAAATCCTGAGGAACCACATGATATCACACACAGAACCATGACAAGCCATGACTCAAGGACAAGGAAAGGACCATGAGACAGACACAAGATAAAACATATATATTGTCTTCCCAACGTTTGTTTTGCACACTTTTGCCTTCTGTATTGCGTCACCTGAAACTGAGGCACCCCTTCCGCTAGGTTCTGAAAATGAATGTGTTCTTGTGTAATGTAACTGGGGCTCGTGTAAAGGGCTGTAATACCTTTGTGTCGAGTTTGCGCTATATAACTGCAAAAAAAATAAAGTGCTGTAATACCTGTTTGCGCTACATAAAACTGCAAAAAATAGATAAAAAAGAGCCCGAATACATCGCAAAGAAACAGCAAGATGCCTGAAAGCAAGGAAGAGGAAAAAAACAAAATCCCACCAGTGAGGCAAAAGAAAAAATAGTGCGTCACACTAGGGTATATGCCAGATCGTGCAATAATCCATGTAACAGGGGCAGTCTCCAAGGCAGTAACAAAGCAGCCTCAAGGGGGGACAACCATAAAGCATTTACCAACGACATCAAGGGATTTTTGAAAGGCAGTCCCAGGAAAGAATTAAAGTGATGGGCTTGAGATGGGCGTTGTTAAAGTCCACAGAATAGATTACAACATGTTGAGAAGGGCAGCGTGCAACTCAACCTAATGAGGCTGCAGGGCTTGATAATAGAAGGAGGGGATTGCTGGGATGCACATGTGGGGAAGGTGGAGGCAAAAACATGATGAACGTCCCTCCTTGAAGCCGGGGCCCAGATCGGAGAGTATCCATGTGCCATTGGCGGACATCTACCGATTGGACAGCTTATAGATATTTCCATGGTATCAACAGAACTGGGGCATCCCGGGCCTGTGGACATGCCAAGCCTCTGAGACTTAATGAACTGAGTTTCCAATTGTAGACCATCTCCATGCGTACTACAAAAAGATTTAGTATTATACTGCATAATGTTTATAATTGAACATTGATGTTCATAGCAGCACCACTGTCTATATGATAATTGAGAGAAATATTTCTTATCCTCTCTCTTCACTTTTCTGTTTTTCCTTTGCTTCACTTATACTTCTCATCTATTATTTTGTTGATTTATAAATGTACGGCAGTGTTCTATTGAATCAAAGAGATATGTTGTATTAGACATCCTTTTTGCCAGTACTATGTTATAACTTTGAGATAAATCAATAAAAATATATACAAAAAAAATGGGAAATCAATGTTTTGGGAGTCCCCCTTTTTCTTGTCCCCTGCTTTACTGATCATTGCGAAATGTTCCAGGAAGGCCAAGAGGTGGATGAAGTTTGTTTTGGGAAACATTTTGTGAAGATACACGAAACTGTGCCAAAGTTATTAGCAAAACCAAAAACACTTCTTCTATGGAAGCTCTGATCTAACTAGAACTGCACAGTGGCGACCACCACTGCATAATATAGATAGATATCTATATAAGTATATACACACATAATACACCACCCTATTAAAAGATTCCCACCCTCAGGGCAAAGTCTTGAAAATGTCTGGGTGGCTAGTGTTCAGCCAATAGTGCTCCCTAGGGAAACCACTCCAGCTACTGGTGTGCTGAGACCAGTTATGGGCCATACTAGTCCCTTCAGCTTTTGTGTGTGGGGTGTCAGACAGAATCTAGCGGGCCAGTGCCCAGTGTTAGTCACAAAAGATTCAGGGGTGCCTTTCTCATTTTATACTAGTCATAGTAGAACTATTACAGTGATGCGACATGCACAGTAGTCTAGGGTGGCACACAATAACCAGCTACTTATGAGATGAAAGGTAAATGTGATGGCGCGTTCAATCTGCAATGATTTTGGAATTGTACAATCTAGAATGATGTGTAAAATAGTTCTAGAACCAGCACAACCTTCTCTATCCAACTGGACCCCAGACTAGATTGGGATGAAGGCCAACAGTCTGCCTGTTCCTGAGAAGACGTAAGAGGATGCAGGACATGAACAGTACAGTCCTACAGTGGAGCTGCTCATCAGTCTGGATGTCCTTCTTGCTTCTCCTGAGCAGCTGAAATGCGGTGATCTTGTGGCTCCGGGTCAAGATGTCCTTACACAGTTCTTTCCAGTTAACTGGCTCCCTGTGCTGTCTTTGTGTGGATCAGGTTGATTGTCCTAACAGGGATGTCCAGCTCCTCTTGTAGGCAAGTACTTCTTCTTTCCACAAGGTAAGGAGCAAGGCAAGTTTACACACTTTCTTTGGCTTAGTCGCAGGCTGAAGGGAGTTTGGAAACCCAACAGGCAAGAAATCTTGGTAGTTGGATTTAGTGTAAGGTTCCTCTGCGTCTTGTCAACAGTGAGGAACCCAGAGCTGCCTGCACCTAGGCCTCTATTTATAGTCCTCTGCTTTCTATGAAAGGCCAGATGGTTATCCAGCCACGGGAGAAGCATCTTCTTGCTGGTACTAGCCAGATTTTGTGTTCCCACTGCCCAGTGTGCACACTGCGGCCAGTTTGGGCTGCCTTGGGTATGATGTGTTTTGTGTGCAGTTTCTTTTGTCAGGAAAGATGACTAGGCACAGAATTCGTCAGTGTTGTGAGTTTCAGTCAGGGGAAACTTACACAAAGGTCAAAGGGAATGGGTTGCAGACCACCACCCACCATGTAAACCGGTCTTGGGGAGAGGGACTGAAAGTGTGCATTTGCAGGCTGGGATGTCCACGTTGGAGAGCACTAGTATAATACAAATGAGACCACTATCTGGTACAGCACGCACACTTTGGGTCCAATCGTCATGTCAGCACTTGCATGCCCTTTCAAAATTCACACAGTCCCAAACATACAGTGGGCATGCTTCAGTCACAATGAGGGTTGAAGACCCCAGTTAAAGGAACCGCACAGACTTTTTTACAGTGTGGAGCCAGGGCGTATGCTCCCCAAATGAGTATAGTTAAAAGGACAATTCCCCGTCTTAGAATCCACGCTGCTACTGCAGTCACTCACACCATAGCCTGGATTGAGAGGGCAATACACTTGGATTCTCCCCACAAGCAATGACGTTGGCTAAAACCTTAAGCAAAGAAGCACCTCCACTGAGTTTGCACAGTTGCCAAACTCACTTGTCTACAATGCTGTTTTGAAAAATCATACGTTCAGGGTTACATAATTCACAAAGTCATCATGCAGATGATTTTTGTCCCCAAACCTACTGACAACATTAAGAAAACAGTAATCGGACATGTTAAAATAACAAAACTCATCTCAGGCGAAATTGTGCTTTTGTGAGGTCTCAATAGAAATGTAACGAAGTGAAACACTATCTACAAGTTTGAGTTAAACCCTTCTCCCCAGAAAGCTGACACAGCATACGCTAGTTATAGCCAGTGTACCACTGTGCATCCAGCACAAAAGCTAAACAAGTGCAATTGCTAACACTTCTTCCAGAAAATGAATCCTCACCGGAGAGCGAATGGCGTTTGAAGAGACTTCTGTTAAAATGAGCAAACATTGTGATATTTAGGCACATAATACAATAGTGTACGTATGTAACGCCTGGTTTAGTGTGGGAGTGATAGAGCGTTCCGACCTAATAAATTACCTGTATTTTGGACGCTCTTGGGTCGATGAATCTTTTGACCAAGTGGGGCTCTCTTCACCCGAGATTAGTCAATTTAATCAAATCAATAATCAATAACGAACATAAGCAATACCCTGATCAACATAACACTTCACAATTAATCCAGAAAACATTTCGGCGAACCATGACCTTCCGGTCATGAATAACCACACCAGTTTATTCAAAGTTAATGAATTTATTTCCCTATATTAACAAAGCTAGCACAATATAAATGTGTCTCAACACCAAATGATATATGTAAATGAACATTAATAGCTGTCCATAACGGCGAAAAAGATGCAATCTATGCAGCATTTGAATAACAATGCATTCGATAATAGCAACGCAAACCACTAAAACTATAATCTGTAATGAGCTAATTGCATACATTAGTCAGCATAACAAGGTCTCAAATTGCATCGTGCAACAAATGAATCCTCATCTAACCTCAAATTAACATCTGCATGTGGGCCTTCATGCAAAAACAATTTAGCAACATTAATTAGGAAAACTCCTAACTAGGGCTCTTATCAAAAATCAGCAGTTGGTTACCTAAAAAGAAACACAATGCAATTGTACATTTTCCTTTCATATTTACCAAATTCAATCAGCATTCAAAGAAGTCTTCGTCTCACAGGTACCGGTTTCGATCAGCATGGGACGGGGGCAAAGGGGCAGGGTGGACGGGGGCAATTGCCTCACAGCGGCAAGATAAAAGGACAAAACTATTACTTCATGCAAAGGGGCAAATCGAAGTTAAAGTCTCTAGGGCGAGAATTACTTAAAGTCTCTTTCTCTCGATTAGAGAAAGCATCAAAGTCTCATTCAAAATGGCGTCGAACATCAATTGGCATCGTAGAAGATGGCAAAATGACGAAGTCGGCAAGATGGGCCATAATGTCTGCAATGTCCTCGATGGGTACGAAGGGGCAAATGGCTAAAGTCAAAATGGCTGCTTTCTTCTTGTGCACCGGGTTTAAATAAACAACAGTTCAAATCCAGTAGGGTCTTCCATTGGAGGGTTCATAGGTTGGCTTCAAATTGTCCAATCAAAAACAACAGTTCACAAGCTTCTACCTAGGCATACATTGTCCTTGGAGTCGGGAACTTAAGTTGCAACATATTTTACCAATTAACTCAGTTTCAGAGCGTCCATTGTCTGCACCTGCAGATTGACCTTGGAGCAAAGAAGAAGATGCCAGGCTGGCACGAAACCTTAAAGATAAGCATGTGAACCAATCTCACTGGAAAAGTACAGCTTCAAGCAAGAATACACGTTTTATTAGCACATTAGAAAAACACGAGCATCTAAACCGTGAGACAAGGCAACTAGGCCGAAGCCTCTACTAAAGTTATGCTAAGCTAAAGCATTTCAAACAAGCAAATCATGGCACACGTTTACGGTTATGTTAGATTAGTACAATTCTAATACATCACGTTATATAAAGCACGCTTATAAATGTTGGCGAACTACTCTGAGGGCACATTTGTCCCTGTACAATCTTTATTAGTTCGGTTAAAGTCACACTTGATTATTGCGGCACTACGTTTATGCGCTAATAAATGTAAAACCTTCATTTCTGCGTCATCAATGCCTCCTCTGATGACTACTTGTCATCACACAAAACCATTCCCACAAATTTTATTCCATTAAAATTCTGTCAGTTCTCTTTCCCTTTTAGTTCCCCTTGTTCTTGCCTTGTATTCTTCTGCCATTCTTTTCATTACTTTCTCCTCCTTCCTTCTTTTAATTCTTGCCATGATCATTAGTATTCCCCTCTTTATTCCCCAAATCCCAAAGATGCAAATTAGTACTATTAGTATTCCCTGTATTATTTTTAGTAATATTCCATTCCAAATGCCACCAAGCCAATTTCCCACTGAAGCAATTCCCTTTCCAACCTTCTCCCAAACTCCTGGTTCTTTCAATTCCTTCAAGTCTGCACTCTCTTTTGTTAGATTTGCAAGCATTGTTTTAATTTTCACACTGTTGTCTGGTATATACGTGCAACAGTGACGCGCACCAAGCATTTTGCAAACGCCGCCATCCTTTGCTAAAAGAATGTCTAGGGCAAGCCTGTTTTGAAGAGTCATAGCTCTTTCTGCTGCAAGTTCAGCATCCATCAGGATTATAGCACCTGAAAACTTAGTCAACATGTTATCCACTATAGTAGACAACTTTCTTATTTTGATGGAATTCAACACAACTCCCAATGAAGGAATCATGGCTCCAAATATATCTCCTACCACAGCAGCTGCGGTCTCTCTTTTCTGGATACGATGAGATCCAGGCGTCTTTGGAATCACCGACAGGTCATCCAGTTGATAAACCTTTGGGAACACTATACCCAAATAACATCTCCCCCACCATCCCTTTGGAAGACGATAATAGGCATTATGCCCACAAATGTAATATACACCAGGTATGACAGGGTCAAGTCCGTTCAGCATGAATGTCCATTTGGCCTTAAAGATAAACGTATGTTTACATTCACTCGCTCCCACGAAAATGTTATCATAATAAGATTCACCTCGATATATACAAAATTTCCCTACATGCCAAGCATCTAAAGCTATTCTCCCTTGTGTTTTTATTGCGGCAAAAGCATAATTATCTACTGAAGTCCTCTTACTTAGCTCTTTTTCTAATTTCGCATTCATTTGTGCCCTTCTATCATCTGTGCGATCTAAGAAGCTTATTTCTACTGCAGAGAGCGAGCAGGTAAGGTTTTCCCTATGAGCGTGAGCTGTTTCAAAAGGTTGCATTGGCTCGAAAAATTCCCTCATTATTTTAGCATCCCAATCTTTAGCAATCTGGCTTAGTTGCGTTATTATAGGAACATATGCAAAGGTAACATCATAATTTGAGTAAAAATACTGTATGTTAGTTTGACCATAAAATCTAGAAGTTACTAAACTACATGTAATCCCATATGTAAGAGGCATGTGGTGATAAGTCATCCCTTCCGTTACCGATGTCGGTATCTGTGTACACACATAACAATCTTTCGCATCCATAGTCTCAACATATTCTGTTAGTAGGCGATAGAAAACATTATACGAAAGTTCCTTCTTATCATGCAAGTGTCTCTCATCTAATTCTAGTCTTTTCAATGCGGTTAGTTCAGTGACAGTAACAGGAGCAGAAGTAGAAGCATCAATTTTCTCATTCTCACCCTTACCATGCGTTGCAAGCACTATTGCCATTATTATTAGTACACATGCAGTTATCAAGCCTATACACGCATATTTACAATATTTCACTCTACTGTTTTGTGTAGCGTACCTAGTCATGATCTGTATAGAATCAGAGAGCTAGAAGCACCTGTAAAAGAAACGATTTAGCAATTAGTTACAAAGCTGAACGAGCGCAATGTTCACACAGTTTTCTTCAGGAGCCCAGTCACTTATCGGTTAGCAGCATTTGTCTCAATTCGGCAATAACTCAGTCTTTTATCAGTTAGCAACGTTGTCTCAGATCGGGTTTAAGAGTCAATCAGGTTATCAAAGTCTTATCAAGTTAGCAAATGTCTCATCCGGTTTAGCAATGTCTCAGCTGGTTGTATCACGTTAGATTATAGCAAGCAATGTCATTTATCAGTTTTTTTTTTTTTTTCCAGTCAATAGTGTCCATAAAACTTTTCTTTTCTATTGGTATTTCTTCTTCTTCGTTCTCGAGGCTAAGAGATACAAATTCGTCAGTCCAATCGTCATTGACTACATATGCCCATTCTGGACCGGAATATCTCCTGTTTGGTATCCTTTTCCTTTTCAATTTTGCATCTCTCTTTGATTCTGCCTCGCTGGTACTTTCCTCTTTGGCAAAGTCTTTTTCTTCACTAGATGTTGGTATCACGACAGACACTTCCTTTCTTTTCTCTTTCACTCTTGGCCCTTCACCGTCGTTCAACCTTTCTCTAGTCCTTACTTTTACTGGTGATATACTTGGTCTTTTCTTTGCACTGTGTCCACTTGATGGACCTGCGATCTCTTCCGAAGAAGTTTGAACAGTTTCGTTCTGTTCTGCCTTGTCCCCTCCTTCTGGGGAGTCAATCAGGTTCTCCTTTTCTTTTTCTGTACCGTCTGCTTCTGGGAAAGCCCTCCTCTGATCAGGCTCTCCTGCTTTTTCACCTCTTTCGAGCCCTTTGTCACCGTTACTTTTTTCAGGCTCTTTGTCACTTTCAGCTGCTTCGTCGCTGTCTGAGGTTTCTCCTTGGTCTTCCCCAAGTGAATCGGTTGTTTCGTCCTCAGAGAATATTTCTCTCTCCTCTATTTTTGCCTGTTCGCTCCTAGTTCTGTTTTGCTCTGTCTCAGCGCTTGGCACTTTGTTATCAGGCACTGGCAGTTTCAGCGCTTCAACTTCCTCATCTGTGGGACACAACACTTTCTTTGTATGACTGGCGTGGATCCAGTTGGGAACTCCTGCACACTTCACAGCGGTAGTGGTCGTCAGGATCACTTGGAAAGGGCCTTAACAACGGGGTTCCAGACACGACTTCCTCACGTGCTTCTTTATCACGACCCAGTCACCTGCTTTCAGTGTGTGTCCTGGACCTTGGATCGGTGACAAGGTGGTTGCTTCCACCTGGTGAGAGAAAGAGCGAACCACGTCAGCCAGACCTTTGCAGTAGTCTAACACCATATCATCTGTAATATTCAAAAGCGCATTCGCGGGAACTGCAGGAAGTCTCATGGCCCTGCCCATGAGAATTTCGTGCGGGGACAATCCAGTCTTTCTGTCAGGGGTGTTTCTCATTGACATTAACACCAAAGGCAATGCGTCAGGCCATTTCAAATTTGTCGATGCACATATTTTCGCCATTCTTGATTTCAGTGTACCATTCATTTGTTCCACCAGTCCTGAGGCCTCTGGGCGATAGCTACAATGCAGTTTTTGCTCAATGTTCAGCGCTGCGCAAAGTAACTTTATCACCTCGTTATTGAAGTGACTTCCTCTATCTGATTCTAAAGAGATCGGGAATCCGAAACGTGGTATCAACTCCCTCAACAATAGTTTTGCAACTGTAAGGCTGTCATTTCTACGTGTGGGGTATGCTTCAATCCAGTGACTAAAAATGCACACAATCACCAACACATATTTCAGACCTCCATGCACAGGCATCTCAATAAAGTCCATCTGCATTCTGCTGAACGGGCCACCCGCCCTACCAATGTGGCTCACGTTCACAACCGTTCCCTTTCCTGGGTTCATCTGTTGACAAATGACACAACGATGGCAAACTGCTTCTGCAACTTGACGGAATCTGGGGTTAAACCAATCAGTTTTGAACAATCTTATCATGGCATCTCTCCCTAGGTGAGCCTGCCCATGATAGAACCGCGCTAGCTGCGATAAGAGACTATTTGGTAAAACAAATTTTCCTTCATTTGAAACCCATAACTCATCTGGTCTCTTTGTACATTGTGACTTAATCCAGGAAGCTCTTTCATCCTCCCTGACGCTATTCTGTAATTCTTTTAGTTCATCCATTGTATCCACGACCTTCAAGGCAAATGCTTCAGCTGGTTCGAGCTCTGGCTCACTTATCAAATTCCATTCATCCCTGAGCAATATACAGTTCAAGGCACAAAATCTTGCGACCTGATCCGCATATGCATTTCCCAGGGAAACATAGTCCTGTCCTTTTGTATGAGCACTACACTTTACCACTGCAATTTCGGCTGGCATCTGAATGGTGTGTAACAATTCCCTTATTCTCTCCCCGTTTTTCACTGGGGACCCTGAAGAGGTCAGGAAACCTCTCTGTGACCATAGTTGCCCAAAGTCGTGCACAATTCCAAACCCGTACTGACTATCAGTGTAAATGGTAACCTTCATCAATGTAGACAGTTGGCATGCTCTTGTAAGGGCTACAAGCTCTGCTACTTGTGCGGAATAGACTCCCTGAAGCCAGGACGCTTCCAAGACACCTGTTACAGTACATACAGCATATCCTGCTTTCAATATTCCCAATGCATCTCTTAAACATGAACCATCAACAAAAACAATTTGGTCATTTTCATCAAGCTTAGTATCCTTAATGTCAGGTCGGGGTTTTGTGCAAAATTCAGTCACCTGAAGGCAGTCGTGCTCGACGTCTTCAGCGTTCTCAATTTCAGCATTTTCACCGGGAAGCAAGGTAGCTGGATTCAACGTAGTGCACCTTTTCAGCTACACATTCGGTGAGCCCAGAATTATTGTTTCATACCTTGTGAGTCTTGCTCCAGTCATGTGTTGCGTTCGGGAGCGGGTCAAAAGTATCTCAACTGAGTGAGGGACCATGACTGTTAATGGGTGTCCCATCACTATTCCTTCACTCTGAGTGAGGCTGATACCAACTGCTGCTACGGCGCGCAAACACCCTGGAAGTGCTGCTGCGACCGGATCCAAAGTAGCTGAAAAATACGCTCCTGGTCTGTTTATGCCACCATGGGCTTGGGTCAAGACAGACAAAGAACATGCATCACGTTCATGACAAAACAATGTGAAAGGCTTTGTGTAATCAGGCATACCTAAAGCTGGAGCCCTGCACATGCATTCTTTCAATTCAATAAAAGCATCCATCTCATCTCCTTTCACCTCAATTTCATCCAAGGCATCCTTCTGGGTCAGTTTCAGTAAAGGCTTTGCTAGAGTTGAGAAGTTGGGAATCCACTGGCGACAGTAGCTCACCATCCCCAAAAACTTCCTCACCTCCATCCTCGTCTTTGGTGGACTCATTTGAAGTACACTTGTTATTCTTTCCTTAATTATTCTCCGTGACCCTTTCTCTATTTGATGACCCAAATATTTCACTTTCTTCTGACAGAACTGCAACTTTGAAGGAGACACCTTGTGTCCATTCCTTCCCAAATGGTTCAGCAGAGCAATGGTGTCGGCTGTGCAGCCACTTTCTGTCTTAGATGCAATCAGTAAGTCATCAATGTACTGTACTAGGGTTGACTCGAATGGCATTTCTAACGCTTCCAAGTCTTTCTTTAGAATCTGATTGAAAATTGACGGTGACTCAGAAAACCCTTGAGGAATTCGACGCCAACTGTAAACTCTGTCTAAGAATTTGAAACAAAAGAGAAATTGGCTGTCCTCATGAAGAGGCACCGAAAAGAATGCTTGTGACAAGTCGATGACTGAGAACCACTCGGCATCGCAAGGGATTTGAAACATTATCACAGCTGGATTCGGTACTACAGGGCAGCATTTAATTACGATGTCATTTATTTTCCTCAAGACCTGCACAATTCGGACCTTTCCACTCGGCTTTATTAGCCCCATGATTGGTGAATTACATGGACTGCTTAACACTTCTTTCAATACTCCCTGTTTTACAAACTCGTCAATGAGTTGGGCGACTTTCATGAGGGTGTCTTGTGCCATGTGGTATTGTGGGGTCTGGGGAAAGGTTACATTGGGTTTTACGGTCACTTTCACTGGTTCCACTCCTTTCACCAATCCCACCTCTTTTCCTGTCATATCCCACACTTCCTTTCCGACTGTTTCCCGTAATTCAGCTGGAATATCTGCTTCAGTTATCATCGGAAAAAGGTTAATCAGGGGATATTCTTCATCGACAATTTCCATCTCATCCCTTTCTACACTGTCCTCTTTTTCCCCATCACTGCTCGTCTGAATTCTAATTCCATCGTCCGAACACATAACCGAACATCCCAATTTGCACAATAGGTCTCTCCCTAACAGTGCTATCGGGCTTGAGTCACATACCACAAAATTATGTAACCCTTGATAGTTACCAATTCTGACTTGTACTGGATCTGTGATTGGGTTCGTCAGGTGCCTGTTTGCTACTCCCACTACTTGGACTGTTCTCCCTGAGAGTGGCAAATTTGGTACTTCAATGCTCCTAACAGTTGAACGTGTGGCTCCTGTGTCAACCAAGAATGAAACACGATGACCCATGACTCTTCCCTCCACATATGGACCCTTTTGATCAACTTCCAAGGATGCTGCAAGCACACAATTTCCCTCCTCATCTGAACTTTCACTCTCCCATACATTGTTTATTCCATTCTCACTGTGTAATGGGAACTGTTGTACTGTGTCATTTGTACTCATCACCTGACCCGAGACCTGTGGAGGAACCATCACTTGCTGCTGACTCACTGGTGCCAAGGGTATTTGCATTTGCTGATTAGGTACCATAGGAAACTGCTGTTGCATTGGCTGCATTTGCGTCATCTGCATACGGGGCATCTGCATCTGCTGCGGCTGCATGGGCTGTAATCCCTGCAGCTGATTTATGGTCTGAAAATTTGGGTTTGGACCTCTCATTTTCGGTCCCCTCATTGTCTGGAATGCATTGACATCATTGTTTTGCTGACCAACACCTGCACCTTCCTGCACCACCATCGGGCACTCGCGTTTCCAATGCCCTACGATTCCGCACGCGTGACACGGCATCACCCTTTTCATTGCCTGCACACCATTCGGAATCACAACAGTGTTCAAATCCGGACCATTACTCCCAAAGCCTCCTCTGCCTCTGCCTCTCGCCTGTGGCTGAAATACCATATTTCCCTGCGGCTGCGGCTGCGGTATCTGCTGTTGGAACCCTTGCAACCCTTGCAAACCTGTCTGAGCTGCTTTAAGTTGCATCATCATCACTTTCTCTTTCAACCTTTTCTGCTTCACTTCAATTTCGTCGCTACAGTATTTCGCATAATTCAACACCTCATCAATAGGTTTCGACTGCCAACAAATCAAATGCGTCTTTATCATCTGACTTATCTCTGGTCTCAGCCCTTCCACGAATCTAAACACAAAATGAAGCATGTCCTTCGCCTCTATTGGTTCCGTGCCACTGTAGTTCTTGAACGCCTTCAACAACCTCTCATAGTAACCATGAATCGACTCTTTAGCCTCTTGGGCAGTTCGATCAATCTTCTGCCAATCCACATTTTTCGCGGCAACCTTCGTCTTCAAATGCTCAATCACCCTATAGTACAAGCTCATTACCATAGGCGATGGTGCACCCGTATCCCTGTCTCTCTCTGGTTCACTTGTCGGCCAACCTACAGCCCTTTTGCAGTCTTCCCACAAATCTGCCGGAACCACAATCTCAAAGAGGGTGTTCAGGTCTTCCGAAAGACATTTTGCAAGCTTCACAAACCTATCAGTCTGTTGATACCATTCAATCGGTTTCTCTCTCAGTTTGGGAAAATCATCCGTAAAAGACTGAATGTCGCTTCTGTGCCACGGTACATGTATTAATTTTCCCCCTGCTGTCTCCCTCATTGGTAACATGGTTATTGCATCACTACTCTGTGGTCTTTTCTCCTTGTGCTCTGGGACACTGTCTTTCCTCTTTTCCTTTTTCTTTGCCCATCTGCTTTCCCACTTGTCTAAGCACCTCCACACTTGTGCACTCTGCAGCAATTCTCTAAGGTGCGTTTTCATGCCTGCTGACCTCATGTGTTCAAAGTCTGTGGTCCCGAAATCCAATCTATAGCTCCTGCTCAAGTGTTTTGTCTTGTCTATCTCAACCCCGTTTTTGTCAGCTATTTCTTGCAACCTTCTATGTACCTTGTTCACTTCTCTCGTAATCCTGGGACATAGATACCTCTGCTCTTCTTCCGAGTAGGACTCTAACCTATTCAAACCCATAGTCCCTTCCACCAATTCTTCTGCTTCCATGTTCAACCTTACCCTATTCAGATAGTCTTCTCCCTTCCCACTGGCTGGGCTTTGTGTGGAATTCAGACTGTTGAACCACTGTGTTAGCTGTTGCGCATTCAACCCCATCAGTGTAGCATTCACATCGACTGCCATTGATGGTTGCGGCAACTTTTCAGTGTTCGATGATAGCGGTATCATCAGTGGGGGACTCGACCTCACCATTGTTGACTGAGCACATATGGGACTAAACTCCATCAAGGACCCAGATCCAGTTGGCTGAGCCGCTATCGGAGTTGTCTCTGGAGTGTTTTCTATGCACCTCCTTTCCGTCCCATTCTGTACCACTGATCCTTGACCGCCCATACCTGAGTTAGGCTGAATGTACAAAGGTACCGGTGGACCTACAGTAATGGGTAGGGATATCGCATCTGGGTTCTGTCCATTCCCCAAGTTCTGAGGCATGTTCATTCCCACACTATGGGTCCTCATTGCCGGCATGCCCGTCTGACTCCGCGTCATCTGAGCATGTGCGGTTTCCCCCTGCATCTGCTTTTGAGGCATCAAAAACTGGGTTGATTCAGCTTGTGCCAATGTTGGGTTGCGACCATTCTGTACTCCCATTACGGTTGGATCTAGAATCATTCCCGTACTGTTGTCACTGCTGTACTACCTTGGGACCTGCGGCTGATAATTTTCTGCTGTTTTCACTATAGGCACATCTGGATATATTCTCCTAACCTGCGGTATCTGCGGGGTGAACAGTAAACTCGGGTCCTTAAATCCCAATGGCGTTTCTGAATTCGGAGTTTCATTATTCTGTACCGGTGCCGGAGGGGCAGAACTGGTACTTGGACCTCGTTCACTCTCTATATAAGGTGGTGGACGGTCGTTCAGCAATTGCATGATGAGCTCCTCATCGTCTGACTCGTCTTCTCTATCTTTGGAACACCTCCTGTTTGTCTTACAGGTAGCTTTCTTGCCTGTCGCCTCTTCTTCCTTAGCAATTGCGGGAAACAATTTTATCCCCTGCAATATATCTGACCTCCACACCTTCTGTGCATTATCCCACCTAGCGTCCGCTAGTGTCTTTTCTACCTTTCTTACCCTGGTCTCGAACTTCTTTTGCTGTTGCTGTCTAGCCATTAGTTCCCAAATCGCTAGAGCCTCAAACTGTGCTGGCCTTGGAGGTACCTTCATGTCGTACATCGTGAATCTCAAATTCTCTAGGATCCTTATATTGAATGTCCCATGGATCGGGAACGCTACGCTCCCATGTTTCTCTGTCAGCTTGTGCCATTGCTTTAGCCAAAGGCACGGAGCTACCCCCCTTTCCTCCATTACAATGTAAGCTGGTGTACCTTCGGGTGGCGTCTCCTCTCCTACGCTCGCTTTAATGTAAGACTCCCCCTTCATCGCACTCTTTAATGCTTTAAAAAATTTCATTTTCTCGTCTTTTATTTCACAAAATTTGTAATCAATAAGTGACTTTAATTCCCGGAATACTCTTCGCTTGCCTTTCCCCTTCCAATCGAGTCCCACGGACTGCGTCCAATCCGTGCGTGACCCTTCTCTGCAACCAACCTATCCCAGCGCGGCTCCTAGTGACGTCACACTCACACACACTGCGGCTGACAAAGCCTCGCGGCTAGTCCTCCTTCACTCAGCTCCTCTCGTAACAACTTCTAGCATGAATCGCGAGCAACCAAATAATAATAAAACAGATCTGTCGGTTTACTACAGGAAGGGTAACACAATCGCTTCAGGACCTTAGGGATTTTTCACTAGCCTCGGCAGTTATTCCATCTTTCTCGGTCCCCACTTTCGCAAGCAAATCTGACCCGCAGACTCTGCTCTCAACTTGTCAGTGATCTATTCTAGTGCACTTAGAATTTGTCAAAGCCCGAAGTCGAAGTTTTCTTTCACTCCCTTAACACACGTACCGACTCGTTGACCACGCCCGGTCAACCTATTAAACCGACCAGACCACAACATAAAACAAGTGTCTCATACACTTTTCAACATACTCCGGAGTCTCTTGACCTCGCAGGGCCCGTCTCAACAACAACAACCACGTGGACCTTTTTCTGCACAAAGCGCCACATGCACATGAAGTTCGACGACTTCCCTACTCTCACACTCGGAGTCGCACCTCCGCTATTCTCTAAAATCCTCGCAACCTTTTCAAACAATCTGCGGCAATAAGCTGTGCAAGCGCAAAACCCTGACTTCACTCATACCGTCACTAGTACCGCCGACGCCGATTCCACACCTCCATTCTCTCCATTCGCAAGCTCCGAGATCCCGGGAAAGTCGCGGGGGACTTAGGGCATCATCATTCTCTCAATCTGTTTTACCCAAGAAAAATCTAATTCAACACCATATACCTCTCGAGTGGGGTCCCAAAGATCTAAACCGTTAATTCAACACCATATATCTCTCGAGCGGGGTCCCAAAGGGCGTAACTGTTAATTCAACACCATATATCTCTCGAGCGGGGTCCCAAAGGGCGTAACCGTTACCTCTCGAGTGGGGTCCCAAAGGGCGAAACCGTCCTCTGCTACCATCTACTGATAGAGCGTTCCGACCTAATAAATTACCTGTATTTTGGACGCTCTTGGGTCGATGAATCTTTTGACCAAGTGGGGCTCTCTTCACCCGAGATTAGTCAATTTAATCAAATCAATAATCAATAACGAACATAAGCAATACCCTGATCAACATAACACTTCACAATTAATCCAGAAAACATTTCGGCGAACCATGACCTTCCGGTCATGAATAACCACACCAGTTTATTCAAAGTTAATGAATTTATTTCCCTATATTAACAAAGCTAGCACAATATAAATGTGTCTCAACACCAAATGATATATGTAAATGAACATTAATAGCTGTCCATAACGGCGAAAAAGATGCAATCTATGCAGCATTTGAATAACAATGCATTCGATAATAGCAACGCAAACCACTAAAACTATAATCTGTAATGAGCTAATTGCATACATTAGTCAGCATAACAAGGTCTCAAATTGCATCGTGCAACAAATGAATCCTCATCTAACCTCAAATTAACATCTGCATGTGGGCCTTCATGCAAAAACAATTTAGCAACATTAATTTGGAAAACTCCTAACTAGGGCTCTTATCAAAAATCAGCAGTTGGTTACCTAAAAAGAAACACAATGCAATTGTACATTTTCCTTTCATATTTACCAAATTCAATCAGCATTCAAGGAAGTCTTCGTCTCACAGGTACCGGTTTCGATCAGCATGGGACGGGGGCAAAGGGGCAGGGTGGACGGGGGCAATTGCCTCACAGCGGCAAGATAAAAGGACAAAACTATTACTTCATGCAAAGGGGCAAATCGAAGTTAAAGTCTCTAGGGCGAGAATTACTTAAAGTCTCTTTCTCTCGATTAGAGAAAGCATCAAAGTCTCATTCAAAATGGCGTCGAACATCAATTGGCATCGTAGAAGATGGCAAAATGACGAAGTCGGCAAGATGGGCCATAATGTCTGCAATGTCCTCGATGGGTACGAAGGGGCAAATGGCTAAAGTCAAAATGGCTGCTTTCTTCTTGTGCACCGGGTTTAAATAAACAACAGTTCAAATCCAGTAGGGTCTTCCATTGGAGGGTTCATAGGTTGGCTTCAAATTGTCCAATCAAAAACAACAGTTCACAAGCTTCTACCTAGGCATACATTATCCTTGGAGTCGGGAACGTAAGTTGCAACATATTTTACCAATTAACTCAGTTTCAGAGCGTCCATTGTCTGCACCTGCAGATTGACCTTGGAGCAAAGAAGAAGATGCCAGGCTGGCACGAAACCTTAAAGATAAGCATGTGAACCAATCTCACTGGAAAAGTACAGCTTCAAGCAAGAATACACGTTTTATTAGCACATTAGAAAAACACGAGCATCTAAACCGTGAGACAAGGCAACTAGGCCGAAGCCTCTACTAAAGTTATGCTAAGCTAAAGCATTTCAAACAAGCAAATCATGGCACACGTTTACGGTTATGTTAGATTAGTACAATTCTAATACATCACGTTATATAAAGCACCCTTATAAATGTTGGCGAACTACTCTGAGGGCACATTTGTCCCCGTACAATCTTTATTAGTTCGGTTAAAGTCACACTTGATTATTGCGGCACTACGTTTATGCGCTAATAAATGTAAAACCTTCATTTCTGCGTCATCAGGAGCCAACAGCAAATATCCAGGTTCAGGCTTTGTACTGTTGTTCATCATTTGATAGTCGGGGGCTCGTGCAGTCATTCTTTTTTCTGGACTGGGGGTTTATGAAAACATTATGTACCTTTGCAAGGAAATTATGTGCCCTGGAATTGGACCATATAAAATCATTCTGTGCACTGGGTTTGGGCCAGTGAAATCGTACTATACTCTGCGTTGGATTATTGGCTTTCGAAATCAATGTGTGTCCTGGATTTAGATCCCTATACATTAGTTCAGAATCAGATTTGATTAAATCATTCTGTGTGCTTGATTCCAGTAATGTGATATTCTGTGCTCTCTAGTGAGGCAATGTGAAATCATGTTGCCTCATAAATTCACAATTTGTAAACTCAATGATTGCTGGATTCGGACACTGGAGTCATTCTGTATCCTGGATTACGCCTTTGGAGCTCAATATGTATCCTTGATGCAAGACTCTTGAAATCATTCTATATACTGTGTTCAGGCTTTTGGAGGTCAGCCTCTATCCCGGGTGTAGGACTTGTGAAGTGATTCTGTATCCTAAATGCAAGACTCCTAAAACCTTCCTGTATTCTGTATTAAGGCTTAGTGAACTCGGGCTGCATACAGGACTTGTGATATCATCTTGGGTTCAGGCTTCCGATGATAATTTCTGTATCTTAATTTCAGAACAATTTAAATCCTCTTTTGTCCTGGTTTAAGGCTTTTGGGGGGTAAGTCGACAGTCTGGTTTCAGGTCTATAGAACTCTGGAGCAGCTGTAGCATAATCATTCTGTTTCCTGGATTCGTCCCTCCTGAAACAGCCTATATGCTGGATGCAAAACTAATAAAAACCTTTCTGTGTCCTTGATTCTAGCCTGCGGTCTGATGCTTACGAATAAAGACTTTGTTGTTGTATCTTGAATTGAGTATCTCCTCTCTTTTCTTGTTGCAGTTACAGCAGTGGCGGTGAGGATGGCTATGTACGGATCCATCACTTTGACCCGCAGTACTTTGAGTTTGAATTTGAAGTTTAACAGCATCTGTGGCCTACTGCTCTATGCTTCTTCATGGCTGTAGGTTCGCGCTCTCCAACAAGTTTGGCAAACCATGTCCGCAGTCCGGCCTGAGAGTGCACCAGAGTATATTTACAAGCTTCACAGGCATTGAAACTACACATATATTGCCTCCAACTCTCGCAAAAGTACCTACTCACATCTGTCCCTTCTGCCCACTCCACTGGAGAAGCTTAGACCAAAGTCATTTGATAATCATTGTGATTAATTACGGACAACAATTAGGGAAACTGGAAATCATCTGGTGAAAGTGAGCTGGGGCCAGGACAACTAACTACAGAAACGTGTCCTTATGCCAGCAGAACTCCGCAATGCATCGAGAAATGTTTATACGACACCAGAGAGTAGTTGTGAATATGTGCTTCCCTTTTAATCCTTCAAAAATACAACTTTGCTTGAGTAATGCATAGATAATTTTCTTGGAGAAATTTAAAGATGAGCTACTGAATCTCTGACCTGAAGACCTGGCACTGATGCTCCTCCTTCTGTTTGTTTTCCGCACATTAATCATACCGCTACTCAATTCGCGATGTCCAGGAGTGTTTGCGTGAAGACCCAGCGCACAGGCAGAGGTCACTGGAGTGTCCCTATACTGTACTAAACAATTCTGTGTTTAGAAGCATCCTCTCCTAATGAGCTTCTGTGTGGCCTGAGCTTTTTGCAAGTTGAGATGATCTCTTTCAGCGTTGTGTTCAGTATTTTGTGAGCTGTAGACAATACCTGCTGAAACGCCTCTAACCCATGGATGGGATTTTTTTTTATTTCCATGCATTATCATTGAGAGGTGCAGAATATGGGCCATGAACTTGTAATTTATGTTTCTTAAATGCATTTCAGTCCTGTGCTTTGTACTTAGTCCATGTTTTAATGTCAGAGTTTCATGAGTATGTGTTAGCGCTGTTGATCCCTTGAGTTTGATGTTTCAGTACTGGCCTTGTTGAGCAATCCGCCACACCCTCAACAATTCGCTGTAGCGCCCTGTACAGGTCCAAAGACTTTGTTCAACAGGTTAGAATCATGAAACACAATCTGCATACATTGTTTTCATATTTCATGATCTTCTTGGGTGTTGCAAGGTTATCATTCAGAATGTATCATAACCATGAAGAACATAAAATACCAGAAATGGAAACAAAATACAACATTAAGAAAATCTCAGATTTGGTTTCATGACCCATCCACAGATTTGTTTGTAGACCGCCTGTTTTTGTAACTGTCTTGGTTTCTGAAGTGATGTTATTTCAAAGCTCTCTTTCTCTGATGGAGACTTTTCTTGCTTCAAACTTTATCAGCTGAGAATGTGGTAGGCACAAACCTGGTTTGAAGAGGCACCTAAAATGGCTCTCCGGTGATCAGGAGTGGTGCCATGTCAATGGGGGTTGTCTCTGGGTACGAGGCAGAGTGCTGAAGCTCAACCAGTCTGTCCTTTAAATACCACAACCCATATTGAAGCTGCTGTATTATCTCTGCATTTCAGATTCAAAAACAAGATTTCACTTTTCTTTTACTCTGTGTAACACCTACATTAGTTTTCTGTGTCACATAACATTGCCCCTACCTGAGGTGCCAAGGAAGGTGTACCCCCCCTTAAACTGAAGTAACTGGTTTTCCCTTGCCACCTGTATACCCTACTCTTTGATTCTCAGCCACTCCTAACTTGAGAATTATTTTTCAGCTTCAAGGTTGAACACCTGTCTCTAGAGGTGGCCGTCAGAATTCGCAGGTCTGTCCTTGGACACATTTGGTATTTGTGCTATTATATCAAGAGTTTGCCAATCAACTTGCTTTCTCCTCTAATAATAATAATAAATCATAATAATTAATTTCTTAAGTGCACTACTCACCAGG
The DNA here is from genome assembly GCF_031143425.1 of Pleurodeles waltl. Classification (NCBI taxonomy): domain Eukaryota; kingdom Metazoa; phylum Chordata; class Amphibia; order Caudata; family Salamandridae; genus Pleurodeles; species Pleurodeles waltl. Next base: position 700,621,672 of record NC_090440.1, read on the forward strand.
TAGGGTCTCAAAGCGCTGGGAGGGGATGGGGTGTGGGGGAGGGGGCGGTTACTGCTTGGAAAGTCATGTTTTGAGGTGCTTTCTGAAGGTTAGGAGGTCCTGGGTCTTGCGTAGGTTGGTGGGGACGGAGTTCCAGGTTTTGGCGGCGAGGTGGTAGAAGGATCTGCCGCCGGAGGTGTTGCGTTGGATGCAGGGGACTGTAGCGAGGACGAGGTCGGCGGAGCAGAGCTGTCAAGTGGTATGTGGAAGTTGACTCGTTCGTTGAGGTAGGCCGGTCCAGTGTCATGGAGGGCTTTGTGGGCGTGGACAAGGATTTTGAAAATGATCCTTTTGTTGATGGGCAGCCAGTGTAGGGATCTGAGGTGGGTGGATATGTGTTCGTGGCGAGGGAGGTTGAGGATGAGACGTGCGGCTGCATTGTGGATTCGCTGGAGTTTTCTATGAAGCTTGGCTGTGGTCCCTGTGTAGAGGGCGTTGCCGTAGTCCAGTCTGCTGCTTATGAGGGCGTGGGGGACTGTTCTTGTTTCTAAAGGAATCCATTTGAAAGTATTGCGTAGCATGCGAAGGGTGTTGAAGCAGGAGGATGACATGGCGTTGATTTGCTGGGTCATGGAGAGAGACGAGTCCAGTATGATGCCAAGGTTGCGTGCGTGGATGGTGGGTGTTGGGGGTAGTCCGAGGGTGGTGGGTCACCAAGAGTCGCTCCATGCTGCCTTGTTGGGGCCGAAGATGTAACGCATCCCGATGTTCTTTTAAAATCCCTTGTGCTTTTATTGCATTCTCTTATCTTAGGGTCTTCTGCTGATAAGTGAAGTGTTTTTTTACAATAAATACAATGAAGCCTTGAGATAGTAGATTGAAGCTGCATCAGATTTAATATGTCTCTGCCTTTCGCTGTCTGTCCCAGTGCTTTTGGTTTCTCCTTTATTTGTGACAGTTCTGTAAAGCTTTGTTTCATAAAATACTAACGGTGGGTGGTGAACTCCGCACCATTCGTGGAGTTTGCCGAGTTTTTCCCACTCTGTGTTCTGCTTAGCACAGACTTGCGAAAAACTCTGCATAGTGTAGTGTAGTTTTTTTCCTTGTTTGCAATTGCCAACATTAAGTTGGTACCCACGAGCGAGGAAAATCTTGCTCCAGACCACCTCCCGGTGAGATTTCTCAACGCGGACGATCACGGATGGTCACTACTGCTTGCGTTGAGAAACCTTCCGTTTGTGTTGAGGGAGAAAAGAAGAAGCCCCCTTTGCGCTGTGCATAGTGCCATTTGCGCTGATTTTACTGCGTGGGACAAACACCTGGCGCTAAAAATCAGCGCAAACAGTGTGACCTAATGCACTTCACTGCTTGCGGAACTTCACGTAGTGCGGCAGAGTTTTTGGTCACTCTGCAAATTCAGCCCAGACCTATTAAATATACCCCACCATCACTTTTCCCCTTATCCAGTCTGTCCTGCTCCCTCACCCCAGTAAACCTGTCATTCGCCATAAGATGAGGTCCCCTCCTTATATGTTAGAGGGTTTAGCTCTCATTGTCTGTGTTCATTCCCTGTTCCCATTCCTCACTGTCTGGGAAATGGGACAAGTCTTATTCTCAGCGTCCTTAGTGCACATCAGATGTTCTAAGCCTTGTCACCCTTAAAATAGTAGGAAAGATATGCAATGGTTGATCCTCTGAACTCCTTACTCCCTTTTGTTCTAGATATTTACCATATTTACCACATTATTCCCCGTGCCTAAAATAAATAAGGTGTTTTCTTTATTAGATTAGAGTAACTGTAGCAGTACAGATCACCTTGCCTTATCTCATGGAAATGCGACTTCATAAATCTGTAGAGAGGAGAGGCATTTGACTAGTACTTTAATAAAGCAATTACATCAGGTGTACAATGTTACATTACTAGAATGGAGTTACAAAAGCCGGGACTCTGAGTGACTAGCAATTCTAATGTCGACCTCGTTAGCAAATTATCTTTAGGAATCAAGGGCCAGATGTAGAAAAATCCGATTTTGCGAATCGGAAATTGCGAGTCGGTGCGACTCGCAATTTCCAATTCGCAAAATCGGATGCACCGTCTGCAAATCTCAATGGGGTCGCAAAGACCCACCTCATTAATATTAATGAGGTGGGTCGCATTTTGCGACCCCATTGAGATTCCCTGAACTCACAGGGATGGTGGCCTGCTGGAGACAGCAGACCTCCATGTCTGTGACTGCTTTTTAAATAAAGCAGTTTTTTTTTTATTGCAGCCCGTTTTCCTTAAAGGAAAATGAGTTGCAATACAAAAAAATAACGAAACCATTTGGTTTCGGTTTTTCAGAGCAGGCAGTAGTCCATTGGACCACTTCCTGCTCTGAAAAAACATTAATGGCGACATTCACAAAGTTTTGCGAATGGGTTGCGAATTGCTTTGCGACCGCGTTCGCGGTCACAAAGCAATTCTGCATCGCTGTGCGAGTCGCAAATAGGAAGGGAACACCCCTTCCTATTTGCGAGTCTGTACCGACTCGCAAAATGGGAATGTGCATTGCGATGCGCGTTTTGCATGGCGCAAACTGCGATTTTCGTAGTTTGCGCCATGTAAAACGCTACCTACATCTGGCCCTAATTTCCTTGGCTGAAATCAAGCTGTTGGGTGTCTAGCTTTGTCGTTGGACCTTCTCTTACACACGTGACTGTGTTAGAAGACAGGAACAAGACAAGATCAAGAAGAACCCAGTGCCTGGTGTGTCTCCTGTTCCTCAAACCTGCTGACTTCCATGACAGCAGAGAATGTTGGAAATCATTATTATTCTAACATAGCTGCCGTTGGTCCACATTTCAGCTTATCTTTCAGTATAGCTGCCCTTCTTTTCCCTTATTTTTCTAAATCTCTGATTAGCCATCTGGAACTAGGTCACATGATGCAAAGATGAGTCTCCCTTTTTCTGGCTTAGAGCAGTGAGTGCTTTCATAAATGTTGCTACAGAGCATGTTGCTAATTATAGTGTTGATTCACTATCACCCTCTTTCAGCATGTTATTTATGTTTACACAGGAAATGTGCAAGAAAAAAAGGTTGTCTGTAACTTCAGTTAGCCTTGTAAACAATGTAGAAAACCGTCTTTCCATGTAGAAAACTGTTCTTTGGGTTTGTTTGGTTTGGGAAACCTGGATGATTTCTCACACCGGTACTGATCCAGCCTGCCATTATGTGTGTGATTGTTGCTTGTTAAAGCCCTGTTCAGCAGGGTGCAGACGTGCTTTCTGTCTACAACCTGTGGGACATACCACAGACTCCAGCATCCTTTGTCCAGCTCATGGGTCTGGAGTTCTTGTTAGCCTCCCTGGATATGCTTCTGAGTTTTATTCTTGGAGTGTACGTTTGATGGACACCTGGATGCACTGTGAAGTCCACAGAGTAGGTGCCTGGCACAGAAGTACTTTTACGGGGTCAGCTTTGTTGCTCCTCTATAACTTCTTGATAACAGAGAGTGAGGAAGTGTCAGATGCTTGGAGCAGGTCCTCTCTTAAAAAGAAAAATCTTCAGTTTGTGAGATCTTTGAAGGAGTCCTAGTAGAGGGGTCGTCCCACTTCTCTTACTGGAAGCCTCTCGTTACCTTCCTTCACCAATACAATACGGCTCTCCAGACATTTGCTGACAGGGGTGATTTTAGCCAAGCTTTCATCGGCTGGGAAATACAGTGCTTTTTAATTCTCCCATGTCTGGACTGAGATGTCCTGCCCTGCCTGGCTTTCCAACTCATACCCCTTCGCATTCTGGTACCCTTTGATTTACTGTTCCCGTGGTAAATAAAGACGCAAGTACCAGATTGCAAAACAATGTGAGCTGAAAGCACGTCTTACTGAATATCTTGCACTGACAGTTTGGAAAAGTCAAGACAAGTGTCTTGAAGCTCTGTGCTTTGAACGTGGGACCGCTGCCCTTTCTTCCAGGCAACCTTTGAGTTTTGTAGAAATTATGATCCCCTGCTACACTTATTTTTTTGAGAATTGTGACGATCCATAATTAAAAAACGCTTGGCCTGTCATTTGATGGCCTTTGAGTCTTTTTTGGTCAGATAAGGGGCACATTCAAGTCTGTATTGGTTTCTCAGTTTAAACCTTTGATGCAAATCATTTATGATTTTAAAGTGGGCAACTCCAACATAAGTCCAACAGTACAAGATCCGTAGAAGAATGAAACTTGATGGAACTCATTTACAAATTCTGGAATGGATTTAGTCTTACCTGGCCTAGATTGACTGCCCCTATTCTGGGGGTTCTGGACTGTTAAAGTATATATACATAAATACACAAATTGTGAATTGCTAATTTGAAAACACTTTGTAAATGTGAAGAAATTTTTATTTGGAGGAAATTAGGTTAGTATCCTTTGCTTGCTTCATAGGAGCAACACAAGTATAGCAAACAAAATCTAAAAACAAAACTGGTGGCCGCAATTAAAGCTCTATTATGCACTGACAAAAAGAGAGTGCTTTAAGATCAAAGAAATCAAAGTGGTATGTTAGTTTAGCATATCGCTTTGTCTTTTAGAAATCGGATCCATTTTGAAAAACTCAAATTGTCCTAAATTTCTATACTTGTATATTTTGTTTGTCAATTAAATAAAGTATTTCATAATTTGTGTACTTTTTGATGCATGCTTGTTTCTATAATTTTGTAAATTGTTTTGGGGTTCAAATAGTTTAAATTACGTAGGCTGGGGCCCCAGCCGCCATTAGTGAGTCAGTTGGTGTCCACAGAAGTCAAAACTTTAAGGACCACTGTTCTGAAATATAGAGGGCTTGAGACTGGAAATTTGACATGTCAGTGTATGAGTTGCCTGCATCAAAACTCTCTATCATGCTTAAAGTTACACAAGACAACTGAAATAATTTGTTTATTAACAACTGGAATGGCTGTTTGCTTGGCTATTCAGCTCAACTCTTCACAAATATGTTATACATTACGTGACATTACACTAATTCTTCGCCAAGAAAATACTTTACGAGTATCTATATAAACATTCTACAAAGTGACTCCTCCATTTAAAGAAAGGTGTGGGGCTAAGAGTCAGACACTGATGGAGAGTAATGTTCGTGGAGCAAAATGTCATGTTTTTATATTAAACACTATGACACCATTAAAAAACATAAATGAGTATTGAAGCATGAATTAACTAATACAATAATGATTGCATACACCTATTGGACTTCAGCTGCAGCTTGCAACTGAATGCAAGTGTGTGCCATTTTTATACTCTCCTTACATTCTTGGAGGTTTTGTTTTAATAAGAAAGCACCTAATATACATACTTAAGATTACTAGCCACCAAGATTGCTTTTAAATCCCTGCAAAACTTTCTTGGTGAAGAATTACCTAAGGTTGTCAGTATTTTATGAAGCTCTATATGAGGATAGTACAGTTCAACTCGCCAGATCATTTAAGACAGATTTGAAAGGTGACAAATAGTGTAAGAACCCCCCTCACCAAATCGAAAACCCTTCATTCCCCGAACTTTTTCTTCAGATGTTTTGTTGCATGTGAATGTCAACCCTTATGTCCTTAACAAACCCCCATGGCTTGCTCCATTCCTCTTCCGGTTAGTCTGGTTTGACCTCTTCCTTATATGCTGCACCATCCTTCTGTTGTGCCTTTTGGTGCTCTGCAGCCATTTGTACTGTTTTGCTTTGTGGAATTTTACACAACATTCATGTATGAATATTTGACTTTTTAGCGCTAAACATGAACATTTGAGAAATATTTTTTAAGAGCGTAAATAAACGCTATTGCTGTGAAATACTGATGTTGCTGTCTTTGTCGTTATTTGTGCCTATGAGCCAATCCCATTTACTGCTTCCCAAAACGACACGGCCTTTCTACAACACCAAACATGGGTGTGAGTGTTCTAAGAGTCAATTTTCAGTTCCAAGAAAAGTCAGACAATCCTGAAGTTGCTATTCTACCCCGAGGCCAATGCTACAAAAAAGTGTCCTTTTTTGAGTATATTTTTCCTTATGTCATGTTTTCCATAGCCACCATTTCTGCATACCTTTCACGAGTAAGATAATTGTAAGATATGCAGGACGAGTAATTGCTAACTACAGACCCTCAATCCACCAGACCGTTTTTCACACCTCTGTACTGTAATTCTGTCATTCTGTGCTAACTATCCATAAGCCAGAGAAGAGTGTAATGAAGTCAAGTTTGGCCTTAGCGCTGGTGGCGCTCTGTGCGACAGTGTTTGTTGGTGCCCCCCAATGACTACCTCTGCCACGGATTCCCTCACTGCCACCTTTTAACAGTGCCCCAAGTCTCCATTACCACTCTCTCTCAGGTGCATTTAATTAGTTTTGTAGTGCCACTCATTTCAGTGTAGGGTGTCAGCGCACTCTTCATCGCACACACATTACAAAGGGGCAATCAATCCTAAGTGAGTCAATCCTAAGTAAATCAGTGTATAAGAAATGTTACAGAAGACAGAGCTCTAAGGACATGACATGTAGGAGTCACTTCATCCATACCGGTAGGCTGCATAGTTTGAGTGCTTACTCTAGAGAAGCACAAACTCAAAATTCAAAATGTAACACCATTGTTGAGGGTTCTCTTTATTAATACAACAGATTTATACGCAAATGAACCCTTTTTGCAGCATAGGGATAATGAAAGACTGAGGAAAATTTAATAAAGCTCTAATGTATGCCTTAAGGAATGCATTCGGTTCTTTGATGACAGTTAATAGTTTACTGTTCTACATTACGATTTTAACTTATAAACTGTAAGTAACAAGAGGACCTCTCTGAAAAAGCAGTAACCCTCTGACTTTTTTGCGTTATATGCATTTTGTGATCTGCATGGTACATGTTTGTTGCAGGAGGCATATTAGCCTTCCTGTGCTACCTTAAAACTTCCACTAGAGAAAACTCTGAACTCTCTCCAGGCAGAAGATTAATCACCAGAGTTATCTTGACCTTTTAATCCGGCCTGAAAATTGCAAGGAACGCTGCAGGAGAGGCTTTTATTACTATAATTTTCTTGCAAACAAAGCACCCACTCCCAAAGTCAGCACCCGGTGTGGTGGCACCAGTCGCACTGCCCTAGATCCGGCAACAAATGAAGTTGATGTTACAATGTACAAGAGAGGAAATGTAACACAGCTGATGAAATTAATTTAATTTATGAAATGAATGTGTAAGGTTTTCTAGAACTTTTTGAGAGGAAATAAAGCATTCACGTTCCAAATTATCTGTATATTAAATTATTACATTTCTTTTTGCTTATATAGTTATTGGCAGATTTGTTTTTCTGGATAGCAAGCTATAGCTTGAATTTTTGGAAACCTGACTTAAATGCCGTAGAATTAGTTAAGCTTAAATGGCTAGCAACAATGTCCTTTCGACAACACTATCTGTGGACCAGTTAGCAGGACAAAATAAATTGAAAGGTTTTCCATTACAGTTAAACATGATGTATAACATAATGTTAATATGTGGAAAAGTTATTGTATGTGCTGTTGCCTGTTTGTCTTTTATCTGTGTTTGGTGTTTTATCCGTTTGCATTCTTTCTTTCTGTCCAAAATGGATAAACCTTGTTGCAAACTTTGCAACTAAGACATTTGTGTTATATTTTAAATGTCCAACATACACCTCTCGGAGATATGTAAAATTGTAGCAGTCCTTGGTGTCCAGCTGCCTTGTATTTCAGCAGGACACTGTCTACTTGTGAACCTCTAATCTGTGTCCTTGCTGCAGCCTCTCTAAATGATTGCGGCCATCATTGAAAAATACTCCATTCCATCCATTTCCGTGCACATGTCCTCCCTGTGTCCTCACAGACGCCTTTACTGCCAGTCCATCTGCAACCTTGCATGCATTTCTTCATTTCTACTTCAGGATGCTCCATGTCCTCACTCCCAGTCTTTATATGCCAGATTTGTCAACTGTGCCACTTATAAGCAACATTAGGCTCTTTATTCTCATTGTCCCTCAGCTTTTGTGTAGGCTTGCTTAGCCCAAAGGTCAATGGTTTTGGGACTTTTTTGAAGACCAGTAGCTAGTTATAAGAGACACTAGCTACTGGAGTGGTTGTGTCGTTATAAATGAAAAGCATGGATTCTTAGATAGAAGATCCTTGACCAATTCGTTTTAAAGGGGGTTGTTGATTATTCCTAATAAGAGTAAAGGCTTCTTGTATTATTTAATTGTCTGTTGAAATAATGTTGGCTTGAAATATTGGATCAAGTCTGCTCATGATACTATAATAAACCTGTGCGCAGTAATTAGGTGCTAGGAGGCATGACTTGACAAACACCACCTCTCTAATTGTTTTTACTGGTTTGCCATTAATGCTTCTATCGGCCGAAGCATTTGCCCTTCGGGAACCTATATTCTTTTACCTTTATTTATGTTCATGTAAGAACTAGGCAACGTCTAGGGAGTTGATTACAGCCGTCAAACCTGATTTAGCTGATATTAGAATGTTGTTCTTTTTAATCCCCTTTATTAAGTTAGGAGATTGGTATATATGGATTATTGAGATTCCTCTCTGAGGACCAAGAATGTGTTACACAGGATTTTTTTCTATTTCACATTTTATTTTATTTTATTTCCCGTTCACATCCTCAAGGTAACCTCCCAGAAAGAATTCTTTGTGAAGTTCAAATAAGTGTCTTTGATCAATTAAGTGTTTTTAACAGCCAAACCCCAGTGATAACACTACATATACAGTCACAGGACATTAACCCCTTAGCTGCTGGCCTCCTCTCCCCCCCCAGTGCTGAGCCCATTTTTGGCTATCTGGGGTAGTTCGCGCTTAGGCTTTCATAACTTTTTGTCCACATAAGCTATCCATGCCAAATTTGCATCCTTTTTTTCTAACATCCTACGAGTTCTAAAGGTACCCAGAGTTTGTGGGTTCCGCTGGAGGAGACCAAGAATATAGCCAAAATACAGCTACAATTTTGTTGTTTTTTTCAGAAAAATTGGGAAAAGGGCTGCAGAAAAAAAAGCATGTGGTTTTTCCCCTGAAAATGGCATCAACAAAAGGTTTGCGCTGCTAAAATCAAATCTTCCCAGCTTTCAGGAACAGACAGACTCGAATCAGAAAACCACATTTTTCAACACAATTTTTGCATTTTACTGGGACATACCCCATTTTTACTATTTTTTGTGTTTTTAGCCTCCTTCCAGTTAGTGACAGAAATGGCTTTGAAACCAATGTTGGATCCCGGACAGCTAAACATTTCTGAAACGTAGACAAAATTCTGAATCCAGCAAGGGGTCAATTTTTCTTTGTAAATCTCTTTATTGGGTTTAATGCAACCAAATACTGTAATGCAGCAATATACAGTGATGGAAAGGAAGAAAAGAAAGAAAAGGAATATACAAGATAAAGAACACAACATGTAACTATGCAACTTATCAAGAGATATTACCCCAAAAGGGTTGTCAAAAACGGGGAGCTGCCACGGGGGTACAGTATCCAAGGCCCAACAGAGGGTTGGGGTGTGCATCAACCTTGCCTCAGTAGTCATGAGGACACTATGGTGGTCATTCTGACCCTGGCGGTCTTTGACAGGCCGGCGGTGCTCCAATGGGGATTCCGACCGCGGCGGTAAAGCCGCGGTCGGACCGGCACCACTGGCGGGGTCCCGCCAGTGTACCGCGGCCCCATTGAATCCTCCGCGGCGGCGCAGCTTGCTGCACCGCCGCGGGGATTCCGACCCCCCCTACCGCCATCCAGATCCCGGCGGTCGGACCGCCGAGATCCGGATGGCGGTAGGGGGGGTCGCGGGGCCCCTGGGGGCCCCTGCAGTGCCCATGCCACTGGCATGGGCATTGCAGGGGCCCCCGTAAGAGGGCCCCTACATGTATTTCACTGTCTGCTGCGCAGACAGTGAAATACGCGACGGGTGCAACTGCACCCGTCGCACAGCTTCCACTCCGCCGGCTCGATTCCGAGCCGGCTTCATCGTGGAAGCCTCTTTCCCGCTGGGCTGGCTGGCGGTCTGAAGGCGACCGCCCGCCAGCCCAGCGGGAAAGTCAGAATTACCGCTGCGGTCTTTCGACCGCGGAACGGTAACCTGACGGCGGGACTTTGGCGGGCGGCCTCCGCCGCCCGCCAAGGTCAGAATGAGGGCCTATGTGATGGAAAGAGGGGGGCTGGCGTGAGCACTACGTATGTAACAATTTCAAATGAGGGCGTCATTCAGCAACATGCCAGTGTGAGTACTTTGCAATGGTGGACCTCCCCACCAGGGAGCAAGATAGGACACCAGTCAAGGGGACCCCTTCCCCCAGTCGTCAAAGTGACATAACTTCACCAGGAGGTGGTTTGGGCGCCCATAAGTGAACAAGGGGAATGTGTGTCATTTTTGGTTTCTATATTTACAATAAAAGCATCCCACACTTCACAGCCACCCCCCCCCCACCAGCCACCAGATTGCAGGAGGCGCAGAGTTTGGGCTTCCGAGTAAGACCACTGGAGCAGGCCCTGCAGCAACTTAACATGACTTGGAGCGTGGGGGGCCTTCCAACATGTAGCAATAATGCGTTTGAAGGTTATGAAGGCTAAATCAATAAATCTATGGAGCTGTTTATCACTTTTAGCCGGCTGGCGTAGACTTAGTAAGCAGGACTCTGGGTTTAATATCAAGGTGTGGTTGGTTATTTCTTCCGTTGTCTCAGTAATGTGTCGCCAGGCTGCCGTCAGCAGTGGGAGTCCCATACCATATGATAGAAGTTAGCTTCTGGTGCTGCACAGCGAGAACACACAGGGTCTGACGTGGGGAACATGCGCTTAATGCAGGATGGGGACAGATGTCAGAGGTTCGTCATCTCCCGTGTCCCAGGTGTTCCGTAGCAAACGTTGTATTGTACAGTAGGTCAGGAGAGCGCCAGCGTGTATACCTGTGTTGTCCCGTAGTTCGTCGAATGTTAGTAATGTGGCCTCAGAGTAAAAACCACCCACCCTCGCAAGATCTACCTCCCGCCACAGAGCCATATTATGACTTGCGAGCATGTTGCGAGCTTTGTGCAAATGTAAAAGTTGTATCAGTGGCGAGAATGGTGTGTTGGGCTGTTTGCAGTGGATATATCTCAGCCAACATGTTTTGGCAGTTTAAAGTATGATGTTGCCACGGTGAGAGGGACGTACTCCGTCCGACAACCAGGTGTATGGTGGTGTCTGAGCCAGTGTGTCGGATATTACCGTTTGCTCTGCAGTGTGGTGTTTACCCATCCAGCTGAGCGGCCACTGCAGTTGGGTGGCATCGTAATAGAGTTCAGAATTGGGCATACCTAGGCCACCACTCTCCTGCGGGCATTGCGTTGTGGCCAGTGCCACGCAGCGTCTGTCATTTTCCCATAGAAGGTCGGTTAGCAAGCTCTGTAAAGTATAATAGTCTAGGAAGAATTAGCATTTTAGCTATGGCCACTCTGCCCATGGGCGATAATGGGAGAGAGCCCCAGAAGGGGAGCGATCCCTGTATGGAGTGAATAGCCCGATTGATGTTGCCCTCCTTCAGATCATTAATGGAGTGATACACCTGTATTCCCAAGTATTTGAAGGTGGTATGGCACCATGGTAGATAATAGCTCGGGAGGTCAGGCTGTACGTCTACGGGAACAGGTGATAAGGGGAATATACAGTACTTAGACTAGTTAACTCGCAGCCCCGATATTTCGGCAAAGGAGTCCAGTATGGCCATAACTCCTGGCATAGAGATGACGTTGTCTCATAGATAAATTAAGGCGTCATCTGCATATAACGAAATGATGTGATGCATGTGGAGTTCCGGTATGCCCCATCGATGTGCATTCGTACGCAATTTGACAGCCAGGGGCACCATAGCTATAGCAAACAACAGTGGGGAGGGTGGGCAGCCCTGTCTAGTGCCCCGATGTAAGGAGAATGTGTCTGAAATGATTTGCCCTGTCTTGACTCGAGCCGTCGGGTTAGAGTATAATGTAGTGATCCAGGTTATGTATCCAGATCTGAAGCCCATTGTACCTAATGTTTCAATAAGGAAGTCCCAGTTTAGGGTATCGAACGTTTTCTTGATATCCAGAGATATGGCCACACCACAATGGTACGTCTTAGTGGTGCTGTGAAGAAGACAAAGTAGTCTCCTGATATTCAGGAAAGTGCTACGGCCAGAGATAAATCCGGACTGGTCCTCATGTATCAAATGAGGAATGAGAGGGAGGAGTCTGTTCGCCAGTATTTTCCCTAAGACCTTGCAGTCTGTGTTGAACAGGGAGAGTGGGCGGTAGGAGCGCACGTCTAGAGGATCCCTGCCGGCTTTTGGAAGCACTGCCATGAGGTCCTCACGCAGAGATTCCGGCAGTTGCCCCCTTTTGTGCGCCTCATTGAACATGGTGAGCATGGGCTGTAAAAGGTGGTATGCATGTGTTGCATAATATTCTATGGGTAAACAGTCCATGCCTGGAGCCTTATTGCAGGCCATTTGGGTTAGTGCGACACAGATCTCCTCCATACAAATGGAGCCATCTAGCGCAGCAGTCTGCTCTGGCTAAATGTGCTGCAGAGGAAGGGTAGCCAGGAAAGGGGTCGTGCGCCCAGATGTGGGGCAAGGGGCCGTATACAACGATTGATAGTAGGAGTAAAAAGCAGCATTGATAGCCCCTTGATTATTAACTATTGCGCCGGAGTCTTATCTAATTGCCCCAGTGGGCGAACGCTGTGGGGTGTCCTGAACCAGCCATGCCAGTAAGCGGCCCGATCTGTCACCCTCCGCATACTGTCTCATCATATAGTGTCTGTAATCATATTTGCCCAGTCTGGCATCAGTCTCCCTATGATTTGCCCGCAATGTGCTAAGCTCCTCTGGGCACGACTCATCATTGGCCACAGCCACTTTTGCTACACGCATTTTGGCCTCCAGTGCTGCCAACTCACGAAGCAGTACCTGACGGACGCCCAAAGAGGCAGCATGCAATGGCCACGCACCACTACTTTGTGTGCATCCCATTTGGTTGCACGGTGTGATGTTGTGTTATAGTTTTGTGAGAAATATGTGGATAGGCATGTGGAGAGTTCCTCATGGAAAGGGGGGTCAGATACTGCTTTTACTCGCCGGTGGTATCTTTGTAATCGGACAACCGCACCCCAGGACCACCCTTATAAGAGGCAGTGGTCTGACACAGTGCGAGCCAGGTATGCCGAGCTATGCATCCGTTGGATCATGGATGTTGGTGCCAACATCAGGTCTATTCTAGTGTGCAGGTCATGGACTGGGGAGTAGAAGGAGTTTTCACGCTCTGGTGGATGCCCCTGTTGCCATAAGTCATGCAATCCACTTCCTGTTCTCCAAGCCACAAATTCAAGGGAGGTGTGCCTACTTGGCATGTTCACCAATGGGGGAATGGAGCGATTTAGTACAACATCAGGAGCGCAATTAAAATTGCTATCCCACAAACTGTCCCCTGCTGGGTCCCGAGACAGACCGGGAGTCATTGTATTCAAGAAGCATCCCTGGTTAGAGTTGGGTGCGTATATACCTACGAGTGACAATGGTGTACCATCGAGGTGGCCCTTGGTTAAAACATACCGACCATTAGAGTCTATTTGTGTGCGGTCTTCCACAAAGGGCACTGCAGGTGCAATCCACATTGCTACACCACAAGCGAAGGATGATGAGGTGGTACCAAAGATTTGACCTGCTAGAGTGCAGCCTCCCGAGGGTGGTCTCCGATAAATGCGTTTCCTGGAGCATCACTATATGCACCATGTGGCGCTTCAAATCTGCATGAATACGATGTCTCTTGTGAGGTGTGGCCATGCCCCGTACATTCCATGTGATCACATTATAGCGTGTTGTAAGAACTTATGTCTGTGCAGCCATGTATGTATAGGAGTCCGAGTCTGCCCTAGGCCCTCAGCAACCCACCCTGTGTCTATGTCGGTGGGGCTCACCTGCACCCCTCTTGGAATTTTACTATTGGTCATGAATCTGCTGTTACTCCCAATTCACCAATATTGAATGGTGGCAATAACAGAACACTCAAAAAGTATACTGAGATAAGAACAAAACTGGGTCTAACAGAGGACCAAGACTGTGCTTCACAAACAACACGAAGCCAAAAGAACAGAGCCTGGGATCAGGCATGAGGGACAGCTAGTCCATATGGAATAAGGTATGGGTGCTCGGCACACCGGATGTTGAACTGGATTTGGCAGCCACACCAATCTGTAGGGGGACCAGGATTCCCAATGTTTCGATGTTGCCCTCCTTAGGTTCCATTGGACGTGGACTTTACTCCCCAGAGAGCGAGCAGAGGGGTCCCGGGAAGTACGAGCCCCTCCGGCGAAGGGCGTTGGTCTCAGATATCATCTGCTGATCGAGGAGTAAGCGACGGTCCGTGGGGAGAGTTCTCAGAGTCAGTGCGGTCTCCCTGTTCAGGATCTGAGTCCTGGGACTCCTGCAGCATTGAGAATGGGTTAGCCGTGAACTGCGTAGCCTCAAGCAGTGCACGGGATCATTACTCGATGGCCTGAGCTGGCGTGGGTTTGGCCTTCATTCCTGTGCGATATTTACGTTTTGTCCTGGGAGTCGACCACTGCCCTTCTGTGTCCTCCGAGTGCGTTGACTGAGCCAGGTCCAGGCGTCCTCAGGTGACATAAAGATATGGGTTTTGGAGCCATCCTGCATACGCAGCTTTGCGTGGAACAAGATGGCATTCTTGAGGTTGTGTTACTGAAGGCGTTGCTTCACCAGAAAGAAGGAGTTACGCTTCTTTTGGACCTCAGCAGTGAAGTCTGGATAGTTAGTGATGATTGCATCCTTGAATTTCCGTGGCCCATGGTTACGGAAAAGTTGGAGTACTAGGGGGCATATTTATACTCTGTTTGTGCCGGATTTGCGTCGTTTTTTTTTACGCAAATCCGACGCAAAGCTAACTCCATATTTATACTTTGACGCTAGACCCATTTTGGGCCCCCCTACATGCCACTGTGCCCAATGGCCATGCCCTGTGCATGGCCATTGGGCAGTGGGGCATGACTCCTGTCTTTGGTGGTTGTGCGTCATAAAATGACGCGAGTCAGGTTAGCGTCAACATTTTTGACTCTAACCTGACTTGCACCATTTTTTGACGCACAACCCCCATTATTCCCTACGCCAGCGCTGCCCGGTTCGCTTCATTTTTTTTTACGCTCACCAGGCAGCAGCGCCGGCTAGCATCATTCCATAAATATGACGCCCGGCTGGCGCGTTGGAATGGGGTTAGCCCGCGTTAAATTTTTTGACGCAAAACTGCGTTAGCGCAGTTTTACGTCAAAAAGTATAAATATGGCCCTAGGTCTCTGTCGCAACAGTTGAGCAGGCGAGCGATCAGGGGTCTTGGATGAGCCCCTGGTGGCGGAGGTCTGCCTGGCACTCTGTGAGCCCGCTCCACTGAGAAGAATTTCGGCACCTTATCCTGGAGGACCGTGCCAGTGAGCCACTGCTCGAAGAACAGTTCCACGTAGGGGCCCTCTGCACGTTCCGGAAACCCCACCAGGCGGATGATGTTGCGCCTCGACCTCCCTTCCGCGTCCTCCGATCTACGTTGTAACGCTGTCACCTCCGTGCTCAGTTGTCTCATGTGCTCCTGTAGTTCCTTTATTATGGGGCGCATCCCAGCCACATCTGTCTCTGTTTCAGCGACTCTTTCAGACAGTATGTGGTGATCGCGCATAGTAAATTAACATCCTGTGTCTCTGCATCAATCTTTGTTTCTAGGGAAGTTTCATTGTCTAAGATGGCCTGTAGTACCTTTTCAAATTGTGAGGTATGATTATGGAGTGTGGTGTCCCATCTGAAACTGCGGGTGGAGTGCCTGGGGCGGTCATTGTCGCTGCTGGCGTCTTGGAGGTTTTCGGTTTACCCATTCGGTCTCCTATTATTTGGGCACTCCCCAGCGGGCACCTCTCAAACAACTCACTGGCTGATATGCTGTAAATGGTGTCTGCAGAGCCTGTGGTGGAGACCAATCTCAGGGGGGAATTGTACTAGTACAGGAGGGTCTGTCACCCCGCAGGAGTGCACAGTCCCCTAAGACTCAGGGAGGTGAGCTGTTGTCACATGACCTCTAGGACAGTGGGTGTTAATGGCACATGTCCCCCAAGCTATGCTAATGTCCAGGCTGCAGTTTGTACACAGCGTGATGCAATACCTCTAGGGAGATGGCAGCACCACCACTAGTGCCCAGAGAGGCAGGGGCGACCGCATAAGCCTCTCCCATGCTGTACATGGAGTTCCTGGACCCCCCTGGATTTGCCTTTCTGGCCCAAGTCCAGCCGTGGGGCCCGGGAGTGGGCAGAGCCCTCCAAATCCCTCAGCACCTCACTGCTCGGCCACGGCAGTCGCGCGGGCCTTCCCTCTAATAGGCCGGTGTCTCGGGGGGCCTCAACACGAGAGCACCCCCAAGTCCGTACCAGCAGCCGATGCTCTCTCCAATAGCCCTGATCGGGGCAGGCCGCCGATTCCGCGGCAGTCAGCAAGACTCGGAAGCGTGCACCGCGGCACGACTCACGCCGCCGAAATGAGTTGCTCGAGCCCAGTCCTTCGGCCGATGTGGGCGCGACACCGCTTGCGCTTCGAGCCGCTCTTCGCAGCGACCCCTCACCACTGCAGCCGACGTTCATCCCTGTAGCCCCAGCTGGGGCGGTCTACCTGCCGTCCGTCTATCATCGCAGGCGAAGCACCGCCAGTGTCCTGTGTCGCTCCCTGTGGCGACCCAGCGAGATCAGAGGCGGCCCGAGAGAGCTGGATGCATGGTGATTGGCTGGAAGCTCCAGTGTTCACCTGGAAACAAGATATTTGGCTGGCCGAGCGCGGAGGTCCAATTTGTGTTGCTACTCCGGTCACCATCTTGGCCACGCCCCAGAGCCAGTAAAGGAGCTGCACCTTGCAAAGGTTTTCATTGTCTACTGGGTGTACAGCAATTCATTTGGTGAAATATAAAGAGTGAAAAATAGGTATCAAGGAAATCTTTGTATTTGCAAAATTGGCACAAGATAAGGTGTTGAGAAGCAGTGGTTATTTGCACATCTCTGAATTCCGGGGTGCCCATACTAGCATGTGAATTACAGGGCATTTCTCAAATTGGTGTCTTTTTTACACACTGTCTTACATTTGCAAAGAAAAAATGTAGAGAAAGACAAGGGGCAATAACACTTGTTCTGCTATTCTGTGTTCCCCCAAGTCTCCCCATACAAATGGTACCTCACTTGCGTGGGTAAGCCTAATGCCCGCTACAGGAAACGCAACATGGACACATCACTTTTTTACATTGAAATCTGATGTGTTTTTTGGAAACCTACGAAACCTGTGCATGCTTGAAAACTAGACACCTACGGGAATCCAGGATGGAGTGACTTGTGGGGCTCTCACCAGGTTCTGTTACCCAGAATCCTTTGCAAACCTCAACATTTGGCAAAAAGCACTTTTCCCTCAGATTTTGGTGCTGGAAAGTTCAGGAATCTGAGAGGAGCCACAAATTTACTTCCACCCAGCATTCCCCCAAGTCTCCCAATAAAAATGGTACCTCACTTGTGTGGTTAGGCCTAGTGCCCGCAGCAGGAATAGATAACACAACAGTCAATGTTGGTCCTTACGTGAGGGCAACTGTTGGACCCTGGGGTGATCCATTCCTGACGCAGGCACCAGGCACAAGCACTCAAGTGGGGTAGCGTTTTTAGCAGGACAGGTGGAGAAACACTGGGTGGTAGGAATTTTGTGGATCCCAGCATATTCCTGTAGTTGGTGTGACAGAAATGCAAGATTTTTTTTTAGTTTTTATTCAACATTTCACCTTTGCAGGGTATTCTGGGTAAGAAAACTTTGGGGAATCTACACAAGTCACACCTCTGTGGACTCCCCCGGATGTCTAGTTTCCAGAAATGTCTGGGTTTGGTAGGTTTCCCTATATGGCCGCCGAGCCCAGGGGCAAAAACGCAGGTGTCTACCTTACAAAACCAGGTTGTTTTCTGATAGATAATTTTGGTGTCTCCACAATACAATTTGGGTGGTGGAATTTGGGGCTGAACTAAATTGGGAAGCTCCCAAGAGAGCACTCTCTTTGTGCTTGCCACCGCATGCACCTGCTCTCTGGGTTGGGCTAACCCACTATTGTCCTGCTGCACAGACTGTGCTTGCGAAGGGACAGCAGGACTGTCCTCATCACCTCCCTCATAATCAATGGAAGAGGAGTTATCGAATGGGACCCCTCCGACTGAAAAATCACTTCCATAATCTGCACCGTTGTCCTATCCCTCAGATGCTGTCTCTGTATTTGCTATCTCAGTCTCTTATTCTACGTCAGAGATGTCCTCTATAACCGGAGTGAGGGCTTGATCAGCAGTCATCCAACGAGATGTCATCTCTGCTACTGGCTAAACTGTCGCTCTAAAACACTAGCCTACGCAGAGTCACAGAATTGCTGGTGTGTGTGTGATATGAGCAACAGTAGAGGTCACCTTACCTCTGCTTCTTCCATCAATCAGCACGTTCTATCAAGACGCTCAAAAAAAGACACTATTACTTCACCTTGTCACATACCAATCGTCACAGTCTTTAGCGCCTCTAGCGCCCTGTCCAACAATCATTATTGGTGCTCCCAATCCCATGACCTACTCCTCGGATTTCCTCACTACCACCCAACAAAAGTACCCTTCATCTTTCCATAGCCCCCCGTACATACCTTTAATTTGGATTATAGCGCAGGTAATGGCTGACTTTACTAATCTACTCAGCTATTTACATAAAATACATGTTTGATCTTTGCAGTAGGCATATAAACCTTCTGTGCTACTTTATGGCATCAAAGCTGCCACTAGACAAAAGCCAGATCCTTTTGTAGCAGAAACATAATCACAAGACTTACTTGACTTTTTAACTTTTTATTGCTGCCTAAAAGCTACAGTTGAAACGCGTCAGTTGAAGGATGTGCATTGCTTTGAAGACGCAAGCTGCAACTGCAACTGCAAGAGAACTGGTGGCGAATATTTATGTATATATATATATATATCTATATATATATATATATATATATATAGAGAGAGAGAGCGAGAGAGAGAGAGATCACTTTTATAAGTGGGTGTGGTTTTCCTGGGGGGTGATCGCAGCCCCCAGGGAAACCGCACACATACGTTGACAAAAGTGATCGCTATATATATATATATATATATCTCTCTCTATATATATATATATATATATATATATACATATCTATCTCTCTCTCTCTCTATATATATATAGCGAGAGAGACATCTATATATATATAGACATATCTATAGATATATCTATGTGTACAGATAGATATATCTATATATATATCTATATCTATATATATTATTAATATACAACTATTTAAAAAATGTATTTTCCTCACAGGGGGTCGCCCTGCTCACGGCAACCCCGTCAATTTAATTTTTTTGTAAAATTTGTTTTAACATTTTTAAACCCCTGGGGGGCGCGATTGCACCTCCCCAGGGGTAAAACCTATCTTTTTTTTCAAAATGGGGGAGGGGGATGGCCCTTTCTCCGAGGGGGCCGACCCCCCCATGTGAAATCCCTGGTGTCTAGTGGGGTTTCCTGGCCCTCGATCGCCACGTGCTGACTTCACAAAGGGGCGGTGGGAGGGGTGGAGGGAGACACAGAAGATGTTCCGTGTCTCCTGGGTTTTTTTTTAATATTTTTTTTTAGCTCCCTCCCTGGTGTTGGCCACTGATCGTGACCCGCACCAGGGAAGTAGTGCGGCTGTCGTCCAGTGGCTTACGCCCACACTGAAGCAGTTAATAACTCATCAATTGATCACCTTGTATATTTGCTGAATTGCAGTCTTTATGTTTTTTAAAGCTCATCTGTCACCCCCCCGGGGTATCCTGGCGCTGAAAACAAGACATAAACTAGTTAATTATTTGCTATATGTCATTGCTTGTGACTAGGCCCGGGAAAAAGCCAAGTCTTCAAGTTCCTCCTGATTCTCAATTAGTATAATTCTCTCTTGTATGTCAGTGAGCATGTTTTATTTTTTAACTGTATTTACTAAAAAGGATCTACCACCACTTGTTTTATGGTTAACGTTCGGAACTGTAACATTCAGTTGGAAGGCTGATCTCAGAACACGTGAGGGACAATACACTTATGGTTGTGTTGGGGTGAAAGGATGGATTTGTGTGACTTTGAAGCTTTTCTTATTTTGAAACAAACAGAGATGTGATATGATGCCAGCAGTAGTGGTAATATAGCTGATTTTGAGCTGATTTTGAAGTTCTTCATTTGGGGATAATCCAACTGATAATTATCTCCATTACACGGACCTTACAAGGAAAGTTATGGTCCCTCAGTCATAAAGCTCCTACTATCGGTCTTACTTTCTTTTTTACATTGTGTAGATGTGGTTATTATTCAACTGCAAAATATTATTTTAAGGAATTACTCAAGACTCACAGCGACCTTGTTCTATTTTCTGTGGAAGCGTGTTTTATTTTATATAGAATCTATCTTGTCCTGTTCACGTTTGTGATATTCAATGATGGCAAGGCCTGCAAGACCAGGGTTTTTTGTGTGTATGTATATAAAATGGCGTTTTGTGTATGTGTATATATAATTTGAGATTCCTGTGTGTTAAAGAAATAAGGCCAGATCCTTTCCCACACTCAATCGGCAATTGCTGATTATATATATATTTGAGGTATGTGGTCATTGAACTTCCTTTTGAAGATAAAGTACTTTCTGCTGTCATACCAGATCCCAACTCAAGAAGTTGTTGACTAAAGATGAAGTTAGATCTTTGTGCTGAAAAACAATCATTTAAAGTGGGGGAATTAAACCTTTATTAAGGATAAATAGAACTGTAACAGGAACTTGAAAAAAATCTTCAACACTTGTTGTTGCTTTGTCTGAAATATGTGGATTTTAGGAAACAATATTTATACATGATACTTGAAGCATGTTATTACTGTGTCTGCTGCAAAGGCCTTCTTGTTCTTGCATGAATTAATGGACAATGCAGTTTGAATTGGAAAACTTACTAAGGACATTTTAAATACTGAAGTGTAACTGATGACTAGTAGTTTTGCTGTTATGTACATCGTAAGGTGCGATGTTTTCATTTTTACCCCAACTTCTTGTTTAACTGATGTAATATGTTTCCCAAACTTCTTGTTTAACTAATACAATATTTTTCTCATGTCTACAGTTCTTTTTTGGATTATGGGGGCTAAAAGGTCAGATAAACTATACTGTGAATAAAGGAGCTGGTTTAGTGAGAGTCTAGCCCAGGGGTCTCCAACATTTTCTGTAGCGAGAGCTACTTCTGATTAATGAATATTAGCGTGAGTTACCAAAGGTTTAACCACTTGCGCATTATTACCAGACACCCCCGTGCCTAGCTTTCGTGTGTGTGTGTGTGTGTGTGTGGTGTCTTTGGGGATATATAAACATGTGTGCATATAATGGGCTATATGTGTATGGGTAACAGAGCCTGTGTCGTCTGTACTTGTGGTACAGGACATACCTTTCGCCATATGTGGCACTGTTACCTGTATAATACAAACTGTTTTTTTAAATGGGAGAAATTTAAAGTGCAAAGATGTTCATATTGTGGAACATTTTTCTGCACTTGAAATTTCTCCCATTTAAAAAATTACTGTATTTTTCAGTTATAAATATGGCACAATGTTCTCTTGGAAGCAAGAGGCCTGCTGTTTGTAAATGCAAGACTTTGAAAAAAAATTGAGAACGTTAAAATGAACAGTCAACTTAATCATTAAGGTAACGTTTCATTTGAATTTTTTCCAGGTTAAACTTATTGAGAAACATCATTTTGTTCTCATGCTCCAATACTGAGTTGACAAGGAATTCCAGTTAATATTTAAATACTTCTGACTCCAACACTGCTCCTTATCAGGCCCTGCTATCTGCAGCCTGATGACAATAATGTAAAATAAACACAGCCTTCCCTTAAGGAAAATTGTGACCCTGTTCTTATTAAAAAATGAACTACAGGCTGTGAGCTACTCTGAAAGGGCCTGCGAGCTACTGGTAGCTCGTCGATCGACTGGTTGGAGACACCTGGCCTAGCCTGTCTAACAGGTCTGTATAGATGTGAGGGATGTGCAGACAGATATGTCATCATAACCCTTGGCAATGCTGAGTACACATCAAAAGAAAGGGGACTGAGTCTAGCACGGTAACGCTAAGGACATCTTAGAATAGAACTTTTTTTCCCATCAATTAAAATGTAGCTGTGGTATGTAAAGGTGGAGTCATTATCATGGCATTAAATTTATCCAGTATTTTTTCAGATGTACATGTGAAAATTTAATCACATATACAACATACTAAAATAAAATGATTAAGAAAAGTAAATATGTCTTAAGAGGTCAATTTGTAAATCATAGCATAAACAAACGGATCTATTGTGTTCTAGTGTGCCTTTTGAGACTCCTTGAATTTCCTGCCCAGTTTGTCCATCAAGTTTCTCCTCAAGGTAGTCACCTGGCAAATTACACAAAGGTGAAGTTTCTGATAGATACTTTGAACTGCAGATTCCTCACTTTGTGAATTTCCCCCCGGTGCCATTCTAAATTTTAAAAACTCAAGTATTGCTCTTGTGTGCTGGTAGATGATGCCAAGCGCCTCTGCCCTGATGCCATTTCAGTCTAGAAGTAACAAACTGAGCTGTGTAGAAGCACTAGCCATGCGCGCTAACATCATTTCTTTTCGCTCCATGTCCTTACATGTGCATCTAGAGCTCTGCTCCATTTTCTCTATGATGGATTTTTTTTCTTCTAAAAAATTATCCGATGGACAAAGGAAGTAACCCGCTAAAACACCAGGGTTCAAACCTTTTTTGGACTGTCACAAACAAGCGTCTGTGACAGATCTCTATGAGGTGTGCATCTTATGTTTAGGTTCTTCACACGTCCCTAAGGTGTACAACGACTGGGCCCAGATGAACCTGAAAGCCATCCGCAAGCGTGAGGCATACCTTTATGTGGTGAAACACAGGACCGCTCTGTACCAGTCCCACTCCAGGTCGAAGGTGGGGACCTGTTCACACTCTCACTCCTGAAGTCATTCCAAAGACAAATCTCCCTCAGGGTTGATGTAGTTTGGTAAGTCCAAGAAGTCAAGTTGGGACTCTGTCAATTCCCGCCACTCTTGAGCTCTGGAGAAGGCAACACCATATCCCAAGGTCTTGCTCCCGTTTTACTGAGGAGCCAGTTTCATCTCTGGTCCTTATACACCCCAAGTTCCTGGGTCCAGTGACAAGACTGCAGCAGTTAGAAGCCTTTCCTGAGGCCACACTGTGCATCTTTGGCAGTCTTCCAGCTCCCCCTGGTGTACCTTTAGGCGCATTCAATAGCATGCTCTCTACCACACCTCCTCGTAGGTAGTGTTGGTGCTGGAAGCTTTTAACCCATTGTTTATCGGATGCTCAGGAGTCATTCCCACCCACTATCTAGCACCAGGCATACATGTAACACCTGCCCTCACCACTTCAGCAGACTTCCTGGGCCTGTGGAAGATCAGAAAAGGACGAGATCTGTTGTCTGTGACAGGAGAGGAGCCCTGAAGAAACTGCCCTGCTCTCTCTTGTACCAGTACAAGGAAGTGGACTAAGGGTCATAAGGCCAACCTTCTATTCATGTTCCAGGGATACAACAAACTATAAGAGGCCTTTTTCTTGAAGTACCCAGCTAGTGGCACATGGACTGGACACAGCTGTTGGCCTTTGCATGATACCCTGATGTCCTGCGGTGCTTTATAAGTGTACTCCCTTTGAGGATTGGGACTTAAAGGACTAAAGCCCTCATTATGACATTGGCCTTAAATGCCACTTACTGTCGTACTGACCGGCACCAACTTACCGGCGCGCTGGCAAATATCCGTCCACCATATTATGACACACACACACACTAATCCGACAGAATACAGCCACATACACAAATCTGCCAGCCCAAAGGTCAGCGATAAAGTGGCGGTCCAAAAACCCACACCATTACACCAACAGAACAATGCCCATCACATTTTGACCCACGAATCACCACGGCGGACATTCAACAATGGTAAATCGTTGGCAGTACATACTGCTGCGGTCACAATGGACAACCACAGACAAAACACCACCACATTGGACAATTCAAACAACACACACCTGACACCCATACACACACTACACCCACACCACTATAAAACACACACCCACATTACCCACAACCCTTTACGAATACAAATCATTGCCAGACATCAGGAACACTGCCACAACTAGACACACACACCACTCACACCCCTCACGCACTCCACATCACACACCCCAACACATTACCCAACACACCCTCACCAACACACATCACACAACACCCATGGCACCACAAAGGCACTGTCGGAAATGGTGGGAGTACCTGAGACACTGGGCATGGAAGACCACTGAGGCCCAGCTGGGGATGTCCTCCCAATGAGGAAGGGGTGCCAGTCAATGACCCCCCTGATGGCCCGCATTCTGGTGGTGGCCCACCCTTAGCTGGATGGGCGCTTGAAGGCATCACAGCAGCCACAAGGGGGTGAGTACAGTGGCTATCATTACAATTTACGGCTGGTGGGGTGGTATCCGTGTGGTGGTTGTGTGTCCTTGGGTGCCCCTAGGCCAGGCCTGACATAGCAGCGTAGGTCCTCTGGTGGCTAAGGGTCTGAATGGGAACTACTGCTTATCTATCTTGTTGGAATTCACTCCTGGACAGGGCTGCATGGGTCGCAGGTGTGCTGCAGTTGGCGGTGGTGTTGGTGCAGTCATTGACCCAGTGTATCCTTTGTCTCTCTCCCCCTGTTTCTTGTTATGCCATCCTGTCCTTATGTGCTTTAGCATTATCTGGCAGAGGAGCAGAGGCACTGGCGACGGAGGGAGCTGCATCCCACAGGACCCTGAAGGCAGAGTCCACTGACGCCGAGGGCACTATTGGGACGGAGGGCGAGGGGAGCACCACAGTGGAGACAATACAGACTCTGATACCTCCTCTGATGGGAGCTCTCTGGTGGTGACGGACACCTCTGTTACCACCCCAGCTGCAGGTACAGCTGCCACCCCCATACCAGCACTGCCCTCCCAGTAGCCCCTCAGCAAGTTGCCCATGTCCCTTCACCTAGGAGGGTGGGCATCTCCTTCGACCCAGGCTCCTGAGGCCCTGTCCCAGTGAGCCCTGCTGCCCTGAGTGAGGAGGCTATTGACCTCCTGAGATCCATCTCTGTAGGGCAAACAACCATTGTAAATGGCAGCCCAGATGCAGGAATCTAATGCATTCCTGGAGGGCGTTCATGGTGGATTGGCAGCCCAACAGAGATTGATTCAGGCACTGGCCTCCTCTCTGATGGCAGCCATTGTCCCTATTTCAACCTTCCCCCCTCCAACTTCCACTTCCCAGTTCCATTCTCCTCAACCCCAACCCATCCCAGCACACAGGCAGACAAGCATGCACACAAGACAACACCCAAGAGTGTCACAGGCAAGCACAAGCACCACACTTCATCCCACAGGCACTCACACAAACATCATTCAGTTGCAGACACGACAACATCCACTATCACCACTGTCTCCTCTCCTCCTCCTCCTCCTCCACCTCCCACCCAGTTGCATTTACACTCACACCTGCATGCACTACATCAATATCCACTACCAGCATCATCACCACACGAAGCGGAACACACACCTTGCTGGCAGACACCTCCACAACATCCATGCACGCGTCCTCTGTTTCCTCTCCCACCGTGTCTGTCCCCCCATTCCTAAAGTACACAAACGCAAGCACTCAGACACCTAACGGCCATCCACCTTACAACAGCATACAGCCCATGCACCTGCACCCAAATCCAGCAGACAACCACCTTCAACAACCACTTCCCCATCCTCCCTAAAAAGCTTTTCCTTTCCACGATTGACCTCTTCCCTACCCCAACCCCCTCCAGTCCAGCATGTATGGCCAGGGTAGAAAGGGCCCAGCCAAGGACCTCAGCCAAACAGTCCACGGGCCCAGTGGTTGCACCACCTACTCGTGGTCGAAAGGATTCCAGGACAACAGTACTGAAGGGGAAGGAGACTGCAGCAGCTGCTAAGAAGGGGAAGGAGCCTGCAACAGCTGCTAAGAAGGGGAAGGACCCTGAAGCAGCTGCTAAGAAGCGGAAGGAGCCTGCATCAGCAGGCAGAGGGGGGAAAGAGCCCATTCACCAGTGCCAGGAAGGGTAAGGGATCCCCAACCCATGAGCAGGAGGAGTGGAGGCACTCCACGCCAGCGGAAGCTGCCAGCCAAACACCACCACCAGCTGTCCCAGGGCCCTCACCGCCAGCCGTGGTTGTGCAGCCATCAGAGAGTGCAGGGGCTGAGCAGGAGCCTCCCACAACCACCACTGCAGTGCAGCCGTTATCGCCGGCGGACGCCATATAGTCCAGCCTCCATGGGCTGCTGTGCGGCCTGCCCCACCAGACCAGTGGGCAAGACACCCACTTGAGAGACTGTGGCCTAGCACTCCCCAGGACAAAGAGCAGTGTGTATGTTGCCCCTTCCAGAACCAGTGGGGAAGACACCCACTCCAGAGACTGTGGCCTTGTACTCCCCAGGACAAGGAGCAATGGGCATGTTGCCCCCTCCAGAACCAGTGGGGAAGACACCCACTCGAGAGATTGTGGCCATGCACTCCCCAGGACAAATAGCACAGGGCATGTTGCCCCCTCCAGAACCAGTGGGCTTATTCTTGCATCCGGCTGAGGTGCCCCCCCCTCCGCCTGAGGTGCCTGCCTATTTGACAACTGATGCCCTTGCAGTGTTCTATATGGATTGGTGCAGGTTTCGTGTGGGGCCTTGGACTGTGCCCTGTGGCCATGTGGGCCCTTTGTGCTATGAACTGGGCAGTGCCCCTTTGTTATATATGTGTACAGATCTGTATCATGGCCAAATCGGAATTGTCATTTTATTGTTGGACTGATTACAATCATTTTCGTCAATTCCTGTTGTCCTTGCATTATTCAGCAGATTTTCGTGGTCAGATTGTTTTTGTCCTGCAGCTGGTTGTGTGTATGGCGTGTGTATGTCGGATGTGTGTGGTGCGTGTGTGTCACTCTCTTCCCCCCCACCCTCCCTTGTGTGCTAAGCGGCTGTACTCACCGTTGTCTTTGCCGGCGTTGGTGTTCCAGGAGCAGCATAACGTAGAATATCATCAGGAAGACTTGGTGTTTGGGTTCCATGGTGGCGTGGTTCTTCCATGTGTCTCCAATGGTGAGTCCTTTCACTTCTGTGCAGTGTTTCCGCGAGGCTTTTGATGGTGTTGGTACCGCCCCGGAAAAGGTGGCGAATTGTGGTGTCATAATATTGTGGGTGGAATTTTGTCTTCCGCCTGGCTGTAGGCGGCTACCGCCGTGGTGCCTGTTGTTTTCTCACTGGCGGTCGGTGTGCTACATTGGCTGTCTATCGGAGATAACACTGGTCATGGTCATAATTTGGCAGTAATTACCGCCAGCCTGTTGGTGGTATTATCGCCACTTTATCACCGACCGCCATGGTCATAGTGAGGGCCTCAGTCAGAAGGGAAAATCTTTGACTGCAACGCTCCTGGTTGGTGTATCTGATGCTCCCTCCATCGTGGTCAGCCTCAAATTGCGACGAGGTACTCATCTAAGCTAACTATGAATACCCAAGTAGACAAATTAGCACGCACAAGCTTCATCACTTTAAAGACTTTACGACGCATCTTCCCCCACCTCGGATTTCCACACAAGGTGCAAGCTACTATCTCACTTGTATTATCCAAACTGGATTATGCCAATAGCCTCTACCATGGATCATCTCTATCTGTTATGAAAAAACTACAACATATCCAGAATTCCGCAGCCAGGCTACTACTACATATAAAGCCGCAAGCCCACATCTCCCCTGCCTTGAGAGCACTACACTGGTTACCCGTTGCCAGAAGATGCACTTTCAAGCTGCTTTGTATCACCCACAAAGCTATACATGGAACAGGACCGCTTTTTATCAGAAAGAAAATTACCAAATACATCCAACAAAGAACCCTCCGCTCAAGACTGGCACCCCGCCTTAGAACACCACCATACAAGAAAAAGACTGTAGGTGGTACATCCTTCTCCGTCCAAGCAGCCAAACTTTGGAATTCATTACCCCCAACTATAAGAGCCACAGATAACTTTCTTGTTTTCAGAAAACTACCCAAGAGTTGGCTCTTTCCTTCATAACCACCTTTTTCAAACAACTATGAACTGCATATGCCTATGTGGATAAATATTTTTTCAGATTATATGTATATTTCTATTTATTTATAGTTTCTTTGGAAAATATGTATTGCTACTGTCATAACAATAAAATACACACACACTCTTTAAACCTGTCTGACTAAGTATTTTTTACCCATGATTCTAATTATGTATTGTATTTGCATATGTGTGTGTATTCAGGTGTGTGTGTATAAATATATATATATATATATATATATATATATATATATATATATATATATATATGTGTATGTATGTGTATATGTTGTTTCTGTGCTTGGCATGTTTGTGGATCATTGCATGGCTCCTGGTTTTTGGGTTGTTATACTAGATATCTATGAATTTCTGCTCTCATTTTTCATCACTCTTATGTCATGTCTCTATCAAACTATCCTCCATTCTCACTCTGACTCATCCCAAATCCCTTCGACCACTTTCATCTCCTAAATATCTCTGCCTAAACTCTTCCCTCCACCTCCACATCTAACTCACCAAACCTCACTCTACCTCTGTGACCTCCCACACAACCCTACTAAATTCTCCTGCATTCATCTCTCCATTACTCCAGTCAATCTAACTAACAAACTCTCATATCCGCGGCTCAAATTATCTCATAATAATACTAAAACTGTACTCATTATTAAATGATACTAATCCATCACTAATTCTGGCTGGGTTCCGGAGTAGCGTGCTACTCATCGAAAAGCGCTTCGACGCCTCGTCAGGGGTAGTAAGCGCTATATAAATACGATTACAATACAATACAATACAATACCACGACCATTGACTATCACTGATGCTTTGTGCTTTTTTGGTGCTATTTCTACTTTACAATTTTAAAATCCATATACCCGGTTCCTCTTTTAAGATTTATGTCATTTTGTTTATTAAATTTTACTCTGCTTCTAATTCGGTGTGGTATTTTGTTATGATTTTGAATTTATTACTGTTTTGGTACTGCATAAATGCTTTACACATTGCCCTAAGTTAAATCTGTCTCTTCTGCGCCAGAGCCACCAGAGGACTGAGCTTCAACACCACGCATGAATGAGGTCCTTTGGCTTATTGGGAGATGTCCAGGCATGTTTAAGGGCATGCCTTTTGACAACTCCTGATAAGAAGGGGGCTTTGTCCCAGAAGCACATTCAGTAGGGCCGCAGCACTCCCCTTTGGCCTTTCAGCTCCAGTCAGCAAAGCCCCCACCAATTTTCTTCTTTTCGGGGGTATGCTAGAGGCTTGGTGTATCTGTATTGTCAGGTTTCTCAACCTGCACAACAGGCTTTCTAACTCTTTACAGGTCAGGCTGTTGGCCATCAGACAGTAACCTGGCCAACAGGAGCAGCATTCATCCCAGTCTTCAGGCACTAGCCCCTGCCCACACCACCAGCAACAACCTTGAAGCCTCTTAGTGCACTCTTACCAGCATACGGCTACCAGCATTAGGAAGGATCAGCCTCTTTCTGCAGGGGTGGCAATAACGCACATCTGACAAATGGGTCCTGCACATTGTCCAGCAGGGCTATGCCTTGCTATTCCTTTTCAACCCATTGCACCTGCTTCAAACCACTTCTCTGAGGGCCACATGTATGTTTTATGCCTAGAAGTGTAGGTTCTGTTGGCAAAAAGGGCCATAGAGAGGATGCCAAGGAGGGGTGGAGGCCTTCGTCCTATCCTGGTTCTTTACCCTCTCGATGTCTTTCTGTGCAAGGACAAATTCAAAATGCTCGCCCTGGTCCAGGTTCTTTCTGCCCTGGATCCCGGAGACTGGGTGGTGGCATTGGACTGGCAGGACTCTTAATTTCACATTGCTGTTCTGCAGGTCCACAGATGCTACCTGCAGTTCCTTGTGGGCCACAAAGACTTTGCTGGCTATGCTCCCGCTAGGCCTCGCCAGGGTCCCTTGGTTGCTGGCTATATTTGGAGATCAGGGTGCCTGCCTTCCCCCAATCTCAACAGCTGACTGTAGAAAATGGTTTAGTTACAGTCATTCACAGACCACTTCCAGGTGACGGTGAACCTCTTTGCATCTTTGAGATCAGGAGACTCTGGTCTCCAGTGAAGACCCACCTTAACATCAGTTTGCCTGGGGTTATGGGTGATTCACTTAGTGTTTAAAGCCTTCTCACCCTTCATAAAGGGATGGCTGGTGCATGTTCCCATGGACAAAACAATGGGCATGTGGTACTGCAAAAAGCAGGGTGGAGTGGAATTTTGGGTCCTGTGCTGAAAAGCTTTCCACCTCTGAGACTGGCTGAATCATCAGGGGATCTCTCTGGTGGTACACCACCTGGTGCAATCTTTAAAAGCCATGATGGATGAACCTTAACAGATCACAAATGGCACTTACACCCAGAGGCGGCACAGGGCATCTTCCAAAAATGGGAAGAACCCTGGCTCGATCTCTTCTCCACCAATGAGAACACGTAATTTCAACACTTTGTTACACTGGAGTTCCCAAGAAGGCTCTCAGAGATGCATATCTTCTAGAGTGGATACATCTCCTAGACCAAGTTCTGGTTCTGAAGAAGATCAAGAATAACTGGGCCCAAGTCATTCTAGTGGCTCCTGAAGTGGCCAAGAGAATGTGGTACCCAGAATTTCTGGCATTGAACATCCATTTGCAGATGAGGGTCCCACTGCGGGAGGACCTACTTTTACAAAAGCAGGACCAGCTCCTGCACACAAGCCTGCACAACCTGCACCTCCATCCATGGAGGTTGAGTGGCAACAGCTGGTCCACTTTGCCTTTCCTCCAGAGAAAGTTGATGTCATCTTGGCATCCAGGTGTTCTTCAATGAAATCTGTATACAATTTTGTGGCTTGTCGTGATGCCCATTAGTTGGACCCTTTGCAGACAAAACTGTTGGTCTGCTATTGTTTGTTTTGTTTTTAGCCTGGCAAGGACTTGCTCTAGGCTTAGTTAAAGGTTACCTGTTAGCCCTTTCGACCTTTTTACATTTGTCAGATAAACCTTCTTTAGTCAAATCACTGGTTGTGGTGTGTTTTCAAAAATGTTTACAACACAGTGCCATTTGTGATGTCACAGTGGGACTAAAATCAAAATTCTAATGTGTACTACACTTTTTGAACCAATACACAGTTATCCATTGTGCCTACTACCCTTAAAACAGTCTTCTTGGTTGGAACATCTGCATGATGGGGAGTGAACTACAGGCCCTTTTGATGTAGCCTAACTATACTACCTTTGTTTCTGGACAAATTGGTGTTAAGGACTTCAGCTGCATTGCTACCAAAGGTGGTGATGTCTTTTCATGTTGGACAAGGCATCACACTTCTGACCTTCTTTGCTCCACCTCATCCCTAGAAAGAGTAAGAGAGACTACATCATTTGGACCCCCAGAGGGCTCTCGGTTTTTACAGAAATCATACCAGAGAACATTGGGTGGACGGTAGGCTGTTTGTGGGGATCTTTTGGAGTGACAAAGGGCAAGACAATGCGCACGTCTAAGAAGCATCCTCAGGAAGGCCTAAGGGCCCGCCTCACCAGGGCCAAGGCTGCTACCACTGCATTGGCTCATAAAGTGCCTGTTCTAGATATTTATCAGGAACCTATGTGGGCATCAGTGCACATGTGTACTGCTGCCTCAACAGTGGGGTCTGTGGTGGGCTTTCTGTTTGTTTGGTCCTATAGAACTTTTTAGTTTGAGCCATTTCACAGGCCCACCACCTTGGAAGGTACTACTTTACAATCTGTTCACAAGGCGAGGAATCTGTGGTTAGAAACATCCATCCCAAGAACAAGTTACTTACCTTCAGTAGCACCGTTTCTGGTGGATATTCTGTCTAGCCGCAGATTCCTCCCTACCTCCCCTTTCCCGTTCTGTGGCATGGGCTCTTCTATCTAAAAAGATCCCAATTTGTTGAATCTGCTGATGGACTCCGTGTCTGTAAGTGTGAATGAGTTGATAAAGAAACTGCTGTCAGAGTGCATTTGTGGTGCTTATATGCTGCTCTGTTTATCACTTCTGGAGTGGAATGGCACTGACATCGAGTCGCATGGTGCCACATACCAGTACACACAACAACTGCTTTTCAGTTTCTAGATCCAGTCTGAGGTCTGGGGGAAATTCAAAAAGTGAACACTCTGCGGTTAGACAGAGTATCCACCAGAAACAGTGTTACCAAAAGTAAGTAACTTGTTCACTAGGAGCATAATATACCAAGAACGACACACAAGACCACCTTCTGTACCTAGTTGAAGTTAATTTATTTGTGTCTTGACCTATTTCTGACCTTTCTCAATTCACCGAAATTGGGGATGCCTCTTACCTGTTTCAGTACAATAAACATCTTACAGCAAATGTCTTCTGTGTTGGATAGTTTTTGGCATCCTATTCAGTTAATGAAGCTTGTATGCACGCAACTGTTACACCCTTAATAATTAGGCCCTCTACCAGTGCTCTGGGCCTACCAGCTCTGATGGCTGGGCTTGATACAATCGAACCTACCATTTTGATGGACTGACAGTAAGCTGTAGGCCTTGGTAGTCATTACTGTATTGCTTTTGCTATTGCTATTGTTTATTTCAGGCCTTGCTTGGGTAATTGTCTTTCAGAATTCATCTAAAATCCCAGATCCCACACCTTTGGTGTTCAGGGGGCTCCTCCTTGTCATGGAGTTTAACACAGCTTTCGCCATGTATTGTATCTTCAATTTATAGTATGTTACTAACTTAAACATTTGGCATTGATCTGGCCCTTCTTGACCTGTACTTGGTAAACTTTGTTGCTCACCTAAGTTGAGTCCCTGTATCACCACACCTGGTGCATTGGCTTCCATTTTTACATGTCACACCAGTGATACACATATCCTCTTTTGAGTCAATGAGAATCAAGAGGTGGCTGCTTCAAGCCTGCAGTGCAAGTCCGTGCACCAAGATTGAAGGGGCAGCTACTGGCTACAACCTAAATTTGATAAAAGAGATTATGATTTACAGGTGCAATGGTGACTACTGTGAGACATGAGGGGCTCCAGTACAGAGGATTTGATTGTCTATATCTCTCAGTTTCTGGCTGCTCATCTGGTCACAAGTGCCTTCAGTTATGTTCTTCCCTTTCCTCTGCTGCATGTTTTTCATTGGTTATCCGCCTCTGCTCAATTTGTTCTTTTAAGCCCTTTGCATCAAACTATTTATGACAGGCTTCCTTTTCCTGAAAAGGAAGGTACCTTGCTGTTCAGTCACACTCTCTTTTCTCAAGATCAAGTTCACTCCAGAGTGCCTGTGTTTTTGGAGCAACTGAAGCATGAAAGGCCCTTCTTTGTGTTGGGCCTTTCCACGTGGAATGGGACGGGGTCAGACAGGAGTGCCAGAGGCCTAGTGCGCTCCTTGGCATCTATGTCCACCCGCTCTCATATAGGAAGCCAGCGGTCGCTTGAGGAGTGGTGGCTGGATTTGGGCACGGCTCTACCACCCAGCCTCTACTACTTCCCTCTACCGAATAGTTGAGAGAGCCCAGAATTGGGGAACCACAGGAGGAACCCAGAACATGGAGGAGCAAAAATGGTTTTCCCTAAAACCTTTGATAGGAAACAATAGGAAAGATTGGGCAACCCCAACTACTGGACAGGGATTGGAGATGCACATGATAACCATACTAGCAGCGATAAAGGAGACAAAGACTGCCCTGGAAATTAAAATTGACAGAGTGGCACAAGACATAAACCTCCTGCAGGCCGACCAGAGGGAACTGGTGGACTGAGTACTGGGTGCAGAATCTACCTTAGCCCAGCTGAGGCCAACGGGGACCGAGACCTTTGCTCACATATGGGCACTGAAGAAGGTGGTCATTCTGGCGGAGAAAGTGA
The DNA here is from genome assembly GCF_031143425.1 of Pleurodeles waltl. Taxonomy (NCBI): domain Eukaryota; kingdom Metazoa; phylum Chordata; class Amphibia; order Caudata; family Salamandridae; genus Pleurodeles; species Pleurodeles waltl. The sequence goes on from NC_090440.1 coordinate 700,655,769, forward strand.
ACGACATTGAGGGTCGATCCTCCTGCAATAACATCCTGCTGGTGGGGATCCTAGAGAAAGCTACGGGTCCTAGTGCAGAATTTTTCTTAGAGGAGTGGTTATCATCAGTGTTACTGGCGGGGAAAACCTCATAATGGTTTGTAATATAATGGGCCCAAAGGGCACCCAGGATATTGATCCCTGGTGCACCACCACAAGCCATGGTGGCTAGACTACTAAACTTCCAAGACGAGGATGCCTTCTTGCAGGCAACGCTGACACAGGAACTCTGGACGTTGGAAGGACTGAATGTTAATTTATACCCAGACTACACTACAATAGTGCAACACCAAAGAGCAGCCTTCATGGGGGGCAAAAACACTTACAGATGCTGTACCTCCGAAATGCCCTCTTCTTCCTTAAATCAAGAAGAGGCACACTTCTTCACCGAAGCGGCAAAGGTATACGACTGGCTGGAGAGACATGGTTACAAGACTCCTGATGGTGGCCTCATACACAGAGATGGCAGGAACGCAAAAAACAATGCAGGGCATGACAATGTCTGCTCATGGCAGGAACAAAGGATCAAGCAATGATGGAAAGTGCAAGAGTGGTGGCGGATATTCTACGTAAACTCTCTGTGGAGACCACTAACAAATGGGAGGCCTTGGCAGGGGAGACTGATGTATCCCGAGAAGGGGATTCTGAACAAGAAGGAGATGGGGATGGCATAACCCCACCAGTAGTCACCCCGATGACATCCAAGGACATCATTTGAGACCCCGTCCCAAGGCCTGCAACACTAAAACAGGAGCCCAGCTGTTCTGGCAGACTTATTCGAGAAACAGGTAGTGGGACTGCATTCATCGCTCATCTGCATTGTCCCCCACACAACAGAGTCCAAATGTACCATTGACTGATGCTGGTACTCCAACAATTTGAGTTTGATGGGTGACAGACATACTATTGTGTCTGCACTATGGAGGGATATCAGTCTGAAGAAATCTGACCTATCTTGAGGTTTACCTGCTTTAGGGATTTGTGCAATTTTCACAGTACATAAATCTCCAGGAAGTTCTCTCCCTCGATATGCTTCCATGTACGTCTTGTGTAATGGGCCCATTATCCTACCTGCTGTTCCCTCAAAAAATTCTGCTGGTAGTGCGTTCGGGCCTGGAGCTTTCCCAGAGTGTAGCTGTGAAAGTGTTAGGAGTATTTCTTAATGTGTTACATCACCTTCTAATTATCGGGTTCTACACTGCTCCAAAAGTCTACAAGTGCATTCCTGAATAAAGGACTGCTCTGCTTTTGTGTTGTCATTTGGTTTGCATAAAAGTTCTGCATGTAATCAGCCACTACGTTCAACATTTCACCACTGCCTGTGACATTTTAGCCATCAGGAGCTTTAATGTTCCTGGTGTAGTTTTTGTCCCCATCTCTGTTACTGAGTTATGCCAGAAGCTTCCCTGCTTTATCTCCTGCATCATATAACAATTTCTGCTTGTTTGTCAGTGCCATTTTGATTTTGTCTGTCAGTACAGGGAAGTACTCCTCTGTTTCGAGAAACATTCATATCTGCTTAATTCTGATGGCGTCAGGATAAAGTATTTTTCAAGTTTGATAAGCTCCCTTTCTAATTCTAGGCAGCATTGGAATCTCTTTCTTTTGTTCCTTACTAAATCTGCTATTATCACTCCCCCATATTGTAGCCTTGTAGGTCTCCCATTATTACACTGCGTCAGTCGATGTTGCTGGATTTTCTTTAAAGTATTGTTTTGTAGCTTTGTCTAGGCGTTCAACTACTTCTTTGTTCATTAGCTGCCATGATGCCATTCTCCATTCTGTCCTCTCCTGTGTCTTTGTTGTTTCTAAGGTAGTGCTCAATGGTGAGCGATCTGATATCCCCTTTGCTTTGAAGTCAACCTCAATAAATATATGGAGTATTGCTATCGGTATACAAAAGTAATTTATCTGGGAGTGGGTGTTATGTGCTCCTGAGTAGTAGGAGTAACCTTTGCTTGTCCTATGCAATGTCCTCCATATATTTTCCAGGACCAACGCTTGCTTCCCTTTCAAGGGGTTTCAAGCTTGAGTAGTATTAGTTCTGTCCATGTGTGGGTGCATTGTCATGTTGAAGTCCCCTCCTATTATTAAAAAAGAGCAAACTGCTTATGCATGCTATGTGTTCCCAAGCCAAAATGAAGAAGCCTGCAGTTGGCGCATATGGTATGCAAACACCACTTCAGCCCATACTGGGCCTCACAGAGAAGTTGAAGGCCCAACAAGGGAGTACCGATGGAAGGGCCAGGCAAAATTTGCTGGCAAGGCTAAGGGAAAAAAAAGGTGATACACCACAACACTGAGCCATCAGTCATACAAAGAAAACGTTGAAGGTAGTGACAACCAGGTGGAACGTTAAAGGCAGCAACAGCCAGATATAACACTAGAAGGCAGTGACAACCAGGTACGAGAAATAAATATATACTCACCAGTAAGACAGCGGTCACAACGGAAACATCAGACAGCCCGTTGAGACCTGCTGGAGAAGCTGATGTAAGCAAAGTAGCAAGTAGCATCCACTACATTCATAATCTCACCTTGAGCGCACAGCCCATTATTATCAAAGTCATGAGGTGGGCTCGAAAGTGTAACCTACCGAAATAGAACGAGGAAATTACTTGAATAAAACAAAAAGATGAAAGCAAAGACCGGAGGATAAAAGAAAATGCACTCACCATCAAAAGTGAAGAAGGTTCAGCAAGGTGCTGCACTGACACTGTGCCAATCCGGTGACCCAAGCTGAGGTACAGAGCCCTTACTTCCAGAAGGCATAGATTCAGGTGCACAACGAACGCTGCCCGAACAGCATATACTCTCAATGCCAGAAGAAAGAAAAGTGAAGTACACTGTAGCTGTTTTCCTACCACCATTCAATACTGCCACAAAACAGAATATTGGAGCCAGATGGACCACGTGGATCGAGACTTTTGATTATTTCATAGATGCTCTTGAAACAACTAGTGATGAGAACATTATTAAATACTTAAATATTCTCACTGGAGATGGAGTGAAAGAGGTGATAAAGAAACTCTCATGGACTGAGACAACGTCTTGCCGTCAAATCAAAGAAGCGTTAGAAGCCAAGTTCAACCTGATGTCCAATGTCAACTATGAAAGGTAAATTTTCAATCAAGCGAGACGACGAGTTGGTGAAATGGTGGATGAGTTTGTTGAAAGACTTGATGTGCACACCAAACATTGCAAATTTAGTAAATTTAATGATGAGGAAGCCATGCGCCTCAGTGTCATTGATGGTTGTTTGTCAGACAGAAGACACGTGTTGCGAGAGACATTCAGTCTAGTAAAGGCAATAATGGCAGCTAGTGCTGAGGAATTAACCTATCGGCAAGCCGCTGACATGGAAGCAGAAACAGCAAAAGGTGAATCAGCATTAGTCATGAACAGTAGACACCAACTCCGAGCAGATAACAGTAAGTCTACATCCTCTAAAAAAGACAGGCTGTATTTCAGATGTAGATTTTAATTTCCACACACAAATAAATGCCCAGCCATCGAACAACCGTGTAAAGGGTGCAGAAAGGAGAACCACTTTATGACTGTTTGTAAAACGAAGAAAAAAACAAGTGCATCACGTCAGGAAGAGAAGATGGATGGCAGAATGTTCCAGAAGCAGTCTTGCCACACCCACAAAGACAAAAAACAACCGCAACAGGTCGAAACTAAACAAAGTTGATTGCCATCAAGTTCATCCTACATAAGCTCCTTCATGTCACAATCGAGCAACTGTGAAAAGGGTAAATGTACGATGATCAAAGGTAAAAGGGAATGCTTTGTACAAGTGGGCCTTGCAGCTTGCATGCAAGACAAAAAACGGCAGAAACAAGTGAGCTGAGAAAGCAAAAGAACTGATATGGACATTGCCCCAAAATCAAGCTTAAAGTCAAGGGTTGCCCTGTAACTTTTGTAATCGATAGTGGTGCATCGATCAACATCATGCCAGTTGAACAGTTTCACAGTCTATCGCCTGTACCACAACTCAAAATATCAAGTATGAAGGTGTTCACATGGGCTGCTTCCAAACTCTTGCGGAGTCAAAGATCTTTTATAGCGATCCTGTGGCATAAGAAGACGTCTGTTCAGGCCCCAATTCACGTTCTTCAAGGTGCTCCATCTACTGCAGGCCTACGCAGCTTTAGACCTGCTGTTGACATGCGGCTGATATCCCTTAATTACAACCTAAATACTCAGCTTCCTGCCACTATTTTATGGTCAGGGAAGGCTCAAAACGATGAAGGTGCAACCTCATATTAATGAAGACATCAGGCCTGTTGCACAGCGGCAACGCAGGACAGCATTTCACCTAGACGAAGCGGTTGAGAAGAAGCTAGAAGCTTAACTGAAACATGACATTATTGAGCACTCTACTGGACCCACACCATGGGTGTCGCCCATAATAGTAGTGCTGACAAAAGACAGTGGCAGTGCAGTGCGCATCTGCATGAATATGCGCCAAGCTAACAAAGCAATCGAGAGAGAAACACATCCTTGTCCTCAGATTGCAGAAATGATCGGGCAATTGAAAGGAGCCAACATTTTTTTCTGCCTTGACCTGAACAAGGGTTACCATCAGCTTGAACTGGAAAAGAACTGTAGGTACATCACCACTTTTTCAACTCATATTAGATTATTTAGATACAAAAGATTACGTTTTGGAGTGTACTAAGCTGCAGAAATAGTCCAAGATGTTTTACGTAGAATTATTCGGCCTGTGACCTGCCTTCAACTACAGTGATGATATACTGATATTTGGCACAATGAGAAAGGAGCATAATAAAGCCCTCAGATGCAGGTCTCATCTTAAATGCCGATAAGTATGAATTTCATAAAACAAAGCTCAAGTTCTTTGGACATGTATTTTCTAAAGGAGGCATTCCTCCTGATCCTGTCAAAGTACAACCACTATCAGCCACCAGTCCTCCACAAGGTGTCACCATGATACGGTCTTCCTTGAGCATGGCCTGCTATTGTTCGAGGTACATTCATGACTTTGCAACAGTGAGTGCTCCTTTGTGAGACCTGACAAAACAAAATGTCCAGTCCTGATGATCCGCTGAATGTAACTGCAGTTTCAAAAACAAAAAACATGTGATTGATAATGCGTCTTGAGATGGCTTACTTTGATCCTAAATTCCACACTGAGATCACTGTTGATGAGAGAATGGTGGGGTTGGGGGTGATCCTTGCTTAGCATAGTGGACATCCAAATGCTCAGAGACACTTTTTGGCATAGACCAGTCAAAGTTTGTCTGACATAGAATGCACCTCTTCCCAGCGTATTCAACACTGAAAACTGCTGAGGGGTACATCAACTACATCATAAAATCTAGCATGCCTACAGGTCTGTCTACTGTACAGATCATTGCCATTTCAATGCTGATTAAGACCTTTGTGTCCCAAAAGACATTATTACAGCCCAGTACTGGAGTCGGAATGTCCAGCCTCTAAGTCACGTTGTCAAATTTAAAAAATATTGCAATGCCCAAGATGAACTGTCTGTCACTAAAGAAAGGATTGTGCTAAGCGGAGTCCAGATTGTCAAACCTGTGAGTTTGAGACAGCAAGTTATTAAACTCGCCCATGAAGGCCATCGTGGCATTGTGGCCACCAAGAGGGCATTGAGGGATTGCATGTGTTCCCTCACTTGAACGAGAGAATGGAGAGAGAATTAAAGGAGTCTAATTTATGCAACTGACAGTCTCCCAAGATGACCCAACATCCACTGACAATTCTGATCCCCCAGAGCATGTATGTGAAAGAATTGCTGTTTATTTCTTTGGGCCTCTGGCCATTGGGCATCGCCTCATGGTGATCATTGCAAACATTCCCGATTTCCTTTGGTAGAAAACATGTCATCCACAACCCACAACAAAATCATTGAGCGGCTAGATAACATCTTCGCAGTCTGGGGCATACCAGACGTTCTCAAACCTGACAGTTGTCCACTGTTCAACAGCAATTATTTCAAGGAGTTTCTAGTTGGTCCTAACATCAAACATCAAAAAAGCACACCTTTGTGGTCTCAAGCCAATGGTGTTGTGGAACAATACAGGGACATAATCTGAATCAGGCGTTATGCCAAGCCCTCTGTGCTCATCGGTCAACCCCTCATTCCACTACAGGCGAGAGTCCTGCCACTCTTATGTTCGAGAGAGCGATGAGAACCAAACTACCACAGTGGACCCCTGATCGAACTGTACATGATGATGTGGTTTGTGCTACTGATGCTTCATCAAATGAAGACGTATGCTGATTGACCTTGCCAAACATGAGAGGTCATGTTCAAAGAGGGTGATTTGTTTCTCATCAAACAAAAGCGAAAGACAGATCCTCCATTTGATGTTGAAACTTTAAAGGTTGTGACAAGAAAGGAACATATGATTACGGCGCATCATCCTGTCTAATCCATCCAAGGGACTCATCCCAATTCAGGCATTTGTCTCGTCGATCATCAGTCCCTATGGATTCAGAGGACACCGCCCCACCCGAAGACTCTGATCAAACATTAGGCCCTACACTCCTGTGGTCCACCCCGGGTACAGCTCAACTACCTCATACCACATGGTCTGCACGAGCACCTGATCGAATAGATGTGATGCTGTTTTTTTTCATTTCTTTTGTTTATGTCTTTTTATTTAACAAGGGTGAAGATGTAGTGTCTTAGAACTGTACGTGTTAGGACCCTGTGATTAGGGAGTGGACTTATGAAATAAGTTACGTAATCGATCCGGAAGGTGTCAGGGTATGGTGTTAACGGTTTTTGGGATACTGAGAGTTAGTTACATGTTGTGTGCTGATGAATAAAGACGCATACGACGAGATGTGTGTGTGGTGTGTGCTTGTGCATGCTACCGGAATGGAGAGGATGTGACAGGGTCCATAGAGGCCTTCTGTTTTGTTGAGTGATTCCCAAAGAGTGAAATTATGACTTTATTTAATTTCATATTTTTTCAAGTTTGACTTTTACTACTTCTGCCGAGGTAGATAGCACTATTTCTACTTCCAAGAATGCACTGATATCATCTACTAGAAAAAGGAGGTAACAACTGTTTAGAACATAGGTGAAGACGGCTACTTTGGGATTTCTTGAGTAATGATTGGGGATTGCGACTTTGCAAGCTTTGTTACTGGGGAAAGTAAGCAGCAGCTTATCAAGTCATCAATGTACCTGTTTATATCTAGAAGACATACTTTCTGGTGGATTTTCAACCTGCCTCGCAAGCACGCATTTTTAAAGATTTAGATACTGGCGTCATTGGGGCTATGATTCAGTTTCTCTCTTCTGTAGAATGTTTACTGTTCTTTGTGTGCGTGCAGTGTGACTGCTCTTCATAGATGGGATTGCACTCTTTGTATTCAGAGTCACTCTGCGACCATCAGGTTTACATTTTTCATAGTGGCGCCCATTATATCTTCCAAAGACAGTGGCTTTGGCTAAAGTCATCCTCCATAACACACACACCCCGTGTTATTTGCCTGAGCCATGTCTTCTGACATATCTTGCTAAGGATGGCTAGAGAGGTAATTGAGCACTTTACACTCATATGTTTGGAGCTTTTTTCTAATGTGTAACTTCCCAGATGCAATATATATTTATCAATCCTACGTGGGGGGAGGAGGGCGGTTTGCTGATGACCCCTGAAACAGCAGATGCCTGTGTAAAACTGGAATTGGTTGCTGTCAAGATACAGATGAAAATGGCTGCACCAACACAGATGTAATAGACTTCTTTTGGATGAGAGAGAATATCTTTTCGATTCAGTGAAGGGTCAGATGGTGTGAGCAGTGGTGCCCATTTCTCATTGTGCTATTGGTAGAGGGCGACTCTGAACCCAGTGGGGCGAGGGCCCACAGGTGCTACTGTAGGTTTTCGGGTTTCATAATATTTCATTGTCATTCCTGAGGATAATGTGTCGTATGTATTCTGAAGTAACACTTCTGTTTTTCAATTCCCTCATGGCATCAGCCTTCAGAAGACCTCGTAGTGGTTTGAATATTGATATCAGACCAGCTGTGATGTGCCTTGCGTGCCAGGCTCTGTAGCACATCCCTTTCTGAAACTTTGACCTATGTGATTTGCACTTGGCTACTGAGACTGTGGGGTAGGACTTCGGACCTGAAAGATCAATCAGGGATGAAGTTGCCGGGCAGATTTGGCTTGTGTAATAGTGGGAGCTTCAAGCTTGGCCTCTGAAGACCATAGAACAGACGTCAGACAGATGAAGAAGTTATCCACTGGTTGTTTAGGTCAAGCGCGCCAGCGTTTTGACCTGTTGTAAGTCTTGTGTGCTTTTAACCATGCCCTCCGCACGCCCATCACTTTCACTCGTTCGTGGGCTTGCCTTTCAAAAATCCTTTCTTATCATTTGCAAATGTTTTATGTTTGTCCCTCCTTGGGGTGGTTTTGTTACTGCCTTGCAGACTTTCCCTCTTACATGAATAATTGCACGATTGCCAATACGTTTGACTGCAAGGAAACTTTTTTATTTTTGTGTCTCTCCCTCGTGCTCATACTCATGGCCGTCATGGCGCTTTGAATCGGCTCGCTTATGTCAACTGTTTTACTTTTCATTTTCAATTTAAGTGGCAAGAAAAGTCCAGTTAGGAATTTACAATGCTAATAGCTTTAACTCGAGCAAACTTGAGATCCATTGCATAGCAAATGCTTGTTTGTGTTGGCCAGCTCATTCAGCTGTGCATTGAAGACATCAAGTGGCACTTTTGTGGCTTGTTTTGCTAGGTTAGGGTAAACTTTTCATATATAGGGTTTGCTTGGGTGTCGAATTTTATTAAGAGCAGCCAGTACAGCGCCCTAATCATTGGCTTGACCAATGAGGAACGTGAGCAAATATGTATGCGCTGGTTTACCTGCCAGGTGAAGAAAACTAAGTATTTCATTTTTAGTAGTAGTATCCGTCTCTTTGATGGATACAAATACGTTTTTAAATTTTTCCACCAAAGGATGCCACCTAGGCGTGAAAGAGGATGGGGAGAGTGACATTTTGAAAGGCTTTATGGGCCTTAAGTTAGCATTGTGGTCATACAGGTGGAGAAGGCATACTTGGCAGACCTAGTGATGTAGGCTACACATTTTTTCTGCAGATTGCAGCCAACAGGTGTTGTGAATTGAACCTGCTGAGAAGAAAGCCAGCTCCACGAGCAGAAGGAGAATTACCAACAAATCTGTGAAAATCACTTTATGCTTTCAAACTTCGTGCTTCACAGCGACTACCTGACTTAGTGACTTGATAACATTACACACCAGTGATACATTTGCTGGTGATGATTTGCTTTAGTGAGGTTAAGGCAGGCCACGGTGCTCAAAAGTCCCTCATTTACGTAAGGTCACTTATTCTGATGTCATCTAGGTCTATAGTGCCACTGTCATTTCCTCTGATCTGGGCCCAAGCTAATGGCATTTCCTACACACGATTACATTTCTGGTGATGTTATGCTAATTGGTTTTGAAATCCAAAAGATAAAATAACACTCTTTTTTGGCCACAGAATGTTGGCAAGTATGAGAATAGCTTATAATAGATTTAGCAGTACAAAATATCCCTGTACATGTGGAGTCAGCAGCTCAGGAGCTCAATGTGTCATTGTGCTGTGCAGTAGAGGAGTCTAACTCCTCGCATTGATTTCCTTTTGTCCCACGTTTTTCATCCTTGCTTCCCAGGTGTGTCACAATGGCATGGGAAGGACCCTTTCCCACACTAGCACCGCAGGGTCAGTCAAAGCCAACAGGGTGACTACATGGCCAGGAGAGGGAAGGTTAGACACACTGTGCATAAGAGAGCCACCGCAGCTTGCAGAAGAGCACTCTGCAGCTGGAGCCGGTGAATAGTGGACGAGGTGTGAAGTCTGCTGGGGTCCGCCTGTTGAAGCTCTCCATCCATCAATGCCACACAGTCCCTGCTCTGTGCGAGCACCAGCGACTGCCATGTCTGTATTTTTCCTCTCCCCACTTACCGAAACTACAGAAGGCATCACAAACACTTTCCCAAACATTTGAGGCGTGGAATTGGCATAGTAACTAACCCGCGCCCCCAAATGTTTGGGAAGAGGATGCCAGTAGTGTGCCAGTCCTGCGACTTTAAGAGGAAGTGCGGAAATACGGCCAATTCATGGGGGCACAGACTGACAGTAGCGCTTCAGTGGTTACGTCTGAGTCCCTTGTGTGTTATAAATCGTAGCATTCAGTGCGTAATAGGAGGCGATCACACATCTTAGTCCCTGACTCACAGCCAGTCAGGAGAAACTAGCATCTCCCCATGAACTCATCCTGATGTTGGGCCGCTTGGAGACATCCGGGCCTCAGTCCTCACCACTGTAAATTGGAAGTGCTCAAAAGCTCAAAATCTCGAGACTTGCTTGCACGGATGTGATTTAAGAGTAATGAACAGGCACAGCAAGATAGGATGCGAAAATGGTAAAATACATCACAAAATGTGCTATTTATTGTAATGTATATAACATTCCTGTCCATGGTTCACTGTGCAATAAAGCTTTGGTGCATACAAAGAAAATTGGGTTTTCCCCGGTCTGCCAGGCTGGACCAGTGTCCCAGAGACGAGGAGAAATCTGAGAGCTCCCAGGCAGGGTAGGTTTATTAATATAGACCTGTTCGATTCTTTGCCACTACAGCCAGTGCTTTGTGGGTGTGAGCTGCAGTAAAAGACACAGACGTAGAGGGTCCTTTTAGAAGTAGTGGTTCTCCAGACTCCTTGTTTCTACTCAGGACACCGCACTCCTCATAACTCATCAAAAAGCGACACCCAGACCCTTTACAAATGTTCATTGACCTCTTGATTTCACCTGCCTAGGTGAGGATTGCTCAGATCTAACCACGCCACTGTGCACTTCATTCCTTTGGCAGGAGCATTAGGTGATCGGAAGCTTTTCTAGCTGTGGGTTCCAGGCTATAAAGTACATGATGGCCAACTCTGAGTTTCCTGTCGTGTTCCAGAACTCAATGTGTCAGGTCCGAGATCCGGAGCTTGTCACATACGCAGTCTTCTGCGGACTCAATTAGATCGTGGCTTGAGTTCACTATGCGGCAAATTTCTGAACTGACGTCAGACAAATGATCCATGGGACAGATCCAGTGAAGAAAGAAACCTGCAGGAAGGAAACAAAAGTGCATGTTAATATATTCTGTCACTGCCACATATAAGCAGTCAGTGCTTTGATGCATGGGTTACAGCCTGCCACCATCTTTTGCCCACTGCCCATTAGTTGCAGTTGCTGCACATATGTGTATTCACTGCCATCCTGAAGTTCACCCGGTCCTTTGAATGCCCTATTCCTTGTGAGTTTAAGGAGTTCTCAGAGTTCACTGCCCTTGCCTCTCTCAGGCTGATGAAAAAACGGCCTTCAAAACCCACGATCATCAGATCCTACGATGGGCTGGTCTCGCACCTCTGAAAATACCACTGCCTTCTTATCCCACAATACTCAAATCTTATGCTGATGGAAACGAGGCATATGACACACACATTGGTCCTCTGGAAACTGATGGGGGTAAGATAGTTCCATGGGCTACTCCACCAAATGCAGAGTCTCTACATAACCAGTCACTAACAGGGCAAAAATGTGACTAGTTTCCAAACCTCCCAGAGTACATCTGTTGACTAGTCATCTTTGCTACATCAAGGGAGTAAAATAGATAAATTGAGTCTTCACTATCCCATTTAAAATGCAATGATACCCTAAGCCCTAGGACCAAGTGGTGAACGACGATACCTGCCACACATTGTCTATTACCAGTGACTTTCGCAGCACCTTGAGCAATACTTCATATTGATGGGGAAGTGCTGTGGCTTCAGTTCCAGACTCGAAGAAAAACTAATACCACTCAATACAAACCTACATATTGAGGTAATAGGACAGTTAAAGGCAGCTGGTGTTCAACCTGTATAGGAGGCAGTAATGACAGCCAGAAACCTCAAATATGCCGGCCTTTGTAAGGACGAGATCCAAACTTCAGTGTCACCTTGGCAGGTAAGAGAAAGATGCAAGGGCTACTTTGGTAGGATGCTTTCTGCCTCCTACATCTCCTGCTTCCTGTCCTTCTGTCCTCTTCCCGCCAGGGCCGGTAGGGCTCAAACACCTAACCCTAAAGAACTTTAGGGAAAAAGGTCAGAAGAACACAAATAATAAACAGTCTGAATGGGAGACGCTTATAGAGAATGAGGAAAAGGAACAGGTTGAAATGGACTGGGAGAGCAGAGAAGGGGCCAGACAGACATCTTCAGAAGCTTGCAAATGGCTAAAAACCTAGAGAACTTAGAGAGAGGAAAGACTACCCCAGCTCCTGCAGCTGCTGCTAACGTCCTCTTAGCACCTGGTGGGGGGAGAGGGTGTCAGTCCGTGGCACCAAAGCCCCAATGGACCTGAATGATGAGGCCATAAGTGTACCTGCATAGGAGATGCATTGTGAAGATGTCTAGGCTAACCATGCCCAATGGAAGTACACAGTAAAATGGTGTCTAGTGAGACAAGAATAAGACAACTGCCATTCTCAGCTGACCACTGAGTGGCAAATAGCCTGGGTGAGAAGACACAGATATTATCATTGACAAAACTTAGTAGGAGGGAGAAGAGCTTCTAGCAGCATGACCAGACACATTCCTTGACTGCCTAAAGTAATTGCCAATATTCCCAGGAAGGAGACGCCAAAGTGGAATCAGCCTTTTGACTAGAGTCAGAAGGACGATTCATGGGGCAAGTATACCCGAAATAATCGCAAGGATGGTTATTATAAATGTGGGTACAAGTCCCACATTACGAGATACTGTCCTAGATTTATATACACTTATCAGACACCTACTATTGTGTTCCACTGGGAACACGTCTGCAATGGATTCAAAAGAACAAGGGTGGGTGCATCTGAGAAGTGGGGGTTGGAGCATTAAGCTGCTTGCCGTGTATCACTGAAATGTATGACCATATTGTTTGATGTGTAGGATTCAGCACTTGTCCTCACAACATCACTTTGTTTTTAATCTTATCCCTGTCCTTTTTATGGGCACAAATAAATACTTTTGGTGGATAGGTCATTTTAATTCACTTATTCACTATTGTTTTCACTTAGACAACATCCCTTTGGGTAGGAGAAGCTATCCACTTGGAGACGGGATACTCAAGTGAATAAAAAGACCCCGTGATGATACGATCCATGATATCACCACATGGTGATAACATACACCATTGAGGGTAGAATACACCTGAATATGCAAAGATCAGGGTTCACTTTTTCGATGACTGGAGTTTACAAAAGGAAGCTGAGTGAGCCTTAGCACTGCTTCTATCTCGCTCTTTTTGGTTTCTCTATCACTGAACACTCGTGAGATTCTATGAGAGCTCTACGTAGAGTAACACTGTGTGACTGGGCTCTGAGGCAAAGGGGATAGTATGATGATGCTCCTCCCTGAGGCATGGCACCAAAGAAATATATCAGAGTTGCAGGGGGCATTACAAGATCAGTAATGGGAATGCTTCCTTCTGAGGCACCTCCTACCTGGAGGAAACCACAGGTTGGGGAAATCTTTCTTTTGAAACTTCTCCTAGTTAATGAGCTCATCATATTATGATTGTTGGAGGCTGACCTGGCATGGCACGAGATGACTCTCAGCAAGCATGCATGTCTCCTAAAACAGAGGCTTACAGCAAGAAGAAATGTTTGAAAGGGACCATTCTTTTTTCCACCTCTTTTTTACAGAGAAAATTGTGTAGATCACGGACTCTTGGGTGAGTATCATGAGGAGTCATTCAGAACTGCCTAATGGGTTAGAGTTTGGAGACATGCTGTAGGAAGATTCCCATAATTGTCTTTTAAGAACCTACAAAATGTGCTGGGGTGCCATATCGAGCAAGGTAAGTGCCCTGCATCAGTGCAGGAGGCTAAGGCACCAATTTTCCTCCCTGCCCTACTGAGAAACCTCTAAAGAAGTGTGGAGTATTCGAAGGCTGGGCACCTGGCTCAGCTATCAAGGTGCCTCTCAAAGAGGACAGAAAGACCTCAAGAGCGTCAAACTTGGGACAATGTTGAAACCTTTCTCTGTACTGCGTGACCACATAGATACGTATTTCCCTTTAGAGGGTGAGAATCCCATGCCCTTTTCTGACTTCTCCCTGCCTACCCACTCTGTCTTGACTGCGTGGAGCAATCATAGGCCATAGACCTCCACTGTCCGTTTCTCCTCTTTCCTGTTCAAAGTTGGTCCCTCAAACCTTCTCCCTCAACTATATTTTCTTCTTACTCTCAGTCCTTTACTCCCAACTCTACTGTTGTCAGGACACTCCAGACGCATACCGCCCATCTGCGCACTGAGACTGGGAGCTAACTTGCCTGGGCTTGTGGGCCTGACTACAGGGGATAGAATATTGATGCAACCAGTGAGTGGAAATCCTTCTTGGTTACATGGTGGCATGCAAAGAATATACTGTTGCAGGTGACAAATGGAAATAGGCAGAATGAAATGTAAACGGTTGCTCTAGTGAAACTGTGCTGGTGATTACACCCCTCGGTGATGGCAGCTGTTTTGAATTTGGGTGATAAAAAAAAAAAAATAGGAAACTTGTGCAATATTGTTATTTTTGTGGGTTTCAGCAATCAGAAGTCTCTTCAGCGGTTGCCATTGAGGATTTCTACACTACACTAGCTGGTTGCTGAGTTCTTCACACCACGTCATATCTGGCCATGATAAATTCTCAAATCTATGTGAAACTGGTTTGAACCAGCTTCCTAATTAAAGCCTTTCGTGAGCAGGTATACCTAGTTCTCCTATAAGAAACTAAGTAAAACTGCGTATATTTTCTTGTTTTTTTTAAAAAAATTGAAAGCCTTGAGACTCTGGGTCTTATTTAGTGTTTGGCAGATTGGATACTCCATCAGACACAAACAATATCCCACTCACTATATTGCAAGTACCATAGGCTAAAATGCATTTGTAACATGGATGGCACATCTGTCACGTTTGTGATGGAGCAGGCCATCAGCCAAACTCTAAATAAGTCCCTATATTTCTATTCCAGCGTTCATCAAAGGATTAATTTCTGAATTAGAGGAGATACGTTTTCAAGGCATTTGTTTGGTATTTTTTGTGTGCCTTGGATGTATGTATGTTTTAATTACCCTGCAAGTAGCATGGACCGTTTCATGATCAAAGCTCATCATGACCCTAGTAAGAAAGTGGGATTCACTATTCAACTACAGATTGCTTGACATCTGTTTTGTTAGCATTGTTTCTGCTTTCCTTCCTTTAGGCTACCATCTATTTGCTCTTCGAGCTAGAGGGCCTTTTTTGGTGGAGCCAGGGAATTAAGGTACACGCAATTCCTAAGGTGAAACACAATCCAGAGGGGTACCTCTACCCTTGTCTATTCCTTAGTATATCTGCCACTTCCTACACATCTATCCCCACCCTCCACCCATACTCCAATACCAGTACCGTTACCTATACCCCGGTGTTTCTTCCCCCTTCCCATCTCCATTACTCCTGACACTTTTTCATGTTTAGTTTTGTACCATTTTCTTGTTCATGTGTCCCTTTTTTGTTGAATGTCCTTAAATATTTTGAAGAAAAGGGTTTTCTCCATTTTAGCAAATTATCAAAATGGATTTTCACTAGTCTGTGCCTTTAGATCGGTGTTCCCCATTTCGTTTGTTCTTCAAAATGACAGACTAGGTCAGTGAACCATGTTAGAAGGCAGTGAATGATGGATGGGATGAGCTCTGTTGTGAAGTGATCTAGGCCGATAGTACCTGCGTCTAGAGTGGTCACTTAGCTCTCAAGCAAAATTATAGCGCCTCTCCTAAATTTGCAGTGGGGCTTGAAACCAAAGACTTCCACCCTCGCTCCATGAACATGTTTACATTAATGAAGGGTACAGCCTCAAACACTTAAACCTTTTAATTGAGCGCTGTTCCTGCTCTACCGCTAGGGTGTGCGAGCAAAGAGAAGTGATGCTCAGTACACAGGATCCAAAGTTTTACTCTACTGTGGCCTGATCCATGCATCTCTCCACTCGTGTGAATCAGAATGTGGTCAGAAGGTAGATCTGCATGCCTCCCTGAGAATCTACTCTGTTTTAATCATGTGCAAGGGAGGCAAAAAAATCTTATACCACCCCCAACATATTTTGTCCACTAAAGGGTCCCTTCATCAGTCGTCATTATGTAGGAACTCTTCACTAGTTTATCGAGTTGAGACCTGCAAGTCTGATGACTAGTGAAATTTCACTCTGTGACGTTTCCTGACTCAAACCCTTCAAGGAGCCCTTCAGGAAAGTAAATGTTTAGGTCCTGGAGAGGAAAGACCCGATGATGAAGCCTGCCGCTCTCAGTTCTGAGGCTTTGCCATCCTTTTTACTGAAAGTGCCAGAAACCAATGGTGGTTAGTAGTGCTAGTACACCCCTGAAGTAAGGATTCTTTCCCCGAAAAACTGACTGCGTTCTCATGCAGGACTTCTTTAGGGTTACTCTGATTCAATTTAGCCTTTCACGGGTAATACTCAATGAATTCCTCCCTCGTGCATAGAAAATAAAGTCATGATTCAGACAGCACAACAAAGTAAGGGGGAGATAATGGGTTAAAAATTAGGGTCGGGGGTTTAACTCCCTGCAATTGCCCCCACCAGCTGGAGCAGTCTGCCATTAGACTTCAAAACACCTAACAGCTTGAAGGAGCCAGTGAAATCAGTGAACAGCGCACACTATAAATGAATATCGTATAAAATATTGCTCTTTGCAATGGTCCTGAACTGGTTGTGACCTTTCAGTGAGTGACGTCGCATACGTACCCTGCCACAGCTGCAGACTCTGTGGCTCCACGGACGGCCAGATGACCAGAGGGTTCCACTCGTACAGGGGGTTCCGATGCTTGTTCCGCTCACTGGGCTGGTTCAAGAAAGGCCACAGTGAAAGCGTCTTTTCCTTTACTGCGCACAGACCTCTGTGGGGACAAAGCGTGTTTTAATGACGTGAAAGAGAAAGACGGTGCCTTCGACTACTTCCTGTGTGTGGATACTCAGCAACACCTAGTACTCGCTGCGTCAGGATGCAGCGCTTACCTTTCCTTCTCGTTGTTGCACAAGAAGGTGCCATACTCCGAGGCGTAAGCATGCTGGAAGAGGGTACGGAGTAAGTTTTCATTGAACTCCAATGAGAAGGGGAACTGTCGCCCCAACTGCCAGCAACAGTCCAAGAAGAGGAGGAAGGTGGGCGCCTCCTGCTTCACCCGTGAGTGGGCGTAGGCCGAGCGGGCGCAGCGGAGCTGGAAGGGGTGTCCGGCCTGGGTAAGTGATGTAGGAAGAATAGGAAAACATCATATACATCACATACATACAAACATAAGTTCCAAAACTCCAATACAAACATTTTAGGCTAGGGATAGTTGTAAACCAATGTAAGTAGTGAAAGGCTTAATACATGACATGCTAAAAAAGACAGACTGTGGGTTCAATAGCAAAGGCAGGTCAAATATAGGAGAAACAAACACTTATTACTTAGGAAACTTATACACATGCTGCATTGTTAAGTTAGCTGTGCTGAAGCACACAAGAGGCCCAAGCCACATTAGAATGAGAGTTTTTCTTTAAAGCTGCACCAACTGTCGCTTTCAAAATCTTCACTTAGCACGAACAGGGTGGAACAAAAGGGTGTATCCTGCCTTAGTGCAAGGGTCCTAAAAACCACAAGTCATTCATATCTTGTTGAGGGGAACTGTGTAAGGGTCAGATAAGTATTTGCACAAGGCAGGGCTACCGTGAGCATCATATAACATATAATCACTTGTCGTGCAGAAAGATAGAGATGTTGAATGACGTCAATGTTACTTACCCACCCATGAGGCGACCAATAATCGTGCATGTGCTCTTGTCAAGAGGTACCTCTCCCCTATTATCTTATCTGTACTGCTTGTTCTTGCTTACGTCAATAATGAACTTATGATAGTAGTTTTTTGTGGTTTTTACAGTATAAATACCACTGCTTGTGAACTAGAACTTTGAACTTCAGTCATGGCATCTATGTTGAGACTGCCTGTCGTTCCGAGCTGAAAATCGATTAGACCTATATTACTTTGTCAAATTGATCTGTCTTATTTTATTGACAGATTTCCTTCTAACATATTGGCGAGCCATCCAGGAGCTCTACTTTGATCTCACCAACTGCTGGACTGGGGGCCCTGCCTGTCTCCACAAGGTGATTTGCACACTTTTTAAAGAGGTAAGGGAGATGCCAACATTTAAGTAAAAATCTGATTTCGTGGGGACAGATGGGACTCAGGTGTTGGTATTAAGGTGGACAAAGTACGAGGTCTGTTCCTTTTATTTCATAAAGACATTTACAATTTTGACAATGTAATGTATATAATTTTGGTGTTTGCATGCAAGATTGTGTATGAATTGATACAATATTAAGGGATCCCGGTGGTAAGTCCGGAAGATACAGGGAGCTTGACTAAGTAAGTCAAAAGTGGTCAAGGGTAGTGTTGGACTTGGGGCTGAGCAATCAGTGTATTTTCCAAATGACACTCAAGTCAACCTAACCCAGACCTTAAGTCTGGAAGTCACAATTTGTAGTTGCAAACAGTGAAAAGTTGTTCCCTCTATGAATCCGGAGGAAAGTGACCAGTAGTATTTGGTTTGCCCTAGTATGATATTAAGAATTACTGTGTATGTATATGCATGTATAGATAGAAATGTGGCCACATAATAATGTCAATATATAAGTTTATGTTATTTAGTGCATAATTTAGGAATAAGTATCCGACCTCCTATTCTTATGAAGGTTAAGTTATAACAGTATACTCAAAAGTAAAGTAATTGACCGGATTGAGCAAATGTCCCAAAAAAAGTAAACTAATTAATTCCACATCCCTGAATTAATTATTCATTTTTATAACGGTCAGGCTGTCGCCCTCTGCAACAGAACTGACCTTAGTAGACCAGCAATATCAATACCATAGAATCATTTTTTTTTTAAGTCAGAAGTTTATGAATGCCTAGGTATTTATAATATATCACCTCTAGGCCTTAAAACAACCTACATTGACATAAGAGAAATGCCAGTTGGACAAATATAAATAATTATTCAAAGAACTAATATAAGGACATTGTCCTCCAAGTTAAATGTAGTGTAGTAGCCTCATGAACCCCATAACAAATACTGACACTACTAACTATTATCCCCATTAAGAAACCATAGAGCCTCAAGATTGGAGGCAAGATTAATTATCAAACAATATAGACTGGGACATATACACATATCTTGAGGGTATACAAATAGAAGAATTATCAGCTACTGTACATACAGATATATTTAACTACCTTTCAGATAGATGTGAACAGGACCTTCGCATAATTAGAATAAAAGAGTTTGTTTTGAAATCTACAAAACCTATTGCAGTTGTCTTTCCAAGAGAGAGGCACCCCTTTGAAGGCCTCTAAAATATTCAGTTTAATTTTTCATGTGTGACACTGGTGCCACCATGTGGCCAGAAAGTGAATATATTGAAGTCACTGCAATTATTCAGTGGAACCATGGGTAACAGTCACGTGAATTCCCTGCAATAATAACAGACTCATATTTAGCATTAGACCTTCTACTGTATGCATTAATTAGGGACCTCCCAGTGTGGAATTTGGGATATGCATAACTTATAAACATGTATATATATTTCAATAACATTATTGTTCGTTGTGTCAGACAAACAAACTACTTAGACCACACATAAATGCACCTACCTAATATATATATAAATGAACAAAGTCTTTCAGGGATTAGGGATATATATATCTGATGTTCACCTTCACAGCCTAATAACAGTTTATGTGAAGTCTGGAAATACCCCAGGAAGTAAATAGAAGTCCATTTAGAGTGTAACCCATATAGTACAAAAGATTAAGGGCCAGATGTACGTATGTTTGAGTTTGCGACTCGCAATTTGCGAGTCGCAAACCCAGATGCAGGATGGTGTCCCTGACACCACCTGCGAATCGCAAGGGGGTTGCAAAGACCCACCTCATTAATATTAATGAGGTGGGTCGCAATTTGCGCACCCCTCCGATTCGCAGCACTCACAGGGATGGTGGCCTGCTGGAGACAGCAGACCACCATGTCTGTGACTGCTTTTAAATAAAGCATTTTTTTTTGTATTGCAGCCCGTTTTCCTTAAAGGAAAATGAGTTGCAATACACCCGAAAAAATGAAAAGTTTTTGTTTCATTTTTTCAGAGCAGGCAGTGGTCCATAGGACCACTGCCTGCTCTGAAAAAATATTTTAAGAGCCATTCACAAAGGGGAAGGGGTCCCATGGGGACCCTTTCCCTTTTGCGAATGGGTTAGCACCCATTTGAAATGGGTGCTAACTGCAAACTGCTTTGCGACCGCATTCCCATTTTGCGGGTCGGTAACCAGGTTACGACTCACAAAATGGGAATGAGCATCGCGATGTGCGTTTTGCATGGCGCAAACAGCGAAATTCGCTGTTTGCACCATGCAAAACGCTTCCTACATCTGGCCCCAAGTTCACTAAACAGACATGAGGTCTCCTTTAGAACACATGGTTAAAGTGTTCTCAGGAGACAAGGACAGGATAGGAAAATACTGTAAGGAATGGCACAAAGCAACATTAAAACTTGCACATGTGTGGCCCAAAGAGGGCACATTTGATAATACAACGATAGAACACATGGCCACCTTCCTACAGAGTAAATTCAAGGGAAATAAACTAGAGAAAAGGAAGATCACACTAGACCTATGGAGGGTCTTTTGTGAAACAAATAAGAATGAGTCAAATACAAAGCCTCAGACCCTCCCTTCGGCTCCTCCACTCCCCTATCAAGACGTGCAATTAAGGTTAGGCAGTGCAAAGGTACAGGGCATGTATACAATGCAACCTGGTGCCCCACACTCACTACCCACCTCTTCACATTCCCCTGCTGTGGGATATACAGACCCCGAGTATAGCCCACCATTAGAATATTTTTCTTAACGTAGAGAATATGCCCACCCATCTCCATGTCCTCAAATGGCTAGTACACCACGGGAAATGTTAGGTGGGGACAGTACTAAATACATAGGGACAGTAGATGCCACATTTACACTTCATTTAGAGGACGAGATGTCCCCCACTAGGAAAAATGAAGGTATACCTAATGAGGGGTCAAAAGAGGCACAGAGAATGGATGGGGCTAGAAAAAAGAAAGGTGTTTTGCAAAAACCAAGTACCACCATTAAAAATGAGACAAGAAGGTAAGCTTACACACCAGAAAGTCCTCCCACAGGGTGCTGGAGGTTCATGCACCCAGGAGCAGAGGAGAATAGTGTAGGCAAGTGGGTCACAGTGCAGGAAAATGGACGGGTAGACCAAAGAGCGACTTGGGAAAAGGAGGAAGGGCCCTTGAGGCAGTCAAGGGCCCTCACTGGGCCACAAATGATGAACAAGAATGACTAGAGGACACAGTCTCCACACATAGCAGCTTAGGTGAAGAAGATGTGGATTTAGAAAAATCCTACAAAGGATCAGAGGGGGCATTAGATGGTATCACTGAACATGTTAAAAGAATGTCCCTTCTTGAGGACCATAACAGGGAACAGTCACAGTATGCCTGTGAGGGAGAAGAAAACAATAAGACAGGTCAGACTTTACAAAAGAAGCCAAGAGAATTACAGAGATTAGTATTTGATGGGGCTCATGCACGCCCATATGAGAGAAAGGGAACATTTGATATGGCAGGAAAAATGACACTGAGGAAAGACATGGCACATGCATTCCCTGTATGCCCTGGCAATAATTTGACGCCCAATGATATAGTAGCTCAGTATGAAAATAGTTGGCATAATGTTGTCCCTTTTACTGACAACCTAGCAGGTTGGACAGAAGGATTGGCATCACAGATGACACCATGGCCGCGAGAGGGTTCCTTTGAACCCCGAGACATAGCTAATGCAGAAATGTGCATTTTTCAGGGCACAGGGGATCCTTAATGGGATTATCCCTATATGCAGAAAGTCTACGAGTGTGGCAGAATTATGCTTGTAAGTATGACTCTCATCACCCTACTGGCAATAGGACTACAGGCCTGTCACAACTGTCCTTGATATTCAAGGGCACAGGGGCGCCTCAGTATATACCATGGCCCCAGATGGACAAAGAAAATCTTAAAAAACAATTGCCACAACTTGCTGAGGGTGCTGGGAAATGGATATCATCTCTGGAAAAACATACCGCAGGGATTACTCTTGCAATAGGGGACATTTCGAGTTTACTAAGTTCCCTTATAGGAGATGAGACAGACGTACTGTTCACAAAGGCAGGAGTAAAGGATGTGACATTGACCAACCCAAAATGTGACGAGGCATCCTTTAATAGAGAAAGGGGAATTGTTTTGAAACAACTGAGGAAAATGTATCCAGACAGGCCAGACATTGGGTCCCTTATGGCACAAACAATGCAGCTAAATGAGGACCCAGCCCAATTCCTTAGCAGAATGAAGGAAAAATGGATATAGGAAGTGGGGGAGAGTTGGGATGTAACTGGACAGAATGCAATACTATTTTACAATATAGTGAAAAAGGGTCTGCTAGCTGAAGTGCAGGGTAAATTAGATAATATAGTGGCCTTAGAGGCCAAACCATGGATAGAGATACAAGCACACATAATACATCTTTGTAAGAAGAGACAAGAAAAGGAAAAGAGCGAGAAAGGTAAAATAGGGAAAGCAGCAGCTAAATTGGTCCAGCAGAAACTGGCTAAGAAAACAGAGGAAGGAATTGCCACTGCCACCACCCAGTTAGCTGCAGTGTCCCTGGGAGTGCCCCTTTCAGGCACCCCAATGCAACCCTACCAGTATGCCCAGAGAAGCAATCACAGGAATAATGGAAGAGGAGGGTGAGGAAGGTTTGGGGGAAATAGAGTAAACACATTCCAGAGTGCACAGACATGCCACTATTGCAAGATGACAGGACATTTCATTAGAGACTGTAGGTTTAAAAAGGAAGACGAACTTAGCAACCAGACAAGGGCAAATTATGGCCAACAAATGACACCGCCTGGTGGCATTGTAGCACAACCTGCCACGAGTCCCCAAGTGATATATCTTCCCACAGCCCAAAATAAAACTGCAGCCTCAACCACAAATACAGTCTCAGCAGTTACAGCAATCAGTGCCCCAAATACAGTATGGGCAACAGCAGACAGTGCAGCCCACCTTGCAGCACCAGAACTCACAAGGAGGGGTAACTGTCAGGGGAGGGAACCCATTCCAGCAAAACTACATGGGAGGATATGCCCAATGAAGGTGCCCAAGGAGAAGTCTCATGTGTCCAATCTTATTGGTAACCCACAGGCCAGACGAGGAACTCACTGTGATGGTAGCCAAGCAACAGAAGACCCCATTCCAGGTAGTGTTGTATATTTTGTGGATGGGTCTTCCACAATAGATCAGGACACAGGGGTAAGACATACAGGTGCTGTAGTGGTCAGAGCGATGCAGCACAACTCTTCAGACACACTGCAGATAACCGAACAGATACCTTTGGCATCTCAATATTCAGCCCAGGCTGCTGAATTAGTAGCTTTAGTGGCAGCTCTCAAACAGGGGGAAGGAGAAACAATAACATTATACTCTGATTCAGCCTATGTCACTACGACAGTGCATTCCAGCATTATGCGGTGGAACAGACGGGGATTTCTCAAGTCTGATGGAAGACCTGTCATGCACCGCCCCCTTTTAGAGGACTTGATACAAGCTTTAACACTGCCACATGCAGTTGCAGTAGTGAAATGCGCAGCCCACACTAATGCTCAGGATTTTGTGTCCCGTGGAAATGCCCTGGCTGATTGGGCAGCCAAAGATGCAGCAACACGCCCTCTTAGTGACACACATACCACAGTTTTGTTAGCTAGTGAAACACTGACACCTTCAGACCCTTTGAATACATCCAGACATTACACAGAGACAGCTTATCTGCATTTAAGAGAGATACAAGAAAATGCCCCAGAGCATGAGAAACAGTTGTGGGAAGCCAGAGGATGCAGACAGACAGGAACAGATTTAATATACAGACAGATGTCAACAGGGAAGCCTGTCATGCCCCAAGCATTGCTACTGATAGCTCTAAACCAGCTACATCTTCCTTCACATACTGCTAGAGACAATATATCCCTCCAAATACGTCAGGATTGGTTTGTCCCTAACTTACATGAGATGATTACAATGTACATACACACCTGCACAGTGTGCCAGCAGTATTCACCAAGTCCCACCTCTAAGGTAATAGCTTTCACAATACCTCGCTCACAAGGTCCCTTTAAGCAACTACACATTGATTACATTGATATGATTGACAGATGCAATCATTATCGCTATCTTATAGTTGTAGTCTGCCCATTCTCAAGGTGGATTGAAGCAGGACCTTGTGTTCACTGTGATGCCAAGTCTGCTGCTAATTTTTTGATCCGTGAGGTAATACAGCGGTGGGGTGTCCCTGAGGGGATCAGATCTGACAATGGCACCCATTTCGTCAATAATATCTTTTCTCACCTCACCACCTTGTTAGGAATAACACACAAATTGTTCTCAGCTTCTCATCCGCAAAGCAATGGAATTGTGGAGCGCCTTAATGGCCTCCTCAAGAACAAAATAAGTAAACTATGTGTGACATTGAAAAATAAATGACTATACTGCCTCCCATTAGCACTCTTTGCTTTGAGAAATACCCCAGGATCAGATCACCATTTGACTCCTCATCAAATAGTGATAGGTAGAACAATGAGCACATTTGTGCTATCAACTAGACATAAGTTGGAGACTGAGAGTGCACCTGAAGTTGTACAAACTGAAATGAATGAATATATGTCTGAGCTAACCAAAGTTCTTCTCTAAACAGGTTTCACGTGCAGCCAAGAAGTGCGCCCGCGCATCTCCTGTAAAGGATCAACAAACACCATTACCTTTGGGAACTTTAGTATATATTCGCAATTTTGTCAGAAAGTGGAAGGACTGTAAATTCAATGGACTCTTCCCAGTGACAGACAGCACGACTACAGCAGTGAAAGTCCAAGGACACAAACCATGGTACCACCTCCAGGACATCAGCCTGGCCCCGACCATGCCATCCATCCCTTTGGACACTGAGCAGGAAAAAGAGGGGGGGGGGAACAAGAGAAGCAACCGGAGTGAAGCCTCCCTCTAAAGCTCCAATATTAGACAATTCTTCTTTCCAGTTATGTATTTTATGTTTGTTTTTCCTCCTCAGTGTACTGATATTGATGTTTTTAGCCCTTGGATAATTTTTTTTTTTTTTATACTATATCAATTATTACACGCATGCGTAGAACTGTTGATAATGGTATGGACCATCACCCTCTCCATACTGCTTTGTTTGATAATATGTGGTACCAGCACATGCATAGTATAGGCACATCCACGTCCACACCAGTTGTTATGTATGCTCTCTCATCCCCCATGTTGCTGGAGTAGATAGATTGCATATCCCAAAAGAGGTATCCCCAAACATTACACATTGTCTCCTGCACCTATTTTTATGCAGAATGAGAGCACAGCTACAACCAACTCATGTTCGTCCTGTTACTGCACTAGTTAACACAACTAGATTTGACACCACCCCAGAAGTCCTACAAGTCGTGACAGAAAAACAAGAGTTAATGGAAGAGATATCAAAAATGAAGAAAGCAGGGCAAAAAAGGTCTCACCCAGATTGGGAAAAGGGGGTATTACGTCAAGGTATTTTTGGAAGGTCTTACCCATCATCTGAATGTAGTAACTATTTAGCTAAACCCCTGCCCCCTGATTGCGTAGGCAGGCCAGTTCTTAGTATCACAGGATCAGTATTTGCCCATGATGAATGGCATACCGAGGCCAAAGTCATATGTAGAGCAATATCATTATGGAATGACACTGAGACACAAGGTCCACTAAGTTTTAATAAGATAATAGGCCAATGTCAGGAAATATGGGATGCGAACATACAGAGATATACATGGACAGGAACTACCAGATTAGCAATTAAATTAACACAGTTTTCTCTTTGTTTCAGAGGGAATGGGACAGTGAAGGTGGGGAGTAACCTCAACTGCAACATCACCACCTACAACGCTGATATGCAGGGCGGCACCTCCAGCCTGATGGATCACTACTGGATGTGTGGGGCCCGGCTCCACATACAACTACCCCCAAACTGGAATGGCCTCTGCTCCCTAGTGACTTTGCACACCCCCTCCCTGGTGATACCAGGTGTGGACATATCTTAGTTACATGACCATCCCATGAGCCGTCCAACAACCTTGCTTCACCATTACCGGACAAAAAGAGCTGCTGAGTATTTTGGTACTGCAGTGTGGAAAGACGTTCCACAGGAACATAGACTATTTAATGATGCCCAAATCTTTTTTGGTAGCATCCTACCATTTATTCAGGCGAAAGCAACTGCAAGCTGGCTTCAGATGACACGCTTTGAATTGATGAAGACCATAAATGCAACCGAAGATGGGTTCAATGCTATCAAGGAAGAACTCCGAGCCCTTAGGCTGATGGTAATGCAACACAGATATGTACTTGATTTAATGACGGCCATGGGAGGAGGGGTGTGTAAGAAGATTGGATCGGCTAATGATGCAGATAATGGGACATTAACTCACGCCATTCAGACATTGCATGAGCAACAAAAGAAAATGATCGATGAGGGGGGTGCTCCTGATGGGTGGTTCGAGGGCTGGTTCGAATGGCTGCCATCCTGGATGGCGTGGTTGCCTTTGATCTTGTTGTTGCTCTTGATGTGTCTTCTTTTTCAGGTAATAATAGCATGTTGCAAAAGGATGACAGCTAAATTGGGAGTGACAGAGTAGTGGGTATGTGGTAATTCCCCTAGTTTCTTTTGTAGATGGGAAGGTAGGAAAAGTAGTTGAATAATCAACTAGAGGGGGGAATGATGTAGGAAGAATAGGAACACATCATATACATCACATACATACAAACATAAGTTCCAAAACCCCAATACAAACATTGTAGGCTAGTGATAGTTGTAAACCAATGTAAGTAGTGAAAGACTTAATATATAACATGCTAAAAAAAAGACAGACTGTGTGTTCAATAGAAAAGGCAGGTCATATTTAGGACAAACAAACACTTATTACTGAGGAAACTTATACACATGCTGCATTGTTAAGTTAGCTGTGCTGAAACACACAAGAGGCCCAAGCCACATTAGAATGAGAGTTTTTCTTTAAAGCTGCACCAACTGTCGCTTTCAAAATCTTCACTTAGCACGCACAGGGTGGAACAAAAGGGTGTATCCTGCCTTAGCGCAAGGGTCCTAAAAACCACAAGTCATTTATATCTTGGTGAGGGGAACTGTGTAAGGGTCAGATAAGCATTTGCACAAGGCAGGGCTACCGTGAGCATCATGTAACATATAATCACTTGTCGTGCAGAAAGATAGAGATTTTGAATGACGTCAATGTGACTTACCCACCCATGAGGCGACCAATAATCGTGCATGTGCTCTTGTCAAGAGGTACCTCTCCCCTATTATCTTATCTGTACTGCTTGTTGTTGCTTACGTCAATACTGAACTTGTGACTGTAGTTTTCTGTGGGTATTTACAGTATAAATACCACTGCTTGTGAATTAGAACTTTGAACTTCAGTCATGGCCTCTATGTTGAGACTGCCTGTGGCTCCCAGCTGAAAATCGATTAAACCTATATTACTTTGCCAAATTGATCTGTCTTATTTTATTAACAGATTTCCTTCTAACATAAGTAAAGAGACACCTAGCGTCAGGGAATGAAGCCTGGCTGCACCAGTCTAGCACCCCTGTCACTTTGTTAACTGCTTCTTCGAATGACTGCTTCGTTTTGATATGCCTTTACAAGTCACTTTGTATAAAGGATTCCTAAGGATTCCCCCCTCTTAATGTGCCCTGCTGTCAGGGGTTGTATAAATTGGATTAATGACGGAGGCAGATCCTCTGCAGTGGCTGCAAGGTGAGTGTTCTGATTGGATGTGGGGTGCAGGTTATACAATATGGGTGCTGTGTGCCTGGGGAGAGGCAGATTACACTTTGAGGCACCAGAGAAGGAGGCAGTCAGACCCAGTAGCAGCTCAGAGAGAAGGTTATCCGGGGTCCCTGAACACTGATGACACAGTACCGCAAGGCAGCTCACTCTTAATTCGGAATTGCTGAGGGATGCCTGCTAATCAGTGCCCCCCAAATGTATCTGCAAATAAATGAAAAGTTGACCGTAGCATTACACTCTCTCACATGCTCTATGGGATACCCCTGCGAAGACAGACTCAGGCAAGGCTGCTGGCAGATCAGGTAGGCTTGTTAGACACAGTAGGGGGTGTAAAGGAAGGGGAATACATCCTGATCTGTCTGGAAGTTATTGAAGCCAAGAATGTGAACCAAAGCAGACCTTTAGTAAATTAATGGGCAGCTTTGGTTCACAGAGATTCAGTGACGGTATTCTGCGGATGTTCAATATGGAACATATTTTCCTAGGGTAGACCGTGTAGAAAGCTGGCATGATGTGTGCTAAGCACTTATGGTGTTATCACCTTACACCAGGTCCAAGTATCCCCTATTAGGGAAGTGTAGGCAGTGTCTAGGAAGCCAGGACTCTCTAGAGGTAGCTGTGGATGAGCAGCCAAGACTTATATAGGAGACATGCAAAGCTTATGCAATACCACTACTGTCACACTGTAACTTGTCACATATGAAAAGAACCACACAGTGTTACAAAAATAAAGGTACTTGTAACATAAATACTAGAATAGTGAATAGGCATTTATATACACATTAGCAATCAGTAAAGAGCATAGAAAGCAATAAGTATTGACAAAGGTATTGGTAAACAGTGAGGGCCCTAGGGGAGGAACAAATCATATGCTAAACAAATGGAATGTGAAAGGCAGTCCCCCACCCCAGGAAGTGGAATCAGTAGAAGGGAGCTGGGGGAACTAGGAACACCCAGAGGTGAGTACTCAAATGTAGGAAGTTGGCTCTGTATGCACTATTTCAAAGTAAGGAATAGTATGCACAGAGTCCAAGGGTTCCCCTTAGAGGTAAGATAGTGGCAAAAAGAGATAATACTAATGCTCTATTTTGTGGTAGTGTGGTCGAGCAGTAGGCTTATCCAAGGAGTAGTGTTAAGCATTTGTTGTACATACACATAGACAATAAATGAGGTACACACACTCAGAGACAAATCCAGCCAATAGGTTTTTATATAGAAAAATATCTTTTCTTAGTTTATTTTAAGAACCACAGGTTCAAATTCTACATGTAATATCTCATTCGAAAGGTATTGCAGGTAAGTACTTTAGGAACTTCAAATCATCAAAATTGCATGTATACTTTTCAAGTTATTCACAAATAGCTGTTTTAAAAGTGGACACAGTGCAATTTTCACAGTTCCTAGGGGAGGTAAGTATTTGTTAGGTTAACCAGGTAAGTAAGACACTTACAGGGCTTAGTTCTTGGTCCAAGGTAGCCCACCGTTGGGGGTTCAGAGCAACCCCAAAGTCACCACACCAGCAGCTCAGGGCCGGTCAGGTGCAGAGTTCAAAGTGGTGCCCAAAACACCTAGGCTAGAATGGAGAGAAGGGGGTGCCCCGGTTCCGGTCTGCTTGCAGGTAAGTACCCGCGTCTTCGGAGGGCAGACCAGGGGGGTTTTGTAGGGCACCGGGGGGGACACAAGCCCACACAGAAATTTCACCCTCAGCAGCGCGGGGGCGGCCGGGTGCAGTGTAGAAACAAGCGTCGGGTTCGTAATGGAAGTCAATGGGAGATCTAGGGATCTCTTCAGCGCTGCAGGCAGGCAAGGGGGGGGTTCCTCGGGGAAACCTCCACTTGGTCAAGGGAGAGGGACTCCTGGGGGTCACTCCTCCAGTGAAAGTCCGGTCCTTCAGGTCCTGGGGGCTGCGGGTGCAGGGTCTCTCCCAGGCGTCAGGACTTAGGATTCAAAGAGTCGCGGTCAGGGGAAGCCTCGGGATTCCCTCTGCAGGCGGCGCTGTGGGGGCTCAGGGGGGACAGGTTTTTGTACTCACAGTCTTAGAGTAGTCCTGGGGTCCCTCCTGAAGTGTTGGATCGCCACCAGCCGAGTCGGGGTCGCCGGGTGCAGTGTTGCAAGTCTCACGCTTCTTGCGGGGAGCTTGCAGGGTTCTTTAAAGCTGCTGGAAACAAAGTTGCAGCTTTTCTTGGAGCAGGTCCGCTGTCCTCGGGAGTTTCTTGTCTTTTCGAAGCAGGGGCAGTCCTCAGAGGATGTCGAGGTCGCTGGTCCCTTTGGAAGGCGTCGCTGGAGCAGGATCTTTGGAAGGCAGGAGACAGGCCGGTGAGTTTCTGGAGCCAAGGCAGTTGTCGTCTTCGGGTCTTCCTCTGCAGGGGTTTTTCAGCTAGGCAGTCCTTCTTCTTGTAGTTGCAGGAATCTAATTTTCTAGGGTTCAGGGTAGCCCTTAAATACTAAATTTAAGGGCGTGTTTAGGTCTGGGGGGTTAGTAGCCAATGGCTACTAGCCCTGAGGGTGGGTACACCCTCTTTGTGCCTCCTCCCAAGGGGAGGGGGTCACAATCCTAACCCTATTGGGGGAATCCTCCATCTGCAAGATGGAGGATTTCTAAAAGTTAGAGTCACTTCAGCTCAGGACACCTTAGGGGCTGTCCTGACTGGTCAGTGACTCCTCCTTGTTTTTCTCATTATCTTCTCCGGCCTTGCCGCCAAAAGTGGGGCCTGGCCGGAGGGGGCGGGCAACTCCACTAGCTGGAGTGTCCTGCTGGGTTGGCACAAAGGAGGTGAGCCTTTGAGGCTCACCGCCAGGTGTGACAATTCCTGCCTGGGGGAGGTGTTAGCATCTCCACCCAGTGCAGGCTTTGTTACTGGCCTCAGAGTGACAAAGGCACTCTCCCCATGGGGCCAGCAACATGTCTCGGTTTGTGGCAGGCTGCTAAAACTAGTCAGCCTACACAGATAGTCGGTTAAGTTTCAGGGGGCACCTCTAAGGTGCCCTCTGTGGTGTATTTTACAATAAAATGTACACTGGCATCAGTGTGCATTTATTGTGCTGAGAAGTTTGATACCAAACTTCCCAGTTTTCAGTGTAGCCATTATGGTGCTGTGGAGTTCGTGTTTGACAGACTCCCAGACAATATACTCTTATGGCTACCCTGCACTTACAATGTCTAAGGTTTTGTTTAGACACTGTAGGGGTACCATGCTCATGCACTGGTACCCTCACCTGTGGTATAGTGCACCCTGCCTTAGGGCTGTAAGGCCTGCTAGAGGGGTGTCTTACCTATACTGCATAGGCAGTGAGAGGCTGGCATGGCACCCTGAGGGGAGTGCCATGTCGACTTACTCGTTTTGTCCTCACTAGCACACACAAGCTGGCAAGCAGTGTGTCTGTGCTGAGTGAGAGGTCTCCAGGGTGGCATAAGACCTGCTGCAGCCCTTAGAGACCTTCCTTGGCATCAGGGCCCTTGGTACAAGAAGTACCAGTTACAAGGGACTTATCTGGATGCCAGGGTCTGCCAATTGTGGATACAAAAGTACAGGTTAGGGAAAGAACACTGGTGCTGGGGCCTGGTTAGCAGGCCTCAGCACACTTTCAATTGTAAACATAGCATCAGCAAAGGCAAAAAGTCAGGGGGCAACCATGCCAAGGAGGCATTTCCTTACATCAAGTGACCCCCAGCGACCAGGAGTGCAGAGGTAAGTACCTGGTTTTACCCAAAACCAACAGGAGGACTTTGGAAAGGGACAATGCAAGACCCAGCTAAGAATGGAAGAACCCAAAGGTGGCTCCTGACAGAAGAGGAAGGGGACCAAGTCCAGTTCTTGTTTTGGTGTCTGGTTATGGCAGGAGCCACTACCCACCCTTCAGTTGATAAAGGACCAGGTTGACAGTGGGCAAAGAAGGCTAGCAGTGCAGCACCAGAGATGAAGAGAAGTCCCAGGAGAGATGCAGGTGATGTCCCATGACGGCAGTCGAGATGCAGTTATTAGTGGTGCTGGAAAACCACCTGCAAGCCTTGGCAAATGCAAGAGATGGAGAAGACGTTTTGCAAGGCTGAAGAGGACTAAAGAGGTCCAGGGGACTCGACCAAAGCAGGGGACTCCGGGGTGACCCTCAGCAGTCGGGAGAGTCACAAGAAGAAGAGGCAGCCCCCACAGGAAACCCACTGGCAGCAGGGACAGCAGTCGCAGTGAGGCCCACTCAGCACACCTGAAGAGAAGTCCCACCTCGCTGGAGCATGAGGCAGGAGACTGTGCTTGGCAGGAAAAAATGCTGGGGGCCAGGGCTGTACGGAGCCTGAAGACCCCTTGAAGGAGGAACAAACAAGCCTTGTAACTGCAAGAGATGTGGTGCGCAGGGGTACTGTTTTGCAAGGAGAGGCAAGGGCTTCCCATCTCCCAAGCTGGACAGCTGGGGACATCTCCAGAATACCACCTTTGATGCAGGATCCACACAGCTCTGGAGGAGAGAAGATACACGCAGCCAGTCGTCGTTGCATTTGGTGCCTGCAGATGCAGGGGAGTGACACCTTCACTCCAAGGGAGATTCCTTCTTAATTCTTGTGCAGGCTGAAGATTCGCCATCCTTAGAGGATGCGCAGCCAGGGAAATGTTGCAGTTGCTGGAAGGAATCGGAGAAACAATGTTGCAGAGTTGAGTTGTCGCTGAAGTTGCAGGTTGTCGGTTCCTAGAGGGTCCAGTTGCAGTCCCAGTGGCCAGAAGATTAAGTAAATGACGCAGAGGAGGCCTGCTGGAATCTTGCACGTTGAATCTGAGGACCTACCCAAGAGGGAGACCATAAATACCCCAGGAAGTGGGATTGGTCACCTAGCAGACTGATCACCTATCAGGAGGAGGCCCTGATGTCACCCACCTGACCTGGCCACTCAGATGCTCCCAGAGGCCTTCGCCCACCTTGGATTCAAGATGGCAGAATCAACTGGCCACCTGGAGGAGCTCTGGGCACCACCCCTGGGGTGGTGAGGGACAGGGGAGTGGTCACTCCTCTTTTCTTTGTCCAGTTTTACGCCAAAGAAGGGACTGGAGGTCCCTGGACTGGTGCAAACCGGTTTATGCACAGAGGGCCCCAAATGTGCCCTTCAAAGCATACCGGTGGCTTGGGGAGGCTACCCCTCTCATGCCTTCTCACACCTATTTCCAAGGAAGATGGTTTTAGCTCCCGCTCCCACAGGAAATCCTTTGTTTTGCCTTCCTCTGCCTGAGCTGGTCAAGCAGCAGGAGCGCAGAAACCTGTCTGAGGGGTGGTAGCAGTGCCGGCTACCCGGAAAACCCCTGAAGACATTTAGGAGCAATGCTGGGGGTCCTATAAGGAGCCCCCAGAGTGAATGGAATCAAGCAACCAACACTGGTAACTGTATTGTGGTATGATTCCAACATGTTTGATACCAAAGATGCCCAGGTTCGGAGTTACCATTATGTAGCCGTTTACCTGCGTCCTGTAAACGGGTAAAATGGCTTCCCCGCACTTACAAAGTCCAAAATGGAGATAGAGTTCGTAGGGGCACCTCTGCTCATGCAGGGGTGCCCTCAAACACAGGTACCTGCACCCTGCCCTCTAAGCTAGGAGGGCCTATCATAGGGCTGACTTACATTGACCTGGTGCAGTGGCCTATAGTGAAAGGGTACATGCCCCTTTTCGCGCAGGCTGCTTTGGCACACCTGCAGACACATTTTGCATGGGTTTCCATGGGTGGCACAATGCATGCTGCCGCCCATGGGGAACCCCTGGTGCACCAATGCCCTGGGTACCTAAGTACCATATGCTAGGGACATAAAAGGGGGCACCAGTATGCCAATTGTGGGCTGTGCAAAGTCCTAGGCAACCACATTGAGAGGGAGAGAACACAGTCACTTGGGTCCTAGTTAGCAGGATCCCAGTGAAAACATTCAAAGCATACTGACAGCAAGCAAAAGGTGGGGGCAACCATGCTAAATATAAGGTACTTTCATACAGACCGGCTGTGCGTTCCTTTTATAGACTGAAGGTGACAAGTGCTTTTGAAATGCCCTTTTCACAAGAGGGGATTTGGCAGTCCTGCCCAGGTGTAGTTTGTTGTGAATGTATGATAACTGTTACCTTGAGTGGTCTACTGGTGGATAGCAGCACATGCACTCTACTTGATGCAATAAGTGAATATTTCTATGTAGGTAGAGTGTGTACAGAGACTGCTAGATCAGAACTTCTTTGGTTCTTGTATAACTATAAGGGGCTCAGGTTGTCCCCAGGACATGGAATCTTTGGAAAATACGAAGGAGGCACTTTGTCACACACCAGCACACCATTTGTGAAGGCAACTGTGATTTGACATTAGTGCACTTAAACGTGCACGAAGGATGCTACTGAATAGACACAAGGTATCACTGGCGACCCCTGTACACTTAGTGGTCTCAGACAATGTTTATAAATGTCAAAGCTATTGACGTAGGGACAAATTAATTTTTCCTCAATCTATATGCAGAGGCAGTTATTTTAGTACACTATAAAGAATGTGTTGCTATTTCAAATCTGCATAAGTAGGACATTCGGACTGCAGTTAAAATACACAGTGTAAATCTATAAGCCCCCAAGAAGGTCACAGTAGGTATTTAGCTCAAGATCGCAGACTGAAGACGTATGAGCATTGTGACCTCCTTATGGGACATTATATGCCTCCGAATGCAGTACACATTTCATAGAAGAAACTACAACAATACATTTCACTGTAATGGGGTGTTATAACTATTGGTGGGCACATTCCTTTTGTTTTTTTTCAATCCACAGTACTGGTTTTGTAACAGCTTGCCCAGGATTAAATAAAGGAAACGCCATGCAGCGCAATAATTTATCGTTCCCTATAGCGAGGGTGTACGGAAATGTGAGGGGACAGTGAAATTTCCTTAATGATAATTACTTTAAGTTTATTGCTCTGCCAGGTCCCTGGCAGCATATGAAAGCAAGATGTCCAGCAGGGGAACCAGTGTGGGGCTCATGGTAGTTCAGCGCCAAGAGGACCCTGCAGGCACGTGCTGCACACCGACTTCCAGGGGTGTAGCTCCTGGGGTCGTTTGGGGTGTTACACCCCCCTAATAAATGTTTTTGGTGATAAATAGTTGGGTACAGGTGCTTTCAGTCGGGCATGGTGAGGTGTCTGTCGAATTTCACTAGGAATATTTACACACACAGCCAAAAAAGCACACGCACTCTGCCTCTCTCTGTTTGGAGACTTCAAAAATGTTGGATATTTCACAAAATAATGTGTTTTCTCTCACTTTCTTCCCCTACCAAATCGAATTCCTCTTCCTTTCCACTGTCCCTCAGGCCCCTCTTGTGTGCCCTGCTTGTCGTATAATGTGTTTTTAAAATTATGTGCCAGCTTGATTGCCGGGTAATATGAAGATCATCCCCTAATCCTGCTGACCAAGCTACGCCCCTGCCGACCTCCATGCTGGGGAAGTTATTCTCAGCAGCACTGTCAGAGGTCCGCAGTGTATTTACCTTAATGCAGTTATCATTAAATAGTAAATACATTGTCCAGTGCCATTCACATTAATGACGGATGGGTGCTAAAAAAGGAGTACCCATGGTCATTATGGCCCTCATTCTGACCTTGGCGGTCGGCGGAGAGGCGGCGGTCGGACCGCGAACAGACCGGCGGTATTAAAAATGGCATTCTGACCGCGGCGGTCACCGCCGCGACCGACCGCCACTTCCCCACTCCGACAGCCACGGCGGTCATGACCGACGGGCTGGAGTCTGCGCACTCCGGTCCGGCGGTCGACCCAAGACCGCCAACGGTATCATGACCCTGCTTACCGCCGCGGTTTCTGGCGTTCGGGAACCGCCATGCGAACCATGGCGGTAGGCACTATCGGGGCCAGGGAATTCCTTCCCTGGCACTGATAGGGGTCTCCCCCACCCCCCACTGCCCCCCCGAGTCCTCCCCCCACACCCTCCACCCCCCTGCCACCCCCCAGAGGTGGTACGAACCCCCTCCCCACCCCCACCCCGACATGCACATACACGCACCCCGACATGCACACACCCCCAACATGCACATATACACAACGGGGACACATACCCGCACACATACATGCCGACATGCGCACCCGCCGAACTACACACATTGCCCATAGGCACAGCAGCACTCCCCGCCCGCATGCACGCACTCACACACCCCCTCTACACACTCACACGCACACCCCCATGCACGCACACATCACACAACACCCCCCCACCCCCTCCCCTCACGGACGATCAACTTACCTTGTGCGTTGGTCCTCCGGGAGGTGACAGGAGCCATGGGGAGGTGACCGCCAACAGAAGACCGCCAACAGAAGACCGCCACACAGAAATGTGGGTCGTAATTCTGTGGGCGGTGTTCTGCTGGCGTGGCGGTGGAGGTTGACCAGTCTCCACTTTCCCGCCGACCGCCAGTGTGGCTGCTGGCGGTTTTCCGGCGGAACGCTCCCAGCGGTCAGAATGCGCACAGCGGCATACCGCCGCGGTCGGCGGTCTTCACCGCGGCGGTAACTCGGCGGTCTTGCGAAAAGACCGCCAAGGTCAGAATGACCCCCTATGTGTTTTTCCATTGTGTATCTTACTTATATTAGATTTCATCACATAGATTTAAAATAAAGAGGTAGGTCATAGAGAAGCCGCAGTGCTTTGCTTTCCATCGGCCAGGCAGTGAGAGGTGGTTTGTCAGAGGAGCTCCGTGTCCTATCTCATTGTTTTCTATTTTAAATGGAGGTTGAGGGGCAGAGAAAGCATGGGGACAGTTTGAGTGCATTTACTGCACTCTGAATTTCAAAATGGCACTATAAATTCTGATCTAAGGGAGTCAGACTAAGTTAATTTTTTTCTTGCGCCGGGTAAAGGAATTTTCTGACAAAATATGTTATGCAATAAAAAACAAATGTGGCTATTGCAAAATCTGAAAAATAATCTGGTGGCGTGAAAAATAAGTATTGCACTAAAACAAGGGTCTCCAACCTTTTCTGTAGTGCGAGCTACTTCTGGTCAGTGAAAATCATCGTGAGCTACTGAAGGCCAAGACCAAACAGCGACAAAAACGACAATGTCAAATTCTTGAGCTAGAAGCTGAAACAGATTAAACTGAAATTAAACAAAGTGATATATACTAGATGACTAAACATGGCATAAAACAGAGATTCTTCAGCTGTCACTCCAGAAAAAATTACTGGAATCTGCTTATCCTTTGCCTGCACTGCAATCCAAGTTAAGATTTATGAGGATGGGGATAAAGCAGTGAAGCTGCTATACTGGCTGGCAAATCGAGACCAGGACTTCAGATTGCTCCACAGCATTCTTTCTCACGTGTCACAAGCTGTCACTGATTCCCATATAATTACTCGGGAATGTGCATGTTACTATGTGCTTCTCTATGCAGAGCAACCCTCGCCACTGGCTGAGCAATGCAACCCGATCACTGAAGGTCTGATAATGTTCAGGGTTCAGAGTAGTGATCAGATGACGATTCTCGTGAAAGCGCTGGCAAATAGGCTGATAGAAGCAATTAATACACTGATACACCTAAACCAAAATGGGTTTATGCCGGGCCGCAGCACCCTTAACTTCCTCAGACGCCTTAACACTACCGAGGCACTATCAGCCGCATGTAATGATAGGAGGGCCCTGGTACCTATTGATTTTAAAATGGCTTTTGATTTGGTCCAAAGGCCCTTCATGTTTTGGTTGCTGGAGTGTATGAATTTCGACCCCTTCTGTCAATCGGTTCTATTACTTTACTTTGATCTATGTGCATGGGTTAGGGCAGGGGTCTTCAAACTGGGAGTTGGGCACCCCTAGGGGGGCCTCAAGTGACCCAAGGGGGGGCGCCAGGCTATGGCCAAAAGAAGCATTACACAGATAAGTGTTTTGTCTTAAGCAGAAACGCGTTATTGCATTTTTAAAAAGGTAATAGTACTTCACTGCAATGTTTAAATATGTCTAAACATATTTAAACATTGTCAACTTTATAAAATATTTGTGAAAAATTTTGAGGGGTGGCCCAATGATTTTTATTTTTCAACTGTGGGGGGGGGGGTGCGCGGCATTAAACATTTTGGAGACCACTGGGTAAGGGTGAATGCTGAATTGTCTACCCCTTTCGATATCGAACTGGGCACACTACAGGTACGTACTTTGTCGCTGCTCATCTTTGCCTTGGTCATAGACCGCTAGCGAATTGCATTCAGCAAGATGCACAGCTATGTGGATTCCACTAAATGGGGTCTGTAAGGGTAGAATATCGTTATATGGTGACAACGTTTGAATAAATATGAGTGACCCACAAACGTTTATACCTTGATGCATATAAATGATCTGGATATACAGGGAAACCTCTCAATTGAAGGTTAATTGGTCCAAATCTGCATATACACCCTTAAACAAACGACATAAGGACAATGACAGACTTACAATTGGCTGACGATAATTCTGAGTATTAAGGCATGCACATATCAAGGCGTGGGACCTCAACATCACCCTCTTCCCATCCCTCGGTAGCCCAGGTACACCAGGACATGTGGAAAGGCCTCTCCTCATCACAGTAGAGGGGCCTTGTTCAAAATGTTTTCCCTTATCAGATTACTTTATGTCCTCCATATTTTCATTAAGAAATACCACTTAATTGTATTTGCTCATTACAATATGCAATAATGAGACTTTTGTGGAGCGGGGGGATGGGTGGGGGCTTTTGAATTTCATATCACAAGTCTATGTTGAATCCCCCTTACAATGTCAGGGGATAGGATAGCAGATATCAAATTGTATCATTGGGCTAGCCATATTGTGTTGATTAGGTTGTTTGGGGATGGTGCAGACCTTGCAATAGCCCAATAACTGGAGGTTCTGGAGAATCTTGGCACACTCAGGCCCATATTTATACTTTTTTAGCGCCGGGTTTGCGCCTCTTTTTGACAAAAAAACGGCGCACACTTACAAAATACAATTGTATTTTGCAAGTTTGCGCCGCTTTTGCGTCAAAAAATGACGCAAATGGGGCGCTAAAAAAGTATAAATATGGGCCTCAATCTGTTATACAGCCCCAGAAAACACGCCGATCTCGTGCCTGTCACCCAGACATCAATGTCGGACTGGAATCAAGTTTTGAAATGGATTAAATGGCAGAGGGTGCTTATGGAGGACACCCCACCGTGGAGCGGTACATGGCTGAAACACAAAGTGAATCTGCAGGGCTTAAGGACTTGGGATAACGTAAGTATCTCTAGGCTGGGCGATGTCTAGGAGGGAGGCAGCATGAGAGCATTTATGCACTCCACCGAAACTTATGATATGCTTAGAATGCCCTTGTACCATTTTATAAAAATCACGGATTAGAGACATACCAAAAACAACTGCAGGCGCCTACTGACTATAGCCAACTGGGGGCAAAAATCAGCATGGTACAGTTAGAGAGGAAGGAGATCTCAGAGGTGTACCACACTCTGGTCAATACTTGTGGTGACCAGGAGTTACCTACTCGCTAAAAGGGACATGGCACGTCATTGGAGGTCAGACAGCTCTCTCTCCATGACAGAATGGACAGATGGAATGGAACTATTGTGCCAGAAGCAGAACAATTTGTGTATGTCGAGGGCATGTCCCGGAAAACGTTGCGAAATAGGGAGCAACTGATGTTCAAACTCTTCTAATACTGATGTATGACATGCTTCTCTACATGATCAACATTTTGTGCACTGAAGCAGTTGAGGATGCTGTCTTGTTTTCAAGGTTTTATGTTCATACACATTAAAAAAG
Organism: Pleurodeles waltl; assembly: GCF_031143425.1. NCBI lineage: Eukaryota > Metazoa > Chordata > Amphibia > Caudata > Salamandridae > Pleurodeles > Pleurodeles waltl. Next base: position 700,695,650 of record NC_090440.1, read on the forward strand.
ACAAAAAGGTGTTATAAAAACGTTTATTAAGAAGTAAAGTCTATTTTTATGCATGCCAAGTATTTACTAAGGATGGAGACCAGTAAGTTCTTGTTATTCCTGAACTACTCCCGAGCATGGGCATAGGATGTTCTATGGACAACAGGAGTGGAGGCACTGAGTTACATACAATCATAGTTTATCCTATACCATTTTAGCATGGTCATTGTTATGCATACGTCCACAGGTTGCCTAGATTCACCAAATCTAACAGATCAGACTGTTGTGGTCTGTCTATTAGAAACAAGTCTAGGAGTACTGTTTTCTGTCACTGACAATGAGGTGTAAAGACACCTCGAAGACATACAGGGTGGCTGTGTGTGTGTCGCAGTGTTGATACACCATAAACGGCGCATTGAGAATAGTAAAGAACTATAGCCAGACCACATGAGACAGCAAGGAGGCAATAGGAGCGAAGGTTCCCGTGATGCTGTATCACTCTACCCTGATACTGGCTTTAACTGGTCACAGTGTGCAAGAGGTGACCAGTAGAGCTAAACACAGGTCTTCAAATACAACCTCCAGAACTGGCAACTATATTTCAGATAAGTTCTCAAGAATTTAACAATAAATGTCGCTAAGGCATGTAGGTGTGACCTCTACATGTTGTAACAACAATCCAAAGTAAGGCATTCAAACTGGACATAGGGCCTGATTACGACTTTTGCCGAGGGGATTACTCCGTCCCAAATGTGACGGATATCCCGCCTGCCGTATTACGAGTTCCATAGGATATAATGGACTCGTAATTCAGCGGGCGGGATATCCGTCACATTTGAGACAGAGTAACACCCTCCGCCAAGGTCATAATCAGGCCCATAGTGTTCCCAATGTGGCTCTAGGCATGTGACACAAACCTACAGTTGGCAACAAGAACTGGATACAATACTCCAGATTAGGCATCCAGAATTAGGAAGGTGGTCTCCTGAAGCTCATTCCTTGCTCCAGAGGAAGTCACCTAACCCGAACCGCATGCTCTGCATACGATTCCAAGAACTACACACTTTAAGGGAAAAGCGGTTCTCTAAAATAAGAACAGCACCTCCAGAACTGAATACAACATTCTAGTTGTGATCTCTAACCGTTTTTGCGATTCTCCAGGTGAGGCATCTTGAACAATACAAACACCGCTACAGCCCCTTGACAACACTCCATATAACGCCTCCAAAACTGGATGCAACACTGCAGGTGTTACCTCCAGTGCTAAAAATAATACTCTGGATGTAAGATGCAGAATTGGGCACAATATCATGGAGAAGCCTTTAGAAAGAGGCGCAGTTCACCATGTTAAGCCCCAAGAAATAGGCACAACAACTGGAATATGGTGGCCAGAACTGGACACAACCCTCCAAGATGGCATTCAGAAACAGAGTCACTACAGAAAAGTTGGGCTCCAGAAATTAGCAAAAATCCAAATGACGCCACAAAGACGCCTCACCTTCACTCAGTATGCCAGGTGAGGATCGCACAAGTGGACACCACGCTCCTGATGAACTCTCTACAGTCTACAACTCTCTACAGTCTACACCTATATACAACACTCCAGATCCATATGTGCTCAATGATTAAATACTATTCTTCTGATGTGTTTACTAGAAAGTGTGGCAAAATACCAGGTGTGAGAACTGAACACAATACATACTTGATACGCTGCTTCTGGCTGTCTCAATACTTCTGATGACCCCCTACAGAACTGGACAAAGTATGACAAAGATGGCCTCCTGAATAAGACACAACACTCCAGAATAGCCCCCCAGAACTAGGCATGGAAGTGACAAACTGCCTCACATATTCTGGCCTCAACAGTGTCTACCCTCCTGGAAAAGTAGGCTGCTGTTGATGAGCATGCTGTTGATGTGCTCCATGTTGCCTTCATCATCGGCATTGACATGAGTCAATTGAAAAATTAGTGTTTTGGTTTTTGGGGTCAGATTAGCAGCGCCTGAGGCGTGCCAGAGGCAAGCCCGTCTGCGCCCGTCCGCGCCTGGCCCGCGCCCAGTGTCACGACCCCTGGTCCCCAGCCCTCCCCTACCCCGCTGACCCACTATGACCCCACCACCCTCCACGCCCTCAACCCCGGGCGCTCCAACACCTGCTTCCAAGCCCACCCCAAGCGCACCCATGGACCCTTCGCCTGTAACTCCTGCAAACGCATCTTCCACCACGCAACTACCACGACCACCAGCCCACGCGCCATCAACCACCTCAAGTGCATCCTGGTCAACGCTCGCTCTGTCCACAAGCACGCCGTTGAACTCTGGGACCTCCTGGACTCCACAGCTCCGGACGTCGCCTTCATCACGGAAACCTGGATGAACGCCTCATCAGCTCCAGACATCGCCACTGCCATCCCCGAAGGCTACAAGATCTCCAGAAAAGACCGCACCAACAAAGTAGGAGGAGGTATCGCCATCGTCTTCAAAGACTCCATCAGCGTCACCACCTCCACCGAAGACACCCCTCTCGCCGCTGAACATCTGCATTTTCAAATTCGCACCGACCCCAGGACCACCCTCAGAGGATCCCTCGTCTACCGTCCCCCCGGACCGCGCGCTCCTTTCAGCGACGCTATCGCTGACTTCATCTCCCCGCACGCCCTCGCCTCGCCGGACTACATCCTCCTAGGCAACCTCAACTTCCATCTGGAACAGAACAACGACCCCAACACCACCGCCCTGCTCAACAACCTCGCCAACCTCGGCCTCAAGCAACTGGTGAACACCGCCACCCACATCGCCGGACACACGCTCGACCCTATCTTCTCCGCCAGCAAACACATCTTCTTCAGCCACACCTCCGCTCTACACTGGACCGACCACAGCTGTATCTACTTCACATTCCGACTCGAGACCCGCCACCTCCGCACTCAACTCATCCCTCGTCGACAGTGGAACAAGATCCCCGAAGAGCAACTCTTCTCCGCACTCGCCGCCAACCAACCCACCCTCACCACCGACCCCAACGACGCAGCCCTCAGCCTCACAAACTGGATCTCCAACTGCGCAGACAACCTTGCTCCCCTCAAACGCACGCATCGACAGACCAACGCCAAAAAACCTCTCTGGTTCTCTGACACCCTCAAAGAATCAAAGAAAACTTGTCACACCCTCGAGAAGGCCTGGCGCAAGGACCACACCGCTGACAACATGACTGCCCTCAAGAACGCTACCCGCGAACACCACCACCTGATCTGCGCTGCCAAAAGGAACTTTTTCACCGACAGACTGGACAAAAACAGCCACAACAGCAGAGAACTTTTCAGCATCGTCAAGGAGTTCTCCAACCCCAACGCCAACGCCGTCACGCCCTCACAGGATTTGTGCGAATCCCTCGCCACCTTCTTCCATCGCAAGATCAGCGACCTCCACGACAGCTTCGGACACCAGATCCAACCAAACATCACCGAACCCACACCCCCGGCCTTCACCCTCAACAACTGGACCCACATCAACACTGAAGAAACCAAATCCATCATGAACTCTATCCACTCCGGCGCCCCTTCGGACCCCTACCCTCACTTCATCTTTAATAAAGCCGACGACATCATCGCCCCGCACCTCCAGGCCGTCATCAACTCTTCTTTTTCTTCTGCTACCTTCCCCGAATGCTGGAAACACGCCGAAGTCAACGCCCTCCTAAAGAAACCCACGGCTGACCCGAGCGACCTGAAAAACGTCCGCCCCATCTCTCTCCTGCCTTTCCCAGCCAAGGTAATAGAGAAGACCGTCAACAAACAGTTGACCACCTTCCTGGAAAACAACAACCTGCTCGACCCTTCACAAACCGGATTCCGAACCAACCACAGCACGGAAACCGCCCTCATCTCAGTCACAGACGACATCAGAACCCTGATGGACAACGGTGAAACAGTCGCCCTCATCCTCCTCGACCTCTCGGCTGCCTTCGACACCGTCTGTCACCGCACCCTAATCACCCGCCTCCGCTCCACCGGGATCCAAGGCCAGGCCCTGGACTGGATCGCCTCCTTCCTCTCAAACCGTTCCCAAAGAGTTTACCTCCCACCGTTTCGCTCAGACCCCACCGAGATCATCTGCGGCGTACCTCAAGGCTCATCACTCAGTCCGACACTCTTCAATGTCTACATGAGCCCCCTCGCCAACATCGTACGCAAGCACGACATCATCATCACCTCCTACGCCGACGACACCCAACTTATACTCTCCCTCACCAAGGACCCCGCCAGCGCCAAGACCAACCTACAAGAGGGTATGAAGGACGTCGCAGATTGAATGAGGCTCAGCCGCCTAAAGCTGAACTCTGACAAAACGGAAGTCCTCATCCTCGGCAACACCCTGTCCGCCTGGGACGACTCCTGGTGGCCCACGGCCCTCGGCACCGCCCCCCACAGACCACGCCCGCAACCTCGGCTTCATCTTGGACCCCCTTCTCACCATGACCAAGCAAGTCAACGCCGTGTCCTCCGCCTGCTTCCTCACCCTTCGCATGCTCCGCAAGATCTTCCGCTGGATTCCCGCCGACACTAGAAAAACCGTGACCCATGCCCTCGTCACGAGCTGCCTGGACTACGGCAACACCCTCTACGCTGGGACCACCGCCAAACTCCAAAATCGCCTGCAACGCATTCAAAACGCCTCGGCCCACCTCATCCTCGATGTACCCCGCAACAGCCACATCTCTGCACACCTGAGACACCTGCATTGGCTCCCAGTCAGCAAAAGGATCACTTTTCGACTTCTCACCCACGCACACAAAGCCCTCTACAACAAGGGACCGGAATACCTCAACCGACGCCTCAGCTTCTACGTCCCCACCCGCCTCCTCCGTTCCTCTGGCCTCGCGCTCGCTGCCATCCCTCGCATCCGCCGCTCCACGGCGGGTGGGAGGTCTTTCTCCTTCCTGGCAGCCAAGACCTGGAACTCCCTCCCCACCAGCCTCAGGACCACCCAGGACCACTACGCATTCCAGAGACTCCTAAAAACCTGGCTTTTCGAGCAGCAGTAACCCCCCCCCTTTCCCCTAGTGCCTTGAGACCCGCACGGGTGAGTAGCGCGCTTTATAAATGTTAATGATTTGATTTGAGCTAGTCCGTATAATTGCACGAGTTCTGCATATTTTGAGCTTATTTAGGAAGTAATTTTTCTTGTTCTTGCAGCTGGCTAGATAGTTGGTGGTGCTGCATTCCCATACCCTGCTCAGAAAGGATGGTGCAACACAGGAGATACCACATCTGTACAGCATGTTACTGTTCCATGTGCGGGTCAATGATCTTTGTACCGAACCTGTTCGTGCTTGTGTGAAGCAAGCATGCACTGCTACTGCATACAGTGTATTAGGGATTATTATTTCTACCTTTAGTACAAATAGCTCTACCATACTAGAAATAGCATTTTACTACTGCTGGTAATACCTCTACTAGTGGTAGCATTAAGCCCTGTATTATTAGCAGTACTATGTGTGCACTGCCTCATGACAGCTATTAATATTATCACTTCCTCTACTAAGTTTCCTCCTCCTACTAAAAGTAGTAATTTGGTGGATGCTACTTGAAGTATATCTTTATATGTCCCTACTATTACTGTTGCTACTGGCAGCAATAGTGTGACGGTTACTAGTACCAATTACTACTGCTATTAGTAATACTCCATACTATATATTAGTAACTGCTACTACTAGCAGTGGTAATTATAAAGGAAAATGAATTGCCGTAATTGGTATCCATACTGATAGAAGCAGTACTCCTAGAGTTCTCAATTATGGAGGTATTAATCTCTTCAGTAATAGTAATATACATGGGTAGGAGTTGTAGATAGATCCATGCTAGCAGTGTATGGGTTAGGTAGGCAGGGTTTCCATCTAAGTTTGTCTATGGATGTCAAGGCAGTCTCAAACGTCAGACTAACCTGTGCACTGGTTTGGTGTATCCAATTTAAGGATCTATTGGAAGGGCGGGCTGGATTAGCACGTAAATAAAAGTGTATTTGTGAAAAAAGAAATTTAACCTTTTGCGTTTCACAAATGCACGATTCCTTTTAAAGACTAGTTCCAGTAAGAAGTTAGTTTCTCTAAGGGACGTGAAACAAATACAGTCGGCTTTGCAAAAAGCTTGCTATGTGTGCTGACATCAATATTATCACGATAGTGTATGTCAGTTGAACATGAACAGCCAATACAAGCTTGCATTTTACGTAGATTTGGGTGATTTCAAGCCATCTACACTTTTTACTTGTAGTGTGGAGGAGATAAGTCTCAAAAAGAAAAAACACTTCATATTGTGGGAGAGATGGAGAGTTGAGGCACTGAAACACTTATAAAACCCCCAACTCATGTGAATATTTATTATCCCTTTAGTTTGCTTTAGTGCCTCTTTCATGTAATTTTGCCTGTACTCTTGCGAAGAGCTATACAAAATACCAGTCCCATGTGATATTTACCTGAAGCCACTCACGTTCGATTAGGGCCTGGAATCCCGCAATGGTCCTGCACTCGGGGTCAATGATGAGTTGGGCAAGAGAGGTCACCAGTAGGGTAGTGTCCATGCCTTCTGTTCCATGCACCAGGACATAAGCCTCCTCCCTGGAATCAATAGAGAGAAACAGCAGGTTGTGTAGGTGAGAAAGAAAGACCCTTAGGTACTTTTGTAAGGCACCCATTCCAAGGCAGACAAGGCTCCAACAGAAAGACAAATTTAACCCACCCAAGTTGTGTCACAATCTCCCACGGACCGCATTCCACACATCTACACAAGCTTTCTGAGATATAAACTGATATAAAAGAGACTTGCTTCCAAACTCACAGTGGTAGTGTTCTAATAGTTTGAAGTAAATTCTCATACTTGGTTGACTCCATACTTTGCATTCTGCAATATTAGTATAATTTTGACATGTAGCCAGGCCAAACCTATAGGCAAGTCCACTCCAATCGCAGATGCATGGCACTTCCATAACATCAAATTATTTCTACATGTAGTGTTTCATGTGACCGTTCAAGGAGAGAGAACTTGAGCCACTGTCACCCAAATTCAAAAGGTGACCCATCACTTTTCCTTAGTATGAGGAAAACAGTTGATCATCTTCAAAGATTTATTTCAAAGGGGAATGGAAAGGGCAATCTTTTGACAGCAACTCAGTGGGAAACCAATGATCTATTATTACACTCTGACAGCCACTTTTTCAGGTAGCAAATGGACAGGGTGGAAGAAATGGGCTTGGCCAAGCCCAGTTTGAATTAGCGAATCAGTATGCCTCGCTCCAGAGGAACACCTTCTGGCCTTACTCTTGAAATCCTTCCTGTTAAGAGTTCATACAAGCCCAGGACAGAGAGGACTAACACCAACAAAAGGTCATGGATGTTGAAACATACGTTCCCAGTAAAAACATTATAAGATGAATATTTAAGGAAGCGCAGAAGGAAAAGACTTCTAAACGTCTTGAAGTCACATTTGTGTTTTTTCTTTAAGCACGTTTAAAGACTAATGGCCTCCATTACAGGATAGTAGTAGGACATCTGCCATAAACTGTTGTATCTTCTCTTCCCCATCCCTTGTTTCCCTAGCCTCATTTAAAGTGCTAGAAAAGACAGTATTCCCAATGATGACTTAGCCAGTCACCTGCAGAGTCATCTGAAAAACACTTGCAGTAGACCAGACCCGAGAAAGAATGGTGTCAGATATTTCACCCTCAATAGTACACCTCCACCCTCTGATACCACTACTGACAGCATCCTGTCGGTGTAGGTCCCCCATGGCAGTCCCAGAAAGAAAAAATCCATAAATTCCTCCTTCATGCTGTTAACAAAATAATCCAATTGCCTGAAACTCATTTACAAAAACAGACCTCTGCCTTGGGAGGGTCTGTCTTTAAAAATAATTCAGGTGACAAAATGCCTGTCGTGCCAGCATGGAAAATCTGCCACCACTTGTTTTTATGACCAACCCAGTGTGGCTTCCAATGTGAAGATGTATGCCACTTCCGGTGCAAAATATCTGCCACACTTCAATCACCATTAAATTCAATGGGTCGACTGTTGCTGGACCTCTGCCACACCATCCGTATAGTGGCCAGTCCATGGCCCCAAAATACTGTTTTGCCTGATCCCATCTACTCTGCCATTCAAATTGAGATGCTTAAAAAGCCACAGAAACTAGACAAATAGGTTGGTATAGGTTAACAAATAGTTTGGTATTGGTCTCCTTATAGAGGTTGGTAACATTTGCCATACAGTGGGTCATTGATCGCTATTTTGGAATTCAGTACTGTCTATCTACAATCACTCTATTTCTCTGCGATTACATTTTACTGGATATGTTATGTCTATACTTAGATTTGTCCCAGATGTGCCTGTTTCCTGATTTACAATTTTTCAAGTAAATTATGCAGGGAGGATGAGGTCAATCTACATTTACTTGTGGATCGTCTTCATGTGGCAGGTTTCACGTGTTCTCTGCGGAATAAACCTAAACTAAGGCAGGTACCATCATTTTTCGATTATGGAATATTTTTGTAATGTGAGGTGCTCATCCTAAAGGGCATCTTGGTGCAAGGAACCACTGACAACACAACCATCTATTAAAGAGAAGCAATTGCCGGAACAGCAATGTTTTCAGTGTCTTCCAATATGAGAGAGTATGAGAGACATGAACCTACAGATTGTATTCCTAGCAGTAATGCGTTTAATAGTTTGGGACCCAGGAATGAAAGGGAACGACCCATTGCCCTGTCTCTCTTTATACAATGGATTGCGAGGAAATGTGAGAACCAGACCACATGTTTGTCATCATGGTATAAGGCCTGAAGTGAGATGCCAAAAGAGAGTGTAAAAGACCATACCAAATTCCATGCGTAAGGCACACAGCTCTGAACCATATCTGTTGTTTTACTAGTAACCAATGAAGTTCAATGCATGCCTATGTGACCCACACAACTTTCTTTCACCCATAGGCTACTCTCACAGCTATATTTTGGAACTTTTTGTAGCTGACTCTGAGTGGGAAGAGTCTGGGAGATCAGAAGAAGGTTTCAATAATCAATCCTATAGAGGTCAGTGGCCGATATGACCTGATTGGGCAGTTGCAGGATGGAGAGAACCTCCTGGTCATTTTTAATTTGTAAGAAACCAGAAAAGGTGACAATCTTGATCTGAGATCGCATAAAAAGAAGCAGGGGTCAAGACAGACCCCTAATTATTTCACCTTAGTGGGACTTTCTATTTTAGTAACTCTTGCCACCTCTCACAATGACTGCCCACTGCTAGTGTTTCTATCTTGCTGGCATTAAGCTACAAAAAATTAGGATCCATCCACCCTGAACTGATAAGAGGCAGGATGTACGATAATAATGGTTGTAACTATGATCAAGACGTACTATAAGCTGAGTATCGTTAGTGTCGGAGATGGACACTCACCCAAACGACCTTATGAGGGTTGAACAGTGGATGAATGTAAACGTTGAATATTACAGGGCAAACTGAGTCGCCTTCCAGGACTCCACATATTACTCCTTGCTTAGGGGACTGATATGTGATAAGTCAAACTGTGACATGTCATAAAGGAGTCAAACCATGCCAACACCCTTACAGCTGAGCTCCTTGATTATCTTAACTTTATCACTTCCTGGGTGGTATGGAGTCAGCGTGGAGCTGCATGACGCTACCTAGTGACCCAGGGGAGCACAGCTACAACATTCTCTGTATCGAGTCTGGTGCCAGGGCAATAATCTATGGGGAATCTGCACCAGAATATCCACCAGAAAGAGCATTACTGCAGGTAAGTAACTTGTTCGACTATGCCCAGCCTGTGAGTGTTATTTGGACCATGAAGGAAAACAACTACATAGACTGGTTCTTACCTCTCCATGCACTGTGCTGCCAGGCAGGCAGTGCTGAGTGCCTCCTTCACATATGAGAGCCATTTGCAGCTCTCCAGCTTGCTGAGCCAGCGGTCCACGGTGAGTGTTGGGTCATTGCAGGCCTCCATCAGCCGGATGAAGCTCTCCAGCAGTGGACGGCCTCTGTGGGATGAGAGAGGGGCAGTCACCGTCGACCAACTTTGCACAGTGTATGTGCACTATTATGTACACAAGGCTACAAAGCCTAGCGTTACCTAATGTATAAACAGTACCCATATCATAAAAAGAAATATGTTGTTAACAAAGAATTATGTACACTATTGTTGGTGTGTTTGAATGTATTGTGCTTTAGAATGGATTGCCGAACATCAGTGTGCATTCTGTTAAGCTGATGAGTGTTTTTATGCTGTGTCCAAGAAGTGCCTCAGGGATCTGTTTTGTCAGGCTTCATGATGTTCTGCACAGCATTTGTAAGAAATTGGATTATTAATTTTGGTGCATGACTACCAAGGAATAATTCCAACCCTAGTCAGGATGAAACTCAAAGTAACTAACTTAACCTGGGCTACACCCCCGGTAGCTATGGCAAGGAGCAGACAGGCTTAACTTAAGACAATGTGTAAAGTATTTATGTAGTACTAAAATAGTAATGAAGTCAAAATCCAAACCAATAAAAATCCCAACCCAAATTTAAAAAACAGACTAAAGTTTAATGTACAAATTGACCCAGAATGACAACCACTCAATAAGCCGAACCAGAGACATACATTTTAAACATTTTAAATGGAACAGTGCCAAGATGCACAAAGTACCAATGCTAGAAAATGGTGACAGTAGGCTGGGACCTGGGTTCAATTTCAGGCTGGCCGTGATGGAGCTTTGGTCCTATGCACCAACCAGATTCATCCTGTTGAAGATTTTACCTTCTGACTTAGGGCCTGATTTAAATATTGGCGGATGGGTTACTCCATCTCAACGGTGATGGATATCCCATCCGCTGAAATCTAAATCCCATAGGAAATAATGGGATTTAGATTTCAGCGGCTGGGCAATCAGTCACACCTGTCAGGGAGTAATCCCTCCGCCAATATCTAAAGCAGGTCCTTTGTCCTTTAAAACCAATCCACCACAGGAGAACACTTCTAAAGCTCCCCTCCCCATCCCCCAGGACCCCAAGGGAAGCATTTAGAGACTGTCTGGAAAAAGCCAACAGCAGGGTCAAGTTGCCACTTGTCAGCTTAGCGGTTTCAGGAAAGACCTGTTGTAGCTTGTTGTATTCCTGGAGCTTCAACAGGACTTTTGGAGGCCACTTCTTTGTCTTAGGTACAAGAGGGAGAGCAGACCCAGTCCTAAGGAACTCCTCCCATGTCCTTTCTCCAACTCAGAAGTGTTCTGAATTGGATTCCTGGAGGTGCCACATGTATGCCTGGTACAAGCAAGTGGGTGGGAATTACTTCTGGGTACACCCTAACCAATAGGGTAAATGTGTCTGGGACCAACCCTACCACTTTTGACTTTTTCAAGATGGGGAAAGTCTTCAGACAGACTCAGCTGGGGCTCTGAGGCCTGGGGTGTGTGAGTGGGGAGTGTGTTATGGTACTCCTAGTGTCATCCCACATCCAACACTAAAACCCAGTTTAAGGCAGCCACTGTGCCCCCACAACAAACCCAGAAACAGAAGACTGGTAGGATAAATGTAGGATTCTTCAGCAACACGAAAGTGGATACTTTCCTTTCAAGTGTGCCCCAAGTGTTATATGTAAGACCCAGTGATAAAGGGGTGACTTACTAATATTCAAAAGTGAGGTTTTGATCTGTCAAGTTTGACAGGTTGAATTGCAATATTTTACACTGCTACAATGAGACTACAATGATAGGTGTGATGCCATGTTTGTGTTGCCACCTTTGTGGGTGGCACAACAGGTGTTGCAGTCCACTAGTGACATTTATGTTACAGGCCCTGGGTACACTTTGTACTATATACTAGGGATTTATAGGTAAGCTAAATAAGCCAGTTAGGAGTGTCACTATGTTGAAAAAAATTAGCACATGCACTTTACCTCTTGTTAACAGAGGTAAGGTGCACAGAGTCCTACAGCCAGCAAAAACAGTTAAGGCAAAACTTTGGGGGTACACCACACAAAAATGTTAATTTCCTACAGTATTCTACTAGAATATGGAGTTTGAAATATTGTGTTACAAAAATATAGTTGCCAGTATATTGACTACATAAATATCATGAAGGTAAGTATATAGGTTTACTATGTTACTTCACATTTGAGTTACGTATTTTCAAGGCACAGAGATGTGGAGCTGAGAAAGGTGAATATGTATACTTATGTATATCCTGGCTGTCATGATGCTTTGGTTATTCACAGTCTGGCTATCAGATTTTTGTATCACAAATATTTTGTTCCTGTTACTCCTACACACAACTGATATTCTTTTGGGTGCTACAGTGGTGGGATACAGAATGTTATGCCATAGGTTTAGTGTTCCTCTGGGATCCAGTTCTGTAGTGGGTTCTATCAGAAAACATTATCATTCTTTATAGCTGTTATACCATGGTGCCACGGGGCTGTGATGCTGTTAATCAGGAGGCCATGGTATGCAGGTGTTAGGTAAATGATGCATTTCTTTCGGTGTGCTTACCTTTCCAGAGGTCGGTGCAGCCTCTTCCACTGTGGATAGTTAGCTTTGGACTCAAATCCGCCTCCCATCATGCGAACCTGCTTGGCTGCCTGGGCAGAGCGCGTGTCGATGACGAAGCCTCTGTCCCCTCCCTCCAGCACTGCACTCAGCAGCATCTCATCCTCAGGGCAGCGCTTCCCGTTTGGGCCGGTCAGAGGCTGGGAGCTACGGAGCATCACCTGTGAGACACAGGAAACAGCAGCGCTGATTAATTGATTAATCTCAGAACCTTTCATGGTCATTAACTTCCCCCTGCATTAATTAATGGCATCTGACTGCTAATCAGCACCCCTCATTGGGTTTGAACACTGCAGGCTCTTTGGAGTGTGGAAGTGATTCGCAGGGTCACTTATACCTGTTTTTACTTTTTTAATAGTATATATATATCTGTATATATATATATATATATATACATATATCGTAGCAAAACAAACAAACGCCGCAGAACCAAGCCGCCTCAGCGGCAGGGGTGCGTGTAAGCGGGTGCAGCTATCCAAATCCAAGTCTATGAGAACGCCTGCAAACAGACTAACACGTGCACTCAATGATCCTTTAATGAAGTTTATTAAAAAATCCAGCCCCTGCGACGCCTTTCGGCACTAAGCCTTGTTCACGCACGGGGGAAAGTGCTTCAAAACACCATTAAAGATCAGGTGAATCTACACACCCAAGTAACATAGTAAAAGGACTTGCAGCACAATAAAAAGCACATGTTGGACTGGTAAAGTTGATGAAGCAGAAAATGAAGGTTTTGATTTATTAACGCATAAACGTAGTGTGAAACAATCATGTGTGATATTAACCGAACTAATAAAGATTGTACGGGGACAAAATGTGCCCTCAGAATAGTTTGCCATCATTTATACGCGTGCTTTATATAACGTGGTGTACTAGAATTGCACTAATCCGACATAATCATAAACGTGTGCTACGATTTGCTTATTTGAAATGCCTTAGCTTAGCATTACTTTAGCGGAGGCTTTGGCCTAGTTGCCTGGTCTCACGGTTTAGATGTTTGTATTTTTCCACTGTGCTATTAAACGTGTATTTCTGCTTGAAGCTGTATTTTTCCACAGAAACTGTTCACGTGCTTATCTTAAAGTTAGTGCCAGCCTGGCATATTTTCTCTTTAATTCAAGGTCGACTTGCAGGTGCGGACAATGGAGGCTCTGAGAGTAAGCTAATCGAGAGACAATGTTGCAAATTACGTACCCATCTCCAAGGATAATGTATGCTTAAGTAAAAGCTTGAGAACTGTCGTTTTTGATTGGTCAAGTTGAAGCTAACCTATGAACCCACCAATGGAGACCCTACTGGACTTGAACTGTTGTCTATAAAACCCAGGTGCACGAGAGGAAAGCTCTCTCTCTCTATCTTCGGACATCCCGCCATTTTGACTTCGTAGCTACTATGGCCCATTTTGCTGCGACGCCATTTTGAGAGACTTTGATGCTTTCTCTAATCGAGAGAAAGAGACCTTAATGATTCTTGCCCTAGAGACTTTAACTTTGATTTGCCCCTTTGCATGAAGTAGTAATCTTATCTTGCCGCCGTGAGGCAATTGCCCCGTTCACCCCTGCCCCTTTGTCCCGGCCCTATGCTGATCGAGAAACGATACCTGTGAGACGAAGAATTCATTGATTGCTGATCGGAATTGGTAATTATGAAAGGAAATTGTAAAATTGCATTGTGTTTCTTTTAGGTAACCAACTGCTGATTTTGATAGAGACCCTAGCTAGGAGTTTTCTAAATTGATGTTGCCAAATTGTTTTTGCATGAAGTCCCACATGCTGATGCTAATTTGAGGTTAGACGAGGATTCCATATGTCGCACGATGCAATTTGAGATATTGTTATGCTGACTAAATGTATGCCATTAGTTCATTACAGATTATCGTATTAGTGCTTTGCATTGCCATTATCGAATGCCTTGTGATTCAAATGCTACATAGATTACACTTGTTTCGACGATATGGACAGCTATTAATGTTCATTTATGTTTATCATTTGGTGTTGAGACACATTTATATTGTGCTAGCTTTGTTAATATAGGGAAATAAATTCACTAACTTTGCAATAAACTGGTGTGGTTATTCCTGACTGAAAGGTCAGGGTTCGCCGAAATGTATTCTGGATTAATTGTTAAGTGTTATGTTGTTCAAGGTGTTGCTTATGTTCGTTATTGATTATCGATTTGATGTGATTGATCGATTAAGAGTACAGAGAGTTCCCACTTAGTCAAAAGATTCATCGACCTAGAGAGCGTCCGAACGCAGGTAAATTGTTACCACGTTCCGCTCTATCAGTAGATGGTAGCAGAGGACGGTTTCGTCTTTTGGGACCCTGTACCATTAGAGTACATGGTGTCGAATTAACGGTTACGCATTTTGAGGCCTCATTCGAGAAGTTGAATTAGATTTTTCTTGGATGAAAATAATTGACAAGATGATGATGGGCTAGGTCCACCGCGACTTTCCCGGGATCTCGGAGCTTGCGAATGGAGAGAACGGAGATGTGGAAACAGCGTTGGCGGTACTAGTGATGGTATGAGTGAAGTTAGGGTTTTGCGCTTGCACAGCTTATTGCCGCAGAGTGTGTGAAAAGCTTGCGAGGGTTTTCTTTTAAGGATAGCGGAGGTGCGACTCCGAGTGTAGAACTAAGAAGTCGTCGAACTTCATAGAGATAGCGGAGGTGCGGCTCCGAGTGTGAGAGTAGGGAAGTCGTCGAACTTCATGTGCATCTGGCGCTTTGTGCATAAAAAGGTCCACGTGGTTGTTGTTGTTGAGACGGGCCCTGCGAGGTCAAGGGACTCCGGAGTATGTTGATCCATGTTGTGGTCTGGGCGGTTTAGTAGGTTGATCGGGCGTGGTCAACGAGTGGGTACGTGTGTTAGGGAGTGAAAGAAACTTCGACTTCGGGCTTTGACAAGATTCTAAGTGCACTAGAACAGATCATTGACAAGTTGAGAGTAGGTCTGCGGGTCAGATCTGCTTGAGAGTGTGGGGACTGAGAAAGACGGAATAGCGGCCGAGGCTGGTGAAAGAGATCGAATAGTGGCCGAGGTTAGTGAAAAGTCCCTAAGGTCCTGAAGCGATTGTGTTACCCTTCCTGTAGTAAACCGACAGATCTGTTTTAGTTTTTGGTAGCTCGCGATACATGCAAAAAGTTGTTACGGGAGGAACTGAGTGAAGGAGGACTAGCCGCGAGGCTTTGTCAGCCGCAGTGTGTGTGAGTGTGACGTCACTAAGAGCCGCGCTGGGATAGGTTGGTTGGAGAGAAGGGTCGCGCACGGATTGGACGCAGTCCGTGGGACTCGATTGGAAGGGGAAAGGCAGGTGAAGAGTATTCCGGGAATTAAAGTCACCTATTGATTACAAATCTTGTGGAATAACAGTGATCTATTGATTATAAAATTTGTGAATTAAAAGACGAGAAAATGAAATTCCTTAAAGCATTCAGGAGCGCGATGAAGGGAGAGTCTTACATCAAAGCGAGCGTAGGAGAGGAGACGCCGCCCGAGGGCACACCAGCTTACATTGTAATGGAGGAAAAAGGGGTAGCTCCGTGTCTTTGGCTAAAGCAATGGCACAAGTGGACAGAGAAACATGGGAGCGTAGCATTCCCGATACATGGGACATTCAATATAAGGGTCCTAGAAAATTTGAGATTCACGATGTATGACATGAAGGTGCCTCCAAGGCCAGCACAGTTTGAGGCTCTAGCAATCTGGGAACTCATGGCTAGACAGCAACAGAAAAACAAGTTTGAAACAAGGATGAGGAAGGTAGAAAAGACACTAGCGGATGCTAGGTGGGATAATGCGCAGAAGGTGTGGAGGTCAGATGTATTGCAGGGAATAAAATTGTTCCCCGCAATTACTAAGGATGAAGAGGAGACAGGTAAGAAAGCTACCTGTAAGACAGACAGGAAGTGTTCCAAGGACAGAGAGGACGAGGAAAAGTTGAGAAGAGAAGAGGAGTTAGAGGATGAGGAGTTGATAATGCAATTGCTGAACGACCGTCCACCACCTTATGCAGAGAATGGACAAGGTCCAAGTACCAGTTCTGCCCCTCCGGCATCGGTACAGAACAGTGAAACGCAGAGTCCAGGAGCACCATCGGGATCTAAGGACCCGAGTTTACTGCTCACCCCGCAGATACCGCAGGTCAGGAGAATGTATCCAGATGTGCCCGTGTTGAAACCAGCAGAACATTATCAGCCGCAGATGCCAGGGTACTACAGCAGTGACAACAATGGAGGGATGATTCTCGATCCAACCGTAGGGGGCGTACAGAATGGTTACAACCCAACAATGGCACAAGCTGAATCAACTCAGTTTATGATGCCTCAAAAGCAGATGCAGGGAGGAAATGTTCATGCTCAAATGACGGGGAGTCAGATGGGCATGCCGGCAATGATGGCCCATAATATGGGGATGAACATGCCTCAGAATATGGGAAATGGACAGAATCCAGATGCAATATCACTGCCCATTACCGTAGGTCCAGTGGTACCTTTGTATAGTCAGCCTAACTTAGGTATGAGCAGTCAGGGACCAATGCTGCAGAATGGGACAGAAAGAAGGTGCATAGAAAACACTCCAGGGATAACCCCGATAGCGACTCAGCCAACTGGGTCTGGGTCCTTGATGGAGTTTAGTCCCGTATGCGCTCAGTCAACACTGGTGAGGTCGAGCCCCCCACTGATAATACCATTAACATCGAACACTGAAAAGTTGCCGCAACCATCGATGGCAGTCAATGTGAATGCTACCCTGA
The DNA here is from genome assembly GCF_031143425.1 of Pleurodeles waltl. Lineage (NCBI taxonomy): Eukaryota > Metazoa > Chordata > Amphibia > Caudata > Salamandridae > Pleurodeles > Pleurodeles waltl. The sequence continues at coordinate 700,712,981 of NC_090440.1, forward strand.
TGGGAGTAAATGCGCAACAGTTGACACAGTGGTTCAACAGTCTAAATTCCACACAAAGTTCAGACAGTGGGAAGGGAGACGATTACTTGAGCAGGATGAGGCTGAACATGGAAGCACAAGAATTGGTGGAAGGGAATATGGGTGTGAACAGGTTAGAATCCTACACGGAAGAGGAGTTGAGGTATCTATGTCCAAAGATCACGAAAGAAGTAAACAAGGTGCATAAAAGTTTACAGGAAGTAGCAGACAGGAACGGGATTGACATAGGCAAGACGAAACACTTGAGCAGGAGCTATAGGTTGGACTTTGGGACTACAGATTTTGAACACATGAGATCAGCAGGCATGAAGGCACACCTTAGAGAATTGTTGCAGAGTGCACAAGTGTGGAGGTGCTTAGACAAGTGGGAAAGCAGATGGGGAAAAAGGAAGGATAAGAGGAGGGACAGTGCCACAGAGCACAATGAGAAAAGACCGCAGAGCAGCGAGACCGTAACCATGTTACCAATGAGGGAGACAGCAGGGGGAAAATTAGTACATGTACCATGGCACAGGAGCGATATTCAGTCTTTTACGAATGATTTTCCCATACTGAGGGAGAAGCCGATCGAATGGTATCAACAGACTGATAGGTTTGTGAAGCTTGCCAAATGTCTCTGGGAAGACCTGAACACTTTATTCGAGATTGTGGTTCCGGCAGATTTGTGGGAGGATTGCAAAAGAGCTGTAGGTTGGCCGACAAGTGAACCAGAGAGAGACAGAGAGACGGGTGCACCATCACCTATGGTGATGTGTCTGTACTATAAGGTGATTGAGCATTTGAAGACGAAGGTTGCCGCGAAAAATGTGGATTGGCAGAAAATTGATCGAACTGCCCAAGAGGCTAAAGAATCGATTCATAGTTACTATGAAAGGTTGTTGAAGGCGTTCAAGAATTACAGTGGCACGGAAGCAATCGAGGCGAAAGATATGCTTCATTTTGTGTTCAGATTTGTGGAAGGGCTGAGACCAGAGATAAGTCAGATGATAAAGTCGCATTTGATCTGCTGGCAGTCGAAACCGATTGATGAAGTCTTGACTTATGCGAAATACTGTAGCGATGAAATTGAGGTGAAACAGAAAAAGCTGAAAGAGAAGGTGATGATGATGCAGCTTAAGGCGGCTCAGACAGGCTTGCAAGGTCTGCAAGGACTGCAAGGGTTGCCAGGGATGCAAGGGTTCCAACAGCAGGTACCGCAACCGCAGCCGCAGTTGCAGGGAAACATGGCGTTTCAGCAACAGCAGCCGCAGTTGCAAGGAAACATGGCATTTCAGCCACAGGCCAGAGGCAGAGGTAGAGGAGGTTTTGTGAATAATGGTCCGGATTTGAACACTGTTGTGACAGGTGTGCAGGCAATGAAGAAAGTGATGCCGTGTCACGCGTGCGGAAACGTAGGTCATTGGAAACGCGAGTGTCCGATGGTGGTGCAGGAAGGTGCGGGTGCAGGTGTAGGTGTTGGTCAGCAAAACAATGATGTCAATGCATTTCAGACAATGAGAGGACCGAAAATGAGAGGTCCAAACGCAAATTTTCAGACTATAAATCAATTGCAGGGATTACAACCTATGCAGCCGCAGCAGATGCAGATGCCCCGTGTGCAGATGACGCAGATGCAGCCGATGCAACAGCAGTTACCTTTGGTACCTAATCAGCAAATGCAAATACCCTTGGCACCAATGAGTCAGCAGCAAGTGATGGTTCCTCCACAGGTAACGGGTCAGGTAATGAGTACAAACGGCACAGTACAACAGTTCCCATTACACAGTGAGAGTGGAATAAACAACGTATGGGAGAGTGAAAGTTCAGGAGAAGAAGGAGGCTGTGTGCTTGCGGCATCCTTGGAAGTCGATCAAAGGGGTCCGTACGTAGAGGGAAGAGTAATGGGTCATCGTGTTTCATTCTTGGTTGACACGGGAGCCACACGTTCAACTGTTAAGAGCAGTGAAGTACCAAATTTGCCACTCTCAGGGAGGACAGTTCAAGTGGTGGGAGTAGCAAACAGACATCTGACGAACCCAATAACAGATCCGGTACCAGTCAACATTGGTAACTATCAAGGGGTACATCAGTTTGTGGTGTGTGACTCAAGCCCGATAGCACTGTTAGGAAGAGACCTATTGTGTAAATTGGGTTGCTCGATCATGTGTTCAAACGAAGGAATAACAATAGAGACGAGCAATGATGGGGAAGACGAGGACAGTGTAGAGGGGGATGAGATAGAAACAGTCGACAAAGAGTATCCTCTGATTTGTCTTTTGCCGATGATAACTGAAGAAGATATCCCAGCAGAATTACGGGAGACAGTCGGAAAGGAAGTGTGGGACATGACAGGGAAAGAGGTGGGATTGATGAAAGGAGTAGAACCAGTAAAAGTGATGGTAAAGCCCAATGCGATCTTTCCCCAGACCCCACAATACCACATGCCACAAGATACCCTCATGAAAGTTGCCCAACTTATTGACGAATTCGTGAAGCAGGGAGTACTGAAAGAAGTGTTAAGCAGCCCATGTAATTCACCGATAATGGGACTAATAAAGCCAAGTGGGAAAGTCCGACTCGTGCAGGATTTGAGGAAAATAAATGACATCATAATCAAGTGCTGCCCTGTCGTACCGAATCCGGCTGTGATAATGTTTCAGATCCCTTGCGAAGCTGAGTGGTTCTCAGTCATCGATTTGTCACAAGCATTCTTTTCTGTGCCTCTTCATGAGGACAGCCAATTCCTCTTTTGTTTCAAATTCCTAGACAGAGTATACAGTTGGTGTCGAATTCCTCAAGGGTTCTCTGAGTCACCGTCGATATTCAATCAGGTTCTAAAGAAAGACTTGGAAGAGTTAGAGTTGCCATTCGAGTCAACCTTAGTACAGTACATTGACGACTTACTGGTTGCATCAAAGACAGAAAGTGGCTGCACAGCCGATACCATTGCTCTGTTGAACCATTTGGGAGGGAATGGACACAAGGTGTCTCCTTCCAAACTGCAGTTCTGTCAGAAGAAAGTGAAATACTTGGGTCACCAGATAGAGAAAGGATCACGGAGAATAATGAAGGAAAGAATTACAAGTGTACTTCAAATGAGTCCACCAAAGACAAGGAAGGAGGTGAGGAAGTTTTTGGGAATGGTGGGATATTGTCGCCAGTGGATTCCCAACTTCTCGACTCTAGCGAAGCCTTTGCTGAAATTGACCCAGAAGGATGCCTTGGATCAGATCGAACTGAAAGGGGATGAGATGGATGCTTTTGTTGAATTAAAGGAATGCATGTGCAGGGCTCCAGCTTTAGGTATGCCTGATTACACAAAGCCTTTCACATTGTTTTGCCATGAGCGTGATGCATGTTCTTTGTCTGTCTTCACTCAAGCCCATGGTGGCGTAAACAGACCAGTAGCGTATTTTTCAGCTACTTTGGATCCGGTTGCAGCAGCACTCCCAGGGTGTTTGCGCGCCGTAGCAGCAGTTGGTATCAGCCTCACTCAGAGTGAAGGAATAGTGATGGGACACCCAGTAACAGTCATGGTCCCTCACTCAGTTGAGATACTTTTGACCCGCTCCCGAACGCAGCACATGACTGGAGCAAGACTCACAAGGTATGAAACGACTATTCTGGGCTCACCGAATGTGCAGCTGAAAAGGTGCACCACGTTGAATCCAGCTACCTTGCTTCCTGGAGAAAATGCTGAAATTGAGAACGCTGAAGACGTCGAGCATGACTGCCTTCAGGTGACTGAATTTTGCACAAAACCCCGACCAGACATCAAGGATACAAAACTTGATGAAAATGACCAAATTCTTTTTGTTGATGGTTCATGTCTAAGAGATGGGATGGGAATTTTGAAAGCAGGATATGCTGTATGTACTGTGACAGGGGTCTTGGAAGCGGGATGGCTCCAAGGAGTCTATTCTGCACAAGTAGCAGAACTTGTAGCCCTTACTAGAGCATGTCAATTGTCTGCATTGATGAAAGTCACCATTTACACTGATAGTCAATACGGGTTTGGGATTGTGCATGACTTTGGACAACTATGGTCACAGAGAGGTTTCCTGACTTCTTCAGGATCCCCAGTGAAAAATGGGGAGAGAATAAGGGAATTGTTACATGCCATTCAAGTGCCAGCTGAAGTTGCAGTGGTAAAGTGCAGTGCTCACACGAAAGGACAGGACTATGTGTCTCTGGGAAACGCCTATGCAGATCAAGTCGCAAGATTTTGTGCCTTGAACTGTATATTGTTAAGGGATGATTGGAATACAATAAGTGAACCAGAACTCGAACCAGCTGAAGCATTTGCCTTGAAGGTCGTAGATACAATAGAAGAACTAAAAGCACTACAGAATAATGTCAGGGAGGATGAAAGAGATTCCTGGATTAAATCACAATGTATAAAGAGACAAGACGAGCTATGGGTTTCACATGAGGGAAAATTTGTTTTGCCAAATAGTCTCTTATCACAGCTTGCGCGGTTCTATCATGGGCAAGCTCACCTAGGGAGAGATGCCATGATAAGATTGTTCAAAACTGATTGGTTTAACCCCAGATTTCGTCAAGCTGCAGAAGCAGTTTGCCATCGATGTGTCACTTGCCAACAGATGAACCCAGGAAAGGGGACGGTTGTGAACGCGAGTCACATTGGTAGGGCAAGCGGTCCTTTTAGCCGTATGCAGATGGACTTCATTGAGATGCCTGTACATGGAGGTTTAAGATATGTGTTGGTGATTGTGTGTATTTTTAGTCATTGGATTGAGGCATACCCCACACGTAGAAACGACAGCCTTACAGTTGCCAAGCTATTATTGAGGGAGTTAATACCACGTTTCGGATTCCCGATCTCTTTAGAATCAGATAGGGGAAGTCACTTCAATAACGAGGTGATGAAGTTACTTTGCGAAGCACTGAACATTGAGCAAAAGCTGCACTGTAGCTATCGCCCTGAGGCATCAGGACTGGTGGAGCAGATGAATGGTACGCTGAAGTCGAGAATGGCAAAAATATGTGCATCAACAAATTTGAAATGGCCTGACGCATTGCCCTTAGTGCTAATGTCAATGAGAAACACTCCGGATAGAAAAACTGGATTGTCTCCGCACGAAATTCTCATGGGCAGGGCTATGAGACTTCCTGCAGTTCCCGCAAACATGCTTTTGAATATTACAGATGATATGGTGTTAGACTACTGCAAAGGTCTGGCTGACGTGGTTCGCTCTTTCTCTCACCAGGTGGAAGCGACCACCTTGCCACCGATCCAAGGTCCAGGACACGCACTGAAAGCAGGTGACTGGGTCGTGATAAAGAAGCACGTGAGGAAGTCGTGTCTGGAACCCCGTTGGAAAGGCCCTTTCCAAGTGATCCTGACGACAACTACCGCTGTGAAGTGTGCGGGGGTTCCCAACTGGATTCACGCCAGTCATACAAAGAAGGTGCTGTGTCCCACAGATGAGGAAGTTGAAGCGCTGAAACTACCAGTGCCTGATAAAACGGTGCCGAGTGCTGGGACAGAACAAAAGCGAACTGAAAGCGAACAAGCAACAGCAGGAGAAAAGGAGATATTATTGGAGAACGAAGAGTCCGACTCACTTGGGGAAGACCAAGGAGAAAGTTCAGACAGCGACGACGAAGCTGCAGGTGACAAAGAGCCTGAAGCAGCTGAGGGTAGCAAAAAGCCTGAAGCAGCTGAAGGTGACAAGGAACCTGAAGCAGCTGAAAGTGATACAGAGCCTGAAGAAAGTAACGGTGACGAAGGGCTCGAAGAGAGTGAGAAGGCAGGAGAGCCGGAGCAGAAGGGGGCTTTCCCAGAAACAGACGATACAGAAAAAGAAAAGGAAAACGTGACTGATTCCCCTGAAGGTGGGGACAAAGAAGAGCAGAACGAAAGAGTTCAAACCTCTACAGAAAAGGGTGCAGGTCCATCAAATGGACACGGTGCAAAAAGAAGACTAAGTATCTCACCGATAAAAGAAAAGGGTAAAGAAGGTTTGAACGAAGGAGGAAGGCCGAAAGTGAAAGAGAAAAGAAAGGAAGTGACTGTCGTGGAACAATCATCAAGTGAGGAAAAAGACTTGGCGAAGGAGGAGAGTGCCAGCGAAGCAGAATCGAAGAGAGAAGCAAAATTGAAAAGGAAAAGGATACCAAACAGGAGGTATTCCGGTCCTGAATGGGCATATGCGGTAAATGATGATTGGACTGATGAGTTTGTATCTCTAAGCATCGAGAACGAAGAAGAAGAAGAAGAGATCCCAATAGAAAAGAAAAGTTTCATAGACTCTGTTGATTGAAACGGTAGTAAATGGTATTGCTTGCTGTAATCTAACGTGAGACAAACAACCAGCTGAGACATTGCTAAACCGAATTGAGACAAATGCTGCTAACCGATAAGTGACTGGCCTTTTGAAGAAGACGGTGTGAACATTGTGCTCGTTCAGCTTTGTAACTGAATTGCTAAGTAGTTTCATTTATAAGTGCTTCTAGCTCTCTGATTCTATACAGATCATGCCTAGGTACGCTATGCAGAATAATAGAAAGAAATATTGTAAATATGTGTGTATAGGCTTGGTGATTACATGTGTACTAATAATAATGGCAATTGTGTTTGGAATGCATGGAAAGGGTGAGAATGAGACTATTGCTGCTTCTACTATTGTTCCTGTTACTGTCACTGAACTAACACCATTGAAAAGACTAGCAATGGATGAGAGGCTCTTGCATGATAAGAAAGAGCTTTCGTATAACGTTTTCTATCGCTTATTAACAGAGTATGTTGAGACTATGGATGCGAAAGATTGTTATGTGTGTACCCAGATACCAACATCAGTAAAGGAGGGGGTGACTTATCACCACATGCCTCTTACATATGGGATTACATGTAGTATAGTAATGTCTAGGTTTTATGGTCAATCTAACATACAGTATTTTTTCTCAAATTATGATGTTACCTTTGCTTATGTTCCTATAATAGCGCAGCTAAGCGAGACTGCAAAATATTGGGATTACAAAATTATGAGGGACTTTTTCGAGCCAATGCAACCTTTTGAAACGGCTCATGCTCATAGGGAGAACCTTACTTGCTCCGTCTCTGCTGTAGAAATAAGCTTTTTAGATCGCACAGATGATAGAAGGGCTCAAATGAAAGCGAAATTAGAAAAAGAACTACATAAGAGGACTTCAGTAGATAATTATGATTTTGCTGCTATAAAGACACAAGGGAAAATTGCTTTAGATGCTTGGCATGTAGGGAAATTTTGTATATATCGAGGTGAATCTTACTATGACAATATTTTTGTAGGAGTGAGTGAATGCAAACATACGTTTATCTTTAAGGCCAAATGGACATTCATGATGGACGGACTTGACCCTGTCATTCCAGGGGTGTATTACATTTGTGGGCATAATGCCTATTATCGTCTTCCAAAGGGATGGTGGGGAAGATGTTATTTGGGTATAGTGTTTCCAAAGGTTTATCAACTGGATGACATATCGATGATTGAAAAGACACCTGGATCCCATCGTATCCAGAAAAGAGAGACCGCAGCTGCTGTGGTAGGTGACATATTTGGAGCCATGATTCCTTCATTGGGAGTTGTGCTGAATTCCATCAAAATAAGAAAGTTGTCTACTATAGTGGATAACATGCTGACAAAGTTTTCAGGTGCTATAATACTGATGGATGCTGAACTTGCAGCGGAAAGAGCTATGACTCTTCAAAATAGGCTTGCTTTAGACATTCTTTTAGCAAAGGATGGAGGCGTTTGCAAAATGATTGGTGCACGTCACTGCTGCACCTATATACCTGATAATAGTGTGAAGATTAAAACTATGCTTGCTAATCTAACAAAAGAAAGTGCAGATTTGAAAGAACTGAAAGAACCAGGAGTGTGGGAAAAGGTTGGAAAGGGACTTGCTTCAGTGGGACATTGGATTGGGGGAATTTGGAATGGAATATTATTGAAAATAATAGAAGGGATATTAATAGTGATAATTTGTGTATTTGGAATTTGGGGAATAAAAAGGGGAATAATAATGATCATGGAAAGAATTAAAAGAAGAAAGGAGGAGAAAATTATGAAAAGAATGGCAGAAGAATACAAAGCGCAAACTAGGGGAACTAAAAGGAAAAGGGAGCTGACAGAATTTTAATGGGATAACATTTGTGGGCTAAATTTGTGTGATGACAAGTAGTCATCAGAGGAGGGATTGATGAAGCAGAAAATGAAGGTTTTGATTTATTAACGCATAAACGTAGTGTGAAACAATCATGTGTGATATTAACCGAACTAATAAAGATTGTACGGGGACAAAATGTGCCCTCAGAATAGTTTGCCATCATTTATACGCGTGCTTTATATAACGTGGTGTACTAGAATTGCACTAATCCGACATAATCATAAACGTGTGCTACGATTTGCTTATTTGAAATGCATTAGCTTAGCATTACTTTAGCGGAGGCTTTGGCCTAGTTGCCTGGTCTCACGGTTTAGATGTTTGTATTTTTCCACTGTGCTATTAAACGTGTATTTCTGCTTGAAGCTGTATTTTTCCACAGAAACTGTTCACATGCTTATCTTAAAGTTAGTGCCAGCCTGGCATATTTTCTCTTTAATTCAAGGTCGACTTGCAGGTGCGGACAATGGAGGCTCTGAGAGTAAGCTAATCGAGAGACAATGTTGCAAATTACGTACCCATCTCCAAGGATAATGTATGCTTAAGTAAAAGCTTGAGAACTGTCGTTTTTGATTGGTCAAGTTGAAGCTAACCTATGAACCCACCAATGGAGACCCTACTGGACTTGAACTGTTGTCTATAAAACCCAGGTGCACGAGAGGAAAGCTCTCTCTCTCTATCTTCGGACATCCCGCCATTTTGACTTCGTAGCTACTGTGGCCCATTTTGCTGCGACGCCATTTTGAGAGACTTTGATGCTTTCTCTAATCGAGAGAAAGAGACCTTAATGATTCTTGCCCTAGAGACTTTAACTTTGATTTGCCCCTTTGCATGAAGTAGTAATCTTATCTTGCCGCCGTGAGGCAATTGCCCCGTTCACCCCTGCCCCTTTGTCCCGGCCCTATGCTGATCGAGAAACGATACCTGTGAGACGAAGAATTCATTGATTGCTGATCGGAATTGGTAATTATGAAAGGAAATTGTAAAATTGCATTGTGTTTCTTTTAGGTAACCAACTGCTGATTTTGATAGAGACCCTAGCTAGGAGTTTTCTAAATTGATGTTGCCAAATTGTTTTTGCATGAAGTCCCACATGCTGATGCTAATTTGAGGTTAGACGAGGATTCCATATGTCGCACGATGCAATTTGAGATCTTGTTATGCTGACTAAATGTATGCCATTAGTTCATTACAGATTATCGTATTAGTGCTTTGCATTGCCATTATCGAATGCCTTGTGATTCAAATGCTACATAGATTACACTTGTTTCGACGATATGGACAGCTATTAATGTTCATTTATGTTTATCATTTGGTGTTGAGACACATTTATATTGTGCTAGCTTTGTTAATATAGGGAAATAAATTCACTAACTTTGCAATAAACTGGTGTGGTTATTCCTGACTGAAAGGTCAGGGTTCGCCGAAATGTATTCTGGATTAATTGTTAAGTGTTATGTTGTTCAAGGTGTTGCTTATGTTCGTTATTGATTATCGATTTGATGTGATTGATCGATTAAGAGTACAGAGAGTTCCCACTTAGTCAAAAGATTCATCGACCTAGAGAGCGTCCGAACGCAGGTAAATTGTTACCACGTTCCGCTCTATCAAAGTCAAAAAGTAATATGCAAAACAATTATTCATACTTAAATACATATTGTGACTCGCTTCTCCATAATTATGAATAATGATCCCTTGCAGTTCCCACTATACTACATGCTGTACTAGACACCACTAAATATTATGCAAAATAATGAAGATTCCTAATGTACTGCTATAGCTGGCTGCCATTCTTATGGCTTTGGGGGCCTCGAACAGTCACACTTGTAAGGGTGTGATGGATAGCAGTTGTCACTGGCAGCGCTGGCAGAGGCCATGAGTGGTGCCAGCTGCAGGGGCCTCCTGACATGGGCCCTGGCACTTAATAGTGTCATTATTATTTTTTACAAATTAAGCACTGGATGGCCCTACAGTTAAGAAGTGCAGAAGGTCCACTGAAACAAATCATAGAATTTATACTAGGGTAGCAGCATCCCTGTGCTAAAGCACCTCCTGCCGTGGTCCTGCAAGCACCCTCTACATATGACAGCCGGACATGCATTAAGATTTGTACAAAGTTCATAAGGCATCCTCTCATCCTTTAGGGAAGCATTGTAATGTTTCTTATGATCAAATGCTAATAAAAAGTTAAACATGAAAAGGTGTCTTATCATCCTGTAGTCTTAACATGCAGGAGGAAGTAGGTGAATGTGCGTGCATTCTAGAAGAATAAGGTAACACTGTTGTCCTAAGACTCACATTCACACACCACTGATATTTTTTCAGTGCTTGTGGAGGGGGCAGGGGGCAGCCAATCTTGGGTTCACGCCTTCACATTCTGGGAATCAAGAATGTCATATTAGGGTCGACATGGACGGCAAACTAGACGATTGTGCTTTGACAGGACTGACATTCTCAGTTTTCAGGTAACATATCTCCTGCATCCCTGGTGTCGGCCAATCCCACTCCATTAGCAACCAGCAACAAACATTCGGTGGAACAGAAATTGAGAGCAATGCAGCCATTTCAGGAAATGACACTTTCTTGTTCTGCGTTTTACGTGACATTATTCAGTTACTTTTATCACGCACATGTAATTTCATTAAAGTCAAAGGCCCTGATTTATACTTTTTAGTGCAAAACTGAACCAACTCAGTTTACACCAAAAAGTTTAGCACCGGCTTGCACCATTTCTGTGCACCAGCCGGGCACCATATTTATGGAATGGTGCAAGCCGGTGCAAAGAGTAGGCTAGTGGCAAAAACAATGACTTTAGTCGGGTTGGGCTGGAAGTATGGAAGAAAGGGTTTTTGCACCAAAAAATGACATTAGGAAGGTTAGAGTAAAAAAATGACTCTAACCTGCCCAGTTATTTCCATTTACTGAGGAAAAGACCAGACACCATACCAAGTTCATGATACCGCTCCCCAGCCTCATAACATGATTAATGTATACAGCTGCTTGTGCAGTGGAGCAAAAAGATGTGTTCATCATTAAGCATGTGTAAAATTGGACTTTCATTAGACTACCTTGCTAAGGTTAGTGAAATATAGACAGTTACTCACAGTGCCGTTCTTTCTGTGGTAATAACTGAGAGTTGGAAATCTGCCCCCATGGCGGAACTTGGCGCTCTTCTTCAGAGCTTCATCATCTACAGACCTGGGCACAATGACACCAGGGGGGTAGGTAGCACAGACGGCGAAATCCTCATTCACTTCACTCCACCGCCAGGCATCAGTCTGTGAATGGAAAGATGGTCAGTCAGTCTTCATGGATGGAGGTAGGCGGCGGCAGTCCACCTCTGAGAAAGGAACTATTACAGGGAACCGCCTCCACCCTCCCAAAGGAACAAACCACCTCGCCCGCCCCCTCTATCAGTGACGCAATCCTAGCTGCCTAGTGCCTTGTCTGAGTCTCTTCTCCCACCCAAGCACTATCACTTGGAGAGATCCCAGGGTGATAAACTCACTCTCCACCGTTCAGACCTCAGAACTGGGCACAAGAGCAGAATTCCTCCAGACTGCCCCTTGAACACAACTGCTCTGAGCAAGCACTGCACAGGGTCCACTACCACACTTGCGTGCGAATACTCACGTCAGACAGGATCTCCTGGTAGTAGTGCTGCAGGGGGTAGAGGTGCCAGCCGTCCTCCAATCTCCTGTCACCTGGCCTGAAGAAGAAAGGGTACGTCTGCATCACTGACTCCAGTGAGGACAAAGCCTGTGGAGAGAGGCCACATGCGGTCGGTCAGCCTACCGGGACACTGACTCAGAGTTAGATGGAAAATATACCGCCATCTGGGGCTGGGATAAAATCCGTCAAGATTCAAGTTTTATTTGCAATAGGCCTTTTGGTCTTTGCACAGGAAAAAAGAAATACATATTGCAAAAATAATATCACCTTGGTTGTTATGGTTCCTAGTCAGTAACAGACACAGCCATAAGCAGGAAGGGTCAGTTCTACTCCCCTCTGGTGAAACTCCATTCGAAGATGGCCACCACAGACAAAAAGTCAGCACAAATTATAGAAATGTGAGGTACATTGTACATAATTTTTAATGGTTATGCCGAAGAAGTAAGATCTACCTTATAAATCACCTAAGTCCTCACCTACACAAGGAGGCTGTTTTATCACTGGACTGCTCTTCTCCGAAGGCATGATCCTAATTCTAAGGTGGGCTCTCCTCAAGCTCTTACAGCAGTCTTTTTTATAGAGATTAGAATGACTGACTGTAGTAATCAGAAGGGGTTCACTGAACTGTTAAAAATGTAATAGTGGTAGGCAGTACATTCTTTGCTGTTCTCTCCCTATCACAGTATCAAAAGCGTGAGGGTCATTACCAACCCTTGCTGTCGTAGTGTTCGTCAGCGTGATTCTGCCCATCAAAGAGCAAAGACGCCGTAGGGCATTTATCAGGGCCTCTGAGATTCTTTACTCATATCTTTAGTACCAGAGGTCTGAGTGGGGACATTCCTGTTTGCCTCCTAACCAGCAAACATCAGTTCTGTGCCTTATTACAAGTGCATTATATCCTAACGTATTACCTGTTCGCCAAACTCTGAATTAGGCCCTTACTTTTTTACCCCGTGATTCATAAATTGTGGTAACATTTTTCGTCTTGTAATAAAAATTAAGGAGAGATGACTACAAATTTAACCGTCACAGACATCATTCCAACATGTTTCATTATTACCGGTCATAAAGAAAGAGATGCTTGAAAACTGGAAATTAGTTAAACATGGTGATTAGTTCAATAGATTATATGACCAACTTTCTTTCACATATTCAAGATAACAAATCATAAACCCTTTGATATTAACTATGCCATTAACTGTTAATGAACATGAACAGCAAGCTTTAGTAACAAGAAAAATTATAGCATTCAATGCTTAAACTGTGCTGACAACATCAGGTAAGATGTATACACCACCCGCACTCTGAGCAACCTATAGAATACTATACTACATGCAACACCACTCTTGCGTCTACTTTAATAATGCCAGTGAGGATTACTTACATTGGAAAAACGAACAGAAAATTCAAGATGCACCACGATGAGCACTGGGAAAATATTTGTTATCTGATCAGAATTTCATTACTTGGCAGTCAATAAACTGAGGTGCACAACCATTTTATTCAAATTAATGACAGATGGCCATTATAGCTTACCAGAAACTGGGGACTGTCTGCCATTCAGTTATCTTAAAAAGACAGTCCTTTTAGATTGAAACATTGACCGCTACTTCTCCAAAGGGTTTCTGTGAATAACGTTCTCTGATTTAAGATGACACGTAATAGTCATAAAGCAAAAGTGAAGGTAAGAATGTTATGATGATAATGGTAAAAAGAAAAGTTGATGGACGGAATGCAGAGAAAATCAAACATTCACCCCCAGTCACAGATCTGGGTTTAATCCATCAGTTTTTTGCTCACCATGCCATTCCAGTTTGGACCCAGCCATTTGCAAATCAGTCTTGACCCTGTTCCCCATGGGAACAGTCCAGCCCGAACTGCCAGATCAGGTCCTCCCTGGACCAGAAACAAGCATCCTGGGACCGGTTTCGGGGTATCACCCCTCTTCAGCCAGGCTAGCTTGAATATGGTGGCATAGTGAGCACGGGACCCACGTCTGGGCATACCCTTCTCATTTGGGGCGACAAATGCAAAAAGAACAGTTGATGGACGGAATGCAGAACAAATCAAACATTCACCACAGTCACAGATCTGGGTTTAATCCATCAGTTTTTTTGCTCACCATGCCATTCCAGTTTGGACCCAGCCATATGCAAATTATTCTTGACCCTGTTCCCCACGGGAACAGTCCAGCCCGAACCGCCAGACCAGGTCCTCCCTGGACCAGAAACAAGCATCCTGGGACCGGTTTTGGGGTATCACCCCTCTTCAGCCAGGCTAGCTTGAATCTGTTGGCATAGTGAGCATGGGACCCACATCTTGGGCATATCCTTCCCACCTGTGGCGACAAATGCAAAAAGAACAGTTGATGGACGAAATGCAGAACAAATCAAACATTCACCCACAAGTCAAGATCTGGGTTTAATCCATCAGTTTTTTTTGCTCATCATGCCATTCCAGTTTGGACCCAGCCATATGCAAATTATTCTTGACCCTGTTCCCCACGCGAACAGTCCAGCCCGAACTGCCAGACCAGGTCCTCCCTGGACCAGAAACAAGCATCCTGGGACCGGTTTTGGGGTATCACCCCTCTTCAGCCAGGCTAGCTTGAATCTGTTGGCATAGTGAGCATGGGACCCACATCTTGGGCATACCCTTCCCACCTGTGGCGACAAATGCAAAAAGAACAGTTGATGGACGGAATGCAGAACAAATCAAACATTCACCCACCAGTCAAGATCTGGGTTTAATCCATCAGTTGTTTTGCTCACCATGCCATTCCAGTTTGGACCCAGCCATACCCAAATCAGTCTTGACCCTGTTCCCCATGGGAACAGTCCAGCCCGAACTGCCAGACCAGGTCCTCCCTGGACAAGAAACAAGCATCCTGGCACCGGTTTCGGGGTATCACCCCTCTTCAGCCAGGCTAGCTTGAATCTGGTGGCATAGTGAGCATGGCACCCACGTCTGGGCATACCCTTCTCATTTGGGGCGACAAATGCAAAAAGAACAGTTGATGAACGGAATGCAGAACAAATCAAACATTCACCACAGCCACAGATCTGGGTTTAATCCATCATTTTTTTTGCTCACCATGCCACTTCCAGTTTGGACCCAGCCATACGCAAATCAGTCTTGACCCTGTTCCCCATGGGAACAGTCCAGCCCGAACTGCCAGACCAGGTCCTCCCTAGACCAGAAACAAGCATCCTGAGACCGGTTTTGGGGTACCACCCCTCTTCAGCCAGGCTAGCTTGAATCTGGTGGCATAGTGAGCACGGGACCCATGTCTGGGCATACCCTTCCCACTTGGGGCGACAAATGCAAAAAGAACAGCTGATGGACGGAATGCAGAACAAATCAAACATTCACTCCAGTCACAGATCTGGGTTTAATCCATCAGTTTTTTTGCTCACCATGTATTCCAGTTTGGACCCAGCCATATGCAAATCATTCTTGACCCTGTTCCTTTGCTTACTCGATGTTCTGCAGCACATCCCCGTTGTTCTGCAGCACATCCTCTAAGTGCAAAGCCCCCAGCCAACTCCCTCATTCAATCAAGATGATGTTTTCACGCTGTTAAGCAGCAGGCCGGCTCCATGCTCCAAAAGGCACTGTAGGCCTGAGCCTGCTGTCCAACCCCGCTGTCCAAGACAGCTGGGTTGGAGAGGTTTGATTTGCGCATGTCGGTTTGGCCGAAGCAAGGTAGCCGGCCAAACCAACATGCACACTTAAAATTTAAGTAGCCACCCCTCACTGATGCCAATCATTTGCAGAGTGATGCACTGGCCCTACCCTGCCCTCGCACTCCATTTGATGTCAGGAAAGCGTCAAAAATTAAATGGTAAAAAAACCATTTTGTTAGCATTTTATTTTTTAGGCTTTCTGCACAGCAGTGTGTTGGGAGGAACGCTCCTCCACTCCACAGAGGAAGTGCCGCTAGTAAGTGTCTTGATTTGTTTCGATCATCAATATTTGTTTTTAGAACACTTCAATGTTACAAAAAATTTAGTTTATTGTTGCTTTCCTAACTGCTGAATTCATAACCAAACAACATGCTGCAGTCTTTCCTTTCACATTTCGTGTAGTCTGCAAGACTTTGCAGCCAGAGAAAGAAAGGTAAACACCAATCCCATGTTAAAAGAATAAGCAAAAATTTGTCAGATGAGATAGTTTGACATTTTAGCACTGGCAAATGTGACAGAATAAACACAGACTTTTAAGTCATCTTTATTTATACTTGGACTTTCTTGACCAAAAATCAACTTGGTACAGTGTCCTTCCCTTCCTTCCCGTTCCCATTCCCATCATGAGAGCCTGTAAATGAACACACCACACACAGAGCTCTGTAACAGATGTCTTTAGTCTTCAACATACAATTGCGAGCTTCTCACCCATTGCGTCATAACTTTTATAACCACACTTTAGCACATCCTATGCAATTCCTGTCTAGAGTCCACCCATGACCCTGAGGGCCCTACTGTGCATGATATCAAAAACACTACAGCTTACCCCCTTGTTAAATAAAAAAAGTACAAGCAACATTAGCATCCTATTTCCTCAATGAGCTGTCAAGGCGCTCACATTGGTCTACCAGATCGGGTGGTATGAGGTAGTTGACATGCACCATCATCATGCATTGAGGGCACAGGTTCAGGTGTGCGATCTGGACATTCAGGCAGGGTCTCCTCGCTTACGATTTCAGGAGCTGACGAACATTGAGGTCGATGTTTAAAGTGTGATGAGTACCATGTGATGGATTCTCTGTGACAATGTGCTGTCACCATGTGTTCTTTGCATGTCACGACCCTCAAAGGGTCAACAGCAAATAGTGTCTGTTTTCTGCTACCATGTCTGTTTGACCCGTACCAAGTCCCTTACTCAAAGATGGTTTCTTGGGCACACTGGCGCTGATAGACATTTGTTTTCATTTTGCACTTTTGAGAAGTGTCTGGGACACAAACCTTATTGGCTTTCACCGATCGGTTCAATGTCCTTTGTGATAGTTTAATTCCAGTGGCTCTCACCATTTGTGGAGTGAGGAGTTGATCGATAGGCATGAAGTGCTGGGCACAGGGCTCGATTTAGGTTGATTCCCTCTATCAATGCTGGCTGAATTACTCTAAGGATGCCCATAAATCGTTCAACACCATTGGCTTGGGGCCAGAGAGGTGTACTCTTTTGGTGCTTAACATTGAGTCGATCAATAAACTCCTTGAGCTCTTTACTGTTAAAAGGTGAGCCATTGTCAGATTTGACAATAGTGGGTATGCCCCTGCTGGAAAGATGTCATCAACCCGCTTGATTACTTTTTCATGGGTTGTCGATGATATGTCGTCCACCAAAGGAAAACGTGAGTATTCATCAATGACAAACATGAGATGATGTTCATTTTCTAGAGGCACAAAGAAATCAACTGCAACTCTCTCCCAGGCATGTGCAGGGGGAGTAAGGCATTGTCACTGGATGATGCATCACCTTGGGAGATAAACAGTTACAAAGATGGCATGCTTTTAGCTCTCTCTCAACTTATTCGTCTAGGTGAGGGAACTGCACTCAGTTTCTTAGGGCTCTTTTGGTGGCTACAGTGCCACAATGTCCTTCATTGGCTAGCTCAATTACTTGCTGCCTCAGGCTCTAAGGTATGACAATTCTCGAGCCTCTCAATATGATACCCTCTTGAGTGACGGATATCTCATCCTGTACATTTTTTTATTTTTGGAATCAAAATCATCAGAAAAATGTCTGAGGGTGAGCATATTTTTATCTACTTTAGTAGCAACAATAGTCTGCTCAATGGATAGAGCTGCTGGTGTGCTGAATCTCACAATGAAATTGAGATATTCTTCAGCCGCTTTGAATATTGAACGGTGGCGATGTAGTGGAATTCGTGAAAAATAATCTGCGGGTCTGTTGCTTTCCCCGACATGTGTACAATCACATAGTCATATTCTGTAGTCGCAACCGCCACCTCTCGATGCAAGGACGCACTTTAGCCTTTGGGGTTCCAAACACAGTGGAGAATGCCTGGTGGTCGGTGAAGATAGTAAAACGTTTCAAAAACAGAAACACATGAAAATGCTCGCAGGCCCACACTACAGGCAGACTCTCCTTCTACGACTGAGAGAAGGCATGTTCTGTTTCAGACATTCTTCTACTGACATAGGCCACAATGTGTCTCTGGGCATTCGGATGGTCATTGTGCTGAGCAAGGATAGCCCCCCAGCCCCCCCCAGGCTCACATCTACTGTGATCCCATTTTGTTACTCGAGGTCAAAATAGGCCATTTCAGTTGCATTCTTAATCACATGTTTTATTTCTCTGAAACTGTGTTCGCATTCAGAAGACCACTGAAATGGGACATTCTGCTTTGTTAAGTCTCTCAATGGGGTACTCACTGTAGCAAAGTCACAAATGTACCTAGAGCAATAACTGGCCACACCTAAGAAGGATTGTAGCATGATTACATGTTACGGGGGGCAGGTAGATAACAGTGCTTGCACCTTATCCAGGTCAAGAGCCTTTTCCCCATCATAGAATACATGCCCACAGAATTTAAGCTTTTTTTATGAAATTCACACTATGCTGCTTTCAGAGTGAGACCTGCATCAACAAGTAATTGACATACTTGCATAAGAGCCTTGTCATGCTTCTTTTGTGTAACCCTAAATAACATTCTGTCATCACTGTGATTGAAAATATTCGTAACAGGGTGAATAATTTGATGAAAAACATCTGGAAATAGCTCTGCAGCTGAAGATACTCCAAAACTCAGTCTTTTGTATATGAACAGACCAACATGTGTAAAAAAAGTAGTGATGTACCTACAGTTCTCTTGCAACTCAAGTTCATGATATCCTTTGTTCAAGTCAAAACCGGAGAGACTTTAGCTCGGTTCAGCTGCATGATTGTGTCTGCTATTTGGGGACTAGGATGTCTTTCTTTCTTGATTGCTTTCAACACAAATGTGCACCACACCTCTACTGTCCTTTTGTGGCACCACGACTATGGGCGAAACTCACAACGTAGGACAGGTGGAGCGTTCAAAGATATCACCTTTCAACAGTGTTTCTAGCTCTTTTGCAATGGCTGCTTCTAAATGAAAAACAACACTGCAGTAACATTGAAGTCTCCAGCCCGGCGGCCGTTACTGCCATGGCGAACGGTGTGGTACATTGGCGGTTTGGCATGAGCCAAACCGCCAATGTCTTAATATGGGGTAAAGTACAGCCAGCCTATTGGCAGTACTTTTCTCCATTTTACCGCCGTCCGCCGGGGTCATAATGACCCCCCTTAGTATTTCAGAAGTACATCCAGTCTGTCAACAGATTCATCCATCATTTCGCCAACTTGTTGTTGTGCTTGGTTGAAGATGTTGAAGATATACCTTTCGTAGTTGACATTCGGTATTGGATTGAACTTGGCATCCAAAGCTTCTTTTATCTTTTGGTATGATGTTACATCAGCTTATGAGACTTTCATCAGCACTTCTTTCACTCCATCACCAGCAAGGTTTTTTAAATATTTAATGATTTTCTTATTGTCTTCTTCTCCTAGCGCATCTACGAAGTCATCAAACATTTCGATCCATGCAGTCCACCTGGCACCAATGTTCTATTTCTTTGCAGTATCAAACGACGTTTGTGGCTTCAGGAATGTAGCAGCAGTATATTTCATGCTCCCTCCTACTGCCATTGAGGGTGTATGGTGTTCAGGTGGCATTCGTTGCACAGGATGTCACCTGCAAATGCTGCACGCATCAATCTCTCGCCTGAGCCTGGTTCGTCACATCTGATTTAATGTCATGCAGTGCTTTACTCACTTGTGCCGGTAAGTGAGTTTCTGTTTTCGTACCTTTGTCGTCACTGCCTTGAGTGTTTGCTTCATACTGATGATGGCTCTGTGTTATCGCGTAGCACAATATTTATTTTTTCAGCCTTACAAATGGGTTTTGGCAAGCTTTTTAAATGTGCTCCTCTGCAGAGCCTTCAACTTCTTCGATGTCTCTTTATGGGCTAGGGGGGGGCTTTAACTCCATCTATGCCAATCACAGACCGCTATACATCGATTTTGGGGAATATGTGGTATGCACAAGCACTTTGCTGAATGTCTGCAAACTCTAAGCAGCTTTGTTTCTTTGGGCAAAGTATCCCCTACTCGTCGCCAGTTGTAGTGTTCTCCCCAGCCCGAAAGCCTGTAAATGAATACACCACACACAAAGCTCTGTAACAGACATCTTTATTGCTCAGCATATTATCACGCATTCCTCATGCATTGCGTCATAACTTTTATAACCACACCTTAACACCTCCCATCCAATTACGTAATTCCTGTCTAGAGTCCACCCAGGACCTCGAGTGCTCTAGTCTGCATGTTATCAAAGAGACTACACTCGTGACCCACTGGAAAATGCTAGCTAAGGTAATGTTTTCCATTTCTCGCATGCACCATAATTAACAGCACCAGTCTTGGGATTCTTGGATGTGAGGTATCGGGGATATTCCCCATTTGGCCAAGAGAGATCATTGAGCAGCTCTCTTATTGGTTTTTGTCCGGGACTCCCCAATCCCCACCAGTTACTTTCAAGCATCCATCCTAGTAGAATGCTCTAGGGGAATCCTGACATTTTGAAGCCTAAGATCTTAAAGCTCTGCAATCCCAAAGAAGGTGTGTTATGGTGCCTACCTACTCACATTCTATCCAACATAATGTCCTGTTACTCTAATCTACTGCATGAGTAACACCATGGTGTTCAGTGCTAAAGGTGCAGGATTTTCCTTGCCGCTTCTAATGCTTGAGCATGAATGATTCCCCTATATGCAATGTGCAGTACCGTGTCCCATTGGATTTCTGAAAGGGACATTTGTAGTGCCTCTTTGTCTGAAATTTCTCCTTAGAGGAATTCCACCAATTGCGTAATATCTTATAAATTCTAGTTATTAAGTGTGTTTTATCTAATATCCTTGCATGCTTTCTTCCTCACCCTGCGCGTTCTCCACAAGATCTTCAGGTGGCTTCCAGTCAACACCAGAAGGACCATCACGCAGGCCCTCATCAACAGCAGGCTAGACTGTGGAAACACACACTATGTGGGAATCACAGCACGCCTCCTGAAGAGACTACAGACAATACAAAACTCAGAGGCATGACTTTTCCTCGACCTCCACAGATAGACCCACATCACTCTCCACCTCAAGAAGCTACACTGGCTCCCAATCCAGCAAGGATGCCAGTTCAAGATGTTGACCCAAGCATACAAAGGCCTGCACAATGAAGGACCATCATACATTAACAAATGCATGACCTTCCACCAGCTGACTAGGCAACGATGATCCACCCTCTCTACCTCACAGACACCCCCGGATCCACTGAGATAACAGCAGAGGCCGCTTCTTCTCATGTCTGGCGGCCAAAGCTTGGAACAACCTTCCCCAGGACCTCCCTATCGCTACGACAATTCAGGAACATGCTCAAGACCTGGCTGTTCAAATGAACAGATCACCACAAAGCCTTGAGGCCCTTACATGTGACATGTCATGCTTTATAAATCCTTGACTGGTTGACGTATCTTCTCGGACAGACTGAAGGGACAGGTTGCAGCTTACAAGATAAGTAAACTCATTTCCCAGTGTCTGACTTGTGCATATGCAAGTCTTTCTGCTTCCCCAAAACCAAAGTTCATCTTGAGTTGCTTGAAAGACTAAATTGATTCCTCTATGAACAGTTCTTCCAATTTATTAATTTTGCCTCCTGACAGCTCTGAAAGGTCTCTGAATCAAGGCCTGGTATGAATTCAGAATTACCCAACAGTGGGATGGGGGAGAGGGAAACCTTGCTAGCCCATATCTTAACACTATCTGATCTCATACTCTCAAAGACACCACTACAATCAGAGATCTCATCATATCAGAAGGTCAGGGGTAACCAGGGAATCTCCCATAAGGGTTTCCCTGCTAACGAATGGTCAATAAAACATAAGTAAGTTTGGTCTGGGCCTTAGATCATTCTAAAAAAATATCTAAGATGTGCTGCTTGATGATACAAGATAGGCCTTGTAATGCCCAAATCACACTTCTTAACCCCACTCTACTCAACCTAGGTGGTAAGTCCTGAAAAAAGGAAAATATTTTAGGCAAACCATCATTTTGATATAATGTACATGCCCAAGACCACAACAGCGATTGGTTATGCCAATGATGTGGGTCCCTCCGAATACACTGTCCCAGAGGCAGAAGGTTGGCCTTAGTTTAGGTCCTTCTCAAAGGTATTTTATCAATGTGGAACACCCACCATTTAAATAGTTATGTGGCCTGAAGCTAGGACATCCATGCCCTCAGAAGATTGAGATTTAGGGCCTCTGATTTATGCATACTGAGTTTAAAGCCTGAAACCAAACAGAATATCCACAGCACCTCAAACAGAGGCTTTAGGGATTGGGTCAGATCTGACAAAGGGACTCAGATATCATCAATTTAAACTCATCTGCCCCTAGTTGAACTCTTTTAATATTCAGTATCCCCCTCACTCTGTGAAAGTAACTCTAAGCAGAGTGCAAACAATAGGAAGGAGAGCCAACGGCCCAGCCTTATGCCCTGATCCATTTAAATCCTTGAAGGGTCCCTGCAATTTATTCTTATCTTGGCATATGGTGCTGCTTTCCTAGCTAGGACCATTCATATGAAGTAGGGGCCCAAACCCATGGATCGCAAGACTTCCGCTCAGAAAGCTACAACCTACCCGCTGGATCCTTTCTTAACATCCAGGGATAGTAGTAGAACACTTTGGCATCTTTTAGTTGCTATTGGGTGTATAACTTTCTAATGTGATTACCTGATTGCCTGTTTGTTATGAGCAATTCCTGGTCCAAATGGATCAACTGATGCCTCAAATTGTATGAGGGAGGGCCAGGATTTTAGCAAAAATCTTTATGTTAATATTCACAGTCTATGCAAACGTTTTGTATAATCTGTTCATAATGCCAAACACCTATTGTAACAGAAAGGGGGAAATTATTCCGGCCCGAGGCCTTGTTAGGTTGAAAACATTTGGTTGTTTTAATGGCCTCTTCTGTGGTAATCGGGTTATGGAGGGCTTCCTTTATTCCTCAGTTAAAGAGGCCTGTTCTGCTCCTCTAACATTATGTTTCACTTCATTGTCATTAACAGTTTTTTGCTCATGACTGTCAATAATATCAATAAATAATATCTAACTTATGTTGTTTTCATGTGTGTAATGTCATTATTTCCTTTACTTGTCACTATATATGATTGTGTCTTCTTCTAACTAAATGTTGTAGCTAACATTCAGTCTGTTATAGCCCTCATGACATTTTTGACTGACCTTGGCAAGGTTATATTCTTCTCTGTTGAGGCCCATGAGTCGTAAATGGCCCTGTAAGGCTCGTACCTGCGCCACACCTTTTGAGACAAGGCTTTTTATGTTACAGTTCCGGAGCCTAGGGTTCATTCTAGAGGTTCTACAAAATCTCCTCCAACACCTTTCTTCAGCTCTGCAGTACAAGTCCCTTTGATCAGAGCTTTAAGAGAGTTCCACACTGTGTGGATGCTACAGCCCCCTTATCTTTAAGAAGATATTCCTTGATTTGATCACTAATTACCCATTTAAAAGCAAGTTCTTAGAGCAGTTAGTCATTATGGATCCATAATTGATTTCTCTTTGCTACTGTCACCTCCTATATGAAAAGGCAATGGAGTGGACCATGATCGGACAGGGACAGTACTCCCTGGCCTAATTCTTTTATGCACTGACTTAATGATTGATCCATGAAGAGCATATCAATCCTCGCATGATTTGTGAGAGGTGGAGGAGTGAATAACACACTGACTCAGGATGCTACTACCACCAGATACTGGCTCCAGAGATGGTAGCAACTTGCAGCCTTCAACAAAGAGAGCTACTGTACCTCCAAGCCTCTGGCCCAATTTAACTTTGGACAAGTTTACTTGCAGGTTCCAGTTGACCCTCTCCCCACCACAAGAGGGCATGTGCTCTTACTTGACAGCACAATCTGCCTTAAAAAAAATCCTGCCCCTCTTTAGAAGCCTAAACTGCTGGTAGTAAGACTGCTCTCACCATGAGAAGCCAATTCAGACATAGCCAGCATCTCTCCTTCTCTATGAAGGAGTCCATCAGTAAGAACACACAGTGGGAACAAATACTATGCGCCCCCCCCCCCTTCCACTCCTACCTCTGCTTTTTAAGTTAGTTGAGGCAAAGTACTGGGTGGCGAATGAATGCTATCAAAGTAACAATATGTCTTGGTGTGGAGGTGAGTCTCCTGGATAAAGCAGGTGGCACCCTTTAAGCACTTAAGGGCCAGAAGGAACTTTAACCCAACTTGACCACCAAGACCCTATGATGGTCTCTAGGTATTTAAGAGCCTTTCTTTTCTGAGCCCGAAACAATGCGACCCTCCCCTGAAAGAAACTTACAAACTGGACCCCACATAGCCACCACCAGAGCCATACTCAATAAAAGTAATTTACCCTACTGGAAAATCCCATAAACCTAGATTGAATATCAACCAATACAATTACCTGTTCCACCAACCCATCCCAGCCAGGTTCGAGTCCAGGAGAGGCACTGCTGCCCCAAGCCAATTTCTGGCGATCTGGTACTGTTGTCTCCGGTCCCCAGACCCAGTTCTGTACCTCTTTGCAGGAAGTGATCAGTTTTCCAGAATTAGGCATGAACAGTGTTTCTCTTTCCCAATGTCAGTTGCAGTCGGTTTCATTCTCCTCGTTTTTTTCAAGACTTTTCTCCACTTTTCCCTCTAAGGTCTATGACGCTGGTCTTCAGGAGGAGAATCAGGTATTTCTTCTGTATTTCGCACATCTTCCTTAATACTTCTTTTTTTTTTTTTTTGCTAGGGATTAGATCTGATAATCCTGACCTTGCAATTGGAAGATTAGGTAGAATAGATAGTCCCAGGACTAGCAACATCATGTGATTTAAAGAACTGTGTCACTGGATGGATGGACCTTCTCCTCTGTCATATGATGGGTTGGCTGACAGATCTTGCCGTAAGGGGACTGAGAGATCTTTGAAAGTCAGGTCACGATTTACTTGTTGATTGCATTATTCTCTTCATCTATGGAAAGTGATGTACTATTTCCACTTTATCTGGTGTTCTATTCTGCTGAGAGGCAGATGCCACCGCTCATTGGCTCCTGTCAAGTTCAATATCATCTCTCTCACCTGATTGAAGTATTGATCTGAGCAGCCTATGGACATAACCCTCAAGGTCATATGTTTTGGCTCCCCTACTCCTCCTTCGGACTTCGATGTTGCGGCATCAGTGATTCTCTAGGTCCACTATATGCCCCTGGAGAATTATAAATAGTTCTTTCAGAACATTTCAAGAATTGCTTGTTTGTTGGCTCAGCCACAGCTAGAGTCTTCTAAAGAAAAGACCTATTCATCCAGAGCATTTTGGTCTTTTTTGATGTCCTGCAATTCTTGATTTAATTCCCCTTCAAAGAGAAGAAATCATCAGCAGACATTGTAAAAATGTCCTCCCTGAATTTCCTCATTAAAGTAGCATCACTGTCTACACTGCCCAGAGATGAGGAGCCCGCAGGGGAAGAGTCCATTTATTTTTTTGTTGGGCATCTTACTTCTGTAAAGTTGACTTGGAAAGGAGTTCTATGACTGGTTGGTCTCTCTTTCCTTTCTAAGACATTTGACAGTTATTGCCTACCAATAGACTGAGGCTGGTGCAAAATGTCAACTGAGTCAGAGTTTTCCTTTTGCACCTCTACCGGACCTGCATTAGCTTGCCTGCCTAGCTCCTAGAACCAACATACACTCCCGCCCCCTGCAGCAATGAAACTCACTAGCTAAGCTGGAGCTAACAGAGACATTGCCAGTTCACTGGGGCCCATTCATTTCTAGGAAGCAACAGTCTCACTCAAAAGCACATCCCTTGCTTGTTGGGCTGCAGTACATCTTTACCCAGATCATAAAGCTAAGGTAGAGAAGCCATGCAACTCCCCCTCGCTCACTGCTCTCCAGGTCGACCAGTTTTATGCTAGAGGCCTGTTCTTCAATGCACTTTGCCCCATTCACCACTAACACTAGTTAGAAGTGTCAATCGTGCCTTTGAGCAGTAGGTGCTCATCATCCAAGGACTCCATCTGCTGTCCAGATGGTAATTCCTTTTTGATTCAGTCCCTATGAGGCTCCGTTGTCACTTTCTCAGAGCACACAATTGACCTCCAGGCTGCAGCAAACTTTGAAACTTCTACTACACTGTTCCTGTGTAGCACCACCTTCCCGTTTCTCGCCACCTGAGTCAGCCACACGCATCTTCTTCTCAGCCTGTGCTCCACAAGACACATCTCAGCTGCCTGTCCCAGAGACTTTACCCTGAAGCCCTCAGGGTCCTCTATTATCTCCAGCTGGTCTCCATTTCCATGACGGCATCCACTGTGTTTCCCTATACCAGACCACTTCATGATCATTCTTCCACCTGCCTCTGTCAACCTTAAGCCCTCAGTGCTGGGCTTGGAGTTCCTCTGTGTGGTGCTGCTTTTTTTGCAGCTACCATTCTATACTCATGTTTGCCAGCAGGAGCCCTCTTGTCATATGCTGTGTCCCCAGTGGCTCTTGACCTGAGGGTCTCCACTGTGGCTGCCACATTCCCCCATTTCTCACATTCCCTTTGGCCGTAGGATCTCCAGCCTCTACCTGGGGATCGGGACGTGCTAACAGGTAAGCTGAGGCAGAGGGGAGAAAACAGCGTTCTACTCCTTCACCATCTTGGCCATGCCAACTGTCAACAGAGATATAGATAGACATTCCATCATTATTGCATTTCTTCATTTAGGCAATTTTTTGTTTTTAGGTTTCATTTGTTGTTGAAAGACCTATTATGCACCGTACCCAAAAAATGTACAGTGGGCTTTGAGCCAAGCTTGGCTTTCTTTTAACTTTAATTACTTCTATTTGAATGGAAATGCTTCCAACGTTTGTGTTTGCTCCTCCCCTGGAGCATAGCCTCTTTACCAGCCTTTTGAATGGAAACTTGTATTATTTCACAGCTCACTTTTTGGGAACTACTTTTTTCTTTTTCATTCAGCACTCCATGAGAGTGATTGTATTTTCTGTCTCTCTGCCTCATTTGCTGCTTGCCTCTGCCCCCATCCGCCACCCGAAAAATATCATGCCCCTGCTCAGTGTTGTTACCACCTCTCCAAACCTGTCTTTAAAACACAGCAATAGGTATACTTATGTTGGAGTATGACTAAACAGCAGACTTGAATGGTTGCTTTTGGGTTTTTTCTTTCGCCTTCCACAAAGGCTTTTATGTAGCTGGGGGAGGGCTTGGCTGCAGCATTCACTCAGCTGGCGCTTCAGGCAAAATGTTTACTAAGCATGACTGAAAAAAAAGATGTTGCTTCTACCGAAGGCCCATGAACCTACTCCCTGGCATACTTCAGAGGACCAAATGTGTGAAGCACGTTTCAGTACTGAGCCCTGAGTAAAGTAAAATAGGCGTTGGCAGGCATTTTCCATTAAACGTTGACACTTCCTTTTTCGTTTAAAATTATGTTCAGAGTTTCCTGAATAAGTATGTGAAAAATAAAGTAAACCATTTAAGAATATTGAAAATATTGAATTCAGTATATAGTTTTGAAATACCTTAAGATAGAACTAATTTTCCTCCAGTATATTGTTTTTTTCCCATTTACTTTTATTAAATAGTATTATACAAACAAGCATAGCTTGGAAATTACCTTATAAAGGCGTGACCTAATTGCTTTGCCAATGTTTTTGACATGGTTACCTCATACGCACCTCAATGGAGTTGGCGATGTTGAGGGTTTCTTCCATGCCTGGGATTTCCAGCTGGATCACACGCAGGTCTTTGCACTTCAGGGTGATGGTCCCAGAGGAGCTTCCAAACCTGAGGGAACAGTGACAAATGTTCATGGATGAGGGCAGCGTCACCACCAGGCAAACGCGAACAGTGCAAGGGTGAGAGCAGCGTAAGCAAACATATAGGGCTCCCCTGTGCTCCAGGGTGTCATATAATAAAAGACAATGTTGCCTCAGCATTCATCATAGGATTTGATGTATTCTAAAGGAAGGCAAATTCCATCAAATATAATCAACGTTCCGATGTCAAAAATGACAAAACGTCAGACAGTTCGTTCCAGTGCACCAGTGCATATCCTTGCATCTCAGTTCTTTATTTGTGAAAAAAAAAGAAACGTGCCAAGGTAGGTTTCGGGAAGCCACTGTGGCTGGTCTAAGCCAGCACTGCTTGAATGTCAGTGTCAGGGCTAACTATTAACCATCCCACTCAGCACTGCATATTTTCCCTGTTTACAAAAACAGTCAGGTAGCACCACCTTGTGGTGGGCTATCATAAATAAGTGCCACCGCTTAGAGATAAGTGACGGAACTGAGCACTGGAAAACACAGGCACAAATTAGGCACTTTATTGCAGATCCCTGTCTGCTCGCACAGTGGATTTTTGACTTTGCATTATTCTGCATTACACCATATGACTGATGATTGGTAGATGTTGTCTATCTTGTGGATGCTTCTTTCAACCCTACCATTTCCATTAAAAAGATTAGTGAGAAGATCTATTCCTTACTTGACCACACAACAGTTACTGATTGTTAACAAGCAACTGAAATTATTTGCTTATACAACTAAATCCTCAATGGGATTGTGTTTTCTTTGTTTAACATCCCCTTCAACATTGGACTTGATCACTGCGCCATTCCCATTACCAATTGTTTACTTTTTGTGGTTCAGATTGAACACTTTATGCATATTTTGTATATTCATCTAAATATGTATTGTGTTTGATGGAACTGTCATCCCTTGCAATCGATCAAATCGAATGATAGATCAATTAGAGAGTAACATTGTATTTTATCACAGGTGCAATTAGCATCATGTTGGGCCAGAAAGAGTCACTGCAGCACATGAGCACCATTTGAGGCGGAACACAGTGAGACGAGCAAGGGCGCCAGCGTGACTACAAAAACACGACCATTTAAAAGTACCCCAAACTGTGCGACATGTGCAAAGGCGGAAGAAGCAACGCATGAGGCCAAACACAAACAGTGCCGCTGGGACCTCTGCGGGGTGAACAAAAGCAGCGTGGCATGTGCACGTGTAAGAGTAGGACCACCACAGGGCAAACACAATGTCCGCATCATCATCAGGCTGAACACAAACAGGGCAACATGTTCAAGGGTGACGGTTGGACCACCACATGGCTAACAAACTGTGTGACGCATGCAAGAGCACTACCTCATCAGGATCAACATAAGCAGTGGGATATGTGCAAGGGTGACAGCAGGACCACCAGAGGGCTAACACAAACTGTGTGACACATGCAAGGGTGAAAGTAGGACCACAACAGGGCTAGCAAAACTGTGTGAGGCATGCAAGAGTGGAAGTAGGATCACTACAGGGTTAGCACAAACTGTGTAACGTGCAAGAGTGAGAGCAGCACCCTCTCAGCCTGAACACACACACTGTAGCACATGCCGTGTTAGGCTAGTAACTCTTTGGGTTGAGCACATAGAGGGCGACATGTCGAAGGGTGGGATTTCTACCTCCTCATGATGAACTTAAATAGAACTACATGTGCGAGGAGAGAACAGCAGAAACAGTGAGAAGCAGGCGTGGCCTGTCCTTTAGGGCGGAGGGGCCACGCCCCCCCACCTTTTGCCCCTCATGAAGAGTGTCTGTCAGGCTGAGCAAAGTTCAGCCTGACAGACACTCTTCATGTTCAGGTCAGGCAGCCAGGAGCAGACAAGCGCGATTTGCACAGACTCCTGGCTGCTTGAGCTGAACTTTTCTGGGCTGAGGAGGTCACTGCTCCTATGGGCGTGACCTCCTCGGCTCAGCAAAGGTGCCTGGAGGCCCTCCCCTGGGTGACGAGGAAAGAGTCACCCATTGACTTCGACCTGGGCGCTTCAGGTTTATGCCCTGAAGCACCCAGGGCGAGTTTCAATCAGTGACACCTCGTCACAGATTGGGGTGGGGTCAGCAGTCTCACTGAACCCATCCCACTCTGTGACATGGCTGGGACTGCTGCCTTCCCATAGGAAGGCAGCAGTCCCAACCCTTCTGGGACCTCCGAGGCAGAAGGCAAGTGTGTGTGTGTGATCTTTTAAAATTAATGTTTGGTGCGTGCTTGCATGTTTGAATGTTATGAGTATTGTTAATGGATGTGCATGCGTGCGTGAAAGAATGAGTGAGTGTGTGTCTGTGTGATCTTTTAAAATGAAGGTTTGGTGAGTGCGTGCATGTTTGAATGTTATGAGGGTTGTTAATGGATGTGCGTGCGTACGTGTGTGTGTGAAAGAATGAGTGTGTGTGTGTGATCTTTTAAAATGAATGTTTGCTGCGTGCGTGCATGTTTGAATGTTATGAGTGTGTGTGTGTGTGTGCTACCCGCCCGACCCCCACCCTCCCAAAGCTGCCGGCCGCCACTGGTGAGAAGTGTGAACGTATTACCACTCCGGGCAAACACAGACTGTCAAATTGAAAGCAGCTCGTCCTCAAGCTGAGCACAACCGTGCAAAGCTTTCAAGAGTGAAACCACCACTACCACAACAAGCACAAACAAGGCAACAGTTACAGGATTGAGAGGTTGGGCTTTCTAAAAAAAAAAACAGTCTATTTGGGACTCTAGCTAGACTGAGTTTTCAGTGTAAACAAGTGTACGCATTGTGTAACAAATGGCGGCTTGTGAGTGACTCTGTGAAACAATGTCTTACACGTCTTCATGTATGCCTGTACCCTTAGGGCCGTGGTGTGCTCACCATTGCTTTGAAAGTGAAACAAAGAGCATGTGATGTGCATAATCGTTTCACCAGAAAACTCTTAGCCTGTAGTGTACATCAGTGGTTCCCAACCTGTGGTCCGGGGACCCCTGGGGGTCCGCGAAGCCTTCTCAGGGGGTCCGCGACTGCTTAGAAAATTTAAAAATATTAACAAATATTGACAAATTACGTCCCCAGCTTCCAGTAATGACTCAGGACGGGGGTCCCCGGATTCCAATGATGATTCAGTGGGGGTCCCTGGGTTCCATTAATGTTAAAATGGGGGTCCACAGAAACCAAAAGGTTGGGAACCACTGGTGTACATTATAGCGCCCACGGAGCACTCGGATGCCTATATGTTAGTATCACTTTGAACATATGCTATCTCTGCTATAGTCCTTTGGGGTACATGACTCACCTCCGAAACCGGGCCGGTTCTAGAGTGTGGGGCAAGTGGACTATTTAGAACTAAAAAGCAAAAGTGCTCTCGCTTATCGTTTATTTTAATGATTAACCCCACTGATTTTGGACATTTTAAGGCCTGGGGAGACACGTGAAGTCAGGGGAGTTAAGGAGCTGCTATGATGCACAAACCACCAGCACGGATATGATGAAAACTGAATTAAGATTCTTGGCCCATAGCATCGTATTTTTAAACTTCAATGCTTTGCGAAGTAAAAAGCAGCCAATGTTTTTGAAAAACATGAAAAGCCGTAAAGTGTCCCTGTATGGCAGCAGAAACATTTCTTCTGCTGCACATTAAGCATGCTGCAGTCAAAGTTCTGCATCTCAAAGATCTGACAGGAAGCTTCCCTCCCCTTCGCCAAAGCACATCAGAGAAAGCGAAATATGTAGCTCCTTGGGTGCTGATTATTTATTGTTAAAAATGTCAAAAGCGGTGAGAAGCCAATACCTAAAATATCAAATCATTAAATAGATTTTTTTGGCCAGTACCCCATTCATTTTCATGGCCCACTCATGCTTCTTTTCGGCCCTCCCAAACAAAAAATCTTAGAGCCGGCCCTGTTCCAAAAGCTAACATGTTTCCTGACACTGACCTGTTTCCGGTGTTTCCGATGGATGGCCAACTGCCCCTTTACACGCTAAGCCACCTTATTGCAGTAAAGCAATGCCAATCACCGGGCGTTCCTGTTGAATCAGGTGTTTCAGAACTATTTTTTTAAGCATTAAGGGCGCCAAGGACCAGTGGTCGAGGTGTATAAAGAGAAATATGGGAACTGTGATCCTGGGTACAACGAGGGCGCGGCCATCGAGCGTGGGGGTTGAGGGAGAGACGTGGTTAAAAAGAACAAAATAGTCTGTAACTTGTTTGTGACCTATCACCTTCGTATATCTGAATATAAAATAAAATGCACAGACATTAAAAGGAAAATAAATGCTTCTAAAATGTGTCTGTGGAAAATACATTTTTATGGTAGAACAGTTCGGTTGGTTAGTGCGATCACTTCCGATGTTTTGTGAGTGTAATTGGATGGTCACCGATTTTAATCCTTGTGGGTGCCCTGGGAAACTAGTGACCTATATTTATAGTTCTAGTAGCTCCGTGCCTGGGAAAGAAAACACAGTGAATAGATCATTAGATTAAAAATGTATTCAATACAGTATAAAATAGGTTGCACACAGTGCAAATGGTCAGTCCCAAAATCTGCAAAGAGATTTTGTTTAAATGTTTAAACTGCTTTAAAAAGTCAAGTGTTTATTATTAGGCTGACTGTACCAAGTGCAAACCTTTTTACAGGTTTCCACTAAAAGGACAAATTCCGGATTATATGAATTAAAGTCTATACCGGCTCCCACACACAGTTACACTTCCTTCAGGTAGCAGGCACCCTTGAGAGACGGCTTGTTTCTTCTTCCGCTGCCTCTCCCGTGCGCCACTTCATGGTAGAGGAATCCCTTCTCCCCTTTCAAGCTGCAGCAACTCAATCGTTCAAAAATGTTTATTTTTCAATTAAAAAGAGTACGGACTTTTTTGTTCAAATTAATAAAGCTTGACCCCGCCCCCCACGCTCACTGACTCCGCCCTCACTACATGCAGCATCATAGTTCCCATACTGTTTTTTTAATGCACTTCGACCACTGGCTTTATCAGGGCTGACAGTTTTTTGGGGCTGGAGTAATAGCACAGATGCCTGCATGAGTTCTTCTTTTCAGTTGTTTCACTATATACAGAGTAGGTTTGGCTCTGCCCGAAACATGAGATGTCAGCATCATTTGCCATTGGTATATCATTCCGCCTCATATGGAATGCTTGTGTGAGGGACTATTTTGCATCTTAAAAGTACACTTGAGTCATCACATGAAATCGTTTAACTCGTATGTGCATTATAGGCAGAGAACGAACGATTGTGTTTGTTTTTTAACTGCAGGAGGCCGTTTGTATGTTTTAGGCAGGACTTAAAATGCAAACCGGACTGACCTACTGGCATTGCCAGTGCTTATTTTAAATCTAGGTGGAATTTGAAACAGAGGGCTAGAAAATTGATGCAACACTTCAAGCATTTCCACCCAGAGCCTCAAGAAGGTAGTGACGCTCCATGAGCGTCCTCTTTTGGTCTGATTACAATCGTTAGAGGCACCTTTCACGTTTTCCATTGTATTTTAAATTTTTCTTTATTGTCTTCTTTATAACACAAACACACAGCTATAACTAACATTAGAGATGGAGCCATTCTGTTCCTAGCAGTGAGATGCCTCATCTATTTACGTTGTGTTAGAAATGGGGTATTTGGTTGGCAGCCAGGTTATCCCCTGTCCAAGCAAGGACCCTTACTCTAGTCAGGGTAAAGGAGAATCACACTCAGTTAACCCCTGCTAACCCTCTTGGTAGCTTGGCACGAGCAGGCAGGCTTAACTTCAGAAGCAATGTGTAAAGTATTTGTTCCAACACACACAGTAACTCAGTGAAAACACTACAAAATGACATAACACAGTTTTAGAAAAATAGGTCATATTTATCTAAACAAAACAACAAAAATCAAACATATACAAGTCAAGTTATGAATTTAAAAAGAAAATGAGTATTAAATCCTTTAGAAAACAGTGAGAACGTTGTTAGCGTACAAAAGTACCTGGGTAGCGTCAAAATAAAGTCGCATGGGCGAGTGTGTGTCAAAAAGGGCCAGCAATGCATTGATTTTTCACCCGCAAGCGAGAACGTGTGTCGTTCATTCTCCAGTCAGGTTGGCGTGCGTAGTTTCTTCTCTCCCGCAAGAGAGCGATGCGTCGATCCGGACGGGCACCTTGGGCCGGGCAGGCTTTGCATTGATTTTCTGTGCCCAGCGATGTTGTGTCGAAATCTGGTCGCATGATGTCAAGAAACCGTGCTACATGGGGGCTTGCGTCGCTAACAGCAGCCTTTGCAGGAGTTGCGCGTCGTTTCTCCAGTCGCGTTGCATCAATCTCCCAGCAGCAATGCAAGTGGAGCGTCGATTTTAGCTGCGAGATCAGCGGCGCGCTGTTTATCAGCCACGAGGCAGGTGGTGCGTCGAAAGATTCCCCGCACGGCGGTCTTTGCGTGGATTTCAGTCCTTTTCCACCAGCTGCACCTTTCAAGGGCCCAGAGACAGGTTAGGGCACCACTTGGCAGGCAGGACTCTCAGCAGAAAGCCCAAGTGCTGGCAGAGAGAAGCCTTTGATGTCCCTGAGACTTCAACAATAGGAGGTAAGCTCAGTTCAAGGCCTTGGAGTTTCTTCACCAGTGGGAAGTCACACAAAAGTCAATCTTTGTCCTCTCTCAGGCAGAAGCCAACCCAGCAAAGCACAGTCACAGGCAAAGGGGCAGTACTTTCCCTCCAGCCTCCAGCTCCTCTCCTTGGCAGAGGGTCCTCTTGGTTCCAGAATTAATCTGATCTTCAGGGGTTTTGGGTGGTCTTCTTATATCCCTTTCTGCCTATTTCAAAGAGGAGTCTCTGTTGGTTTCAAGATTCTGCCTTGCCCAGGCCAGGCTCCAGACACACACCAGGGGGCTTGAGACTGCATCGTGTAAGGGCAGGCACAGCCCTTTCAGGTGTAAGTGACCTCTCCTCCCCTCCCCTCAGCCCAGATGGCCCATCAGGATATGCAGGCTACACCCCAGCTCCCTTTGTGTCACTGTCTAGAGGAGAGGTGCAAACAGCCCAACTAACAAACTGACCCAGATAGGGAATTCACAAACAAGCAGAGTCACAGAATGGTTTAAGCAAGAAATGCCTACTTTATAAAAGTGGCATTTTGCAAACACACAATCTAAATACCAACTTCACTAAAAGATGTATTTTTAAATTCTGAGTTCAGAGACCTCAAACTCCACATGTCTATCTGCTCCCAAAGTGAATCTATGCTTTAATAAAATTTAAAGGCAGCCCCCATGTTAACCTATGAGAGAGATAGGCCTTGCAACACTGAAACATGAATTTGGCAGTATTTAATTGTTGGGACATGTAAAACACATAAGTACATGTCCCACCTTTAACATACACTGCACCCTGCCCATGGGGCTACCTAGGGGCTACCTTGGGGGTGCCTTACATGTATAAAAAGGGAAGGTTTAGATCTGGCGAGTGGGTACACTTGCCAAGTCGGATTGGCAGTTGAAAACTGCACTCACAGACACTGCAGTGGCAGGTCTGAGCCATGTTTACAGGGCTACTAATGCGGATGACACAACCAGTGTTGCAGGCCCACTAGTAACATTTGATTTACAGGCCATGGACACCTCTAGTGCACTTTACTAGGGACTTACTAATAAATCAAATATGCCAATCATGGATAAGCCAATGTACACATACAATTTATACAGGGAACACTTACACTTTAGCACTGGTCAGCAGTGATAAAGTGTCCAGAGCAAACAAAACAGCAAAAACAGAACCCAGCACACAGAAGCAACCTGGGAAGTAGAGTTAGAGGAGACCATGCCAATGATGCCAAGTCTAACACATTGACTGTTGGAAGGATATGTGGCTTAATGGCAGGAGATGCTGACCCTGGAACGCGAAGGACTAAGTTTTACTAGTGTGGCTAACAATGTTTCGAGTTGTGACGTCGTAGCTGAAGAGCTGACAGGGAACACCCATGTTGCCTGGTGGTGTTGCATGTAAACTTGAAGACAACCTATTTGGGTGAAACCCTTTCTGACAAAACTTATGCCATGAGCTCTTCAAAATATGGCATTCAACATGTGTTTTCCCTTTAAGTATGTTTTTTTTCTTTCAAGTTAAAGGGGTCCCTTGTTGTCAAATGGGTAGTAGAAACATCTCCTTTTTAGGTCTTGTTCAATAGAAAATCTTTAGATTACCTTATGTGATTCACAAAAAAGAGCATTCAAAAGTGCTTCTGAGAGAGGAGCTTTAGCTCCACCTATGTTGGTCACTTGAATACAGCATTTGATTGGGCAGAATTTGTGTGCTTCTGTTGGGCAAAATGTGTGTGCTTCCACTGAAAAAGAGTGCTTCTATTGCATTCTTGCATTGTGGGGAAACTTAAGCTCAGTACAACAGGACTGAGTTGGTTATTTTGCCAGTTCAACATTCAAGGATGTGAGTCTTGTCCGTTTATTAGTTAAAGTTATGACAAATGCAGAAGGCCTCGGAATATTTTGTGTGAAAAGCATATGTGAAAGCCAGTACACCTTTATGGGTTGATGGTTACCATCTTGACAAAGAGTCCAGAATGCAGCAGCCAGACTCATCCTGGACATGCCCTGACACAGCCGCATCTACTCCCACACCAGAGACCTACACTGGCTCCCAGTCAACAAGGGCATCACTTACAAACTCCTGATCCACACCTACAAGGCAGTGCACAACATAGGACCAGCATACCTCAGCCACCACCTCACCTTCTACGTATCCAAGAGATATCTCAGTTCATCCCAGCTCGCCCTTGCAGCTGTCCCCAAGATCCAGCAAAGTACAGCAGGAGGAAGATCCCTTCTCCTACCTGGCAGCCTGGGCATGGAACACACTTCCCCCCAAGCTCAGGCAGACCGAATCACTGAAGCAGGTCAGGAGGGACCTCAAGACCTGGCTCTTCTACTGAGCAGCACGTCCACATACAGCGCCTTGAGACCCTATGAGTGATTAGCCGCACTATACAAATTCTTGATTGATTGATTGATTGTGTTAAGGACTATCGGCAGGTATTTTTTAACATGGATTCTCACAGATCACCACTGTAGGCAAATGATTTGCATTGTGATAATCATTGTTGCCCTGCTTTAGGTGGGGTTGTATTTTGTTTTGTCAACTGTAATTTTATGTAGTTGTAATGTTATGAGTGTATGATTGATAGTTCCCCTGTGAGAAAGGTGATGATCAATAAAGTAAGCTTGCTTTGTTTATGGTTGAAAGGCAGGGATTAAGGCTATAGGAGTCACTGGTTCACTGGGAAAAAGTGTGCCTGATGCCATAGGTCTGATTTGTTTATGATACAAAGTTGTAACAAAAACAGCGGACTTGATCTATTTATTGTGAAAAAACAGGCAATACTTTTTTTATGTGAATTGTTATTAGACTGTGTTAAAGATTGTAGACAAATATTTGTCTGCATGGAATCCAACAGATTACTACAATAGGCAAGGGGTTTGGGCAGGTCACCCCCTTCTGGCAAACCCTTGGGTTGAATATTTATAATGTGATAATCCTTGGTAGGCCTTTAGAGAGGGGTTACACATTGTTTAACCAATAATAATTGTAGGCAATTTTGTAATTTTAATAATATTTTCCTCATTGGTGCCAAGTTATGCTCAATACAGGAGGACTGAACAACTTATAGTCACAAATCAAAGATAATGGCTAACAGCTTCTTTGGTTAGATGGGAAAAGTTATGAACAACAGCGGTCAGATCTGTTTATTATGATAATGTATGACCCAGATGTTAGCCTAACTCATTTATAGTGGAAAACACTTAAGGCCTTTAAAGGTGGATTGGCATTAAAGATCATAGGCAGGTATTTTTTTACATGGAAGGTCACAGAGCTCCATACTAGTCAAGGATGCTGGTACTACCCCCTTGGAAAAACCGCAGAGGGTAGATTCCACGTTAGGCCTCCATAACAGTGGTTCAATATTGGTTTGCTAACAATTTTGCACACATTTATAATTTTATGAATGTGTGTCTGATAGTTGCCTTGTTGGAAACAAAATGCTCTATATAACAGGTGACGTGGTAATGATGCGAAGACAATTTTAGATGATATCAGTCATGGCTTGCTGCGCTCTAAAGGGGCAGGCGGCACGCGGGGCTCACAAAAACATTTAATAAATTAAAAAAATAAAAACGTACCTGCTCTGCTGCTGCACAGGGCTGCTCCTCTTTCCCTCGCCACTGCAGGCTCCCATCCTTCCCTGCTGCCAATCCTGACGCTGCTCAAAGCAGCATTAGGATTGGCTGGAGGGCCCATCCAGGGTGCTCCTAGGCTGACTGGGAGCCTGTGCCTGCTCTCTCCAGCCTGGCAACACAGTGTCGGGCTGGAGAGAGCACAGTGCGCATGTGTGTTTCACCGGCCCAAGACAGCCAGACAAACATACATGCACACTGAGGGGAGTGCACCTCGTCCCCGTCATCCTCCATGGCCCCACTCCTTTAACAACAAAACGATAATAAACATAGTTTATCCCTGTTTCGTTGTTAAAGACTTGCAGCTCTGCTGCTCGCGGGGGTGACGCTCCTCCGCCATAGAGGCTGGATGATATTGCCCTGAAGTGTCCATTAGGATAAGTTATGTTAGATGCCATAGGTCTGGTGTGTAATGAAATGTGACAACAAAGAGTGTAGGCCAGGCTTATTTATAATGAAAAGCATATGTCCCAGATCATAGT
Organism: Pleurodeles waltl; assembly: GCF_031143425.1. Taxonomy (NCBI): domain Eukaryota; kingdom Metazoa; phylum Chordata; class Amphibia; order Caudata; family Salamandridae; genus Pleurodeles; species Pleurodeles waltl. The sequence continues at coordinate 700,751,482 of NC_090440.1, forward strand.
ATTGGATTGTTATTACACCCTGATAAAGACTACAGGCAGGTATTTTGTTACATGAAATAACACTAATTATTTAATCAGTTTTAGTGCCGATTACCCACGCAGTGGCCGGATGAATTGATGCATGTGAGCAAGTATGTGTATCATAGTGCAGTTATGAAGACATCTGAAGTCCCTAAACTCACTAGTGACTGAAGAGGCATTATCTATTTACCCCCCTCCTTTTCAGGTCACTGGGCAACTGTCTTACACATGGCCACAGGAAGACCACCGTTCCCCTTTTGAGCCCTGGTTTGACAACGCAGCTATCTGTAAGACGTATTGTTACTAATTGTTTCATTGTGCATAGAATGGACTTTCGCTCTATCTACAGGAGCATTATTACTGCCTCACATTTTACTATTGGCCATTTAGCTTATCATTCCATTCTCCAGTAGGTCCATTCAAATGCATGAGGGACGATTTGCATCTGGAAAGTACACTTAATCATCATGCTATTCTCTGCATATGCAGAAAGCATTTTTAAAACATGTTTTTTTCACACACTGACAAAGTCAATAGGCAGGCTTTAACGTGATAAACACCATTTGTGCATTCAGGGCAAAACCATTTGGTATTAACATGTTGGCACATTAAAGTCAGACATATTGGCTTTGCTAATGGTTGTTGTACAGTTCACTTGTCTTTTCCCTGTCTTTGTCCTCCTTTGCCTTTAGAGGTCGTCCTCCTCCCAGGTACACATTGCAACGCATGTCATCACCTTAAGCATCCTTCTACAGGTTGTTTTGATGCCTTCGGTTTATTTTGAGCTTCGCTGCATACCTTGTCCCTCTCCTCGCCTCTATCCATCCACACCACCCCCACGCATCTGATACTCCCCTCTCAAAGGGCACCTCCTTCCCTTTTTTTTTGCAATCAGCAGTGCAGTTTCCCCTCCCATTTTTTCTTTATTTTAGTCGATCCTTCTTTCTACCTAATAGTAGCTTATTAAACTCCTCCCCTCTTAAAACTCTTTTTTCTTTCCTTTCTTTAATTGAGCATATTTCCCTGTTTCGCTTGATCGGTCCCTTCTTTCTACAGCTGTGGTCATGGTAGATAGAGAAGGCAGTCGACCGCAGCAGTTTTTTTCTTTTTTGAAAATTTGAAGGATGTTTTTCCCTATTTCTAGTTTGTTTAAAATGATTTCAGTACCAGACTCCATATAACTTAAAAATCAAAAAAATATTCTATAAATTGTCTTTTTGAACCTCACCGTGTTTCTGTCAAAATGACTTCACCAGAATTTACTTTCATAAACCTGGTTTCACCAAATTAAGTTTTTTTGTGTGGTTTACTTTTGAATATTTTAGCGTATCTCACTATTAGCTACTGTGTCAATTTCAACACAAATATTAGTGAATTTGCTTGTGCTCGTTTCATAATGACCACCAAGGTTCTGCACATGGATTTTTGTGAGGTATAACAGGTTTTAATTGTGTTTTTCTTGCTTGTCACATTCACTTTCCTCAAACGACGATCTTTTTTTGTTCCGTGAAAAGGTCAACAAGTAGCTTGCTCGCAGCTTTACCCCTCCCTACAAATCATCCAGACTAGGGCGGCTTGGAGGACTAACAACTAACTAGCCGCCTGTGGGGTCTTGGATTGGAATCCTGGGTATGGAACCTTGTGTGCTAGAGGTTCTGATCTGGCTGCTTGGATGGTGATGGAGCTGAAAGTAGCTGTAGCTGAGGCTTTACGTTTATGTTTCAATCTAACCCCTAACTGTCTCTTGAAGCTTGATTCAACACCACCATCGCAAATTTGGTCAGGGGATGTCACGTCCGGTGTGCTGAGGGACATGCAGCCTCTACTAAGAAGGTGACTGAAAACCAACATATTTAGTGACGTCCATCAGCGCACTAGAGCAGTGGTTCCCAACCTTTCGACTTCTGTGGACCCCCACTTTATCACTACTCGAACCCGGGGATCCCCACTGAATCATAATTTGAATCCGGGGACCCCCCAATGAGTCATTAATGAAAGCTGAGGACCTAATATGTTAATATTATTTCATTTTCAAAGCAGTCACGGACCCCCTGAGGAGGCTTCGCGGACCACCAGGGGTCCTCGGACCACTGGTTGGGAACCACTGCACTAGAGGTTTCTTTAGAGTTATTTTAAGAAAATAATCTTTTGGGTGAAAAATCTGCCAATCTCCCTCAAACTGATGGAAACTCAACCAGGAAATATAGGAAATGGGAATACCCCCCGTGGTTAGTCTCTCTAACATGTTAGAGGCAATGTCCCAGCACGCAAGGGACATGCTACTTAAGTTTGCCTGACAGTCCAATGCCTTTTCCATGGTGTTTGTTGTGTCCACAGCCCATATAAGGGCTGGGACACTCAGTGGTTGTAGCGCGCGGCCGCCAAAATAAAACATGCGACTAGGTGTATTTATTTCTAATCGGCGCGGCTGAGTGCGTCTTTATTTTCAAGATGAGCCCGTCCGCACGGGTCTCCGTCTTGCTGCGCGGCTCTGTTCTGGCCGCACCCAGCCACGCCCTTCTTTATTTATAGCTACGGGCGATGAGCCACGGAGCAAACCAACAAGCACAAACTACGAGGTGAAATCCCTCGTAAACATACGCGGATTTCACCCGGGGTGTTGTGTAACACACAACACCCCTACAACAACGCGCACGTCGGCTGGCCAGTTGCGTCACTGGCCAGCGACATTACATTCCTCCACAAAATGCAAAAACACACAAAAACCACCACCCTGAAATGTAACTCAATAATCACACAGATGATCCCTAAGACGGGTGGAAGGACAAGGATTGCCCCGCAAACCATATCTGGCAGATCCGGATCGCTGAGATGCCACCTCCAATCGGGACAGACACAGGACCTCCTCCAGCACGACTCATCGACCTGTCCGGTGAGACATCATCCACAGGCCCCACACACACCGGACCACTCTCCCCGACATCTCCAGTGCCCTCCTCCTGAAGGTCACTCGCTTCATGAAACCTCTTAAACCACGACACATTGCGGGTCACAGTATCAGTACCACGCTGGGCAGTCACAGCAGACCCTCGTCGCTGAACAATTCTCCACGGGACTGTAGAAAACGGCATACGAAACTTGCTACCAGGCAGAGTTTGTTTGAGTAAGACCTGATCACCAACACTCAGATCAGACTCAGTGGCTTTCCGTGCACGGCTGACCCTTAGATTCGACATCCGCCGCTTCTCTTGAACCAAATCCCGGGCCATTTCAGGAGGAGACCATGAAGAATGATGAGGAATCGAATCAACAGACGCCCTTCCAAATACGACATGACTCGGAGCCAAACTGGTGGTAGAATGAGGCGTTTGTTGATAGTTCCGTAAAAACGAGAAAATGGCATACTCAACAGACTGGCCACCGGCCACCGCAATTCTGATTACCTTAGTCAAAGTCTGCATAAATCGCTCCACTTCGCCATTGGCTTGAGGCCAACGCGTTGTGACCCTGCGATGACGGGTACCAGTAATCTTCAGATACTCAGCCAGTTCATTGCTCTGAAAAGGTGGCCCATTGTCGGTCTTAATCTCGGCAATTAGACCATGAGTAGCCATCATCTTCTCTAATCCAGCAATCACCACATCGGCTGTGAGGGCAGGGATAATTTCAACCTCCGGATACTTCGAGAAATCACCAATAATGACCATGGTGTGGTGGCCATCAGGTAAACTACCAAAATCCAAACTTGCAGAAACTCATGGACCTGTTGGGGTCGGCTCAGTTTCAATAGGAACAGGCCTAGTCGATTCACCAGTAGCCTGACACCAATGGCATGACCTAACTAACCGCTCCACCTTTTCGTCCATGAGAGGAAACCACACCTTGGATCGGAGTCGACTCTTTGTTTTGACCATTCCTTGGTGGCCATCGTGTGCCAACTCAACAGCCTTGGCGGTGAGAGAAGAAGGGATGACCAAATGACTTCCCCTTAGCAGACACCCTTGAGAGTCAATGGTAAGCTCACCCTTCACGGCAAAAAGGCTTCCGATGATGCGTTGAGCTTCAGAGTTCAAGACAGGCAACTGACTTTTGACTCGGTGCCACCAACCACTCTGTACAGCTGCCATGATTTTCTGCAGGCACTCATCCGACTTGGTTGCTTGTATAATTTCCCCCATAGTCATTGGCAAAGGCCGGGATCGATCAGTCACATACCGGACATATTCTTCAGTTTCCTTGGCTTCTTCAACCTCCACCTCCGAGGCACTCCTAGGATGTCTCGATAGATAGTCAGCCGGATTCTCAGATCCCGGACGATATTCCAATTGGCACCGATAATCTTGCAATTGTAGCATCCATTTCTCAATTCTTGGCGGAGGTTTGGAAGCGGTTCCATTGAACAGCGGAAGCAGGGGCTTATGGTCAGTGGTAACCACAAACGGGCGGCCATATACGTAAATATGGAAATGCTTGCAACCCCAGTGGACCGCAATAGCTTCCTTTTCAATTTGCGAATAACGCTGTTCAGTGTCAGTGAGGGAACGGCTGGCATAAGCGACAGGAGCCCACATTCCTTCTCTTTGCTCCTGCAACAGTACAGCTCCAAGGCCCTTGGGTCCCGCATCAACAGCAACCTTGGTATTCCGTCTGGGATCAAAATATTTTAGCACAGTATCGCTAGACAAAGCCTCTTTGATTCTGTCAAATGCTGTTTGTTCAACAGACCCCCATTGCCACGACTCCGACGTTTTAAGAAGATTCCTCAGGGGCTGGGTTAGATTAGACAAATCTTTTATGAATCTACCACAGTAATTCACCATCCCCAAGAAACTTCTAACTTCCGTGACAGTGGTGGGCGGCGGCGCCTCCTTGATATCATTGACCTTCGCCGGATCAGGGGCAACCCCCTTCTCCGAGAACGTGTAACCAAAAAATTGTATTCGGTCTTTTAGAAACTCACACTTTTGCCGATGCAAAGTTAGTCCTGAGTCCTGGATGCGTTGTAGAACGTTTTGTAATCTGGCGTTGTGTTCGGCAATGGTGGGAGCATGGACGAGGATGTTGTCACTGACATTTATGGTTCCCGGCAAACCCACCAATAGCTCTTGGATAACGTTTTGGAATACTTCCGCTGCACTGGATACTCCAAAGCTTAGACGCTTGTACCTCCGGAGCCCCACGTGAGTCGAGAAGGTCGTTATGTAGCGGGATTCAGGGGCCAACACCAGCTGGTGGTACCCCGACCGGAGATCAAGCTTCGAGAACCATCTCGAATCACTAAGTTCTCCCAGAATGTCATCAATCGTAGGGGTCAAATGTCTTTCTCTTTTGATGGCCGCATTTGGGAGACGCATGTCCACACAGATTCTCACCTCGCCTGGTTGTTTAGGCTTCCTAGCTACCACAATGGGCGACACCCAGGGGATGGGCCCCGAAACCTTCTCAATGATTCCAGCTTTTTCCAGATTGTCTAACTCCTTCTCTACCTGGGGCCTGAGATGGAACGCTACTCGCCGATGGCGTACAGCTATTGGTTGGATTGTGTGATCAATGTGGAGCTTAATCTCCCGGCCTCGTAAACACCTGATGCCATTAAAAACTCCCTCATACCTGGCTACCAACTTCGTCACCGATTCTTGGTGAATGCTGAGCGCGAACATCACTATTTGTAGTTCCTCCGCCGCCTGACAGCCTAACAGCATGCCAGTTCCTCCCTCGGTCACGTAGACCTTCGCTGATATCGACTGTTGTCCATGACTGATAGTGGTGTGGAACATGCCCCTCAGGGAGAGGGGAGTGTTTTGTCCATATGCATACACCTTGACATTTGTCTTGGTCAAAGTTGGGGTTGGGGACATTTGGTGATACTCTTCTGCAGCCAGTAGATTTATGGATGCTCCCGTGTCCACTACAGCAACCACTTCATGATGACCCATCAGTATCTGGCACTTTGGAAGTTGCGCTTGACGATGGCTGGTAGGTGTGGTCGCAAATAAGGAGTGGACGACATGAATAACCGTTTCATCATCATCCATGTCGCTCCCTCGCTCTGATTTTTCAGGAGGGGCCTCTTCAAACGCGATGTTGACGGTTCGCCTCAGTGTCTTTGGACCTGCAGACCTTTGCGAAGTGATTCGTCTTTCCGCAGCTCGTACATGTCTTTCCCCTAGCCGGACACTCGGAGGCTCGGTGTGGCACTCCCCCGCAATACCCACATTGCCTGGGGCGTGGACTACTCACTTTTTGTGGGGTTTTCTTCCGGGGTGTCATAACTGCATTGGTGACCTCTTCTTTTATGGGCCGTTGTAAGGCCGCCTCCATGTGGGAAGCCCTCGCTTTTGAGAGCTCCTTTGTTCGTCCCAACTGTAGAATGTCCGGTAGCGATTTCCCAGATTCCTCTAGGATGCGTTCCCTAAGGGGAAGGGAGGCACACCCTTGTATTAACTGTCCTCTGACTTCTTCAGTCTCGTCATTAAACCTACACGTGCCCGCCAGCTCCCTTAGTCTTAGGTGAAAAGCATCTAGCGATTCGTCCATTTGTTGTCTCGCTTGTCTAAATATAAACCTCTCATAGTCAGTATTGACCATCGGCTCAAAATGGCGGTTGAGGACAGCTATGAGCGTCGTGTGTGTCTTGGGCGCATCTTCCACAAGGTTTTTGGAGATTTTATATATGTCCTTGCCTCCTATGTGGATGAGCATGGCACGTTTCTGGTCATTCGCTACTTTCGTGGCCTCAAAAAATAGCAACACTCTTTCCACCCATTCTCTCCACTTGGGCGCTTGTGTCGAGGGAGCCCCTTCTACCACAAAGGGTTCTACTGGAGGTATTGCTGACATTGTGGTTTAGGTGATGTTGGACAAGTTTATTGTTCTTATGCTACTGCTGAAAATGTATTTTTTTCTTTTTTTTTTTTTATTACCCTCGTGGGGGGGCACTTGTACTCACTGTGTCCTGATGTTTCCTTGTCTTTTGAGTCTTGGGGTAAATGTTCCCTTTTACTTCTACACCTGTGCCATCGACCTCTGTATAGGTGTGTTTATTCTTCTCTTTTTTTCCAGGGATGTGTACAATATTTTGTTCTTGATTCTTCTCCCTTTCTTTTTTTTTTTTTTCTTCCCCGCCCTGCCGCACGAGCACCGCGGGAGTCACGCGGCCGCGGCAGGGCCCGAACCTCGAGGCGTAGGTTCGCCTCTCCTCGTCGCCAATTGTTGTGTCCACAGCCCTTATAAGGGCTGGGACACTCGGTGGTTGTAGCGGGCGGCCACCGAAATAAAACACGCGACTAGGTGTATTTATTTCTAATCGGCGCGACTGAGTGCGTCTTTATTTTCAAGACGAGCCCGTCCGCACGGGTCTCCGTCTTGCTGCGCGGCTCCGTTCTGGCCGCACCCAGCCACGCCCTTCTTTATTTATAGCTCCGGGCGATGAGCCACAGAGCAAACCAACAAGCACAAACTACGAGGTGAAATCCCTCGTAAACATACGGGGATTTCACCCGGGGTGTTGTGTAACACACAACACCCCTACAACAACGCGCACGTCGGCTGGCCAGTTGCGTCACTGGACAGCGACATTACAGTGTTAAATCCTGCTGATGTGGTGGCGGCTTTGTGCAGCTCTCCTACAACCACGTCTGGCAGAGTCACATCTGCACCTTGGCAGAGACGAAGGTGTCTCTGATAATGACATGTCTGCCATCTTGGGTACACTACATATGATGTTTATTCTGCTGGGGTGGGAGGGGGAATCTACTGATATTTTTTCGGCAGATTCTTTTAACGCCCTCCCCCAAACCAGTATGTATTAATCCTCAGCTGCAAGAGCAATGGAAATCCAAATTTAGAAGCAATATGTTGCAATGCAACGTGTATCTCACAAAATGTGTCCAAAGTGCTTAAATAGCATATAAAATACTTTACAAGGTTCCATATTCACCGTTTCAACATGTTTTACGACCTGCGACAAGCACTTGTGAGCCTGCTACCTTATACCACTCCAATTTCCTTTACTGACGCAGCACAGAGAGACTACTACTCGCCCAAAGGTTACCACTGTTTACCTTTCACAAGAACAGCTTAAATATAGGAGCAGTATTTTGTTTTTTTGCCAAACTTCCGGGAGGTCTTAAAATGTTTCAAGAGTTTTTTTATATTTTACTAACAAGGTCATGAGTAATCGTGCACCGATTCCAAACGACCCCATTTACAGGACAGACCCTAACTGCATTTTTAAAACTCAATTATGTGCCTGTAACAGCTTCGAATTAAAGGATTGCTTATTGGCCACCAACATGTGTCAGTCAGTTCAGAGCTACATGGCTCTCTGGCCAGTGCCCCTCCCCCACTCAGAGAAACAGAGAGAAATTACTGACTGCCTGACGGGGGTTCAGGGGCCATGAGGCTGTTGCAGGGCTCTGTGTCTGGGGGCTCAGGGTCCATTGGGCTCCCTCCCAGCAGTTAGTTCAGAGTTGCATACCCATCTAGCTGGTGGCTGAAGGCCTGTGCTCCCTCCCAGCAGTCAGTTCAGAGTTGCATACCCATCTAGCTGGTGGCTGAAGGCCTGTGCTCCCTCCCAGCAGTCAGTTCAGAGTTGCATACCCATCTAGCTGGTGGCTGAAGGCCTGTGGTGCCTCCCAGTGAACTGGCTAGCTCTGTGGCAATGCTGTTCCAAATGCTTGCAACCTAGAATGGGATTAATGTTGCAAGGGTACACATTTAAAGGTGACAGGTCAGACACTTTCTAAACAATGAAAGGCAGTGCACACTTGGCATCAACAACCTACTTTCCTTGGCTTTGCTTTTTCAGTGATGGTGCCCTAATGTGGGTATGTTGTGTCTATAGGGGATTGAACTGTAATGGTATTCATATAATGCTTATTACCACTGAGGAGGAGCTGAGGCACTCTGCGGACGGGTAGCTAGCTAGTCACGTGCGAGTGTGTGTGCAGTGTGACCTATTTAGACATTTGCTGCTTCGTCTATGCAAGAGCTTGCAGCAAAAATGTCTGAGGGATAGCTCATGGTCTTGAAACGGGTCATTTACATGTATCCTTACCATCTGGAATTAATGGAACTGACAGGAGCGGCTCCTCCATAAGGGCGGAGGAACGTCGCCCCCCACCAGCAGCGGCAGCTGCAAACCTTTTCCACAAAAACGGTGGAAAAGGGGCGGGGTCACAGGGGTGACGAGCAATGAGCGCATGTATGTTTGGTCTGCTGTCTCGGGCTGGCCAAACACACATGTGCATAGGGCTCTCTGCAGCCCAGCAACACAGTTGCTGGGCTGGAGAAAGCCTGCACATGCTCCCAGTCTGCCTTGGAGCGCCCTGGCTGGGTGCTCCCAGCCAATCCTGACACTGCTAGGAGCAGCGTCAGGATTGGCGCAGGGCAGGCTTGTTAGCCTGTGCCTGCAGGCAGCAAAGAGGAGAGAAGCAGCACGGTTCTGAAGGCGGCGGCACAGGTACTTTTTTATTTTATTTATTTAATTCTCCTCCTCCCCCCGTAAATTTTCCTTCTCCCCCGCGCGTCGCCCCGCCCCTTCAGCGTCGCGAAAGCCGCGACTGGGTACTGATACATAGTGTGTGGAGTAAACCCAAGTTCTAAGCCAGCTTTAAACACTACATGATGTCAGCCTAAAAGCGACAGAAGCCCAACACCTGGCATCAGTGCTAGGCCGGTGGGAACTATTATGTGGTGTTATCCCAGGAGTGACATGAGGTCCCAGTGCATGAATGTTGTAGTGCTTTATACGCTTTGAGGGCTGGGAAATATTCTAATTTGTATGGAGCTCCTAGATGCTCTTTCGGGTGCATGCTTGAATGGATGTTGTTTGGAGTCTGGCGTTTACGGACATGCTCGGTGAGGCGCTAGATGCTTGAACAAAGTGGTGAAAGCAAGGTGCGTCTTGTGGGGCTGTGCATCAGCATGGCTAGTAGCAGAGTGTGAGATCTGACTAATGCATGTAGTTACCAACACTATGACATTTGAAGCCTGCTGCTGGTGTGCATCAGTCGGATCTCAGCATCACAAAGGCCCAAATCACTGGAAACATTGTTAAGCCACTCTATGGCTCCAATAAGGACTCAACGCATGAGTGACGGAGTGTCCAGTCATTGGAGGTACTGTTAATCATTTATGGAAGCGATTCGCAATCAAACATAGCATGGTTGCCACAGCTGTTGTTTGCTGAGGAAGCTTGTGTTTCAATGCTTCCGACCCTTTTTTGTGGGTTAAAATAGACATGCCAGGCACATTTTGTGCAGAGCGCATTAACACTAAATAAGTCTCTTTATGCTTTTGACACATGAGAGATGCTAACAGTTTCCCAGATCAATGGTACTCGTTTTATTTATCTTGGGAGGATGAAAAGCTGAGTGGACCCAGCAGGATTAGAACCTGCGGCCATGGCATTAAAGATAAATATCTGAAATGAATGCATTAGCCCACTGAGCTGCAATACCAACTGTTGTTGCTTCTGTGCCTTGTAATCTAGGCTTCCATTGTTTTGTTTTTTTTCAACAAATATATAACAACTTGTGGTGTATGCAGTATCTGCAGAAGATGTTGCCATTTTAGCACTATAAATAGCAAGTGTTCAGTAGTGAACTCAATGATACCCATTTTTTCATTCTCAAAAGTAAGAAAAACTGACATGCACTTACTGGGTTCAGACCATTGTCCTACAACGAACACATGCACCGCCATAGTAGGGACCGTGCAGGCAGTATATTTATAAGAATATACTCAAGTAGGGCATCTGCATGAATTACAGGGATATAACCTGATGCCATAGTCCGACATTTCATGCCTTGTGTTACAAAACACTATGGGAATTAAAAAACCCACTTTTAACATTTGCATTCTAGTTTCATAGACCTGTTTTTTACTTTGAAAGGCAGAACTGATGAAAGCCTGCTTCTCTAGCTTATGCTGTACTTATGTGTGTGTTCAGACCAGCCTGCTGTGTATTTGTCTCCCATCACTCTGATATATTACTTGCTTATGGCAAGCAATTAATAGCAAAGGGCACATATTGGGCAGAGGCAGCGGGGTGGCAGGAGGCACAGTAAACAATGAACAAAAAACACCCAGTGATGCACCTTCCACCAAGTAGTGAATGGCCTTCGGGAGGGTCAGTGGACTACTTAGGATGAGGGTGACCTTCGCGCCAGCAGCCCAAGTCCAGCCCAGGCCACAACAGCTGACAGGGGCTAAGATCCTCTTAGCCAATGGTTGTAACGCTGCTTGGTCCAGTGACGCTCTACTAGCTAATGGTGTATCATAAGTTCAGTTTGGTATTTTAGGGCCCAATTTAGGTTCTTACCAATGCAAAGGCTTTGCAAGTTGTGTGCAATTAATTTGTCCATAAAAAATGATGGACTGGGCGTGCTGCTTTGAGAAATTACCAGTGCTGAGACTAATTCAAGCTTTCCACCCATCACTCTTGTTTTCCTCAGTGATGCACCTTAATGTGATGGGAATGCCCAGACGTGCTCACTGTGCCACTGGTCCTCAGATATACCCCACCAACGAAGCCTAAGTAGATCAAAACCGGCCTGGGGCTGCTTCTCTTTCCCCTTAGACAATGGTCATGCAATTCGGGATGGGCTGCTACTACTGGAGCAGGGCCAAAGCTGATCTGCATGTGCCTGGTTGCTGCCTGAGACGGAACGATGGGGAAAAAGACGATGGACGGGATGAGCTCCTTATTACACTAGCTGAGATTAATTGAAGCTTATCATTAATCATTTTTTTGCTTTCCTCAGAGTGATGCCCTGAGTGTTACGGGCATGTCCAGAGAGGGATCCATAGTCACTGTGTCACAGGACTCAAGCTGCCCCTTACTGACAAAGCCCAAATAAGTGAAAACCAGGCTGCGGTTATTGTACCTGTTCAGGGGGACCTGGCCTGATAGTTCGACTTGACTGTTCCTATTGAACCAAGACCAAGGCTGATTTGCATTCAGCTGGTTCCTGTGTGCTGCAGCATAGGAGGCAAAAATACACATTTTGTTTTCCTCAGTTGGTCCAAGAAACAGCACTTTAGGTTGTTTATCCTAAAAGCAGGTTTGGATTACCTTGCCCCGTATTGAATCTTGGCAATGACAAGAGTCCATCAAAAAATAAAAAAATGAGCATTGTTACCACACACTGTCGAACTAGCAAAGATTCTACCAGATGTGTTCCTTGGCTTTAATTTCCTTTTCTGGTCCCTAGTACATTGGGAACCTTGTAGTTGCGTATTTCAGAGGCATCTGTTACCTCATAGTGCATTTTTCAAAAGCTCAAATGTACTTGCCCCACTGCATTGGTATTACATTTATTGAGAGGTGAATACTTTATCAGATTTTGCTGCCATGCAACTCGTAGTATACATGTTGTTTTATTTGGAACTTTTAGGCAGTGGCTTCCTGAAATAAAAATAGAGTTCTGCCTTTTTTAATGATTGGGTTTTGGTGTTTTTTCTCCCAAGAGAGATGGTGCTGGTTCTTTTGGCCCCAATGATGAAAACAAATATTGCCAAATATGATTGAATTCTCGACAGAAATAGAATGGCCTGGAACACAAAGTCAGAGGTTTTGTTATGTTTGGGAGTTTGTGAAGAATATTTACTCCCACAAGGACAACCTAGAAATCGACAAAAATGTTACTGCAACATAACCACAACACTGACCATCCACGACCCTGATCAGCCATGATTTCCATGATCTACTATTGCCCTGACCAGACATGCCATCGCCCTGGTAGATTCACTATTCTAACTCCATTCCCAAACTCGTGGGCGCTTAATCAATGCCAATGTGACGCCAGTCAGGTGATGCAAATGTGAAGGTCTGTCAGATCTGTTATAATGCGGGGTCTTGGTGTGAAGGGCTACACCTTCTGGAAACAGCTCGTGCTTTAGAAAATGAGGCTCTGCTCCCTGAGGTCAGATAGAGCGGCAGGGACAGGAGTCATCACTTGTCACTATGCACCTGTAAAAAATGAATTTTAACACGTGCCCTATGCTAATAATGCTACGAATAAGTGTCATTACAAACCCATGCTGTGTGTGATTGTGCCAGTATGACTAGGTATGTTCCAAGTGTCATTTAGGCCCGTATTTCTACTTTTTTAGCACTGCATTTGCATCATTTTGTAAATTTTCGCCGCTTTTGCGTAAAAAAATGACGCAACTGCGGTGCTAAAAAAGTATAAATATGGGCCTTAGTCGCTACAAATACACCCTGTCCACGAAAATATGTACACACAAGCGATAGCACACATATGCTCCTACATGTGCCTTTCTCTGATAGTATGTGTCAGTATGAATATGTATAAATGCCAGTATGAATATATATAAATGTCACTAAGAATCCATGCTAGCATGTCATAGGTACAATCATTAATGTAATCATCACATCATAACGAACTAGCTGAAAGAAGGGGAGTCTCACAGACTTAAATGCGTCTCCTAGATGGATCAGAAGCGGTCGAGTGGTGGTTGTGGAGTACCACACACAAATGAGGTAAGACGGAGACAGTTGTAGGTAAGTCTTTCGTGGCAGCAGACACATTTTTAAGTTTCGCCTGCCTGTGTCCACTTGAGCGCTGTGCTAGCAAACACTTTTGTGAATAAACAAAATCCTAAAAGGGGCTTGTAATCCGCCCCGTACTTACCTGGACTTACCATTGACTTAGTCCACTGTTGATCTAATTTACGTGCTTCTCATTGGCCAGCATGTCGTCTGCTTTCACTTCCTGCTCTCTACTGCTTTGCGGTCCTGCCATCCATGCAGGTCGTGTGAGCCTCGACAAAGTATTCCTTTCTGCCATTGCGACTGGTTACTGACCAGTCTCCTTCCACTAACCACATGCTTCCCAAAGTACTTTGTTTTTACTTTCACAGTGTACGAGGATGCATGAAGTACATCCTGGAGGTGCTCAGACCCTACACTAGGCTGCTCAAGACATTCAACCAGTCGTTCAAGACATTCAACCAGTCGTTCAAGACATTCAACCAGTCGTTCAAGACATTCAGCCTGACTGCTCGAGACAATTCAGCCGCACTGCCCGAGACATCACACAAGGCTACTTGTTTTCTTTTATTCCTTTTACTTTCTGGGTGACACATTCCAAATAGCCACAGCTCTAAGAGCACCTCTGGGGCACACATGTTCGTGTGCATTCACTTCTTTTTTTTTTGTAGTCCTGATTGTTAGTCGACTGCACATTGTTCGTTCACTGCCTTTAATTTGATTATCTTTGTAACTCAGCTTGTTTGTTGCCTGTACATATACCTGTTCAGCCGCGCCGTGCTCGCTGGTAATGGATAAAAAGCACATCAAGACCTCTTAGACGCACACCTGCCCACGGACTCGCAACTTGTTGCATTCACTTCTCAGGCGCTACCCTTGTATGGCAAGCACTTTTAGCTAGACACCTAAGAATGAATGTTCAGCAGCACCCGCCAATAGCACAGGCAGGATGTCATGGGACCTTGTGCAAGGAAGGAATGAGCCCTCCGCTGCACTTTATATGAAATATAACACTAATCAAGGTTCAGTGGGCCCCTCAGACCTCTCATCACAGTGCCATTGCAACTGCTGCACCAATAGAAGCTACACCCCGGCTCCTGCTGTCCACTATCCATCACCCCTCCACATGTGGAAGCAGCTCTGTTCGGGCACCTGTCCGGGTGGGCAGCTCTCTAAGATCCACGCTGGCCTTGGGTGTGTTTTCAGTGGCTTCCCAGCATGCGCATGCCAAAGAGCTCACTTTCAGCCCCCGTGCAAACGTTAAAATATTTGCACCGAAGGGGTGTGTTTATATTTACCCCAGCCCGGGCATAAATGGACAACGCTTCATTGTGTAGCTCACCACTGATTTGGGGCAAACCCAGGATCAGCTTCTGGTTTATTGAAAGCTCCCCGGATACCTCACACTACATCATTTACTTTCTTTCTGCAGCTGCACACTTGGGAAGCTCTACGTCAACGCATCCCACCTTTCTCTCGAAGGGCATTGGCTCGCCTACACATGAACAACATACCTCACACCTGCTTCACCTGTGCAAGACATGTCTCCAGGATACCTCACCCCTCCTATGAAGGGGGCTGCCTCACCTGCATACGTGGACATGATACCTCACCCCTCCTATGAAGGGGGCTGCCTCACTTGCATACGTGGACAGGATCCCTCACATTTCCCCATGAAGGGCACTGCTTCACGAGCACAAGGAGACACTTCTCAAGGATACCACCCTCCCTACGAAAGGCATTGCCTCACCTGCATGTGTGGACATGATACCTCGCACCTCACGAAGGGTGCTGCCTCACCTGAACACAGCGACAGCTCTCCAGAGATATTCCTAACTTGGCTGGGGTGGCAGCTGATTCCCAGACCACGTACACATTGACAGGCGGCTCACAATGTGATGGCTCCACTCCAGAGCATATATCTGACTGCCAGCTCTCCTGGGCACCTAATTCCACGGGGCACTTGTCTTTTTCAGCTCTTTTAAAAGTGGACAACTTCCCAGTGTTCTCAATCTGCAGAGGCGTAACCTGTTGGCTTTGCCAACGTTTCTTCTGCTAGGTAGGAACACACGAGTGTATGAAAGTGTGAGGTGATACTGTGATTTTACGGGTGCACTCAATGTGTGTCAAATAGGTATGTGTTTGAGGCTAAGAGCTGAAACAGAGTAGTGGTGGGGGTGTGTACCACATGTCAGCCACATGTGAGTGCACGCAAGAGACTGTAAACTGGTACAGTTATGTTAAGGGTCTGTACACTGTGCGCCACCTGGGTACATAAAATCAACATAACATATCATCATAAGCACCTTGTGAACACACATATACACACATCTACATGCCTCCCCCCGCCCCAAGTGCCTGGATACCCTCTCGGGTGATCAACGTGCTATACAATTCCACATAACATAACATCTCTGAGATGCTGAGTTGCTGCACTGATGGAGTGTGCATGTACTTGACATGCAATAGTGAGGCTTGTGCCCGATGACGTGGGAAGCTAAAGACAGCACAGAAGAGCACTTAGACAGACGCGGGTCCAAGACAAACAGGAGCTGAGGCGCTGACAGATGAAAGCAGGAGTGGGGCAATCAGCAACAACAAAGGGCGTAATGTGTAAAGCAGGTGCAGACATTGCCACAGTAAGCAGGTAGACAGCCCACCTGTCCTCCTTCTGCGGGCCCTTACTCCGGCTGCTTTGGAAATAACCTAGATTTTGAACGCTTTGGGCCAGGAAACAAGACACATTATTATTATTGCATCGTCTGATAGATTTCAAACATCACCATGAAGACCCCATGGCGACCCAGCAGTTATTAGAGACCCCAGAGCAGCCAGGCCGTCATCATGAAAGACCCTGAACTAGGTCAGCCAACATCAGAGAGACCCTGTAGAGAAAAGGAAAGGCAAAGGACCTGTGGTGAAATCCGGAGGCAGAATTACAATAAAAGGTATTGGAGGGGTGGGAATGTGCCTCTTTCTAAGAAATGCCACCCGTTTGCAGGCCTGGTGACTTTTACAAATATCTACTTCACAACCTCTGCTCTTCTCCAGGAGGGGTCTAAGTAAACGGACAGGAGTATGTGCCTTCAAGTGGTGGGCGCAGACAAGCCTACGATCACATCAAAAGAGCAGCCACTAGGCTCTGGTTGCAGCCTTGGGAAGGTTATGAACGTCTCCAGTTGCGTATGAGGCAGCAGACCAGCCTAAGATTACATAGGGTATTGGCATTGCTGGTATACATGGACAACCGTGTATAAAAAATACCTCCCCGCTGCCCCTCCAGTAGTCATGACAGACTCAAACTGCTTTTTTTCTTTGGTTGGTCATACCAGAGTCCCTTATTCTCCAAAAGAACTCCCTCTTACTTTGTTTTTACACATTTCACAAACAAACAAGTCCTTAGTGAACTGGACCAAGGCCAGAAGGGGGCCGAGCGGGGTGACATGTGACACTTGAATCCAGGCTACTACAGTATAAGGCTGGATGCATGTGGTCTAACAAGACACTCCTTGAAGTTGACAGAAGCCCATTTTAACCAGTCTATTGATAGCGTTCTTACCAGAGTGTAGTGGTGTTCTTTGCAAGGCACTCAGCAACCTGTTTCTAAAACCCCTCCCTATTACAGGCTAATTAGAAGCCCAGAATTTATAAAGTCTAACAGTGTCAAGATTTCAAAAGTATATCTTGCAAGAAGTTAAAATAAGTATTGAAGAAAAAAATAGGATTAACAGAACCCGCTGTGCTCTGAGGGATTCAACAAACTTCAAGAGAATATCCAGATTGGTGGCGTGCAGCCACTTTAAATATTTTGCTAGGTTTTTGAATAAGTTTCCAATTTCAGTTTGTCATATACACTTAATATTTTTTTAAAACACTTTCAAACAGCAGATATGTCGTAAATATTCCCAAACCACAACCCTTTTTTAGCCAATGTATGATTTTAAAAATGTTCTGTATTTTCAATGCCTCTACCGGCAAATGGTAACTCGCATGAGCTTCAGAATAAATGAGTCTGTTTTTATTTGAATTCTTTCCTTGCACGTCTTTTGTCTGTATTCACAATTTTCCACAAAGTTAATGAAGCTAAGGAGGTCCCGAGAGGGACTGCTGAAGAATGAGGTCTCCCCCCCGGGAGGTTTGGGGAAGTGGTATAGCCCACAGGCGCTGTTTGGCGCTTTTGGGCTATGGGGGGAAATATAAAGCCCAGCCATTTTAAGTGTCGCCACCATTTTTCCGGCCGGTAGTATTGGGCGTTTTTGAGTGGTGTAGGTAGTTGGGGCAGTTACAGGCGAGAACGTAAAAAAAAAAAAAAACAAGAAAAAACAAGTGCAGAGCAGTTTTTGGGGCTTACCTGATGCAGCACGGTGTTTGCGGCTATGTCGTCAGAAGATAAGGTCCAGGCGGCGCTCCGGCTCTTGGCAGAGGCAGGCCGCCTGGATATCCTGAAGGAGGGCGTCGTAGGCCCATCGCATCCACCGCGACGGGCCTCCAGTGGACTGGCGGCGGCGGTTCTTGCCTGCTCCCCTCCGCGGGCTCTGGATGTAAGGCAGGAGGTAAGTAGGAGGGGAGGGGGGAGGTGCCGGGGAGGTGTTGGGCAAAAGGGCATTGGAGGGCCTCGCCGACCCGTCGCGCCGGCCCCTCTGCAGCTTTGAAGACGCGCAGGGCTGGCCCACGCAAACGAGGGAGCAGCTCTGGGCGCACGGGTGACGAGGGACAAGTGGCAGGAGTTTTTTGGGCCCGGCTGTGCGGCGTCCCATGATCACGCCAGGCCCATCTGTTTCTGCACATGTCTCTCCACGGCACAGACAGCAGGCAGCAGGGCAGCGCCGCCTGGGAGCTGTGCTTGATCGGTGGGGAGGCAGGGGTCGTACGGCAGCCTTGAAAGGTTGTTAGGCCGAAAGGGGCCCGGGGCCCCAGGCAGCTTGGGCCCTGGAGGAACAGCCAGGTGAGGAGTTGCTGCTGAGAGGGCATAGTGAGTTGAGGGACACTGAGGACAGGTTTCAGGATGGGGAGGATGAGGAGTCTTTAAGTTTGTCAGAGGGATTAGGTGAGGGACAGGTTGGTTGGGAGTGGAGTGAGGAGGAGGAAGGGAATGGGTGGGGGTGGAAGAGGAAGAGGACGGGATCACTTTACGGGTGCTCCCTACCCGGCGCACCTACACCCGGGTGGAGTACAGGGAGGTTTCAGAGGACGGGGGTAGCTTCCCAGGAGTGGGAGGAGGGGGAGAGGAGGAGTTTGAGGAAGGAAGAGGTAGGAGGGGTAGGAGATTGGGAGGGTACTAGTGAGTTTGGGGGCAATGTGAACATAGGTTTCCCCAGCACTCCAGGCTTATCATGGGAGGATGGTGAGCGGTTGCGTTGGGACCTGGGCGGGTCCGGAGCGGCCCGAGGACCCCAGGACGAAGTGATGGCGGGACCCGTATGGCGAGGAGAGAGGTATCTGCGGGTGCGTCCACGGGTATGGTGGTTCCCGCGGGGAGGCGTGGTGGAGTGGGTCTTGCGCCCCCGCGTCGCAGCATTCAGGCAGGAGAGACAATCTAGTGCAGCATTTCCAGGAACTGCGCATGGTGCAGCGGGCGAGATACAGGTAAAGGCAAGGCTTTCAGGGCGGGGGGGGCTTGCCTGGTGATTTGGTTGAGACGATGGATGATTAGATTATGGCGAGGACAGTATGGAAGAAGGGGAGCTGAGAGAGGACTTGGCGGATGACTGGTGGAGCGCCGGGGGAGGGGTGTCTAACCCTGTTATTAAGTCGTTTCAGACTCCCACGCAGGACGGCGGACAACAGTGACAGATACGGAGGAGGACACCAGAGCGGTCCCCTGTTTTGAAAGCAAGTAAGAAGCGCAGTGCGGTGCGCACTGGGGCAATCTCGGTGGCGGTGGAGGGGAAGGTAGGTGTCACACAGGACAGGCTATATAAGGGGGTTTACGTCACGGATGTAGGGGTTGGGCCTGAACAGGGGGAGAGGGGTTTGGAACGCATGGGATCGAAGCAAGACAAGGTTGCATCTCAGGAGGGTGGGGAGATGAAAGGGGAGAAGGCAGCGGACTCCGGGACAGAAAAGACAACTTCAGGGCAAGACAAAACCAAAAAGTTGCCATATATGGGCACAGCTAAACCACTGGGGGCCCATTTAATGTTGGCCACTAAAGAGAAAATATGGAAAGGGGAATATGTGGAGAAAATTGGACGGCTGAGTTTTTGATTTATGCCAGCGTATACTGCGACCGCTTTCCTGGGCAGTGGCGCTTTTTTAATATTTGGACGTAATTAGGAAGGCTTATCTGAATTACGGCAGTTATGCCTGGGTCCAATATGACGAAGAGTTCAGGGTGAGAATTGCAGCAGATGAGGAGGTCAAATGGGGTGAGACTGACGCGGATCTATGGCAACACAACATGGGGCCAGCGAAATTCGGGAAGATCGTCTTCACGGTGAGTGGGTTGCCCATTACTTACCGGCTCTTTCGAGGGCACCCATCTCAGGGTGGGGCGAGCAGTAATGGGAAGGGAGCGTCGGGGTCTGGGAGCGGTCCTGCCAAGACGGGGGCTTGCTGGGACTACAAAAAGGGTTTGTGCACCCGGGAGTACTGTAAATTCCGCCACGAGTTCTCTCGATGCGCGGGATGACATGCGCTTCTGCACTGCTATGCCCCAGCAACACAGGTGGGCTCGGGCACAGGAAAAGGGCAACAGTCAGGTGGAGTCACCTCGGGGAGTCAGCAGACAGGACGCTATCAGAGCGGACACAGGCCTTTGGGAAAAAGCGCGTACTCGGGCTAGATTGCACAAGTTGGTCCCGTGGTTGGACGTTTACGACGACAGGCAGGCTGCCCATATTTTGTTTAGGGGCTTTTCTGAGGGGTTTTCTTCGGGATACGAAGGCCTATGGGTGCGGCGGTGGGCGGATAATTTGCGATCGGTTACAGGAAAGGAGGACATTGTGCAAGAGAAATTACACAAGGAAATAGCCGAAGGACGTATTGAAGGTCCTTTCATGGAGTGGCCGTTAGAACATCTCATAGTGTCCCCTATTGGTGTGGTCCCCAAAAAAGAACCAGGACAGTTTAGACTCATACATCATTTTTCGTGGCCGGAAGGGTCCTCTGTTAATGATTTCATCCCAGAGGAATAGACAAAGGTGTCATATGCGTCGGTGGACGTGGCTATTGAATTGGTGTAGACTTTGGACCAGGCGCATTGATGGCCAAGACAGATATTAAGTCTGCTTTTCGACTTTTGCCAGTGCATCCCAGTGATTCTGAGTTATTAGGCATTCAATTTCGAGGCCATTTGTATGTGGATAAGGCTCTACCTATGGGCTGTTCCATATCATGTTCTTTGTTTGAGTGTTTCAGTACCTTTTTACAGTGGATATTTTCAGCAGCAACAGGGCATGCTGCTGTGACACACTACTTGGATGATTTCTTTTTTGTGGTGCCGCCAAGGTAGGACCATTGCGCGGTCGTCCTGCGGAAATTTCAGGATATTATGGGGGACCTGGGTGTTCCCCTGGCCCCCGAAAAAACAGTTGGGCCCTGCACGAATTTGCCATTTTTAGGTATTGAGCTGGATACTGACATGATGGTGGCGCGGTTGCCGTAAGAAAAGAAAGAGGTCATGGTGGGGAGGCTCAAGGACCTCTTAAGGAGACATAAGGTGACAGTGCAGGACATTCAGGTGCTGCTGGGTCATCTTAATTTTGCGTGCCGCGTAGTGAGAGCAGGGCGGACTTTCTGTAGGAGACTGGGGATGGCATTGGCGGGGCGACAGTTACCACACCATCATGTGCGGCTTCGCGCTGGTGTAAAAGCGGACTTGAGGATGTGGGGTGTCTTTTTGGAACATTTCAATGGTATTCCATTGCAGACATGGCAGGTGGTGGACTGGGACGTGCACATTTTTACAGATGCGCTTGGCGGGTCTGGGTTTAAGGTGTACTGGGACGGTAAGTATTGTGCTGAAACGTGGCCGGCGTCGTGGGCCAAGGGCGGGCGGAGCATTGCATTCCTAGAGTTATTTCCGCTGATAGTCGCGGTATGCATCTGGGGACATTTACTGGAGCACCATAAGGTACTGTTTAGAGTGGACAACTTAGCAGTTGTACAGGTAGTCAATAGGCAGCCCGCAAGGGAGGTGCAGGTGCTGCAGTTATTGCAAGTTTTTGTGCTTCACTGCTTGCGCCGCGATATTCACTTTACAGCCAGACATGTACCGGGAGTGAACAATAACATTGCGGATGCGTTGTCTCGTTCACTGTGGGAGAGATTCCATGGGCTCGTTGCGGGCGAAACCTTGTGCAGGACTCGGATGCCGGCAGCGTTGTGGTCCGCAGGAGAGACAGAATACTAAGATTGCTGTTAAACTCGTTGGCGCCATCTACTCAGCAGGCGTATGTGCGAGCTTGGCGGGAATTCACACGGTCTGGAGCTTGTCGCAGGGACGATGATCGAGATAGATTGGAGGATGTGGTACGTTTTATCATGGAGTTGGTAGAGAGACGACAGTCCAGGATTACCATCTACGGGAAGTTAGCAGGAATTGCATTTATGGGCAAATTGTTGTGGGGATACTCTCCATCTGTGGGGGAGTTGGGTCAGCGTATTCTAGGCGGTTGGGCGAAGGAGGACGGGAGAAAGGGGTCAGGGAGACAGCCGCTGACTTTGGCCTTGTTGAAAAGGGTGATGCACGTTTTGGATGGCATTTGTTATAATGCGTTCGAATGCCTGCTTTTCCATACTTTGATGACATGGATGTTTTTTGGAGCTTTCAGAGTATCGGAGCTCCTGGGGGCACGGAGACAGAGCGGGGTGACGTGGGACGACATAGATTTTGGGCGTGATCATTTGGTTGTGAGAATTGGGAGTTCCAAGACAGACCAACAAGGTTTCGGGCGCTGGTTATATTGGCAGCTTATCCGGAATCTGATGTGTGTCCCATTCGTTGGGGTCAGGAGTTAAAAAGGACGGTTTGGGAAAGAGGTCAGGGGGTTTTCAGGTATCAGACGGGGCGAGGGTGTCAGCGCATCAGTTGTTAGGTGTATTGCGTCTGGGATTGTGGCGCATTGGTCAAGACAGGGATCAATTTGGCACACATTCGTTTCGGATCGGAACGACGACGGAAGCAGGGTGTAGGGGATGGACGGACAGACGAATAATGGCTTTGGGAAGCTGGAAGTCAGACCCGTATAGGCGGTATGTGAGGAAAGGGGGTTCTGGTTTGTTGGACTAGTGGAGTGACATGTCTTTTTTCCTTTTACTATAGCTCCGTACCGGGACCAGAGGTGTAGTTCCTGTATATTTGTGTCGTCGGACACTCCTTTATTAAGTGGGCACAGCGTCAAGCTCAGCACACAGCAATTGGGGATAACTTAGGAATGGACCGGGATAGATATAGGGTGAAATGGACAAGAAAAGGAGGGATGAAGTGGCGACAATTGTTAGTGACATTTAGGGATATGAAGGGTCAGGGGTTTTGTCCAGATGTACTACTCATTCACTTAGGCGAGAACGACTTGGTGCACAGAACTGGGTTAGATGTGCTTAAGGATATGAAAAGGGATTTACTGGAAATTAAACGACAGTGGCATGGGTGCCATTTGGTTTGGACAGCGTTTGTACCTCACAGGATTTGGAGAGGGGCACGAAAGCCAGGGGCTATAGAGAAGGCACGGAGAAAGATTAATAAGGAGATTAAATTATTTTGTGGAATGCAGGGTATCATGTGTTTGGAACACGGTGACCTGAAGTTTGAAGACAAGGAATTTTTTAGAGATGATGGTGTACACCTGTCCTTCATGGGCATGGAGTTATATTTGCTGCAATTGAAAGAAGCTTTAATAGCTTTATTCCGAGAGGTTTAAGGCAAAGTCTAGGAAGAGAAGGAGAACTGGGGGGGGAGCAGGAAAGGCAAGGTTGCCTTTTCTTGGTGGCGGGGATTGGGACAGTTCGCAGGAATATGACGACAGGGAGGGGACAGTTCGCAGGAATATGACGACAGGGAGGGACAGCTGTGCTGGCAACATATTTTCAGGTGGGAAAGGGAGTGGATGACAGCAGGACAATTAGGACAGATAGGTGGACATTAGGAGACTAGTAACGTGGCATTTGGATTATGAGAGAAAGCAGTACATTTGAAGGGTTAAAAGGACATGGGGTTAAAAAGTAAGGGAGGTGGGTGGGTAGGGGAGGGGGGAGAGAGGAAGTAGGAAAATTAATGTATAGTGAGGCTTTAGTTTTGTGAGGCAGAAGGCCAAGTGTTTATAATGATTTGTGAGTGCACCTGTTTCCAATAAAGCGGCCTTTTACACACAGTAAGGTCCTGTGAGGTGTCCTTCTTCCCCAAACTTTCTTTATCACTTAATAAAGGGAACAATAGATTAGAGAAGCCACAACTAAAATAACACTACTTTTAAATAAAAAAAAGTACAGAACCCCAGGGTACTGAAAAAACATGTTTTGGCCCTGGACAGCCCACCACGTTGCTGGAACATTGTGTATTTTTTTTTTTTTTTAATGTGGGCTTGCGGAAATGTGTCACAGGCAGCGTTTCCACCTGCAGTCATTTGACCATTCCCCTTTTAAGAGGGGGACGGCATTGTTTCATGGGCCCCAGTCTTAGTCCCGCCTCCCTGCTGGCTCACCTCTTCTCAATGGCATCCACGTTCCGGAGAAGGAGCCACAGCACCATGTCCTCTTGTTTCCCTTCCTCGGTCGCGCCTCCCCGCGGCGAGAGGAGGAGGTGGTGGCTGGTGATGCACAGGGTCCCTCTTATAGGGGAGCGCAGGGGGCAGGACAGCTGGACTTTGTCCACCCGGGCGGTTTTGATCAACTCTGACAGCTCCATGATGTTCTGAAGGGAGAGGGCCCTCGGCCTTCAGAGGAGGCACCTGAGGAATGGAGAAGAATTGACCAATTTCAAAACATAAAGCAACTAAAGCGGATCATCTTGTGTATTTTCATAGCTTATTCCACATATAACCTCAATACATCTATGGATTTTAATGGCTGTATTCGTAGACTGTCAACCTGAAACATGTTAATTGATTATCACTCAAAGACTCAGTAACTCCATAGACGTTAAGTATTATTTTATATTATTAAAGATTTGCAGTGCGCATAACTACCCTAACAGGGTTTCCCACGGCTAAGTACTTCATGGTAAATCGATCTGGACTAACCCCACGCACAAACTCAGAAAAGCCAGGTATTTAAAACCTTCTGAAAAGCAGAGGAAGATCGGCACAATCTCATAACAGTAGGCAAAGTGTTCCAGCTAGGGACTCAAATAGGAAAAGGACTTGTCCCCTTGATGGGTTCTCCTCACTCTGGGGACTGTGGAGAGATTTGTATTGCAGGAGCGCAGAGAGTGGTTCGGCTTGTAAGCTGACACCAAAGATCTGAGATATTGGGGACTTGAATTTGACATAAGTTTATGCATACAGCACAGGGCTTTAAAGTGGATTTGCTTCTCGATTGGGCGCCAATGGATTTCTTGAAAAAGCTTGGCCATAGAAATATATTCAGGGGCTAGAGTAGTAATTTGCAGCTGCCTTCTGAACTACCTTAAGCCGCAATAGTGAGGCCTTAAGGACCCCTAAATAAAAAATATTGTAATCCAGCCTGGAAATAATCAGTACCCAAAGCACTGTTCTCTGAGCAGAGACGGGAAGGCGGCCGAGGATTTTCTTTAGCCACCTTAGAACTAAAACAGGTAGACGTTACCTTAGTAATCTGATGCTTCACTGAGAGCTTATTATGCATCAAATAGCCCAGATTCTTAACTACAAGCACTGGGCAGGGGCGTTTCATCCGCTAAGGCAGAGGAGCGTTGCCCCCCTCCAGCAGCAGCAGCGTGGCCACAGGAGATGACAGTGACAGAAGGGGAGTGCAACTCCCCCTCAGTGCACATGTATGTTTGGCCGGCCGTCTCGGCATGAAAGCAGCGTTAGGATTGGCCGCAGGACAGGCTGGGAGCCTGTGCATGCAGTGAGGTAGGTAAATTTTTTAGAAAAAAACTTTTTTTTGTTGATTTTTCCCCCGTTTGCCCCCCTCACACCCACGTGCTGCCCCTTTACCCCCGCGAGCCAGGACTGGGATAGAAGATGCACCAAGAATCTCTGGCCGCAAATGGGGTCCCCAGCAATGAGGTTGGTTGCCCACCAGGAGAATCTCAGTCTTGTCCCATTCAGTTTGAGGGAGTTTTTCATCCAGGGAGCCACTTTCATGAGGCAGATATTTAGAGCATCAGCACTGCGGTTCTCCTTGGATGACGGCGAGACAGCAATCTGGGTCATCTGTGTGAGAGAAAGGGTGAGACTGCGGCTTTCCACAATATCTGCCTGTGGCTGTACATAAATATTGACCACAATCAGACTAAGTGTAGAACCCGTGCCGCAGATGAAAGCAGATAAGGCTTTGGGCAGTGCTGTTTTGTGTAGACCTGAAAAGGGCGTTGCTGCAGGAATGAACTGAGCCAGGTCAGTGCCTGGCCATGTACACCCTTTGGAGCAGAATGTTATAGTTTACCGTGTCAAATGTGGCACTAAGATCCAGCAAAATCAGGGCCACAGTACTTCCATTGTCCAGCTGGAACCTTAGTTGTTCAGTGACATTGAGTAGGGCTGATTCCATTCTATAGCTGGCCTGACTGAGAGGAGTGCAGAAGGTCATTTGATTCTATAAAAGCTGTGAGTTGTTGGTTTACATGAGTTTCGAGAATTTTGGCCAGTATGTCCAAAAGCACAATTGTCCTGTAGTTGAACCAATTTAGGAGGTCAAGGTTGTTGTTTTTTAAGCAGTTGGCTTACCATTGTATGTTTCCATGCTTTGGGACCTCGACCTTCTAAAATTGAGGAGTTCAGATGTTGGGTTGTTAGCTGGATGAGTTGTGGACATAGTTTGTGAAGAAGCAAAGGTGAAAGGGGGTATAACAGTCATCCTGATTTGATGGAATTAAGAAACATAGTTAAAGTCAAGAGGTCCATATGCAAAAAAGGGCTCCAAGAGCAAAATGAGACAGAACAGAGTGTACTTTCCTCACTTGTGAACATTTGAGAGCAGACAGTTGTGGCACTGGTAGTATCTATCTCTGTTAGCGACTGAACAGGCCATAGTGGGGCAAAGAAAAGAGTTGTCAAACTAATCTCAGTCAACCTATAGACTCCAACAGAATCTATACCAAGTGCTAAATAACCCTATACACATTAATTGAGTCTGCAGCATAACCTCAGTCACTCCATGGCATGAATAACCCCAAGGGCGTTAATTGGGTCATCGTAACCTCAGTCAACCTAAAGAATCCAATGGAGTCTACACCATGGCATCAGCAAACCCACAGACTTAATAACCTCAGGTACCTCACAGCTTTCAATAGGGTTTACATCACTGTCTCAATAGCCCCATAGACGTTACTGAAGTTATCATAACCTCAGTCAGCAATCAGACTTCAATGGAGTCTCAATGATGGCCCCAATAAGCAATGGACTTCAATGGAGGGTGTGCAGCATGGCTGCAGAAATCTCATAGATTTTTATTGGAATCTACAACAGGGCTTCAATAATACCAAAGACTTCAGTTGAGTCTCTCCCACTGCTAAAACCTGAATCACCCCTAGAATGCAATGGGTTCTTTACCCACTGACGCACAGCGCACCCCATCTGCTGCCTCTTACTCTGCATTAAGCCTTCACTGTGATGCTTTAATGTGATTTGTTCCAGTTAGTTTAGTTCACATCCCAGCACATCTCCTACTGTCTGCTTCTTTCATATCTTGTGGTCCCTGTTCGTGTACAGTCGTCATCTTGTCATGGTTTTTCAAAAATACAATAGAAAATCCTTTTCAAGATGGCTGCTGGCATTCACAGTAGCCCTTATGAATGTTTTTTTTTCATTCAACTTGGCAAGACAATGCTATTGGCTTTGTCAATAGGGTATAATTCAACAAGCATTTTCAAAACTAAAATAATGAACAGTGGCAATAGATTTACGTAAAGAGGCGGTGTGGGGGCAAAATGATATGGGCAACAATGGAAATGTTACCAAAGGGAACTACTTAAAGCTCCATATAGCTTTTCATGAAACGCCATGGTTTTAAGAAGAGCAAACCCAGCCAATGGCAACTGCTAAAACATGCTAACAGCCAATGGCTGAATGGGGCTCTCCATAATCCCACTCCATAATGTATATGTAAGTAAGAAGTATGTTGAACTGTATTAGTAACATGAGGTCTTCTAAAGATCCTGCTGTCTGTATCGCCGTCAGGGCTGGACAATGTTTGTTCCATCCATGGTGCTTAGTAGTGGTCTAAGGCCCTGTGGTAAAATGTCTATAACTGTCACAACTGGAGTCCTGTAACCACTGATGGCCCTGGGACTCCTCAATGCCAGTTTTCATTTTTTTAACTTGAAGTGCAATGAAGGTGCACTGTTATTCCCCGATTCCTCAGAGGAAAATAGGCCTGCATGTGTGTCCGCTTTCCCCTTGTCAGCTGTGGCACTGCAATCACAAATTAATCGTAGTGCCTGATGCAGGTGAAAAAACAGGTGCATGTGACGTGACGCATTGCTGATTCCCTACTCTTACGGGGGACATATAGTGATGCAGAGGAGTATAACACGGGCTGGTGGGTGGTGCATTTTACAATAAACAAAGCAGACCCTCTGTGGCGTGCTCCCTGATTCTCCTATAGCAGTGCTAGCATTCTGCATTATTAAGACGGAGGAAGGGAAAAACGAAAAAGCGTCTCAAAAGGAGAAATTAAAAAGTTGCAGGATGAGCTGAAGGGGCAGGGGTGGCCGTAAATGGATTGAAGAGGTCCGAGATGGCTTCAGGATTACGCTGCCTCAGTATTCAGTGCTGGGAGATTTAATTACAGCAGCCTTGTGTTTAAGAGAAAGGCTTTGAGCAGCGGCACCTCCTTATTTACAAATTAAGCACTGCTCACACCCCTCACAGACTAGTAGCCACAGACCACCAGAAGAACACTCACACCCCTCACGGACCAGTAGCCACAGACTAACAGAATCATGCTCACACCCCTCACAGACTACCAGAAGCACCTCACATCCCTCATAGACTAACAACCACAGACTACCAGAAGCACCTCACATCCCTCACAGACTAGCAGTCACAGCCTACCAGAAGCACACTCACTCCAGTCACAGACCTCACATCCCTCACAGACTAGCAGTCAGTGCTTAATTTGTGCTTGTTGTTTCAGGTGCTGAGCACCGGCACTTATTGTTGAGGGCCGACGCTTATTCTTCATCCCCAAGCGTTTGCTGCGAGCAAAAGACACATATGGGAAAGACGGAGGAAGAGAAAAACGAAAAAGCGTCACAATCGGAGAAAGCAGAAAGCTGCGAAAGCGAGCTGAAGTGGTAGGGAGCGGCTTTAAATGGAATGAAGTGGCCCGAGATGGTTTCAGGATTACACTACCTCAATATTCCGTGTTCCCGCATTTAATTGCAGCAGCCGCGTGTTTAAGAGGAGAGGTTTGAGCACCGGCACCTTGTTATTTACAAATTAAGCACTGCTAGCAGTCACAGACTACCAGAAGCACACTCACACCAGTCACAGGCTACGAGAGGCCTGCTTACACCCCTCACAGACTAACAGTCACAGACTACTAGAAGTGAACTCACAGCCCTCTCACACAAGCAGTCACAGACTACCAGAGGAACGTCCACACCCCTGACAGACTAGCAGTCAGACTACCAGAAGCACACTCACACAAGACACAGACTACCAGAAGCACGCTCACCCCCTCTCAGGCTAGCAGCCACAGACCACCAGAGGAACGCTCACACCCCCTCACAGACTAGCAGTCATAGACTACTAGAAGCAGGCTCACACCCCTCACAGGCTAGCAGTCAAAGACTACCAGAGGCACTCACACACCCTTCACAGACTGTCAAACTCCACTTCACCAGTCACATACTAGCAGTCTCACTCTAGGGACAGCACATTCATATCCATCAGAGTAGAGGTCACTACTAAAAGCACTGTCACAGCCCTCACAGAGTAGCCGTCACCCACTACTGATAG
The DNA here is from genome assembly GCF_031143425.1 of Pleurodeles waltl. NCBI lineage: Eukaryota > Metazoa > Chordata > Amphibia > Caudata > Salamandridae > Pleurodeles > Pleurodeles waltl. Next base: position 700,781,029 of record NC_090440.1, read on the forward strand.
TACTTTCACACGCCTCACACTAGCGGTCTCGCACTAATAGGACTGCACTCTTATCCCTTGTAAAGTAGCAGTCTCACATCACTGACAGCACTCTTACAATCATCACAGTCTAGCGGTCACACACCACCAAAAGCATTCTTACTCCTTCGCAAACACTAGCAGTCTGGCTTTTCTAGCAGCAGCCCCACACCCTTCACACACTAGCAGTCACACAGTACTGACAGCACACTCATACTGCTCACAAACTAGCAGCAAAGTCAATAGATTTTGCTGATATCTGAAAGAGCGAAGGAGTTCTTGCTATTATGCATGGGTGAGTGGGTGAATGCAAGAATGTGTCAATGTGCCGAAGTAAAGCTGCATGAGTGCAAGAACGAATTATTAACCGCACGGATGATGAGTAACTGTGTGGGTGAACTGACAGGTGCATCAGAACGTTCAGTTCTTAGCCAGGCCTACTGCCTTTGAAAATGCTTGTTACACATAAATGTGTGCGATTGCTTTAAAAATGAACAGCCTGGGTCCTGCTTGTTCCTTCACCGTGCTCAGGTGTATGTGTATACAATGGTGCCATGCGGTGTCATGAGTTGAAGGAGAGTGCGTGGGGGCCGAGGGGCGGGTGTGCAGCTGAGTATGTACCTGCGTCTGCCAGGCTCCTCGGTGTCCCTCTAGATGCTGGTGGGCGGCAGACCCTCTCTCGGGCCCTGCGAGGTCACTCAGTGACGCCCCCTGCGCAGCAGCGGCCGGCCTCCCTCCGTCCCGTGCAGCGGGTTGACGGCTCCTGGAGCAGGATATCCGCCAGCAGAGGCGGAGACACCACCTGACACCTGCAGGAGCGTGGCACCAGCCTGCGGTACGGGGGGGGTGGGGGGGGGGGGGGGGGCACAGGAAGAGGCCGCAGCAAAGGCGGAGACTGCAGGGCTCAGGGGACCACACACTATCCGGGGGTCTGCATGGAGGTGTCACCTGAGCACAGTCTGGGGTACTGAAGGGGGCCACGAAGGAGCCACGGCCTGAGGGTACAGTAGAGGAGGCCGCAGGCAGCAGAACTCAGGCACACACACGACCTGAGTGATGCGCATCTCAGGACCCGAGGCAGCCTAGGGCACCTGGATACAGGGGATCCGTTGTCTGTGCTACTGGAAACCACGATCTGTGGGGCAGGTGATCCATTCTGGCCTGAGACAGTGTCCATCTTCGGGGGTACAAGATGCCACAGCCTTGGGTCGAGGGATCCGTGTCTGGGGTCCACTGCGATCAACAAACTGGGTGCAGGAGATCCGGTGCCAGGGGCCTGCGGGGCACCACGACCTCGGATAGAGTATTCAGTGTGCATGGTACAGTGGAATACGGCGTGGGGTATAAGGGGGCACTGTCTGGGGTATAGGGAACCACGGCATAGGATATAGGGGATCCAACCTCTGAAATATAGCAAAGGAGATACATCGAATCCACTACCTTGGGTTCAGTGGATAACAGCGTGGGATACAGGGAAACACGTCCTGCGATGAAGGCGTCCATTGACTCGGGTACAAGGGATCTATAGCTATAATGCAGGGTGCCAAGGTCTGGGCTACGGGGAGAGGCACGCTTCGCATAAAGGGAAACGGAGGCCTAGATTGCAAGAGTCCCTGGCGGAGACAATGGAGCCTAGGACCGAGTGGGAGGGCCCCAGGGGGGAGCCAGGCGCCACCTTAGAAAGGAGTGAAGACCTGTGATGCACAAGGAGCGCCACAGTCTTAGATACAGAGATGCAGCAGTCAGGTGTACACGCGGTACAGGGGGTATAACACAGCCATTGGTTAGGTGACGGAAATCACGGAACAGAAAACATGTATGTATTCTGGGATCCCACACATTGGGGAGCAAGATTTGAAAGCAGAAAGAGGTGGAGTCATGAGGAGCGGAGCCTGTCAAAGTACTCTTTTATTAAAAAAAAAAAAAACGCCGCCCCATACTCACACTGCATTTTAAAATATCCTATAGGTTTGTGTCACCTGCAGCAGTGATCTATGCGTGTCCTGCCATTGCCAGGGTATAATACCAGTGTGATAGCGCTGATAGTACTTTTGCTGCCGAGATGTGTGTGCACTCTAGCAGAAGATCTGACTCATCATGAAATAGCACCGAGGATTGATGTGCCCATTGTGAAGCACAGCGTATAATATGCTGGTTCAAGGTCAGTATTTTATGTGGGTTGCTCAGTGGGTTAGTGCTTTAGTTGTAGAAAGCATTGTATTATGTACATGCCATAAGTTACAATCCCTGTAATGTAGCCTATTGAAATAAAATGGAATTAAGACTGCATACAAACTGCAAGGTATCGTTTCAGTCTTTTCTTAATGTAAGGTTGCTAAAAAAAAAAAAGGTTTCTTGGGAACCACTGAGCTATTTATAGCCCTTGGGCCAGTTCCTACAAAATAAAACTACTCAGTTGTAGCAGCTCTTTTTTAATTTTGTCCTTGAGCGCCCTCTGGTGGTTAAACACAAATAAAGGGATTCTACATTTCACAATATTTAAACAGTTATGTTATAACTACATAAAAATGAGACCTGCCCATTTTACTAGGGTTACCGTCAACCAATATTTTCCCCTTACTAAAAAACCCTATGCATGCTGTAATTAAACAACTGTTACATTTTTATTTTTTACAGTTATATATAGAATTACAATACCTTCATTGGCGTCATCCCAATTCTTTTCAGGGAGAAAAATGGATGTACTCCCTAGGCCAGGCTTACATCCCCCACCGCCAACAAAAAGTAACATAATGGGGAGCCGCAGCCAGTGGCCAATAGATCAAGGGAGCCGTGGGTCGAAAATGTTTGGGAACCACTGATATAGACGTACACACCAGACTTTGCTACCAGCACGGCGTATTTCTTACGTAGCGGGATTGGAAATATAAAAAACCTTGGCATCTAGGTGTTAGCTCCAGCTAGCTCCCAGCCAGGATAAGGCTCGAACACAACGAGTGCTGAATGGCTTTAAGTGAGGTAATTGTGTTGAGTCCAGCTGAAACTGAAATTAAGAGATTTTCCTCACCTAACAGATCAGTCAAGGGCAAAGGTAGGACCTAAGTTAGGGGGACCATTGGTCAAGGTACCAGTTAACTGCGGCCTATGGCGCATGATCTAAACGGCTTATGGTGCAGGGGAGTGCTGAGTTAGGAGACGCAGAAGGGCCACGTATAAGTGTACACTTACCAGGCACGTAAGTCTCACAGCCCGTTGGCTCCACAGGTGATCCGGTTGAAGACCTGAAAACAAAAGAACAACAGTGTGAGAACGGCATGGACAGAAAAGAAAGACAAAGAGAAAAAAGAGGCAAGGAACATAAATAAAATTGGCCTTTATCAATGAGCAGGCTGGGAAAACGCAGAGGACAGAGAAGTATTGAGCAGAAGAAGACAGGAGGAGGAAAGACTGTCAGGCCACAGAATGGTTGTGGGACACCAGAATCAGAGGCGGAAAGGCGGATAGAGTGGAGCTTTGATGCCAAGGGCAGAGATGAGGAAGCCACTGGTGCAAGGCAGGCAGTCAGCCACATTTAAACCGTGTTTGTCTTTCTGTGTGCTTAGCGCTACATGTGTGTGGTAAATGCTGCAGGGAGCTAATGTGTATAAATGAATAACAGATTGGCATTTTTTCTGTTATTTTTAACATTCCAAAATTGCAAAATACGGTAACTGGTGGTAGGTGCTGCACACTGTGTTTTAAGTATCCAAGAAGAGGGGGCATTAAGTTTTAGAGATTTCAAGTCACACCCTAATGTAAACGGTGAGTTGCACATTCATTCCTGTTTTCCCTTTTGCATTCTGCTGCCTGTAGTATTACATACATTATTATAAACGCAGGCTACAAGTACCAAAAGACAGTAGTAAAAACCAGTGTGAACCTCAGAAGACATCCGCTTCAGCGTTTGCAGGCTCTCCTTATCGGTGTTGCATTTTATACCCTGTAATTCTCTCATGTTGCTATGGCCATGAGATTACTGCTTCTTTAACGCACAGCCTAAACCACTTGATAGTTTCCTACATATGCTTCGAGCCAACTGATGCTTCCAACCCCTGAGCTTCCCACCACGTACTATATGAGGGGTAGTAAACGCTATACAAAAGTTCCAATACAACACAACTGCTAAGAGCTGTCCTTGCTGAAGTGGTGGGTCTGGTGTTAGCCTAAAAGCGGATAGAATGTTCACCTATTCTAGTACCTATCAGGCAGTGCTTAATTTGTGCTTGTTGCTTCCGGTGCTCAGCACCAGCACTTATATTTGAGGACCGTGTCTAATTCTTCTGCTCCAAGCATTTGCTGCGAGCAAACGACACATATGCGAAAGACAGAGGAAGGGAAAAAACGAAAAAGCGTCACAATTGGAGAAAGCAGAAAGCTGCAGGTATGAGCTGAAGGGACAGGGAGTGGCTTTATATGGATTGAAGAGGGCCGAGATTGCTTCAGGTTTACGCCGCCTCAGTATTCCGTGTTGCACATTTAACTGCAGCGGCCGCATTTTAAGAGGACGGCTTTGGGCAGCAGCACTTTTTTATTTACAAATTAAGCACTGCTATCAGGTACCTATCGCAGTACCTATTACAGACATGGGCATAGCTACTGGGGTGCATGGGGTCTTGCACCCCCTAATAAATGCATTTTCTGGTAAATGTAGGGTACATGTGCTTTCAGTTGGGTTTGGTGAGGTGCCTATAGGATTTCAAAAGGACTTTTTACATACACACAGACAAAAACACACGCACACACACTCTCCGTCTATCAGTTTTGAATGTCTTAAAAATGTTTGTTATTTTACAAAATGTTATTATTTCTCTCTTGGTACCGTTATTAATCTGCATTCCTCACCCTTTTCACTACATCTTAAGCCCCCCTCACAAAACTAAACCCAATAACTACTACCTTAACACTAACATTGGATTCCAGAGCAGAGTGCTTCATGGTGTAATGAACTTAAATGCCTAGTTAGGGGTAGTAAGCCCTATATAAATGTGATTACAATAAAATGCAACATATAACTCTCCTGGCCACAAATAAGACCGTAACACACAGAGGTGGGGCAGTCGATTGTAGTTCATCCAGGCTGCATAAAATGTCTGTAACGCTTGACACTTTTACACTCACATTAAGACAAAACTGCACCGGGGTCCCCCACATCGGGGGAGCCACACATATGGCGGGTCCATACCGGGGGCTGCATAACTGGGTGGGGGTGCAATGCACCTCCAACCCCCAAACATGATGAAGAGGGATTTGTGTAGGTGCCAGCGCGGCCCCGGAAGCAGGGCCACGCAAATGAGATATGTGAATTGGCCCCACCCATAACAGGGGTCACGGCCGGTGACTGGGTCTTTTCTCCCGCTGGCCGACCACAGAAGAGGATCGGACCAGTCCTGTGCTCGTCCCGCAAGGGGTTTTTGTTTGTTTTCTATTGAAAGTGTCACAGGCAGAAGACTCATCACGCTCCTCGTGGATCTCTTCAGCAGCCCAGTCGCACCCTGCCTGGGAGCCTCACGGGCTCGACCGCTGCGCACCTGACCCAAGTTTTGGGACTCGGTGGTGGCTCCGGCAGGGGCCCTGGTGCTGCAGGTGGCGGGGTGTAATTTGGAAGCATTTAGCAGGGTTTGGAGCGTGCAGGGTTACTCCACCTGTAATTTTCGGGCCTGTTTTCCTTTTTGTGCACAATCTGCTGGCTCTGGCGTTGGCTTGGCGAGGTGGGGACAGTGGCAGGACAGGGGCCATTATCAGTTAATGTGTGGTTGGCCTGCGGGTCAAGGCAGATTTTAGATGTGTTTTCCTTCTCTGTATTTCAGATAGCCCCCTTAGGAGCTGCAGGGCTGGGTTGCTTGGGGCTAGCTTGCTGTTTGATCCTGGTGCCTGACAGTAGGGCAGCAGGTTTTGGGTGGCTGTTATCAACGTTTGCTTGCGCAGTTGTGTAGCTACCCCACGTTACGTGGCTGGTGTTGCCTCTTGGTGGTGATTGTGTTATGCAAGCCCTATGGGTTATCAAAATGGCTGTAAGTGGGCAACATGGCCAAGCTGTCATGGACTGAGGAGCTGTTATAAGTGCAAATGCCAGGCCAGGCCAGGCCAGGCCATTGCATCATTAAGGCCTGAGGGACCCAAGGAGCAAGCTGAGAGGCCTAAGAGGTCAGGAGAGCCTCTCGGAGGCATCCTCCCGGTCCCAAAGAGAGCCCAGGGGCAGGGAAAGTGTAGGAGCCAGGTGACCCAGGCATGCAAGCGAATCAGGACACTACCGCTTTGATGGCAGTGCCGGTGGGTATGACCCCGGCCCCGGATGCCCCTATTCAGCCCATTGCAGCAAATTTATCAGACCCGTCCGGGGGAGTCACGCCGGGGGACTTGGCCCCGTGGTGAGTAACTCTGGCCAAGTGGCAGTGCAGGATACTACCACAGCGGTGACTGGGTCGGTGGCGGCTGGTGGCATTGTGCAGAATGTTGGTGCGGGTAGGGCTTTGGGGTGACCTCCGCCAGTGGGCAAGTTCAAAAGGCCCTGGTGCCTAATTTATCATCTGGTTTGCCTTGGCTTTCAGAGATGGAATGCTGTTTATCCATCTGGTGGGGGGGCACCTTGGCGGGGGATGGCGAGGGTGATGTTATGGAGAAAGCACAACACCTAGTGTCTCACCTGGGAATGCAAGGGCTGGTCAGGGATAACAGGGGACCATGGGGGGTTCGACTGCCCTGCTACTTCTTCTTCAGCGCTTACAGGGAGTCAGGTGCCGCTGGCTGGTGGGGCTCTTGTGCAGTCATTGACAAAACGTCTGCTGTGCTGAGTACTGCAGTGAGTGTTACTGTTCCGTGGGGAGTGGCAGCTACAGTAATGTCTCCTCCTGCCCAGGGGGCAGCGAATATAGGTACTGGGCCCTCGTTATCCCCTATGGCTTTGGGTGACATTCGCTCTGGAAGTAAAGGAAAAGATATGGAAAGGGATGTATGTAGACATTTTTGATTTGTTGGTGGACAAGTCTGAGAAGAAGGAGGTCAAACACTGTAAAGAATGCACACACCCTAGGGACTCTGGATATTGGACACACAAGAAGAAGGTTGAGGAGACTATTGTGAATTGGGTCAGGGGTTTCTCGACCTATCAGGCCATTATGGTGGAGCGTTTCAATGATCTGGGTGGGCAATTGGCTTGCTATCAGAACAGGATTATGAGTGCTCATTATGAATATGGTGGGACGATTAAAGCCAATAGGCCTATCGAGGGATGGGATCAGATTGAAATCATCACTTAGCTCCGACATATGAATTGGCCACAAGGTAGTACTGATCAGCCCTTTCAGACAAGGACAGGTTCCACCAGTGACCCGAGGTGGGGGGCAAAGAAAGGGCCTTGCTGGGATTTTAACCAGCGCACCTGCAGCCGATCGTCCGGAACCTGCAGATTCAAAAATTGCTGTTTGTTCTGTGGTCAGGTCTCCCATCCAGAGTCTAAGTGTTATAAAAAGTTCAGAGAGAAGGGCACCAAAAAACAGGAGTGACAACTTGAAATTTGGCAGACCTCCCTCCCCAGTTAACCTAATGGCAAAGGTTCCTTGGCTCAATACTTACTCTAACCAGGCCGCAGCTTGGATATTGTATGAAAGGTTTAAGGAAGGCTTTAGGAGTCCAGCAGCAGGTTATGTGCACTCCCCTTACTGTAAAAACCAGCAATCTCTCAGATCCAACCTGGCGTTAGCTAGGGTAAATTTCCTGAAGGAGATAAGTCTGGGGCGTGTTGCTGCCCCTTTCAGCCTAGTTCTCATGGATGTTTTTGTTTGTTCCCCCTGGGGCTGGTTTCTAAAAAAGATCTGGGTGAGTTCAGATTGATTCATAACCTGTTAGCCCCAAGGGTAGTTCTATGAATGAGGCTATTGACGGGGCTTTATGCTTGGTCAAATACGCTTCCCTTGAACAAGCAATCCAGATGCTGCGGGAGCTGGGGACTGCGGCTGTGATGGCAAAATCTGATATTGGGTCTGCTTTCTGGTTGCTCCCTGTCCACCTGGAGGATTTCTATCTCATATGTTTTTAGTTTGAATGGGCCTGCTACTGTGATATGTGTATGTCGATGGGCTGCTCCGTGTCCTGTACCTATTTTGAGATGTTTAGCACATTTCTTGAATGGGTTTTAGACGGATGTCATGGTATCAGCGGGCTCTCCATTACCTCAATGACATTTTGCTCCTTGGTCCACCCGGCTCTGAGCAATGCACTAAGGCTTTAGGAACCTTTCAGAACCATATGCGGGATCCTGGGGGCCAACTGGCTCTCGGCAAGACCGTAGGCCCAGCAACTACACTTGGGTTTCTTGGAATTGAGTTGGATTCTGTGGCAGGGGTGTCCAGGCTCCTGCTAGAAAACGTTAACACTTTTTCCAAGGCCTTGCAGGCATGCCTGAGAGCTAGGAAGTTTACACTCCACCAGCTGCAGGTGCCGGTGGGACAACTTAATTTTGCTCTGCGAATCATTCCCATGAGGCGCCCCGTATCCTGCCGTTTTGCCAAGGCCATGTCAGCACTGAAGGTAAAATATCACCACACCAGGCTCTCGAGTGAAGTCAAACAGGATATAAGGATTTGGGAGTCTTTCCTGCGGGAATTTAATGGAACTATTGTGTGGCCGGGGCAGCCTAGTACCAACCATGATTTCAGTCTCTTTAATGGATGCAGCAGGCAGTGAATGATTTAGGGCCATCTTTGGGACGGCATGGTGTGCACAGCGCTAGCCCAGGGAGTGGATGCAGTCCATGTTGGTGGTCAGTATTAGTTTTCTAGAGCTGTTTCCAATCCTTGTGGCTTCATCAGTTTGCACTGAACAATTTCGCAACCAGGCAGTAGTTTTCTGGTCTGACAACATGACAGTTGTAGAATGCATCAACGAGCAATGCGCAAAATGCAGGCTGATTCTGAGGGTTCTGAAAGAAATTGTGCACCTGTGTCTGTGATTGAATGTGCTCTTTAAGGCCAAACATGTGCCTATTGTGTTGAACAATGCCGCTGATGCTTTGTCCTGTTATAAGATGCAGGTTTTCAAGTTCCACCACCCAGGAGCAGAAGAATTTCCCACGCTCTTCCTGGAGCATCTGCAGCAAATTTGGTGCCCAAGATTGCCAGACCTCATGGCAGCAAGTTTAGCTCCCGGGACCAGGCAGGCCTATGAGAGGTCATTTAATGCTTATTCAGAGTTCTTTGGGCGTGCTGGGTTATCTGATTGGTTTGCTACACACTAAGTCATGGCCTTTATGGGGGCAATTAGGGGCCGAGGGCCGGTCAGTTGCTTGCGCCAAACGCTATGCCACAGCAATTTCCTTCTTTGTGCAACTGCTTGGGTGCCCTGATGGAACTAAATCTTTCTTGGTAAAGAGGGAGACTTGTAGGGACCAGATTGGACGTTAGGCGCCCCATTGATACAGCCAAGCTGGCGGCTATTCTGGGGTCTCCCAGAGGCATATGTAGCTCCCCAGGAGAGATCAGCCTATTCCGGGCGGCATTTGCCCTTGCTTTTATGGAGCCCTCAGGCTGAGAGACTTTGTGGCCAGTAGCAAGAGGGACATTGGGGGGATATCTACAGCCCTCCCCATCCGATGGTTGGGGGTGCATGCGCCCTGGTTATTAACATCCCTCATACTAAGGTTGATCAGGTCGGGAGGGGTGACCACGTACTACTGCATAGGGTCCCCAGTATTGAGTGCTGTCCCGTCCAGAACTTGGAAGGCCCCATGACACATCAGCCCCAGGGAGGTGGGTGGCCCATGCTCGATCACACTGATGGCACCCCTCTGACGAGGTACCAATTCTCTAGGATACTGAAGCGTGTTCTGTCTGCAGCGGGTTTGACTCCTCTGAGTTTGGAACTCATTCCTTTAGAATTGCGGCAGTGCCACTGGGCCTATAAGGTGCAGCTCTGCCGAGGATTGGCAGGTAGTCCTCAGACTATTATAAATGATATGTGAGATTGCATATGCTGTAATTATAAAATAAAATACAGCCGGGAGTTTATGACCCCTAACACAAGAAATGTATTTTACCGACTACATGTGTGACAGGACATGTGGGGAGGTAACTCTGCAGTTGGAGGGAGGACTCGGCGGTACTGGATCATAATGTCCATCACCCAGTTGTGTACCCATTCATAGCAATAGACCACCCATCAGAAACTGAACACACATGGAAAAACTGAAGCAACCTGCCACGTGCCGCTGGCAGACAGAGGACTTTAATTTAGTCCACTACTGTAGGTCCCGACACGCTACATTCTTTGACCGCTTCTTGACATCTCACAATGACAATCAGAGATGGGCTTCCATATTATGAGTGAGATCCCATAGCACGATAACTGCACCTCAGTGGCCATCACGCATGACATCGAAACATTTATAAAAAAAAAGACATCATAGTTCCAACCACACACCATACACAGTGTGTAGTGTGCTACCCGATTTCTCTATTTTATCGTACTCACCTGGTGATGTTTATGTATTTATTTTTTGTTTTGGAGAAGTGTCTCATGGACAGGAGGGTGCCTTTCCATGACCTGCAAGGTAAAGAAACAAGGGACAATTAAGTAAAGTGTTGATTTGTTTAAGAGCAATCAAGTGAGAAGAACATATCAAAATCTAGTAACAAATCAATAATTAGACTATCTTAGACATTTCCACTGAGCAAATACTGACCCACCTTCCACAGGTCACGACTGGGAAGGGGTAGTGTTAGGAGACCCATAACCCTTGGTCCCAGAAAAGTCACAACTTGGGGGTACTGGGGAGCCTCAGCCTGGGGTATAGTGGAGTCTGTGGTGCCAGTGAGTGGTGAATGCCAGAGCCAGGGGATGGGGTAAGATGGCACCATGAGCTAGGATGCTAGACATCCAAGGTCTGAGGTACAGCGAAGCCAGGATCATGAAAACAGGAAAACTAAACCTGGAGTTAGACGTCAAAGTAGGGAGATCTATGGGGAACGAAGTGCCCATACTTTTTTTAATTTCACAGAAACAGGTATCATATTTTTTGTTACAAAAACAACCATCCCTGCACGCATAATACCAACTTTGAGGTGCCTCTGACTGAAAAAGAAGTAAGGGGAGCCAAGGGAGGGACAAAGAGATAAGGAACAAATACACCTATTCGCCAGGGTGCCTCTGACTTGAAAAATTGTAAATGGTTAATTAGCAAATGTACAGTCTGACTGGGAGCAGGGCCAGACTGTGGATCCAGAAACAGTCCTGGCAAAAATGCTGAAAGCACCCCAGCTCCCTCTGCCTTCCTGCGCCGTGTCTCTCTTTCCATCAGTCCTTACATTCTCTTCCCCCACCGCTCTCTCTCTCTGGAAGTCTACACACATCTACTGCAGTTAACCTTGGCGATCTGGGGAAGTGAGAGAGGCACCAGGAGTGGCCCTGGTATTATAAAACTGGCTCCAGCCCACCAGGGAACTGCCCAGTGGAATAAAAGGGCTGTGTGGCCCTGGCTGGGAGCCAGTATAGCCTCTCATTGATGGAGTATTTTGAGAAGGGCCTGTTTGATAATGTGTGTAATGGAATTTTAAAATAATGACTTGCATGCTCACATTGGGACCTTGTTGCACTATAAATACGCACTGCACTATTCCCCACTATGCAAACCAGGATTCAGTTCTCTGAGTCTTTGGTCTCTCGCTCTCTCTCACACACACCCACACACATCTGTGCTGATCGCTTTAACCAATTTAGGTTGCACAACAAAAGAGTGCATTTCCCACCTGATAGTTTAACTTGCATGTATTTTTTTTATTTAAGGTGTGTGCATTATTTACCTGAAGATGAAATCCAGCAAAATTATTGCAGAAAATGTAGTTTAGTTTTAGCCACGTCTTTTACCCTGCCCCTTGCTTACTGACCCACCTCACCGCAATGCATTAAGCATCACATTTCCCACAAGTTTTTTATGCAGTTCAGTCGCTGTCTGGGATACAAAAAGGACGCACCGAAAACACGGGAACTGATGATTTTAAGAAACAGCAAGTTTAGAAGCGAAGCACTTACACTGACGAGAAGAACGGAGGTTAACTAAACGAAGGATTCAGATTTCCAAACACACAGAAAGATCACATAGATTTATCCAATCACTTCCTCCGGCGCTCAGTGAGTCGAACGACAACCCGGTTTCATTATGCTCTATTCTGGGAATTGCTCCTAAACTTTCGGAACGGAATGAAGCATGAGATCACATAACTGAATGCGTGTGTATACTGAATATACGGTAATCTCCAAACGGGGGTACTTGGATGTGCACTGCTGAACAACACGTACTTCTGGTGGCAGATACCCCTCGGGGGGTGGGGGGAAGGGGGAGTCCGTAGGGTAGCTCCGGACCCGATAACTTTAGGGGCCGGGAGAAGGTGCAGCGCGCCAGGGGCAGATGCTGTGACCGACAGGACTGTGGGCGCTGCAGCACTGCATGAACGGCCTGCAGTGCCCAGGAGCCGGACTTCCTTTACCGGACCACGACACAGCTCTGGGCGGCGAGGCGGAAGTGGGCCTTCAGAGCGACCCGCCCAGGCCCCAGTTTCTTCCTCCAAGCTATGAGTGCGGCTTACTTGTGGACCCCAAGGGCGCGTCCCGACCACCTCCATACAGCGAGCGCCCTAGGCTGCAGGGTGGTTTCTTGGCGCTAAATGGAGAACGGGGACGTGGAGGGCACGGAACTGGAGTAGAAAGAAGAAGCGTGCTCTGCTCTGTAATGAATGGCTGGGTTAGTCAATAGTTCTTCCTGGGTTGGCCAACAGTTTGTAACTGCGGATGACGGGAACACCACCTGCCACTCTTCTGTGTTAAAAAACACAACACAAATCGGAAACTGCAAGCCCGCCAGAAAGGGAATCATCATGAAGCGGACAGTGATGTGAGGATAGGGCCAGCTGCATGTGAGAAAAACATACATTTATGTGCGACACGTGCCCAAGGTGACCTCCCGGCTTAGAAGCCGTGATTCGCAAGGTACCCACTCCAGACTATAAACGGGGCATTTTGTCAAATTATCTCTCGCCCAGTTTGTGCGACCTCGTGACGTTTCTGAACACTTAAGGTACCGAGAGGAATCACTTAACTCGGCAGTTCAGCGTTCCCTCCCTTAAATGCTGCACCAGGGCACATGTTCACACACAAAAAGTGCACATCGCGGACAGAAGCAGCGCAAGCTTCCCAGAGACACAGTGACGCTCACTGCGTCTAAGGGACGCTTGCACTTCTGCTATGGAAGTGCAAGCTTCCCTCAGACGCAGTGAGCACCGCGCCCGGAGCGAAGTGAGTGTCTCACCCCCAACACTAGTTACGGCAGCGCAAGCTTCGCTCCCCATACGACTGACGGCAGTGCAAGCCACCTTTGTCGACGCGAACAAGTATAGTGCAGTTTGCAGTGGTGCAAGGCACGCGCGTCAAATAGAGGTAATGCACTGGCTGCAACGATGCAGACTTCCCTCACACTTGCAATATATAGAGGTGGAACATATGGCAGCGCCACTATCCCTCACAAAAGTGCAAGTGTGGGAGCCAGCACACCAGGTATAGTAGTGCAAGCTGCATGCACACACAGAGAGAGCGAGAGAGTCTGTCAACAAAGCAATTTCACAGGCAACAGAAGTCTAAAAGTTTCGGTCAGACACAGAAAAAGCACAACACAGTGCAAGCTTCCCTTGTTCACCCAGAACAAGCACATTTACAGGAATGAACAGAGCAAGCGTCCCTCACGTATGCAAGGCACGGGTACAGCAGAAGACACCATATATATGCTGGGTGGAATGCTTTGAAACATCTCAGCCACTGCACATTGTTCAGGGTCACATTCCAGCCCAGCAGCAGTGCCAGAATCGTCAGAAAAGCCCAGATAGAGTAATCCCCACCCAGGGCTTTTAGTGGGATGAAAGACTGGGGAGGGGGTCTCTCAAAGGGACGTGGCCGATGTAATTAAGGTCGTGGCTTAAAAACACGTTAAACCAAAAATCTGTGTTAGCACAGTGTGACTTCCAAATGGTGTTTAGTTGCTTCTTTCTGTCATTGCATCTAGATTTGTATAAAATAATGGAAAAGCTTCAGTTCTGAAATGATGATTCTGTGAAATAAGTATAACGAGTGGTATTGCTGCCGAGTTAAGATTGCTTTTCACCCTGAGGGTGACGACAAAGATGGAGAGGCCGATAGGGACCCGTCTCAGCACCTGCTTGGACCCGACCCACTTAAAGCCCTACCCACACCCGCCCGGCCCCGCAACCAGCAGGGCACACAGCTGGCGGCCAGTGGTGGAAGTTTCTTTCACAAATACAGAGCTGATATGTCACAAGCAGCGCACTGCAGGTTCTCTCACACAAGACCTGCACAGCCCGTAGGAAGAGCGATGCACGCCCCCTCCCCATCGCAACGCACACAGTCCAAGTGAACCCCAGGCAGCAGGAGGACAGGCGGCCCTCAAACACAGAAGTAGCGCACGCTTCTGTCACACATGTAACAGGCACAGCAGAGGCAGCAACAAGGCCGTATTTCCTCCCATAAAGCACACGCTTCCCCAGACATAGAAAACACCTCGCAGCAGGCATAGTACAGGCTATAAGTTAGTCTCTCACGGACGTTGCACAGCACAGACAGTAGCAGTTCGCGCTTCTCACACGCAGACAGCGGTACCGTAAGTTAGTTTCTCTCTCACACACACTTGGTGCTGCAGGGTGTACGCTTCCTTCACACGCACAGACGCAGCGCTACGGTGTAAGCTTCCTTCGCACGCACAGACGCAGCGCTTGTTTCCCGTGCTCTGCTCACTTAAGGAAGGTTCGTCCTTAGGCTCAGCCAGCGTCGATCTCTGAGCTGGAAGGATGAGGTTGGGCTCTGACCACATCTGTATCTCAGCAGCCAATCAGCTGTGAGCATCGGGTGTGCGCAGATAGGAGGATGCTAGCAGCAGAGCTGAGATGGGGAAACCGTGTTCAGCGGAAGGAGGGCGGGGGTGGTCAGAATGCACTTCCTATTTGGTGTTTGCAGATCTGAGAGGCCCGGTGCAGGGGTTCCGTGTTGAACTGAGCTGCCCAGTGCAGGTTTTAATACAGATGTGACTGGACTAACCCAGGAGATCAGTGCAACTTCTAAAGGCAACGTGTGTGCTCTGCACGTATTTCAAACAGCCAGCTCCGGATTTTGTGTAGATTTCAAACCATCAGCGCAGCAGTGGATATGTGCAGATCTGAAAAGTCCAGTGCACGTCCTCCGTGCGTTGCCCAGTGGAAGTGGGATCTTATGAACCTAAACGACTCCGGCCCTGATTTACAAAACTTTGATGCAACTGGGGACAGCAAGCAAACTTGCTGCATGCACTGCGTTGTGTCAACTTGTGAGAGCAGAACTGCAACACACCTACATATGAAAAGTGCAGTTGTGTCCTGTATCTGCGATGGCGCTCTTACTGCAGCCATGTGCCAACGCAGTCACCTTTGCACCCTAGTGCACCCTAGTTCAAAGGTGTCTGCACTGTGGTCTGAATCATATTTGTGCCGGAAGGAGCCCCTCTCTGCACAAGAAATATGTCGAAAGACACTTTCCTCTTTGCAAGTGTGCTGCACAATGCATTAGACATGCCAAGAGGAAAAAACCTAGGATAAATAATAATTTTTCTCCTCATTACGTCAGCTTTAGGGAGGCACAGGATTGTGGCACAAATCCATGATTACAAGTCTGTGTAGACAGTGCTTTAAATGGGCCGGTACTGTCCGGTATGGAGTACCGGCACTTTTTTATTTTCAGAGGGCGAGTACCGGCACATCGCAAGAAAAACGTAATACTTTTAATTGGGGAGTACCGGCACTTCGCAGAAACAAGCAGATACTCTGGCACAGAGTACCTGCACTTTAATTTTTCAATTTCAAGCACTGCTTGTAGATATGGACTTGCATCAAAATCCATGGGTGGTGGCACATGAACACCTATGCACCACTCATGGACTACATCTTTGATGCAAACTAGCGCAAGACAGCGCATTGCACTATTACTTTTGGTTACAAGCCAACAAACTAACAAAGAAAATCTCCATTTGTGTTGGTTTGTAAACATCAACCTGGATTTTGCGTCGGTCTGCATTAAAAAACGAATGCAAACCCGATGAAAAAAATCTCTGTAAATCTGGGCCTCAGTGTGTAGGTTTATGTGCCGATCTGAAGGCCCAGTCTAATGCTTCTATAGAGGTCTTCTTAGGTTGCCTGTGTAGCTCTAAAACAGTATCTGTTTTGCCCTCAAGGCCCAGTGAAAGCTGTAGGTGAGAATGAGAGGCCCACTGATGGCATCTGTTTGGTGGCTCTCAGTGACTCAGGGGGGTTTCTGTAATCATGAGAGGCCATGCACGCGCACCCTGACACGGTTTGGTTTTTCTGTTTTCATTTTGTCCTTCAGTTTTCTTGTTTATATGTTGGTTTCAACAGTTCCCCCTCATCTCACTCCTTTCTAATAATCAGACAGAAATTGAGCCGTGATCCAGATAGCCTCATGTCAGGGGGCATCACACAGTAGGATGGGCTAGCGCTTACATTGGGTGGGCTCAGGTGGTGGGAGTTTGGGTGCCACGAGCTGTCCCCAGCGTCTGCCCTGAGTCTTTGTGATGAGTCTTACTCCAGGTTGGAACCATCTGATTGATCATTTTTCCTTTTGCACCTATTGGCGATGCAATGAAGCCTGACCTGCTTAGTCACCCATTATTGACTATGTTGCGCTTTTGTGCTGAGTCACCATGTGCTACCTGTGGTCTTTATATCATGTACTGTCCTGGCTTTCAAATGTTCTATACTATACAGATGCCAATAGGCACAAGTTTAAAAAACAGAGAGGCCCTGCACAAAGGGTCGGGGAAACTTCAAGGGTTGTATTTACAAGGAGTTCACACAACACAGCAAGTAAAGTTGCTGCAACGCCATATCTACTTACAAGTGGTGTAGTTCTGCTCTCTCTGTGCACTGGCACACCTGTGGCTGCTGTGTGGCAACGTAGGTACTCTTGCTTCACAGTGTACCGGACTATGTAGTTCACGTAGTATAGCTTTTGTGCAGGAAAGTGTCCCTTTGTGCCCAAAAGCTATCCCCTACGGTATTTTCTTCTTTGTATGCGTGATGCAGGATGCACACACGTACAAGGAGGAAGAAACAAGGATGAAAACATTTTGGCAGGATTTTGGCACAAATCCCTGTCCACAATTTCATTCTTGCGTCAAAACCCATTGGTTGTTGCATTGCACACCGATTCATCAACCATGAAGTGCCCCCTGACACAGAGTAATGCAAAGCAGCACACTGTTTTGGCTTGCATTCCTCTGGGTTACAAATCATGATCTGTGTTGGTTTGTAAATCCCAGTAGAAGACATAGTGTCAGGCTACATTAAAAACAAAAGTAATGCAAACACGAGGCAAACCCTTCAAAAACCTTTGCCTACAAGTTCTAAGCAATTCTGACCAGTCTTGCATCCAGAACACTTCAATGCCTTGTAAGGGGTAGTGCCTTGTAAGGGGTAGTGCGTGCTATATAAATGCAAATACACTGCATTTACAATACAATTTAACCCGCAAGTTTTATAAGGAATGCCATGGGAGCCAGTTTAGTTTCCCTTGATTCCACTAGAGGGCGTTTGATCCCACATCAATTCACGACGAAACCTCACAAGACACAGAAGAGAGAACCCCACATCCTCTGCTGTTAAGCTTGAGAAACACTGTTATTTTAGAGCTGTTTAAAGCCACTTTCTCTGTTGGTACACCACAGTAGTGATTTGTCCACCTTCATACTTGCAGCCTCTCGCCATTCAGGAAGGAGGCACCGGGTCCATTTGAGCCTCCATCTGAGCCAAAAAGCGTGTGTTACTGCTATCCTTTGCAGGCCTCATTTTTCGGAGCACAGCCTTCTCTAAGTCATGTGCATGTTTGTCTTAATGCCTGTTTTTGTAATTTTACAAATTGCCCACATCTCAATTCACTGATCATTTCTCCTTTAAAAGTCATACCCCTGCAACCTAACAATAACTCATCTCCTGTAGCTCATTGATTTATAGCGCCAACCAATGCACAAACTCACATCCCCCAGATCACACCAAACTCCTATTATTTTACCACATACAGACGGCATGGCATGGCTTCTTTAAGTGCAGAAGGCTAATCCCAATAACCAACAATAATCAAAAACAAAAATACTATCCCTGGGTTCTGGAGCAGTGTGCTGGCCGGCATAAAGCACTATCACGCCTCAGAGGTAGTAGGTGCTACATAAATGCAGTTACAATACGATAACCCTCCTGCCTCATACTAAGACTAATTCCATAACACTCAGGGGTTATGCAGGATATTGTAATGTGTGCAGTCTGCATAATAATTTCCTTATACTGCTTGACACTTGCATAAATAAAACTGGTATGGTCATGTCCATCACCCACTACAGTGCCAGTCCACAGCATTGAACCACCCATCACCAACTGAACAGGCATGGAATAACTGAAAGGATCTGCTCATGCCGCTGGCCATTACTCCACCATTGCGGTTCATAGTTAGCTACATACTATGACCACTTTTGACTTCTCACAATGGCAATCAAATCTGTGATGATAGTAAGAAAACCCATCCCAGCAGTTCTCTGATCTATCTCTCCCTCAAACCTATTCGTACTCAGAGCCATGAAGTTTAAACAAGAGATCTGAGGATCTGTGCAATAACCAGCTCGGTGAATTATGAAAATATTAAATACCGTAAGGTACCTGCAGAGCAGCTCAAAGCTACCAGCTTACCGAAAACCATGTACTGTGCGCCTGTTTCTCACATTTCTTCATCCATTGCACTGCTAAGCCCTGCATCCCATAACACGTTAACCGCACTGTGGTGGTCATCATGCACAACCTGGAAACACTTCCCACGCAGGAACAAATCAAAGACAACATCGTTCCATCCACATACCCTAGACCAGTGATACTCATAGTACGGCCCAGGGGGCGCATGCGGCCCTTCTGACCTTTACTTGCCGCCCCCTCGGCCCCCTGGTTAACAGCAGCACTGGGCTGCTGTTTACTCGACTCAGCACCGCCATTAAAAAGATGTTGAATAAATGAGCAAGCATTTATCTAGGGTGAATTGAAGTTTTAAAAAAAAGGAAGAAGCTAGGGTGTCCTGCACAACGTAACATCAGAAACACATTCATTTTTAAAGACATTTGCAGAAAACTTGTAAAAGCATTATCAAATCTGTTCAAAATTCAAAAAGTGTATTTCATTAACATGTAGAGCCATTTCATTTTAGTACACCAGAATATATCAGTGAATTGAGAAATATTTTTAAAGTGATATTTTGCAAACAAGAATCTAGAAATATTCACTCTTGCTCCCCACCCTGACAACAATGCAAAAGGTGAGCTAGGAGGCATGTCAGTTCTTATGTGCACTCTTTGCTTGGCCTGGGTTTCTATTTTACATGAACATTATAGTTTCAAAAGCCCAAGAAGGTTTTGTGCAGCACACACCCTGAAGTCATGTATTTTGAGGTTTCATATGTGATAATGAACACAAAGCAAGGAAAGTGAAATAAAACATTTTGCTGGCTTCAAGCAATTGGTTAAGTGGAGAAGCAGCGATCATTCCCATGTTTATGGTTTCACATTGTGCAATTCAGACACTAGATATATACACTTCGCTTCCTCTACCCTCACCTTACTGCCAACCCCTGACCACCACCCTGCTGGCATCAATGCGGCCCTTGGTCACACCACAGACCAAACCCTGTGGCCCTCATGAGAATGTTTCTGAGTACCCATGCCCTAGACAGTGTAGTGTGCTACCCATGAAGGCAAGCGCTTCAGCCCTCACATAGGGGTAGTAAGCGCTATATACATGTTACAATTTGCTACAATACTTTCTATGTTCTTTCATGTTACAGTAACTAGTCAAACTGTAAAGACACGTATCCCTCTCCCCCTACAAAAACTTCCTTTTGAGTGCCACAAGACACCCTCCCAAAATTGGGATTTGTCAGCCTAACGCCTTGCTAGGCCTTTTTACTTTTACAATTTTTTCTTTTGTTTTAAAAACGCAGACAAGGGTCGTTTATTGGTATATGTGTGCATGGGAGGGATTTAATATGTTCTTTCCCATAGAGATGCCTCTGGAGCTAAAGTGTAGCAACGGCTACTGTCCTTTTTTAATCATAATTGTCTTGCGCAGTGCGAATTCTGTCCCATTGCAGGTGGAGCTTAGCTGTCTGGCCGAGGAATGCATGTACCATCTGGGGAGCTGCCCCATTCCACGCTTAACAGTGCAGGTGAGAAGTACAGGCCCTTTCCTATTGGAAGCATGCTCCCTTTACTGAGAAGTGTCTCCACTGCCCCATCCAGATTCCAGCTCAGCACTGCCAGGAAGTTCCATTTAAACTTTCGCAGCCGTGAGAGGTGCTAGTACTGTCTTATTACAGATAGACCTGCCTTGCTCAAAAGTGCCAGTACTATCCCATTTAAAGGTTTTGCTGCCTCCTGGGGGTTAGTGGAGGTACCATCTCGTTGCAAGCATTGCAGCCTTGCAGAGGGGTGTAGGAAGTGCCCTGTTCAAAGTACAAAAGTGCTTCTGAGAAGTGCCAGTACTGTTCCATTAAAAACAAAGCACGAGTGCTCAGAAGTGCTGTTACCTTCCCATTACAAATACTGTAACCTTGCTGACGAGTGTCAGTAGTGCCCGTACTAAGTGCAGCAGAGAAGCACCAGTGCCTTCCTGTTTAAGGTTGTAGCAACCCTGCACAAAAGTGCCGACACTGTCCTGTTAACTGTGTAACAGTCCAGGCGAGAAGTTCATGTGCAGTGACATAACTATTGCAGCCAGGCTCACAGAGCCAGGCCTAACCCCAAAAGAGTGTAAGAGTACCGCCTAGAAGCGCGGGTACTTGCAAGAGCCCCGCAGGGAAGGTCTGGTGCTGCCCCCATGAAAGTGGACCACTTTGCACAAGTGCTGCACTGTCCTACTAATCTGAAGTGATTTACAGTGTTGTCCTGTCTACTAAAAGTAAAGTTGATCTCTTAGTGCTGGCCCTGCCCTCCTAAAAGTAAAGCTGATCCCATAGTGCAACCCTGTCCTACTAAAATAAGTCTGAGTTGTTAGCGTTGGTGTTGTCCCACTAAAAGTAAAGATAATGTTAAGAGTGCTGGCTTGTCCTACTGAAAGTAAAGCTAATCGATGAGATTGCTGACTGTCAGAGTAAAAATGAAACTGATTGTAGAATACTGCCCTCTCCCACTAAAGGTAGAGCTGATCTGCAAGCGTGCCGACACTGCCCCACTGTAAGGAACTGGTTGTAGAGTGCTGCCCTACACTACTAGAAGTGTAGCTGGTTTTATAGTGCCAGACTGTCCCACTAGAGGAACATGGGGTCTGTTAGGTACTGTCCTCCTACCTAGAACTATAGTAACTCTGTTAGAGTGCCGGCCCTGTCCTGCGGATGAGTGTTGGCCTTTTCAGCAAGGCAGTCGTGGGCGTGCTGGGCAGAGTTCTGCCTTTGGACCCGGGTCCAGGGAGCGGCTTGCCCGGCAGTTGTCTTTTCTATACATAAGCAATGAAGGGGGGAGGGGCCAGGTTGTGACACATGTGACTTCGCTTTTGGACGCGCTTCCCTCGCTCCTGGTACTTCCCGTACTGGGGAACTGGGAGGCACCCGTACTCTGTGCCAGAGCTCGCGACAGCCTTCCCCAGATCGCCAGCCCTTCTGAGCGGATCACCAGCAGCCTGGCGCTGTCACCAGGGAGCGTGCACGATCGCCGGCAGACTCCGAGGAATCACCAGTGAAGTGGATCGTAACGAAAGCCGCAGAATAATCACCACCTAACTTGTGCGATCGGCGACAGCTTCCCGTCACCAGCATCGAATGTGTTACATCCCACTGACTTTCTTTATATCACCATCCGCGTCACATAGATCACCGGTGATTGTGCGGATCACCAGCTTCTTGAGGGCCCAGGTGAATTTGTGCAATCACAAGCGTTTTCCTGCAGGTGACTGGCGCGTTCGTGTGACAGCCAGCTGTTTGCTCTACACCGTCACTGCAGCCGGTGGATGTTCTGCTGAGCTCTGCACATCACAAGCAAGCAGCTGGAGCCAAACACCGGTGGATGTGCGCGACAGCAGGTCACCGGCGGCTTCCTACAGCTCACCAGTGAATTTGTGCACACGCTGAGGCAGGAAATTATCCACGCTGTCCAGATAATTTCACGTACTAACACCCAGTCCGCAGACCTGCATTCAAGCACGCACCAGGCACAGGTGCACACAAGGAAAACTTGCACGTGAAAGCACCCAGAACCGCTCATGCATTACCTGTGCATAATTTCTCACACACGTTTATGTACAGACCGGCATTATTAGCACACCCCTAGCAAAAACCGAATCATTCGAGTGTTGGCTTTATTGCACGAATCCTGCAGCATCCTTTCGATATTTTGCAACTGGATCTGCGAACATTTTCTTGCGTGCTTGCTGCGTGTAGATGTTACGTTTAGCATGTTTGGCACCTTTCTGTGAATAGGTTTTCTTGCATGTGGTGTATAGAATTTCCCACACAGTTGCAGTGCGCTCGTTTTACTGCATGCAACCTTGTTCACATTTTCTTGCAGTGTAGATTTTTTTTACACTACAACACCCACCTGTCTGAGTCGATAGTTGGCGGTATAAACCTCGGTGTAGGCCATACACACCTCGTTTAAAACATACACGGCCTACTCACACCGAAGCACACGCTGACTCGCTTCGGTGACCTTCCTACGCACTCACCGGGGGCTGCTGTAACTCGTATGAGCCAAGTAATTCGTACATGCTCGCTTTTGCACAAAGCTTTTTGCACTTTAGCTCTTGCAAAACTTCTCCTGAACGCCGATCTGGGCACGAGCACTCTTAGCCGAGCACAGGCCGGTCCCACGCTCACCTGTTTATAGTTCGCCTTACTGCTCACTTCTATACACATGCTTCTGCGATTTCACTCTTGAGGGAACTCTATCGCAGGTCTACTCGTGCAGACCCTGTACACGGCTGTTCTTGTTTGGTGATTGTTGCGCTAACTCACTTAAACCCGCTTAACACAACGCCTCTGCACATATTTTGCCAGGCAGGTCCTTCTCACGCGTACATGTGCTCAGTGTGTAGCCATTACGTTTGCACATGAATTCTTTCTGGGGTTCTCTCGGCCGTTAATTTTGCAGGCATTATTGTAGTGTTTCTTGTGCACCTTAACTCGTACACAGCCCCCCCCCCCCCCTTGCACTCTTACTCGTGCAGAGATCAGTTTGTACAGTCCTTCTCTGAATTCCCTGAATTCTTCACTCACACTCATTCTTGCAGTTTCACCAGCACACCGGGTCACAGACCCTTGGCAGGCCTACCCCCGCACTGACCTCTGTGCACGTGGACACGAGACCTTTGTGAAAGCTCACTGAAGATGGCCTCGGACGGGTGGAAGTTTAAGGAACTGGGCGAGGATGACTCCACCTGTGACGACGACCTGGACTCGGTGAAGGCCCTGACGGCCAAGCTGAAGCTGCAGACGCGTCGGCCCTCCTACCTGGAGTGGAAGGCCCAGGTGCAGCGCCAGCCCTGGAGGGCCCCCGAGACGACGCCGGCGTTCAAGGTCATGGCCCGGGGGCGCAGCGGGGAGGCCACGAGCCCGTCCCGGAGCGGCCCAAAGAGGCCGCCGGCGCACGAGGAAGGGGGTGTCCGCCTGCCGCCCAGAGGCCCCAAGAGGGCGCCAGTGCACGAGCTCGTGGAAAGACTGCCTGAGGGGGACGGGGCGACCCCACCGCGCGCCCGCCGAGCACCCACGCAGACCGAGGACGTGCCCCTGAAGAACACCCAGGGCTTCGCCACCCTGGGCCAGGCGCTGGAGTGGCTTCGACAAGAGCTGGTGAGACCTGGGCACCCTACTGTTTACTAACACTGTTGAGCGTGAGAGGGAAAGCCGGGAGTGTCTATTGCCCTCCTCTCGCTAACAATAGTAATCAAATAAGTATATTGTGTGACACGGTATGAAGTGTTGTGTCACGCAGCTGTGCTGCACCGTGTTAAGGATTTGATAGTTTCCCTGCAGTAGTATGTCGATGTATGTTTTCTTTTTATTTGCATTAAATATCATCTGATCGGGCCACACTTATTTCCATTGGCTTGCCACAAATAGTGTATATGCAGGCACAGAGTAACACTAGGGTGGTATGCAATTGATTGCTATTTATTAATTTCACTTTATCTGCGTTATTTAATGAATTTCAAAGTTTTTTAAACAAATATTCAGAAGTTATAATCAATCCTAACCATATTTTCATTGTAACTGTAGTTTTTCCCAGATAGAAATAATAACATACCACAGTTAAAGTAAAGTTATGGTTATGAAATACAATCTCAAAACCTTTGACATTTGCCTGTAGTTAGCCCCACACTCCATAACTCACAATCCAGATGCAATGCACTTGGCAATAACTTTGATATGGCAGATGACGTTAATTTTTTTTCGCAGTGGTCCAGGAAA
Organism: Pleurodeles waltl; assembly: GCF_031143425.1. Taxonomy (NCBI): domain Eukaryota; kingdom Metazoa; phylum Chordata; class Amphibia; order Caudata; family Salamandridae; genus Pleurodeles; species Pleurodeles waltl. The sequence goes on from NC_090440.1 coordinate 700,805,569, forward strand.
AACATAAGTAATAATGAAGTACACCAGTGGTTCCCAAACTTTTTCGATCCCCGGCTCCTTTGACCTATTGGCCGTGTTGGCCACGGCTCCCCATTATGTTACTTTTTTTTGGCGGGTGGGGGAACGTAATCCCAGCCTGTACCTGTACCTACACTATTTACAGTTTGACTTCTTAATTCTCTCGTTCAGGTTCCTGAAAACCATTTATTTTAAACTATTTCTTTTCTTTTGTCATAGGGATATTATTAATGGTACTCTGGCGCCCTCCGCTGGTCACAATAATTAATGCAGGGGGTTTTGTTTCCAAAACCACGGTGAAAAGCTACCGATTAAAAGCACCTCCGAGTGGTTTCCAGACTGTGTGCGGCGCCCCTGGCTAATTTTGACGGCGCACCAACGAGCCGCGGCGCACAGTTTGGGAACTTTTAATAATAACCACTGGCAAAGGCAATTGGTCTCATTTATGAGACCTATCGCTGTAGCCAATGTTTTTTAGCTATGATATACAGCATCAGATGGCTTCTGTACGGCATGGTTAAAAAAAAAAGGCGCATGATGCAACAGTTGTGTCATTTTGTAGACATGCACATGTTTTCAACACACATGCACAAAATGACATGTTTTTTTTTCTTTTAATTTGTAGATTCAAGATTGATTGATAAATTACAAAAAAGTAATGCTAATGTGCTTTTTTTTAAAACGCAGAATAAAGGTTCTTAAAAACAATTAAAGTGAATGAACGAATTGCAGATGGGGTCTGAAGTAACAGCGGGGCAGGGAGAGAAGCAACATGAGTGAAAGAAAGAACTTGGGAAAAAGAGAGCAACATGGCGCGTGGAGACAGACAAGAGAGTGCAATGCAAGTGCAGATAGGGGAAGAGAGATACATGAGCAAGAGAGAAAGCAAGTTAGTAGGTATAAAAGCACACAAGGGAAAACCTGGAAAAGTCATACACTCATGGACTGCTTAAAAAACAAGAAAAAAAGTTGTTCCCTAAAAGCGAGCAGCGGAAGCAAAGAAGCTAGCCAGTCGCAGAGTTGGTAAATAGTCTGTGCTCCAAGGGAAGAAAAAACACAAGACTGACAGGCCGGGACATGAAAAGCCAGCAAATAAGAAGCAGACAACTGTGAGTGACAATAAAGCCAACCAGTGGAAAGTGGTGGGCAGGCTGCAAGCTCTTAGTTTTTCCTCATATGTCCATAATATATCTTCTGCAACCAGGCAGCTTACACTGTTTGGTAGGCTCAGCCTAAAAAAGTTGATTTGGGGGCAATAAAGTGGTAATCTACTAATAATTTTTTACTGTGTGACGAATCTATACAAAATTTGGCAGAAAGTTATAAGGGCTAGTTTTCCATTGCTATGTAAAATGTTTTATGGTAAGTATTCAGGAGGGGCGATGGGGTTAACATTGACATTTGCTTATAAATGGCACTGTTTGATGGATCTGCATGAAATGTGGCAGGTATTCTGCAAGTTGCACTCAGTGCACATATTTTAGGTTTTGGGCAGATTCAATTGGGGGCGGGTCAAAGTTACAGAAGAGGGGTCAAACATTTTTTGATTTTCTAATGACCTTACCACTGTTTGATGGATCTGCACAACGTTTGTCACAGACTTAGCATATTTAACTTACTCTGGGAATTCTCAATTTCAAACAGGTCTAGGCAGAATAATGCAGTGCATTAGAAAAATCCTTACAAATTCACTGGAATAGCGTAGACCCAGAGAAAAAACATACTCCATCCCTTTCCTCTCTCTTAATTAGTAAATTCATTATTTGTCCTATGTTAGCAAGTTATATTCCATAAAAAGTTTGAAATAAAAGAAATACATTGGAAAAAACAGTTAAAGGTTTGTTATGGTTCAATGAATAAAAACTTGAAAGTGCCCTAAAATTCCCCATTACATTATGCAACATGCAATGCACACCATATCCCATGCAGCACCCCATGCGTAGTACTCAAGTTTGCTGACGTTACAGTAAAAGAAGGGGAGTCTGAAGACAGCAAAATATAGCAGGGACGTGAGCTTTTGTGTGTGTTCCATTTCCCAACACTGTCAAATTTCAGGGCTTCTTCTAGTTTGTGTTTGCCATAACTAACCTTTAAATGTATTTTTACAGTACACACACACACACACACACACATGTGCAGTTACAGATAGGTCTGATTTTCCATAGAAAGAATATTTTTGGGTTTGATAATAACTTTGTCCCAAATTGATGAATCTTCACACAAACTTTCCAAAAAAAGCTCTTCTGCTTCAGCCCTTCTTGGAAAGTTTTGGGGTGATCCTTTAAGTGGGAGCAGAGAAAGAAGGGGGTCCCTAAATGCATTTTTCATAGATAGGCTACAACAAAAACTGCTGAACAACAGGAAGCTAGATCTTGGTTAGTGGATTGTGCTTTTTGGGATTTGGTGTAAATCTGTTCAGTAGTTTTTGAGAAATTAAGAGGCAAAAATAATTGTATATCTGGATAGTTAGGCTAGTGAGCATCTTGAGAAACTCTCACAGGAGTGCCAATTTAAAAATGGAGCATTTTCATTGGCCCAGGGAGCATTATTTCCCTTGGTCCATTTCGCTCTCATGGAAACCAGACTCCAGTGAGAGTCGGAATTTGCGGGGACTTTGTCCTCTGTCCTGAATTTTTTTAAAGTAGTATAAGGGGACAGGACAGGAATACCCTGACCATCTAGGCCCCGTGGGGTGACCCAGAGGGACTCCCTTGGGACCAAAAAAGAAAAAAAGTCAGCAAAAAATGCTGCGATCCCACAAGACTCTTGCAGGATTGAAAAAAAACAACAAAATGGTGCCCGGGCTGCATTAATGATCTAATGCCCAAGGAGCCTACCTCTAGGGCTGATTTAATTAAGGGGAGAGTGGCTGGGTGGCGCGCATATAGGGGCCCTGGAAAGCTCACCCGAGACCGAAACTGGCGAAAATGCGTAGGTGGGCAGCGCAACGCCTCCCTCCCTGTGCCTCTAAAGGCCCCAGGAAGCTCCCCCGGCTGACATTACTTTTTATGGGGAGGATGCCAGTGGCCCCCTTCCCCATGCCTTGAGAGGCCCTGGGTAGCTCTCCCCGGGGATAAAGAATTTAGAAAAATGGGGAAGGGACCGCTTGGCCCCCCGACCTGTGCCGCAAGAGGCCCCGGGAACCCCATCCCTTGGGGCCGGCTCAGAAGCTATGTCCCAGGGAGCTCACTCAATGACATAGTGGTTTCCCTGTCTTTGATCTCGCTTGGCAGGAGCATTTTCAAAATTCCCACCAAGAGGTAGCAAACCCAGGTCCGCTCCCAGTGGGTGGGAGCTTCAAATATGCTCCTACCCACTGGGAGCATTAGGAGCTGCTCCCTGCGGGCGGGAGAAGTGTTGAGTCCTGGCGTATGCAAGGATACGGCTGGGGGGCAAGGGCCTTGGGGCTCCCCCGCGGCTCCCAGCAACAAATACAGTGGTTGCCGTGGGTGGGCACCAGGGTACTCACCTTTAACGGTGGCGAGCCAAGGGGTATAGGATCCTTGGGGCCAATATTGGACTGGGGAGTGGGGCTGCTTGCCCACTTCCCTCTAACCAATCATGCCGGGCCTATGAGAAGGGGTTCCTGGGACCAAAATCAACCTGGCCAGTATGGCTGTGTGACTGCCTCCCCGAGACAATCATGCCTGGCCCCAGGGGGTGGGGGTTTCCAGGGCCAAATCGGCCCAGGGAAGGGAGCCATGCGTGCCTCTTTCCCCCTGAAAATAAAGCCGGGCCTAGTGGACGGGGTCCCTGGGGCTGAAATAGGCACGGGGAGGTGTGCCACCTGTGCCTTTCCCCTGAAAGTAACATCGAGCACCGAGGGTGGGGTCACCAGGCCCAAAATCGACCTGGGGAGGCGGGCATGCATGACCCCTCCCCTTTATTAAAAGAGTGGCCCTGAGGGACATAAACTATAAATCAAATTAACACACTTGTTGGATGATATCATCAGCAATGTCTTGAGTGATGTCATAAATGATATCAAGGAACATCTCATGAGTGATGTAATATCTGAGGTCATAAGCAGTGTATAGTGGAGGTTCAAGTTATTGTTAGGGCTGCTAACTAATCCCCGGTGAATTGCTGTTTTTTTTTTTTTCCAAAACATTAATGTTATCACAGACATATTCACCTCACTATAACTTTTACCTTTGTTTTTTCAGTGAAAACTAATTATTATATATATGTATATATTTATATATATATATATATATATATATATATATATATATATATTCACTTAAAAACCAAAGGTTGCAGGGACCTTATAGCAGTTATAGTTAGAGTTACCTCAAGTAACTATAACTGGTGCCCTGAGTTAACTATAACTCGCACCCTTGTCATGCGCAGTTTTTTTGTCAAAAATGTTGCTGCAAATATTACATTGATATTATCAATGATGTTATCAAAGTTGTCATGAGTGCTGTAATTTGTGGGGTAATTAGTGTTTTAGTGGGTTCATCAGTGTGTGCTTGGGTCTGTGAGTGGGTGTATGAGGGTGCCAGTGTGAGTCTGAGTGGGTCTGTGAGGGTCTGAGTGGGGCTGTGAGTGAGTACACGAGGGTCTGAGTGGGCCTGTGAGTGGGTGTGTGAGTGTCTGAGTGGGCCTGTGGGTGGGTGTATAACTTTCTGAGTGGGTGTGTGAATGGGAGAAAGAGATTGAAAAGAGAGAGAGTAAGACAGTGAGAGGGAGAGAGATTGAGAGTTTTTTAGGAGTTGATGTATGATATATGTAGAATGAGATATTTCTGCACAATTTGAAAAGAAAAATATATTTGTCCCTTAAAAACAGTAAGATCACCTTTCAGTATGAGCCTTAAGCATTTGAATAAAAAAGAAATAAAGGAGGGAAACAACCAGGGACACACCTGGGTTTGAACCCTCAAGGCTCAGTGTGCAGGTCTGCAACCTTCACACTTGAGCTATTTACTTATTTAGTCGTTCATTTTTTAAGCCCTTTATGGGCTATCTAGGACCGCAGGGGGAGCCTCAAGGGCTCCCCCGTGGCCCCTGATTATTTTTTTAAATGTATTTTATACTGTGCACTTTATGGGCTATCTGGGACCGCGGGGGAACCTGTGGCCCCATTGCTCCAGCAAGCAGACAGCTACTTTAAGTAGCAGCTCCGTGCTTGCTGGAGCAAAGCTTTAATTCACAGGTCCAGGTCCCACTGTCAAAAAGTGAGTGTTTGCTGTGGCAAGCCACAACAAACAGCTATGTCCCAGGGGTAGGCACCCCGGGACATAGCAGGAGCTGGGCTTTGGGAGTGGCGGTCCCCAAGACAATCTGTGGTTCCTCAAGGTGGGCCATGCGGCCCCCCTCCAATGTGGCATAACACCGGGGAGGTGGTGGTCCCTAGGGATTAGGGGTCTGAAACGGATCCCCATTAGATTATTTACTATTTGCCCAGGGTGTGGTGGTCCCAGGGGCTTCGGGGCAGCCACGCAGAATCCCCACACCAAATTGCTGCAGGTGGGGGGCGGCGGGCAACTCCCCCTGCAGTTTATATATTTAATGCCCTGGGAAGGCAGTGGTCTCTGGGGCTGTGGGGAGGCCAAAAGGCCTCCCCCACACAATTTCAATGTAGCCCCAGGGCGTGGTGGTCCCCGAGGCACGGGGGCAGGCAGCCCCCCATTTTAAATAAAGGTTGCCCTGCGACTTGATGAAGATGAAGCGCGGGAGCCTGCACTACATTTTTTTTTTTAAATGTCCTTGTATCCGCTAAGAATTGTGGCGCAAATTTAAAAAAAATGCTTTTTAGCCCTGGGAGGGGTCCCTTTGGGAACCCAGCACTAGAGCTAAGGGGTCAGAGTGTCTGTACCCTGGCCCTATTTCTTTTTTTAAAAAATTTGTCTGGGACTCTGTTCAAGCTGAGTCCTGACATGGCTGCCAACACTTCCTTGTTGAAGTGTAGTCAGCCAATCTGATCTCAGCACAAGATCGGGAGGGGTCGCAAATCCTTCTCATTCCCATATTTGCACATTTGGATTTCCTTAAATTTCTCAAATACTACTGAACGGATGTACACCAAATAACAACAACAAGGACTCTTTCTGGACCAAGAGCTACCTTTCTGCCAAATCTAGTGTAATTTCGTCCAGTATTTTTGGCACTATGGCCTGTTCAAAATCCCTTTGGAAAAACAAGCATTTGCAATGCTATGGGTCTCGCAGTATGTCGAGTTACAGCTATTAGCGTTGTAAACGCCAAGCCGGGCTTTTATTGCCACATTAATTGAAGGGAAAAAAAACGAGCACGATCACGCTGTGTAAAACACAGTGCAATCGCGCTGCGAAGTAAAGAGAAAAAGTAGTCCAGAAACCATACGGAAAACATGGAGCCTCGTATGTTTTCCGTACTTTATCAGTGCTCTCGAGGAGGGCTAAACACCAGAAAAGGCATGACGTATGCATGCCTTTCGCAAATGAAAACAAGTGGATTTTAAAAGGCAAGTCCACGAACCAATGAAAGTGACTGACGTAACACAGGCGTGGTTAAAATTTCCCTAAAGAGCCATTAGAAGAGGGATGGAGTGCTTTGCGCTCACCCCTAATAAATGGGGAAAACGTGTTTTGGGGCCCCCTGTTTTTCTTGCCTCAAAAGCAGAGCACAGGTCTTAATAAAATAGTTGGGGGGAGCATCGAGAGAGCTGTTACAATCTTATGAAACCTTCCTTTTTCACTCAGAGGAGAAGAAAAGCCTTTACAGTGTTTTCATTCTATATGCAAGCAAATATATGATTTAAATGTAGATTTCCCGATATAAAACCAGATGAATTTCAGAGGTTTGGGAACATAATATTTTTTTTTGTTAGGACCCTGAAGAGGCCTCCTGACACAATACTATTAAAAAACAACAACCAATTGGCTAGTATTACAAATGGAAATGTGAAAAGAACATTTAAAATTATTTTACTTTTTCAAGTCGCATGCATATTTTCCAAGTATTATAGGCAGGGCCGCTGAAGTTATGGAGCAGGAGAGGGCCAAATCATGCGGCAGGGTTTAGTAAATAATGTGGTAAGAAAATGCAAATTATGTGCATAATGCAGGACATTTTGTAATAGTATTACTTAATTGGTCATGTTTTTTTTTTACTTGGGAACACTGTATGGGCATTGGTTGTACCTCATTAGTAACATTATAACACCCAAATATAGCAATAAGCAACAGGAAGGTGAACAGTCCAGCTTTGCAAAGGGCCTTCCACTGCGCAGCAGCATGCCACTGCATTATTAGTAACTTGTGAACCGTTTGAGCTACAATTGTTGTTGTTGTTAACATTTTCAGATTATGCGGCAGGTGATGGATGGACTATGTGGCAAATGCGGCAAACCTATAATTATACACAAATCGCCACTACCGCACAATCACATTTAATGACTCAAAATTACTTTTTAAAACAAATGGGCGGTAAGCTTGGTGCATCAAAAAAGACAGTTTCTGAAAAAATTAAATAACCTTGTGTTGATTGTTAAAATGCGTGTACACTTAGGTTTGAAGCATATGAGAGATGTGATGGCTTGCAGCTGCGGCCTGATGCATGTCTCGAAACCCTTTCTGTTAGATTTGGATCCGCTCATCCCTGTATTTCACACACTGTCTTTCTGGATGCCGGCGCCTTGCAATACTTGAGCCTTGCACATGTTCGGGCAGTAAATACCGGCTCTTAACATGAATTATTGGTGAAGTCAAGCTCGTAACTGCTGCCAGTGCTGCCAGCGTTAGTGCACGGCGTATCTACGATTCGTGCAGCAGGTGCAGTGGCACCCGAAGCTAGAGCCTTTGAACCCTTATAATAACCTTATTTACATCCAGTGCTTAATTTGTAAACATACCAAAGCTCTGCTCTGAAACACGCAGCTGCTGCAGCTAAATGTGCGAGCTCAGGATACTGAGACAGCGTAATCCTGAAGCCATCTCGGGCCACTTAATCCATTTACATCCACTTCCTGTTCCTTAAACTCACTCTTGAAGCTTTCTGCTTTCTCCCTTAGTGACGATTTTACCGTTTTTCTCTTCCTCTGTCTTTTCTATGTGTGTCTTTTGCTCACAGTAATTGCCTGATGCAGAAAAAATAAGTGCCGGTGTCCCCTACCGGCAGCCACCGGCTCAAATTAAGTATTGATACCCCAACAGCAGTCAAGGATGGCCAATATCCTTGCTTGAACCGGGGCCCATTGCATCCTTGCTACGCAACAGCGTTGGTGAGGGCCGACTAACCATTGTATCGCCTGGTAGTAAGGTGTGCTACAAGGCGACAACCTCTCGTTGCGAGGCTGAGCTGTCTTGATGTCTCACCCGGAAGCTGTCTGGCCCCTGCGGGTCTCCTTTCCAAGACACTATGCAAAAAGCCTCGGTCTAAAAATAATACCTCGGAGAACACACGATTCTGGGAAGGAGTTCTGCAGAGAGACAGCAGAGTAAACAGGAGGTGCGTGTGCTCCACGAGTTATGAGGCGCGCCTCAACATCCTGTGATTCTGGGCAAATCATTTAATCTCCCTTTGCCTTGAAAAAAACATCGGGCCTTGTGACATGTAATCGGATGCTCGAGTAAAGCGCTCTGATGCCTTTGGACCAGGCTCCCAACATATAAACCTACAACAAAAATAATATAATGAGCAACAATTTATGTACCCCTATTATATGCAGTAAGGTTATTGGAAATGCCCTCGGCAGCAAATCCGTTGCCTACTCAACTCCGGTCCATGACTGTGGCTTAACTCAGCTCCAGGCCGCCCGCAAGCCTTGGACAAGGCTTTGGAAGTGACAAGACTGACTCCCTTTGAGTAGGGCTTTAAGTGGGCCGGGTCCCTCGCGGTCTCAGGCGCTGTAGTAATTTAAAAGGGTGATTGAAACGGGTCCCTTTCGACCGCCCTGTATTCGTGTCCTTCACTTTTCATGCAAAACCACTGGTCGATTTCTGAAGAGAGTGTAAAAAGCATTAAGGTAATCCTTGTGGTTCCTTCTTATATTTCACATGCTTTACTTAATCTTGCCTTCCCTATGAATGTTTGATTTTTTTCCAGAATGTACTACTACTGTTTTTCAGGCAGCGTCTTAGTCTTGGCTAGTGGATAATTTGAATTAAGTCAAAGGCAGCTGTTTATAACGGGCACAATTGAGTTGTGGCGAGACAGCGTGGCAAAAGGGTGCCCAGGATACACGGTCATCCAATTCCCAGCCTTTCTGCAAAGCTCACGGAGCAATCACCGCCTATGCCAGTTGCAGTTGTGATTCGATGCAAATGTGTAGGTAGGTTGGCACTCTATGGGAATTTTAGTGTACATGTTTAAGCCCCGTCCTTAATTATAAAGGCCCGCCCCTCTCGCGCCCCCACCCACCAATACGTTTTCATCTCACTTAAAGCCCAGATCTTGAGCACTGTTCAACGCCTCGTCAGGGGACCCCATTGAAGCTTGAAGCCGGCACAGGGCCAGTGATCTCTCCTAGAGCCTCTCCAATTCTCGCCCAAGCGCTGCTTGGTCCCCACGTTCCTCACGGACACATGACCTGCTCGGCCCGCGGCCCCCCCAGCGATTGGTGGGACCTGGGCCGCCGCCAGGCGCGCTCAGGACACCTGCGCGCACACCTGACTCAGTCTTTCACCAGGTGTGCTTCTCGCACGCAGACACGGGCACAAGGTGGTAGCTCCCACACCTCTTGATTGCTCGTGAACTCGAGAACAGCTGCGGCTTGGGCCGGTGAAATCAACAGGGAGGGGATGACCGAGGCGCTCTGCTTTGTACAAGAATTTGGAATTTGTGGCGGCGTGAGAACCAGTTGCAGGTGCCTGGCTTGACAACAATTGCCTTTGCCAATTGAATGCCTTTATTGGACGGGCACCAAAAATTGGGGTTCGCACGGCAGCATCCTACTGGCAATTTCCGTGGTCTGATGCTGCACGGCTGTACCTGAATACGTCATGGACCTCCTCGGGCTGGAACTCCTAAGAATACCTGCAGGCGGTCGCCCTTTAAAGGCCGTCGCAACTGGGGCAAAGCCAGCCATATCCTAGGGTGTGTTTTGGGAAAGGAATGTCCCCCACATGGTGTACGGGGGTGAATCCCTCCCCTGGGCGACCCAACAGGATGTGGTACTAATATCCTGACTTTTTACTGGCTCAGCTAACACACTAATCCATTATGCACACCGAGGCCTGTCCCCGGTAATACCAAGGTTCACAACCTGTTCTGTGACCTGGATGGGCATCCATAGTGTGTCTGATTTTGTCAACATGGGACTCACTGCCATTCACTGGGTTGTTGATGTAGGGTGGTAGTGCCAGTGTACTGATTTTTGTGAATTAATAGAGCTAAACAAACCCATTTTTCAGCGGCAGAGAGGAGTGTACCGATTTTCCTGATTTGAGTAAATGTTCTGCTTCAGTGTAACACCCAGATCATCGCACTGGCATTCCGCTTGCATATGCAGTACGTGTGCCTTGCGTATGTGTGGCACATGCATTAGTGCGATCTGAGTGTGTTGGCTGAAACCCTGGGATCCATTTTGGGCGGCTCCTGCTTTAGACTGGCACAGGACGGAGGGTGGACACAGCTTCTGCAGACAGTATAACTGTATCGCCTGCATTCCTGAAGCCAGGGAATGGCAATCCAAAAACTCATGTGAAAAATGGTGGCAGAATAAAAATTCTACAAGGAACTTTTAGCAAGGGGTTACTAATTAGACTTTCCTGAGCACTGCCATTTGAATAGTTAGGGAGGGAGAATCAATCAGCAAATTCTGTTAAGAGTGGGGACGATTCTAGGCAGGGCCTGTCCTCTTGTCTGTGAGAGTGATCACCTTGCACAAAGGCCGTGTGTCAGACCCTGTTCAAAAGGCAATGGATCAGACAGGGGCTACTGGGACACAGCCATGGGTGCTGTGGTCATGTGCCTCTGCTGTCACAAGGACTGTCTCACTATAGCTCTGCAAACGGAGACAAAAGCAACCCTTTTAGCATGTGCTTCTCAGCGGTAGTGATGGCGAGTAGACATAGGCTTCTCAGAAATGTTTGTGTGGGTTACTTGGGCGCAGCACTCAACAACACCTCCAGCAGCACCATAAATAACTGTGCAGCCAAGTGCTTCTCTTCTCTTTACAAAAGACAAGTACTTTATTACACAGACAGCAAAATACTTCACACTGCAATAATGCGGCAGTAACAAACTTGCTGGTGTGAGTCTCTCATACCTCAAAGTGGGATTTCGCCCCTCGCCCCAGTCCCTCTGCCCATCCATTACCATCTTTATCTCATTCTCAGTGTTGTCAGGGTTTATAAGGCTTAATCTTTAGTACTGATGTCGTTTTCTTCCCACTTCTCTAAGCATATAGTCCCATGGGCGCCAGGCCCATTTCTGCCTCACACTCGTCTGTGGCGGTGCAACTTCGGTGCTTTGTTAACCATTCCTGTGGCATCGGGTTCACTGTTGCAGGCTGAGCCTTCCCACACAGCATGTGACGGGACCGCTGGAGGTGAGCCGCTGCCAGCTACATGAGAAGACTCCTAGCAGCTGTGGCAGGAGTGGGTGCTTCTGGCACAGCCATACTTCTGGTCCCCAATGATCACTCCGCTATTGAGCAGGAAGGATCTTGTCACAATGGTGAGTCTTTGGTCAGTTGCACTGGGGTGTCACTGGGTGGAGGTAGCTAGCAGTCATCTTCTCCCTATGCAGGGCTCTGATGACACACTTCGAGGTAATGTCCTAGACCTAGATCAAGAAAATAGCGGCAAGCTCCCACTCTGCCTCATTGCAGAATTCTGCAGATTCTGGCGGAAGTTTAAAGTAATTCCACGTTATTCCGCAGAATGCATCTCCGCGAATTCCACCCACCTCTAAACTGAGACACTAAATCCTGGCATAGGAAATTGCCCTGCCCATTGAGTTCTTTGGGTTTAAAAACTGTTTGGACTTTCCCACAAGTTGCCAAAGGGGTGATGCCTTGGTGAAGTAAAACGTCTGTCTAATGTTGCCTAAGATCGAGTCGTGGAGATGATCACCATAGACATTGGGAGACACCATAGAGCAGAAGGGCAATGCTGAGGGTGTAGTACTTGATTAATCCCATGGGAGTGCTTGTAGTTGCACCCCCCATCAAATTGTACAGCATTCCACTTGGCTGTGAAATTAAAAGTACTTTCTTTTCTCTAAAAGATAAGCACTGAGCTAGACAACGAATGACAGTATCTGTTGTTTGACTGTTTGAATTCTTCGTCCTTGCCCTCTGCATCCAAGCACCCCGAGAAGCATTTGGATGCTTGTCCTTGGTAGCTTGAGAGTCAAGAGCGGAAGAGGTGAACTTGGCTCAGGTTGGAGATCTATAGTAAGATGGACACCAGGGCACCCACAGCAAAATAAACCAACCACTATGATTGCTGCTCAGTAGCCACTGTCTTCCTGATAGCCCCTATAGGGGTTCTGACAGAGTAGAAATGTGTAAAGTTCACACAAAAGAGTAAACTGTCTCTTTGTGGCATTTTAGAAGCACACATCTGCCTGGAAATTTCCCCTTACTCCACCTCCACTCCTATTCAGTTTGTATGCCGTAATATTGTTCTACCACTAAATTGTATCGATTTTGAGCTCACAGATTTGTGGTTATAAGGTAAGAGCAGTATAATGTGGGTCTGTAACGTGTATTGTTCTGGCTTCCACAGAAAGAAATGCAGGAACTGGACCACCAGCTCGCCCGGCAGCTGATGCGTCTCCGTGGCCAGATCCACCAGCTGAAGGTGGAGCAAGCCTGCCACCAACACAAGGAAATGCTGGACGACGCCACCTTCGGGCTGGAGGACTGCGAAGAAGACTCTGACCTGCTATGTAACATTCCTCCCAAAGCTGCCTTCTCGCTTTCCATGCCGCTGAAGCACATTGGTGTCACACGTATGAACATCAACTCCAGGCGCTTCTCTCTGTGCTGAAGGCCGGCACCTGAACGAGACCATCCATGCAATAGACTGCTCAGGCCTTTTCGGTTAGGACTAAAAGAGAAGCAAAATCTTAACAGGTAACATGAACATAATTTGCTCCAACATACACCAACGTGTTTTCAACTCAGTATTGTTTTCTAGAACACGGGTCTTGTCTTTTGTAAGATAGGTGCAGGCTTCCCCAGCACAGGCACAGTCTTTTGTGGAATGGATTCAGCTTTCTCCAGTGCGGATAGAGGCTTAGAGGACCAGAATACGTGGAGTAGCTATTCTCCAACCTTTGCACATATTCTCCATCGTGGATACAATATTTGGCATTATAGATACAATTTTTCTCAACACTGATGAAATCTCCTCCTTCGTGGTTAGAGTCTACTTTAACATTGCTGTAATATTTTGCATCAGAAATTTCACATATGCTTGTATTCATCATGGATACATTTCCTCCAACATCACTGTCTTCTCATAGGCACAATCTTCTTCAAAGTGCCACCATTTCTCCACCATAGATATGATTATCTTCAGCATGGATTGAGTCTCCTCCAAGTTACTGTAGTATGTTCTAACAGTGACGTAGCCTTTGGCACCTGGGATCTAAGCCTAATAAAGAAAAGACGCTTCTTCACCAGTGCCTTGCGCTCTCATTGGCTGGTGCACGCTTGTCTAACATTGGGCCATTCTTCTGTGGTGTGGGACAGCTCATGCTTCCACTTGCGAGGAATCTTCTAACCCACGAGCAGTACTTTCAGGAGATTGTGAACCGATGGTGCTGGTCATCACTGTTATTATTTGAAATTATTATCGTGATGTGCATAAACAATAGTTTGAAGGGTTTTATGCTCCGATAGAGGTATAACAATTAGAGTGAATTGTTGGGTCTGTTAAAAAGGACACGTTTATTTCTATGGAACGTTCTGCTTCTAAACGGTTGAAATCTTCAGTTAAAAACGTTCTGATTCTAAAATTTGGAGAAACGCCATCCTCTGAAACGGGCAGAAGAACCTTATATGTTGAACCTCTGGACTCAAATTACTATTCTTCTGAGACTGCTTGTAAGGAGAAGACAGGTCGGGTCGGCTGGATAAATCTAGAAATGTTTATTTGTTATCAAATTCTGTCTGTCTGATTTTCTGTTGCAGGTCCTGGATATCCCATGCCGATCTGGATGCCCTCTGCAAGGCATCGGGGAAGCCTGTTTCAGGGTTTTGTTATTGATTCCTATAGCTGAAGCATTGAATAATTATGAACTTGTGCCTGCATTTGTCACAATAAAGAAAATATGGCTGGAGATGATGTGACGTTTGATTGAGTCCTCAATAGGCCTGTATTTTTGCACCAGCCCCAAACATTTGTTGTTGGAAACTCAGACATTTGCTGCAGGTGAGAGATGTTCTGTTGTTTCTACAATTGTGATTTTTGACTTATTTTCCATAGCTCATTGAATTTCCTTCCCTGTCCATTCTATTGGGATCAGCCACTTTCTGAGCAAACCACAGCAAGAGGATACTTGAACCCACTCTGAGTAGCTGTGGCCATAACGTGGGGCTCTGGCAGGCACAGTAATGGTTAAAATGAGGGGCTTTAACAAGACAGCTGTGGCTATAATATATGGTTTCCGACAGAGACTGCTACGGCCTTAATGCGGCGCATCAGGTACGGGTAGCTTTAGCCATAATGTGGGGCTTCCGGTAGAGAGAACTATGGCTATAATGTGGGCCTTAAGGCAGCGTCACCTGTAGCCATGATGTGGGACTTCGGTAAGAAGTAGGTGAGAGTAGCAGTGTCTACTTAGAAGCTGGGCCTCTTAAGTCTCCTCTGTGGGTAGGACGACAATTCCCATTTTACTGAGGATTCCATGCTCCTTTCAGTCTCGTCTTTTGCTGCTCCTCCCTGGGCCCTCTGGCCTCCAATTTTTAGGTCGAAGCCTACCTGATAGCGCAGGTGTCTGGTTGCATAGACATATTGGGGACATACATTCCTCTGACCTAGGAATGCATACAGCCCATTGCTTACTATTGGCTTTCTGGTTTGTCAATCACAGTTGTTCTTTGGTTGAGCCCCTCTAGTATGCCTTTGTCCCTCCTGTGAAGCATAGCCTTTTAACAACTTCTATAATTGGTTACTTCAGTTCTCCAGTGAGTACTTGCTTTTCAGGCACTCTTTTTTTTCTTTTTCATCGAGCACTCCTCTATAGTGCAGGTTTTACAAATCTGTCTTCTATCTGTGCTTCTCTTGGAGGTCCCTCTTTCCCATCTCATCCCATGTTGCTCTCAAGCAAAGAGTGCTTCTGCCCAACCTCCATTGACTCCCGTCTTGCCTGTGTGCTTCCTTTTTAGGATCAAGCCTGTTAGAGCATGTGCTAACACACGCATCTCACTAGCGAAGCTCTGTTATCTACAAAAGGCTTGGAGCCCACCCGTTCTTTACTATTTGTTGGCTTACGTGGCACTCTTCTTTAAAATTCCTGTCTGTGGAGCAGCGACCAAGCAGTGATTGATTAAACTTAATCAGTGTCCATCCGCTGCTCTCAACGTGATTGAGGTACTTCTTTTTAACTTCTGGGGTCCTGCAAACAGAAGGCGTGCGGCTGGCAAAAATGTGCCCAGTAGGACAAACAAAACTGCAGAGTTTTATTTTTTATAGTGATTTTTTTCCCTTAATTTTGCCAAGCCTTCTTTTCTTACTTTTCACTCATGTTTTGTTTTGTTTTTGCTCCTGGGAGCTGTTCTAAAAAAATGACTGCTATCTTGTTCTAAATATCGAAAAGAAACATTGTTTCTTTCTTATGTGTAATTTCCAAAATTGTGCTTTAACACATAATTGTGCAGTACGCCCCAATCCACCCGATCCAATCCACTGTGCCTCACCCCTATACAAACCAGTTCACCCCACCTCACCCCACACCAACCCACTATTCTCAATCCAATTGACCCTAGACCAATCCACCTCAGTCCAAACCAAACCACTAACCCACATCCTCTCCAATCCAACACACACCAATCCTCCACACCTAGCCCACTCAAATCTGCCCCACTCCAATGCAAAACAATATGCCCCACTCCAATGAAAAACAACCCACCCCAGTCCAATTCAAGCAACCTCATCCCAATCCATTCCAGCCCACCCATATCTACCTCAATCCAATACACCACACTCTTATACAAAACAATCTGCTGTAATCCAATCTTCCTCACAGCAATGTAAAACAATCTACACCACTCCAATCGGCTCTGCTCCAATCTAAAACAATCTGCCTCACTCCAATCCAAAACAATCGGACCCACTCCAATCCAGAATAATCTACCCCGCTCCAATCCAAAACAATCTGTCCCCACTGCACTCCAGAACAATCTGCCCCACTCTTGTCTAAAACAAGGTGCCCTACTCCAATCCGCCTCACTCCAATGCAAAATAATCTGCCCACTCCAGTCTACCCCACTCCAATCTGTCCCACTCCCATACAAGGTAATCTGCCCCACTCCAGTCTGCCTCACTACAGTCCAAAACAATCTTCCCCACTCCAATTCCAAACAATCTGTCCCTTGCCAGTCCAAAACAATCTGCCCCTCTCCAATCTATAACACTCTCCTCACTCCAATCCAAAACAATCTGCCCCACTCCAATCCAAAACAATCGCCCACTCCAATTCCAAACGACCTATCGCATGCCAATCCAAAACAATCTGCCTCACTCCAAGCTAAAGCAGTCTGTCAAACTCCAACTCAAAAGAGTCTGCCGACTCTAAATAAAACAAAATCTGCCCCACTCCAAACCAAAACAAGCTTCCCCACTCCAATCCAGAACAGTCTGCCCCACTCTAATCTGCACCACTCCAAACAAACAATATGTCCCCCTCCAACCTGACCTACTCTAATACAAAACAATTTGCTCCACTCCAGTCGAAAACAATTGGCCCCACTCCAATCCAAAACAATCTGCCCCACTCCAATCTGCTCCACTCTAATCCAGAATAATCTGCCCCACTTCAATAAAAACAAATCTGCCTAACCCCAATCCATAACAATCTGCCCCACTCTAATCCATAACGATCTGCCACCAATCCAATCCAGAATAATCTGTCCCACTCAAGTCCAAAACAATCTGCCTGCTCCAATCCATAACAATCTGTCCCACTACAATCCATAACAATCTACCCCACTCCAATCAAAAACAATCTGCTCCTCTACAGTCTGCCCCCACTCCAATCTAAAACAATATGCCCCACTCCAATCTGCCTCACTTCAATGCAAAATAATCTGCCCCATTCCAATCTGTCTCACTTCAGTCTTCCCCACTTCAGTCCAAAACAACCTGTCTCACTCCAATTTCAAACAATCTGCCCCATTCAAATCCAAAACAATCGTCCTCACTCCGATCTAAAGTAGTCTGCCCAACTCCAATTCAAAACAGTCTGCCCCACTCCAATCTGAAACGATCTGCCCCATTCCAATATGAAACGATCTGCCCCATTCCAATCTGAAACAATCTGCCCCACTCCAATCTGCCCCACTCTAATCCAAAACAATCTGTCCCACTCCAATCCAAAACAATTTCCCCACTCCAATCCAAAACAATCTGCCCCTCTCTCCAATCCATAACAGTCTACCCCACTCCAATCCAGAAAAACTGCCCCACTCCACTCCTAAACACACTGCCCTACTCCAGTCTAGAACAGCCTGCCCACTCCAATCTGCACCACTCCGATCTGAAACAGTCAGCCCCACTCTAATCCAAAACAATCTGCTGCACTCTAATCTAAAACAATCTGCCCGACTCCAATCCAAAACAATTGGTCCCACTCCAATCCAAAACAATCTGCCCCTTTCCAGTCCATAACAATCTGCCCCACTCCAATCCAACACAGTCTGCCCACTCCAATCTGCCTCACTCCAATCTGTCCGGCTCCAATCCAAAACAATCTGCCCCACTCCCGTCTGTCCACTTCAAATCTAAAACAATCTGCCCCCCTCCAACGCAAAATAATCTGCTCCACTCTGGTCTGCCCCACTCCAATCTGTCCTACTCCAATCTGTCCCACTCCAATCCAAAACAATGTGCCCCACTCCAGTTTTCCCCACTCCAATCCAAACCAATCTGCCCCACTCCAATTCCAAACAATCTGCCCCATGCCAGGCTAAAGCAATCTGTCTCACTTCAATCTAAATCAGCCTGCCTGACTCCAATCCAAAACAATCTGCCCCACTCCAATCCAAACAAATCTGCTCCACTCCAATCTGTCCCATTCCAATCTGCTCCACTCCAATCCAAACCATCCTGCTGCAATCTGTTTCTGCCACACTCCTATACAAAACAATCCACCCTTCTCCAGTCTTCCCCACTCCAGTCTCTCCCACTCCAGTCCAAAACAATCTGCCACACTCCAATCTCTCCCACTCCAATCCAAAATGATCTGCCCCACTCCGATCGGCCCCACTCCAACCAAAACAGTCTGCCCTACTCCAATCCAAAACAATCTGCTCAGCTCCAGTCTGCTCCACTCCAATCTGATGCACTCAAATCTAAAACAATCTGCCCCCTACAATTCTGCCCCACTACAATCTTCCCCACTACAATTCAGCCCAATTCAGTCTACCCCAATCCAATTCAATTAACCTCAGTTCAATCCAGTCCACCCACTCCATCCCAATCCACTCCAGTCGAGCCCACCCCACTCCAATCTGAAACAATAACCCCACTCCAATAAAAAAACTGCCCCTCTCCAATCTAAAACAATCTGCCCCACTCCAATCCAAGACAATCTGCTCCATTCCAGTCCAGAACAATCTGCCCCACTCCAGTGTAGAACAGTCTGCCCCACTCCAGTCTACCCGACACCAATCCAAAGCAATCTGCCCCACTCCAATCCAAAACAATCTGCCCCAGTCCAATCCAGAACAATCTGTCCCACTCCAATCCAAAACAAACTGCCCCAATACAATCTGCCACACACCAATCCAGAAAAATCTGCCCCTCTCTAATCCGCTCCAATCCAGTCTTCCACTCTCCAGTCTCCCATACTCTAATCCAAAACAATCTCCCGTTCTCCAATCCAAAACAATCTGCCCCACTCCAATCTGCCCCATTCCAGTCTGTCCCACTCCAGTCTGCCCTTCTCCAAAAAAATGCACCACTCCAATCTAAAACAATTTGCCCAACTCCAATCCACTCCACTCCAATCTGGCCCTTTCAAATAGCTGCCTGAGCACAGTTTGCCCCACTCCATTTCAAAGCAATCTGTCCCACTCTAATCCAAAAAATTGTCCCTCTCCAATCCAGAACGATCTGCCCACTTCAATCTGCCTCACTCCAGTCCAAAACAATTTGCCCTACACCAATCCAGAACAATCCGCCCCACTCCAATCTGTCCCACTACAATCCAAAACAATCTGCCCACTCCAATCTGCACCATTCCAATCCAAAACAATCTGCCCCACTCCATTCCAAAGCAAGCTGTCCCGCTCCAGTCAAAAAAAAATCTGCCCCTCTCCAATCCAGAACAATCCACCTCACTCTAATCTGCCCCACTCCAATCCAAAACAACCTACCCCATACCA
Source organism: Pleurodeles waltl (assembly GCF_031143425.1). Taxonomy (NCBI): domain Eukaryota; kingdom Metazoa; phylum Chordata; class Amphibia; order Caudata; family Salamandridae; genus Pleurodeles; species Pleurodeles waltl. The sequence goes on from NC_090440.1 coordinate 700,825,075, forward strand.
ATATGCCCAACACCGATCCTTAACAATCTGTTTTACTCCAATCTGCACCACTCCAGTCCAAAACAATTGGCCCCACTCTGAAACAATCTGCCCCACTCCATTCCAAAGCAATCTATTCCACTCCAATCCAAAAAAATCTGCCCGTCTCCAATCCAGAACGATCCGCCCCACTCTAATCTGCTCCACTCCAATCCAAAAACAATCTGCCCCACTCCAATATGCCTGACACTCATCCAAGATAACCTGCCTCACTCCAGTCTGTCCCACTCCAATCCAAAACAATCTGACCCACTCCAATCCAGGACAATCTGCCCCACTCAAATCTGCCCAACAGGTCCACCCTATACCAATCCAATCCAAATCACCCCAAACCAATCCACTCCACACCAATCCAGTTCACCCCTCTCCATTCCACCCCACTCCAGTCCCCCTACTTCAATCTAACCACCTCACCCTACTCAAGTCCACCACACTCCAGTTCAGTCCACTCCAGTCCACCCTATCCAATCCACCTGGCCCTATTTCTGTCCACCCCTCCATCCATTCCCCCACTCCAATCCACCCAACTCCAATCCACCCCACTTCACTCCAATCTGCCCCACTCCGCTCAAATCCACCCCACTCCAAACCACCCACTCTACCCCAGTTAATTCCACCCCACTTATATCCAATCCATCAGCCCACCCCAATCCAATCCACTCCAATCCACCCTACTCTAATCCACCCCATTCTAGTCCAGCTCTCCCCACTCCAATCCAGTGAATCAAATTCCCCCCGCAATCTGCCTACTCCACTCCAGTCCACCCCACTCCAGTAAAATCCAACCCAACCCAACCCACCCCGTTCAAATTCATTCCACCTCACTGTAGTCCAGTCTAATCCACCCAACTCCACTCCAATCAACCCCACCCACTCCTCTCCAATCCAGTGAACTCCAGTCCACCTGACTGTACCCCAATCCAATCCACCCCACACCAGTCCTATTAGTCTAATTCAATCCACCCACCCCATTAAAATCTAATCTAACCCACTCCAGTTCACCCCACTTCAATCCACCCACTCCAATCCACCTCACTCCACCCAAACCACCCCACTCTAGCCCAATCCAGTCCACCCACTCTACTCCAATCCAATCTACCCAACTACCTCAATCCACTCCAACCCACTCCACTGTATTGCACCCCTCTTCACACCACTCCACAACACTGCACGCTACGATACTTCCTCTTTGCAAAATGCCTTAAAGGCGTCCTTTTCAGCTCAGTGCTCTCTAAAGTCTGGTGCAAGAAAAATGCTCTAAATAAATAAATAATTGTAGGCTTGCACAAAAAAGGAAGGCACAGCAGGCTCAGCACATTTTGCTGGGCATACCTTCCTCAGTAAAGGAGATTGACTGGGGCATCAAAACATTGATGGATAGAAATAGGACGAAGCCTATCCAAAGAAGCCTCCTAACCAGCGCAGGTTTCTATGAGCGTCGTTCAGTTCCATCGATTTTGACTCTTCCATGCCAGTCCAGAAAGGAGCCGACATAGAGCGTATGGATACAATATTACTCAAGAAGAATTCTCAATGGTTAAGAACTGCTTGTGACGTGTGGTTTAGAGGTATGAATCTAAATCATTTATATCATTTTAGGTCTTCCTGGGACACCGCCCGTGTTGTTCCTGCGATGATCTATTGTCTCCTTTTGAAAAAAAAAAAAAAAAAAAAGGCAAAGAAAATAAAAGTGCTATGACTCGGCTAGTGTTGATCGACTCAAATCACTTTTTTCTTTTAGTTTCATCTGCGCTGCTCTACAACCTGGTAAAAACATTGACAAAGCCAATAGATCTTGCATAGGCCAGCCCTACTCGCTTTGCCTATGGCGTATGTTATCTGCTTAAGTTCTTCCTTTCAGCCTCGCGGGCTGTGGTTCCTGCACAGTGTTCACCCCCCCCCCCCCCCCCCCCACACTTCTTAACAGCTCCCCACTTCTCACGGCGCCGTCACAGACCCGGCTCAGGGCACTTCCCTTTACCTGCCCTGAAACCACAGCTTCTATTCTCTGGTCCCCGATCTTCCTCCGGCGCCTCGAAGCGCAGCAAAGCTGTGGCGAGGCCACGCAAAAGGAAGCCGATCAAAGCAGCTCCCCGTCGTCTGAAACCCCCACCATAATGCTGTGTTATATGTAACACATATGACTGGTCTGCCGATCACCCGTCCTGTTCCTGATAGGGCTACTTCAGTCATCTATTCTTCCGAAATCGTTAACTTATGTACTGCTAACAGAAAGAGTTGTAATTTAACCCCTGGAAGTATAAAAGCAGCCGAACATGGCGCTGCATTAAATAAATACGTGTTGTGTTTTGTTTCTGTTACGCTGTATTACATTAAATGTTGTGCAGTGTGGGGTGTTACATCAGAGCATGTTAAGGTCTATTTCGCCTCATCTAATGTTACTTAGTGTGATATGATAGTACGTTTTATGCTGCTTATTGTCTTCTGTGTTGTTTTTTATGCAAATAGATGTCATATATCATACGCTATGCTACGTGTTAGTCATTGTTGCTATTATATAATATACAGTTTGTCATACCATGCAGCACGCTCTACGTCGTGTGGTAACCCTGTGTGGCACATCCATGAAGGCGCTGTAAACCCTGTGTGGCACATCCATGAAGGCGCTGTGTATCTGCCTGGCTTGTCATCGCGGGATGCTAACAGCACCTCAGTAATAATGGTCTTTAGATAATGCACGCATGTGACTGAGTTGGGTTCGGGAGGGAGTATATTTGGCGGGGAATGCCAGAGAGCAGGAGACACGGAGGAGACATCCCGTCCGCCAGAGTATTGCCCGGTACCCCGGACTGACTCTTGCAGGAATCAGGTTACGGGACCCAGATTCGACTCTCTCCAGGGTCCAGAGAAACTGATTTACATTGGGAACAGCCGGAAGGAGACAGTGAAACCGCAGAGGAAGAATGCAAAAAAGGCTCGGCAAGTATTTGGGCAGAATCCAGGGGAAAGCTGCAGACTGGTAGTTTAAGTGTTAAACACAGTTAAGGCGTGCCTGGCAGTATTATCTCTACCCAGCCACCAGGTACAGGTACGTCGAACACGTGAGACTTGGAGAAAGATGCCCTGAAAGAGGTCGCATCGACCTAAGAGGAGTGATTCTATGTCTGTCTTTCGGAGCTTCTTCCTCTGACGTGACAGGAAGTCCCTCCTTCAGCGTTGCTGCTCTGATACCTACAACAGGAAGCCCCAAAAGCAGACACATGACCCAAATGAAGGTTTTTAAAATAAAAAAAACATATATCCCCAAAAAACCCAATTGAGGCCAACCCTCTCCAGTTAAATGTATTTCTCGTAATACCCTACGTAGAGTTTTGCAATCCCGTGAACAGCTTTGTGATCTCGGTGACACCTTTTCAGACTACCCGTTTTCCTTCCCGCTACACTCACGCACTCTTTTTTAGCTCCCTCTGATAGACAGCTCCTAACACACTCTAGGGTGACCACCCGTCCGTAAATTTCACGGACTGTCCGTAATTTCGCCCTGCCGTCCGTTGTCCGTGATGAAAGGCTTAACGGATTGTCCGTAATTTTAGCCTTTCACCAAATGGACAAGGGAAGGTAGAGCGAAATTACGGGCCGATCAGTTTCCCCAGCTGGGAGTCTCCTGTGCTCTGAGGGAGGGAGGGGCAGACAGATAAGAATCAGACCTTCTTGCCAGGGGTTCTCCTTCCCTAAAGACATGCAAATGTGGGCAACTGGTAAATCTGCAAATACAAAGGGGCTTGAAAACCTGCATTGACTTTACTAAAATGAGTCACTTGAAGTTTTCTGGTGGCAAAGATATTTCTTTCAGAGAGGTATTGTAATGGTGTTCCAAGGTGAGCTGTGGAGTGTGTGGTTTTAATGTAGTGTTATACATTTTTTTAGTACTAGGTATAAACTGTATATTATTCAAAACTGTATTTGAGAAGCGCTTTTTTTTATTTAACCGAAATGTATTTGCGCATTTTGTAGCAGCTTTTATTATGATGTAATTGTATTTTTCACAGTTCTTTCAGCGACCTCTGTACCTCATAGTACTAACAAACATTGGCAAAGCCAATAGGTCTCATCTACGAAAGAGTTATTGTCTTTGCTAATGTGTTTTAGCCATTAGCCATGTTATACACCAGAGTAGCTGCTGTTCAGCATGGCTTAAAGTTAGTGGCATAGTGGTGTGGTGTGGAGTAGAGTAGCATAGGAGCAGTGGTGTAAAGCCCAGTGGTGCAAAGTACAGTGCTGTGGGGTACAGTGCAGTTGTTTAGAGTGCATTAGAGTAGAATGCAGTGGTTTAGAGTGCAGTGGCGTGGGACAGAGTAGAGTGGCATAGAGTGCAGTGGAGCAGAGTGGCATACATTAGAGTGGCAGAGAGAGCAGTAGTGTAGAGTGGTGCAGTGGCATAGATTGCAGAGTAGACTCACATTGCAGGGAGTGCAGTGGTGTAGCGTAGAGTGGTGCAGAGTAGAGTGCAGTGGCGCAGAGTGCAACGCTGTAGAGTGTCAGTGCAGTGATGTAGAGTGGCGTAGAGTCAGTGGTACAGAGTAGAGGGCAGTGGAGTACAGTGCAGTTGTTTAGAGTACATTGGCGCAGAGTGCAGTGGCATAGAGTGGCATGGGGTAGAGTTACATAGAGTGCAGTGGAGTAGCAGAGACTGCAGTAATGCAGAGTGGTGCAGTGTCAGAGTGCAGAGTAGACTCATGTGGCATAGAGTGCAGTGGTGTAGAGTGGTGCACAGAGGAGTATTGTAGAGTGGTGCAGAGTAGAGTATAGTGCCTAGAGTTCAGTGGCATAGAGTAGAGTGGTGTAGAGTGCAGAGCTGCAGAGTAGAGTGTCAGTGCAGTGGTGTAGAGTGGTACAAAGAACAGTGGCATAGAGTACAGTGGTTCAGAGTAAAGGGCAGTGGCACACAGTGCAGTTGTTTAGAGTGCACTGGTGTAGAGTGCAGTTGCATAGAGTGGCATTGGGCAGGGTAGAGTGGCATAGAGTGCAGTAGAATAGAGTGTATTGGTGCAGAATGCAGTAGTACAGAGCAGAGTGGTGTAGAGTACAGTGGCGACCAGTGCAGTGTGCAGGTGGGAAGGCTTAGCAAAGGTAGTGCAGGAGCATGGGGTTTCTTCAGGTCAGTGAGTTTACAGGTTCTGGCAAGGCAAGAGAAAGCTGTGCATGATAACCCCAGATGGTGATCCATGGAATGGTCAGTAGGAAACAATGAGCAGTGTATTAAGCCTTCCTTAAACGTATTTACTGGTACACCCCATCTAATGCAGGGAGGTGGGCAGAAAGCCAGCGAGCCACCCATTGGACCTGTGCAGCTGAATAATAGCATTCTAAGTCCAGAAGACCTAATCCACCCGCAGTCACAGGTAACTTTACGTCACGCCATATGTTCACAAAGCTCTACTGTCTGGACAGCCAGGTTCGCTGAGAAGAGCATGTCATCCGCTCGGTCCAACAGGTCTTCTTGGTTTCAGCCAATTCATCTCCTAATAGGTGTTGCTCTGGTATCTATTTAAAAGGTGAGACATCGGAGGTTAGAAGTCCCTTTCAGAAGAACAGGTTACTTCCCACAATAACACTCTTTCTAGTAGAGACTGCCAACTGGAAAGAGCTACCCGATGGCACCACAGCAACCAAATAAGATGTGTGGCCTGTCTGAAGAAGGAATGAAGGACGAGCAGGGGAAGGTTTGCAAAATAATACTATCATTGGGGTAGCACACCATCTTCACTAGTGCCACATGGCCCACTAAAGAAAGCAGAAGAGAAGACCAAAAAGCAAACTGGGCTTGGAGGGACCACTCTCTCTGCCGAGATTTTCATCCTGGAAATCAGTGTAAGAATGGTAGATCTTAATCACTAGATATCAAAAGGTAACTGGTTCCTAGTTCAATCTGAGATCTAATTGTATATAAAGGGGAAAACAGTGCCATATGTTTAAGAAACACTAATTACATTTTAAAATTGGTACATTTTGTTTGTAAAATTTACATCCCAAATATTTTGAAGATTCTATGTGTACTTGACACTTAAGGATAACCCAGATCTCTAGTTTGGCTTTTGCTCAATTTCAAAACCATTTAAAGACATGGACAAAGCAGGCAATTGCCTTGCACAACCTTGCAAGGGGTCTGCCCCCTGCTCATCCTTCACAAGCACGAACAGCGGACCATTGCACCAGAAGAGTTTGCCAAGGTGGATGGGTGTTGCTTGTTCGACCACTTGACAGTGCCTCTTCTGTTTCGCTCCTGTGTGCAGAGACAACTCCCCAGGTACCCAATACCTTCGAATAGTCTTGGTGGACCCATCTTGTCTGATTTTAGGAATTGTCCCACCTTGTTCTTCTCTTCTTTATTTATCCAGTTGTTAGCAACAACGCTTTGAATTACTTGCTGAGGATCTCCCATTTGATCTCAATTTCATCCTCCTCTCTTATCTTCGATTTGTAGTCCAGGCTCCCATTTCTGTGCAGTGAGACTACAGACAAGTTATGGGTGCCTCTCATCCTGACATTAGGTGTGAGACTTGCGTCCACACCATCTGCCCAGCCTCTTTAAAAAAAAATTAGGTTGAAAGTCCATGGGTGGTTGGGGTAAGCCAGATGTTTTTGTTCAATTTGTTTAAATATGCATAAGGTTAATTACCTTAATGTTTCCCATACTGTTTGCCAGGGGTTTTAAAATGTTCAGAAACATAATCAAAATGTTGCTGTTACTTTCTCTTCAAGAAAGATCGGGTAGATTTGGGTAGGGGGGATGGGCTTTCCACAGTATGGAAAGGGCATTAATTTACTACTGAACAAGGACGTAATGTGACACCTGAATGTAGCATACCAGGAGGCAATCACAAAAAGACCACAGTGAATAAATAGTGCTATGTTAAAAAAGAGTAAATAAATGCACTGTCAACATAGTGAGGCATGGCCTCTCTTGCGTGTGTCTGTAAAACTGACGTTTGTTCTTGAATTTTTTTTTTTTTTTGTCCTGAATTTCGACCCTTTGTCCTGAATTTTTGTCCTGAATTTTGACCCTTTGTCCTGAATTTTTTACAGTCCTGTCCAGAATTTGCCTCAATCCCAGGTGGTCACCCTAACACACTCTCCACACACCGGAGAGCCTGTGGCACGCCTCTGCTGATGTGGGTGGCTCCTCCTGTGGCAGAAGGGCACGGCCGCAGCAGCGGGGCTCACACTTGCACCGGGCAAGGAACAGGGCCACTGGGATGTGGGCAGTGGAAGTAGAGGTTATAAGGTGGGCCATGGATCAGTGTGGGCTGTGACCCTGGTTGTCGGGGTCCCTTACACTTGGTGCTGTGTACTCGTCCCTATCAGCGCGGGCACGGCTATCGGCGTTTTGATTAAAGAGGGGGCCCAGGACTGCTAGAAGTGAGGGTCCAGCCCTGTCAGTGTGGGCAGGTGCCAGGGAAGACGGCACACGGACGTGGCCTTGTGAGTACGGTCACAGGCATGGCACACGATAACACTGCGGACAGGGCCCTAACAGTGAGGCATAGGCATGGCACAGCGCAGGCATGCCACCTAGAGATGGGTGGCACACCCTCGGCATGACGATGTGGCCCGAGCCAAACTAGTGTCAGCCGAAGCATGGCACTCAGGGCACAGCGCTGCCAGTGGGGGCTCGACCATGGGCTTTGGGCGCAGTCGTGGAATTGTGGACATGCCCATAAAAGCTTCAGCCTGACTCTAAGCAGCAGAGGCAGACACCCCTCGGTGAGATCGGTCTCATGCTTACAACGAGGTACAGCCCTGGCAATGAGAACATGGCGGCAGAGGAGACAGTGCCCGCGCAAAGAGTACACAGCTGGCATGCCACTGGCCTCTGAGAGGCAAGACCCTGTGTAGGAAACGCTCTGTATGCTCATTGTGAGTTGTGGTCACATACTTGCCGTGCGCACGGCGGTGAGAGCAGACCAAAAGCAGCGCTCACAGGGGCGGGGAGGGCAGGAAACCAGGGGAGAAAGAGTGCGAGTGATGTACTGCAGACAGAAAGAGGCAAAGTAAAAAAGGAACGAGTCGCAGACAAGGCCCTGAACGCCTCTCCGTCGCTTCAAACCTGGAGCAAGGACTCGGATGCCCACACGTGGCTCAGGAAGATCCTTGAGCCTGCTGACCACTGGTGGACGAGGAGCCTGAGGAACCTAGCATGACAGTGGCAGGCTTTATCGCTCTCTTCCATGACCAGCAGCAATAAGGAAGTCAACCCTCCATCAACGCAGACACAGGTAAATTGGATAGATGCCTAAAAGGTTGACCATCACCCAAGGTGGTCCCTGAGGGAGATCCCTGTTTTTAGAATTTTTATTATTTCAATAAAGGGAGTGCAAAGGAGGCACCGGGCATCAGCTCTTGGGGCTACACTGGCCTTTCTTCAGACTACTAAGGTCCTTTCAACGGATTACTTTTGGTATCACATCTGTCATCTGAAGGTGGTATCCTTTTGATTTGTGTGCAATATTGAAGAAGAATATCTTGCCAATTCGTAAAACTTGGCTCATATTGTATGAACAGTCGATACATTCTTAATATTGTATTTGCTAAATTAAGTAGGTATGATACTGTTTTGTTCTACTTGTCCTTTATCAATGATTTGGTTTTCCTAGGTATTCAAGGGGTTGTTATGGCACATAGTGTGATTATGGAATACATTAGTGAAAGTGTAGATTGTGAAAAAGTGTCTATGTAATTTAACCACGTGTTTCATCACTAAGCATGCCAGATGCATCATTCGGTATTTTAGATAGCTATCCTTCGCTTCGTCTCTTGGATCACATTTTCCTGGTCGCTTGCTCTTAACATTTTTGTTGCCCTAATATGTAGACTATGAAACATGCAATATTGTTTTGAGATACCGTCTCCAATCATTGATGTCAGACAGTCTGGTACAGCCTTTGTGATTGTAGCCATTTTGTTTTGAAATATGTTGTCCTCACATCGAAGACACATATTATTTCCTTTAGCAGGATGTTCTTGTTGTTTTGAGGCATTCATCCCTCAATAGATGCGGACATATTGTTTTTGAGCCATATTCTCCTGTCAGCTACGTGGTCCTGAGAGCAGGCATGTCATTTTGAACCATGTTGGTGCAGCATATTTGTGGGCAAAATATTATTTCTTGACGTTGTAGGCCATATTATTTTAGCCTCATGTTTCCCCTGCAACAAGTCAGGTCTTATTGTTTGGAGCTAACTCTAAAGTGAATGTTGTATTGAATCCAGAGATTTGATTCAGTTAATATCTTGGTTTAACAGTCGGAATTTCTTGAAGGAGTGATTCTGCACACTGCCAAATCAACAATCTGTCCGGGGACTGACACATGCTGGGCCAGACCAGCTCAAAGCAGACCCAGGAGATGTCCTTCGCACCTCAGTCCTTTTTCCTGAGTCTAGAGGCAGACTGGTCTGTAGGAAAATTGGAAGATTCTTCACTCAGGTTGTTGCCTTTGAAAAGCCCGGTGGGCTGAGGTGCAAAGGCTTGATTCCTCTTGGGCCAGCTTGCCACCAGAAGATGCAATGTATGCAGATGGATATTAGTAGCAAAAGGTGTCGACGGTGATAGTTCTAAGATAAAGTATCATCCTGAGAGGCCCTCAAGCCACTGGCAACCTTGCTCTCAATTTGGTATCTTGGGGATTATTTTGGGGTATCCAAGGAAGACGTAGAGTACAGAAATCCAGAATCGGTGGAGCGCATTGTAACCAGTGCCCAAATATCCACACCGGTGCTCTGGGTTAGCAACCCCTTCAAACAGAACTCCTTGTGAAACTAAGTGGCAAAACATTAAATGCAAAATAGCCCACACATTGTCTCTGAATGGGCCTAATCTAGACACCTAGAGTCAGATCTATCAAGTTGTTGCACTGCTGTAAAATGATGCGAAGTCACACAAAGTCTTAATATAGTTTTCACTTTCCAGTACAAAATTGCACTGGAAAAGTGCAGTTTTTTTTAACGCAAAATAGCTCTTTGTGCTGCGTTGTGCTACGTTGCATCAAGGGTTTGTTCTATAAGTACTAATTGGGCGTTCCAGTGCTGCCACCCATGGTGTTTTGACAGAAAGCCCTGTCTACTAAAATTGTTAGACTGGGCTTGGAGTTAAAAAAGAACGCTTCATCTTTCAGGCGCTAAGTTGGAGAAATCTATTTATTTATCTGTCAGGCGCTAAGTTGGATAAATCTTTCTGTTTCTCTCACTGCACTGTACAGCACCCACTGTGTGAGTGCTGTCTAGGCATAGGATTTTGTACTGAATTGATACCCTTCCTGTACAAAATCTATGCTTGACATCAACCACACAGACCTTCGCACTGTGGTGCAATGCTGTGTGAATGGCACAGGCAGTCTGTTAGTGCTCTAGCACAAGAAAGACAGCAATAGAAAGCTCTAGTTAGTAAATATGGATCTGGACTGTGCTTTCTCCCTAGCACTATGTTGCACTATAATAAGTAAATCTTCCTCCAAATGTTTTATGAACATATCCACAAAACTTTCCATTTGGACCCAAATATCTTTTATTGGTATGAACAACATCCCCCAGTAGGCCTAAATATCTCGTTTTATTCACAGTATCCCCCACTTGGACCCAAATATCTTCTATTGGTATGTACAGTATCCCCCAGTAGATCCAAATATCTTGTTTTATCCACAATATCCTCCATTTAGAGCCAAATGTCTGGTATTAGTATGCACAATATTCTCCCATTTATCTTACCTTTCGACTCAAATATCTCTTGTTGCTGTGCACAGTATAACTCCTTCAGACCCAAACATCCCTCGTTAGTATGCAGAGTATCCTTTGATTTAAGCTTCACTCATTTAACACTCTTGGCAGTCTCCTAGTCAACCTGGTTACCTGTGATATGTTTTTTCCAAGTCTCTGTTTCGATGAATAATTGATACAGACAAACAATTTGGGTAGAAACAAAGAAAATACTGTGTCGAAGTAAAATCACTTTAAAACCAGTTAAGGATCTTTTTGCATCCAAATAAAATGCATTTCGTCTGGAGGTGGAGGGTGGTTTGCATTTAACATGTTGCATATTTACTCAAAATGGGGGAGACATCTTAATTGGGAAAAGTATCTGGAATCTAAGTAGCATTTTACATACAATTCAGAAATATTCAAAGAACGATGTGGCCCAATAGGTAAAAGTAAGGCACATTTTCGGTCTAAAAAGAGGAGTAAATTGAATTCAAATAACAGTCATTATGCATCCCAATAAGGAATATTTTACATCTAGACGATATGTCCATAATATGTAGCCATCCCCAAATAATGGAGGAAATAGATTATCACCATTTTTTATTACTACGCAATCAGGAAGGTGGCAAACAGGTTTGACTACAGTTTCTATACATCAAAGGTTTGAAAGTGTGGAGTAAATTTGAAAAACTATATTTTTTGCTCCAGTTTAACACATAGTTTACCCAAATAAAACAATCATGCATCAGGGCCCCGAATATTTTTTGAATGTTCTCCATATTTATTATCACAAGTTGAGAAAATATGTTCGTTTCTTCTGTTTTTTAAGCAAGGGTATAAAAACTGTTTTGTTAACGGTATGGGTGACATCTTTCAGAACAAATGTCATTAGGTTTCTGCAGTTTTGTAATGTTTCCATTGCACGCGGTTTACCCGACGCAGATGGTTTTGTGATTTTCCACTCTGACACACTTCCACTTTGGGGGCCACATTCAGCTTGCATCTTTGTTTTTCTGCCATACGCATTTTTTCAGTATTTGTGTAGACAGCAAGTTCTGAAACAAAACGTATTTCAGCTATTAGAACAAAAAAGGCCTTCTTCATTGCTCTCTGTGTGACTGCTGGTTTCTGGGCACTGCTGCATGTTACTCTTCTGTTACACTCCTAGTGCCTGGGCGCTCAGCACATGCCACAGTGTAAACATTCCTAGTACCACAGACATGAGTTGGAGAGTTTAAGGTGACACTTGTAGTATCTGAGCCCCCAGTGTGTATTGCCTGTGTAAGACCCCGGACAATGGTGCAGTCGGAGGGTGCTCATATATTACATTTCGCACTTGTGAGACGTCATTGGGTGGCCTTGGGTTACACGTCTACTATCTGTAGTCTGAGCCCCTTGTGCTACACTCCCAGTATCAGTACACTGAGTATGCGGCCCATTTGTGACACTCCTCTAAAGTGGGTCCTCAGTGTGTGACTGCAGTGTGACAGTCATAGTACTAGGCCTCTAAAGTGAGTGACCCCTCTATTATTCTTCTGTAGTGTTGGACCTGGCCCTTTTTACAGGGTTATCCCCAAACTATTTGCCTTCTCCTCCTATTTTTACTGAACTGTTTTTGCTGATTTTATAGGTTAAAATACAACGGTGCTTAAAGGAACTATTGCTTCTAATTTCTTTAGCATTGTTTTTGAAGTACAGCACTTTTTATTGGTTTGTGGTATTTCTGTTTCTTGCTTGTATAATACACTTGGTGATTACATTGTTTGTTAGTGTGTTACACAGATGTTAGAGTGGGACTAGTAGACACTAAGCATATTTTTATTTAACTGATTTAATTTGAATAAAGAAATATCTTTACAGTGAATAATTCATGTTTTCACTGAAGTACGTGGCTTTGTATTTATCCCTACTGGATATCTGTATTTCGGTATTGGTTTTGTCCCTAATCCAGTGGGGTTAAAGGGCTTCCCCTCATTCTTTACTTTCTTCAGTTTGCATCAGTTGATGCAGCGATGTTTGGTACATTTTTAGTATATATAGGCTACTGTTAAGCCTCTAAAGGTTGCTTTGCAGCTTAGTGTCCCCTGGTCCCCCTCGTGGATCACCCTATAAACATTGCTGAACCTTATATGGTTAGCTACACGGAGGCTCAAATAAACACATTGTTGGGAAACCCTTCTTTGTTAAGTAGAGAACAATTAACTCCAGCCCCTATTAATGTTGATAAAATTGAAAGACTAAAGCAGCTTAAAAAGAAAAATGTCAGAACTCAACTCCACGCACAAGTACTCCTTGAACATTTGAAAAACAACACCATCCCTGCAGGCTTGCAAGTTAGAAACATTCCAGTGATTTTTGCGTTGGATAAATCCTATCTATTGCAATTTAGTGGTGTAGGCACTAAATGCTCTCAGGATTGGTTGGCCCTTTCTATTGAAACCGCTTTGCGGATAAGCGAAACTGAACTTAAGGAAATTGAATTGTTGGAACTTGAAATCTCGCAAGATCAAACAATTCAAGATGTTAAACAGCTACTAGAATCAGCCAATAAGATCATTTCACAGTTTAAAACTCGTACTATAAATCAAAAGACATCAAAAGTGGCTAGAGATATCAATAACTTTAAAATAGAGGATGTATATCCCTTTCTGAAAGAAGGCTTTTCTAAGTATAATTATCCTAGTAATTTGAACTTACAGTTACAGACCAGATCACTGAGGAGATTCATTACTTTCTCCGATAACTCTTCGGAGTCTGATACAGAACACTTATCAGATACCTACTCGGGACCCCAACATTCTACAGCTTAACCTTTTTTTGGCAGAGGTGTACGCAGAGGGAGAGGGGGAGGTTTACGAGGCAGATTCCAATACCAAGATCAAAACAGAGATCTATACACGCAACAAGGGGAATTTCACACCAGGAAGAGAACGTACAGAAGATAACTGGCTCTAGTCAGGACAGGATACCTGTCTATAAGCTGTCCACATATAACTTATCAGAAATGGAATATGAGGTATTAAATAAGGGACTTTCTTTTGTTCCTACTAAATTACAAGATCCTGTTGATACTGAAAACTGAGACTGCAAGCCTTCTTTCAAGATAAATCAGATGATAGACTCTCAAATGAGAACAATGTTAGTGGCTTACATCCAAAATCTACATTTTGCCCTGACACCACCAGTATGCCACGTAAAATTCAGATCTTTGAAGACGTGGTTTTACGGGATATTGATTTATTGAACAACACAAAAATTTCCTTTAAAACCAACTGTACTAAGGAAGAAAATAATCCTATTTACTCCTTATCACACAATGACAGCATTATCATTAAGCCAGCAGACAAAGGTGGGGACATTGTCATATTGGACAAGGATAAATATAGTACGGAAGTACTACGCCAATTAGGCAATACAGAACATTATCGCCTTATTACCGAGGACCCTATACCCAGACTGAAAACCACTATTACAGTAATTACAGATGAAGCATTAAGAGAAGGATGGATATGCAAAGGAGAGTATGATTTCTTAAATCAAAGTCAGCTACAAACTCCCCTTCTTTATATTCTTCCCAAGATTCATAAAGACATAAATAATCCTCCAGGGAGACCGATAATTGCGGCTTGTGGGTCCATTTTAGAGCCTCTGGCACAATATGTAGACTTCTTTCTAAAACCATTTGTATATAACACTAAAGCATATGTACAGGACTCCATGCACATGATTAACAAGCTTGAGGGTTGTCCCTTTGATGAAAGAACACAATTACTAGTCACCTTAGATATAGAAGCATTGTATACAAACATCCCACAAAATGAGGCATTATCTAGATAACAGAATTGGCCCACACAAGGTCCCTATTTCTTTTATATTAAGCTTGGCCACTCTGTGCTTAAAAAACAATGTTTTCACCTTTGACAATGATATGTACTTACAAGTCAAAGGTATAGCAACGGGGTGTAATTTTGCTCCCGAAATTGTGAATTTAGTGATGGCCTATTTCGAAGATAAATGGATTTATGATACAAACAATCCCTTTAAAAAATATATTAAAGTGTGGCTACGGTATATTGATGATATTATTATGATCTGGGAAGGTAACCTGCAAGTACTTTCTACCTTCCATAACTGGATTAACCATTTGACACCTGATCTGAACTTCACGTTGATCTCTGATTGCAAACGTATTAATTTTTTGGATTTATGGATTAAATCTAATGATGGGTGTATCTCTGTTAGCCTATACAAAAAACCTACAGCTAGAAATACTTTATTGCATTTCTCAAGCAACCATCCTCGTACTCTTAAGGAGAACTTGCCTTATGGCCAATTCCTACGTATTCTCTGGAACTGTCCTAATAAAGAAGATTACTTTGAAAACTCAGAGGCTCTGACATTAAGGTTGTTAGACAGAGGTTACCCGAAGAAAATTGTTAAAGGAGCTTGCAAGCGGGCATGGTACACTCCTCGAGAACATCTGTTAACTCCAAAGCAAAAAACAAGGAGTGTCCTTTGACTTGTGTACTTACATATAATCCTAAAGCTAATCGAATCAGGGCAATCATTGAAAGAAATTGGAAATTACTTTACCCAGTAGGGTTAAAAAAACCTTGTTTGCATTTAAAAGAGGTCGCAATATTTATGATGCTTTGGTACATGCCCCTTTTACTTCAAATGCAAAGAAAAGATTGGATTTGAGAAGTATGTTAGACCTACCACCAATCATCAGCCATTTTCTATGCAACAATTGTCTGGCTTGCAAATACACAGAGAAGAGCAAATACATAGAAGTGAATGGTAAAATACATCACCAATTCTGATTTTCAAACTGTAATACACGAAATGTGATTTATTGCATTACATGTCCTTGCTTAACGTACATAGGTCAGACCACACAGCCAGTTAAAACCGGATCCTACAACATATGTCTAGGATTAGGTGTGCAGTGCATAGTGCCCCATTGGTTGACCAATACATTGAAAAAGACCATAGACCAGAAGATATCAGATGGTCTACCCTTTATGTAGTGGAAAAAACAAAAACAGGAAGAGAGATAGCTTCTATTCTGGACGGAATGGAAGCATGTTTGATTGAGAAATTTGGGACTGATAACAAGGGGTTAAATGACCTGACAGAAATGTGGTCTTTGATTAAGGTGTAATATACTTAATCTTACTGTGGATGTTTTCTTTTTTGCGAATAGAAATGGCATTTACTCTATTTCTCCATTGTTTTCGATGTTGTCTAAGCTGGTTTTCTACTTATTATGATTTTACTCTGTCATTTCAGTTATGGAGTATACATTTTAAGATGGCCGCCCTTTTAATTTTGATTGGCTTTCGATGTACAAAAATCGATACTCCGTTTTTTAGTTCTGGTGCTCGTGCGCGTAGCCAGAGTGTTCTGACGCTGTCCTTCCGATAACGTCCTTGTATTTAATGTCAAAGGTTTATCGCGCCTGCCTCAGTTTTACTTTAGAATGCCTGACTCGCACGGCATCACGCTTCTTCATGGAATTAGATTTGGTAAGTGGAGACGAACAGCTCCGGCATCTTCTGCGAGCAATTTCTAAATTATATAACGAGAAACGATGTTACTATGTTCTCTTTTTAGATCATTTGTAACCTCTGAGATGTCTTTACCTTCTGAGCGTGGCATTTAGTAATAACAAATTCAGAAGGTTAGTTTTTCTGGCTACAGGCATGGGCACTAATCTAACTGCATTTCTAAAATATCACCTTTGGGTTGTCTTCTCTGCTTTTGTCTTTTCTGCTGGATTCTATAACAATGTAAACAGGTAATCCTCTAGTTGTGACTTGAATAACCATGGTTTTGATCAATTATGCTATATTATGGAGTCTCTGTTTAGTTTAGCCAATTATTCTATTTCAATTTATACACTCTGGTGACTTTTAGGGTGAACAGGAGTGTTGCCCACCCCTGGTGGTCTGTGTTTATGAAATAAGCACTACTAGTGCAGTTATAATTTGGTATATTGTATATATAGGCACTGTTCCTGATGTCCTGAGGAGGCCAGATTTATAAAGGCTGAAACGCGGCAACTACAACTGTGGAGGAGTATATGTTGGAATTTTTTTAAAATTGGACGATAAAAACATTGGACTGTATCGGATATTTATTCTAGCGATATAGGTTTGGCTGATGGACGATACGTCATTCACATTACCTCAATGTAACACTGCTTGCTACTGAATGGCTAAGCAGTTTATAGGTTAAAATACAACGGTGCTTAAAGGAACTATTGCTTCATATGTTTTTAACATTGTTTTCGATGTACAGCACTTTTTATTGGTTTGTGGTATTTCTGTTTCTTACTTGTATAATACACTTGGTGATTACATTGCTTGTTAGTGTGTTACACAGACGTAAGAGTGGGACTAGTAGACACTAAGCATATTTTAATTTAATTAATTTCATTTGAATAAAGAAATATTTTTCCAGTGAATAATTCATGTTTTCACTGAGGTATTTGGCTTTGTATTTATCCCTACTGGATATCTGTATTTCGGTTTTGATTTTAGGACTCTGGGCACTTTACCACTGCTAACCAGTGTTAAAGTGCATATGCTCTCTGTCTAAAATGTATTGGTGATTGGTTTCTCCATGATTCGCATATTTGATTTACTAGTATGTCCCTAGTAGAGTGCACGGTATGTGCCCAGGGCCTGTAAATCGAATGCTACTAGTGGGCCTGCAACACTAATTGTGCCACCCACATGAGAAGCCCTGTAAACATGTCTCAGACCTGCCACTGCAGCGTCTGTGTGTGCAGTTTTAAACAAGCATTTCAACCTGGCAAGTGCACCCAGTGTAACCGGAGTCTATACGACTCCGTGACCACCCGCGCTCCCTCAAGGGTGGCACCAGACTATTGGAAGCATCTATGTCAAGCCATTGGGATAGCCCTAGTTGAAGCAATTGTGTTTCTAAGCGCTATACTGCATTTAATATTTCAAAATTTGTATCTTTACTTTTGTATGTGGGATGTTTGTCGTTTTTTGTCTTATTTTACTCAGATAATTTATTGGCTAGTCCTCTAAACTATTGTGGAGTACATTTGTGGTGTTTTGTATTACTGTGTGTGTGTGTGTGTGTGTACACATACTTTACACTTTGCCTTTGAGATAAGCCTAACTGCTTGAGCTAAGCTACCAAGAGGATGAGCAGGGGTTATCTTAGGGGTGTGACTCCCTTACCCTGACTAGAGTGAGGGTCCCTTCACGGATATGTTTCAAACCACTGCCAACTAGAGACCCCATTTCTAACATGTAGCCATCTCTAAAGTAAGTAACGGTGCTCTTGGCCTTCAGTGGCGTGCGGTCCTTAGTTACACTACTAGCACATATGCACATGTGCTCTCTGTTTGTGGTCCCTGTGTTATACTCTCATTTTCAGGGTCTGTGGTTCATGACCTTTCTCTTCCGCTAATAGTATCCATGCTATGAAGGATTGACTCCTCCCCACCCCCTCCCCCCACTTTGCCCGTGTGCGGTCCCCCTGTGTCCACTTACTTGTCTGGACTCTAAAATGTGTGATCACAGTCCTGGGATTTGTCAAGCTCTTGTGGTGCATTACAAAAACGTTTGGGATCTGTAATGCTATGTGCAGTAGGGGCAGGGTGAGTGAGCGTGGGAGCCTGGTCCAAAGCCTGGCTAAACAACAAAATATTTTGTAACCTTTTTCACTTTTTCACCATCAGGTAACTACATATAAAATAATGCACAGCTTAAATGAAAAATAAATGCAAGTTAAGTTACTCAGTTACAAATGCACTATTGTACATTATGAAACCTCCATTAGTTAAGGCACTGCAGAGGTCTGTGTGTGTAACCAAAGAGCCACAGAATTGAATCCTGTGTCACTTGTGTATGTTTAGTTCGAAAAGGGCCAGGCTGTGACAGAAAGCCATGTGATTATTTAATTCAGTATTTTAGACTTGCATTACACACAGTAGAAAATAGGGTGATAGAAGATGTACAAAAGGTTTAAGATAAAAAAAATGCTTCCAAAATTCCAAAACATAGATTTTAGTCATACCCAGACTGTACATAATGCATTTCTGTCATTAATTACTGTCCATTAAAAGCACACACTTCACAGTCAGTTGGGACCTTCCCTTGCAATACCATCCAAAATGAATATATCTGTGTCATCAGGAAACTTCAAGTGATTCCATCACTTAAAGCCAATACCAGCGTCTAAGCACATTTTTCATTTGCATATTAATCAGATGTCCACATTCACATTTCTTTCAGGCAGCAGACACTCTGACAAGAAGGCTTGTTTAGCTGTCTGCCTGTCCCTTGGTTTCACAGCACAGGAGACTCTGCCTTACACTTCAGCTGAAGCATTTAATTTCAACTGTCGAAATGAACCATCCTGTGATGGGTGTATTTTCACAAAAAGTAGGGGAACACTTTTTCCGAAATAAAATAAAGTATGGGCACGTAGTGCCTCTCAGATCCCGTCCACTTTCGACTGCTCCATTTGACCCCATTTTAAGCTTGGAGAATCCAATTCTTGGTTGTGACTCCCAGTAGCGGCTCTTGGGGGTGTGGAAGGGGCAGGGCGCCGAGACGGCCGGCCAAACACACATGCGCTGTGAAGGGGGGTGCTGAGCACTCCCCCTCAGTGCACGTCACCCCTGTGGCCCCGCCCCTTTCTAAGAAAACGATAATTAACATAGTTTATCATCCTTTTCTTTAAAAGGTTTTAATGCTGCTGCTGCTGGCGGGGGGCTGTGGGGGAGCGACGCTCCTCCACCCAAACGGAGGAGCTGCCACTGGTGACTCCAGTGTGAGACTCTGATGTATGTATTCATGTTAAACCACCACACTTGGGACGCAGTGCATGTCCAAGGGTGGACTAGCCTATAGAGCATTGGTCCTCGCAAACATTTTCCAAGGGGCCGCAAAGTTTGGTTTGAGATGTGACCAGGGGCCGCATTGATGCTAGGCGGGGGTGGAGGGTGCAGTATGGTGGGTGAACTGCATAATGTGAAACCAGAAAACCTGGTATGAATTCTGGCTTCCCTACTTTAACAAAATGTGTGATCCTAGACAATTCTTTTATTTCACTTTCCCTCCTTTTTCTTCATTAGTGCATATAAGAGAATCTCAAAATACTTGACTTCGGGATGTGCGCTGTGCAAAACCTTCTCTGGTGTTTAATTTAATAAACTATACTGTTCATGTGTAGTAAGAACCCAGGTGACCCAAAGAGTGCCCATAACAACTGACTTGCCTCTTAGTTCACTATTGTCATTGTTTTCAGGGTGAGGGGGAGGTGAATGCTTCTGGATTTATGTTTGAAAACCATCACTTAAAAAGAAAATACTTGTCAATGCACTGATATAATCTGCTGTACTAAGTTGAAAAGTCTCTGCCCCTCCCCCCCCGGGCCCTACTTTGAGTATCACTGCATATAGAGCATTCAGTTTGGCAGTGCCAGTAGGGCTTGTCTGATAGGTCACTGAATGGGCTATTTTTTGGGGCTGTTTGTGGCCTGTTGTGTGATTTCAGGGGGCAGGTTTCACTGCTGATTTCCTGATATTACCACAAACATTGTCCGCAGTAAGTACAATTGCAGGCAATCTCTCATAACTCGCAAAACACCTCCACAGCATGTATTTACTAGTTCAAAACTTAATTGATTTGGAAATGGTGGACAATTTCTTTTTTAGCTATCTGATTTGTTAGTGGGCCACTGTTATTTTGGTGCCTGGGCCTACTTTTTGTCCCAGTCACACCATGTACATTTCTAGTATCTAGGTGAAACGTGCCTGGCCCCTCTGGCGCAAGGTATATACCCAGGTCAGTCGGTCACTTAATCACTTCCGTGGACGCATTTTGCACATCAGGGTGATATGAGCAGTTTCCTGTCTCTCTTTGAAGTCAGTTGCTAAAGTCAGCCTGTGACTTCAAAGATGCAGTTCTTGATAATAAAAAAACAGGCTGACACTATATCTAACTGGTGTTCACTTATTCATAGGAATGGCGTTCAGGATCCTAAATTAAGTTTCGAGAGAGCATATTGGACTCCTTCATTGCTTAAGTTATAAGCAGGATGGTTTGAAGACAAGTGGGAATGTGGCAATCTTAATTGCTGGCAAAAGTATTGTCCTTAAGCTTTTTTATTACGCATGGAACTTGCTCTGTGCCGCAAACAGTATGGGGGTGATTCTAACCCCGGCGGTCTTAGACCGCCGGGGCCAGGGTCGGCGGGAGCACCGCCGACAGACCGGCGGTGCCCCGCAGGGCATTCTGACCGCGGCACTTTGGCCGCGGTCAGTGCAGGAAAACCGGCGGTCTCCCGCCGGTTTTCCGCTGCCCCTTGGAATCCTCCAAGGCGGCGCAGCTTGCTGCGCCGCCGAGGGGATTCCGACCCCCCCTACCGCCATCCAGTTCCCGGCGGTCCGCCCGCCGGGAACCGGATGGCGGTAGGGGGGGTCGCGGGGCCCCTGGGGGCCCCTGCAGTGCCCATGCCACTGGCATGGGCACTGCAGGGGCCCCCGTAAGAGGGCCCCTAAATGTATTTCACTGTCTGCTGCGCAGACAGTGAAATACGCGATGGGTGCAACTGCACCCGTCGCACAGCTTCCACTCCGCCGGCTCGATTCCGAGCCGGCTTCATCGTGGAAGCCTCTTTCCCGCTGGGCTGGCGGGCGGCCTGAAGGCGGCCGCCCGCCAGCCCAGCGGGAATGTCAGAATTACCGCCGCGGTCTTTCGACCGCGGAACGGTAACCTGACGGCGGGACTTTGGCGGGCGGCCTCCGCTGCCCGCCAAGGTCAGGATGAGGGCCTATGTGTTGAACATTTGATAGTCGCAGTTGCATGAGAAAGCTGAAGGGGGACGGGGTCCCCCTGCAAAGAACATGGTGGTGGTGGGGGAAGTGGGGGGCGGCTATGGGCTCACTCGGGCCAGGTGCTGAGCTGTCCCCCCGGACCTTGCCCCCCACCCTCACCACCCGCACCGCGGAGGCTGCGGGGTCTTTTGTTACGCCACTAGATAGGCGCTGCGCTTCACAGCACGCAATCTATACAAGTACCCAGTGTCCCAATGCAATTCACAGCACACAGTGTGTACTGCTCTGTACTTCACAAAACAATCTGGAATACACTCAGTATGTGCTGCACACATATTCTGAGCTGTCGGGCAGTGCCTAATTTGTAAATAAAAAGGTGCCTGTGCTCGAAGCCCTCATCTTAAACACGCGGTTGCTGCAATTAAATCTGCGAACACGGAATACTGAGGCAGCATAATCTCGATGCCATCTCTGACCTCTTCAACCCATTTAAAGCCACTCCCTGCCCCTTCAACTCACACCTGCAGTTTTCTGCTTTCTTTCATCGTGACGCTTTTTCGTTTTTCTCGTCCCCCATCTTTCCCAAACGTGTCTTTTGCTCGCAGCAAATGCTTGAGGCAGAAGACTAAGTGCCGGCCCTCAAAAATAAGTGCCGATGCTCAGCACCAGAAACAACAAGCACGAATTAAGCACTGATGTCGGGTACGGCATAGGGACCGTGGTGCATGACACACAGGGGGTCATTCTGACTCCCGCCGGGCGCGGTCACCGCGCGCCTGGCGGGAGCCGCCAAAATACCGTACCGCGGTCGGAAGACCGCGGTGGGTATTTTGAGGTTTCCCCTGGGCTGGCGGGCGGCCTCCAAAAGGCCGCCCGCCAGCCCAGGGGAAACCGTCCTTCCCACGATGAAGCCGGCTCGTAATCGAGCCGGCGGAGTGGGAAGGTGCGACGGGTGCTGTTGCACCCGTCGCGTATTTCACTGTCTGCCAAGCAGACAGTGAAATACTCGTAGGGGCCCTCTTACGGGGGCCCCTGCAGTGCCCATGCCAGTGGCATGGGCACTGCAGGGGCCCCCAGGGGCCCCGCGACCCCCCCTACCGCCATCCGGTTCCCGGCGGGCGGACCGCCGGGAACTGGATGGCGGTAGGGGGGGTCGGAATCCCCTCGGCGGCGCAGCTAGCTGCGCCGCCTTGGAGGATTCATACGGGCGGCGGCACACTGGCGGGAGACCGCCAGTGTTGCCGGTCTGACCGCGGCTTTACCGCCGCGGTCAGAATGCCCTGCGGGGCACCGCCGGCCTGTCGGCGGTGCTCCCGCCGACCCTGGCCCCGGCGGTCTAAGACCGCCGGGGTCAGAATGACCCCCACAGTCTGTGCTACACACAACACCACCACAGTCTCTCCCTACTTTTACAGGATTGTGTGGCTCTTCATCTGTTTCATGTCGTCTCTTCTCACTGCAAGAGAGCCAGTCACTCAAGGTGCACGCTGAAGAATGAATGTGCCGGTTACCAGCTTGCACTGGACCTGTCTGTAAGATCGTACTCCTGTGCCATTGACTCTCCAGCAATGACGCATTCCGCTGCGGTGGTGCTGTGGTGCTGTCAGGAGCCAAGAGGATGAAACCATTACTCACTGGTAAACGTCTTTACCCAGGAACAGCCCCCCCTCGTCCCAGTTGTTAATCTATAGACTGGCCCGTCCCCTGACAGGTTTATACCATGGTCTTATTTTTGTGTCCATGAGCTCTATGGACATAAGGTCCCTCCCTAATGTTCCCTATCCTGTGAGTAACAAGAAGACCAAAACATGGTACAAAACTAATGCTCACTGGGAGGGAAAGGAAGGCCTCTGACTGGGATGAAGGGGAGCTGATTCGGGGTAATGAAATATACTGGTAAGTACTGGTTTCATTGCCCTTTCATTTATTCCCCTCGTCCCAGTGGTTACTCTTTGAGGTTTTAACAAGCCCCAAGAATTACATTTTTTTGCCCTAATTGTGATGCTACAAAGATTTATTGATAATTACTTCATTGGTGTTTTTATAACAATTGAACAAAATGTTTCAGAGGCTTCTTTCATAACATGCACTCTGTAATGTCTGACAAATGCTTGGTGGGATACTCCTGTGGCCATTCTACATATTTCCTGTATAGAAATTCCTCCTACTTCCGTCTGTGGTGCAAAAACTGATCTAGTAGAATTGCCTTGAATTAGCAATGGAGGCGTCACCACCACTGATTTGTATGACTGGGAAAATGCTTGACAGATCCACCTACCCATGCCTTAGAGATAGTTTTATCCTTGTTCACTTTGCTGAAAGAAACAAACAGTGAATTCAAAACCCTAAACTCCTTTGTGTGTTGTAAATATAGCGACATCCCTCCTACTATCAAAGCAAGATGGAATGTGTTGCTGAAGATGAAACTTAAAATTAACCTTGGGTATGAATTTAGAATCTGGTTTTAAGATCACTTTATCTGGAATGATCTTAAGGTAGTGAGCCCAATTCCCTAATTCTCTCTTTAAACGTGGATGCGAACAAACCAGTAGTTTTTGCCATTAACTAGACCATCTCTCCATTACTCAAAAGGTTCAGATAGTAACTATCTCTATTCATTAGCCACATCTCAAAATGGACGTGATGGTCGAGCGCTAGGTTTCCTTAAATGAAAACTCTTTAATAACCTGCGAACTAAACTAGACTGGGTACGTAAACCAGTCTCTACCCCGATCCCCCTGAATGCTTTAGGGGCCACCAACTGTTCTGCCAAAGTTGAAGGAGCTAGCTCTTCAAGGACCCCTTCTATAAAAATCCTCCAAAATGTGTTAAGGAGCCAGCCTACTGGCTCCACCCCTTTGGATGAACACTAGGGTTGAGCCCAGCACCAATGTTTCCCATAAGAGGCAGGAGTAGATTAATTTGGTGATATTTGGATTTCTTCTGTAACCTGTCTAAAACAACCCAGATGCCCTATTCCCAGTCTTCCAAGCTCCAGGCCATCAGGCTGAGCTGTTGTACCTGGCTCCGAGATAGCTTTGAGAAGTGTAGAGGAGATGGACTGATTGAGAATTAGAGGAATTTGGCCACTGACAGTCTAATTAGACGGGAAATTCAAAGTGGCGCATTGAGAATTACCAATGCTCCCTCCCCCTGAATCTTCTGCAGCACCCTCGGTAGGAAGGGAAATCAGGTCAAAAGCAAGTAAGAGGCCCTGTGGCTAAGGAACTGAAAAGGCATATATTGCCCATGCCTGAGGACCACTGATTTCCGAACAGAAAGTAAGAAAGTCACATTCACCCATAGCATTCTGTGGGGATGCAAACATGTCGATCCAAGGATTTCTAAATAGACGACAAATGTGTCTGAATTGGAAAATTGCTCCATGAAAGAGTATTGAGGAAGGCAGTTTCAGATGGAGGCTGCCCGTCTGAAAATTCAATACTCCCAGAATGTATAGTGCCCTTAGGAACAATAGATGTGTTTCTGCCTATGAGCATATCTGAGTTGGCAAGGTAGCCTAAAGAACACTCTTTGACTCTTGATAATTCAGATAACAGCGAGAAGCTTAATTGTCTGTGCGGACTACTAAGCTCTTGACTTGCAGCTGAGTAGACAAACTCGACCGCTTTCTATAGTGCAGCCATTTCCCACCAGCTGGAAGAGTGTGACCTGTCCTCCAGGGACCACCCCTTTACATCCCAAGACACCCAGATGTGCACCCCACCCTCACAGGCTGGCATTCCTTGTCAACTGAAGCAGGGGGAACCGGAGGAGAACTTCCTTTTGTAAGTTCTGTTTGTATAACCACCTACTGAGATCTCAAGTTATTTTCTTTTCACCTGCAGTTCTCTGCACCATCTCGTTAAGCTCTTTCCTGAAGAGCTTAGCACCAGCAAATGGAAGATTTTAAATTAAGGATTCCTTGGTTGAGTCAACATTCAGGATTTCATCCATAGTGTCGTTCTCTCAGCTACTGCAGCCCCAGTCGAAAATGGAGAGGCCGATAGGTTCAACTGTGATGCTGGAGAGAAATTGAGATAATACCTTCACCTGGGCCCAAAATATTGTAGGATTCCAATTTTCCTGTATACAGTAAAAAATCTCTGGAAGTCCTTTGTTAAAACCCGGGTTCAAAATCACCTCCTGCAGTTTTTGATTGGCCCGTCTAATGCGTGCTGTGAAGTGCTCCCTAACCCAGCCTTGCACACAGCCGGGGAGCTCAACTGCAAACAGTGCAGAAGTGAGTGTAGCAGTAAGGTATGAATCAATACATTTCTATTACGTAATATTATAGCATGGCCTTACCTGTTGCGGGTCAACAGGAGACAAAACAGGATATGGGTATGAAGGGAGGGGCTTTTTGTCCATAGTGTTCATAGACAGGAAAATAGGGCTAGCATGGCATAAGAAATTGTGGTCGGGGGCATGCGGGTCAGAGAGGAGCGGGTTATAGAACAATTGAGATGAGGGGGACCAATGAGAAATGTTGGAAATTGGGTCTCTAGTTGACAGAGGTATGACCCTGTCCAAGTAGGGACCACAATCCTAGTCAGTTACAAACCATAAATTAACCTGTGCTCACTCCTTGCAAGGGCCAGAACAGGCAGGCTTATCTTAGGGCATAATGTGTAAAGTATATGTGCAACACTTAAAGCAGTAAAACTGTGAAAACACCATACAAAAATAATCCACACCAGGTTAGAAAAATAGAGCTTAATTTATTAAACAAAACGACCAAAACAACAAAAATCCAATTAGTAGAAGTCGAGATATGAATTTTTAAATAATATCTACAATTGTTGTGCTTAGAAACTTAAAGTGCCAACCGGGCCAATCTAGTCACGCTAGACCAGAGTAAATCCCAAAATTCAGGCTGACCGCGATGGAGTGCGGGCCAGCTACAGAGACCAATCTTGTCCCAATAAACAGTACTTTTTATGGAGGTTTGCGTCAATGCTGAGGATCCAATGCGAGGGGCAGAAAAGAGACCATGCGAAGGCAACGCGTCAGTTCCGATTCACAGTCAGGGAATGTGTGGTCGTCGAGCTTCATAGTGGTTGATGCAATGTCCTCAAGGTGCGGTGTCAAACACTTTATGATGAAGGCGATGCGTCATCGTTGAGCCGTGCAATCAGCGATGCAAAGTCCTCGTCCTTAGAAGAAGTAGCGATGTGTCAGCATTGAGGAGAGATGTGGCGGTTCCAATCCTCGCAGACATGGAGGTATGTCAATTTTCTCAGAACATGGCTGCAGAACCCACCTCCAAGGGCCCAGGGCTGGATTGGCACCACTCGTCAGGGTGGGACCCACATTTGTCAGAGTCCAGAAGTTGTAGCAGATATGAGTGAAGTCTCTGATGTCCTTGAAACTTCAGAAAAGGAGGCATGCCAGCAAGCCCTTGAATTCACTTTGGTTCTGGATGTAGAGATTCAGATCCAGTCCTTCTCACTCCCAGGCAAGGAGGGCAGCAGGGCAGCAATGCTAAGCAGAAGTCCAGCAAGGTCCAGCAGAGTTCCAGCAGATTGACACTGCCTTTAGAAGCACAGAAGTCCTTCTTCCTGGCACAATGTCCTCAGGTCCAGAAGTGTTCTGATTTGATGGGATTTGGGGTCTAATACTTATACCCAGGTTTGCCTTTGAAAAGGGGGAGACTTCAAAGAGAGACCTTTGAAGTGTACAAAATCCATGCCCTTCCTTCCCCGGCTTCTGACACACTACAGGGGGTTATGCAGCCCTTTGTGAGGGCTCATGACCCAGCCTATTCAGGTGTGTCAGCTTCTCCCTCCTATCCTGCTCATGCTGACCCAACAAGATCTTAATGTCCTGTTAGGGTGTGGTTGGCCATTCAGGCATACCTATGCTCCCTTTTTGTGTGGCTTTCTAGAGGACATGCACAAGAGCCTAGCAGTCACCTACCCAGACATGTATTCAGACACAGGTAGAGGCACAAGATGGTTAAAGTAAAAACAGCATTTTCAGATTTGCAACTTAAAATCCAACTTCACCATAGGTTGTGATTTTAAATTGTGAGTCCAGAGACACCAAACTCGAAAAATCTATCTGGTCCTAATTGGAAATTACACTTTTACAAGGTTAAGGCAATCCCAATGTTAACCTGTGGGAGCGATAGGCCTTGCAGTAGTGAAAAGCAAATGTAAGAGTTTTTGCTACCTGGACATGTACAGCATAAAAGTACATGTCCGACTTTCTGGAGTCACTGCACCCTGCCCCTGGGGCTGTCCAGGCCCTACCTTAGGGTAGGCTAAGATGTATTAAAAGGTTTGGGTCTGGCAAGAGGGTTAACTTGTCAAGTTAACATAGCAGTTTAAAACTGCACCCAAAGGTTCTGCAAAGGCAGGTTTGAGCCATGTTGAAAGGCTATTGAAGTGGGTGTCACACTCAGTGCTCTAGGCCTACCAGTAGGATTTAATTTACAGGCCCTGGGCTAATGTGCATATGTAATGCACTTTACTGGGGTCTTATAAGTAAATTAAATATGCCAATTGTGGTTAAGCCAATGTTACTGTGTTTTAGGGAAAAAGCACAGTAACACTTCAGCACTGGTCAGCAGTGGTAAAGTGCCCAGAATCCTAAAGCCACCAAAAACGAAGTCAGCAAAACAGATCAGAAAGCAAAAAAGTCAGGGGAAATCACACCAATGAGGCCAGATCTAACAAGGAGATAATATGCAACACTGGTCTGCAGCCTTAGGATGTGAAATTTCGAGTCCTAGAAATGTTTTCATTACAAGCAGAATAAAAGGCATTGAAAGGCTGTACCCTGAAACTCCCCAAACTCCCGGTAAAATATACATGTGTGAAATAACTAATAGTGGATGTTTTTAGAGGTGAAAAGCATCCAGCACTGCACTTTATCTTGAGCCTCTGATCACTGATTGGGCTCTTCTTGCAAAGGAAACCTTCCAAGACCATTATCAATATGTTGGGTTGGAGAACAGTGTCATTGTGTTGAAACAGGCAGCCACATTGGGGTAAGTGGGGGTATTGTAATTTACATGCCAACCACCCCGATTCAGCGGGGAGTCTACCGATTTTGAAGCTACTTTAGCCAACAAGCCAGCCTCCCAATTCCTACATGCAAAAACAAACTATTCCTCTACAGGCTTGAGCCGACAGCAACTGGTCTTGTGTGGCTAGGAGTATTGCAGTGCCACTATGTCAAAATATGAGGGACAGGGAGTGTTAGGGCAGGTCCAGTGTGCAGTCTCCCTGGGCAATAGGTAAAAATCAAGCTGAGCACACTGTTCCTAAAAAGAAAGAAGAAAAGAGAAAGAAGACACAAGGGTACTTCTAAATTTAGAAGCTAGAACCCTCATACATCCATTGGATGTCATGCTTCATCCTCGGGTCTGCTCCTCGTTGGCTGGCGCTGCAATGCCCTATGGGCCCCTGCAAGGGGGGTCTATGCTGGAGATCTTTTAAAGTGCGTGCCATGAAGATAAGTAGGAAGAAAATCAGACCTACTATGAAGAATAGAGAGCTAGAACATTAAAATTGGCTCGAGAACCACCCAGCAACAGATTTATTGTGAATAATGGTTCTCGGTCAAGGTTAAAAACACGGGGAGAATAAGGGAAATAATGTTCCTCTACTCTAACCATTAACATGTAGGGCACAAAGGACATTGGCTCTCTCCCAAGGTATAAGGTCAACATGTTTCACGCCTCAGATGTCCCTAAGGATCAATTGGCGTTTCATCAGGACCACAAAAACCTTAGCTACGCAAAAAACAAAAAAGACACATTGAGCGTAATCAAAAACAAAAAACGTACATGAACAGCTATGCAAATTTTGTTTTGTTATGTTTGGTGAGGTGCCAAATACCAATAGGTTCCAGGTCTAGAGAATCTACTCGTTTGGTCAGTGGACATAATGAGCAGTTGCCGCACGGATTGTGTCTCTGTACTGGTGGAAGATGCCGTAAGGTGCTCTGTCTAGGCTCAGAAGTGGCTGCCTTAGGACGAGTATGAACCACTATGTCCCTGATGTTTCTAGTGCGTTTAAAAGCAAATAGGGGTTTTGATATCTTACAGCTAACACCTGTAATTGTATTTATATGATCACATACCCTTGCAATTTGCATTACATTGGGATGACAACAAGACCAGTCACGGTTCGCATTAATGAACATCATAGCAACATCAGGTGTGGACGCTCCTCTACAAAACTGAGCATACACTATAAAGACATCAAACATTCTCCTAGCGATCTCAGTTGGGTCATCCTTGAGGCATTTGATGACCTGAGAATAGATCCACTCTTTTTATTAGAAAAGGAACAATATGGGTTTTCAAGCTCAAAACCCATATTAGGGATTTAAATGACGAAATTCAATGGATGAACTTTTGCTCCAGGATGTAATGGTACGTCTTATAAATGGAAGTCCTGCTATTGGTGCCCTCTCTTTTTAGGAGGCACTAGTCTGCACCCTTCAGTTACATTTACAAGTCTTTTTACACTCTCTATGTGTATATATTTGTTGGTTACATCCATGATGCTTTTTGGATTTACTTTTGAGGTTGACTCGCTCCTCACCGACAACAATGGATGTTACTTACTTTTTACGATTAGAAGAGCCACTACCCCCATGCATCCTAACCACCATTGTTATTATGGTTGCTTAGTTACCGAGTAATTTGTCCTTTCTCGGTTTCTGGCTCACGTCATCAAGCCGTTCAGCAATAGATACACTCCCCTCCACCGAGCCTCTTGTTTCATTGGTCCGAGGGCGGTACCTTTTTACATTTAACCCAGTAGTTTGATGTTATCGCCATTTCCGGGTGTGCGGCGGCGGGTAGGTTCTCCAGCGAGAGCCCCGTTCGTAATTGTGAGTTTAAACCTTTTTTTGTTTTCGGCTACCATAGGTCTCTTTTCTGTCGCCATACCTCCGTTTTAGATAAGGGCTTGCTTATGCGATGGGTTTTCAAGTAATACCATCCCTTTTTTTGTGTGAGGCCCCTTCTTTCCTGGCCTGGTTTACTAGAAGGGTGTACCCATACAAAGCAATCTCGTTATTTTACACGGCCTACACGTTTTAACTGACACCGCTCTAGATTCCTGGGGGTATGTTAGTTTTGTACATCATGCCATTTGAAATTCCCTTATGATTGGGTTACATACTCACTCCATGTTTTATGTACTTCCGCATAATGTCCTTTACGATGGTACAGCACTATGTGATAGTACATTTCTACAATTATTGCTTCCATTAAAGGTGACAACAGCCCTTTGGCCAGCACTTTACCCATGATGCCCTATTCTTAATATTGGAGGATAAGCACTTCATCATGTACTTGACCTGTGTGGCTTTTTAGTGGTTTTTTGATGGTTGTATGATACATCTTTTGCATTGTAACTTTTAGCATGTTAGCAGGCCACCACTTTTTATCACATTTGTGGTTTTTCACACATTTTTGTTCATGTTGTTTGTTGTGGTCTGTTTTCTTGTTACAGGTGTACGCAGATTGTGGCTTTTTTCTTTTTGCGTAGCTGTTCATGTACGTTTTTTGTTTTGCTTACACTCAATGTGTTTTTTTGTTTTTTCGAGTAGCTAAAGTTTTTGTAGTCCTGATGAAATGCCAATTGATCCTTAGGGACATCTGAGGCGTGAAACATGTTGACCTTATAGTTAATCCACTCAGATAGCCACATAAAATATAGGGGCATATTTAAGAGCCCGTAGCACCACTCAAACGCCACATTAGCGTAATTTTTTATTGTGGTGTTAGAAGGCCAAAAACGCAGGGCCATATTTACATATTAAAGCCTCTGGGTGCTTTGCAAAATTAGTGTCAAAATTGACGCTAATCCTGCAAAGCGCTGGAGTAGCGTAAAAAATTCTGACACTAGTCCCCTAACTACCGCCATGTTGCACCATATTTTAAATATGATGCACACATGGTTGCGTTAGGGAGGGGGGGGGGCTAGATGGCGCAAGAAAAGTGGCGTATCAAATATACCCCATAGGGCAGTGCTTAATTTGTAAATAAAAAGGTGCTGGTGCCCAAAGCGCTCCTCTTAAACATGTGGCTGCTGCAATTAAATGTGTGTACACGGAATACAGTAGCAGCGTAATCCTGAAGCCATCTCGGGCCTCTTCAATCCATTTACAGGCACTCCCTGCCCCTTCAGCTCACTCTTGCGGATTTCTGCTTTTCCCCATTGTGACGCTTTTTAGTTTTTCTCTTCCTCCGTCTTTCCTGTATGTGTCTTTTTCTCGCAGTAAATGCTTGTGGCAGAAAAATAAGCGGGCCCTCAAAAATAAGTGCGGGTGCTCCGCACCGGAAACAGCAAACACAAATTAAGCACTGCCATAGGTGTATACTTAAGAGCCCCTAGTACCACTCTAACACCACATTAGTGTCATTTTGTTAAACTAATGGGGGGTTAGAAGGCCAAAAACGCTGCGCCATAAATACAAAGAGGCGAAATACATGCATTGCCCTACTTTGTAACCCTTTGCACTACATTATGCCTGCCCCAGTAATATAATAGCCAAAGCAACACTAGTATCTTAGTCATCACAACACGACCCACTGGTGACAGTGGGAGGGATGTCCAAAAAGGGATAGACCTGCGGACTCCCATCAAGGCCCTATTTAGGTTGCCATCTTTAAGACCATTAGGATTATGATAAATCAGTATTCCTAAATATCTAAAAGTATTGTGGCACCACTTCAATCGACAGTCAGGGGGGCAATCCCTTTCCGATGCCAGCTTGTGCTATCAGGACCATTAAATGTGAGAGTGTGGAGGGGGCATCTCGTAGGAACCCCAACGCATCATCTGTGTATAGGGAGATTGCATGATGCTCCTTATAAACCGGTATGCCCCATTGTCTCGCCTAAGGTGCAGTTCACATGCTAAGGGCTCCATGGCTAGGGCAAATAATAGAGGTGACAACAAACAGCCTTGCCTGGTACCTCTGCCAATAGCAAAGGCATCCGAGATGGTAATGCCTGTGTGCATCCTCACTGTCGGGCTTCTGTATAGTATCTTGATCCAGCCCACACAAACAGAGCCAAAGGCCATCTGTGTGAGTGTGGCTATGAGGATGCCCCATCCCAGAGTGTCAAATGCCTTTTCTATTTCTAATGATACTGCACACATTTCTCTATGATGATTTGAGGCCATATCAATAAGACGGAGCAAAGCCAAATATTAATGAAGGTACTGTGGCCAGGGATAAAGCATGATTGATAGTCTATTGGTCAGTATTTTCCCCAGAAATTTACAGTCCAGGTTTAATAGGGACAATGGTTGATATGATTGGACATCTAATGGATCTGGTTTAAGTAATACCACTATCAGTGCCTGTCAAAGTGCTTGGGACAGTTGACCACCCCTGTCGGGTAACATTAAATAACTCCAAAAGTTTGGGCGCTAGTGTGGCTGTGTATAGTGAGTAGTATTCAATGGGGAGGCCATCAGTGCCTGGTGTCTTATTCCTAGCAATCTGTTTTATGGCCAATTTGATTTCAGCTAACTGTAGTGGTGCTTCTAAGTCCTCCCTATGTGTTGGTGAGAGCGGGAGTAGTGCCAGGCAGTTTAAGTAAGTTTGCACGTGGTCCACTGGGGGCGGAAGTATAGCCCAAT
The DNA here is from genome assembly GCF_031143425.1 of Pleurodeles waltl. Lineage (NCBI taxonomy): Eukaryota > Metazoa > Chordata > Amphibia > Caudata > Salamandridae > Pleurodeles > Pleurodeles waltl. The sequence goes on from NC_090440.1 coordinate 700,858,272, forward strand.
ACAATGATTGATAGTAGTCCCCGAAAGCAGAAATTATGCCCATCTGTGTATTCACTATCTTGCCATCAAGCAGGTGTATAGCTCCTATTGGCTTTCTATGCACGTCTTCCTGAACTAGCCACACTAGTAATCTACCTGATCTGTCTCCTTCAATGTGTATAGTGGCTAACCGTCTCCTGTAATTGTGTCTCTTTAGTCGTGTTTCTGTGTCTCTGTATTCCCCCCTCAAGTTGCGCAGTTGTTCCACATGGACAGGTAAGCGTGCTACCTCTTTTTCTAGGGCTCTCATCTCCTTCTCTAGTCAAAAAAGCTCAGCTGTCAGAGCTCTCCGAGCCCCACAAGATTCTCCCATACAGTAACCTTGCACCACAACCTTGTGAGCCTCCCATTCTAGTGCCCTGGATGTCGCCGTCTTGTGTTCAAAATAAGTTATGAGCAGGTTAGAGAGGTCTTCTCTGTATGGGGGATCTAGTAGGGCCTCCAGTTGGAGCCACCATGTGGGTATCACGGACTGACCTCTGCCCCATGTTAGTGTGAGCAACAATGGAGACTGGTCTGAGAGTGTCTAGGATTATGTGGGTATCGTGGACTGGTGAGAATAAAGAGTATTCCCTTGCGGGTTTTGTAGACCCAAGCTATCGCACTATCAAAGTTGGGTTATTCCCTCTTGCAATCGGCGTGTTGATCGGAAGCAGGCAGCGCCCTGCATTGTGGGGGTTGATCTATCTATGTGTTTATCAGGCACGCAAATATAAACACCATCCCAGATTCCCTGTGACTGAGGGTCATGCAGTATTGCAAGGGTAAGTGTATTGCAAAAAGCGGGGTGACCTTGCACCACTACCTTGTGAGCCTCCCATTCTAGTGCCCTGGATGTCGCCTTCTTGTGTTCAAAATAAGTTATGAGCAGGTTAGAGAGGTCTTCTCTGTATGGGGGATCTAGTAGGGCCTCCAGTTGGAGCCACCATGTGGGTATCACAGACTGACCTCTGCCCCATGTTAGTGTGAACAACAATGGGGACTGGTCTGAGAGTGTCTAGGATTATGTGGGTATCGTGGACTGGTGAGTATTAAGAGTATTCCCTTGCGGGTTTTGTAGACCCAAGCTATCGCATTAGCAATGTTGGGTTATCCACTCTTGCAATCGGTGTGTCGCTCGGAAGCAGGCTGCGCCCTGCATTGTGGGGGTTGATCTATCTATGTGTATATCAGGCACGCAATTATAAACACCATCCCAGATTCCCTGTGATTGAGGGTCATGCAGTATTGCAAGGGTAAGAGTATTGCAAAAAGCAGGTTGACCCAAATTTGGATCATATATCCCCGCTATCACTAGTGGGAGGCCATCGAAAAGTTCCTATAGGATCACGTATCGGCCTTCTATGTCTGTTTTATGTGACTTCAATACATATGGTACATTCGGTGCGATCCATATCAGCACCCCTTTCGCATACGCAGACAAAATGGTACCATAAAACCTGACCCCTCTATCTAGTTCTCATTAACTGTGGGTTGCATGATGTGCATTTCTTGTAAAATCGCCTCATGTATAAGATGGTGCTTGAGTTATGCTGGTATTTTACAGTGCATTGGGATTTTGGTCACACCTCGAATGTTCCACATCAGGAACTTATATTGTGGGGTGGAGGTAGTCTGCTGTTCACCCATAGGTTAGTGTCTTTGTGTGTGTGTGTGTGTGTGTGTGTGAATGTGTGTGACATATCCTCTGCTCCACCATTCAAAAGTATAAGAAGCCTGTTGACCTGCATTCGCACCCCGGGATTGGAGGCCTCATGGTTCTGTGGCTAATGTCTACCCCCATGGTTATCCCCAATGTGCTTCATCTGCCCAACATATCATATTGCATTGAGAGAGATATGGCATGCAGATAAGAAAGGTTAAAGAAGACAAACAGAATAAATGCAACTTCCCCCATCACCGGAAAAATCGAGAGTCTTCGGCCTAATCTTCCCATGCAAACATTATCAACAGTAAAATTAAGCTGATTATTCTCTGATATAAACCACTCCCAATCCGGTTGTCCTCTGGAGGCGTGGTACTCTCTTGAGAGTGCAAGTTCCACTTGTCCACCCGCTGGTGATCATGAAAGTTATGCTGAAGCTGTGTGTCAAGCCCCCTCGGTTGCTATTCTGACTGGCCTGTTGTCCAGCAGGCCAGGAGCAGGTTCAAAAGCGCCCAACACGACTGAAGGAGAAGTCAGGCCATTACAATAGGTCATCTGCCAGCCTTGGTGCCATCTCCGGTCCCCTATTTGTGGTGCTCAATGAGGCCTCTGAATTGGCAGCCAATGAATTGGCATCCGATGAGTGACAATGGTCCAGTATCGCAAACAAGTTCGCTCTAAGGAGTGTCACCTCTTCCACTGTTTTCGCTTGTTCCCTTGACATCTGTGTACGATCAGGATGGTGCGACGTCTCCCCATGTCGCTTGCGGCGAGGTGTCAGCCACTCCCCTGTGGTCTGTTCTGAGTCTGCCTCTTCTGCCAGTCCCTTGGCATGAAGCCAAGTTCAGGTGTCTTCCAGCAAGGAAAAAAAGTGGTCCCCCTCGTAGATGACTTTCAGTTTGGCCAGGAATAGTAAGGCGTACTTCAAGGGTAGATCCCAGAGTTTTTATTTCACTGCATCATAAGAGTTGGGGCGCCATTGCACCTCAGCGGTGAAGTCAGGGAAGGCCATAATAGTGACATTCTTGTAGTGCCAGGGACCTTTCGAGTGAAATAATTGTAAGATCGAGTCATGGTAATTGAGAAGTCGAGTGATCACTGGATGCGGTCTAACCCCAGGTGGCGGCAGTCTACCGGGTGTGCAGTGTGCCCTCTTCCCTGAGAAAAAATGTGGTATCCTATCCATCAGTACCGTAGACAGCAGTCAGTTCTCAAAGAAGAATTCAACATTGGGGCCCTCCATGCACTCCGGGACGCCAAGGAACCAGATATTATTGCGTTGGTGTCAGTGAGACCGGATCCTCTGGGTTTGCGCCTGTTCTCAATATGTCCACCTCTTTGCATCTCCAAACTCTACTAGCCGTTATAGCAACGAGTTAAAGAATGGCCAAGCGGGGGATAGGGTTTAGGTTGGGAACAGCAGGGAAGGAGACCTGTGGAAACAAGAGTTAAGAACACAATAGCAAAGTTATTCACATTAATTTTCATAAACTTTGTTATAATTATCTATACTCTGATAACATGAGAGATCAAGAGCTTTTCAATAACATGACTTTTTAGTTCTGGATACCTAGAAGTAAAATAAGGATTACGCAGACTTTCATATAAGCGTTTCCAGAATAACATCTTATGCACTGAACATGGAACTCTCTCAAGTTAGTTCTTGGAATAGCAATTACTTCATAACAAGAATCAATTAACATATTAATTCCCTAAACATGAACTGCGAAAGACTCATGAATGATACTGTAAAATCACACTCTGTTTTGATTTGAGTTTCAGGATTCAATTGTCCAGAAATTACTATGCATCTGATTGCCAAATTGTACATCAAGATTCCAATACTTTAAATGATCGCGCACTCTGCCGATCTGAAGTACAAGGGTTAATTGCCAAGAATAAATCGCGCACACTCCTGCCGATTCAACCATCAAAATTCAAATGCCAGGAAATGATCGCACACTCTGCCGATCTGAACTGTAAAGGTGAATTGCCAAGAATGAATCGCGCACACTGCTGCCGATTCAACCATCAAGATTCAAATGCCAAGAAATGATCGCGCAGTCTGCCGATCTGAACTGCAAGCGCAAATTGCCAAGAAACAATTGCACAAGCTATTTAATCAAAAGACCAAAACTAAAAAATCTCTGGAAACGGAGTCGGGGGGCCTACCCCAACCTCTGCTTTACCGCCCTGCTTGAGGATCACCAAGGTAATGAGGACAGGGTCTGGAAATGTCCAAGTAGGCTTCCGGAACAGGAGCCCTGGAAAATGCTGCTGCTCTGCACCGGGACCTCTGAATAGTGAGCATGTGGAGCTGGACTGGGTTCCTTAAATAGACCCAAGCCCTGCCCACCTGCCACACCCATCCAGGTTGCAGGAAAGGCTTGAAAATGAACAATACATTGCAAACAGTATTAAAGACATTTCAAGATAAATACCTGCAATGCAAAAAGTTAATATGCAATATCAGCACACAATGCATGAATTATTACATTGCACAAGGTTTGCCTCTTTGCATTATGTTGCCTGTAGAGCGCTCACTGTCCTGGTGTTGACAGGTGGGAGCGACCTCCGCGACCTCCGCTCACCGATAAAGGACTGCGACTTTCATCTGTAGGTCTTGCACCTGTGTCTGCAGGCCTTGGAGGGTGGGGTCTCATGCCAGTGACTGCTGACTCCATTTCATCTACTCTCTCGATGATCTGCTTTAAGTAAGTTGACTTCTATGGAGATGGTGTCGATCTTGGCCAACGTGGTCTTAGAGTTAGCTGTTGCAGCAGGATTTTATCAAACTGCACAGAGTGGCTGCAGAGGGTAGCCTCCAGACTAGCCAAAGGATCCTATGGCACAACTGCATGGGACGCCTGGTTTGCAGTGCATAAGACATCTTGCCCGGTGGGTTTGAAGGTCTTGTTTCTTACCATAATAGCGGCCAAGCCGATGTCCTGTCCAACAGTTCCAATCTGTTAATATGGGAATTCCTAATCAATGCACTTTCTGTTTGTTAGTTCTCAGTGTTTATGGTTGAATCAGTGCTGGAGCCTGGGCACCCACGATCATGCGTGCTATGGAATGCACCACTAGATCGCTAATAAAACAGTCTCAGGGCAGCCTTTCAGACTCCCAGGAGGGTCCACAGTAAACTTCGCAGCTAGGGGATGGGGCAGCAGAGTAGCGTCCGTGCCTGTTAGGCAACCCAGGGTGTCTCTGCCAGCATGGGACCAGTGTGTGTTGCCATTTTAGGGTGTGTGTATCCCGGCGCCGTTTTTGTCTCCTGCAATTCAGTATCTCTGGTGCGCTAGGTTCTGGCTCAAAGGATCTTTCCTTACTTTGCAATGGAGGCGATAACATTCAGTTAATCCAGGGACCAAAACGACCAAAGTGGTAGCATCATTTAAGTTCTCTAACAGGACGTAATGGGACTATGTTCAGCTCAGTTCAAAAGTCAGCCACTTCTAGTCATTCATAATTTGAAAGGGCCCATTCCAGGTCACTGAGCCCCACGGTGACTTGAGTGCCGCTATGCCTCTCTCCCAGGTCTCTTCACTCGCCTCAGCCCAGGTCCCTCGTACACTCACCATGGCTCCTGCGCAATGTCCCAATGCTGACCTCCAGTGAGCTTAATCCTGACAATTAACCTCAATGGGAGACTGATGGTTCACCATCTGCCGGGGGCTCCCTCTCCCTCGTCTGGAGTCTGGCTCGCAGGAGGACCTCAGCCTCGGCATGCCAGTGAAAGCACACCCCAGACTTTTTTCTTTCGGGCTGCCCCCCTGTCCTGCTGCGGGCCGCTGCACAATCCTTCCCAATGCCTCCACAGGCCGCCAGTGCACTACGGAGCTCAGTGGCGCAACTGTGGTGGAAGCACGCAGCGCCCGCACTTGATCCACTCCCTGAGCGCTCACTGCTGCGAGGCCTACATCATTCCAGACTTCGGGTGTCCTCGATTCTTCAGGGGCCGCGCTGGTGATCAGTGAGTGTGGGGCCATCAACAGTGCTCCTGTCGTGCCAGGTAGTGACTTGACACTCGTTCAGGGGTGCGGGCTACACGGTCCTGGCTTATGCAAGATATTTGGCGGGCTGGCTCAGAGCTCAGTAGGTTGCATCCGTCTCCACTGCCATCTTGGCAACGCCTCAGTGTGCTGTAGGATGTTATTGTTTTCTAGCACACAACAAAACAATATCTGCAAATGAACTGTGCAAACATTTCAAAATATATCAGAATTAGGAAAGCACTAATAAAGCAGCTTTTTTGTAATTCTGAAATGTGGTAGAAGCAAATATTTGAATATGATCAAAACAAATCAATACACTAGGTGATGCCCTTTCCACATATTGTCTATTGTTTGTGCGCTATATATTTTATTTATTAAACTGTATGTCTGTGCAAATGTAATGGTAATTTCAATTGAAAATGTTTTGTTTTTAATGACAGTGCACTACCAACTCTCTACTCAAGGGGACTATATTCCGCTTTATGATATGGCGCCCCACTCCATGCCACTCCACTCCACGACACTCTACTTCATTCTCCTCTACTTCACTCTACTCCATTCTATAACATTCTGTACCACTCTTCTCCACTCTACTCCAGTCTAAGCCACTATACGACACTCTACTCCACTCTGTGCCACTCCACTCTATGCCACTCTGTGCCACTCTACACTATGTCACTTCACTGTAGGCCTCTCTACTCCACTCTACATCACGCCATGCCACTCCACTCTACTCCACTCTACGCCACTCTATGCCATTCCACTCAATGCCATTCAACTCTACTCTATGCCACTCCACCCCACGATACTCCACTTTAAGACACTCTACTCTATTCCCCTCTTCACCACTCTACTCCTCTTTACTCCACTCCACTCTCCAACACTCTACTCCACTCTGCGCCACTCTCCAACACTCCACTCTGCAACACTCTATGTCACTTGACTCTACAACACTCTACACCACTTCACTCGAGCCCAATGCACTCCACACTATGCCACTCCATCCTACAACACTCTACGACACTCTGTGCAACTCTATGGCACTCTACACCACTCCACTTTACAACACCTTACTTCACTCCACTCTACACCACTCCACACTATGTCACTCCGTTTTATGACACTGTACTTCGCTCTACAATTCACCACTCCACTCTACTCGACTTTATAGCACTCCACTCCACTTTATGGCACTCCACTCTACAACACTTTGCTTCAGTTTATGAAACTTTACTCCATTCTATGCTATGATACTCTATGCCACACCACTCTCTACCCTCTATACTCTACGTCACTCCACTGTACTCTACTCAGTGCCACTCCACGATACTCCAGTCCACTCTATGGCTCTCCACTCTACCACGCTCTACTCTACTCCACTCAACTCTACGACACTGTACTTCCTGCCCACTCTACACCACGACACTCTATATCCCTCTGCTCTTCGCCACTCCACTCTACTCCACTCCAGTCTACTCCGCTATGCGGCACTTCACTCTACACCATGCCACTCCATTCTTCTCCACTCTATGCATCTCTACTCTAATCTGTGCCCCACCACTCTATGCCACTGTACTCCACTCTACACCACTCCACTCTATTAAACTTTGCTGTACTCCACTCTTATAGTACACTGTACAACACTTTGCTCCACTCTATTCCACTACATTCTACTCCACTCTGCCACTCCAGTCTACGACACTCTACTCTGCTCGCAGTGCCGTTCACTTAATCCGGAGAAAGTCACCTCTGGTGGCTTCGAACCTCTGTGGCTTCTTCGCTGCCCTTGCCTTTAAGAAACTGGACTTTACCACCTTCTACCGTCAACTAACAACTTCCTAACTGAATAACTCAATGGAAACTGTTTTGCAGTTCCACCTCTGGCTGATATCCATCCTTGTCAAAATTATCCCATAAAACACCTCTTGGTTAATCATTTTTTTTAAAGCCAATTTATTGACAGCTTCCAGTTTCAATTAAGATGTATTTTTTTTAATTGCTTTTATTAAGATGAAGTAGTACACAACAAAAACAGCCCCGGCGCTTCAGGCAGGATGCCCAGTGAGCAAATTATAATAACCACAGCTCCAGTCCAGACATTACAGATATCCATCCAGTTCCTATTTTGTGATTTCACATCTAGTACGTATCCATGTGGACGAGAGATAAGTAGAGAAGAGGCTAGTAGCCCAGTTGTGCATGCCACCATCTGCACCAGGAAACAGAAGAGAAAAGAAAGGAAGGGAAGAAGTCCTTGCTACCATAGCATCCAGCCTGACAGGGTAAAGCGTTGACTCGGCTCACCGGTGGGGGGCGGGGGTAATGCGTTCACATTTAATTTTATACACCTACAGCCGTCGTGCATCACTTCGGCCCAGATTCAAGGTAGGCCCACAGGGGAGTCCAAATATCTCGTGGCTGAGAGTTAAGCGGCATCAATTCCCAGTAGGCCACTAGTTGTTCCTGGCAATACGCAGCATCACACAACCAATCCTGACAATGGGGTGTCTGCCTCCTACCCCAACACATCGCCACTCTGCGTTTCACCAACATAAACCCTACCAATCTTCTGTTTTCGGGGGGAATTTCCTTGACATATCCCAGAAGAGCAAATCTGGGGGACCGTGGCAACTCGAGCTTGACCATTTCTTCCAGCGCACTCAGCACATTCATCCAGTATCCCTGCAATGCCCTGCAGTCCCACGCCAGATGCAGGAAATCCGCCTCTGGCGCTGCACACCTATTGCATCTGTCGTCCGACCGGACGGCTATCCCCTTAAGGCGTCTCGGCGTGTAGTACAAGCGGTGCAGAAATTTTAAATTTAATAGTCGTAGTCTATAGTTGGGGGAAAGCTCACGCCTGTGCGCACAGCAATAACACCATACATCATCTGACAGGTTCTCCCTTATATCCACCTCCCACTGCACTCTTGCCTTGGGTGCTATCGCAGGTGCAGTCGTCTGCATGCACACATTCAGGCCTGTAATAAGGCCGCAGGGAAATAGAGACTGGTACATTAGTTCCAGGGCGTGGCTCACCGAGGGCGCCACAGGGAAGCTAGGGTGCCTGGCCAGCAGAATCGCTCTAATTTGTAGGTAAGTGAACCGATAGCGTGTGGTATTGTGCGCTGCACAGAGCACAGCGTCTGGAGAGATAAATCAGTTTTCAGGATACCAGGACCCCAGGGTCATCAACTTCAAGTGTCGTAAATGCTTGCATTTCCGACTGCCCTCCAATGTACGTGTGTTCACAATGTCCTGCACCGGTATCAAGGGAGCAAAGGGCTCCTGAGTCCCAGCCCGCCGCAGGAGCACCCGCCAGGCCTGTGCCGTGCACGCCACCGTATCAACGCTCTGCGTCCCAGACCCGGGCCGCCTGTAGAGTACCCCAGAAAGTCGATCGGGCCATAGAGAATTATGTTCCAGAGCCAGATGCTGTAAATATTTTATAGGGTGCATCCAAAAATGCGCAAAGTGTGCCTGTGCACAATTATAATAAAGTTCCAGATCCGGAGCAGCCAGGCCGCCCAGTTCAAACAGCTGAGTGACCATTTCCCATGTAATTCTGGGCTGTTTGCTGGCCCAGACCAAAGATATGAGTAAAGATCTAAACCATTTCGGGAACCTAGATGTGATAGTGAGAGGAATATTGGTGAACAAATAGAGAAACTTGGGCAGTACTACCATCTTGGCAATGGCTACAAGGCCAGTCAGTGAAAGCGGGAGAGAACGCCAGGCCATCACCTCGCCTTTTAGCCACATAATGGCCTTGCTGTAATTTGCAACCATAATTCATCCGTCTCCCTACAAACCCATATGCCCAGATGGCACACTAGACCATCTGCCAAACTCAGGTGGTATTTTGAGCAGTAGTGTGTCGTAATAGCCGACAGAGGTAGCACCACAGACTTGGACCACTTTATTGTAATCCCAGAGATCTGACCAAAATGCTCAATCTCATCTATTGATATGTTGAGGTGAAATCATCATCATCAGCATACATCGAGACCAGAGGCGTTGTCTAAACACCAATCCCCTGTGGTTACGATGTTGTCTCAAGTCCGCGGCAAGTGGCTCATTCGCCACTGCAAAGAGCAGTGACGAAAGGGGGCAGCCTTGCTGAGTTCCCCTAGACACCAAAAAGGGATCTGATATCATCCCATTGATTCTCAATCTCGCCACTGGAGCCGAGTACAATAGATGGATTAATTGTATGAATCTAGGGCTCAGACCCACCCTCGAAAACAGGCCGAACATATATGGCCATTCGAGGGAGTTGAACGCCTTAGTGGCGTCTAAGAATACTGCTGCAGCGCGGTCTTCAGGATTCACCGTTCAGTACACAGCAAAAAAAGGGCGGAGGTTGTACATGGTCCAGCGGCCCGGCACAAAACCAGATTGATCCGGGAGCACCACAGATGGGAGTAGGGGCTGCAGACGCGTCGCTATTAACTTTGCTAATATCTTATTGTTCATATTCGTAAGCAATAGTGGCCTAAACGAGTTGCAGTGGAACAGGTCTTTACCCGGCTTCAATATGTTAACAATGAGGGCTTCACGAAGCAACGGCAGGAGGATACCAGGAGGACATGTGTATGCAAGTGGCTCTTCATACACATCTAATAGATGCAGCACCAATAGGTCTGCGTATTCCTTATAGAAGGCTGCCGTGAGCCCATCTAGGCCAGGGGCCTTATCATCCGGCAGGCTACGGATGACTTGTATGATGTCCTCAACCGAAAACGCCTGTGCGTGTTCTCAAGCCAGAGGAGGCTGATATTTTCAAAGTATTCTGTATATGCCTCCAGACACGGCCTCGCCGATGCAGAATTAAGGGAAGCATAGAAATCAGTTAGCACCTGCTTGACCCTGTCAGCCCCAGCCTGACGTTCACCGGCAGAGTCCAGCAGTTCCACAATATAATTCCTGTCCCACGGCTGTTGCAGCATTGCCGCCCTCTCGCCTTCTCCGTACTGCCTTGTCTTAGCTTCCTTACCTAGAAAACAAATCTCACAGAGTGCCACCTCCTTGCACTGTGACAATTTCTCAAGAATCTCTGCCAGAGGGCATTAGACATGTCTACGCATAGTCGTTTCTCCAGCAGGATCAGATGGGCCTCCAAGTCTGCCAATTCCCGATGTATCGCCTTGAGCACACCGTGTTGCTTAGCCAGGCACACCCCCCGGATTACTACCTTGTATGCCTCCCACAAAGTGCCTGCCGATGATAACGATCCTTTATTAACAATGAAGTATTCCACGACAGCGGTTTGCACCTCCTCCCTAAAGGCTTGATCTCTAAGTGTGTCGCACAGCACCCTCCACAAGAAGTCACGACGCACGCCCGAGTAATCCCCATCTTCAAAAGAACTGGAGAATGGTCTGAGAGAGTGCAAGGCATATGTTCAATAGGCTCGGTCCAGAGCTCCACGTCTCTGGTACCGACCCATCTATCAATGCGTGACCAACTGTTCCGTACTGTATTGAAGCATGTTTCCTCTCTTTCAGTGCCATGTTTCACCCTCCATAAATCTGCCACGGCACCCTCCGCCATGATCCGGGAAAGCACCTTAGCAGCTGCCACATGCTGGGGCCACGCCCGCCTCTCACAATCCGCCACTGTATCCAGAACTACATTGAATTCTCCTCCCCACAGTAGAGACCCCGAGCACAAGGAGCACACCAAATGCCACACTTCCTCAAAGAACTCTGGGTCATCCACATTGGGACCATATACTGACACCAGTCGAAATGACCTGTCTTGTAATGTACCCTAAAGTATAACATAGCGACCATGCGGGTCTGTAATCACTCTCTTAGTATGCCATTGCAGTCCCTTTCTAAGCAAAATGGCCACCCCCCTCGCATAGCTCGAGTACGCTGCCAGATGGCTCTCCCTAATCGAGCCAGCCCTCACCCTATGCTTCGTGGCATTTGTCAGGTTAATTTCTTGGAGCATGCAGATATCTATCGCATGGCGCTGCATATAGGCCGATACTAATCACATCTTACTCCCGTCATTCAACCCCCAGACATTCCAGGTCAAGCATTTCATATATGTCACCCCCCTGGGAGCCAGCATAGCAGATATCTCAACCGCGCCGTGGCCATTACCCACCAAGCCACAAATCGGAGCAGTAGCGAGAACAAGCAGATACAGGTAAGAGGAAATAGAGAGAGAACATAAACATGATAACTAAAAAAACAACAGCTGCCCCCCACCCACTCTGGCCCCCCAATTGAGCCAGACCTCCAGACCCACCCCAACCCTAAACCAGATCCCACCGTATATCAACGAACAACTTATTTGGACTCATCCAATGGGGCGCTGGCATGGCCATCAGTCTTCCACCCTAGTATGGGTGGGTGGGCAGGAGCCTCCGGATCGCTAGTAGTTCAACGGTATGGTCAGCACCGAAGCAATGTTCTCACACAGGACCAGGCAGGTCACAGAGTGCAATCAAGGACTGCAGGCTTCCCCCGAAAATGGTTGTTCTTAGTCATTGTCACTAAGAGTGTTTCCACCCTCTCCATTATCCTGTGGGCAACCCAGGATCACTTTTTTAGGAATGGTTTTCGCATATTTAGTTGCCTGTTTCGGGTTTGTGAAAAAATGTAGTTTCCCTTTGTGCTGCACACGTAATTTGGCTGGATAGATAAGGGAATATTTAGCGTCCGTGTGGCTCAGAGTGTGCTTGACCAAGATCAGCGTCCTGCGGGCCGCCTGTACGCCAGGGGTATAGTCAGGGAACTCGCTGAGCTCATTGTTATTGTAGACTATGGGTCGGCGCTCACAGGCAAGGCGAAGTACTGTGTCTCTGTCCCTGTAGTTCAGCAAGCGCGCAATGACACCCGCTCCATTTGTAGCAGCCGTTCTCCTTCCCTGCGACGACCATCTGCACAAACGGACCAGGTGCACCGTGGCCCCAGATCACGAATTCTCTTCTTCCGGGGGGGGGAGTAAGCACCCCACGTGCCATCCACAGCTATCGCCTGCCCATCTCAGGGTCTCGTCCGAATGTGACTCTCACCAGCCACGCACTAGGCGAAGGCCCCGCCGCCAGGCACTGCCTCGGGCGATCCGAGTGGGCCCATGCGGCAGCTACCACCGGGCTGGCTCCATTTTATCAGCTCTCACCTCCGTAGGGCTTCAGCACGTGAGGCACATGTAAAAGAGCGCCTCGGGCATCTGAATCATCAGGATTATGCATGGATTTATGCCCCTGCCCTGCAGAGCCTCACGGAGTGGCGACCATCTTGCAGGATGGCCAGGCCACGCCCCAATTAAGATGTATTTTAAAATTCATATTTATTTTAAAATATGTATCTTCGATGAAAGTTTGTGCAATGATTTCAAGTGTAGAGTTCCTTCAAGTTGCGGCAACCTAAATTTGAAAGACTATCATGCTTTCAAAACAATTGAAGTTGGACACTAATAATATGTATTGTATTGTTTTGGTCTGATGAAGCGAGAAACATATTTGAGAAACGTGTTGGCATCAGAGTTCAAACAAGGGCATTGATTTATTTTGCATAAAGATGAGTTGATTACGAATAAATATATCTTGGCTTAGTTCTAAGAAGCTTTGGACTTTTACCTTTGAAAGACTGCCTGAATAAGCGTGTTGTATAATTTGTGTGTATGATGACATCACAGAAAATGATGACATGAAAACTAGTGGTAACACTCAAAGTGACATCACTGACAAAAATCCAGATAAACGTAAAATATATCGAAAAGCATTAAAAGCTCACTAAGGTGGACAAATGTCTTAGAAGCTGATGGAGCAATATTCTGTATTCAGAGTGGCTCATCCCATCGAATCAATAAAGGGGTTTGTGGGAGGGTTTCACAGGGTCAGGGTCTACCTTCTCCTTTTCTAACACTCAGCACATTTGGCTGATGTTTCTATATCTCTCACAGGGCCACAGATTTGTCTGACTTGTGAGCACAGTTTACCAGTCCCTTCCCCCGCACTGCAGCATAGCGGAGTACAGCATCACTTCCTGCCAGCAGCAACCACCACCCAAAGCACTTTGTCTCCACTACTGAGAACATCAGCTCCTGCAGCCTACAAGAAACACGGCAGGCTGCATTGATCTTCTCTGTTGTACCCCTCCCCTGGCACTGCCAGGGAGGCTGCTGATGGTCTTTGCCTGTACTATATGGCTGAGGTAAGTACCACTTTACAGAGGTCCCACAACCTCTCCCCCTAAGAGTTTTTTGTGCTTAGTCAGATGGACGTTTAAGTGAAGATATTTGTCGCCAAATCCTGCACTTGGACTCTTATGTTGCCAGGCGGCAGAGGACCTACAACTGACAGAACATCCCCTCATTTGCTGTACAGGACATGCACATTCTATCCCACAGAATGGGCTCTCTGACCAGATAGAAAGCAACGTTGCACATGAAATATTACACACAAACAGCTTCCTTAAAAAGTGATATGAATTTGTGAGGTGAAAAGGAACTGCACAAGCTGGACGGCCAGTGCACCACTGAAAAAATCAATTGACTGACATTGTTAGAGTACCCATATATCGTTTGCAAAAAGCCCAAGCAGGATGGTTCAGTTCACATCTGTATGGATGTCTGTCTGCTGAAGGGAGTTATTAAACATGCATAGCAGATGTAAGTGACCAATGGTGCTTCTTTGACTTGGACATTACTGAAAACTATGACCAACTAGAACTGCATGCAGACTCAATTTACAGTATGCTCTTCCACCCACTCTGAGTTTTAACATGCCAGGACACTATTAGAGATGGTAACTGGTGTATTAAGCCCTTTACAACAACCCCTGAGACATCCTCTCACGTCATCAACTGCTTGCTCTCTGTCTCTGGATTCCACAATCTAGAATCCAGTGGAGAAGGAATCCAGTTGCGAAGATACAACATGTCTCCCTTGTTTATTAGTGACAAAAATAACATATCAAAGCCTTTTGGTTGCATAAAACTCTTAACATATATAATCAAAAAATATTATCATAAGCATACATAATCCTTGTGCCACAATGGTTTTGTCCTGATTCATTCCACCTAATTGTTTTTTACTTCAGGCACAAGATCACTATTTTTCTTCACCCAAATATTTTGTTCAAGGTCATTGCAAAATGTTACCTACTGGGTACTCCACCTTTTGCCATTATCTAGCCACACGTTATTCCCAACCACTCTTTTGGTCTGCTTAGGTTTGGACCATTTAGATAACCATGACTCTTCGCTTTAAATCCCCTTTTCTAACAATTTTCATGCAAGTTGTGTTCATCCGAGCTCTTTGGTGCCTGCTTGTCTACCCTTCAGTAGGTTGAATGGATTTTCTTTTTTGGCCATATGAGGCTTGTTACGATAGTTCCATAAGAGTTCCTTAACTGAATTCTTGCACTCTTTTCCACAATCATTGGCCAATTGTACACACTCATTCAACACATGGTTGAATCTCTCAATGAGACAATTTTCTGTAGGATGATAAACTGCTGTTGTGTGATGTGATGCTCCAGTCTTTTTCACATACTTCTCAAATTAATCTGCTGTAAATTGAGCCCATTATCTGTGACAATGCACTCGGGATATCTCTCTCTACGGAATGCTTCTTGACATAAAATCTATTATGTTGGAAGCTCTTATTTCCTGCACAAAAGCTATTTCAGACCATTTGGGAAAGTAATCACCCAACACTATAGCACATTTACCTTCTATTTCTATTGTATTGTATTGTATTGTAATCGTATTTATATAGCGCTTACTACCCCTGACGAGGCGTCGAAGCGCTTTTCGATGAGTAGCATGGTACTCCGGAACCCAACAAGAATTAGTGATGGATTAGTATCATTTAATAATGAGTACAGTTTTAGTATTATTATGAGTTAATTTGAGCTGCGGATATGAGAGTTTGTTAGTTAGATTGACTGGAGTAATGGAGGAGTGGAGGAGGAAAGAAATCTAAAAGTGTTAATTGGGAATATATCCTTCATTTACTCAATCCAAAGTCTTGGGATGAATAAAGGGGGGTGGACGGGGGAAGAGTATGTGGAAGGGTTAGGGAGAGCATAGTAGCAGGGTGAGATGAATGCAGGAGAATTTAGTAGGGTTGTGTGGGAGGTCACAGTGGTAGAGTGGGGTTTGGTGAGTTAGATGTGGAGGTGGAGGGAAGAGCTTAGGCAGAGATATTTAGGAGATGAAAGTGGTCGAAGGGATTTGGGATGAGTCAGAGTGAGAATGGAGGATAGTTTGATAGAGACATGACATAAGAGTGATGAAAAATGAGAGCAGAAATTCATAGATATCTAGTATAACAACCCAAAAAAACCAGGAGCCATGCAATGATCCACAACATGCCAAGCACAGAAACAACATATACACATACATACACATATATATATATATATTTATACACACACACACGAATACACACATATGCACATACAATACATAATTAGAATCATGGGTAAAAAATACTTAGTCAGACAGGTTTAAAAGAGTGTGTGTGTATTTTATTGTTATGACAGTAGCAATACATATTTTCCAAAGAAACTATAAATAAATAGAAATATACATATAATCTGAAAAAATATTTATCCACATAGGCATATGCAGTTCATAGTTGCTTGGAAAAGGTGGTTATGAAGGAAAGAGCCAACTCTTGAGTAGATTTCTGAAAACAAGAAAGTTATCTGTGGCTCTTATACTTGGGGGTAATGAATTCCATAGTTTTGCTGCTTGGACGGAGAAGGATGTACCACCTACAGTCTTTTTCTTGTATGGTGGTGTTCTAAGGCGGGGTGCCAGTCTTGAGCGGAGGGTTCTTTGTTGGATGTATTTGGTAATTTTCTTTCTGATAAAAAGCAGTCCTGTTCCATGTATAGCTTTGTGGGTGATACAAAGCAGTTTGAAAGTGCATCTTCTGGCAACGGGTAACCAGTGTAGTGCTCTCAAGGCAGGGGAGATGTGGTCTTGCGGCTTTATATGTAGTAGTAGCCTGGCTGCGGAATTCTGGATACGTTGTAGTTTTTTCATAACAGATAGAGATGATCCATGGTAGAGGCTATTGGCATAATCCAGTTTGGATAATACAAGTGAGATAGTAGCTTGCACCTTGTGTGGAAATCCGAGGTGGGGGAAGATGCGTCGTAAAGTCTTTAAGGTGATGAAGCTTGTGCGTGCTAATTTGTCTACTTGGGTATTCATAGTTAGCTTGGAATCCATGGTGATTCCTAGGTTTTTCACTTCCTTGGATAATTGAGGAGGTGGTCCGAGATCTTCAGGCCAGACGCACAGAGGGTCATAATTTTTCCAGTCACCACATATGAGTATTTCTGTTTTGGAGGTATTTAGTTTGAGATGGCTCCAGGTCATCCACTGATCAACGGCTCTGAGGCAACTGAAGATTTGTGACTTTTCAATGTTTTGGGGGTCTTCTAATTGAAGTAGTATTTGTGTGTCATCTGCATAGTTGTAGCATGTGAGATGGAACTCATTGATCAGTTCTGGTAAAGATATCATGTAGATGTTAAAAAGCAAAGGTGAGATGATTGACCCTTGGGGGACCCCTGTTTTTGTGAGGTAGGGTTCGGACGAGAAGGGGGGCGAGTGGATGATATTCGCTCTTTTTTGGAGATAAGAAGTAATCCAGTTGAGAGCAATCCCTTGTGTGCCGGCTTTGTGGAGTCTTTGAGTTAGGGTGTCATGGTCAACCGTATCAAAGGCAGCTGAGAGGTCCAAGAGAAGTAGTGCAGCAACTCCATTTCGGTCGACTGTGTTTTTAAGATCGTCCCAGATTGCCATGAGTGCCGATTCAGTGCTTCTTCCTGGGCGGAATCCAGTTTGGAAGTCTGAAAGTATAGAATTGTCTTCAATGAATTGTGACATCTGGGCGAATGCTGCTCTCTCTATCAATTTGCCCAGGAAAGGTCCATTTGTGATAGGTCTGTAGATGTTGGGGTCTTGCGGGTCTAGGTTTGTTTTCTTTAATAATGGTCGTATGTATGCCTTTTTCAGGTCTGTAGGAAAAGTTCCTGAAGTTAAAGAGTTGTTGATGATTCTTCTTACAGGTGTGGCAGCAGAAGTAGATAGCAGGATGTTCTTGAAGATTTGTGGTGGGCAAGGGTCAGAAGGGCAACCAGAAGGTCTGCTTGCTTTGACCAAATCCATAAATTCGTCCTGGGATATTTGTTTGAAAGACTGTAGAGGTTGGGATGGTTTATTCTTAAAGGGTATTTTAGTAAAGGGGTTGGTGCTGATGGTTTTCTTCTGTTTTAAATAGGAGTCCAATGTGTCTGCCTTGGTTGTGTAGTGAGTTGCCAATTTGTTTGTGAAATCTTGAGTGGTGGGATGACTTCCTTCCATGCATGTGGGTTTTCGAAATTCATTGAGAATTTTATAAAATTCCTTGGTTGTAGATTGAGCATTTAGAATTCGGTCTGAGTAGTATCTTTTTTTAGCTTTTTTGATTGATGATTTGTATATCCTGTTAAGTTTGTGTAGCTGCAGTTTGTCTTGACTGTTGTTTGTTTTGAGCCAGGTCCGCTGCAACTTTCTGATTTGTTGCTTTATCTTTTTAAGTTCTGTGTTTCTCCAAGGTGTTGGTTTTCTTTTGTCATGTTTAGTTTTTCTGAGTGGTATTAGGACATCAAAAGCTTCCTGTAGCCACTCATAAAGTTTTGGTACAGAATTGATTGTATCTAGATCTGTGTTTGCTGTTAGTTGTGTTTCTAAGTGATCCAAATTGAGTTTGCTCCATGTTCGGTAGGTGTATGTATGTAAGTGGTTGTGGGGTGTGTTGATTTGTGGAGTTGTATGTCGGAAAGTTATCAGGTGGTGGTCTGACCAGGTGGTTGGTGTGATGCTATGAATAGTAACGAGTTGAGGCTTAGCAAAAATGACATCTAGGATGTGACCAGCGATGTGTGTGGGATTGTGTACAATCTGATGTAGGTTCAATGCGAGTAGGCCAGTGGTGATAGCTTTTGGATGGGGCATATTGGGTTTGTCAAACCAAGTGTTTAGATCCCCAAGAATGCATAGGTTGGAGTATAGTGTAATAAGGTTTGAGACTGTGTCAAGAAAAGCATCAGGGAAAGTGGAGTTGTTAGGTGGAGGTCTGTAAAGGAGGAGAAAGTTACAGGATGAAGTTGGAGTAGGGTGGCATCTGGTAAGGAGGGCTTCACAACCTTGTATGGAGATGTTGTCTGTTTTACTGAGGTTTATTGCCTGTTTGAATATAATAGCTAGTCCACCTCCTCTCTTGCCTATACGATTTTGTGTGATGGTTTGATAGCCCGGAGGAAGGGCTTCGTGCAACACTGGTGCCATGTCATCTCCCAACCAGGATTCCGTAATGAATAGTAAGTCAGGTTGTGTGTCTGTGAGCAGGTCGTAGATGTGGTGCTTGTTTTTTGAGAGTGATCGAGCATTTATGAGTTGGCAGTTTAGAGAGGGTGTGTTAGTGGTAGTGTTGTTTTGTTTAGAAGAAGGGTAAGTAGTATAATGTGAGTTTGAAGCAGGAGTGTTGCTAGTTGTGATAACTGTTTGAGGCTCACAATAGTCTTGCTTTTCAAGATAGTGTTCCTCTTCCAGCAGGTTAAGGAGGCATTTTGTTGGATCTGTGTGTGTGGGTGGTGAACTTGGTGGCTGAGAGAGCCATGAGGAGTGTAGTGTTTTTTGTAGGGTAGTTTTATTATGTAACAAACAAGGGGATGCGAGGTTGCTATGAGTGGTATGTTTTTTATTTTGTTTGCGTTTGTTTAGTGTGGATGGAGTATGGGTTAGGGGTGGTGGAGGAGCATGTGGATCATGATGTAAGGCCCTAAATTGTGCAATGGAGGAGAGGCGAGTGAATGAAGGTTGCTGGGATGGGGTGCTTGTAGTAGGTGTTTGTGAAGAGTGGGGGGGTAGGGGTGGAGATAGGATGGAATTTGTATCCTTTGTGCAGTCCTGGGGGTGGGAGTGGGTATGATGATGAGTGTAATGTAAGTTTGTGTTGCTTTGATGTGCTGATGTTTGTGGTTGGTATTGTTTTTGTGGAAGAATGAGAGGGGCTATTGGTGTAGTTGTTTTTGGTGAGGGATTTGTATGTGAGTTAGTGCTGCTAAGTGGAATTTGAGTGTTTGTTGGGGTGTTGATGTGTTTTGGAGATGAATGTATGAGGTGTGTAAGAGGTGATGGGTGTGTGTCAGGGAAAGAAGTATTAGTTGAGATGACTGGAAGGGGTAATATGTGTGGTGGAGTGAAATGTGGGGATTGTATAGTTGTGTGTAATTGGTGAGGAAAGGGGAGGAGTGTTTGTAGATGATGTGTTTGAAGGCAGGGTTTGGGCATTGTTATGAAGACAGGCGGTCTGTGTGGAGCGAACAGTGGATTGTGTTTTTGGTTAGTATGAGCAGAGAGTGTGTATCTGGGAGACTGAAACTGAGAGAATTGTATGTTGTAGTTTTGTATTGTGTGGGTGGTGGCAGGTAGTGTTAGTGGGAGGGGACAGAGTAGTGTTTGCTGTGAGTATGAAGGTGTTTGACTGTAGTAGTTATGGGGGGTATGTGTATATGTGTTGTATGTAGGGTATTGTGTTGGGTGGTGTGGCAATGCAATCTGTCTGTGGTCAGTTTGTGATGCGTGATTTGGATATCTTTGCAGATAATGTGTTTGCATGTTGAGGGATGTTTTGGGGTGGACACCATTTCTGGGGAAATATGAATTGGGCAGCATTTCTGGCCCTAGTCCCTAGTCCCTACCTGTCCCAAACAGGCCCAAACAGGCAGCTGCCCTTGTCCTCTCCGCCCTTTGCCTCGACGCCCGGGCTGAGACGCCCTGAATTCTGGCCTTTTATAGCCCTACCGGCCTATAGGAAGCTCGTCCTAACCCTAGCCAATCCTGTTTTAAACCCTGATTTAGCCAACTAATGAAAGACCCAGCCCTATTCACCAGTCACAGCCGTATTTCGTGACCCCCAATCACAGCCCCAGCCCTAAAACCTACAGCCAATCAGAATCCTAGCCCTATCCACCAATCACAGCCCTAAAACCAACAGCCAATCAGAATCCTAGCCCTAGTAACCAATCACAGCCCTAGAACCAACAGCCAATCAGAATCCCAGCCTTATCCACCAATCACAGCCCTAGAACCAACAGCCAATCAGAATCCCAGCCCTATCCACCAATCACAGCCCTAGAACCAACAGCCAATCAGAATCCCAGCCCTATCCACCAATCACAGCCCTAGAACCAACAGCCAATCAGAATCCCAGCCCTATCCACCAATCACAGCCCTAGAACCATCAGCCAATCAGAATCCCAGCCTTATCCACCAATCACAGCCCTAGAACCAACAGCCAATCAGAATCCCAGCCTTATCCACCAATCATAACTGCATCCCTGGAGCTAGCAACCAATGAAACACCATCTCCCAAAAACCAATCACAACAGCATATGCAACAACCATGAGGAACCTATATAAGGAGCAAGTTAACTAAACTCCAGTCCCTGTGGCCTGGGGTGAGGCTACTGCTGCTCTATTCAGTATCTCCTTGGATACAGACAGGCTGAATCCACACTTCCAAGCTAGCAGAGTCTACTTTCCAGGTAAGGGGGAGATTGTTTAAGAGACAAACACTGCAATAGTTCTGGGCGCACACTCTAAAATCGGGCTTTTTTAAGGCAAAAATACAGGGGGGCAGACAGCTTTTTAGCACAATTTAAATCACACAAACAGATTAAAAACAGTCTTCTAAAACCACACTCTGAAAGATGTATGTAGTCTTTTTACTAAGAATAGGGGTGAAAAAAAAGGGGGGCAGGGGGGGGGGAAAAGGGGGGGGCGCCACAAACTAGCAAGGGAATTCACACAGTCACGGCAAAAACGATTTTTAAACAAACACCACTTTAAAAGAGGCCAGGCTGCCTGAAAAACACAGAGAGTCCACAGTGAAACAAACACTTTTTGAACAATTAATACTATTTAACTAGAAAATATCTTTGGCCTCCTTACCTAGGTCTTTTTGCAATCCTTGAACACTGGGCTGTATCAGGACACAGGGGAGATGCACACAGGAACACAAAATGGAGGTGCCTGTCTTTGGCCTTCCCTCCACAAACTTAAGGCACCAGAGCAGGTGGGGGGGGGGGGGCGGGTTTCAGGTGCAGCAGAGACTCAGGGAGCCAATCAGCTAAGTCCAGTCCCTGTGGCCTGGGGGGAGGCTACTGCTGCTCTATTCAGTATCTCCTTGGATACAGACAGGCTGAATCCACACTTCCAAGCTAGCAGAGTCTACTTTCCAGGTAAGGGGGAGATTGTTTAAGAGACAAACACTGCAATAGTTCTGGGCGCACACTCTAAAATCGGGCTTTTTTAAGGCAAAAATACAGGGGGGCAGACAGCTTTTTAGCACAATTTAAATCACACAAACAGATTAAAAAAGTCTTCTAAAACCACACTCTGAAAGATGTATGTAGTCTTTTTACTAAGAATAGGGCTGAAAAAAAAGGGGGGCAGGGGGGGGGGGGGGGGGAAAAAGGGGGGGGGAGCCACAAACTAGCAAGGGAATTCACACAGTCACGGCAAAAACAATTTTTAAACAAACACCACTTTAAAAGAGGCCAGGCTGCCTGAAAAACACAGAGAGTCCACAGTGAAACAAACACTTTTTGAACAATTAATACTATTTAACTAGAAAATATCTTTGGCCTCCTTACCTAGGTCTTTTTGCAATCCTTGAACACTGGGCTGTATCAGGACACAGGGGAGATGCACACAGGAACACAAAATGGAGGTGCCTGTATTTAGCCTTCCCTCCACAAACTTAAGGAGCCAGAGCAGGTGGGGGGGGGGGGCGGGTCATGCGGTTATGACATTAAGCCTTCCACAAATGTCCATAGCTAACTTCTGCCATGGTTGTTCTGGCAGCTTGGTGGACATGATAGGGGACTCCTCTGACCTGTGTGACTTGTCGCTGCACATACATGCTACACAATTCCGAACACACCTTTCTATCTCCTTGTCCATACATGGTGACCAAAAGTCAATGTGGGCTCTTCTTTTCATGCCTGACATGCTGCTATGTCCTTCGTGCAGTAACTCTAACAATCTGGTTCTCAATCCCAAAGGTACCACCAAACTTCCATTTCTTCTCAAAATCCCATCTACCACAAACAACTCTGACCACACCATTTTGTACTCACTATATTCTTTTCTTACACACCTGGCCTGGCGTGGTATTGGACAAACATGTCACAAGTTGTTTCCTCAGCTCATACTCCAAAATTGCTTACTTCCATTCCTCCTCATTTATGGTTCCTCTACATGAGTCATCAATACTGGCCACCAACCACTCTTCACCACCCTCATCTTCTCCATCCTCATCTTGCTTTTGCAGTGATAACTGGGACAAACAGTCTGCATTTATGTTCCTTCTCTCTGGATCATACTTTAGTGCAAGATCATACTCTTGCAAACAGTATAACCACTTCCCAATTCTCTGCATTGGTCTACCTGCTCCTTTGGTTGTGAATATGTCAATTAACAGCCGATGATCAGTTCTCAAAGCAAAATTGGTCCCCCACACATATGTTTTAAACTAAGTGACACCCCATCAGCATGCTAGAGCTTCTCTCTCAATTCCTGAGTATGTAGCTTCCGCCCTCTTGTGTGTTCATGAAGCAAATGCCACAACATGCTCTTGTCCACTTTTCTTCTGCATTAATACCTCACCCAAACCATATGCACTTGCATCAACTATCACAATGATTTGATTATAAGGATCAAATGGCTTAAGGGCTACTGCTTTCACATTCTTCAATTTTATTCTTTCAAATGCTTGCTGACATTCACATGTCCATTCAAATTCCACTCCCTCATAATTTTTCTCAAAACATGTACCTTATCAGCAAAAGGCTGCACAAACTTCAGATAATACTCAGCAAGACCAAGGAAGGAATGCAATCGCTCCTTGTCATTTGGTGACGGTGCACATTCTATAGGTCAGAGCAATTTCTTTTTAGGTTTCACTCCTTCCCCAGACAATGTGTGTCTCAGGTAATCTACATGCGTCACCGAAAATTTGCATTTCTCCTCACTCATAGTCAATCCTTGTTCTTGATATTTCTCTAGTACTTCATTTAAGAAGCAATCATGACTTTCCATATCTGCACCCCAACTTAAAACATCATCCTGGAAAACTACTATATTTGATTTTTTTTTTTTTAAATGCTACTCACGAGCCTTTGGAAAAATGCAGATGATAAGCCAACTGGCATACTTACAAATTGAAATGTGCCCTCAAGTGTAATGATTGATGTAAGGTGTTTAGAATTTGTTGGTATGCAATGGGTAACTCTATTGAAGAAAAATACTTGGCATTCTTGCTACTGGAGATCATTTAATTTATGTGTGGCAATGGATGTCGGTCAACCCAAATGTTGCAGTTGAGGTCTCTCAAATTAACACACATGCGCAATTTACCATTAGGTTTGCGTGTTAACATGATCAGACTGAGCCATTCAGATTACTCCATTTGTTCTATGACCTTTGCCTCACATAAACAATCTAATTCCTCCTTAAGTTGCGCTCCCAGGGCAAATGATACATTTCTCAGATTATGCACTTCCGGTACGCTTTCTGCCTTCAAAACTATGAGGCATTCAAACTTTTTTAAGCACCCAAGTTTGTAATACCTTGGGATATTTCCTGCTTCCTCTGTTAATAATACCTGTTCAGGTTCTTTGGGATCCAAGATAATGCCTAACGCTTTCTGCTCTTTCCATCTCAAAAGGGCTCTCCCCTTTCCCACCACATGCACCCTTCCACTCACATTTCTGTTTTTGTAAGATAATTTACAGTTGAAATAACCTAACAATGGAAGGTTTACCTCACAGTACCCTTCTGGTTAAATGTCAGGTGGAAACAATTTCCCAACATCTTCCCACACTTGCTTATCAGTTATTGTGTAAGGTGAAAATGAGTCTGCCCAAACTGATGCATTAGTTTGATTGATCTTTATGGTATATACAGTTGGGTGGCAATACCCTTCCTTTATTTCTCCCATCCCATTTTCGTATTTTACCAATACTTCGACTCTGTCTTCTTCCTCCTCAGAATATTCTTCACTGTTGTCATTGACAATATTGACTGATCGTTTCCACCCTTCACGACCTTCTGAATTACACATTTGTGAGAAATGTCCTCATTTTTATTATTTAAAAGATTTTGCCATCGTAGCTGAACATCTTTCTGCTGTATGTTTAATACTCCGACACCTATAACATACATGTTGTCCTTGGTTGCCGGTATATTAATTGAAGTCTGTGAACCTCTGTTTTTCTTTACTACATTCACTTTGTTTAGATCACTTTTGCATTTAATTTGATCTTCATTCAATTCTTTCACATATCTAGGTGTGTTTTCTAAGTGGCTCGCTATGTTTATGGTCTTTTGCAAGGAAGGATCCTTCTATTCTAACAACCTCTCTTCAATTTTGACATTATTGGGTCTGTTTATATATTTATCTCTTATTATTTCTTCGTGTAAATCTCTAAACTTACATGTTGCATTTAATATTCTTAGCACAGACACATACTGCTACACAGTCTCCCCCAACAATTGAGCTCCAGAAAATGATTTGTGTCTTTCTACCACTCTGCTAGTTTTCTTCCCATAATTGTCCTTTGGGGCTTTCATGGCATCAGCATAAAGCCCAGGGGCCGTTTCCTTTGATTCTGACCCTTCTTGGCCTTCACCCTCCTGATTAGATGAAGTAGCATCTGTAGGTTTAGGTAATGTTTTTTAAGCCTTCTTGCCTTCAACACCCAAGTTATGTTTTAATGATGCTAATTTGCGTGCTCCCTCAAAAGTTAACCCCCAATATCTTCTAAATCCGTTTCAAAAGACTCATGTGTGTCCTCTCACACCATAATTGGGGCCCCAGGATTTTGTAAACATTTGGGGGGAGCAGTTATCAATGAGGAATCCATACTAGTATTAAATTACAATAGTTAAAAAAACGCCCAACCAATTCCACAGTTATACAAATTATCAGCAGTCACAGAGGTTTAACACCTTCAGCTATGCCTATAACTTTTTTCACACCAATATAAAATTTGGCCAACTTGTATGGAATATCGCTTAATAATACTTCCTAATGAAACTATCTGCCTAATGTATAAATAGGTATGTGCTACTCAGTGCTTGAAACTGCCACCTAGCCCAGCTTATTTACAATATTGTTTGCACTAAAGTCAATTAGTATCATCACTACCTGTATTTCAAGCATGCCAAGCATCAAATTAAAATAAACAACATCGTCACTTGTTCTTCATGCAAAACTCCCATGAGCCATCCTGCAGTTCCGTTAAGAAAATGTGTTTTTCACAAATTAAAAACTGTGTTTAGCAGAAATAATGCCTTCCTGATTTCTGTGGCACTCAATAAATGATCTGCTGTGTTCTGAACGGACAGAAACAGCTGTTAGGAGATGCCCATGAAAGACTACACCGTGGTTGCTTGGAAATGCCACAATGCGCAATATGATGATGCACAACGTCGTGCTCCATGTCAACTTCACGCACCAACTGTATTGGTAATCTGCCTCGATGCCACGTTTCTCCGGATCCATCTCAGGTCAGTCTCCAGATGCGCACATTCGTGACGCACAGTTCAATCCCCCGCCACCGAGACTCAGTGCCTGCCTCCGGTAAGTGGCACACGTAGACAGAGTTGAACGTAAACAAAAGCCAACAACAAAGCTCAGGCTCAATGCTCCGTCTTGCTTGCACCTGATGCTCCTGCCGATACACTCTATTACAGTGACTTCCACACCTTGGCAGAATACTCCAAAACACTATGAACTCACCACCTTTATGTCCATGACCCTTCCTCAAACTTCCATAGGCAGTAAGTCTCGTTTAGTTCCTTTGCTCTTTCCTGTACTGAGCAGAGAACCAGGGGCTGTTCCATTTTGTTATTCTTCTTCATTAAGCACACACCAGGTATACCTTTTACATACAGTGTCCTGAAATGAAGGATCCCATCCTCGTTGCCACTTTTAAGGCGCCAGGACACTAGTAAAGATGGTGACTGGTTTAAGTCCAATACAACAAGTCCTGACACATCCACTCTCTTCAGCAACTGCCTGTTCTCTGTCTCTGGATGCCACAATCTAAAATCCAGCGGAGAGGGCACCTAGTTGCCAAGATACAACACGTGTCTTTGAAGATACAAGTGGCTCAGCTTTGGAGTCTCATTGGTATAGAAGTGTTAAAGAAGTCCATCCTCCAGATCTTTCTTTAGTCCTTAATTCCACTGATGATGTAATGCGGTATGAATGCACAGAAGGAGATCACATGCCTGACTCTGCTCGACTCTCTGTCGACTGTGAATTTAGACAAGGGAATTTAGACAAGGGAATTTACTTTGCATTGGTACAAGAGTGAATTTCTAAAACCAAGCCTTCAATTATTTCACTGTGTCCACAACTGGAGTGATGAGCAATCCCAGAAAGATGCAAGACTTCAGCACAGCCCAGGTATACGAGCATGGGTGAAAACTCCAGAGATTGTTTTGTGATAGCCACATATTTTGGGAACTTCATGCCAAAGCTGGCTATTCAAACAGAGCCCTGTGTGACCTCCTAAGCAGTGCAGTAAATGGCTTTGGGATGTCTGTCCAGAGCAGGCCCGACTGACTGAAACTACTTTGGCAACTTCGACCTCTTCAAATAGTCTTCAAATAGACTGAACTAACAGAATAACAGTAGGTACTGGACCTGCTGGCCTGGGCACCATTCTGCTCCTGGCAGGCAGAGAGGAATGCCTGCCTCCTATGGCCTATGCCAGCTAGGCTTTGATTTGCACCAAACTGCTCTACTCCAGGAAAGTGAGGAAACTGTTCACCATCCTTGAGGGCTGACACTAGTTTTTTACTTTCTTAATGAGCACTCTTTGATGATGATGATGGTCCAATAAAGCACGGGTCTCAGAGTTTGAAGGATCAGCTCCACACGTCTGTTCGTATACCTAGTAATGTATTCTGCAGCATAAAGGATTCTTATTGCTAGTGCTGTACCGGCCT
The DNA here is from genome assembly GCF_031143425.1 of Pleurodeles waltl. Lineage (NCBI taxonomy): Eukaryota > Metazoa > Chordata > Amphibia > Caudata > Salamandridae > Pleurodeles > Pleurodeles waltl. The sequence continues at coordinate 700,886,006 of NC_090440.1, forward strand.
GGGATGACAACCCTGCATGCTACTTGTCCTGGCCCTGCCATCCCTCCACCCTCAAGAAGCAGGAGACAGCGGATTCCGTGAAGGAGTGTTTGCGGATCTGGCAGAAGCACCATTTCACAGGTCATCACCCTGGAAGGTGCCGTGCCTGTGAAGGAGTAAGGTGAGTGCCTACCAGCCATAATTCAGACCCACACTCAAAGAATATGAATGGACATCTCTGAAGAACAAGGTTTTAGCAGTCCTCAGACCAAGCAGGCCCTGGATGCATCATGAGTGTCCTCAACGAGCTGTGTCTGTAAAATGCCTTGGTCTGTGAGTACCACACACTAACATACCCTCTGTCCGAGTGCCCCGGATAATCAAACTAGTACACGTGGTCATCTGGGAGTGATGTTAATGAAATGCCGGCATAGAGGAACAAACCTATTTTGTCAGCATGGATGATCTGGTGGAGCATGGTATTCATGCAGTGGCCATGCTGTTGGCGAACTTACTGCCACATGGGAAAAAGCAAGTTCTAATTTCTGCAGCACCCTTGATAGCCTCCAAGGCCCTGTTAGCGTGGATGAGTGCACATGGTATCCGGAAGCTGAACTGTTGCCACCCCCCTGAAGAAGTGGTACTACTAATATAGAAAAAATGTAGGCAACCCTCAGACTTCCCAAGGAGATCAAGACAAAGGGTGTCAAAGAGTGTGTGTGCCTGTGGTTAAAGTTTCAAACGTATCTTGTGTCTCTTGGCATGCAGTGCTACAGAACACAATGGCCACTGACTAAGGGTAAAATAGATTCTCGTCTAATCGCAAAGCAAATGAGAATTGCGAAAGAGCAGCAGAAGCATTTTACCAATTACTGGGAAGGAACTGCTGCACTTCTCACTCTTCTGCCAAGGGTGGTTCTTATGATGCACCTGGTACAGCAGCCGGCACACTCCAAAATCGTGCCTCATAGGCCTGCATCCCCTGAGTCTAAACAGAGTAAGAAACTCAAGAGAAGAGCAGCGAGTGCATGAGTCTTCAAACGTGTGCCAGGAGTCTCGTGAATCGAAAAAGAGCCAGTCTGCTGGTCAGGGACCGCCACCTGAAAGTTACATTCACAATACCTTGGAACCTCACCCACTGGTGGTCACAGAGGTGAGGGGGCAATGATAGCTGCCAATCAATGGGACTCCAGCTTCACCTGCAACGTGCCAGCCATCAATGTCTTTGTGAGATACCCAACACTAGTCTGGGCCTTCTCAGGACCTGTTTGTCATCAATGGTGGGGGCATGAGTGGAGAAGAGGACATCAGCATGGAAGTGCAAGCAAAATAAGTAGGCTTCTTCTCACATGGACCGTGTCCCACGGCCCCAAGCCACGACCTGGACTCGCAAAACATCTTTAGCGACTTGTTGAGGCCCCTCTTAGCCTGAGAGGTTATGGAGAGTGAAGCGCTCCAGGCAAACACTCCTGTGCCTTCAAAATTCCTGTTTCTGCTTGGTTGGTTTGCTCAATTACATGGGGAATGTTATGTTCGAGGTTAGGGCAGCATACTTTAACCATTATTAACAAGGATATCACACCGAAGAACCTTCTGGTCATGGCAAAGGATAATCTGATTTAATCCATTTATTATAAAGACTGTCATGCTAATAACCGATCTGTCCGAGAGATAACACAAAACGTGTTCTTACCCCTCTGTGAAGTCAGCACACACTTATTTACCAAATCAAGCAAAATGCAACATTGCTGTGCAAAGCGGCTGCGTTCCCGCTAAAGCGGAGAGCATCAGATACTGACCCGCACCCACAATTGCCTGACTTTGTTGGATGTTCTACATACATTGCCTCCAATGAGTGTACACTTGACCGGATCTCGGATTTCAACTGAGAAGAAAAAAAGAGGACCTGTATAAAGATACAACAAATGTAAACTACTGGACGATGAGCTAATCCTTTATGAATCCTCGCTGAGAGATGCCAGCGCTGAGAATGAGGCCTATTACATCAGAAGCCAAAAGATAGAGCAGGGCTGTGTGTAGCCTGAGCACAATACGAAAACGAGAGGCCAGGGAATTATTCAATGTGGCCTATTAGCAAATTCACACTCAGTTTCCCAATAGGCTTATTGTTTTTTTTTGGAATCTGTGCGTGGACTGAATCTTCTTTAACATAATGGGTTGAGGAAAATGACCTATTCCCTCCAACTCAAACAAGATTTAGAGCAAGTGCTTCCAGGACGGAGAACATCACTGCTTTGCTCGTAATGCCTGAAGGTTCACTGACCAGGGATGAGCCGAAACCGCAGATATGTGAAATTCACATGAGTGCAGAGTTTGATAACACTGATCACGGCTGCCAATGGTTCAAACATTTCATTAAAAAAAAAAAATTCCTTCGTAACAAAGGAGCTACAAAATGATAGATGGGTCTGACAGTGAAACACCGTTTTTAGCATTTTATGAGGGTAGGTTATATTATAAAAAATGCATAGAGCACAATGCCAGCAATAGGGTCTCTTCGCCCTAAGAATGGTAGCACATTGTTAAGGTTATTAAGGAAAGGAATTGACAGCTAAAATAAACTATTTTTTAGCTCTTTCCTGAACGCTACTCCGAAACCCAAGGTTAGTGGTTAATCCAGTGGTTATTGGTTGTTGTCGGTTAGTGGGATTACTCTTGTGCTCTACATGGAACCATTGCAGGACATCTATTTCACTTGCTGTGTGGTTGATTGAATTAATAGGAGTTAGGCGTGATCAATAGTGCAGGTCTATGTGACGTCATGCAGATGGTTGCTGGGTTTGATAGATGACCTAGCGGGACTTGGTATTGTTAGTTTGCAGGGGTATGATTTCAAAGGAGAGGTTGAGAACTTTGAAGTGAGGTGGACATTTTGCATAAAAACAATGAAAGAGATTGTATTTAATCATAATAAAGAGATTACAACAAACATGCATGTGATTTAGAGTAGACTGTGGTCAAAGAGAGGAGGCATGCGGAGCAGTGGCGTAACAAACTTGAGAGGGGTCCCCTGCAAAATACATGGAGGTGGCTCCCCACACTTCATGCCTAGTCAGGATTTCTCATCCCAGTGCCCGCGGCCCGTGCACAGTGCGGGTGGGGGCCCTGGGGGTCGGAGTCTCCCCCCCACAGTGAAGGCTTTGGGGGCTATTGTTATGCCACTGATGCGGAGGATGAAAGTTAAGGAGAGGATCATACGAAAGAACAAAGGAGGGGCAACAATCAGAATTTTTAAGTGGGTTTATAGGATCGTTGGAGACTTTTCTGAGACAGCATGCAACCTGAGGAAGCAATCCTGTAGAAAGTGTTTTAGTGCTTCATACAACCACACACTGCATTCTAGGACTTGTAGTTTGTAGTAAGGCAGATATGCAACAACATTGTTTAATGTGGGTACTTCAATTGTTAATTCAATTTTTAGATGCCATAAAGATACTACTGGAGCGCCGAGGTGTCTGGTCCATCTAGTAGTTTTATCTGTTATGTTGATGTGTGCCACTGGTATACATGGCGTTGTAAGACGAACAATACCTATTTAATACTACTGCTATTGGTTACTCGAGGCCACAAATTCAGATCCTAGTAAGATATCTGTGCGAATTAACTTGCCACATAAACCTTGCAGTCCTTGCAGTCTCTCCCTTGCAGATCACAGGTTTAAATCCCTACAGGGATAATTTAACCTTTCATCCTTCTTTGATCGTACAAAGGAGCACATTTTTCTATAATCAAGGCCACTGGAATCATGCGATTGTGCGGCCGCAGCGATTTTTTGCATAATTGTAGATTTGACACATTTGTCATTTAATCCATCGTCTGCCGCATAATCTGCAGATTTTAACAAAAAAATGGTCTCTAGCCCCGGGGGCAGAGGTAGTGCTGCCGAGGCTGTAGTGTCAGGTGGAGCAGCGCCGGATGCTGGCAGAGGTTGTTGGGTTCCTGCGAGGTGGTTGGGCGGGGCGCAATGACCCATTTCTGAGCAGCAAACATCATGGCATCATACACTTTCTGTGGTAAAGGCAGCTCTTAACGCAGAGGCGTTAGACTCCAGAAGTCAGAAAACCAACCAGCTGCTGGTTTTCTACTGCTTCTACATGTAAAACTGTGTATTTTACACACAACATACTTGTAAGAGTCTGACAGTCTCAGACAACGTGCTTACAACGGAAAATTGTATGGAACTATCTCTCTGCGTAAAATGTTATCTCACAGACCACCGCCAATAACTGCCTTTATGTTTTATACCTTAAAGATGGCATGCCTGGAACTATGTATGTTCATGCAAGATCTCACACGCAGTGTACTCGGAGTTATATCTGAATGCACTGACTCACAGATCACATTCCTCGAACTGTCTCGGTGCATACAATAACTCACAGACCACATGGATCCAGCTGTCTCTGTCCATGTACACTATCTCTGTGCATGCAATGTTTCACAGATATGAGACCTAAAACTATCTCTGTGCATGCACTGTCTCACACACTACATGCCTGGAACCATCTCTGTCCACGCAGTGACTGTCCAGACAGCATGTCTGGAACTGTCTCTAAGCGCAGAGGTACTCACAGACAACATGCCTGGAACTGGTTCTGACCGTAGAGGTCGTCACAGACAACATGCCTGGAACTGTCTCTGGGCATAGAGGTACTCACTGATAACATGCCTGGAACTGTCTCTGGGCATAGAGGTACTCACTGATAACATGCCTGGAACGGTCTCTCTGCATGCAGTGCCTTGCAGACGACATGCCTAGAGCTATGTCTGTGAATACAAGATCTCATAGACAACATGACATTAGCTGTTTTATGTTCCATATCTCACAGGTAACATGCATGGAACCATCATGAGTACATGCAATTTATTACAGACAACGCACCTGGAACGGTTTCTGTGCATGCAATCACTCGCAGACAATAAGCTTGGAATTATCTCTGTGAATGAAATCTCTCACAGACAACAGGCCTATTACGATCGCTGTGCATGCAAAGCTCACCTGCAACATACCTGAAACTATCTCTATGCATACAGTGCTTCACAGAAAGCCTAACTGGATCTTTCTCTGTGCCTATGGTAAGTCACAGACATCATCACTGGAACAATTTCTGGGCTAATAGTGTCTCACAGTCAACGCTCCTCGAGCCACCTCTATGCTGGACAATATGCCCAGAATTATATCTCTGCATGAAATCTCTCAAAGACATTACATTACACCTAGAACGGTATTTGGGCATGCAATGTCTCATATAAAACTACCTCTGGGCACACAGTATCTCAAAAACATGCCTGCAAATATCCTGGTCAATATAAAACAAATGCCACGTGGGACTTATTTGGGCAAGGCTATTAACCAATCGGTTTATAAACCCTGCAGTATTATTCAGTCAATTACTTCTAATTATTGGGTGCTCCTTGTTATTATTATATATATATATATATATATATATATATATATATATATATATATATATATATATATATATATAAATCTTCATGCATACAATTGCCTAGAAACAACATGCCTGTAGCTATATTAGTGCTTGTAATATCTCACATACAACATGGCAATAACGATCGTTATATTTCAGGTCTCCCACAAAGCATACAGTATCTCACAGACAACCGGCTTTGAACCATCTATGTACGTGCAGTATCTCACCGAGAATTTGCCTGTAATTCTCCTTGTGCATGAACCATGACTGGATCTACATCTGTGCATAGATTGGTTCACAGGTAACATGCCTGGACTATCTCTGCCCCTACCCTGTCTCTTGATAATATGCCTCACAGACAACATATCTGGGAACTATCCCTGTGTATGCAGTACCTCAGACATAACATCCCTGCTACTTTCTTGATGCATATAATGTTTCACAGAGAACAAACATGGAACTGTCTCTGTGCATACAGTATCTCATAGAGAACCATCTATGATTACCAAATAGCAATGCAGGGACATTTTAAGGATTAGGGAGGCCCCGGGCCAAACATAACTTGGGCCCCCCGCTCGGAACAACTCTGAATGTATTATCCATTTTCAGTTCATTCACGCCCTCTGCAACTATGGCTGGATCATTGACATCCCTCCTCATTGGTCAGCCCATATCTGGGCCCAAGCTTGGAACTCTCTCTCAGGTTGGTTGACCAGTACCCGAGAAGCAGAAAAACGAGTGGCCCGAACAAGTCTGCTTCATGTGGTGCAGCGGACTCGTGCCTAACCTAGTCTGTGCATTCAGAGGTTTTTTATTGTTTACTGGACTTCCATACCTGCTCTGTGGGAACAGGGATTCTGAGTCAGGTAGCACAAGGCTGTGATCGCACCGGCTCGACATGGAAAGTACAATCTTGTAAGGAGCACATAACGCCACTCTGCACTGCACTTTGACACGTGGCCTATCATTGGGCTCCACCTTGGTGCAAGTGGTCTCCAGATGCACTAGTGGTCTGTCCTGACAAGCCCTCTGTCCACAATGTGTGGTGTAGCTAGTCTGTCGGTACCATTCGTGTTGATGGATGCTTTTGTTTATTGTACGGGATTCGGAGTCCGGTGTCAGCAGGCTATTATGTCCCAGGTCTGGCTGCGGCTCCACAAGGACGACGCAGTCGCAGAGGGAGTATACAATTCTAATGTTTACGGCACAGCAAGTTCTAGAATACCAGTAGCAGAATCTAATGTGCATTGGTCTTTATCCCTCACTGTCTTCCAGGTGGAGTCATTCCTGGGCAGACAGCCTGGTTTGGTTCAAAGAAATTAAGAAAGTAAGCAAACAAGTGGGTTATTTTAAACCTCTTCACAGTCTAGCACTGTCATAAAGATGGGCCCCATGAATGGTGTGGTCCAGGGCCAGAGCCCATTTCGCCCTTGCGTTAAGACGCCTCTGTAGCAATGCCACAACAACGAGACGAAGAAGGAGAAAGAGTGGGCTTTGTGATTGCAGATCCCTAACCCATGCCCATGCAGACAGCCGACCTATCTCTCCCTTGTTAGAGACAGAAGAATCACCCCTTAGGTGGCACAGTCAGCACCACTATATTTCATTTGTCAGCGACAGCAGAGCTGTCCCTCATGCTCCGCAGTTCAAGCCCTATCGCCCTCAATCCGTGTAGCTACTCTGTGTGTGATCCGTCTCAGATAGCATAGCCCCCTCCAGTCTGCTGCAGCAGCAGGGCTTTTCTGCACTGCTTACCGACATCAGAGCTATGCCTTGCCCTGCTGGGCTGTCTCTAGAGACGAGTTCATGTCTCACTATCAGTAGGAATAAATGTATTGTGGAAATTTAAATTCTTTACAATAGGTACAAAGGAATAAACACAGTTACAACACAACACTGCAATTATCTCCTAGCTAACGTCAGCTACATATTTAAGTGTGTGGCGGGCTATGTCTAGAAATGTCATCAATTTTCCAATTGGACCGTAGGATTCTACCCAATCTATCAGTATTTTCTGTGTGTGTCTCTGATCCCATCCGCCCATGTCAAGGGGTAATACACCGAGTATTACAGACCAGGACTCTCAAAGGGCAGCGAACCAGGGGACAGAGGGGCTTTGGACAAGAGTGCCTCAGAGATGACTCTGGTGGGACAGGGAAAACAAGGGCAAAGTAAGACATGGATGGGTGTGGGGGCTCGAGGATAAAATAACTCTCACCACTCCACTGAGTGGCCCGAAAAGCAAGATACAAAACACAGGAATGTTGTGGACAAGTACACAAAAAACAGAGCAAGATAGGAATAGACATGTTCAGTTTAGAGTGAGACAGGAAAGCAAGACGCAAGGGAGTCATGTTTCCACTACAACTTCAATGAGGAACACTATACACCAGATAAGAACCAGACGATCCACAAACATAGGACTAGAAAGATTCAGACACACAACTACATACTTTGTTTGGAAGGCACAAGATCCATTGCTCCTCTACAACAACACTGCCACAGCTGACACAGATTGGGTGAAGGACCTCAAGTCCCACACAACCACTTTGAACCATCATAAATAATCCACCCATTACAAATGAGACACACATACAAGTAAGGTTGGAAAGTCACAAGACCCATCCCGCGTTATGGAATGTTTCCTTTACAGCAGCCCACACACTCCACATCACCCAATGACACTAGCGTGGTTCATGAACAAATTCCACAAATGGAGAAGTTCCACTGTCATGTTACCCTGCTCTGAGTACCCCAACTGTATGTGAAACTTATATCCTGAATTTTTTATTTTGCCCTGGCACCATTGTAACCTAGCATGTGTGCAGAGGCCTAGGACTCTGTCTGGTAATGCGATGTCCAGAACCTGCCCAGGATTCCAGTGGGAACAGGACTACTATCCATGCCCTGGGTGAATCTGTAAAGTAGTGATGTCAGCAAACAAAGTTTTTGTGACTCAGTAGCGGGATCAGACCTTTTTCGGTTTGTCAGGGTGAGGAGTGTCTAGTGGAGAATCTACTGACCCATTTCCTGTTAAGGTTTACTGTTATATGAACCATAGAACCTTGTGCTGACATTTTGGCCCATATTTATACTTTTTTAGCGCTGCATTTGTGCCGCTTTTTGACGCAAAAACGGCGCAAACTTACAAAATACAATTGTATTTTGCAAGTTTGCGCCGCTTTTGCGTCAAAAAATGACGCAAATGCGGCGCTAAAATAGTATAAATATGGGCCTTTGTGTTTATGTTGAGCACATGTTTGGCAGTACAAGTCTGTGTGTGGTATGACTCTGAGTATTGATACCAGTGGGATCCATTTTGGATGGTCCCTAGTTTAACACGGCACGAGATGAGGTGAGGGTTGATACTCCATCTCCAGACAGTGGAAGTGTATTGACTGCATTCCTAGTGCCATAATGCCTCTTTGATGTATGTTTGAGCTTAAAAAGCATTTTATTCATTCATTCATTTATAGCTGAAGAGAAGCGATCTAGACACCGAAGGGAGGGGGGATGGAGGAAGGGCTGACTTTCTAAAAATTCAAAAAGGACTTTGTTAGCAAAAGGCTGCTGATTAGTACTTCCTGAGCACTACCATTTGGTAAACGGTAGGCGTATCGGTGGGACTACAGCGTCTGTTGTTGAAGGTGAGACAGGGCCTGCCTTTTTGTCTGTCCCTTTTTACTGTTTCAGGAAGGCTGATGGCAGCCAGGTGCATAGATCTCACACTTAAGAGTGCTCTTGTTTTGGGTACCACAGCTTGGAACCAGTCCCGCTACTAATCGCGTTGAGAGCCATCACCTTGCATAAATGCTGTGTCTGAGGAACACCCAAAAAACGATACTTGGAAGAGAAACACTTTAAACCAGTTCAGAAACCTGTGATAGTTGATCCACATCACCTCTCTGGAAAATGTGTATAAAGTGGGAACCAAATCACCCCACTTGGTTCCAGTTTCAAGTTGTTTGTGACCAAGGAATTGAATGCTCTGCCGAGTACTCTATGGAGTGTTGTGTGATGAGGGCTGGTGTCTGCATGACAGCCAGTCTCCCAGGGGTAGAGGGCAGTACCTCAGATCTACACAACTTGCTGGAGAATCTGGATGTCTACTCAAAAGCCTGTCTGCTCAGAAAGGGAAGGAAAGTGCCTGACCCTGCTGGAAGAGAGACTGTAAAGGAAGAGAAGCCTGTTGTGTTGCTGGCACGCAGAACATACAGGAGTTGCTGGCTGCCTTTTTGGGGTGGAACAGGAACTGACTAGTGTTGTTGAAGAGTCTTCTGGTCTCCCATTACAGGTCTCACAGTACACCATGTACAGAAATCAAGGGTGAGAAGTAAACAGGTGCTGTCTGGCACTCCTTCAACACCCAAAGGCATGGTGTTGCCTGAATACAAGCAAATTCAGTAAAGGAGCTGCTGTGGCTGCAAAAAGCAGGTGCCTGTGCTAGGCCTGGAGGCCACATTTAAAAAAAAAACATTTTTTATTGTGATTTTCAATCAGTCAATTGGCAGGTAGTTAAAACATCATACAGTATTACATTTAACATCTATTTATCCCCTTATCTCCCCAATATCTCACCTTTAGAGCCCTATTCTAAGGAATCCTGAAATTGCAGCTATTCCCTTAACATCCCTCCCGTTGCCCACCCCTGGCACCCCTCCCCCAGGTGAGCATTATGGTGTACTGTAATTCTCTTAGTGGAGCTGGGTGTGCCATGGTTAGGTGTGGACTTATTCTCAAGACTTAAGGTAAAATGCTACTCCCCTATCTTGCTTGTCTCCCCCAGTGTCCGAGTCCCAGGGGACCCGCCAATAGTCAGAACATGACTATGTCTTTATTGCCTATTGATCAATGAGTCGGTCAGGTGGTCGGTCCATCTTGGGTCTCGGCCCTGAGAGTTTCAAGCACCATCTCCCAGCCCTCAGCCACTTCGGGAGGTCTTATTCCTCTCTTGGCCTCCCGGTAGAGAATGTGTCCCTCGCAGCTAGTCCATTTAATCAGCTCTCTTTTCCATTGGGATATTTTCGGCCCCACCAGGTTCTTCCAGGACATTGCGATTTCTCTTTTTGCCAGAGTAAAGGCCAGGTCCTGAAACTTGCTGGCGACTTTATGTTTGGCTGTATGCGGAAACCAACCCAACAGACAGTGACCCATTGTGCAAGGAACATCCTTTCCTATGGCACGTGCCACGGTCTGGTTCACCTCTGCCCAGTATGCACCCAACCTGGGGCAGTCCCAGAACATATGTTTAAATTCCACCCCTATTAAGCCACATCGTGGGCAACCCTCGCTCTCCTTTCCAAGGTACTTATTAATCCGTCCAGGTGTTAGGTATGCCTGGTGGAGCACATAAAAGTTTATAAGCTTGAATCTGCCGATACGTGTCATTTTAGGGAAACCCCCCAGGATGCGCTCCCATTCTTCCTCAGTAATATGGGTGCCCAGATCTCTCTCCCAGGCTAGTTTAAGAGGGGTCAGAAGAGAGGTCCTGTCAGTTCGAATGCTACTGTAAAGGGTTGAGACTGCTTGATGTTTGCCAGCAGACAACGCCAGATATTAACACGTCGCCTGAGCAGGAGGTTCTCCCACTCCCCCCTGCCAGTGCCTACGGATACTGGCCGCTAGCGAACCATGCAATAAGAAGTGTCCCCTTGGCAGCCCAAATTCTGCTCATAGAGCATCAAAGGGTATCAATGTCCCTTCTTTAAATAATGTTCCCACTGTCAGGATTCCGGCCTCTACCCAAATCTGGAGTCCACTCCAGGCACCTCGATGGGGCAAGGCTCACAGTGACAGCAGAGGGAGTTCTGGTGAGTAAGGGGCCCTTATTTTGAATTTGCGCAAGAAGCCTTTCCAACATTGAGTCAAGAATTTTAGTTCTGGGGAGTCTCGCTTCCCGTCTCCTGCGGTTCTCAGTAATACTTTGAATAACCTAGATCCTGGGGGGGTTAATGCCTTAACTCTCGCCCCTGGCTCTACTCTGCTTGTTATCCATTGTGCCAGCCACTGGAGTTGTGCTGCTAGGTAGTAGGCTTCGAAATCGGGGACCGCTAGTCCTCCATCTGTGGAGTGTCTCTGGAGTTTGGTCAAAGCTACTCTCCTCCGCCCCTCGCCCCATAGGAATGTCACCACCATAGTTTCCAGCTCTTTAAATGTGGCCTTGAGTATCCATATTGGAAGTACTGTAAAGTGGTACAATAGTCATGGAAGCGCGATCATTTTAAGAATCGCTATTGTCCCTGCTACAGATAATGGCAAGGTTTGCCAAAAGGTCATACTGGACCTTAGGGAACATATGGAACTCCCTATATTGCCCTCAAGGGTATCCTGTGGATCGTGATAGATTTTGACTCCCATATATGGGAGACAGCTCGGAACCCATCTAACCAGACCTAGTCCCAGCGGTGGCATCACGGAGGCCCTCAAAGGGAACAATCCGGTTTTATCCCAGTTCACTCTCAGGCCAGAGTGTCCCCCAAACTGAGACAGCATCTGTTGCGCCCGGGGCAAATCTCTGTGGACATCCTCCAAGAATATCAACAGATCATCTGCATAGAGAGCTATCCGATGCCTCTCGCCACCTGCCAATATTCCTGGGCCACTCTCTCCAGCTCTCACCGCTAGTGGTTCCATTGCCAAGGCAAATAGCAAGGGCGACAGCGGGCATCCCTGTCTGGTACCTCGCTCAACCATGTAACTCCCAGATATCGTCCGCCCTGTGCGTACTCTAGCTGTAGGCTTGGTATACAACAGTCTTACCCAGGTGATATATTCGGGCCCTAGTTCGAGCCGGGACATCACAGTGTAAAGGAACTCCCATTCTAGACTGTCAAAGGCTTTTTCTATGTCCACCGCAAGGCCCTCAGGGGTTGTGTCCGCAGGGCTCTGATGTCTCAGGACTGCCAGTAATCTATGAACATTGTCCGCTGTGTTCCGCCCAGGAATAAATCCCGCCTGATCTGGGTGTATTAGTGTTGTCATATATGGAAGGAGCCTAGTAGCCAATATCATACTGAGGATCTTATAGTCAAGGTTCAACATGGATAATGGTTTGTATGCCCCAGTTTCCATTGGGTTTTTACCTGTTTTTAAGAGGGGGTTTATTATCGCTTCTCGCGCTATTGCTGGTATCTCACCCTGCTCTTTAGCAGATTTATATAAATTCTCCAATCTTGGCATGAGTATGTCTTCGTAGGTGGCATAAAATTCAATAGGTAGCCCGTCTGTCCCCGGTGTCTTCCCTCTAGCCAAGTCCCTTATGGCTCCCCTAAGTTCTGGCTGCGTAATGGCCCCTCCTAATAGTTCCTTAAACTCTGGTGGGAGCGATCCGAGGTGTAGTTCGGATAAATAATTCTCAGTAGAGTCCCTGTCATCACTGAGTTTACTTTTATATAGCTGTTCGTAATAAGTCATGAAATGTGAGTTGATTTGCTCCTGCCCATATATATGGTCCCCCTGCTCTGTTACCATGTCCAATATGGCTGAGTTCCTAAAAGATTGTGATACTACCCATGCCAGCATTCGGCCCGCTTTGTCTCTCTCTCCATGCGCTTGTGTAAGGAAATTTCTGTAATCAAAGCACTGGAGACGCTCTATACAGTCTGCTACTGTTGCCCTGAGCTCCAAGATAGTATTTTGTAGGTGCGGGTTTCCGGGTCTATTTTTCCCGGCCTCTCTTAGCTTATCCTCAGCTCACTCAGTATCCCTGAGAAGAGTCCTGCGCACTCCCACCACTCCCGCTATGCACTCCACCCCATCACCACCTTGAAAGCGTCTCATTCAGTCAGGGGGTTATTAGTAGAGGCCTCATTGTCCTCAAAGAACTGAGTGATATGCTGACGCAGTTCTCCTTGGAAGAGTGCATCCTCCAATATTTCTGGGTTCAGTTTCCAAGTGGGGATGCGAGGGGGGGAGAACCCCACTGCAGCGACAACAAGAGGGGGTTATGGCCGGAGAGAGTGCGGGCCAAGTATTCCGCGTTGTAGATATGCAGGTAGACGTCTGGCGTGCAGAAGAATGCATCCAATCTGACATGCAACTCATGCAAGTGGGAAAAAAAGGAGTAGTCCCTATCGTCTGGATGTAGTCTACGCCAGACATCGACCAGCCCCCAGTTCTTTTGCCAGGATGAAAATTGTCGCGCTACCCTCATCAAAGGGGAATCATTTAGTGGCGGGTGTGAACGGTCCATAGTGGGGTCCCCTACACAGTTGAAGTCGCCCCTGAACACCAAGGGGCATTGTAGATATGGGACTATTAGGCCTGATATGCATATACATTTTTTTGCTCTGGTCAGAGTTGGGTGCATAAACATTAACCAACGCAAGCTCTCTCCCCTCTCTGCCCTCGAATCGTCCCCGAATGCCACGAAGCAGCCCTCTGGGTCTATGAGGCTATCCAACATCTGGAATGGGACCCCTGCTCTTATCCATATTAGTGTTCCCCTCGCGTATGCTGAATATGAAGTGTAATATGCTTGGCCTTTCCATCGCTTTTGAAGCGCTTTCCCTTTAGCTTGAGTTAGGTGTGTTTCTTGGAGCATTGCTATCTGAATCCCCCTCCGCTGTAAGTAAGAAAATAACTTATATCTCTTGGCCATTGAGTGCATGCCCCTTATATTCCATGTGAGAAATTTATGTGGATCTAACACTGCCATATCGGAGTTCTTTCCCCCAACTGTTTACGACCCAATCTGTGCCACCACTCATTTCACATGTCTCTACGATCTCGCAGTCCAGCTCCTATTCCCATGTGAATCCCCTTTGAAGCTCACCTATCCCCATAAACTGATCCCAACAAGTAACATCCCAACTCCCCATCCCCAGGACAAAAGTTTGAACATCTCTCATCCAAACTTAAAAAGTAGTTCAACCAGTCTATTGAAATGGGGGGTGCTCCTAGTTCGTGGAAGGAGTGTATCACCACGTCATCCCCGAATCTCGGAATGAAAGATTCACAGGGATTTTGTGGATCCAGTCTTCTTGTAATTGATGCAGCTCTCCGCCGTGGAGCCAGTCAGTGTTTCTGTGTTATCAGTCGCGGTTGTTCCAGTAGCGATGGTTTTCCATATCCAATCTTTTTTTTTTTTTCTCCCCTTTGTGTGAGACCAGCAATGAGTCCCTCAGATGACACAGTCCGAAGTGCCTGGTGTCACGTCTGGGACAGTCTTGTCTGATGTGTGTGATAGTTCCGATTCTTGTTCTGATTCTGATTGTTCCAGTTCTTCCTGTATCCGTACATAGGATCCAAGGTCGGAACCGCTTAATGAAGGAGCCGCTTCCATCGCCTTTTGTCTTTCCTTCTGCATCTCATTGGGGGAGGGGCTACCCACTCTGCGGACCTTACTGTGCCTGCTTTTCCTTTGTCGTTCTGTATGCGGGCTCCCTGTCATACATATACTTTCCACTGGCGTTTGTGTATCGATCCACTGCCAAGCTTCTTCTGCTGTGTTGAAAAACTGTATGCCGTCCTTAGCCACCACTCTCAGTTTTGCTGGGAACATCATGGTATATTGGATCCCCAATTGGCACAGTTTTTGTTTAGCGTCTCTGAAAGAGGCTCTTTGTTTCTGTACCTCTCTGGAGAAATTGGGGAAGATACGAATCACATGATTGTCCAGGGTGCTGTCTCCTTTCTTCCTACTTTGACTGAGCAGGAAGTCTCTGTCCCTGTAGTGGAGTAGTCTAGCTATTATTGGCCTTGGGGGGGCCCCCGGTGGAGGGGGGCGAGCTGGGACCCAATGTGCTCTTTCAATCACAAATGGGGAGTTAATCCGTCTCCAGCTACCTCCTCTTTCAGCCAGCGTTCGAGGAACTCCACCAGGCTGTTTTTTTCCGTGCGTTCGGGCAGGCCAATCATGCGGATATTATTTTGCCGTGATCTGATTTCCACGTCTTCAGCTCGCAGTTCCAAATCTCGAATTCGCTTTTCCATTTGTTGCGCCATCTTAGCTGTGTCTTTAATTTCTGGCCGAAGTTCTTCCATTTGTCTATCCGCAGTGGCTAAGTTTTCAGCCAAGCGGCGGTGGTCGTCTCTGGAACCAGACCATAACGTCTCGGTATATCAAGTTTTTATTCTTCTTTTTGTTATTTACTTTACTGCAAAGCAGGCTTCAGGGTGCACAGGAATGTATTACAGAGGTTCATAGATAACACTGTTAAATACATTGGAGAAGAGGGACACATACATAATTTGTGATATTCACAAAGTACAGGTGGAGGGCACATCTGAAGTTAAGACAGGAAAAATACATACATAGAATTAACATTTAGCAGAAAGTGGGTGCACAGTGTAGAAGCTCCAGTGAGGTGGGTACGCAGTGTAGAAACTCCAGAGGACAGAGATATTTAAGGCATGGGCTAAGTGGGCAATTGCTAAGGGCCCCCACCTTCCAGGAAAGTGAACTTTATATTCGACTTTTGTCTCGCTACCCATTGTCATCTAATGATTTTTGGGGTCCTGGGAAATAACTATTTCAACTGTTTTTTTATGATCCTGGTAAAATATAACATATAAATTAGTATTATTTGGCATCATACAGTCTTGAAATAATAGGAAATTAATTATAAATTATAAATATGTTCTCTACAGCGGCCTCCAAAATAAGTCTTACCCAGGACCCCCAAAATCCTTCAGATGTCACTGAGAGAGGATTGTGAAAGCCCACTAGCATAATGTAAGGGAAACGCTTAGGAGACCCCAGATGAAAGATGACATAAAAAAGATGTTGCACGGAGTGCTGAAATGTTTCGAATACTCACCCTCAGTCACAAATCTGGGTTAAATCTGATGTTCTTTTGCTCACCATGCCTTCCCAGTTTCGACCCAACCATACGCAAATCAGTCCTGACCCTGCTCTCCATGGAAACAGTCCAGCCTGAACTGCCAGGCTGCCCGAACAGATGATGGACAGAATGCAGAACACATCAAACATTCACCCCCAGTCTCAGATCTGGGGAGAATCCAACCAGTCCCAGGACACTTGTCTCTGGACCGAGGTGGGCCTGGCCTGGCAGTTTGGGCTGGACTGTTCCCATGGGGAGCAGGGTCAAGACTGATTTGCATATGGCTGGGTCCAAACTGGGATGGCATGCAGAGCAAAAGAAAGTTGGATTTAACCCAGATCTGTGACTGGGGGTGAGCGTTTCAAAAGTTTCAGCACTCTGTCTGATTCTGGCCTAGCTCCCCTCACAGGGACAAAAAAAATTCTTCTGTGGGTGTTAGCACTATTCGGGTCTCTAATTAGTTTAACTTTATCAATTGCAAAATAGCGAGTCTTGGCACTAAGCTTAGTGATTCAGATTGGGTGGAGTATATGAAACAGTATGGCCCTCATTACGACCCTGGCGGTTGGCGGAGAAGCGGCGGTCTTACCGCCAACAGGCTGGCGGTAAAAAATTTGGAATTATGGCCATGGCGGTTACTGCCATGGTCATCCGCCGCTTCTCCGATCAGACCGCCATGGCGGAGACGACCGCTGGGCTAGAGACTTGGGTCTCCAGCCTGGCGGCCGTCACACTACTGCCCAGGACCCCCAAAATCCTTCAGATGTCACTGAGAGAGGATTGTGAAAGCCCACTAGCATAATGTAAGGGAAACGCTTAGGAGACCCCAGATGAAAGATGACATCAAAAAGATGTTGCACGGAGTGCTGAAATGTTTCGAATACTCACCCTCAGTCACAAATCTGGGTTAAATCTGATGTTCTTTTGCTCACCATGCCTTCCCAGTTTCGACCCAACCATACGCAAATCAGTCCTGACCCTGCTCTCCATGGAAACAGTCCAGCCTGAACTGCCAGGCTGCCCGAACAGATGATGGACAGAATGCAGAACACATCAAACATTCTCCCCCAGTCTCAGATCTGGGGAGAATCCAACCAGTCCCAGGACACTTGTCTCTGGACCGAGGTGGGCCTGGCCTGGCAGTTTGGGCTGGACTGTTCCCATGGGGAGCAGGGTCAAGACTGATTTGCATATGGCTGGGTCCAAACTGGGATGGCATGCAGAGCAAAAGAAAGTTGGATTTAACCCAGATCTGTGACTGGGGGTGAGCGTTTCAAAAGTTTCAGCACTCTGTCTGATTCTGGCCTAGCTCCCCTCACAGGGACAAAAAAAATTCTTCTGTGGGTGTTAGCACTATTCGGGTCTCTAATTAGTTTAACTTTATCAATTGCAAAATAGCGAGTCTTGGCACTAAGCTTAGTGATTCAGATTGGGTGGAGTATATGAAACAGTATGGCCCTCATTACGACCCTGGCGGTTGGCGGAGAAGCGGCGGTCTTACCGCCAACAGGCTGGCGGTAAAAAATTTGGAATTATGGCCATGGCGGTTACTGCCATGGTCATCCGCCGCTTCTCCGATCAGACCGCCATGGCGGAGACGACCGCTGGGCTAGAGACTTGGGTCTCCAGCCTGGCGGCCGTCACACTACTGCCCAGGACCCCCAAAATCCTTCAGATGTCACTGAGAGAGGATTGTGAAAGCCCACTAGCATAATGTAAGGGAAACGCTTAGGAGACCCCAGATGAAAGATGACATAAAAAAGATGTTGCACGGAGTGCTGAAATGTTTCGAATACTCACCCTCAGTCACAAATCTGGGTTAAATCTGATGTTCTTTTGCTCACCATGCCTTCCCAGTTTCGACCCAACCATACGCAAATCAGTCCTGACCCTGCTCTCCATGGAAACAGTCCAGCCTGAACTGCCAGGCTGCCCGAACAGATGATGGACAGAATGCAGAACACATCAAACATTCACCCCCAGTCTCAGATCTGGGGAGAATCCAACCAGTCCCAGGACACTTGTCTCTGGACCGAGGTGGGCCTGGCCTGGCAGTTTGGGCTGGACTGTTCCCATGGGGAGCAGGGTCAAGACTGATTTGCATATGGCTGGGTCCAAACTGGGATGGCATGCAGAGCAAAAGAAAGTTGGATTTAACCCAGATCTGTGACTGGGGGTGAGCGTTTCAAAAGTTTCAGCACTCTGTCTGATTCTGGCCTAGCTCCCCTCACAGGGACAAAAAAAATTCTTCTGTGGGTGTTAGCACTATTCGGGTCTCTAATTAGTTTAACTTTATCAATTGCAAAATAGCGAGTCTTGGCACTAAGCTTAGTGATTCAGATTGGGTGGAGTATATGAAACAGTATGGCCCTCATTACGACCCTGGCGGTTGGCGGAGAAGCGGCGGTCTTACCGCCAACAGGCTGGCGGTAAAAAATTTGGAATTATGGCCATGGCGGTTACTGCCATGGTCATCCGCCGCTTCTCCGATCAGACCGCCATGGCGGAGACGACCGCTGGGCTAGAGACTTGGGTCTCCAGCCTGGCGGCCGTCACACTACTGCCGGCGGGATCATGACCCGGCTCACCGCCATGGATTTCATGGGGTTTGGAACCGCCATGAAATCCATGGTGGTAAGCACTATCAGTGCCAGGGAATTCCTTACCTGGCACTGATAGGAGTCTCCCCAATCCCCCACCCCCGAGTCCGTCCCCCAACACCCCCATCCCCCCAAAGGTGGCAGGACCCCCCTCCCCACCCCTACCCCTGACATCACAACACAGACACACACCCGACACGCATGCAGACACCACCAACACACACTCCCGCACACACACGAACAAACATGCCAATAGACACACACACAGTCATACACGCACACCCACATTCAGACATACACGCACACACCCATACAGACATACATACAGACAGACACGCACACATTTCCAATCACTACACCCCCAACATGCATACACGCACTCACACACCCCCTCTACATACTCACACGCACACCCCCATGCACGCACACAACACACAACACCCCCCTCCCCTAACGGATGATCAACTTACCTTGTCCGTTGATCTTCCGGCTGGGGACAGGATCCATGGGGGCTGCTCGGCCGCCAGCACCCCGTCAACAGAACACCGCCACGCCGAATCACGTAACGTGATTCGGTGGGCGGTGTTCTGTTGACGGGGCGGTGGAGGTGGAGCAACCTCCACTTCCCCGCCAACCGCCAGTATGGCTGCTTGCAGCTCTCCGTCCGGAAAAGGACGGAGGGCTGCCAGCTGTCATAATTCGCCAAGCGGAAAACCGCCAGCACTGGCGGTCTTCAGCACGGCGGTCCCTCAGCGGTCTTGTGAAAAGACCGCTGAGGTTGGAATGACCCCCTATATGCTGTATTATGTCAACAGGAGACATGGGCTATAGATAGCTGTTATGTAGAGGATTTTAAGTCCTACTGTATCCTGGCAAGGGAATCCCGAAAGGGCCGGGCGATGGGGTTGTGTGATTGTTTTTATATCTCTTGCATTTCAAGGCACTGTGGAGATTTTTGACATGGGGTCCCCTAATCTGCAGGGGCTCCAAAAACCCTACTGGTAAACTTTTATAATGCTAAGAATTTCCTGCAGGATCTTAGCAGTTTAAACATTTTTGATTCCTCCGTCTGGCTTTTAAAGGGTACTAGACAGGAGGGTGTGAACATCATATTGGCGGGAAATTTTAATTCTCATCTGTGTGAGGACCCTATCACCTCCCCTATAAACATTGCTACTGTTTATCGCTAGAGGTCCTGCATTTTGATCAAAGCACACAAGGGAATCTGCTAAAAAAAAAAATTCATGAGTATGATTTTGTTTTTACTTTCAACAAAATTGTATACTTTGAGGGGGAGAGTTGGTTTGATCTTTATTGGTAGAGGGTGTGCTTCATTTATAGATGTTATCTTTGTCTCGCCCTTTATTTTTTCCCAAATCTTGGAGGTCAACATTGATTGCAGCTCCCACAGTGACCATAATGCTAATTGTATTTCCCTTAGTTGGTGTGAGATACTAATGCAGAAACCGGGGGTGGGTGGGGCTCGAGGAAGTTTTGAAATCAACGACTCAGGGAAGACATTTACAATGGTTGCAAGTTTCCCCTGATATTCTTAATCTCACTCTTTTTACTAAATGCTTGCAGGGGATTGCAATCTGTCATAGTGGGTCATCTTGACCCTATAAGATTTTGGATGCACTCTCACATATCACCTGCATGGTGGCTGATTCCCTTATTTGTTCTCTGGGCCCGAGCCCCCACAGGCCCAAAATGGTGTCATAAAGGTTGCTCACTTGCCCTGGGAGAACTAAAAAGCTCCCTCAAAGCATCACCAAGAGATGCTATTCTGGTGGCACAATACTGCTGTGATTATACATTTGAGGTGAACTGGCACAAAAATGAGATTAGGGATACAGCATGGGAGAATTTGCTTGACCCTGGTTGTCTAAGGAATAGCGCTACATTCTAGGCCATTATCAATTTTCCTTTCTTGTGAAAGCTAATGAACCTGCCTTAGTGCACCACATTGAGGCAGACAGGTAGATTTACCATTTTAGGGAGGTATATACTGGGAGCCTGAATTATTGAGTAGCAAGGAAGGTAAACCATTAGGAGGGTTCTCCAACCTTGTATTTACTCTAGAAGAAGTAAATAGGGTATTTTGGGCCTGTCTGGAAATAAAGCTCCAGGTCCTGATGGGATTCCCCATGATTTATATCAGAGTGATATTGACACCTGGGCACCTGTCCTGACCAATGCTGTGAATGCTGCTGTGAAGTAAGGTCCCCTTTCCACCTTCGCCTCTGCAGATATTATTCCAGTCTTTAAGAAGGGGGATAGAGATAGCCCTTCCTGTTATAGACCCATCTCCTTCCTTGATGCTGAAGTCAAAGTTCTGGGGTGGGGTGTCTAATTGGACAGACTTACAAATTGGTCTGAAGAGCATAATATACTGTCTGGCCTTCAATATGGTTTTATACTGGGAAGATCAACTATTGGCCAATGCCTAAATCTCTATCTAATCCTGAACAAATATACAGTGACTCATAAAAGTTCAATCCAGTTGGGCTTCATGGATTAAACTCCAGCTTTTGACCAGGTTAACCGTTATAAACCTTGGAGGATCATTGTGGATATGGGGGTTGACCAGAACATAGTTTACTTTCTTGGGGATCTCCATGCCCATACTGAGGCTGCAGTTAGATATACCTCTGATTCTCTTTGCACAGGTAGCTTCAAAACTATAAAGGCATTAGGCAGGGGTGTATTATGCCCCCTTCTTATTTACATTATATATAAACAATCATGAGCATGTTCTTGTGGAATAGGGAAGAGATTGTCCACAGGCCCCTGCCTGTCCTGTTTTATGCAGACAATGCTTTTTTACTGGCCAAAACAGCCAGAGGCCTGCAAGCCCTCATAAGTGCATTTGGGGATTCATGGAGGAGCTTGATTTTAGTATTAACATCATTAGGTTACATGTGATGGAATCGGCCCAAGAAGTAGGAAAACATAAACCTTTAAGAAAGGGTCTCACACAGGTTAAAGCTTTCCCATTCCTTGGTGTTTTATTTGATGTCAATCTAGGTTGGACAGATTTGTTGACTGGAAAGTTGTCTGACTTTGATAGGAATGATACTGCGGTCTGGAAATTTGCTTCTAGACTGGGAAGGAAGCTAATTAGTGCATTATTACAAATGTATTGTATTGTGCAAAAACCGTATCCAAAGCCACTTATGGGAGTTACATTTAGGGATATGTTAGGCACAACCTTCTTCAGGTGGCCAAAAACAAGTTTTTGCAACGCCTGCTTTGGGTCCCACAAAGTACTGCCTCCTATATAGTGCATGAGGAATTGGGGATTAGCCATATTGCTGATATCATTGCCCTTCATCCCCTTTTATGCTGGATTGATTTATGGACCAAGGGAGCACAATTGAACAAGGAGATATTGCAGGATTGTTTATCCTTTGGTGTTGCACTGCTAATTCCCTGCTTTAACTATATCAAAAGGGAGCTTCTTAATTTAGGTAGGGAGGATCTTTTTACCTGTCCTGACAAGATCGCAAAGGCAGACCACGGCTGGACAGAGACAATTTTTTAAGATGTAAAATGTTAGAGAGAGAGTCTGAGACTCTACAGAAGGTTTTGGGGTGAAGGTATCTACTGTTGAGTACCAATTTATTCATTGATCCCTACCTTGCAGTGGTAACCTCTAATCACGCCCAATTTCTGTTAACCAGATTCAAGTTGAACCTGTTGTCTCAGCTTTTAACTTTTCCTTGGGATGGCATGAACCTGCCTCCTTAGCATCCAGTGGCTGCTGCCAGGTGTCTCTGCAGGACACTGTGCATTTTACTTTTTTTTGTAACTATTATGAGGTCCCGAGAAATGGATACTTAATCCCCATTCGTAAGGTGCGAGATTGTAAGCAAGCACACAGGACATTTATTTTAAAAAATGCTCCCTGTGGATATTGTTTTCCATGTTGCTAGGTTTTTAAAAGCTGCTGCGCGATTAAGGGATTTGATGAGGGACTGACCCAGTTTTATTCTGCTGCATTATTTGCTGATCATGTAATGTATTTTAATGTTTTTAATGTATTATATGTTTTTTTTTTTAATTTGTCGTGATGTATGCTTTTGTAGTTTTTTTTTTACCATAACCGAATAAAGCTTTCTTGATGATGTTGATGATACATGAATTTCACACTCCTCTAGACCAGATGTAATAATGTAATAACAAGCCATGCAGCCAGTGGCGGCTCCTCCACTATGGCGGAGGAGAGTCATCCCCCCCGGCCAGCAGCAGAAGCTGCAAACCCTTTACAACAAAAGGATAATAACCTATGTTTATTATCCTTTCATTGTAAAAGGGACAGGGCCATGGGGGTGACGAGCAGTGAGGGGAGTGCACAGAGCACTTCACTCAGTGCGCATGTAAGTTTGGCCGGCTGTCTTGGGCCGGCCAAACACACATGCGCACTGTGCTCTCTCCAGCCCAACACCATCTTGCCGGGCTGGAGAGAGCCTGCACAGGCTGCCAGTCTGCCTGGGAGCACCCTGGCTGGGCGGCCCAGCCAATCCTAATGCTGCTGTTAGCAGCGTCAGGATTGGCCACAGGGCAGGCTGGGAGTCGGTGCCTGCAGCCTGCCTTCAGCAGAGAAGTGGTGGTGCGATGGTAAGTTTTTAAAAAATAATATTTATTTTAATTTATTTATATCACTCCCCGCCGGACCTCCCTTGTGCGCAGCCACTCCCCCTGTAACCCCGGCCAGCCATGACTACATGCAGCACCATCAGCATACCTTAGTGTGCCTTCAGAACTCAAGCCAGAACTTGATAGTTCAGCATCCCCTTCAGCAACTAGTTCGCGCATGTACCCCTGATTCTGCCCCAATACTTTATATACCATTTTTATGCATAGGGTCTTATTCACAAAGGTGAACTTACACTTTTGTGTAAGTTTACTCTTTTTCAGTATTCACAAACTACGATTTAATATTAAATGTGGAGACTTTGCGCATAAAAGTAACAAGGTTACTATTAAATCCTAGTTTGTGAACATTGAAAATGAACAAACTCATACAAAAGTGTAAGGTTAACTTTGTGAATCAGGCCCATGGTGTCCAGTCATGTGAGGAGGGGTCGGCTCGTTCTCAGCTACTGGATCATTACACAGGATACCAAACAATACTTTTGTTCAAAGAATGTATGCAGAAAATGACTGCTACCGTCATTCCACCTCTCTACAGGATGGGGCAGAGAAGATCATCGCCCCTTGCAGCTACTGGTTGTCACATTTACAAACAATGCATTGAAAGTGCTGCTGTGATCCCAAACCAGACCTGATCTCCTTGCATCCCCTATCCACTGCTGCTAAGTCTATCCGTTGTTAGGTCATTTGGAATACTTGACACCTTTAGCATTTTGTCTTTTATGTTTGCAATCTTGTGAAAAAAATAGAATAATTCCCATCAGATAGTTGCTATCCCTGTGGAGCTCTAGTTTATTTCCAGTCCCTCAAGCTATACCAAACTTGCTCTTCACCTTCACAATAATAATGACATCTCTTTTTTCTGAATCCACCACTAGTCTTCACATCCCCCACCCCCGGAATCGCTGTATATCTTGCTTCTTTTCTTTCAGGCGTGTTTCACTCTTAAATTTAATTGAAGCTTTAGTGGGCTTGTACCCAAGGTATCTCTTCTGATGGAGACATAAACTCGTGAGTTAGTGTTTGGTAACTTCGCCTCTTTCTGTGCTTGTGGAGTCGCCGCATGTCTTTGCCATATGACCAAAACAGTGGCATCTCTTTTACTAGCCTAGAACTATTTCTACTTTGGTATCTATAGTGCTTATTAGTTTCATACCCAAACCCGCTACAGTTGAGGCACCATGCTTCTGCTGTTTGTGCATGAGGACTTCTGGTAACACAGCTAGGAAGGCTATGCCACGTTTAATAGGTATAGGTTGTAAATATGTTTCTTCATGACTGGCACTGCTGTGGGTTTGGCACCATCTATTCCCATGGGAAGGCACATGCTCATTATCTGGGGTCAACCCTGTGGGATTGAGTGAGGATCAGCTGCCTTTAACTGATAGGTTTTTGGAGCCAGCCATCATGGAATTTCATTTTGTTTTGCCGGGTATCTACCCACCATTTGATTTAATAAGGGGTGTGGATTCATGCAGTGGCTTGTGAATGTGTAAGTGTTTTAAAAGTGCTAATGACCTCAGTGTCATGTTAGGATGTGACAATGCTGTCTGTATAGTGTGATTACCTCCATCGACATTTTCCTAGTCTCTCCTATGGCCGTAAACCCTTTTACGAGTGAGGTGTATACATACTTATCTGCTGTAGGCCCTGTCTGCTCTGGCACTATTGCAGGACTTAAGCGTTAATGTGTTAGACGTGGTAGCCTCCTTTGTGTTGGGTGTAAGTTGACAGCACTTCATGGAAGCTGTGTGGGTCATAGCGCGCTATAGGATTTAATACTGCACAATTTGTGACTAGCCCTGCTGCATTTGCAGTTTCTCTTTCAGTCCATGAGTAGAATAACTCAGTGTATATATACTTGGTCTTCTCTGACCACAAATATGATTTCTCCATCAAATAACGGGGAATCCCCTGATGGTGAGGTGAGCAGTTAAAAAAGGGCTCACAGTCTCTGATACACCTACTGTTTCTATCTCTACCTCCTCTGTTTTTCCAGCCTTCATCTCCAAAGACACAGACTCAGTAACAATGACCCTGGAAGACCCGCTAGAGCTGTAAGTGCTCAAGAAACCTTAGTTGGAAAGGGGACACTTTTTCTAGTGTTGAGTTGAGGTGGATCTTATAATACCTCCAGCCATGTCCAGTTAGGTTTGTGTGTGCGACTTACTTTTGGAGTAGCGGGACTTCGGGGTACCTCAGGTTTCAAGCCCCACACTGGGCAACATGTTTGGTTAGACCAAATTTATCGGGGCCACACCTAGTAGATCCCCTAAACCTCAAAAGGTAAACACAGTTTTATTTTAGAAAAGAAGCGGCAGCTGTCTCTCACCCACACCACTGGGTTACGGACTAGAGGGAGGGAGTATTTGGAGTCAGACAAAGCTGTCAGAGAATCTCGCAACCACAGGTGGTATTCATAGAGCCCTGCCCCGTTTCACACAGCAGTACTCACGTACAGTGATTGGCATTTCACTGAGAGAATATTTATTAGACAGTATTCGTCTACCGGCGTTAGAATGATTGTAAGTATTATAAACAGCTCTGCACTAATCATACAGATTTATGGCAAAGGTTAAATAGGCCCCAATAATATTGCGTCACACATCCCTAGAATGCCTAATTTAAAATCAGCTGTCTAATAGGCTGGCGGGATGAGCTCTAGATGATATTCCAAGCCATGCTGTGCCTGCCTGCGTATCTTCTTGTGCCTTCGGGCCCGGAGTCAGCACTCCCTTGTTTGGCTTCTGCCACAGCAACCGCTCGGCGCCTGCACCATTATACAGGATATTGAGCCGTACTGTGCCTCACAAGGTATGTGCGGAGACCTACTGCTGCTTTTCTTCTTTCATCTTACAGGACAGAGCACCAGAGGTCATCGTCCCCTGTAGCTATCTTTCAGCTGCCAAGTTTGCAAACAAAGTGTGCGTCAGAGAATGGGAATTAGACTGTTTTGTGTAACATGAAAAATACATAGAGGCAAATTCATAGAGGCTATGCCGCACACCTCAGGCCTATCTCTGAAAAGGAGGATAATGTTACAGCAAAAAAACAAAGCATTTAAAGTGGAAGACAGTGGTGGAAACCAAATTTAAATAGCACAAACTCAAACAGAACCCACTTTTACTTTTTGGGATTAGAATACTCTATAATGTAAATCAGTGGGTTCGTTTTCTGGACACTTTGCCAGGGGATGTGTTAAATTAACGGATTATAACTGGGTCAACGTTTCAGGGCACAACCAGGGCAGGAGTACACAATGGGAAGATGTAGGAGTCCAATCTAATTCTATCATCCCAGTTTACTTTGGTTCAGTGTAGCTCCTACTGCTAAACATGCGAAAAAGATCAGCTAACCCCCACGATCCGGGAAAGTCGACAAGGGTTGGTGACTAGGCATTTTTTTATCAGAGTTTTACCTGCCAGTGTGTTTCACGGATGCATCGGTGCTACAGAGCCTCCCCCAGCTCACTAGCTCACTGTCATGATTTGGGGGAGTGGGTGGCTGGAAAAAGGCCTGTTATAGTTGATATTTGTATCATGCGCCCTGGTGATGGGATCTTCACAGGCCTACATCTTAATATAGAACTTTTATGATTAAAATATATTTGTATCCCGAATTGTGGGTGCTGATTGTGGGGCCTACCAGAGAAACGCACAACACTTGTATCTATTAAAACACCATTCATTTAGAATAACAAACATTTCCTTTATTAGTGCAGGCGGGACAACAGTCTCGCCATGCAGGGTCACTGCTTTCTGACTGCACATTTCACTTGCCAGTTGTTTCTGAAGTTCTGTCTTAACTCGGGCCACGTCTTCCATTATTTCTTATCCTGCAGAGACAGCACCCAGGATCGATGCCTGCTGGGTAGGTGCAGTGGGACCCCCACCGAGGCATTATGCTGGGCTTGTTGTTGTTTGCACGAGGCAGCTCTTTAGCAGTCCAGCTGCATGCCAGCCCTCCAGATTGACCCTCTCCCCAGCCTGGACCCAGGTACAGACACTACAATTAGTTCCACGTCTTGAGAATTACAAATCCGGCATGGTATGCTCAAGGCCATGTGCTTCTTGTTGGTATGTATCCCCATGTTTGGTTTCCGGGCAAACTGGCCAAGAACCAAATTCCAATAAAGAACTACGATTTATGCAGCAATGTCAGCAATAGCCTATCTGGGACACATCTGGATTTGCAGGCTTTTACTTGAGTTTGCACCACAACCGATTTTAGCAGGTGCTGGGTACTGATTCCAGCTCGGAGCCAGAGGTTTCCACATCTGTCTCTTCTTACGGCAGCACATGGTGGAACTGCACATGGGCACTGCAAAGAAACCAGTCCCATTCCTGCACTTGTGGGTCGCAGCCACCAATGACCCTCGCAGGCCGAACGAGTGACACA
Source organism: Pleurodeles waltl (assembly GCF_031143425.1). Classification (NCBI taxonomy): domain Eukaryota; kingdom Metazoa; phylum Chordata; class Amphibia; order Caudata; family Salamandridae; genus Pleurodeles; species Pleurodeles waltl. The sequence continues at coordinate 700,913,876 of NC_090440.1, forward strand.
TAGATGAGAGAGGGACAGAGCAGAGAGGGAAACAGGATCGTTCGCCCGTCCCTTTTAGGAGGGATTCGGAGCCTGCTCTCAAAGTTTACCCTACACACATTCACTTTCGCACACACTAGTACACACTTTGTGCAGGGAAACGGTCAACATAGAAGTAGCTATGTTGGATTTACATCGATGAAGCACCTTGAGTCTAACTCTGCCTGGTGGGACATCAGTACTGGCACCTGGGCAGTTTCTGAGAGTCAGAAAATACCATGTTAAAAACATCACGACCTGGAAATTTCTGGGAAATACAAAAAGATGCCGGATGGTACAAATGGATCAGAGTGATCTGGGCTATTGGTCTTATAGAGTAAAGGGGCACTGATTAATTGTAGGATTTTTTTTAGCCCAGCTGGACCTGTAGATGAGATTAATGTAACTCTGTAGCTAAATTTCTATATGCAGTATCATTCAGGAAACATGGTTCCAGCTATCTATTTACAAAATGCCTCAGACAACTTGTCTCTAACATTTTTTGCACAAATAGTATATCCGTAGCTTACATTGCTGCTACATTCCCCATATAACTCATTTACTTGCAGTGTCTCTTAAATAATATGCTGTAGAACCACTTGCCTATACAATATCTCGTACTCAGTCTGTATATAACCCATTCAACTTCCTGTTGGACTATCTGTCCAGGCCTGAGCATACACAAGCTGGTGGGTGACCATCAGCACTAAAGAACTTCCCAATAGATATAGTATTGTAGCCATTATTATGGCTGGTCAGTGCTTAATTTGTGCTTGTTGTTTCCGGTGCTGAGCACCGGCACTTATTTGTGAGGGCCGGGGCTTATTCTTATGCCTCAAACATTTGCTGCGAGCAAAAGACACATATGGGAAAGACGGAAGAAGGAAAAACTGAAAAGCGTCATAAAGGGAGAAAGTAGAAAGTTGCAGGATGAGCTGAAGGGGCAGGGAGTGGCTTTATTTGGATTGAAGAGACCCGAGATGGCCTCAGGATTACGCTGTCTCGGTATTCAGTGCTGGCAGATTTAATTACAGCAGCCTCGTGTTTAAGAGAAGGGCTTTGAGCACCGGCACCTCTTTATTTACAAATTAAGCACTCTTGGCTGGTGCAAGATCTCAACCAACAGGCTCTGGAAAGCAACAGTTAATGTCAGTCAACCCTTGGGTTCGTCGTTTTCACTTGGTGGTTGTCAGGGTCGGAGTTGGCAGCACAGCAGAATGAAAGGTTCTTCCAGACCAAGAAGGCGCAGCTCAGGAGAGAGCCCAGGACCACCCACCGCATAGGGTGAATAGTTATGCTAGACTTCTGCGAGAGCCGTGGTCTGTACCATGCATCCCATGTATTCAGTGAGCATGGCTTCGTAAGAAAAACGCCCCACATACACATATGTCAGCTTTAGTCTAAATAAGCCACAGATATTTTAGGGTTCACAAACATTTACAATGTTAGTGCAGACCAGTAGCAGACTTCAATTTCGAAAATACTTTTTCTTCTTTTTGTACCTAGAAAAACTTCACATCCTTATTAATTTATCTATTTCGGCGTGAAACGCAGCTGAGCAATAAATCTGCAAAAACTAGAACATGCACTGGCACTTTGTATCTCATTCACACGCTTCAGTGTTGACAAACCAAACTGAGATTGTGCCCTAGATTTACCTGTACCAGCAATGATCCTGTTGTGGTGATGCATTCCAAGAATTCAGCAGTCTGTCCACAAAAGTAGAATTTATCATGACTGACAGAAAGCTGATGCTCAGGTAGCCGTCACGGAAGGTCTCCTTCATGCTGACAATGTTCTTTGATGTTCCTGGAGTGAATCAGGATATCACCCAGATACAGTACATTGTAACAGAAGGATGTAACACACCTGGGAGTATGCCATCTGCAGCATGTTGCATTACACACCTTGAAGGCTGACAGTCATTCCCACAGCTATCCTAACCTGAATACAGGTAACCAACTGGTTCAGAAAATCCTGTTGCTTCATGGGGGTGATCCAGCAGTTCACTGGAGAGCGAATAAGTCAAACGAAGGTATCATTTAATCTTATAATCATACATGGGCCTACATCTCCCATCTTATTTCTTTACAAATACAAATGGTGCACTGGGTGTGAGATGGAAACCTCAATAAATGTTTTCTATCGGTTTACAACAGAGTATTTAGTTATGACTTCCTCGATCAATGCATAAATCTTAGCCTTTTCCGGAACTTCGTCACTTTCACTTTCATACCGAACACGAGGTGTTCATTGCTCGTGTACCTTGTTGCTAGATAGGCGGGAAAGCCCAAATATTCAGTATGCATCTGCATTGCTGCTGCGCGGCTTCGGCCATTATCTTGAGGAAGTCTATGGCCCTTTGGATAATACAACTTGTGCCTTTTAAAAGACATTTTTAAACTATCAGTGAAGTTAACTTTCAGATCTTCTTTAGTTGAACACACGATTGTGTCAGTCCAGCACGGAATGCCTCAGATGACTCAATAAGCTGCATTTTCTCCTTTTAGTAGTTGATGCTCTAATTCTTCTGATGAGCCACACATTTTACCTTAACTTGGTTCTCGTCACAACCTCAGGCACCTAATTTTCTTCCTGAAGTTTCACAAGTTGGCTATCAACTCATTTAAACAAAACCACTGATCAGCCCTGCAGCAAATAGCCTGCTGGGATGGAAAGGCCCCGTGGCTGGCTCGGAAGGGTGCACCCTGCCCTGCGATTCCTGTGCCTCAGTGCATACAGCAATCATGAGTGTGCAGGGCCCCTGTGACACAGAAGCAACCACGAGTGAGCGCTATATCGGGGCAGGCATTTGTTGTCTGTTGTCAAATGCGAACATTCTTCGTATTCCAAAAATCAGTTCTGTCACCTACCTTGGCTTTACATACAGCGGGTTCTTTCTATTGTGAATCACCGCTCCCCTAAGAGTGGCAAAGGAAGGATGCTTCAGGCCAGTGGTACAAAAAAACAGCTTTGGTTGGGGAACAGTGGGCCCCTTGTATGCCTTAGCCCCAGTGCCACTGCACCTGCAGCGCCATTGATAGGTACGCCCCGCCCCATAGAAGCTGTTTATTCCCTTCCGTTCTGTTTTATTATCTGTTTTCAAGTCATTCGTAGTTTTCACTGTTGCATGGCCACAGGAAATTATTTGGCCTTGTAAACTAGCAGACACTGAGCACACCGTAGCTAATGAGCCATCCACAAACAACAGTGGGGCTTTATTAACAATGTATGGCCTTATTTAGAGTTTGAGAGACAGGGTACCTCATCTCACACGTGACAGAGTACTCTGTTGTTCAGACTCCCAGATGCTTGTTCTCTCCATATTTGGGTGAATCATCATGTTAATCAATGGAGCCTCCATTGGCTACCTTTTAGATATGGCTCAACTGACTTTGGGTCATTGGTCAAAAGAACGCAGACTGTCCACTTTATTTATGGTGGCCAGTCTAACATATTCCCTTTTCTGTTTGGGACAGCCAGTGAAAGCCTAGTGTCCAGAAAAGGAAAAATATAAATGACCCCCACATGCTGGGCGAAAACCTCCAGCATGCCAGGTGTAATGTGGGGCCCTAGGCCCTCATGCTGGTAAATGAGGGGACGCAGACACTGTGGTAGGGTTGTACTCAACTGGCCTCAGGCACGTGCGCCGGCCCCTTTTATTGGCAGGGTCACCTGACTGGTGACGCCTGTGTTGGGTGGGTGTGGGTTACATATGTAAGACCAGCCCTCAGCAGAGTGGCTGGCAGAAACACTAGAACGAGTCCAGCTGGACTCTACATCCCTCCCAAACTTTATTGAGGAACCAAACAAAAGTCCAACCTGTAAAAGAAACAATAACAAAGCACCACAATCAGTCTCTACACCAGGCACATTTATTTTTTGTTTTTCAGAAACAAAGTCATGCTTTGGGAGTTGGATTTCCTACGCAGGCACATTGGCCCCACCACCCACATAGGAAAGCGTCAGTACCTTTAGAGGAGCTGCTGTGGGAGCGGTGCCTCTGGAGTCACAGAGACCTCCGCTAGGCTGGTGGGGATCCCTGAACATGGCAGGCTCTAGTCCGCCAGAAGATCTGCTGCTCTGTCGGGACACAGTACAGCATGCCAAGGGCTAAACAAGCCCCTTAACGCACTAGCCGGGAGAAAATTCTCATGGTGGTATTGGCCCAGCTCATCCCACTTGCATGCTCTGAAATAACTAACTTTATCTCAATGAAAATATAAAGAATAAATTAAAAATAGGATCACACGCCTTATGGTGCAAAGTGAACCCAGGAGCAGCCTTTTCATTGTTGGTCTGTGCAGTTCCACAGAATCACAGCATCGAAAGCATTAACATAATTTTGTGTTCAAAATAATTCAATAAACAACTCAGATCGTCCATTGTACATTGCATGAGATGTAAATATTTTTCTTAAGGGAAAAGGATGGTGACCATTCTGTGCGCATTTCAACCGGTTTCCTGGTCTTTCTAAAGAAAATAAAACATCTAGAGTAGGAACAAACTTGTAGTGCTCAGAGGAAATTGCATTAAATCTAGTTCAGATTGGTGTCCAAGCTCTGGTTGACTGGCAGATGATAAACAAATGTGTCCCTGGGATACCCTTTGTGTGTCCTTTTCCCTTTGTCCTGGGGCATCCCTGGCTAAAGTCTAGTAACTATGGGTATACTCGCTTACCTCCAGGTTCCAGGTCCTCAGCTGCTATTGCTTTCCACTGGATTGCCCAGGTACTCCCTTTCCGCGCGAGGGCCTGTTGGAGTAGGTGGTGTAGGAGTAGAATTCAGAAATAGTATGGCACAGTATTCACGTATAAAGTACCGGCATATCAGTGTCTGGTCACTGTTCCACATTAAAAAAATAATTTGTTTTCATTTATGTTAGAAAAAGGAGGATAGTTAAAATAAGATGTTTGTGAGGTACCATAATGTTCTTTGTAACTGAAAGACTTCTCAATAGGTAATTCTAGTGCATGTGCAGTTAAGTGTGGCTAAACCTGACTGCGAGGATAACCATAAGAAAGATTTGCCTTTACAGGGAAAAGGGCTATCAGTCCTACATAGCAGGTTGGAAATTCTAAATTCTTACCCACCAAGTTGTGTGAATGCGAAGTTATTGCATGACGAGGTAATAAACATTCTCGATGTAAAGGCCCATCTGAGCAGTGGTCTGGCACTTGAAGGACATGTCAAAGTTGTGTGTGTGGTGTAGATGCACCCTGGGCGCTCTAGTCCATTTAGCATTAGTTCTACGGCAAAAGTTTTCCTCTGGAGGAGGGATCACAGAGACTCAGCAATCTTCGTATTTCCTCAGAGTGTTGGTTTACTTGAGTTTTCAGTTTGCGCGCTTTGCTCAGTGGAGGATTTGTTGCGGAGAGCTTCCTACCATGACTCTTTAAGTGAAACACTGCATGCTCCGGTTCAAGGAGTATACCTCATTGAGTATGACCCAATAGTGTACATCTTCATCATACACATCATCCAAAAATGTATTGGGTATTCCAAAACCATTAAAGGGGGGTCTATTCGTTGGCACTGAGAAAGTGTGCCCAGTCTCAAGTCAATAAGGTGGGAAGGGCAGTAAGGTCTCCTTTTTTGGCGGCTGTTGTGCCAGGTCATCAGACATAGCTCAGGAGACTGGGTGAGGTTCCAGGCTTGTCCTAATTTATTCCGTGTGCTGAGGGCCACAGTGAAGTAGGATGGGACCTCTCATTTGGCACTCATGTTTATTTAAGAACAGTAGAGCCCCATGTGCCTAGGTTGGTGTCCAACGAGAGCAGGGGGATCTCAGTTAGGGTTAGAGGGTCACCAAATGAGAAACGGTGATAACACCGGAATGGTAGGCCATAAAACAAAGGTTCCAGTGGCTCTAAATGTACAGCGACTTGGCCCACAAAGTGGAAGCCTTGCAGGCTTGCATGAGCATCAGGAGCAAAGGTAAAAAAATATAGTGTTTCACTCAGGTCATGTCAGTCTAGTCAGCAGGAATGTACCGACCCCTTTAAAGCTACATTTCATGTCCCAACAGGGTCGGAATTCCACAGCATCGATTTCAAATATCATCCTGCCACACTATTTAGTGTAGAATATTGTCTAACATAATATCAGGAAGGTCCGTCCATGTACATAAGTGTAGAGTTACTATTTCAGCTCCACATATATGAATCTATATGTATATATCTAAGAGCGTGCTTACATTCGAACGTGGTTCACCTTGTGACTGGGTCTTTGGATCGCACCAGTACCCTAGGTTCCCAATAATTACTGGACCTACACAGCCTTGCAACTAGCAGTATGTATCTCTCCATAGATATGAATCTAAAAATATTAAATCTATAAATACCTATATATACTTTTCTTCCTGATATTGTGGTATTCGACATCCTGGACAGGCGGTTATGGCAGGGCGATATTCTGCCACTCAGTATAGCAACCTAAACTCACGGGCCGTGGGCTGAGATGCTGCCTTCGAGGTAGTGCATCAGTATACAGGTGTGGACCCAGGGGGCCGTGCACTATAGCAGGCGCAGGGTTTTTGTCAGTCTCCATCCATCCCATGATGCTGATCTCCAGGAGTGCTTCAGGTGTCCAACAGGCCAGCTGGGTGCAGATATTCGCGGTTCCTGGGCAGGCTTTTTCCGTGAGTTCGTCCTCTACACAGGAATCAATCAGCTGGACTTTGGCTCTCTTTCTCTCGGTGAAGGTGGTTCATGTTTAAGGCGGACAGTCCAGCCACAAATCCTCCAAGGACCGGCTTTAGCATCTCCTCTTGCCTAAGGTCAGTCGCACCTTTGAGGAAATGAGCAACTGGTTGCCCACTTTTCTGAGTACTAGTGCTGTACAGCTTCCTGGAAAGATGACAAGGCATGCTTGTTACTGCCTACACATGACCAGTAGTTAAGGGAAACTTGGGGTGCTGGTGGAAACCAAGGGTCGAATCAAAAAGTGAGCGTCCTTTGAATTCAACCACCCTCGTAGGCATTTTTCCATGATTGCTTTATTTGGGAATAGGGAGCAGGAAACGGACACTGGGACGCAGACGTGAAAGTCACAAGCCAGACATCTCAAGTGGGATCAACCTGTTCCTGGGAGATCGGTTCCTTCTGTGTCTACACAGGCAGCAAAACTGGGTTTAGCCAATTGCTAAAACCAGGGCAGATTAGCAGCCACCAACAGCCACTCTGCCCAGGGGCTGGCGGGGAGGGGGACATATCAAGCATCCGGTTCCTTTCCTACCTCAGGACTATCGTGACTTTGTCACAGTATCGGGGGACATGACTGCTCAGGGGCCCGGAGAATGCACAAGAGATCGTTTAGTGGTCGGGTCTCAGGGCAGCCGGGTAGGGGGAGTATTACACAGTTCTCTTAACTATGGGGGCGCACAGGGCACAATATTTTGTATTTATTTTGGAACCTTTTTTCTAACAATCCGAGCACTGGGCAGATTCAGCTCATCCCTCGTTGATCACGTAGAGCGTGCGTCACTCTGTGCAGATCTGCCAGGGTGTCCTTTACAGCACTGTGGCCCTAGCAAGAAACTAAGAGAGGAAACTGAGCTAGAAACCTTTTTAAAAGCGCGATGGATACGAGCAGACTTGATAATACTTCCAGTGCAGAAGTACCCGGTGGGCTTGTTGTGCAGCTGAGGGACCAGGCCCCTGAAATCTCATTGGTGTATTTTATATCCTCCACCCGTCCATTTTTCTTTAGAGATAGACACATTCGTTTTAATGATGGCCTGCCTGCTCAGTGAGGACGTGCCCAAAGGGGCTTTAATGCGCAGTGCGGCGCTGTGTCAGTATGTGCGCTCACCATGTGTCTTCTCTCTGTCTCTACAGGGACAATGGGCTGCAGCTGCAGCTCTGATTATGATGACTGGATTGAAAACATAGAGTTGTGTGAACACTGCCATTTCCCCATCCCGCCGGACTCCAACGCACAGGTAAGAGCGCGTGCTGACAGTTCCAGCAAGGGGCAGACGGTGCGCAAAGCTGAGTACTCGTATAGGACTGTATGGAGGTGTTCTGGCTCCATCGGCGACTCCCAGAGGACACCAGGGGTGGTGGCTGAGACAATTAATAGCAACTTCCAGAGGACAGTACGTTTGTGCGCTGACTTTTGACAACTTCCAGAGGACAGTAGGATTGTGTGCTGGATTGTGTGCTGGCTCTTGACAACTTCCAGAGGACAGGAGAATTGTGTGCTGGCTCTTGACAACTTCCAGAGGACAGTAGAATTGTGCTCCGACTTTTGACAACTTCCAGAGGACAGGAGAATTGTGCGCTGACTTTTGACAACTTCCAGGCGACAGTAGGATTGTGTGCTGGCTCTTGACAACTTCCAGAGGACAGTAGAATTGTGCTCCGACTTTTGACAACTTCCAGAGGACAGGAGAATTGTGCGCTGACTTTTGACAACTTCCAGGCGACAGTAGGATTGTGTGCTGGCTCTTGACAACTTTCAGAGCGCAGTAGGAACGTGTGCTGACCGAGGACAGGTACAGTGTGTGCTGAGTGCTGACACAACCGCAATTCACATAGGCGAGTAAGGTGAGTGCAGAGACCACCAGCAGTCCAGAGCGTAGGAGGGATGTGTGCTGACACTTCCAGCTGGTTGTATGTCACAATATCCTGGTCAGTAATATGGACCTTCATCTACATAGGCTACACAATATCCCACATAAAGGCAAGTATAGGTGTAAATGATCATGACAGTATCGTGGCAGTCAACATTATGTAGTCGATGCAAGTGCAGGTTGATGTTAACACTAAAATACTGTGGCAAATCACCCGACCAACAGGAAAACACTGGGACTAAAACAGGCCCAGTGTCTAAAGAGAAAAGCTGCCCCACGTTCCTAAATCGTAATTTAGGACTTCTTGTGGGAGGCTGTGTTGGTGGTACCTTCGTGGAACATTTTCTGAAAAATGGGCAGCAAGTAGTGCATGTTCTGGTTTAACATATCTTATTAGTTTAAAAGGAAAAAAAGGACCGGCAGCTGCCAAAATACAACACTTGCATAATCCAGTTTAAAATATATAATCTGAAATATCAGATTGCAGTAGGTAATATTAAATTCCAAATATCAACTGGTCACAGCATTGTGAACACAACATCGCAGGACAGCTGATCAAACACGTAAGTGTGCAGTATCGTGACGACAATATCAAGGGACAAAATATTGCACAGGTAAGTGCACAGAGAGAGGTAAGGATTTACTATTCTTAACTCCATATATCATCAAGGGTCGTATATGTGGAGTTAGGTATAGAAAATTCATAGAAAGTTACCTTTCAGTATTTTGTGCTTCAATATTATGGTCACAATGTTGTGACTTGTCAATATTTGAGATTTGAGTTTCCCAGCCTATACCGAATATCAGATGAAACCTTTATAAAATATTGAACATCTCTAAATTGGGAACAGAGTCATCAATCTTAGGCCATAGCCAAAATCTAATCAAGTAAAAGCGGGATGGGGAGAAAAAGAGACGGAGACAAAAAACTTATAGGTAGTGTAACATTAGATAGTTAACTTCCTCATTTAGCCAGGTTTCCCTTCCTTTATGTCCTCTCTCCACCCTGAGAGAAGGCAATAGTCTCATACCAGATACAAAGCAGGGACACTCTTCGGTCAAACTTGCGGTGAATGTTCAGAGTAGGCTGCAGAACCCCCAGCCAGATTTCGGTTTGCCTACTATTGTTTTTTTGCAGCGAGAAACTCCCAGGCCACCTCCGGGTAAATGAACAATCAAGTTTTCTCCCCATCCTGTATCATCAATTTGGCAGGGAACCATAGGGGCACCTCCATGCGGGGGGCAGAAGCTTATTCCTCAAAGACTGCAGGTCTTTCCTATGTCTTAGGGTTGTCAAACACAAGTGAGGGAACATGTACACTTTACAACTGTTGGCACATTAGCTGCGTGATGACTGTGCTCTTGCATGCCTCCTCATCTTTAAACTGTTGGTAGGTAGCCTAATCATCCTATCAACTAAGACAAAGTGCTCAAATCTACTTTCTCACACTTCAGCTTTTAGGTCCCCAGAATCTGCTGGATTAGGGAAACACAGAATGCAGAGTTTGGTGGCCTTAGACTCACACTCTAAATACTCCAGGTTAAGCTTTATGTTGGACGATGAGGCACACTTACATTCCTCGAACCTTGGTATCGCAGCTGATGCTTTCACCTATGTCACACTCTTCTTTAAATACCCACCTCTCGTTCTGTAGATATAAAGAGGTCCTTGATTCCCTCCATAGTTTCCTCTTGTGAAGGTACTTTCCCATCTATGCGCCTAGTAGTCACCTGTAGATCTTTCCTAATCATGACCTTTCCTTGTGAGAGATCAATCCTAGATGCATCAACAGGATAGGTTGTCCCACAAGGAACTCCTCACTTTCTCTTCTGTCACTACATGTCATGAGGGAAAAATCATCTTCTGTGGATGTGTCCAGTAGTAGCTTGCTCTCTATCAGTAGCATTCTGGATTGGTAATGCCCCCCTAGTTCAATTGTTGAACAGAGCGACTTAATGAGCTGGCGTTCATGCAGTGGCGGCTAGCAGGCCCAGAACCTGCTGTAGCCTCTGGTCTCTTTGACACTCCATCAGGGTCCTCAACTTCACCCACCAGGCCTCCAGTCAGGTGGGAAATTCATGCTGGACCCTTGGGCATTCAGACGTAATTCCCAGATCTAAGAGTGTCCATTGCCATCATGCGTGCCCCAGGTATGAACAGGCTCAGGGTGAACTTGGACCACCAGAAAACTCTCCAACTTGACAAGGTTTTGCCTTGACAGCCACCACTTTCACGTATTCCAGAATGTTGCATAGCAGCCTCAGCACTAACCAAGACTAAACCAGCATTCAATGGCCCTAAAACCAACCAATACTGACACAAAAACATCCCACACTGGACTTGTGGGCACGTCTTTCTGGCGTTGCCCTGTTGCCATATATGCTAGTCCTACTACAAGCAGATCCTAGCAACTACTAGCAGACGTTAAAACATGCACTGACATTAAGAGTGAGTCTCAAAAAGTAAGGGTATGTTCTGACAACAACAGCAATCCTAGAGGGCAGCAAGAATTTTTTATGACAGACACCCTCAGCAAATGATAGGGGGCAGATCGAGTTTAGCAAGCAGTAGCAGAAACTCTCAGGGGTCCCACAGGGTGACCAAGAGTCACGGATTTCTTAGAAAAGTCGTTCTTAACCTGTGGTCTGGGGATCCCTTGGGGCCAATTTAGGGGGGTCCATGACTACTTAAAATAAACATTAATAGATTAATAAAGTGTGTATAAATAAAGACGCAAAATGAACGGCTGATCATTTTAAAATGTTCTACAAATGTGTAAGGAATTTGAACTTGGAGGCAACCAATTAACTTAGTATCATCGAAAAGATTCTTGGGAGCAGTGCAATTGCATCAAATATAATATAATATGGATAATAAATTCCCTCAATTGAATTTAGAAATGCTTCAACCTTCCTATTAAAATTAAAATGTTGTTTTTAAAAATATTTGTTTGGGAGTTAACTGAAATATTGAATTGTTTGTGTATTTGTTTGATGAATTATTGGTGGTCATTACAACCCTGGTGGTAGGTGTTAAAGCGGCGGTAAGACCGCCAACAGGCCGGCGGTGAAAAAAATGGAATTACGACCGTGGCAGAAACCGCCAACATAGGCAGCCACTTTAACACTCCGACCGCCACGGCGGTACAAACAAACAGCATGGCGGTCACCGTCAACAGACAGGTGGAGGACAATGTACCGCCCACAGAATTACAACCCACCAATCCGCCATCTTTTCTGGGGCGGATTCACCGCAAACAAAAACACGGCGGGAACAGGACAGGGAAAACGCTCACCTCTGCACACCCCACGTGGAACCAGGATGCCGTGGAACCAGAACTCCAGATTTTTCCAGCCTTTATCTTCCTGCTTCTCTACCAGGAGCACGAACGCCGGCGGCAAAGACCACGGTGAGTACTGCACCTACGACACAGGGGAGGGGGGAGGGAAAAAACAGTGACACACACATGCAACACCCCCACCCTCACCCACTACAACACACACGCTAATACATCATGATACATCACAGTTACACCCCTCAACCCCTCCCCCCCCCCGGAAGAATGCAAGGACAAAAGGAAATGAGTCAAAAAATTGTGATATATTCAATTACATACATCCAAAATATTTACAAGTATATACTTTTATACTAGATACAATTAAATACACAAAGAACACAAGTTCAAGGGAGTCCACCATCATAGTCTGTGGATCACTGGGCCCAAAAGGCATGGGCGAGGCCCACACAAGATACCCGAACAAGACGGAGAGAACACTGCAGGGGCATCAGATAGAAATAAAACAGGCACCTCTGGGGGAAGGGAAAGGGTGGGCACCTGAGCCGGTTGAGTGCACGACGCCAAATCCATGAGAGGGTCCCATGCCCACTGTTCAATCCTGGGGAGTGCAAAGCCACAGTCTCTCAAGTCTCTACAGTGGGTGGTTTGCCCACTGCCATACCCTGGGGAGTGCAAAGCCACAGTCTCTTACGTCTCTAAGGTGGGTGGGTTGCCCACTGTTCAATCCTGAGGAGTGCAAAGCCACAGTCTCTCAAGTCTCAACAGTGGGTGGTTTGCCCACTGCCATATCCTGGGGAGTGCAAAGCCACAGTCTCTCAAGTCTCTACAGTGGGTGGGTTGCCCACTGTTCAATCCTGGGGAGTGCAAAGCCACAGTCTCTCAAGTCTCTACAGTGGGTGGTTTGCCCACTGCTATATCCTGGGGAGTGCAAAGCCACAGTCTCTCAAGTCTCTACAGTGGGTGGTTTGCCCACTGTTCAATCCTGGGGAGTGCAAAGCTACAGTATCTCAAGTCTCTACAATGGGTGGTTTGCCCACTGCTTTATCCTGGAGAGTGCAAAGCCACAGTCTCTCAAGTGGATGTCAATCTCCACTGGTTCTGGAGGAGGCCTTGTACCCAGAGTGCTTCATCCTGCCAAGGACTGAGGTAGTGGATAACAGTTTCCACTGGTTCTGGAAGGGGCTTTGTGCCCAAAGTGCTTCATCCTGCCAAGGACTGAGGTAGTGGATGTGATACTCCACTGGTTCTGGAGGGGGCCTTGTGCCCAGAGTGCTTCATCTTGCCAAGGACTGAGGTAGTGGATAACAGTCTCCACTAGTTCTAGAGGGGGCTTTGTGCCCAGAGTGCTTCATCCTGCCAAGGACTGAGGTAGTGGATGTCAATCTCCACTGGTCCTGGAGGGGGCTTTGTGCCCAGAGTGCTTCATCCTGCTCGTGGGCGCCTCAGTAGCGTCAGAGCTTTTGGCGCTCATGGGCCTGCGGTGCTTGTGGCGGCGGTGTCCTTGGCAGCGGTGCTTGTGGCAGCAGTGTCCTTGGCAGCGGTGCTTGTGGCGGCGGTGTCTTTGGCAGCGGTGCTTGTGCGGGCGGTGTCCTTGGCAGCGGTTCAGCTGCTGGCGGTCCTGTCTGTGGCAGTGGGGCTGCTGGTGGCGGTCCTGTCTCGGGCAGTGTGGCTGCTGGCGGTCGCCTCCTGGGCAGCGGGGCTGCTGCTGGCGGTCCTGTCTGGGGCAGTGGGGCTGCTGGCGGTCGCCTCCTGGGCGGCGGGGCTGCTGCTGGCGGTCCTGTCTGGGGCATTGTGGCTGCTGGCGGTCGCCTCCTGGGCGGCGGGGCTGCTGCTGGGGGTCCTGTCTGGGGCAGTGTGGCTGCTGGCGGTCGCCTCCTGGGCGGCGGGGCTGCTGCTGGCGGTCCTGTCTGGGGCAGTGTGGCTGCTGGCAGTCACCTCCTGGGCGGCGGGGCTGATGGTTGTCTTCTCCGCCATGCTGATCTTCCCAGACTTGCCGGTTTTCTTGTGCCCCTTCCCCACCCTGGAAGGTGTCGCAGCTGACTCCACAATCCCAACTGTACCCCTGTGAGCAGCTTTGGTGGCTGGTGTCTTCCCCCTCTCCTGCCAGGCACTGGCCAACTTTTGATGCTTGACAGGTGGGGGACTGTCCGTGCTGTGGCTCCTTGCCACACTGCCTGACCTGCTGCCTGGTGCACTCCATAATCCGGTGACTACTGGCACCACTGGTCCCTCCGATGTTGTGGCTGAGGTGCTAGGTTGGGACCTGGAGAGTCGGGCCCTAGGAGACTGACGGGGTGGGGGAGGTGAGGGAAAGAGGTCAAGGGTGGACAGGAAAAGTTTCTTAGGAACACTGGGACGGGTAGATGGAGGGGGTTTTGGAGTGGAGGAAGAGGTAGTGGTCGTAGGAGGTGTACGTTTGCTGACTTTGGGTAAAGGTGCATGGGCTGGAGGCTGTCCTGAGGTGGATGGCTGTTGGGTGGGTGTGTGGCTGCGTTTGTATACCTTGGGAGGTGGCCTCACAGACACACTGGGAGAGGACACAGGGGATGTGTGAATGGTAGTGGGGGTGGTGACTGCACGTGAGCGGGGTGTGGTGGTGGGTGTGCTGGTGATGGACGTAGTGGCTGAAGATGTAGTGTATGCAGGTGTGAGTGGAGACGAGACAGGGAGGGATGAGGGAGACGAGGAGGAGGGGGACACAGTGGAGGCAGTGGATGTTGGTATGTCTGCATGTGTCTGATGCTTGCGTGAGTGCCTGTGGGATGTGTGGTGCTTATGTTTGCCTGAGCTTCCTTTGTGTGTTGAGGTGTGTGCATGCTGGTCTGATGGTGTGCTTGGGATAGGCTGAGGTACAGGGGTGTGGCTCTGGGTGGAGGAAGTTGGAAGGGGGAGGCTAGAGACAGGGACAATGGCTGCCATCAGTGCTGAGGCCAGAGTCTGAAAAGCTCGCTGAAGGGCTGCCTGACCAGAATGAATGCCGTCCAGGAATGCATTGGTTTGTTGCAACTGCCTCTCTACACCCTGGATGGCATTCAAAATGATAGACTGCCCAACAGTGAGGGACCTGAGGAGGTCAATGGCCTCCCCACTGAGGGCAGCAGGGGTGACAGGGGCAGGGGCTGAGGTGCCTGGGGCGAAGGTGATGCCCACCCTCCTGGGTGAGCGGGCACGGGGCAAAGGCTGAGGGGCTGCTGGGACAGTGGTGCTGGAGGGGGGGTGGCGGCTGTACCTGTAGACGCGGGGGCACAGATGGGCCCACCACTGCAAGGGAGCTCCCATCAGAGGAGGAGTCCGTATCGCTGGTGTCAGCTCCTGTCCCCGCCGTGGAGCTCCCCTTGCCCTCCGTCACACTGGTGAATTCAGTCCATAGTCTCGCCCTCCAGGGCCATGTGGGATGCAGCTCCCTCCTGCTCCGGTGCCACTGCTCCTCCGCCTGATGATGCTAATCCACACAAGTACAGGGAGACCACAAAAAGGGGGGGGAGACAGAAGAAAGACATGTTGAGTGCATGCAATACCGCTACCGTTGGCGGACACGACAGACACAGAAGCCCCCTGCACTAAGCCGTGCACTTGGGGTCCACTATTCAATCCCTGGGACATGGCTTACAAGGCTATGGCCGATTTCTGCACACATGGATGTCACAGGAGCCTGACTAGGTGTAGTTGGCACTGTACCCAGGTGGGATGGGGTGCCACAGGGTCTGCCTGAAAAAGGGGACTTAACTAGCAAACTCGCCCTGGCCTAGGGGAACCCACAGCCCACCTCCCCCACCCAGACACCTATAATGCGCTCTGAATCAGCTGAATGAGAGTGTACTCACCCCCTTGTTGCTGCCGTGATGCCCTCAAGTGCCCATCCAACTCCGGGTACGCCACCGCCAGGATCCTGAACATCAGGGGGGTCATGGTGCGATGGGCACCCCTCCCACGTTGGGAGGCCATCCCCAGCTGGGCCTCCGCCGTCTTTTTGCTCCAGCGGCGAATGTCCTCCCATCTTTTCTGGCAGTGGGTGCTCTGTCTGAGGTAGACCCCCAGGGTCCGGACGTCCTTGGCGATGGCACACCAAATATCCTTCTTCTGGTGGGCGCTGACCTACAGGAATAGTACGGGGAAAAAGAGAAATTACCAACTGCACCGTCACAGTCATTGGCCCGCATCCCTATCCTTGCCATGTGGCACACGCACTCACCGTTGTTTCATGCACACCTCATTACCCCCCCCCCATCTCACATCCACACCACTCCACACAGGCATTGCCCATACAGCATGCTCCCAGTGTACTTACCTGTTTGTCTGGAGGACCGTAGAGTAGCGTGTACTGGGGGAGGACCCCATCCACGAGTTTCTCCAACTCCTCCGTGCTGAAGGCAGGGGCCCTTTCCCCAGACGCACAAGCCATTGTCTCTTACAGACTGAGGTCACAGCAGCACTTGCAGTGTAGGTCCTCTCCTGTCGAAGATCAGGTATCGAGTGATTGAGCAGATAGAAAATGGCAGTCACGTCCGCGGCGGTGCGTACCATCACCGCCGGCGTACATCCTCATTGGCTCTTGGGACCCATAGGGTCCAATGTTAACCAATGCAGAATTGCGCCGCAGTCTTCGACCGCCTACCGTAACGGTGTACAACGCCAGTGCAGTTACCTCATATCCCACTGTCCCACTTTACCGGTCAGGCAGCCGCCATTTCAGGGGCCCACATGGCTTTAATTTTAACTGCGTCACACATACCTAGGCCTTTGCTCAACACTCATACAGGCAAATTTCGTTTTATGAATAGTTTTCTGAGTAAGCTGTATTTACGTACCTCAGAGTTGGTTGACTCTGTGCTCGCTGTACAGACCGCTGGTGGACCTGTCGACAATGGAGGAGAGACATGTGATCATCACCTACAGGCTTGATCGTGCCACAATCCTGGAACTGTGTGCCCAGTTGGAGCCAGACCTTATGTCAGCTATCCGCCATCCCACAGGAATTCCCTCTCAAGTGCAGGTGCTGTCGGTACTCCATTTCCTAGCAAGTGGGTCTTTTCAAACTACAGTGGCCATAGCATCAGGGATGTCCCAGCCTATGTTTTCCAACATGTTGTCCAGAGTGTTGTCTGCCCTGCTGAAACACGTGCGCAGCTACATCGTTTTCCCTCAGGTGGAGGATTTGCCTACAGTGAAATGTGACTTCTATGCCCTGGGACGTATCCCCAACATCATAGGTGCCATTGATGGGACACATGTGGCCTTGGTCCCCCCGCAGGAGTGAACAGGTGAACAGAAACCGGAAGAGTTACCATTTGATGAATGTGCAGATGGTGTGTTTGGCAGACCAGTACATCTCCCATGTTAATGCCAAATTCCCTGGCTCAGTGCATGATGCTTATACATCCTGTGGAATAGCAGCATCCCTTATGTGATGGGGTAACTCCAGAGGCACCGTGTGTGGCTATTAGGTGAGCACCTGGAACCAAATCAGTGGGAATAGTTGTCTGGTCTTGGGATATCCCTAAGAGTTAGTGTGTGTCTAACCGTTGTCCCTCGCCATTTGCAGGTGACTCTGGTTACTCCAACCTGTCATGGCTACTGAACCCAGTGAGGAATCCTAGGACAAGGGCAGAGGAACGCTACAATGAGGCCCATGGGAGAACTAGGAGGATTATAGAGCGGACCTTTGGCCTCCTGAAGGCTAGGTTCCAGTGCCTACATATGACAGGTGGTTCCCTATTCTACTCACCAAAGAAGGTGTGCCAGATCATCGTGGCCTGCTGTATGCTTCACAACTTGGCTTTGCTGGCAGGTGCCTTTTCTGTAGGAGGATGGTCCAGATGGAGGTGTTGTGGCAGCTGTGGAGCCTGTGGACAGTGAAGACGAGGAAGCAGAAGAAGAGGACATCGACAACAGGAACTCGGTGATCCTGCAATACTTCCAGTGAGACACAGGTAAGAAGACAAACCTGCCTGCTACATGTACTTTAACACTACTACCTCTCTACTGTCTGTCCTTTTCACCCAGTGTATGGTCACTGAGTTTTCACTTTCCCTTACAATTTCACAGATGTGGGTCCCACTGTGTGACATCTGCTTTGTTTCCTCATGGATTAGACCTGTGTGACATAGGTATGATGATATTACATTTGAAAGAGCATTTTGTCACTGTAATTGCTAATACACTAATTAAAAATCACAGACAGACTCCAGATTGTTTTGTGCTTTAAGGGTGTTTATTTAAGTGCTCAATATTGAAGGGGGTTGTAAAATGGTGAGGGGTGATGGTGGAGGAATGTCCATGGCAGAGTCCAAGCTATTAGTCTCACAGGTGCATTGTCCAAAGGGGCATAGGAAGTGGAGCTATGGCAGTTTAAGGATGGACAGGGGGACAAGGTGGGACAAAAGGATGACAATAAGGGTGGTCTCATTTCTTGGCGGGGGTCTTGGCATCGTTCTCTGTCTTTGTCCTGGATCTCGGGGACCGTTTGCAGGGTGGCTCTCCATCTGCAGGGGGTGGGGTGCTGGTGTGGTGGTCCTGTGGCGGTGCCTCCTGTCCACTAGCGCCGGCAGAGGTGGTGGGCAGTTCATCGTCCAGGCTAGTGTCAGGGGCCCCTTGTTGTGCCACAGTGTCCCTCCTGGTGTTGAGGACTTCCTTCAGCACCCCTACGATGGTGCCCAGGGTGGAATTGATGGATTTGAGTTGCTCCCTGAAGCCCAAATACTGTTCCTCCTGCAGCCGCTAGGTCTCCTGAAACTTGGCCAGTACCGTTGCCATCGTCTCCTGGGAATGATGGTAGGCTCCCATGATGTTGGAGAGGGCCTCGTGGAGAGTGGGTTCCCTGGGCCTGTCCTCCCCCTGTCGCACAGCAGCCCTCCCAGTTACCCTGTTTCCCTGGGCCTCTGTCCCCTGAACTGTGTGCCCACTGCCACTGCCCCCAGGTCCCTGTTGTTGTTGGGGTGGTGGGTTAGCCTGGGTTCCCTGTAGTGGTGGACACACTGCTGATTGACGTGTCCTGGGGACAGAGGTATGGGCCCGCTGGGTGGGTGCTGTGCTGGTGTTTCCAGAGGGGGGGAAGCTCTGTGGTGGCCTGTGACTGTGTCAGGGGAACCGACTGTCCCGAGGTCCCAGATGGGCCGGGCTGGTCATCTAGATCCAGTTGGACAGAGCTGGGGGCCTCTTCTGTTGGTGGTGTGGACATGTCTGGACCCTCCTGTCCGTGACGTTGGGTAGGAGTCCTGTAGGGGTGTAAAAGCACGATTATTGCATCTGTGTGTGCCATGGTGTGCAATGGGTGGGTGACCGTGTACCCCAGTGCTTGCATTCCTGTGTGGGACCTTGTGTGATGATGGTTTAGGGGGGTGTATGGGTATGTGCAGTGGCCATGCTTTGGTGATGGGTGTCCATGCTTTGGCGTTGCATGCAGGGCTTGGTTTTGGGATGGGTGGTTTGTGATATTGGGACATTTGTGAGGAGTTGGAGTGATGGGGGTGAGGGCGAGGGTGGGAGTATGTGATGGCATGCAGGTAGGGTGGGGGATGTAATAGTAAAGATTTGACTTACCAGAGTCCATTCCTCCAGTTACTCCTGCGAGGCCCTGAGGATGCAGAATAGCCAAGACTTGCTCCTCCCATGTTGTTAGCTGTGGGGGAGGAGTTGGGGGTCCGCCGCCAGTCCTCTGAACCGCAAGGTGGTGTCTTGAGACCATGGAACACACCTTCCCCCGTAGGTCGTTCCACCTCTTCCTGATGTCATCCCTATTTCTTGGGTGCTATCCCACTGCGTTGACCCTGTCCACTATTCTTCACCATAGCTCCATCTTCCTAGCTATGGAGGTGTGCTGCACCTGTGCTCCGAATAGCTGTGGCTCTACCCGGATGATTTCCTCCACCATGACCCTGAGCTCCTCCTCAGAAAACCTGGGGTGTCTTTGCCGTGCCATTGGGTGGTGTGGGTGATGTGTGGGTTGGTGTGTGTTGTGATGTGTGGGGTGATATTTAGTGGTGTGTTGAGTGAGGTGCGTGGATGTTATGTGGGTGATGGTGTTGAGTGCCTGTGGATGCTTGTTTGTAGATTGTGGTGTCTCTCTCTGACCTTCTTTCTGAATTTTTGGTCGTAAGGGTTTGTGGGTGATGTGGGTGTGTGTTTTTTATATTGTATTGGGTGTGTGGGAGTGGTGTGTGTATGTGTATCAGGTGTGTGTATTTGGAATTGTCCAATGTGGTAGTGTTTTGTAAATGTGTGTGTATTTTGAGCGCGGCGGTGTGTACTGTCAATGGAATACCGCGGTTGAAAGACCGCTGCGTGGATTCATGGGTCGTGATAGTGTGGGCGTATTCCTGTTGCCGTGACGGTGGAGGTTTTGTTTTCGCCAGTTTATCACTGACCTTTGGTGTTGCGGACTTGTGTGGGTGTCTAAATTTTGGTGAATTCTGAGCTCTGGGTCATAATGACCGTGGCGGAATTCCGCGGCCGCGGCGGTGTATTGGCGGTCTTCTGCACGGCGGTAAGCGGCTTTTACCGCTAATGTTGTAATGACCCCCATTGTTTCTTTGATTGTTGTGTATTGTTTTGGAGTCCAAATCATTGGAAACCCTTAGGCCAGGGTCCCTGGCTTTCAGTAATGACTCAATGGGGGTCCTTGGACTCCGATAATGATTCACTGGGTATCCCGGGTTCTAGTAATGATTAAATGGGGGTCCTCAAAAGTCATAAGGTTAAGAACCATTGCTTTAGAGCAGTCCTTGGTTTTCACCATCTTTCCTGACAAATTTCAGAGTTTCTGAGTGTGTTGACTGAACACACAGAGGGAGGTACGTTTTCAAATGTCCAAGTTCAGGATTAATTAACAATCCTTATCAGAAAGCTATTTAACAAACACATAGGGTACTGTGTGTAAAGCTTGCATTTAATTATCCCTTCATGTCAAATTGGCTTTGTTTTCTGTGTTTGTGAGGGCTGTCGATTATGTCTGTGCCTTAGTGGTGCTACGTCTGTGTTTGTGTGATATCTCGGTTTTAGGTTTGAAAAATCCGGTTACCTTACAAGGCAGTAACCATGCAACAGGATGTCTTTGACAAAGAGTGATCTTGAAATACAGGATATCTCATAGATCAGTGTGGTTGAGAAGCATCAAGGAAGTGGACAGTGCTTGTTAGAGTACAAGCAAGAAACCCCAAGGAAATGAGACACAGATTACCTGTGCTCACCAAACCTTCTCAGCCTCAGCAGCCAAAGACAACAGGTTTTGTTTGATTGCATGCCTCGTCTATTTCACTGTCATGGGGCAGTTAATATGTAACTCTTCGAGGAACCTGGAATTCAAGAACGGGTCTCATGGAACTGTCCGGACAGCACAGTTCTAATGAAGCTGTTTTGGATGTTTCTCTGAAGCCTCTCAAATTGAGATACTTTTGTCTGGAAAATCTTAGTTCTGGAACATTCTCAAGCCTCTTTCAGCAAAACTAGCCTTTGCTTCCTTTCTAAGCACTCCTCAACCTCTTCTCTGTTTTCATGGATGCCTGTTTACCAAGATGTCAGTAGTAAAAGAAGTGACATACTGGCAACCCACAAAAGGTTGAACAGGTACGGCACTGAGGCACAGTTGCCAGGTGATGTGCATTCAAAACCTCTGTTGCGGGACCCCTTCAGCATTGTACTATGGCAGTGGCTATTGCATGGGTGTTTTGGATGGATATCTCAATGTATGGGTGTCATACATTTATAAGTCACAAATCTTTGTCAAAATTATTTGACAATTTATACAACCAATGCATAACTCAAATAGTCTGTGTCATGTAGACCGTGGCACTATGGAAGAAGGGGAAAAATATCAAAAAAACATATTTATTAGACAAACTAATTTTGATTTGTCTTTAGCTGGAACCAGACAGCCTGCCTTACAATAGGAATTAAGCATCAATTACACCAACAGTCACAATCATGGCAGTACCCCATTATGTAGACACAGGATCATCTCAGTACACTGTGGCAGTATCTGGCAGAATGTCACAACCACCTTTCTGTGGTGTGCTACAAAAGGTTATTTTAACTATGATGAGACACATCAACAATTTCATGCACTTAACACAAAATGAAGATTTATCCAATGTGAAGGGAGCTCAGTATGCTATGCCTTGCCTTTGACATGTAGTTAGAGCAGGTTAATCAGCACATATTGCATTGGTTATAACATTCAACAGAAAACAGGTTTAATACAATCTCAAGAACCTCTATTGAATCACTGTGCAAGTTGTCTCTGTACAAAATCTGCACATCCAAAGTTTGTGTGTCCCCCCGGATCAACAAATATTCCCTTTGTACTTTCCAACAGCAACATATCACTGCAAATGTCACAACTTTGAAATATCCAAATGAAGTTGACATGGCGAAGGATCCTAAAACAGAATAACGGGAAAATTAATGATTTCACATAAGACAAATTGCCTCAAATGATCAGTTAGGACACATGTACTTAGCACAAGCAAAGAGAATCAATATCAATAAACACAGTGTTCAATGTATGACAACTTTAATCAACAAACATCTTTGCCCTGGACTGTCCTCAACTAACCATCACAACTAAACTGCCATCACAGATTGCTATGTTCACTATGTTGTTCTGACATTTGGTGATACAAATTGTAAGGGTAAACTTACACTAAGGTGAAGAAGTTGTCAATAACATCTTGACATGTCTATTTCTTTCTCTTTGTCACTGTCATCTTCATTCGGCATTTCAACATCCTCGTGCAGTGACTCTTCATAGCTTCCATCCTCTGTGATGTATGGGATGGTCTGTCGCCAGGCTATGTTGTGCAACATGCAGCAGGACATGGTGATTTGGCACACCTTATCGGGTGAGTAGAGGAGGGCTCAACCGATTTTGTCCAGACAGTGAAATCTGGCCACCAGGAGCCCAAAAGCCTGCTCCACTTTCCTCTGTGTTCTTCCATGGGCCTCACTGAAGCAGACTTCCCGTGGCATTGTTGGATTCCTCCGCGGTGCTAACAACCATGGTCAGTTAGGATAAGTAGAGTCTCCTATATGAAAGTAATAAATATATTGAGAAAAAATATGTCAACCCATGGTACATTCCAAAACTAGAATTAAAGCAAATGATTCTCATGTCATATTGTACTTACCAGCAAGCCAGGTCCTCTCAGGTCCACGTTGTGACATTTGCAGGGGTATGGTGCTATTCCTTCTTATAGCACACCACTGAAATGTGGTTGTGACATGCCTTCAGGTACTGCCACAGTGTATTGGTAAGATCCCATTGTTATTTATTTTTTAAAACCATCAACGGAAGTACAACATAAACCGCTGCACTATTGATGTTAAATACAATAACAGTTCACATTTTAATGTGTCTGATATTGACACAAACAGTGTTGTATGTATCTGACATTGGTAAACAAACTAGCCACCATTTTGAGTGGTGGTGGCACACATCCAATTTAAAAATACACTGCTTCACATCCTAAAGTGGCGGGTGACTGACCTTGACGTCAGGACAACGGACGTTGGTGGAAGTTGACTGCATAGTAGGTGTAACACTCCACGAATGACACAGCCATAGGTTAACATGTGTGATGGTTTGGCAGTTCGGGCTGAACTGTTCCACTGGGGAACAGGGTTAAGACTGGTTACGTATGGCTGGGTCCAAACTGGGGTGGCGTGGTGGGCAAAAAAACAATGGATTAAACCCAGATCTTTGTGACTAGGGTGAATGTTTGTATTGTTCAGCTTTCCATCCATCATTTGTTTGTTTTGATTTTGTCACCCAAAGTGGAAAGAGTATGCCCAGACATGGGTCCCATGCTCACTGCGCCACTGGATTCAAGCTAGTCTAGCTGATGAAGGGTGATACCCTGAAACCGGTCCCAGGATGCTTGTTTCCAGTCCAGGGAGGACCTGGATTGGCAGTTCGGGCTGACTCTATCCATGCGGAACAGGGTCAAGACTGATTTGCATATGGCTGGGTCCAAACTGGGCTGGCATGGTGGGCAAAAAACAATGGATTAAACCCAGATCTTTGTGACTGGGGTGAATGGTTGCATTGTTCAGCATTCTGTCCATCATCTGTTTGTTTTGCTTGTGCACGAAAGTCAATGGTTGTGTCCATCTCCTTCGCGGGTTGCGCATACCATGTACTTGTATGCTGCATATCAAATAAAAAGCTCACTTGCCTCCTAACACTGCAGCCAACACCACCTCCTCCACTTTTGCTGCTGTTACTGACCTTTGGGAGCTAGGATGTCAGGCAACGCAAATGACAGGGCCCCTGCCTTCTCCCCTAAGGAGTTGGAACTCCTCACCATGGAGGTCCTGTCCCTGTATAGGAACCCAGAGAAACACTTACATGTTTGAATGGGAAATATTTTTCTCAGTAACTTGTTCCTTCCATTATTACACACACACTTGTTCATACATCACCAAAAACCATGTTCTCGCTGACACACATGGCAGCCATTCCATACTGCCCTTACTCATTGTATGAGGTCCAAACCATAGTATCTGACTCTTATAAGATTAGGCATTAAGCCAATGTAGCTGTGCGTCGGGTGTCTGCAAATAATGCACAGGTTGTTTAGCCTTCAATAGCTCACAACGATTTGGACTAATCACAAGGGGGTCTCACTACAGGAAAGGTTTCATAGCCCTGGCCTAGATGATGTTTGTGACCTGGATTGGTAATATGAGGAGTCAGAAAGTGTTGAGGGCAGTCAACAGGTCACTGGACATTAGTATTTGCTAGGAACTTTGAAATGTTGGTAAATAATCAGTACTGAGTGTTTTAGAAATGCTTGTAGGAGATTCAAACAAAATTGTCTCACAACACTACAGACAAGCAGAATTACTCAAAACATATTTTGCTTTCTTATTTCTCATCTGTACGGGTCAACACTCATCAAAAGCGGGAAATCTGAAAGGCCATCGCCAAGAAGGTGTGGACCCTGGGGCCTATGGGCAGACTAAGGAAACAGGCTTTCAGTTTATAGAAATATTGGTACAACATTACTATTTGTAGACACACATTGATTCATATTTTTCTTTTTGTGAATGTAAATCAAGCAGATTATCTGGCCTTGCAATCACAATGTACCCATGTATTTCTGGTTTATGTCATTTTAGGGGACATAAATTCACTATTCTAAACAACAAAGCCCTAGCAAACAGAGGTGTGAAACAGTTCCTGCACAGAAATTAAAATGGATAAGAGACAAGGTCATCGTACATGACATAAGAGATAGCATGAGAAATTACAAAACTATAGCCAAATGGTTTCTGAAAATGTTCCCTACATGCATGAGGTACTAATAATAAACAACCCAAGTTTGAGAGCATTGAAGTTGGTGAAATATGAAGATTTGTCAAACTACTATATATGCCATTTCAGCAACATCAGGGGCAGGCGGAGGAGACATTGGCTACACTGTGGGTGGGGTGCTGAGACCACCAACAAGGGAACCAGTGGCACAGAGGGTGAGGGGACAGGCACAGGGCCATGAGTTCATCGACATCCTTCTCGGAGGTCTCCACAGAAGACCAGTCCCTAGTGGTAGTAGATCCTACTTCAACTTTACCACCTGCAACCTTGTCAGCCACCCACATTCCCATCTCCATCCTCCCTTTTTCCACCCCAGTTGGCCAAACTGTCCTCCTAAAAGCGGTGGCATATCCTTTGCTGCAGGACCTCCCCACCCCTTTCCCCTGGCTGTGCTGAGTGAGGAGGCTATTTGACCTACTGAGGAACATCTGTGTAGGCCAGACTGCACTCCTGAATGCCATCCATGGGTTTAGTTGCCAGATGTGACAAATGTTAGCTTACTTGTAAGGCATTCATAGTGCTACATCTGGCCTACAGAGGTCATTCCAAGGTCTAGCCTCCTCACTGCCTCAAAATCTGCCCCTTACTCATCCCAATTTCCTGTTCCCAGCCACTCCAACACACACACAAGCAGCACATCCACACATAAACACAAACATAGCAAAAAGTGCACACACAAACATAGAAACACCACACCCACCATCGCCACCAGCACCACCACCTCACCCACCTCACCCACATGCATAGCCAACAACAGCACACCCACAGACACCACATCTACCACCACACCCACATGCAGTGCCACCACCAGTACACCTGCAGACACCACACCCACCACCACACCCACATGCACAGCCGCCACCACCACCAGCACACCAACAGACACCACACCCACAACCACACCCACATGCACCACCACATCCACAAGTACCACAACCAGCACCTCAACAGCACACACATCCACACATCCACACACACACATGCCTGCAGACATTGACACAATACCTACTGCACACAAATGCCCACACTCATTCGAACAACATACTCCCAGGAAAAAAACACACATTCAAATGTACACCACATACACCAGACCCATGGGCAACTGCCCCCTCAACAGACACATGCACCTCCCTCACTGCCACCCCTTCTACCTCCCAAACCCAACTCCCTGCCAACCATCCTACCCATTTTTCCAAAGAAGATCTTTTATGCGCCCTGGCCTTGATCCCTTCTACATCCCAATCCCCACTCCCAAACATAAACCCACCGCTCCCGAAACCCAAGCCAGTCCTCCCAAGCCCAAACCCAAAGTAAGATCATTGCAGTGCCTGCTCTGTGCCCAATAGATGCCCCTTCCTGAGGAGGCTGTACTTGGCAGTGCCATTAGGAGGCAAGTTCAGGGCCTGAAGCCCACTTGTCTGCTCCTGGACTCTTTGGACAGTGCATTCCTTTTTATTTTCATTTCATGGAGAGAAGTATCTCATTATTGTATTTAAAATTATTTTCTTTTCAATACCTTTGTCCTGGCATTAATTTTAGATTATTAGTAACTGTTTGCTGATAATGTTTTTTATGCAAAAGTATGCGACATGCACGTCTTATCATTTCTTACAATGCCAAGCACAGGTTTCATTTTTGACATACTTATATAGTGCATAGATTAGTGTTGTACTTTTGTGATGGGCATGTTAATTTTGGTGCACGCATTCATCATCTGGACCGTTACACCAAAATGATAAATGTTTCTATTTTTGTGACTTGAGAAGGCATGTGTTTTATTTTACCATGACGTGTTAATGAAATACAATGAATTACACAGGGAAAATGACACTTTACAGTTAAATGACATCTAATGTTTAACAGAAATTGCACAGACGAAGGGGACATAAACAACTTTGGCATGTTTTAAGTTTAGAGGTAACATTGGTTGTACATTCTGTGTAAACCCACTTGTTGCTTTGTGTAGTGCAATTACCACATTATAATTGCTTTATGTAGTTACAATGATGTGTACTGTTAATGTATATGATATGGTGGTTTGGAGTAAATTATTACACACACCAGTGGCGTTACGAAACTGGAAGGGGCCCCCTGCACAGAACATGGAGGGAGCCGCGCCCCCGGACTCACTCAGGCCAGGTGCTGTTTTGCAGAGGTTGGGGGTCCCCGCACCACGGGGCTGTGGGGGCCTTTGTTACATCCCTGACAAACACACACACACACCTGTATGGACACATTTCGATTGAGGAATTGATGTCACTTTTTGTGTAGGTGTCCATTGGCATGAAGGAAGTTAGTACCAGATTGGTATGTGTTAATGATATATTGAGGTGTGTTTTTTAAAGTTTTTCTAACTACTACATTATAGACATATGTATTGCACATCATTGTAATAGGGCTTGCAAGTATTCTTTTAACATGCACGTGTCCAGTGTCCAGTGCTAATGTATGCAGACAATTCCAAGGATAACAGGTAAAATATTCACTTACCTTTCCGGCAAGGACAGCGTTGATTTTATTCTTGGTCCAGTAGCAGCAGCAAAGGACTTGTACAATCTGGTTCATTGCGGCAGGAAATGAGTAAACTCTAAAAATAGTACGTTCTTGCAATCTGCCAACTCACATATGGAGGCTTAGCTGCCACAGTTACGTCAGCGGGAAGGCACATCGTGATTGGGCTGGTGGTAAAAGTGTCTGGAGTCCCGCTGTCAACTGCTATTGCCTATTGCACAGTAGGCACAGTGGTTGAATCCAGGCGGTGACAGCGGTTGTTGATGGACTTTCATCTATGGGATGATCAACATCTAAATACAGCGGGAAGACTGGCAAAGCAGCGGGAGGGCTATCCAATGGAAAATTAACAGTGGGACTGATACTGCCAAGATTTAAATCAGGCCCTTAGTCAAACAGCCAGTTCTTCAACCTCTTGTGCAATTCAAGAAGAGAGGTGAGGGTCTGATGTGTAGTGGGATGTCATTTCATGCTTTAGGTGTAATGTAAGCAAAACCTCAACCTCATGTTCTGCTTTTTTGAATTTGTACACATCTTATGATGGAGAAATCTTTTGCTGCTGCTGCCTTAGGTTTATCTATCATCTGAAGGAGGGCAGCTTGCACTGTCTCTGCCCAACGTGTATATGGTACACGAAGAAGGGGTTTTTCCACTGTTATTGTCCAATCATACTAACAAAATACAAATTATATTTTGGATACATTAAATGAACTTGCAGAAGATGCCCTATGAAAAAGGGACTTTCACAATATATAATATAAATGATACCTATATTCCTGAGGATGGTGCCAGACTCCTTTGAGGCAATATTTGCATGGTGAAGCATTATTGGACAAGATAAGCAGTTTCTATTGCTTGATCGTCCTGTTCTTAATGTTGTAGTAAAACATTTTTAGCTTGCCCACACAATTTTAATATGTATAACAATTCAACAAAAGAGAACATAAATTACATCATAAGAGGGAACACAACCTTACCCAAACTAGAGACCCATAACTCGGAAACTGTACATCCATGGTAGTATTCTCGGATGCTTCTCAGTGCCTGAACCAAACCAGGCTAGGTAGATAAAGGTTCATCATTGTATATGAGTACTTGAATTAAGGTTTGGCTGTTTCTTCCTGTTTTGTGCATCTTTTATGTTTAGGTCTGTTTATGGACAGTGTACTTTTAATCTCATATCTTCCTCTTTAGTGTGTAAGCTACTTGTATTGAAACTGCTCTGTGTGTGTGAGAGAATTGTGTGATGCTGCCCCTTCAATTGACAATTGTCTTTTGTTTATTCTTTGTTTCAGGGAAGGTTGTGTTGTTGCTGTCCATGTTGCACCTTTGTTGAGAAGCTAGCTATAAAACTTTCCATTACATAAAAGACATGATTATTCGCATTGACACTGCTAGTTTTAATAAATGGTGTGAATAAAGGAGTGAACTCTGAAAAATTATGTGACCAAAGTTTACTTTTAGTTTTACATGTGAAACAAGCAGTTTATGAAATGGACTAGAACTCTTTGTAAAATTGTAAAGCATAGCTCACACATGGTCAGTATAACACTTTTGGTCTGTTGTGCCATGTTAGCCAACATTACTTTGCATTCTGAGGTGTTGAACCCATTTGGAAAGTCTTAAAAGAAAAAGCACAAACCCTATAGTGCAACGTGCTGTTGAATGAAATGCCAGGAATGGAAGATGGTATTATGTGTAATAGTGCATGGCAGACGTGTGAAACATAATTAATTTCCAGAGTGATGCATTTGTGGCAGGCTGTAGGAGGGTAAATAGCCCATTGGTTGAGAGGGACAAAGATATCATTTCAAATGCAAATAGAAGCATCTCACTTCTGATGGGCTGACATTATTACACTACTTGGAAAAACAAACTATGTGCTTAAAATGAGGTTATTTACCAGAACAATGTGAACTGGACCTGGCCTGAAACAGAGAGAAAGGAAAAACAATGAGCACCTCTTTCTGAGCTGGCAGGGGCGTCAGTTATATTTACCTTAGGGCACAAGCTATATTTACTTGAAAGAACTATAACAATAACTGGTGAATTTCAGTGGTTTTAGAGGTTAAATTGACCTTTTCACCTAACTATAACATTACTTTAACCTTTTTTTTGTGAATAGATAGATAGGCAGACAGACAGGCAGGCAGGCAGATAGATAGTAGATAGATAGATAGATAGATAGATAGATAGATAGATAGATAGATAGATAGATAGATAGATAGATAGATGGCCTATATTGTGCGTTGTGTTTTTGTAGTTAGGAGTTGATGGAGGATAGTCAACCACAAATGGGATTCTTCCCCTTTTGTTTCTACTGGTGGTATTCCAATAAGTGCTTACTCAGGGAAGCACTTATTTTGCAATACCAACAGTAAAAACAAAAGTGACAGAATCCCATATGTGTTCTACTATCATCTATTAGCTCCCAGCTACAAAAACATAATGCAAAACAGGGTTATTTTTCCAAAACTACTTATTGCAGAGCTACCAATTTATGATCTCTTATTGTGAGAACTGAACACAAGCACAGTGTAACAAATGCAGGGGTTAATTGTTCTGATTCAAAAAGTGCATCACATGTGAATACCTTTTACAAGCATCATCCGTACCAAGTACTGTTACAAGGACAACCTATGGCATACAACAGCATCTTACATGTCGCTCAACATGCATTGTTTATGTGATACAGTACCAATGCTAAAGCTGTAAAAAACAATGTGTAGGCCAAACAGTGAATTACCTCTATACATGGATCAGGAATCACAAATTAGCAATAATCAATAAGAAACGTGACCAGCCTGTTGACAATCATCTTAAACATGTGGACAATTTCTTATCACATTTGAAGATTTTCCCTGGGAAACGTCCGAAAGGAAAAACTACTGGACTCCAGAGAACACATCTAGATGTACCATTTAAAATCATTGCATCAAGATAGACTGAACATCACTGACAATACCACCTGATTACTGCATATCCCATGAGATATCAGGACTCTATTGGTTCCACATTCCAAATGGAATCTTCACTCATGATGCTTTTTGAATATCCAGCAGTGTCAGCTGAGCAGCCACTGAGCAAGCAATCTTATACTACCTGCGGGAGGCGGGGTGAAACTTTGTAGTGTAACTATTTATTTATGTTCTTTAGTTAGTCTGTTTGAGTCACTCCTTTCTTGGACATTTCATTTCTTTGTGACTCGTTGTATCCTTTGGGGTCTGGATTTTTGCTCTGGCTGGTTGTTGTTTTCTTGTGATATATAGTTATCTCAAAAAACAATGAGGCTAAATTTAGGATTTATAGATGGATAGTGGTAAAGTATGGTAAATAGAATTTTAGGGTTTAGGAATTGGTCGTGATAAAGGGTGACAAGGGTAATTTTAGGGCTTTGGAGTAGTGGTAAAGGAAGGAAAGAATTAGAGTTAGTGGTACGGGTAAATGTAGGGGTTGGGGTGGCTAGTGGTAGAGGGTGGTTAGGGTAAATTTAGAGTCTGGGGTGGAAAGTTGTATAGGATGCGAAGGGTAATTTTAGGGTATAACAGTGTTTAGTGGTAAGGGTGTAATTATATGGTTTAGAGGCAGATAGTGGTAAAAAAGGTTTAAGGAGTAAATAACAAATTGGGGTTTTGTAGCGGGTTCCCCTCCAAAAAAAAAAAAAAAAAATACTAAGTTCAGGGTTTAGGAGTGAGTAGTAGTAGAGGCAGGTTAGGAATAAATTAAACAAGCATTTGCAATGCAATGGGTCTCGCGTTTGCTCGAGCTAGATCAATTAGCGTTGTAAACTCCTAACTGGACTCCTTTCTTGCCACATAAATTGAAATTGAAAAGTAAAACAGTTTCACATAACTAACTGGACTTTTCTTGCCATATAAACTGAAATGTCACAAAAGCGAGCTGACAACCGCCATCAACGCAAAGCAGACACACAAAGGGAAATAAAAGTTTGCTCGTAGTGAAACCTATCGGCAAAAGTGCAATTATCCATGTAACCAGCAAAAGTGCAATTAACTATGTAACAGGGTCAATGTCATGCAAAGCGCTCGACTTCTGGCCAGCGAGATCGCACTGCAAAAAAAGAGAAAAAGTAGTCCAGAAATCGGGCGGAAAACAGCAAGCCTCGTATGTTTTCAGTACTTGGTCACTGCGGTCGAGGAGAGCTAAACACCGGAACAGGCATGACGTATGCATGCCTTTCACTTATGAAAGCAGGCATATTTTAAAATGCAAGCCCACGAACCAATGAAAGAGACTGACAGACATGGGCGTGGTTTGAAACCCAAAGAAAGATTACAACATGGGGAGGAACGATTTGCGCTCGCCCCTGAAAAGGGGGGTTCCCCACCAAAAAATAAATAAATACAGCTAATATTAAATTAAATAAATATATGAGAGACAGAGGGGTTTTACTTACCTTATCATATTTACCATGCATGGTAAAGCCTGCATGGAAAAGGCATGTGTGGTAAACGCATGTGTTGTAACTTCATACAACCATGACATGGGCCACTCGATTTCTCTCCATGATACCTCAAGAAAGTGGGCAAGCCTGGTGGCACCAACTTTAGTAGCGTGGTGCATTAGTGCATGCTTGTCGAAAAATATGCATATGAGTGTAAAGGTTGCCTTAACAAACAGGAGACAGCTTGAAGCCCGTAGAAGAAAACATAGAAATATACCATAGCAGTGAAGAAAATAGATGAGACAGGTCTTTATTATATTGTGTAAAATGAAAATGATGATTAAAAGAAAGTTGGATTGATATCGGCTTTATTATGGGCAAATGTGATGCAGGTAGTGTTGTGACATGCGAGACACAATAATCCAAAAACCTGAATCTCGAATTTCTATGGATCATGTGCTTTATTTGCTTTGTATATTTATTTTTTCGTTTGAAGAAATAATGAAAAAAAAAGTTCAAAAATAATAGTGGTGGGACTGCTTAAAGATACAGATGCATACGCCATCATGAAAACGAGATTGAAAACAGATTTTTGTTTAATTTTAGTAGTGATTTATTGCACTGAACGGAAGCACTGAAGGAGATCAAGTGCGGGTGAGTTGGGGAGAGAAACTGTGCTTGAATGTAGGCGAAGGGATTGTGAAACCTCGCAAAATTACAGTTCATGGTAAAAACTATGCACACCCCCAACAACGTAAAAACTACAAAAAGCAACAGCCGTGCTAATCGGCCTGCCTTGTTTTAAATGAAAGAGCCTCTTCAGCCACTGATGGGTTTAAGCACTCAGCAAGTTATTATATGTGCAACTGTTACTCATCTTTGCACTCTTGCATCCAGTCACCTACCTACTGGCTCATTCTTGCATTCCCAAGCCTTTTCCCCACCACAATAAAACACATACACAAACTCAAAAGCTTATGCAAGATTAATTAAAAGTGGGAAAAAGAAAACATGCTCTGACATAACCATGGCGAAAATAGGCTTGCAATAACAATTAAACTGGTATTATACATAGTTTATCATTGTTTTATGTACCTGCATGACTGCCACACTTACAACTAAAGAGTCGACCATCCTGGAATGGTAAAACAATGATATTTTATGGACAATACCATTCCATGATGGTCACCTGATTTAGAGGCAGTGACCATGCACGATGCTGTGCACTGCAGAGGAAATGTGTGGCAAGGAAGTGGCCTCTTAGCACTGTCTGTGGAGATCTAATGAGGCCGAAAGATGAAAATAAAATTATGATTTTCATCATAAATAAACCAGACCTACTGCCTTTGTCATATCATTTCATAGTACCAGATCAGGCCTATGGTATCTGGCTTAACTTTTCCCAGTGAAACCATCAGGCCTATAGCCTTTATCGTATTCTTTTCGCAATATATATGTGGTGGGGAAAAGGCTCATATATTGTAACTTTCAATAATGAACATATCACTCTGTCCTATTTGCTGTCAAGCCAGACCTAAAAAAGAAACAGAGCCCTTAATGCCATTTACTGTCTACTCCAGATACATAGGAAGTGAAACACAGGTTCAAGTAATATGACTCTGCTTTTTAGAAGAACAATGAGTAATGTCTATGAAACAAACACGTTTTGAAGGCAAACAAATACTGCAGAATCCAAAGAATTTCAAGAGTTAATAAAATGTCTTTAGGCTTGTAGTTGAAGATTAAAAGTTCAATCAAATTAGCGCTTCAAGCGAGTTACCCAAAGAACACGTTTTTAGAAAGAGAGTCTCCGCAGGACCCAGCCGAGCCACCAGTAGAATCCTGCAAGGAAACAAGAAAGCAGGAAGTCAGAAATTGTCTGAAGTTGCCAGGACAAGAGACACAAGCAGCACATCTCACCAGAAACACCAGGAGCAAGTGCAAACAACGAGCGGTCATCCGAGGTGCAGCCCGCAGCCTTCCAGGCTACATGCTCCACTTTCCTAAAGGGCCCGTGCCTCAGAGGCACTGAGGGGAACAAGCGCCTGACAACCGTTACCGCCTCCTGCTTCCTCCTCCTCTGCATGCTATGAAAGATTTTCGGATGGATCCCCATAGACACCAGAAAAACTGTGACCCAGGCCCTCATTACCCACAGATTGAACTACGGAAACGCACTCTACTGGGGAGTCACCACCCAACTCCTTAATTGCCTCCAAACCATAGAGAACTCCACAG
Source organism: Pleurodeles waltl (assembly GCF_031143425.1). Classification (NCBI taxonomy): domain Eukaryota; kingdom Metazoa; phylum Chordata; class Amphibia; order Caudata; family Salamandridae; genus Pleurodeles; species Pleurodeles waltl. The sequence goes on from NC_090440.1 coordinate 700,948,230, forward strand.
CAAGACTCATCCTAAATCTTCCCAACACACCAGCATCACCCTGCACTTCAGAAACCTGCACTGGCTACCTATGAAAAAGAGATGTGAATACAAGGTCCTGACCCTCACCTTCAAATCCCTCCACAACATCGAACACAAACACAGCAACCACCATATGACTTTCCACCAGCCCACCAGAGATCTCCGGTCAGCCTCCCTCGCCCTTGCACACATCCCACAAGTCCGCCAGAGCCGCTGCAGAGGCTGTTCCTTTTCCCACCTCATTGCCAAGGCCTGGAACGACTCTCCCTCCATCTGTGAACCACTCACTCCCTCCCTGACTTCAGGCAGTAGCTCAAGCCCTGGCTCTTCAACGAGAAGCCGCCAGCACGCAACATCAGCTCCCAGGGCCTGGATACCCCTAGGGGGATAAGCCGCACTCTACAAATACCTGATTGATTGATTGATTGATTGATTTAATGTGATGTCAATTCAAAGAGCAAGACAGTGACTGTAACTATTTTACAACAATTGCATAACAATTGACATACCTTAGACAAAAACACTTTTTTTGGCTCCAAAATGACCCAGAGAAATGTGATTGTGTGCTATGATCATAGCATGCAGGCTGCTCTTGTGTATATATTGATGAGTGTTGCTGCTGCTGTCCGTGGGAATGGAGTGCCCTCACATGGTTGTGTCTCTTACAGCTGTACTTGGAATCAGGTGTCCGGGATCCGCTGGTCACCTATGAAGGTGGCACACCTCCCTCCTCACCGGTGCAAGGTTAGCATAGCGGGGGCCTGGGGGTCATACTGTGCTTCACCCTTACTGTTTCCTTCTCTCCCCTGGGTTCTCCCCCTTTTTGCCTTTCGTTTGTTCCACGTTTGCCGTTGTTGCTTCTCACCTCCCTTCCTATCCTTTCTCACTACTGTCATCCTCCGCTTCTTCCCCTTTATTCCCTCTTCCTGTCTCTAATTTCATCTTTCACCCCTCTCTCCCTCGTCTTTCCTTCATTGATTTCACCCGAATGTCCTCCCTTCACCCTGTCTAGTCATCCTCCATCCCTTCCTGCAACCATCATGTATTCCCGCGTTTTTTTCATTTGGTCTCGAATCCAACATCTGCTCATTGCTTTACCCGCTCTCCTTCACACACTTCCTCTCTCCCACCCCTTTCTATCTTTGTTTCTTCCTCTCTTATTCATTCCTTTGTTTCTTGTTCCCTGCTTCTCCCTACCTCCTATCGGCCCTCCCTAGCTCACATAGGGCCTGATGTAGGATGCGATTTTGCAGTCACAAAAGGCGAATTTAGCCTTTTGCAACCGCAAAATGGCCTTTTCCAATGCACCATCCCTATTTTGCAAACTGGCATGCAAATACTTACTTGCAAAATAGGGATTCAGACTTGCTAGCAGGCCACCATCTCTGTGAGTGCGGAAATTCCAAATGGGGTCGCAAATTGTGACCTGCCTTATGAATATTGAATAGGTAGGTAATTTGCAACCCCATTGGGAACTGCAAACATTGTGGTTGACACTGCTGTACACTAAAGCTATCGAGATGCAATTTGCGACGCGCAAAAAATGCAAATTACGAGTCACAATCTGGCCCATAATCCTTTATTTCCACCATGCTGCCCTGCTTCCCCTCATCAACCCATGCCGGTCTTCATTCCTTTTCAAGCCATCCTTGTCTCCTACCCTTCATTACCCTTACCCTTCTTCTCTTCTACCTCTTTTCTCACGTCCTTCTCTGCTCTCTCCACACCCTCTTCATGTCTTCCTGCTTCCCGCCCTCTCGCCCTTTAACCCTCCGCCTCACCGTCTCTCTCTCTCTCTCTCTCTCTCTCTCTCCTAAAGCATGCTTGCGGTATGATCAGTGCACCTTCACTCAGTGTGCCTTTGCTCCCTCTAGATAAACTGGTGGTCGCCCTGTACAGCTATGAGCCGGCTCACGACGGGGACTTGGGTTTCCAGGCGGGGGACCATCTACAGGTTCTCGAGCAGTAAGTGTGTCTGATGCAATGTTACCACCCCGTGCCTCCTTTGTCCACTGTCATCTTAAGGGTTTTTGCGTCCTTGGGAAAGACATATTTTGAGACCCCTACACTTTTGAATTTCATAGCAATTGAAGCTAGCATAATCTCCAAAAATTATTAAAGTACTTTAAACTTACAGAAACTGGTCTGCAAAACGCAATCCTTAAAATTACACTGGGGAGCGGGAGAGGATGAGATAGAAAAATAGACACAGGTGATGTAGAGAGACTCCATGGGCTCTCTTTAAAGCTAGGGGTAATTTACAATTGCCCACTTTGCTCATGCCTTATGAGTCTCTACCTTTGCCCGGAACTCTTGGGTTCAGACACTGGGATGAGAGCCTGCCAGAGAGAGCTGAAGGAAGGCAAGACAGGGCCCTGGGAGGCATGAGTGTGCCTTCCCCCCGCACATCAGCCACACTCTGCAGAAAGTTTTTGGTGGCAAGGAGGAGAGGGAGGAGTGAAGTTTCGAGTTGGAGCCCATTCCCCTAGGAGTTTGGGCTTCTGGGGTGACCATGGCTCAGGCAAGTGTTTTACACAGCGTGCTGCTGACCCTGGCTCCCACCAGGTACGTAACGTAGACCCCTACAGAGCAGAGGGACTCCCTAACCCTTCATGGGGCCCATTCAGCCCAGGGCCAATGATATCTATGAGATATGGGAGACTGAGGGGCCCTTCATCACATTTTGCACGATGGACAACATCATTTTGTGCTACGCCGCTGGGTCCCATCTAGCTGAGACTGGCCTGGTCTGATTACAGACCTGTTCCCGTTGCCTATTTGGCTGTTCCTGTGAGGCCCCCGTGCTCCGAGCCAGGTCAGGACTTGGGCATGTGTTTTTAGGAAACAGGGCACATAACGCTACACTTCTCACTCAAGGATTCTGGGTCAGCTGCAGGAAGGCAGATGTGCAGAACCTGGACTTATGCTTTGAAAGCTACTGGCACTATAATGGGAGGGCTTGCATCTTCCATACTACCTAGTGCATAAATAATGTATTGTCAAGACAAGCATGTATTGTTAAAGGAACTACACGGGGTAGGTAAATGGATTACCTCGACACCACTGTTATATCCAATTTAGTGAGCTGTGATCACTGACTGGAGGCGCGGACTACACGTATGAGCACATTTATTATGGTTGCTCAACTTAAGAAGGAATGTCCAGGTATCAGCATTGGCTTCTCTCCTGCTCCGTCCTCCAGTTTAACAGACCCTTCCAATTGACGCTTGCTGAAGACCTGGGAGGATCCTCTCCTATTAGTCATACATACAAGGGAGGAGCCTCGTCCATCAGACAATTTTTCAAGAGACGTCATCCAATCACACCTGGGTGGAGACTAACCCAACAGTCATTCATACTTAGAAACAGCTCAGCCTCAACATCAAAACCTTTCTCAGGGGCACTACATGTAGGCCAGCTACACACGTAAAGGGCCTCCCCTGATGCCAATGCAGTTTGGACGCGTCACTCACACCTGGGAATGGACTCATTTGCCAATCACCCCCAGATGAGATGTGGCTCCCGTGCTAATCACCATTTTGAGGGCAGACATATTTGTTGATTGCTCACAACTGAGAATTTTTAGTTTTTAGATATTTATAGAGTATTTTACACTGCATTGCTTCTAATCGCTGATCAACTTCATAATGGTGGCACCAATGATACTGGGGATTCACTGTCTTCGTAACTGTTTTGAACCTACTGACAGACGATTCAAGCCAGTGGTCATTCCGCGGCCCATCGTTTTCTTGGGTAGATAATCCATTCGTTATGGTTAGCTATAAAGAGGGAGGTCTGAAGAGACCAGAGCCAGGCGACCATAATCTCCTAGTGGCTTGTTGCATAGAAGTTGCTGCAAGCCATTGACACTAGGGAGGGTCTCACCTGTTAATCATTTGCAGAAGTATAGAGCCTAGCCTTTGTCACTTACACCTGAGAAGACTCCCACCTGTGAGTTCACTGCTCTTGGGAAGAGCCTTACCAGTCAGCCAAGGACACCTGAGAACAGCCTTATGTGGAAAGTGTCGGAGCCATCAGTTTCATAAACTGGGGGTACCTAGCCTGTCAGAAACCGGCAGTTAGTGAGTCTTGGTTGTTATTCACCCACACCTAGAAGTCCTCCCCAAGTAACTCTGGCCTTTACTTTCAGACGGGGAGAATGGTGGAAGGCCCAGTCGCTTACAACTGGAGACTGCGGCTTCATTCCCTATAACTTTGTGGCCATGCTGAACAGCCTGGAGCCCGAGCCGTGAGTATGCCTGTCACGTTTGTATTTTTGTGGGTATCTACATGACTGCATGTTCTCTGGGAGGATCCCTGTCACTGTTGTTGCAACATAAGTGTCTGTGTGCCTAACATGTTCTCTGTGAACAGTAATGTCAATGTCTTGTTCTGAGCCGCGGTATCTTTACTACTGCCATTTTCTGAGCTGAGATTTTTTGTGCCACTGCCATATTCTGACTGTATTTTTGTCTCTGTCATGATCTGATTGTGTCTATTTCTCCGTCATGGTCTGACTGTATCTGTGCCATTGTCATGGAAGCAGAGGCTGGGGTGGGTGGGTAGGGTTGTTTTCCAGGAAGTTTCAAAGTGATGTTCATTTAAGAGAAGCCAGGTACAAGTTAGGGTTATGCGGCAAATTTAGTTTCGAGTCAATAGCTTTAATCTTCTGTGATATGCTAATGATTAGTAGATGCCAAGCTTTGAGACTAGAGAAAGAAGCCTTCATCGATCAGTTAAGAGCTTAAATGTTGCAGCTGCACCCATCATTGCTTCTTTGTCTTGCATCCTTTTACCTGTCGTCCAGAGGGAGATGCCTTGAGTATGTGTTCTATCTACCTCGAGGCAGTAAAAGGTTCATACGATTAATGTCCTGTTGGTTGTAAAAAGATGCATGTAGTGTATGCTGCTGTAGATCACATGCTATGCACATTCTTGCCAAATAGTGGTGTGCGTGGAAGTTTGCAAATTGTTTTTCTGCAATTAAGTCTTTGAGATACCCACGGTTCACAGTGCAGTCAGGATTTACTGCTCGGCTGATCTGTTTTCGTAATGGTCAGCGCCCTCAACCACCGGGGATGCCCATTCGTCATACCCGCAACCTTGGCCACTATATTTTATTTCCTGCCTGTTGGCCACCGCTTATTTCCACTGAGTTACCTCCTAGTTCCCTTTACCTTTTGAGGAACTCCCTTCTGAGAGGGCCACTTAAGACCTTGGTGTCCCTGTGGTATATCATATTTCAATGGATTCACTTCATACTTTTGATTTATTTGTGTAGATTATCTCAGGTGAGAATTGTTTGGTCCTGATGATGATCCCGTATTTCCTAGTGGATAGAAATGATAAATACTTTATCTACCTTAGTACGCGGTTCACGGTGCAGTCATGATTCACTGCTTGGCAATTCTGTTTTTCTAATGACCAGTGGCCGCACCGACCAGGTATGCTCAATGTTGACACATGCAACCTATTTCACTATCCTCCATTTCCTGCCTGTTGGCCACTGATTATGTCCACTGATGTACCTCGTAGTTCCCTTTACCTTTTGAGGAACTACCTTCTGAGAGGGCACCTTATTACTTTGGAATCCCTGCGGTATATCAGTATTTAGATGGATTCACTTCATGGTACTTTTGATTTATTTGTGTAGATTATCTCAGGCAAGCATTGTTTGGTTCTAATGATGATCCCGTATTTCAAAGTTGATTGAAACGTCTTCGACTTATAACACTCTAACACCATGCGATTTCAATGAGGGTGTAGAAGTGTTGCACACTATGTGGTTGTAACCAGGATTATATGATTTCTCTATTGTCTCACACAACTTTGTCTGTGTTTGTCTTAAACAATTATATGGTGTGTCCTGTAGAGGTGGGTACCTCTACACACCCACTTTTTCTGTATTCTACAATAAATGTGATTTTGGCAGTTGGTTGGAGATCACCTGGGCATTATTTTTTTGTCTCCAGTTATATATTTATGATATTGTTGGTTAGTTACCTCTGTTCCTTATAATATAGTAATACCCTTAATCCCTAATTATCCTTGGGACTCCCTTGTGTTTTGAAACATGCTAAGGTTACAACACAGACCCTCATGACAATTCTGGCCTAGAGCCGTACCCACAATGCTCCGCCACCAGATGACATCAAGGTGTTTCACAGGGCAGCTAACCATCAAAGTTAAGCCCCATGTTGTTGAGGAAGATTTTCTTGTAGAGACCATTCACAAGATGGACAGTCCTGCACAGTTTCTGCTCATGCTGAAAAGCATGACAAAGGGTGCATCAGAGGACTATATGGAGCCAGTGAAGAGTATGCTTGTCAGTCCTTGAGTGGAGAACAAATAAAATGCAGCTCGGGAACATCCACTCTATATTCAAGGTCATTTGCCCCCAGATTCTCTGGTGGTGCACACTGAACAAAGAAGACTTTGTCCAGTGCACAGGTGTTGCACCCGCTCCTAGGATGAAAAAAAGAAAATTTACATTACCTGGAAACATGTTGTAGTTGGAAAAGCAATACAATGATACATTGCCAATTCGGTGGGTCTAACTCTCAAGGTACGACTGGTACCGGTGGAAGGAGATGAAGCAACATGTCAAACACTTTTTAGAGATTTACAGGAAAAGATGTAGGGAGTTGGTGCAGGAAGCAAAGACCATCTCGAGTCGATCATTAGCTGTAACACATATAAAGCCAGCACAGCCTTCAGAGAGATGACCACACTCTTGTGATCCTCCAACTACATACACGATTCCAAGGTTCCGCCCTGATTGCAGCATCATCTGCTTAATGTGCCCATTAATAGGGAGAATCCCTTCAGCACCAGGTTGACGCCATGCCTTAGAAAATGAAAAAAGACGCAGCCATGGGCACACTCAAGATTCAACGATCCAAAACTGGTTTTCAGCATCAACAGCAGAAGGGAGGAGAGCTCATGTCAACCCTCCCATTGTAAGTGCGACAGGCCTCATTTAAGTGAAAAGTGCGATTAGCTGTCTCCCACTTAAAATGTCCTCCAGCTCAATGCAAGTTCATGGCAAAATTGAATCCCCCTCAATTTTATCCCGAATCCCCCTCAAAACTCTTACCAAATGCTGGATGATTTGGAAAATATCTGATTTTTGAAGGAGGCAAAAAAGGCCTGCTCGGAGGGCGATCACCCACATCATTTAATGATGCTGCGAGAAAGAGATATGCCCAATGCAGAAAGATTAATGGCAAAATATCTGAGTATAACTTCACAGCATGGAAAAAGTGTTGTTTAAGGGGCCCGCAGTAACTCACCCCTGAGCTTAAGTATGCCTAGTGGGAAGCAAAGCAGGCTGATGCTTTCTTATCCTCTTGGATGGAACACCATCTACCATTGCTACACTGTCAGAGGCACAAAGCGTGGTTACAGGGACTCTTTGTAATTTGCAGGTGGTTTTTCAAGGACCTTGGTCGGAAGGATGCTGAACGACAGCTGCTGGCCCCTGGGAACATGCAGGGGTCCTACCTGATCCGTGAGAGTGAGACCACCAAAGGTAAGGCATGTGAGAGTGAGATCCAAGTGTGAGACATGTTAGGGCACTAAATATTAGCTATGTAAAGTTGCATCACGAAAAGGTGAGATGAGTCGGAGGCCATCCTAAATTTGTGGGTTTAACACCATCTAAAGTGAGGCCTGCAAGCATGAGCTAACCAGAACCGAGGCATGTGAGTGTGGGACCATCACAGGTGAGAGACAGAAGTAGTGTTTGAGGATATTTCCGATAGTCAAACAGCCAAAGGTGAGACCAGTGAGAGAGGCAACACCTATGGCCAGGCAGATGATGTGGTGTTGGGTACCTCTGAAAGTGAGATGACCAAAGGTGACGCTTTTGTCAATAAGCTCACTAAGTGTAAAACTATAGAGTTCTGTAGAATAGCAATAAAAAGGTCTAAGCTTGGGCCAGTGACATTGAAAAATTAAGAGAGAGAGTGAGAGAGAAAGAGGGAGAGAGAGAGTTAGAGAGAGTGTGTGTGTGTGTGAGTGTGTGAGAGAGAGAGAGAGAGAGAGAGAGAGAGAGAGAGAGAGAGAGAGAGACCACCATAGGCGATGCATACAACCATGGGTGAGACAGCCAACTGTTAAACCTTTGATGGTAAGGTAACCAAACATAGAATCTGTAGACTAACATCCCCTAGGATAAGAGCTGTGAGAGTGAGACTGCCAAGGTTGTAGGTTTTATATGGTATTTGAACAGCATGCTTATAGCAGAAATGCCATGGAGTGCTTTACAGGGCTCCACAGTACAAAGGCGAACATACTGTCAAAGACGTGAGGCTTGGCTCTGAGAACAGCGGTGGACTGTTACTGATTCACGATGTATACCAGAAAGAGCCTGGTGTATGATGTCATCCATGAGAGTTACACCATCACAAGTGAGCCCATCGAGCGAGAGTTCCACCTGCCTTATTGCTTTTACTCTTGTTAGAGGTTAGTAGGGTAAGACCGTGAAGGATACTGTTGTTTGTACTTGGAGTACCCAGGCTTCAGAGGTTGTTACACTCCAACTGGATAACCAAGTTGTTTGGTTTGTACACATCACTCTCCAAGGAGGCCAGGCAGTCAAGGTTTACTCCGGGAAGTGGCGAGAGGTTTGGGACTCAGATACAGTTTCACACACTACTCAATAAATTCAATGTGTAATCAGAGCCATGTCTTGTCAAACATGCAAGTCTTTATTTTAACATCGGACATGAAGGGCAATACAAATTGTGAATGACATAAACAACAGATGTTCCTAGAACATTCTAGGGCAGGGTTGTGACCATGAACACTTTGCATTGTGTAACTCGCAAAGTGGTTCAACCAAAATAGCATTGCCGTCTATATGCACAGTTAACCTGCAGGCTGTCAAAGAATTGCCACAGTCTTCAGGTATCTTCTGGCCTCGGATATTTATCTTGAACAGCATGTCTCAGGGATTCTCAGTGCCAGACAAAATGTTGCAAAGTATCTGCTGTGTTATGATGCATGGCCCTTTGTTCTAGTTTCTCAGCTATGTTACGGACAAGGAAGACACATCTGTGGGTTTTAGTCCAGGTGGCTGAGCCTCTGACTTGTTTCCAAAAACATTACTGAAAAAGTTAACTGTCATTCCCATGCTCCAAATAGTGTGATTTCCGGTTGGCAAAAGAAACTGAAGTTCAGGTGACCATTTAACTGAGCCCAGCTAGCTACCAAAATCACTGTTCCTACTGGGGACTACTGTTGGTGGGAATGGATTAGGATCCTTCGTATGCCCCCTTACGAGACCTGTATCTCATAGTTGTCTAGTTGCAACTTCTTAGGGGTTTCCCATTGCATTTATCATTGTCTCCCTCTCAGACTGGGAGAAGTGTGATGTTGATTCCTACAACATCAGGCGAGTTAAGGGACAGTGCAGATTCACCTACAGGTACAGTCATCCATGGGTCTTGGCATGTCCTTGACCATCTGGTAATATAGACAGGAACATATGCGTCTCAGATGAGCCAGGGAGGCCTGCACATATTGCAGGGCTCCAGGGCGGCCTCTTTGACTTTATTTGTCCTCCCTACGGTCTTCTGTTAACTGGGCCTGGGCTTTGCTATCAGCTCCAGAAAATGCCTCTCCCTTTCCAGGACACTAGAGTTCAAATATAAAAAGGCACAGCTGCAGGACTTTTGAACATCTTAGTCACAAATCCATCCTTAACTTGGACTACAGGAAGAAGTCAAGAAGTCTTGGTTTTGGTCAGTTATTGGTCTCTCCCAATTGTTGTTACAAGAGTCCTTTCAAGGTCCCAATGAATACACAGTACTGCCTCTGGAAAGCCACTAGCTGAAACGAGGAGTTTCTGAGCATCATTTCTCTGCCTAGAGATGGCTTGCCTTACAGTGCACTCTATAAATTGTTTCACTGCTTCCTTTAATTCCCTTCAATACAATAGCTACTCAAAGGAATATGTTTTTCAGGGGAGACAGGACAGTGCAGGTTTCCTAAGCAGATTTGCTGCAATTTTCAGACAGAGTCTTTAATGAGACCGAAGTGGAGACTGCAGAAGCTAATAAGATGTGATTTATATAAAAGACAGAGGGGGTTATTCCAACTTTGGAGGAAGTGGTAATCCGTCCCAAAAGTGACGGTAAAGTGACGGATATACCACCAGCCGTATTACGAGTCCATTATATCCTATGGAACTCGTAATACGGCTGGTGGTAAATCCGTCACAATTGGGACGGATTACCACCTCCTCCAAAGTTGGAATAACCCCCAGACTAGTCATCTCAATAAGGTGGAAGCTTTGTCTGGGCAGATCAGAGGCCAGCTGCTCAGGCAACCAAAGTGATTATGACCAATCTTTTATCCCACATCAAAGGATGGGTCTGGCAGGATAAATTCTCGTCACCAACACAGCCTGGAATAAACCATCTCTACTATAGAAAATGAAATCATCTCAAAGAGCAACTTCAGAACTGCTGTTCAGTCCTTTGCACTCTTGCATCTGGATGGTAGGAATGCTCTGATCTACAGCCTTGAATACTCCACACTGGCACCCCTTAAGGGCATCCTACATGCTGAAGAAATATCACCTCATCACCGTCACTTTGATGATGGCTACACTTGCTGACCTGCACAACTTCCAAAGCAGCTGTATCATCTACAAAGCCATCACAATTCTCACCCTTGCCTATCTGGCTAAGAAGCTCACCATTGCCAGTGGCTTCTGGCCCACCCACAGCCAGGACACTATCAGACTAGAGAGAAAGAAGTGCAAAAAAGAAAAATCATAGCACAATGCTTTTCCATCTATGCATCCAGATCCTGGAATAACATTCATGTGTCTATTGGAGCCTTCCCATCCATGCTCCATTTTAGGAAAGGTCTGAAGACACTCGTCTTTAAATAACACTGCATCAGTTCACTTCTGTGACACGTGACTATCTCTTTGCCTTTCTTTGACCCAGTGCAGCACTCTTCAGCATGTTTACTAGGTTAAAACGACATAAATACATACATACATATACCCTCGGAGAGGGGTTCCAAGCTTTTCAAGGGGAAGCTATACAGGTATTGTCACACTCAAATGGGCAACATGGCGGGAACCTCCATCTTGTATTTCAAGCCCTCTGCCCTTGTGGATGGGACCATCCACACAGCACAAGTTCACCAAGGAGCACAGCACACAAGTGCAACATGTACTGCACACATTTTACTTATCACAAGCCACCACATGCATGCAGGGGACAGTAAAGGTCTCAGTTTGTGAGTGATGAATGGATTTTGAGGGTTGGTACACTGTCCTGGAATTCAGATAAAACCATGCCTGCTTCTAACTAGAATTTAAGCTAAAACAGACCTTCATGCTCACTATATGCCTGATGAGGTTGAAGTAGCCACGGTGCACTATGAGTTGGGTTAGACTTTAAAAGCATCATCAGTTCACAAGAGGCTTGCTCTTTGCTGGTGAAACAACATAAAACCCCCTAAGTTGCTCCTGTCCACTCACAGACATGAAGCCCACTAGAGGAAAATCAGATATGTAACCAGGACGTCAGATATAATGACAGGATGGAACAGGACAAAGATTTTCATCCGTACATTTTTGTACCTAGAAACCTTTTGCTGGCTATATCATCCTTTTGTATCTCCATTAAGGGCCCAAACTTAGCCTAGGCCATCTCTTTTCATTGTTATGCCGAAAGAATACAATACGAATGGTAGTAATGGTTTCAGCCAGGATTCTCTCTGCAGAGCCAAATGGATCGACAAGGCCTGCTTTGTGTTCGGATATGGAGACTCCCGGAGCACTAAAAACAATATTCGTATTTAAAATAATATTTTTTCCTACATTTTCTTCATTTTATTTTCAATGCTCCGAACTTTGAACTCTTTACTTTCAGAATTGTATTTGATGCTGGGATTATTACAGTTATTGGCTTAGGCCAGAAGTATCCAATACAGGCTCAAAAGGAAAGAATCAATGCGAAATTTTCCGGACTGCTGTTGATTTAGTAAATTTAGGACGCCATGTACTATTCCCATTCAGGAACCAGGAATGTGGAGTTGCACATTACTTATTTTTGCTAACGGGAATCCCATTTCCTGTATACTAATAAAGTGCGTCGTACATTGTACATTTGCAGGGAGTCCGAAGACCTGCCTGGTGACTGGCTTTGGACGCAGGTATGGCGGTCGGAAGTAGCACACCTCCATCCCTGCAGCTGGATTCTGAAAATGCTTTTCGTAAAAGCAGCCCATAACCATCAGCGGGACACTTACTGCATTAAAAAAACGGTTTCCCTTTTGGGAACACATCAGGGGGGCTCAAGTTCTATTTTGGTTACGATAAAAAATTATATAGGCAGATTTTCTGTGCGGTGACTTACACCCATGCTAAATCTGAGCTGGTGGTTGCAAGTAGTGGGCACCTGCACTCATTTCTGGGGAATGTGCTTTAATGTTATCCTTTCACACAAGATACTTGAGTGCATATAACTAATGTCCCACAAGTCCTAAATCGGTAGGCAAACAATTGTACTGGGATATCAAACAGATATTTGAGAGGCCGCCTCACCCACAACCTATCATGGCGTGCTTCATCATAGGCGACCTCTCACACTGGGGTAGGATAGTACCACTCCAGTGGACTCAGCCAAGTAGATTAGACTCGGGAGTTCCTAAATAATTGTTTCAGGACAATGGCATTGGTCCAGCTGGAACTGTAACAAAGATAAAAAAAATACATTGGGGTGTACCCAAAGGGATTGCCTTTATTGCTGAGTACCACTGATATCAGTTAAAATGACAAAAGAATGGTCAATTGATCAAATATAATGATTTGTCTGGCCACTCTAAAGGTGAAAAACATCGAACATGCTTTAACCTTGATTACCTGCCTATAAAGGTAAAAAAGAACTCCCTAGATATACCAACCATGCACTACATGTACTGTTGTAGAATAAAGGATATTTTCCACACCATATGGCCATCTAGTCTGACAAATAGCCATGAAAACTAAACTATGTACTTCATGGATCAGTGTGGGGAGGGTGTCTCCTCTGTAGTCACACATTTGTCAAGAGTCTGGCGCAAGCAAGGTATACCTATCCCGGACCCACAGCACAGCCATATTGTGGATCTATAATACAACAGTGCTGGGGGTCCTGGATAGGTATACCGTGCACATCAGACTAGACGTCTGTATGGTTTGGATAATATCCTTTATTCAACATCAGTGCATCATATTTTCTAGCGTCACTAGTGGTTTGTGTGAATGAAACATTATTAGTACAGCCCTATGATGTAAAATCTCACCATGTCGAGAGTGTATCTCTTACTTCAGAAACCTATAAAACGTGCCCTTTTTGGGATGTTTGTCAGACCTTCTTTGCTTTTCCAAATGAGCAGACCCTGATATATACTTTAACTTTTTGCTTACTTTCAGGAAGGCAGACTCCACATTGGTTTGTCTGTTGATTTATTCTTAGACTCTCTTGCCTTTTTAACTGAACAGATTTATGTTAGTCCAGTTGCTGAGCTATACTTTGGATGTCGCTATTCAGAGCCACAATTTTGGCGGTTGACCTTATGTTGATTCCTCTCGCTTTTGCAATATTTGATGCTTTACTGATGCTGAACTGGATTTGACAAATTACTTTTTGCCTTCTGTAATGATTCCTAAATTTGAATAAACCCTTATGACTTTTGACTTAGAATATTGGCCTGTGAAGGTTTTCTTTAATTGCACAGAGCTGCCTTTTATTGAGATTCACATGGCCCTATCCTGCATCTCAACCCTTTAAATTATTAGTTAAAGATGTTGACAAAAGTGAGACAGAGAGGTATCAGTGAGGGCATCCTTGAGAGTGAGACCATCAAAGGGGAGGGACGTGAGTGTGGGACATCTATCAATAAGTTCTTTGACAGTGATATCAGTGATATCACCAAACTTGAGAAAGAGAGTACAGCATGGAGTCATGCATGAGAGTAAGACAATGTAGGAAGATGTCTCTGAGCTTCAGATGGATGTGTGAAGGCATCTGCTTGTCAGTGAGACATCAAGGGGGCGATGCGAAAGGATGCTATCTCAGAAGGCCAGAGTGCTAACCTATTTGGGCAGACATTTCTATTCAAAAGTGACTCACAACTTTTACTTTCTAATCACCCTAACCTCACTATCAGGGTCCTACTCGCTCTCTGTCAGAGACCTGGATCAGACCCAGGGTGAGGTGGTGAAGCACTACAAGATACGCAACTTGGACAATGGAGGCTACTACATCTCGCCACGCATCACCTTCCCCAGCCTGCACCAGCTCGTGGAACATTATACACGTAAGTGTCAGGCTTTACAGAACACCTCTACTGGTTTTTTATTGTCCCTCAAACCTCTGTACATACTCCTCAGATCTCAAGCCATATCTCTCCGCACTGTTCTAAACAGATTTCCTTCAGATTCAAAACTGTGAATGTCCTCTTTGGATTTTCAGCCTTGCTCTTATCTCCTTTCAGGGTAGCGAATATTCCCTTCCGGTCCCTACTCGTGCTCCAATCTCTCCTCAGTGTGGTGAACATCTCCTCCAATCTCTAGTCGTGCTTCTTTCTCCCCTCAATGTTTCTCCAGCTGTGCTCCAGTCTTTACCATATGAAGTGAAGCTCCCTTTTGAATCTCCAGTCATGCTCCTATCGCCTCTTGGTTTAGTGAACATCCCCTCCATTCTCCAGCTATGCTTCTACCCACCCCCTACAGTGTAGTGAACACCTCTATATATACAGCTCTGCTTCAATTTCCCCTTGGCATAATGAACATTCCCTCCGAGCTACAGCTGTGCTTCTAACTCCTTTCAGTGAGGTGAACATCTCCTTCGGCTAACCAGACGTGCTCATATCTCCCCTCAGCCATGACCCTATCTTCCCTCAGTGTAGTGAACATCTCCTACAATCTCCAGCCATGCTCCTTTCTCCCACAGTAAACACCCCTTGCAGACGTCCAACCCTGCTTCTATCCCCCCTTAGTGTAGTGAACATCCCCTTCAGAATCAAAGCCATATTTTTAGCTATCCTCAGTGTAGTGAGCATCCCCTCTGAGCCCAGGCTCCTATCTCCCGACAGTGTATTGAACATAACATAACGTAACGTGTATTTTTAAAGCACATGTTCACCTAGAAGCGTATCTTGGTGCTAAATAACAGATGTGTATTGTTATCCAACCCAATCGTACTCATTTTATAGACCTCAGAAGGATGAAAGGCTAAGTGGACCCTCCAGGATTTGAAGCTGTGACCATGAGGTCAAACACAGGCCCCTACAGTGAATGCATTAGTCCACTAAGCCACCAGTCCCGGGTCTTCAGATCTCCAGTCAAACATCTATGCCTCTCCCCTGTCATCCCGAATGATCTCTAGCTGTGTTCCTATTTTCCCTCAGTGTAGTGAACATTCCTTTCTATCTCCAGCTGTGTTCTCTCTTTCCTCAGTGTTGTGCACATACACTGCTATGATCTCCAACCTTACTGCTATCTCCCCTGAGTGTAGTGAACATCTCCACAGATCTCCAGTTGTGTTTCTGTCTACCCTCAGTGTAGTGAACATCTCCACAGATTTATAAATGTGGACATCTCCACAGGCCTCCAGTCCAGTTTATAACACCCCTCAGTGTAGTGAACATCTTTTTCGGATTTCCAACCACGCCCCTACCTCAGCTCTTCTGCCTGTGATTGCTGTAATGTTCCTATCTGCTGACTCGCTCCTCTGCCTCTCCTACAGGTAACCTGGACGGGCTCTGTACTCGCCTCAGCGCACCCTGCCAGACCCACAAGCCTCAGAAGCCCTGGTGGCAGGATGAATGGGAGATACCCCGGCAAAACCTGAAGCTGGTAGAGAAGCTTGGAGCGGGGCAGTTTGGAGAGGTGTGGAAAGGTGAGTCCAGCCCAAAGTATGGAACTGGATTAGCAGGCACCTAGTGATCAGGGTAGAGTAAAGAATGGACATCGCAGCCAAAAGGCAGCATCGGGGCATCCAGGGAAGCTCACAGTAACTCAGGATAGACCAAAAGCATCTGAGGCACATCAGGATAACCACTTAAGAACCATCCTGTCTGCAGAATACTTTCTTCCACTGAGCATCCTTTCCACGTGTGAACATATTGCAGTCCATCACATACAGCACTTGATCGCTTAGCATCCCTCCTCTTAACCAACCTACATTCTTTTGGTATCACCCACAACACCAAGCACACATTCTCATGAAATCGATGATACGATGCCACCTCCTCCGTGGCACCTTCTTGAGCATCTTCTCCTACTTTGCTGAGCATCCTGCAGCCCCCTCTACCGTGCACCCAACACTTGCCGTGAGCACACTCTACTATTCTCCACTCAGTACCTGTACTCCCACTGTGAACCTTGCACCCTTGCACTGAGGATCTTGCACTTCACTCGCTGACTGCCCTACATATCTCTCCACTGAGTGCTCCATACTTCTCTTGTTAACCGGTGCAACCTTCACTCCCCTTGGTTGTATCCCAGGCAGCTCTCTGCTCTACTCGGTCCTCTACACTTCTACTGTGTAACCTGAACTCCCCTCTATTGAGCACCATGCAGTACCTCCAATCCTCTACTTCCTCCTCTCAAGTCTTACGTCTTCAGGGGCGCCTCCCTCACGAAACAGCTTCCTTCAAGTTAGTTCCTTCTGATAGGATTTTACTATGTTTTTTAATTAGACACTCCCCTTCCTTTTTATACTGAATTGCCAAAATTGTCTCTTACAAGTTTTTTTCTGTGTCGTCTTTAGCGAGGGCAGTTCAAGAGGTAAGGACTCTTGACTTATTATATTTTATAAAACAAACAATCGAACAAGCACACTTGGTGGCACTGTTACATACCACGTTCCACTTCTGCAAGCCCTGAGTTGCTTGCTGTATCTAAAGGATATAACAAATATTTCTTTCAGATGAGGAAACTGAGAACGGCTGTTTTATATCTAGAAATAGGTACGTGATTAAATCAAAAGCTTTTATTTGGTGTTAAACTTATAAAATCATTTTTTAAATTTTTGTAGTAATAATATGAAACAAATAAAGAAGTAGGTGCTCCACAGGCCAGTACAGTGCTTACTGATTGCGACAAGAGTGAGAAAGTACACAGCCCTGAAATAGAAGTCAGTGTTGGTCATTTATACAATGAATTCTTAAAAGGTTCATAAATTGCACAATTTTTCACGTAGGCAACACAATAATAACGTTGACGTTTTAACACTAATGAATTAATTGCGAGCGGGGTCTTTATCGGGACAGCATCCTCTATGTAGTTAATTTTAGATATATGAACATGCTATGGTACAAATCCATAGGCCTCCATGCATGTAGTCATCACAAAATACATTTACTTTGTATCAGCGCCAATTCAACCTTTTCGAACGCAGGTGGAACCTTCCATGTCGGGAATGGAAGCCCCACCCGTGCTCAGGCTGGTATCCCGCTGCCTAGGGAGAACATACGCGCAAGTAAAGTTTGTTCATAAGGGAGATGGTGGCCAGACTCTTGCCTCATTTAAATGCAAAGATTCTCATATTTAATGAGAATTAAAGGGCTTCAAGAGGTTTATTTGAAGCTCCAGCACAAGCAGAGTATTCGAGCTGCAGTCACGGATACTGGCGGTCAGTTTTAGCAAACATCCAAAGGGAAAAATCATGCACAGGAAAGGAGGCATTTGGGGGGAGACATCTCTTCTTATGAAGAGCAAGAAGACATTATTTCAATATCTCCCGAAGATCTGCACCAATTGGTGGACAGAGGAGCCACCTTTAAGGTGCAGAATAAAAAAATTGATATGGCGATGAATGAGCCCTAAGCCATATAAAGGAAAGGGGCTCAATTGACTCTCGTCTTACACCACATTAAAGATAAATTGATACTGAAGACCAACCAGGCATGTCGGACAAACTGGTTGAACAATATGGCGCTCAGAATCCAGAAACACAAAAATGGCTAAAAACATGGTCTGAGACAATGGAAGGATATAGACAAAATGGGGTTACTGTGTTTTTTTTATTAAACTGATCCTTTGAAAGACTTCAAAGAGGAATTTCCACATTCGGTTAATGTGAACATCCTGTTGGCAAATATGTTGTCATGGTTGTCGACTGAAGGTTTGTTGACATCAGACACCTTTGACAAAGGGTGGAATATAAAAGGGCATATGCATCTTGCTCTTAGAGCAGCTACATACGCCACATACACTAATTACGCCTTACTAAATGATTTTCAGACCTTGTATGACACATTTACAACAAAAGATTTGATGGTGAAGTCTTATCAGACATTACCTTTAATGGGGGGACGGCTTGCTGACAAATCTAAGCTCACAGCAACCAATAAGTGCCTGACTATGACGAGCAGTCATCTTCTATTTTTTAAATGTCAGTGGAAGAAATGTGTAACTGATCAATGAGTCATAACTATGGTAAAGAGAGGATACAGTTATACAGTTATAATTAAGGCCCCTAGTTTCCCGATTTTACAGATTTTTTTATAGATAAATACATACAGAAAACAATGTATTTTCTGTCTGTATTTATTTTTAAAAATAAAAATTTCCATGCTCTCTGTTGTGAATTACAAGACAGACTTACAGACAGCAAACGGGAGGGCAAACAACAGGTTAAGATATCTTTAAATACAGGCATTTGTTAAAATATAGTTGTAATAAATTGCTAATATTTACCTGTAGATGTAGTGTTTTGCTATATTTGGCTGCTGAATTTGCTAAAACATGATACGCATTAAAGCATGAGTGCATGTTTATCAGTTAAATGAATGTGGAAATATGCCATTTTTGACTCCACTTATTTGCAAACCGCAAAATAAATATGGGTAAATGCTAATAAGAGGGCCAAAAAAGAAATATCGATAAATACAGACAAAAATGTTAAAAAAATAAATACCAAAAAAACGGGAGCCCTAGTTATAATTCAAAGAATTACCTAGAGAAAGACAATTTGGAGTAACTTACCCACCAAAAGACCAAATGAAAAAGACACATTCTGCTAGAAGGAGTAACAACACTAATACAGAAGAAAGTTATAATTCAAGGGCCACAACTAGAAAAATATACCTACATGTATTCCATCCTCTTCCCAGGGAAAAACCGTCTGGGGAGATAAGACCAATTCGAAATTTGAAAAGTGTAAATTACTACCTACAAAGACCTTCGAAATGATATCCCCGCAGACGGTCATTCCTCTGTTTTCACCTGGATATTACTTGGCAAACCTGATTCTCCAGGGTGTGCACTTTCATATTCTGAAAATCACATAAATATCTGTTTTGCTCTGCAGGTGATCACTCACAATTCAGAACTTTACCCTTCAGTATTTCGCCTTCACAATGGTCCTTGCACTTGTTGTAGCTTATTTACAACTACAAGGTATTCACATTTTCCCCAAATGTAGATGACTGCTTAATAGGTGTACATTCTCTATTAAATGATCAAGATCAGGCAGAGACAGAATGAACAATTCTACAAGAATTTGGATTCCAACTGAATTGGAAAAATTCACATTTGGTCCCGGCACAAGATTAGAAGTTCATGGGAGCCCATTTCAAACCAATCTGGGGAAAATAAATCTACCGGAAGACTGTGCTTTGTCACTTCATTCTCAACTACACAATATCCTACAAACAGATATGACAACAGCACAGCAATTCTTGAAAGTCCAACGTCTGATGTCAGCAGTGACCCGTGTGGTCCCATGGTCGTGGGTCCATCCGTTGGGACCCATTAACTCTCAACACAAACTAATCCATCCTTGTAATGGACAGTCTGAGACAATACATGAGGTGGCGGTTAGAGGAATCTCAATTGATGAAGAGAGTTTCACTATAGACAGCGATACCAGAAGTGATCACATCAGACACCAGCCACATAAGTTGGGTAGCAGTGTTGGAGGACAGGCAAGTGCAGGGATAATGGTCAGTTATATAGTCAGTTCACTCCTCCTACTGGAGGGAGCTCACAGCGATTTTCTTAGCATTAGAGGTATTTGTGACACAGATACAAAGGAAATATGTTGTAGTAAGAACAGAAAAGGGGGAACAAAATCTCCAGCCTTGGCTCAGATACAATTCTCCATAACAATCCGGGCCCCGCAGAATTTAGCTTCCCTATCAGCATCCTACATACGAGGGGAAATGAAAAAAATAGCAGACCAATTCAGCAGGAGTTTCCAACCTCAGTGGAATTTCACCTCAGCCACATAGTAATCAGAATACTAACTTGAAGATTTGAGTTGCATTGGGTAGACCTTTGCACAACCAAGGACAAGGCATAGCTCCTGAGTTTTTGTTTGAGAATCTACACATCACAGGCTTGGGCGGTAGATACACTTTGTATTGTATGGCTAAAAGGTATTCTATATACTTTCTCTCCGATTCGCCTCCTCCTGAGTGTGTTGAGGAAGAATTGGACAGAGAAGACACAAATAATTATGATTTCCCCTTTATCACTCTGAAGAGCCTGTCTTCCATAACTACAAAAGATGTTATTACGCCCATCAGCCAATTCAATGAAATTCAACAGACCCCTAATATTTCCAGACCTCCTGCTGCAAAAACTATGCAGATAAATCTGACGGCTTCAAAATTGAATGTTTAGCCCTGAAAAATCTATCATGTCCAGATCAAGTAGCTGCTGATATACAGGAAAATAGACGACCGAGCACAAGAACATCTTATGCCAGAGACTGGGGTAACTTTAATAAATGGCGTCAAAACAAAAATATAGAGCTGGAATCCTGTGATCCTTTCAAATTTCTTGATTTCTTAAGAGATGGGTTCTCGAAAAAGTTAGTGATTTCTACAATAAGATCTCAATGGGCGGTAATCCAGGCATTTAGAGAGCATGGACAGTATATACCAGCAATAGGACTGATTAAGATATTATTCCATGGCGTTTCTCTCAACTGTCCAAAGGTGCGTCCCACTTTCCCATCATGAGATCTACCATTAATTCAATTCAATTCGATAAAATCTTTATTTTGGCTGATTAAGGCCATAAAAGACACGATCAGTACATGAAAAATGGTCAATAGCAATAATAAACACACGACGCTCATAATAATAAAAACTGAAATGTTAGCACCATATAATTCCAGGTTTCCATAGCACAAGAAAGTATTATAATTTCCTCACACAACATAAGGCCGGACTTCATGTCAACAGTTAAGATCACTCATAAGTGCTCAGTGCAGATAAGATTTAAAGTGCAACATGAAAACAAAAATACACTAAATTCATATTACGAATGAGAGTTTTAAAAAAACGAGAGTGGTTACCCCTCCATTGTTCTTCTCGTTTGTACTTCAGCCTTTAAAAATGAACACACACTAGAACACATGTCTGGTGTACTCAAGTAATTGCAACTGATACAAAGCCTCTCTACTTCTATGATGCCACAATGAATTTGACACAGGTTTGAGAAAAAGTCGACGTGTAAGGCTGTAGTGCTCACAAAAAACATGTATTGTAAAAGTGACGGCGCAGAAGTCCCATCGCAACTACAAACCAGGTGAGGGGCTTCCAAAAAGTCTAGTTGTCGCCCAAGGCTCCGGAGCCACCAGTCTGTGCCAGCTCTGAAACGACACAGAAGCGACCGCTCCCAATCAGGTAGTTCCAGAGAGGGAGACTGGGCGCCTCCGTACTGATAAAAATGTATAGGATGTCAGCACTGCACTTCTCGCCAACCCAGACTTTAACCTTCTCTCCTCACAGGCTTCCCCAATTTACCGTGTGTTTATCACCTTGCTTGATTCCCTCAGGTATCAAGAATAGATCAGGTAGTTCTAATGAGTGAAATGCTCTGGAGATATAACTTACCCAGGGAATTGTGCAACCTCTCCCCACGCTCAAGCAGTCCATTATAACATCTCTGCATAACTGTGCTCGGGGGTTGGCCCAGATACTGATCAGAGCAAGAGCAGAGCCATACGCACCTTATTTTCTATATAATGTTGTCTTAGCTCAGTATGCATAATATAGCTAGAGGCTGTTGGAGGTAGCTGAAGCAGCTTCCGGTGAATCCCGTTTTCCACTGACTGGAGGGTAGTACTATTATGGTGTCCCCAAATCCCTGCCGCATACATAGCAGCCGGAATGCATTGTGCATTATATATTTTAAGCAGGGGTGCTAAGGTCCCTTTCCTTCTTGCCCTTCGAAGATTAAGGAAAGCTCCTGCCGACCTGCTGAGCTTGACACACGAGTTAGATACCTGGGGGTGCCAAGAGCCTGTTGAAGTAAAAATTACACCCAAGTAGCTGAAATGTTTGACACTACTCAAAGACTGCCCTTGAATGATAAGCCTTCAGGAAAAAGCACTACTTGGGCCACAAGCCATGATCTGTGACTTGCCACAATTTGTTGCCAGATCTAGGCTACTCATGTATTCGACAAAATGGGCCATCA
Source organism: Pleurodeles waltl (assembly GCF_031143425.1). Lineage (NCBI taxonomy): Eukaryota > Metazoa > Chordata > Amphibia > Caudata > Salamandridae > Pleurodeles > Pleurodeles waltl. The sequence continues at coordinate 700,970,701 of NC_090440.1, forward strand.
ACGTTCGCAGAGCGTTGGGAGTCCACGCTAACAAAACCACATTGTCGGCATACAATACTACCTGTCTGTTCACGACTGGTAGGGTGTCTACAGGGCTTGCAGTTAGATAAGAACAAACGTCATTAATACAGAACATAAATAATAAAAGAGTTAGGATACAACCTTGGCGCACTCCATTCTGATGACAATTCACCATTAGGACTCAAGCGCACCTTGAATACCAAATAATTATGCAACCTGAACAGCAAATTCACCACAGGTGTGTCGACCCCCATATCCAAACAACTTCGACCACAACTTGGACCTGTTCACTGAATCAAAAGCTGTCAAAAGATCCATGAAGGCCAGGTACAGAGGACAGCGCATAGCCCAAGTATATTTGTCGACTATTAAACTCCGGTTAAGACGCTGCTCTACTTTATCAGCCTAAGGCAAAACCCAAATTGAAATCGTGAAAGTATTTGTCGCTCTTGCACCCATTCGGCCAAATGATTGTAAGTCACCCTTCTGATGATTTTGACTGTACTGTCCAGTAAGGAAATTGGTCTGTAACAGTTAGGGGACATATGAATACCTTTTTTTAAAATGGGCACAATGCTCAAGAGTTCCCAAGAACCAGGAATTAGCGTGTTGAAGGAACTATTAAAAATGTTGGTGATCAGGGGACCCAAACGGCGATATTACACCTTATTAAATCAGCTAGGATCCTGTCGAGACCTTGTGCCTTGCCACCAGTGCTTTGGCTTATTGCCAATTCAACTTCTGACAGGAGCACCACAACTGGTGATGCATTAGTTAACTTCCTGCGCAACTAAGAAACCAGCTCTGCATTCTTCTCAAGATGAAAAATTGCCGAGATATGTGCCTCTCAGTCAGAACCTAAGATACTACATAGAAGCAAGGAGCTTTCAGGAGTATTCCTAGCTCGGATTCTGTTAACTACATCCCAGAATAATTTACTATTACCTCCCACTTCGGTGGATTCCAGGGTTTCCCAGTCCTGCTTAGATGGGGTCTCCTTCCTGTTTTTTAGGGCAAACTGGTATGCCTGACGGGCACCTCTTACCTCGACCACTATTCTTAGGGAAGCAACCAGTGTGCGTCTTAGGCGCTAACTGGCTGCTGAACTGGCCCCACCAAACCACCATGGGACTTCCCTGTTAGCCCGCACAGGTTTAAGAAGAAATTGTTTGATAGCCTGACTTAAGGTTTCAAAGTGGGTCAATAAAATATCACCACTGACAGCAGACAAACAATTGGAAAATAACCCATGATGTTTGTTCAGAAGCTGGCCCAATGCTGATAAACGATCTTTAAGATGCCAAACTAGCCTTAACCCATCCGTTGAGTGTTGTGTTGGGATAATAAGAGTGGAGGGTTTAATCCCAGTTATAGGTAAATGCCCTCTAACAGACGAGGTGTTGTGGTCCCCGCACCTGGTTAAAATGACCTCCCGGCTAATGAATAGTTGTTTCAGGTTCCTAGTTGCAAAGATGTAATCGATAGTGGACGGGCGTCCATGTCCCCTGTAAGTTAGCTGGGGGTAATCTACCTCAATGCTATCATTGCAGGTACGTCAAAAAAATCATGCTCGGCCAAATAATTTGTCAGCTCTCTTCCCCTCGCTTCACTGAGGTCCTTCTTGATTTCCCCCTCCTGAGCTCTTCCCGACCACACAGGACCGGGCAATTTAGCATTAAAATCGCCGCATAACTCAACAGGAGCATACCCCTTGTGTAGGAAGCTGGCCTGGTGTGTGGTGGGTACCTAAGGTACTTACACCTTATTCCAGTTATCCCCTATTAGTGAAGTGAAGGCAGTGTCTAGAAGCCAGGCTCTCCAGGGGTAGCTGTGGATGTGCAGCCAAGGCTTATCTAGGAGACATGCAAAGCTCATGTAATACCACTGTAGTCACACAGCACTTACACACATGAAAGAAAACATTCTGGCCCTCATTACGACTTCGGCGGTCTTTTTACAAGACCGCCGAAGTTGCGGGTGCCAGAAGACCACCAGTGTTGGCGGTCCAAAGACTGCCATATTACGAGTTAGGGTGGAAATCTGACACCGTCGGCTTGGCCTTCGGTGGAAGAGAGGCGTTTCCACTGCCACGGCAACAGGACTCCGCCACCGTATTACGATATATATAATATGGCGCAGCAGTTTCCTGAACAGTGGTGCGGTGCTGGCGGTGGAAACGCTGACAGTCCACCTACCTGTAGCTGTGTGGTGGTCATCCGGGAGGGAGGTGGGGAATGGGGGGTGTCTGTCTGTGTGCATGTGCGATTGTATGCAGAGTGTTGGGGGTATCTGTATGAGTGCGTGTGTGTGTGCGAATGGGGGTGTCTTAGTGTGTGTTTGTATGGGAATGGAGGTGTCTGAGTGCATGTTTGTGTGCGAATGGGGGTGTCTGAGTGCATGTATGTGTGCGAATGGGGATGTCTGGATGTATTCATGCAGTTGGAGGTGTGTGTCTGCATGTGTGTGGATGGGTGGGTGGGTGTGTCTGCATGTGTGTGAATGGTTGGGGGGGTGTCTGCATGTGTGTGGATGGGTGGGGGTGTGTGTCTGCATGTGTGTGGATGGGTGGGGGTGTCTGCATGTGTGTGGAAGGGTGTGGGGTGTCTGCATGTGTGTGTATGGGTGGGAGAGGTGTTTGCAGGTGTGTGGACGTGTGGGGGTGTGTGTGCCGGCGACAGGAATGGGGATTCCTATCGCCAGGTTTCTTACTACCAGCATTTTCATGGCAGAGTGACTGCCGCGGAAAGCCTGGCGGTTTGCCGAGTTGCAACATCACCGGCGGTCCTACGGCTGCCGCCTGGTCGGAGGTGCTCACCTCCGGACCGGCGTCCTGACCACCCTGGTGGTACTGGTGGCGTTGTGGCGGTTTGGCTTTGGCCAAACCACCAGTCTTGTCATACGGCAGACTTCACCGCCGAGTCCGCGGCAGTAAGACCGCCACACTCGTAATGAGGGCCTCAGTGTTGGAAAAATAAAGGTACTTTATTTTAGTGACACAATACCAAAAAGTACTAGAAGGCCAACCTTCTAATAGGAGGTAAGTAATACACTAATTATATACATCAGTAAACAGTAATAGGCATAGAAAAGGTTAGAAAACAGTGCAAATGCAGTTAGACAATAGTGACACTAGGGGGAGTCCAAACCGTATGCTAAAAAAAATGGAATGCGAACACGGGACCCCCACCTAGGTAAGTGGAATGTGTAGAGGGGAGCTGGGAGTACTAGAAAGCCACAGAGGTAAGTAACACAGTACCCTACAGCGACCAGGAAAGTAGGAGTAAATCACTGGAATTTCCCCAAACCACCCAAAAGGACAAAAATGAAGAAAAGAAGACACTGAGGCAAGACTGCAAGAAACCAGCAGTGGATTCCTTGAGAGGAAGACCTGTGGAGAGAGGGGACCAAGTCCAAGAGTCACAGTGGAGTCCAGGAGGAGAAGGAGCTACTACACACCTAGCTGTAGTTGCAGGAGTTGGTTGACGGTGATGTGAAAAAGAAGGTCAGCACTGCAGCCTTGGAGCCGGAGAAGAGTTCCTGAGGGATGCAGACAATATCCCATGCTAGAAGGAGGATTGCAGTCGGGTGTCGGTGCAGGAATTCCACCAACAAGCCTTGGCAAAGGCAAATATCGCGGTTGGCAGGAAGTGCTGCTGCCAGAGACCAGAAAGGACCAGGAGAACTCAACCAAGGTGGGGGAGTCAGAGGGGACCCTCAGTGACACAGAGAGCCCACAGGAGCAAAGGCAGCAGCCACCAGACGGGGACACAGAAGATGCAGAAGGAGCCCGCGTTGCACACAGAAGAAGGGTCCCACGCAGCAGGAGAACCACACAGAGGGCTGTGCGTCACAGGAAGGAGTGCTGAGGGCTGGAGCTGCACTTAGCCTGAACTTCCCTTGGAGAAGATGCAAACAAGCCTTGGCAGCTACAAGAGACGTGGTGCACGGGGTACTGTCCTGCATGAGAAGGCCAGGGCTTACCTCCACTAAAGTTGGATAGTTGGCACTGAGGACCAGGAGGACTACAACCGTGATGCAGGATCCACACAGCTCAGGATGAGAGGAGATCTATGCAGCCGGTCATCGTTGCAGTTGGTGCCTGAGGATGCAGGGAATTGACTCCTTCACTCAAAGGGAGATACCTTCTCGTGCAGACTTAAGACTTGCCACTCTCTGAGGATGCACAGCCAGGGAAATGTTGCAGAAACTGGAAGGAGCCGTGGAAACAATGTTGCAGGAAGAGTCTTCTTCTTGGATGCAGATTGTCGGTTCCTGGAGGGTCCAGTCACAGTTCCAGTAGCTAGAAATCGAAGTAAGGTTGCAGAGGAGTCTTGCTGGAATCTTGCAAGGTGAATCTGAGGATCCACCCACAAGAGAGACCCTAAATAGCCCTGAAAGGGCGATTGGTCACTTAGCCAGGTGACCCCCTACCAGGAGGGAGCTCTGGTGTCACCTGCTTAGCCTGGCCACTCAGATGTTCCCAGAGGTCCCTGCCAATGTTGGATTCAAGATGGCAGAACCCAGGGACCCTCTGGAGGAGCTCTGGGCACCACCCCTGGGGAGGTGATGGACATGGGAGTCGTCACTCCCCTTTCCAGAGTCCAGTTTCACGCCAGATCAGGGACATGGGGGGGTCCCTGAACTGGTGTGGACTGGTTTATGCACGGAGGGCACCAAATGTGTACTTCAAAGCACACCAGTGGCTCGGGGAGGCTACCCCTCCCAAGCCAGTCACGCCTACTTCCAAACGGAGAGGGTGTTACCTCCCTCTACCAAAAGAAATCCTTTGCTCTGCCTTCCTAAGCTTGATCATATCAAGCAGCAGGAGGGCAGAAACCTGTCTGAGGGGTGGCAGCGGTTTCAGCTGCCCGGAAAACCCTGGAAGGCTGGTAGGAGCAATGCTGGTGGTCCTCTAAGGAGTCCCCAGAGTGCATGGAATCATAGTTTAAATACTGGCAACAGTATTTGGGTATGATTCCGACATGTTTGATACCAAACATGCCTAGGTTAGAAGTTACCATGATGTAGCTGGACATAGGTAGTGACCTACGTCCAGTACACACATAAAATGGCATCCCCAGCACTCACAAAGTCCATGAAAATGGCACTGGAGTTCGTGGGGGCACCTCTGCTAGTGCAGGGGTGCCCTCACACACAGGTACTTGCACCCTGCCTGCTGGGCTAGGAGGGCATGCCATAGGGGTGACTTATAGTGGACCTGGTGTAGTGACCTATGGGGAAAAAGTGTGCCTGCACCCTTTCACGCAGGTTGCAATGGCAAACTTTGTGGGGACGGGCATTTGCCCCCAATAGGTGATACAAGGGTTTATAGAAATAACCCAGGGGGATCAAACTAATACCACTCCTCAAGGCAGAAAGGTGAATGTCGGGCAAGCAACAAATTATGGATTAGAAACGGGAATCTGACTGTTATAATGATACAATCACTAATTTGCTCGCCAGGATCGGATTCATTCCAAGCACACCTGCCCAACATTAAAATATCTGTAGCATGGGACAATGGAAAGCCTTTGTGACGCACTAGCCAGTCCAAGGTTCTGTTAAAGAGCTACTCATATGGTTCCTTTTGAACCCTGCGCCTTGGAGGGGGTACCCCAGTGAGAAAAGTCACATGTGGGGTTGCAGGAGGCAGAAGGTTGACGATGTCTCTATTGGGATCTAGACCAGGTGTTACAGAACCATTCGGTGATTTGGAAATTGTAGCAGTTGGAACTTGTATAGCAGACAGAACACCCCCTTGTTTGCCTTGAGTTCCTTCCCGTCTGTTCCACTCTGAAATTTTCACAGATAAGAACTGTGGCAGTAGATACCTCTGGGCTGGAGGGTGCCAAGATAGACTCTTTGTGATGTAAATTCAAGCTTGATGGTGAGAGACAGTTAGAATAACAAGCAGCGTTATTAGTTACAGGCTCAGAGGGTCAATGGTGTGACAAAACTGACACTATCTTAGCTTCTAGAGCATCGGTACCCGCAAACATTTTCCCAGGGGCCAAAAAGTTTGGTCTGTGACGTGCCTGGGGCCCGCGTTGATGCCAGGGCGGTGGCGGTCAGGTGGGGTGACTAGGGGGATTGGTGGCAAGGTAGGTGTAGGGGAAGCAAAGGATATACATCTAGTGGGTGAAATAAACAATGGGAAATCAGAAAACCTGGAATTAATCCCGGCGTACCCACTTTTCCAAATTGTTTTATCCTAGGCAATTGTTTAGTGTCACTTTCTCTCCTTTTTCTGCATTATCACATTTAAGATGACCTCGAAATACATGATTCATGGTGTGCGCTGCACAAAACCTGCTTCTATGTTTGATTTAATAAACTATAATGTTGTTTATGTATGATAGGAACCCAGGCCACCCATAAAGTGCACATACCCAGTGACTTGCCTCTTTAATTTACTATTGGTGGTGTTCTCAGAGTAAGGGAAATAATTAATGTTTCCAAGTTTATGTTTGAAAACTATCACTTTAAAATGAATACATCTCGATGCATTGATAAAATAAATTGTACTACGGCGAAAAGGTTCTGCATGTTAACTAAATACACGTAATTAATTTTGAAGAAACTGTCTTCATTTTACACTTATGCTGCAAGATGTCTTTAAAAATGAAGGCGTTTCTAAAGTTAAGTGCAGGAGCCCCTAGTTACTTCCTTTCTTTAGCACCAATTAAGATTGAAATAAATGATTGTGTGTGTATTTAATATTTTTGTTAGTGCGGAGTCGAGCAAACAGCTGCCAAGTGCTCCTGTTGCCCCAGGGGCCGCATGAGGCCCGCGGGCGTACTTTGAGTATCCCTGTTCTAGAGCTTCTAAGCAAGTCATCAGTGTTGGAAGCGCAGATTGGAGCCAAACGCGAACCTGCTCAAAGTCACCCTCCATTAATTGACTCAGAGCATGATTAGAAGATAGTGTAGGCCCCCTCTCGTTCTGAGTGCGCGATCAATGGTAAAACTTTCCACCCTGTAGATCAGAGGTCTGCAGGGTAATCCGTTGGGGAGCCTCCGAGCTGCTGTTGGATGGTCTTTATTTTCCACCTTTGAGACAGCCTTGGGGTTAGATTGCTTATGCTGAATGGCACACTTTGATTTTCTCTGGGGTGCAACAGGTGATTTCAGGCTCCGTACAGTAGAGGAACTTTTCACAGCCAGTGGACTTTCTTGCATGACCACTCGGGGAAGGATGAGCAGGTAGTGGGAGTAGCAATCAATGGACTAGGATTCACGCTACCACACAAGGAGGTGCCCCGCCTAAAGACAGTCTCCTTTCAGTGAGCTCAATTCCTGTACTGATAACATTTAAGGTAGGCTCCAACGTAGGTCAGTTGAGGTGCTTTTTCCGTATTGGGTCGTGGCCCCACTACCAATGGTCTTCTTTTTCTCCATGGCTAATAAATGGTGAGACTTAATTTACCAGGAGTTTATTAAAATGGCCTCCGGGGGAGAGAATGCAAACCCAAGAGCTTGCTATCAATTATGGTTAATTTCCATGCAGTTCAGGGGTAGATAACAAAACAGTACCTTTCACACAGGAAAACCAAGAGACGTGGCCCAGCCCAGCCTCTTGCGGCAGATGACGGGCCCAGTCTTGGCCCAGGCACGTGCCCGGGCGTCCTGCGCTGCGGGACTCTTCGGCACTTTAAGGCTCTAACAATGCCCTACCTGTCTGCGCTGAAGCCGGGGAGGGGGGGCAAGTCTCACCCCAGGCAGCCGACCCACCAAAGTCTAGGCAGGGGCGAGGGGAGAACAACAGCAACAATTTACCATTAGTTTTAAATGCACTTCTGTCACCTCCCTTTGGATCGTTGGAGGACGTTTCCTTACAACGTTTAACAGCGAAGGTTACTTTCTTGTTAGCAATAACATCAGCTAGGCGGCTAGGAGAGATAGGTGCATTAGGGATGGATGAACCTTATTTAAAACTTCATCCGGACAAAGGCATTTTGAAAACAGGACCAGAGTTCATCCCAGAAATTAATATAAGATTCTATCAGGGACAACATTTTCTGGGCAAGAGCCATGCGTATATACATGTACAGAAACAAATCTTTTTGCGTTCTTACGCATTGCTTATTTCTTTCGGTGGAAACGTTAAGGTGAAAAATCCATTAACAGCAACATTCTTATTTTTATTTTTCATAAACTCTTTTTATTATTTTCCAACTGTGCTCATCATACAGGCCATATAAACATGTTACCTCTCATGACACAGCTGTAGTATTCACCTTGACAAACAGCTTCAGACATTTAACATAGTAGAAAAGGGCACTTTTAAGGCGAACATATATAGTTCCTATAATATCCGCTCTTCGTTGGTGTGATGCGTCTACCTGTCTCAGCGGTTGTACCCCCCCATCAAGCCCCCCTTACATGCCTGCCATGCTCCCCACACCCTCTACCACTTCCTCTGGCAGCCACAGCTTTGATAGACAACATTTTCAGCTCGTTGGCACCAGTCTAAATATGATTTCCAATCTGCAAGTCTGGGCAGGTTGGTCCTTCCCCATGCCCTTGCAATGTTTCTCTTGGCTACTCCTGCTGCCAGCTGCAGCCATATCTTTTGGTGTGTAGTCCAGGTCTCCTCATCCAACACTGCTATGAGGACCTATTTTGTGTGTAATGTCAGCTCAGTTTACATAACTTGAGACATAGTTTCTATCATCCCCTGCTAATAAATCTATTGTCGGGCATTCCCAGAGGATATGATAGAAGGTGCCTTCCAGTCCACACCCCCTAGGCATGTCGATGTGGGTGCTCTACCCATCTTAGCCAGTCGAGTCCTGGAGTAATAGGATCTGTGTAGTATTTTGAGCTGGACTAATCTGAACTGTGTGTGTATTGCTATTTCCCGTGGGCTTTGAATTGTTTCGGACCATTCCTCGTCAATAAGATCCACCGGATCCCCTGCCCATGCTTCTCTCAGCTTCATCAACGGGTCCGGGAATTAAAGACCAGTTTTCAATAGATAACGGTGATCACTTTATTCTGAATATGTTCCGGTAAAAGTCGAACATCTAGCGGCAGTGGCTCAGGTAGATGCTCCCCCTCTAATATGTGTTGCCGAATCGCATGTCCCAGCTGTATGTATCCAAAGTATTCTGAGTTTGTCAACCCAAATTCTTGCCTAAAGGATTCAAATGTGATATATGTCTGATTCCTCCACACATCTCCCAGATGCTCAATACCTATTGTTTCCCAGCTCTTGAACCCTTTCAATCTCCCTACCTCACCAAGATGATCACTATCCTATAAGGGTGTCCTCTCTGTTAGCCTGTCGTTCCAACCCAGCAGTTTATAGGTCTCCCTCCATGCTCGGACTTCCATCTGAGTATGTTCTGGCTGTCCTCTCTCCCTTTCTTTCCTGTATGGGATCGCTTCATAACCTCTACGGCCCATTGTAGCTCTGTCCACTCTATATGCCAGTTCCTGGATGTCAGAGAAGACCCAGTCATTGATCACCATCAATTGTGTAGCCCAATAGTACTTCTTTATGTCTGGGATTGCGATTCCCCTGTCATATACCCCCCTCTGAAGTTTGGCTAAGGCAATACAAGATGTCCCTTCCTCACATAGTAAGGATCTGACTTCATGGTCTATTTTCTGAAAGTAACTCTGGGGGATCTTGTATGGGGTATTTTGTGGTATGTATATCAGGCGTGGTAGCATCATCATTTTGTATAACGCTGCTCGGCCCGTCAGGGACAGTTTCAGTCTCTCCAACTGTGGGGACAGGTTTCTGTTCAGGAACTTGTTTTGGTCCCTAGTGACAAATATCCAGAGGTGCATAAACCCAGCTTCTGTCAAGGGTGCCGCCCCCAACCCCCTCCCCAGGGACCGTATATCATCCCCGACATAGGGAAGATAACGGTGTTGTCCAATTAATCCTATAGCCTGAAAAGGTGCCAAAAAGGTCAAATATATGCAGAACTCTTCTTATTGAGCGGGTTAGGTCGGACAAGTAAAGCAAAATGTCACCCGCATAAAGTGAAATGCGCTCCTATTAGCTCTCCCCACAGTTCACCCCACATATCAACAGATCATGTCTCATCCAGGCCGCTAACAGCTCAAGGGCCAATGCAAATATCTTTAGGGAAAGTGGACATCCTTGTCTTGTGCCCTTTTGTAGCACAAAAACCTGAGAAACCGCCCCATTGACCCTTACTCTGGCCAGGGGCTTCTGATATAATAGCCGGACTCATCCACAGAACTTGGGTCCAAATCCCAGCTGTGCGAGCACTGCACACATATAATTCCATTCAATACTATTGAATGCCACTTTCGCATCGAGGAACATTACTACTGTCTGATCCGACCTCAACAGTGCAGTCTAATGGAGCACCCCAAACTGTCATCAGATTGAGGTGGGTGCTTCTGTGTGGCACAAATTCTGATTGGTGAAATAGATTAAATTATATTGCAAAGTGTATTTGCCAGAATTTTTGCCATCACCTTAGCTTCAACATTGAGCAGGAAAATACAAGCCACAATTGCTAGGAGGCTTACCCTTTTATGTATTACTATTATTGTGGTTGTGCGCTAGTCAGCAGGGAGACACCCTATTTTCTGTGCCTCTCGGAACATCTCCAGCATATGTGGGACTACCTTGTCAATCACCCCTTTATATATTTCTATTGGCAGTCCATTAATTCCTGCCACCTTCTCAGATTGTAAGCTCCGCAAAGCGACTGCCAGCTCCTCCGCAGATAAGTCCACCTCCAATGTATCCTGCTCCTCACCACTAATCGCTGGCATATCTAACTCACCCACCAGTTCACTACAGTTGTTTGCAGTTCTAGAGGTCGCAGAAGCATACAGGCCCTCATAGTAATCTGTGAATGTCTCTGATATAGAAGCACTGGTCATCCTGAGGGCTCCATGCCCATCCATGACCACCAGAGCCCAGGATTATTTTCTTTTCCCCAACCATGCCAATAATGTATTGCCTTATCACCCACATCCTAGAGATGAAGCTGCACCGCCAATGCATAATGCTGCGCCATCTCCTCAGCCAATATTCTAAAGTCCTGCTGGCGAAGTTTTAGCCGGTGTCCAAGCGTCACTATAACCGGTCTGTATTCTGGCCTCTAAATCTCTTATTTCGGTCTCAAATTTGCTGCATTCAAGATTGCACTTTTTCTTCAAACCACCTATTAGCGCCTGTGCCCTGCCCCTCAGGAGAGCCTTGAAGGCCTGCCACAGCACACATCGGGAATCCACAGACCTTTTTTTTTGGACAAAGTAGGCTTACGTCTCCTCATGTAATTTCTCCATGAAGCATCTATCCTTCACGAAACATGGGTTTATTTTTGGGGGTAGCACATATTCCTTTACTGGCCCCTTCAAGTGGATACTTACAGGAGAATGGTCGGAGATCACTCTAGCCTGATGTGTCGCTTCCCGGAATCTACCCACACCCTCATGATGAGTAAATATGTAATCTAGCTGAGAGAAACTGTTTTGTGGTGCGGAACAGAACGTGTATCGTCTCTGGTGTGGGTGTTGTAGTCTCCAAAGATCAACCACCCCCATAGCTTCCATGAAGGATCGCAGGGGCCATTTTTCACTCATTGCACCCTCTCCAGTCTCTCTATCCAATACCGGGTCCACCACAGCATTCATGCCACCCACCCCCCCCCAATCAGGATTCCTACCGGTAAGTCCAATAGTAGCTTAAATCTGGTAAGGTCATGCTATGGAGTAGTGGAAGGACGTACGCAGAGCATATCTTGATTGTGTTACTTTCCCATTTGCCTGTTATTACCACGTATCTACCCTGGAAATCAAGCCACATATGTTCCAGTGTGAATGGCACTGCGTTCCTTAGTAGGATTCCCACCCCTCTGGAGTCTTTGGTATAACCAGCATGTGCCACCAACGAATAGTGAAACCTATTTAGGGCTTTATAATGTTTCCCTTGAAGGTGTGTTTCTTGGAGTAATATAATATCTGGGGCATGTCGGCATATATATTGTAGTACCAACATGCACACCTTATTACCCAGGCCACTTACATTCTAGGACCAAATGTTCAATTCATTCTTCTTGTGGCTCCCCATCTTGTCCCTCCAGTGATGCTCCCAGCTCTCCCTGCATGGGTGTCCTGCCCCCCATGAGCTGTTTCTTTGATGTGTGCTACTGTGGCTTCCCCATTTCAGACCCTGGAGTATGCGAGCAATTGGTAAAACAGTGAACACCAACAATTAACCTTGTCAAGAAGGCTAACCCCCCTAAACCTTCCCTGGGAGCCTGCTTCATGAGCCTGAAACCACCCACTGTTGCAACTTGCAGAGCACCTGTCTCCCCTTAAGAACCATGCTATAACTGAGGCTGGCTAGTTCCACCAGTAATAATTTTGATGTATGTTAGTAAACCATGGTTGTTCTCCCCCTTAATTTAGTATTGTTATGAACCAGTTCCTCCTACGAAACTACATATCTGCGAAGTCGACTCCCCAGTCTGATTTTTGCCCCTCTATCAGCTCTCCTCCCCACCCTGTACCCAAGAAGTTATTTTTAGTCCCCTTAATGTTCTGACGTGTCCTTTAGTGAGTCTTCAGGCTCCTGATCTTCTGGTGAGTCAGATCGCCATCGCCATCGTTCGAATCGTGGCTTTCAGGTCTCAGGCTCTCAGGTCTTTTGCGACTTTGTGGTGCATTGTTCTCCAGCCATTCCCATCATTCCCACACCTCCTCTGGAGATGCAAAGTACCACGATCTTCCCCCTCTATCACATGCAGGCGGGTCGGGTATAACATCATGTACTGGATACTTTTATCTCGCAAGGTCTTTTTTGGTTTCATCAAAACTTTGCCTCTTCTTTTGGACCTGCAGAGTGAAGTCTGGGAAAAAGGGATTGTTGCGTTTTCAACCTTTAGGTCCCCATGTGTGTGGGCTGCTTGCAGAATGGCATCTCGGTCTCTATAATTCAGTATCCTGACTATTATTGTTCTGGGTGGCTCTAGGTTTTGGCCATGGCCAAGGCATCCTATGGCCCCTCTTGACTGAGAACAATTTGAAAAGTTGGTTAGGTTTCAGGGTATGTAGGATCAGCTCCTCTAAAAAGAGGTCCACACTTGGGCCCTCTGTGCCCTCCAGAACCCCTACCACTCTGATGTTGTGTCATCTGGCCCTTCCTTCTTCATCTTCCAGCCTGGTGTTTATAACTGTGGTCTGCTTCTGCAGGGCTGGCACCTGTTCCTCCATCCATTTTGTTGTCGCCTTCTCCGAGATTTTACCCAGATCAGCACGCACTAAACCAACATCGATCATTACTGTGTCCAGTTTAGGCTCTAATGTACCCTTTAGATCTTGGATTGCAGACATAATTTCACACAGTGAAGGTTCAGCCACACTTTCGGCCACCTGGCTCCCTTCTCCCCTCATCGCCATGCCAGTCTGTCCTCCCGCCGTCATCATGGTCACTGTGCATTTGTTGAGGTTATTGGACTGCGTCAGATTATTGCCACTATTTCTGCTCATGACTGTAGGATCTTCTTCAGTGGGCCCCTCTCCTTTAGGGCTGTCTGGACCCCACACTCGTGTTCCACTGCCCAGACTGGTGTAGCACGCACCCCTGGCAGAGCCGGATATGTCCCACGTGCCGCAGTCCGCCTGGCAGAAAATTGCAGCCGCCTAGGCCCCCGAACATGGACAGGTCAGGGGGGAGGGTGGAGAAGGCCATCAGCATATCCACCACTCACCGCTACTGATTGATGGTAGGTTAATTGGACCCTCCTCGGGCCCTGGTGCAGTTCTTCTCCACTGTCTCGGGATGCCGCTGACTTCCGCGATGGTTACCCCCACAGGCCTCGGCCCCCTCCACGTGTACTACTTTCATGGCCCTCCTGCTGTGATCGGGTCGGGCCGCAACCCACTTTTTCAGCCACAGGCTGATGGTCCACCTTTGCCCCATGAGCTCCCTTCAGCTGCACCCTCCCCCCGAGGACCCAGGGAGGGGGGCGATCGCCCAGGAGGCGCGGGGACCCACCCGGGGCCACGCTTCTCACCAGTTCGTGGCCACGCTTCTCAGGCCCTCACTGCCTCTCCCACCTCAAGTTGGCCAACCCAGTCGCTCCAGCCTGCCGGATCCGTTCCGGTCGCTCAGACCTCCCTCTCATGCCTGGTTCACTCCGCTCCTCGGGCCCAGAGGGTGAGAGAGAGGGTTCGGTGTAACGCCCTCTCCCATAGGGCCCTAGTGTGTCGGACTCCTCAGTGCCATCTTGCCCACGCTTTGTCTGCTCTGCCTCTTCTTGCCGCAGTCTCTTGTAGCTTGGTACCGCCGATCAGGAGCAGAGCCGGTCTCCTAGCGATATCAGGGGGTAATACTTGTGCTCTGTGTGGAAGGAACTGGATAGATGTTGAACGGATCACGGGGATATTTCACTGGCGGTTACGGAGCCGTCGCTGTGTGGGGCCATTTTCTCTCGTGTCTAGCCACGCCCCCCTCAACAGCAACACGCAGATGGGTGAATCTTGGGCAGAATTCTCAGGAGTTTCTCTGGTTGAAATATGCAGATCCGCAACGTGGTCTACACCAAATAAATGTGTAAAGCATTACAATCTGAAAGAAGCTATTGTGTGGTGCGGAATAGAACGTGTATTGTCTCTGCTGTGGGTGTTGTAGTGATAATAATGAAGACTACCTATGAGTAACTCACTTTAATTTTGCATTCTGCACCCCTCCACCGAGGACCCTGCGATTCCCTCAACCGGACACTTTGCACTGTCCGTGTGCACCCTCTGTTCTATCTTTTGATAATGCTGCAGCTCTCTGCTAAGGACCGGGCACTCCTCCATGGTGAGTACAGTGCACCCTAGTTTGCATCCTACACCTCCTGTTGCGCCCACCTGGTGCACCCAGCAAGGCATTTACTGAGGACTGTGCATGACCTCCCATGAGCACCATGCACACCTCCCCCAAGTAAGATGCACGCCCTCCTGTCAGCACTATGCACACCTTCCCCTAGGTAACATGCACGCCCTCCTGTGAACACTATGCACACCTTCCCCTAAGCAACACGCGCACCCTCCTGTGAGTGCCATGCACACTTCCCTTTAGCATCATGAACGCTCTCATGTGAGCACTATGCACAGCTTCCCCTAAGCATCATGCACGCCCTCCTGTGAGCACCATGCACACCTTCCCTGTAGCATCATGCACACCTTACTTCGAGCGCCATGCACACCTTTCCTTTTACATCATACACGCCCTCCTGTGAGCTCCATGCACACCTTTGTCTAAGCAACATGCACGCCCTCCTGTGAGCACCATGCACACCCACCCGAAGTAACATGTACACCCTCCTGTGAGCACCATGCACACCTTCCCTTTTACATCATCCACGCCCTCCTGTGAGCACCATGCACACCTTCCCTTAAGCTTCATACACGCCCTCCTGTGAGCACCATGCACGCCTTCCCCTAAGCAACATTCACGTCCTCCTGTGAGCACCATGCACACCTTCCTCTAAGCAAGATGCACGCCCTTCTGTAAGCACTATGCACACCTTCTCTTTAGCATCATGCCCGCACTCCTGTGAGCACCATGCACACCATCACTTAAGCGTCATGCACGGCCTCATGTTAGCACCATGCACATCTTCCCCTAAGCAACAAGTACACCCTCCTGTAAGCACCATGCGCACCTCCCCCTAAGCAACATGCACGCCCTCCTGTGAGCATCATGCACACCTCCCCCTAAGCAACATGCACGCCCTCCTGTGAGCAACATGCACACCTTCCCCTAAGCAACATCCACGCCCTCCTGTGAGCACCATGCGCACCTCTCCCTAAGCAACATGCACACCCTCCTGTAAGCACCATGCACACCTCCCCCTAAGCAACATGCACGCCCTCCTGTGAGCACCATGCACACCTTCCCCGAAGTAACATGCACACCCTCCTGTGAGCGCCATGCACACCTCCCCCTAAGCAACACGCGCACCCTCCTGTGAGTGCCATGCAAACCTTCCCTTTAGCATCATGCGTGCCCTACTGTAAGCACCATGCACACCTTCCCCTGAGCAACATTCGTGCCCTCCTGTGAGCACCATGCACACCTTCCCCTAAGCAACACGCGCACCCTCCTGTGAGTGCCATGCACACCTTCCCTTTAGCATCATGCACGCCCTCCTGTGAGCATCAGCCATAGCCTTGCCCATACCCACGCTAATGGGTTAGTCTGCGGCTGCATCCCCCATGCGCCCCTCCATCTACCTACCACCCTGGTCAGTCACAGCATGACAAAGATTTTGGTGGCTCGGTTCAGACCTCTGGCTCCGTTCTGGATTGGCTCTTTCCTTAAATTCTTTGCCTTGCCCGCTTGTCATGCACACTCCCCTTCTCTGAACATCCTGCTGCTGTCTCCTCCCTTAAGGACACTGGACCGTCTCCCAGGAGCATCCTGAAATGCCCTCCTCCATAGTACAATGCACACTTCCCTGAGCAGTCTCATCCTGTGCATCTCTGAGCACCGCGTACCACCTGCACCTCGCATTAACTGAGCACCTTGCTTCCACTGAACACACTGCGCCCCCTTCTTTGAGCACCCTGCACCCCTCTGATGAGTACGCTGCAGCTGCTTCAAGAATGGATGAATTCAGTCCCCCGAGCTCCCCGGGCTACCCTTGTGCACTCACACATGACCACCATTTTCCTCCTCCCCTCAGCACCCTCCATCTTTTCAGCAGTTCTTTCAGTTGCTGCCCACAAGTTCAGCTCAGCACATATAGCACCCTCAGAGCTCACGGCAAGCTCCAGGGCCATGTTCATGGTAACGGTGGAAGCATATGACCAGAGGCCAGATTTATCAAAGGGTTTTGTCCAGTCTGTGTCTATGGGAAAATGTGTTCATACATATGGCCCCTGGGTACATACGGAATATGTGTGTATGTGTTTCTCAGTACTAGAAATGGGAATCATTTACTCCTGTATCCTAGAAATTGAAGGTCAAAGTGTTGGAACAGCTGAGTCTGCCAGTCAATTTATACGTTTGTTTTCAAAACCTCTGCCCCAAAGAAATTGGCAGCAAAGACAAATGTAGTAAATCCGTGGGCTTATTTATTTGGTTACAAACAGTATGCATTTTAAAATAAGGTACAGGGTCGAGGCCCCTTCTCTAGAGATCTTTGTGTACCCTGCACATTTCAGGGTACAATAGGAGTAACCTACCTCTGGTCTCACCTGCTTGAGAGATGTGTGTGCAATCTAGTCACAGGTTTGGCTCATCATAAAATAGCATAGAAGGGTAATGCACCTGCTGTAAAGCATAGCGTGTAACATGCAAGTCACAGATTTGTATTTTATCTAAATAGCTTAGTAGATTACTGCTTTTTTGTTGCAGAGACCCCGTGTTACTTCCTGCAGCAAGTTGCAATCTTTGTAAAAAGGCTTTGTAAGTGATCCACCAGCATCAAGGAGCTGCATACAAACTGCACAGCAAAAACTTCGAACCTAACTTGTTTTATCTGTTTTTCATTCATTATTCTACGGTTGCTAAAAAGGTTAATTTGTGTAATAATTACCTCAAAGTGAGGTATATACTACGTGTGGTAAACGTTTCCTGTTTTTAACTTCAAAATGAGGCATAATATGCAGAATTATTATTTAACATAGCTAATTCCACATTTTTGCCCTTGTTGCAGGCCTTTTCCACTGACAAATTTCAACAGCTTTGACCTGCTGGAATCTCTCAGGGAAAAACTGTCAGGGTGTGATAAACTGTGTTTGGCATAGTTTTCACACAACGTGTGTTTCCAATCCTTATGCAAATTCTTGTTTGCCAAAAGATTGGAAGTTAGTCCATAACTTGTAATGAGGACCTAAGTGAGCCATTTGTGCTGGGCACAGTTGGAACTAGAGATAAAAGGTCCTCCTTACACTCTGCATGTTGCTCCTCTGAATGTAAAGCATACAAAGTGCAGACGGTGCGTAATATGTCCTGGTGCTGGTGAATTGCATCATGACGCGTCAGACCCTGTTCAGGAGGCCACAGGACAAGCAGGGGTTACTGGGCCAAAAACAGTGGGGGTTGAGGCCTTTTAGCACTTATGCACTTCAGCCTGAAAACTGGGCCAAGTATAATACTTTCTGCACTTAACTCTCAGTAGTAGCAATGGTGAGCAGCCACAGGCCTCCTAGGGAGGTTAATGTGGGGGTTACTCGAGCTCAAGAATTAATACCACCCCACCCACCCATGGAATACAATCAATGGAAAGCACAATGCTTCTCTTTGTAGAGAAGACAAGTACTTTATTTGAGTGAAATCATAGAATTCCATTACACTGTCAGTAATGCACCAATACTTGATACATGGGTACAAGTCTTTGTGCTGTAGGACTTCTACTGACTAGCCCTCCACCTATCCCTTGTGGGTCTCCTGTGTCAGGGCTCCTGCCCCTCAGGTTTAGTTTTTGAGCTAAATCGGTGGTTGCAGCTTGCACGCTGGCCTCCTTGATCAAGTCTTAACACAGTTTATAGGGTCTAAGGCTATTCAGTCTCTCTCCAAGTTAGTAGTAGCAGTGTGGTGCCATGTTCGGTCCGCCCATGGCAGCAGAATCTCAGCTGCAACAGGAGCCTCCAATAGGCAAACAGCGGACTTCTCAGGAGTCGCGCGGAGCAGGCATCAAAGCATGTTGCCTGAAGGGTCACAGCAAGAGGGGAGGCTTCTAACAGGGGCCTTCTTCTAGGTGGCAGGCTACAGATTGTGGCTCACTTTGGTGCTCCAGTGGGGCTAGCTGCGACCTAACAACATACGTTCTAGGTGTTGGTGCACTGAAGTCCAAGGCTATGTAGTCTGGAATCCACTCAGGCCTCTTTAATTAACTACCAGATATTCTCTGCTCTTTTATCTCAGTCTTGCAGGTTCCTGCTTTCTCCCTTTGTGGATTTTTTTCTATCTTTCTTTTTCTCCTTCTTCCCTCACTGTGTGCTTTTCTCTCTCTTGCTCTCAGGAAATGTCTGATGAGGAAAAATAAGTGTCCATTCCCAAAAATGAGTGCTGATGGGCCCCACCACCAACCACCAGCTCAAATTAAGCACTTGAAATAGTGTTCCGGGGCCAAGCTGCTGCTGTTGAAAAAATCCTGTCACCCTTTCTTGGTGACAGGTAGCTGAAGATGGCACAGATTAGCTGATCTCAATGATCTTGAAGGCAAATACCAGGAAAATGTAGAGCTAAGGAAGTATGGGGGAGCAACGATAAATGTCTTTATGTAGAATTGTTAAAGACTGAAATTGGGCTCTTATTTTCACACTGGCAGCCAGAGCAAAGAATTAGGCACTGAGGACAAATGACTCCCCTTTTAAGAAATGAGTTAAGGTTGATATGGAGGGCGAGGCTATGAATGACTTTGCGTGGAACTATCACGTGTCAAGATGTGCTTTATGTCAGAATATCGTTAGCAAAAGATATGGACTGAAGGAAATATTGTGTCCTAAATATTGTTTACAAAAATATTGTTTCACTAGGTGTAGATTTTCTATATTTAACTCCAATGGGGTGATATTTTAGTAGCAATATTGAGGATGCCATGTTTTAGTCAGATAATATTTTCCGTATGATATTCTTATATCACACCTATCTAATTACTGAAGAACACAATGAGAATTGGTGGATGTCAGCAGTGCTACAGTCTTTGAAGATTTTCTGACATCAACCATCTTACTGTCTCCAGCCAAGTAGTAAGGCAGGTGATATGTAGTCCATCGTGAAGTTGCGCCCTATCATTGCCCACATCAGCTGTGTGCTATCCATTTCCAATAGGGAGGGACATCCATGGCACACAGAAGGACCTTCAAGGACTGCATGTATATGTTAAAAGGAGTGAGATAGAATGGAGCATTCAGAAACGCCACATTTAAGATCACAGAAGCAAAAGTGAACAAGTTCACAGTTTGGGATCTATTGGACAGATGTTAAATCAATAATAAATGTTAGACTGCAGTGAGGCAGCCATAATTGATTAATCTATTGATTATGAGGTACTGATTGATGGTGCTGGATACTGTAGATAGACCACCATCCATCGCACACCTGAGGTTGTGTAGAAATGAAAGAACTCTCAGTTCCGTACTTCAACCACGTCTAAGCCCAGCTTGAAGGTATCAGATGACAGTTTTGTTTGACAAACCTCTGTAGCTGCCGCACCACATCCTTTTCTAACAAACTAGCCAACCATTTATGTCAACAAAGAAATAGATCGAACAATTAATAAGATCAGTGGAACTTTGTGAGGAGTCACAATGTAGAAGGGGTGGCTGGGCTCAGAATGTGAAAATAAGAGCCTTTTATCATTAGTGTCCTACCACTTAACCTTACTATCTAGCCAGAAACTGAGTACCAAGTACACCCCTTTAAGACTTGGCCTTCAGGATAGCACAGTCAAGCTGTGTGGGGTTAGAGACTCAGAAATCAATAAGACAACAAATACAAATCAATACCTCAAAGTCCAGCCAGTGACTGGTCTTAGAAAAAGATGTACTGTACTCAACAACACACAACGCAACACTGTACACAATACTTGAGAGAGCAGTAAACAATATTGGACTACTGGACATTTCAACAACTTTCAAGTGATACAGGGACAACCTCTTATTCTACCCTGAGTATAAATGTCCCAAACAATTTTAGAGGATCTTCCTGAATAAGGCAATAGGGATATAGTAAGCCTTTGAGGAGGCTGGCCTGGTCAAGGGCTGGCACTTGTGTTGTTCTCTATCTCCATTTAGTATACATTTGGTTCCCCTCTTTTTCAGTTCTTCTGGGTTGCACATTACCCTTATTGTCATTTTATTACTGAAAAGTGCAGGAAGTGCCCACACTCTTGCAGTCATTGGGGCGCTTCAGCCTCATGTGGTATGCTCCACATGGTTTACGGAGCGCAGAGGGCAGTATCTTTACCCTAGTGCAGCCAGCTTGTGCACAAGCAGCGATTGTGGTGCTGCGCAGTGAAACAGGCAAGCGTAGGCAGTGCTTATATCGGTTGAAGAGGCAGCGTTGGAGTCCTGGTGCTCACGGTACAGCATGTCTTGAAACTTGGCTTCTTTCTTAAACTCATTCAAAAAACCCACCACCTAATTAAGGTAGGTGCCCACCTTTGAGTGTAACAGTTAGCACTTGGGTGCTAATGCAGACCTCTTGGTGCACTGCCCCAATAGAAAAAGTTCTGTGCACTTAGGGGCAGATTTATGGAAAGTGGGGCTGCACTGAATGCAGCGCAACTTTCCCTCCGCCCCTTAGTACCCCACCTACCACCACCATGTGTGCGCTGTATTTAAAATACGGCGCACCATGCGCATGGTAGGGGGCAATAGCGTCATTTTTCATGACGTTATTGGTGTACTATGCAAAAGTACATAGGGCCCCATTCTAAAGAATGGAAGGCCCCTTTTAACGCTTGCTCCCTTTGCATACATTATGCCTGGCGCATAATGTAGCGCTAAGGGTTACAGAGTGTTGCAATGCTTGCATTGCGCCACCCTGTAAATAAGGCGCAGGGATTTCGGTCTTGTTGGGCCACATTAACGTCAAAAACAATGATGTTAATGTGGTGCAAGGTGGCACTAAAGCACTATAAATATGCCCCTTAATTTTTTTTATGTGCAGACGTAAGTGGTATCTGCCATCTAAAAAAGAAATTGCCACTCCAACAATTCTGTATGTTCAGGCATGCATGGTGATGCATGTGCGTGCTGAAAGAATGGCAAGACGGACAACAGTGACCATGTCATTGCGCATTTGCTTTTTTTTTTTTTTGCTGATGCTGCACTGCATCAACAAACAGCATTGGCAAAACCGATAGTTTCAAAAGGCAAGACCTATTGGCTTTTTAAAAGCTTGCATTGTTTTGATACCTTCTCTCCTGCCCTATTATCTCACATGCTCTGGTGTATACTGGCCTGTTTTTCTGTCGCCTTCATAATTCTGCGGTCTAACACTCTCTACTTTCTCTTCAGGTTACTATAATGGCCACTCCAAGGTTGCCATCAAGAGTTTGAAGCAGGGCACAATGGCGCCCAGTGCCTTCCTAGCTGAAGCTAACCTCATGAAGAACCTGCAGCACCCACGGCTGGTACGGCTGTATGCTGTTGTGACCGAGGAACCCATTTACATTGTCACTGAGTTCATGGAGAATGGTAAGGACCACACCAACAGTAATGTCCCGGCCTGGGTTATGGGTCAGGCTTGCAGTAAGGTCCAGTAAGAGGGTGAGGGTCAGGCTTAGACTAAGAACCTACCTACGGCAAGGCTTAGGCTTTTATAATAAGGCCTTTGGTAAGGCCAGCACTATATTACAGCCAAACATACAGATATGTTCAGATGTGCAGGGGTCCAGACCTAAGCACAGCTCTGCTTTACTGACCAAGAATTGACAGCTGGGCCTATGTTAAGGCCTGGGGTAAGGCTCCCACCAACCAAAAGCCAGACCTAAAGTAAGTTTCAAGTCTACCAGAATGCCCAGGTTTCTGTCAAGGCCCAGTAACATGCCACCTGCTCATGGAGGAGTGAAAGACTGGTTAAAGGTTTCCCGCAGCAATTACAACACTAGGTACAGAAGTCATTAGACTCCCCCCCCCGCTTTGACTCAGTAGTCATAGCCCAGGCTCAGCGCAAAGTCTAGACTCTTCCACTGGAGGAGGCAGAGGTTAACAAGTATGATCAGTGTGAGGGTAAAAGATTAGGTACACAGAAGTTCATGTAAAACATCCTAAAATAGCAGTTTTATTATTAAGAACAACGTAAAGTTGTACTGTATGACTGCTTAGATGCACATCTACAGGAGGGTGCCAAAAGTGGGAAAAAATGGCAGAAGGCCCTCAAGGGATCGGAGGGCTGTGCAAATCTCAAAAACATGTGGGCTACTGGAGCAGGAGTTTGGGTCAAGCCAAAAAGTTATTTTTGCCCTTGGACGTTTTACTGAGTTCAGTCTGTTTATGCAATGGTTGTCTCAATGCATTGCCTTATATGGCTGTAGAAGGCCTGATACTCTGTGAGTAGGCTTGCAGTCATAAACCAATGCAACCTGCAAAATGTCAGAAAGGAGGAAGGAGTTGATGAAGATGATATTGTTGTGTCTAGATAGCAAGGTTTCATCCTGGTCCTTTTGATGGAGGTCCTAGAAATTAATATTTGCTGTTGAGAGAGGGTCTGCAACGCAGACAGGGCATGGGTGCACTCGCAAATATACAATTTATAACTGCAGATTTCTTACCTTGTGAATACTCGCCAGACATCCGACTGGATCTGGAAAACTCAAAAGCAGTACTCCTGTGATCCTATATGTGTCGTTGTGTGGCTCTACGTCAAAATTGTACCTCTCTGGAAGTGACAAACGAACCGCATATAGGCTCAACTGATGCATCCTGATGTAAATTTCCTTTGTTTCCACTTATTCAGATGTGGATCCGGAGCTCTAATCCTTTAATCTATGAACAGGTTTTTCTATCCTTTTTCTCAGAGTTTTGCCTGTGTGCAAGGGAAATGCGCCCTCCTAAATTGACAGGGTTTAAACCATTTAGGCACTGTTGCAAATAGATGTCTGTGAAAGATCCCCATCAGGAATGCCTGGGTATTTGGGATCAGTTATGATCCCAAGTAGTGCAACGACTGCTCCCAGATTAAGGCATTTCCCATATGCAGTACTGAACTGAACATCTATGTTACAATACACGGCAAGACTCTGCGCAGTGACCAGTTGATGTTGAAAGGAAGGTCCCATTCCCGCTCCTGAAGTCGTTCCCCCAGCAGATATTTGTTTCAGTCAAAGTCCTCAGGTGAGTCAAAGAAAAAACACAAAAAATCCAAGCAGGGATCAACCTCTTCCTGCCATTCTTGATCTCTATACATGGTGCAATGGCATCAACCTGCCACCTGGTCTCACTCCC
This sequence comes from Pleurodeles waltl, assembly GCF_031143425.1. NCBI lineage: Eukaryota > Metazoa > Chordata > Amphibia > Caudata > Salamandridae > Pleurodeles > Pleurodeles waltl. The sequence goes on from NC_090440.1 coordinate 700,994,613, forward strand.
AAATTTCTGAGCAGTCGATTCTAAGTCTGGAACTGTTGCGCCACAACTTCCTGGGTCTGTCGGCACCATTGCGCATGTTGAAGCTTTTAGGGAGGCCATACTGTGAATGTTCAGTGTACTTCTGGCTCCATCTGGCATGCCTTTGGGTCCAAAGGTCCAAAAGGCCAGCATTCGGACTTCGGCTGGCGGGTTTGCCTCAGCCCTGCCTGTGCCTCACAAACCTACCTTGGGTTCTGTACCGGCTATGGTGTCAACCTCCATCCCGGCACCACACTCTGTGCCATTTCCTTCTACGTCAATGCAGAAGCCTGTGGCACAGGAGGAGAATCCACACTCTATAGTAGTCTCTGACTCTGAGCTGAACTTGTCTCAGCTCCAACCGTGGCCACATTTTAAACCCACTGTTAAACCTTCTAATTCTGATACAATACCTTTCCTGTGCCACCACGCACATAGACTACATCAACTTTTTTGGTTCAGACTCAGGTCAAAGTCAGAATTACGGTGATGATGGAGATGTATTTTTCCCCACAATATGATGAACATAATTGGTATGTGGAATTACAGAATGGTAGTGGCTTAGACAACTCCTCACTGGAGTTGTCCCTACCTTGGTTCTGCCACGGAGGAGAGTATGTCTTTTTATGTTGTGATTAGAAGGATAACGGAGGTCTCTGACCTGCAATTCCGACTATGGAGGTTAAAACCAACATCTGACAGAGATCCTTCAGCCAAGCAGGGGGCAATCTGAACCTCTCCTGCCATTTAATGAGGCTCTTGCAGATACGCCCTTTGGCAAAACCATGTTCTGGTCCTCTGGTCAAAAGTCAGGTCGCTTATCACCAGAGACTAGCTCCAAGGGAACCAGGATTTCTCATGCAGCAGGTTCAGGTGTTCACCTTTAAAGTTACCACTAACACCTTCCCTATGATGGTAAGTCCAAACATTTAAAAACCTTTAGCAAGGAAATGTTGTCTTCTGCCAGCCTTCCTGTACGTTCAGTAAATGCCAGCTGTCTCCATGGTTGCTTCGCCCATGCACAGTCAGCTCTTACCATTGGTTACATGTGACTTACCAGAATATATTGACCAAACCATTCATGATGGCGGGGATGCAGCAAAATGTATTATCCGATCTGGCCTCAACACAACTGATTGCTTGGGTCAGGGAACTGGCATAAGTGTGGTGCTTCAACACCATCCTTGGATGAAGTCTACCAGCTTCTCAGGAGATGGCAAGCATCCTTTATGGATAGGCCACTTGATGGGCCTCACCTTTTTGGTGAGAACGCAGATTTGCCAAAAGAATGATTTAAGGAGAATCACGCCATAACTTGCTCCTTGGATTTCCCACCAGGCAGTTTCCTCAACAATTTTACCCAATTCAGGGTTACATGAAGGGATTGTTATACCGCTAAAGTCAGATCCTGCTGCAGGCACAGCAAACTTCCCAGCCCTATCAAGGATGAGGCCACAGCTCTCAGAGACAATGCTAAGGACATATGGGACAACGCACAACTCGGTACCCCACCCCTCCAGCAAACAGAAATTCAAAACCACTTTAATGTGTCCTTTCTGGCACACAGCCACTCTGCAGGAGACAGGATCTGCCATTTTGTTCTGGGATGGTAAGACATTACGTTCCACAGATGGGCCTTCTTATTATCCGGTGCAGCTATTCCCTCCTATTTCTTTCTACACCGCTGAACTTTCCACCTCCATCAGTCCAGCTGAAGGGGTAACACATTTCTCTTTTGCAGCTGGTACTGCAGGGCCTTTTGGAAAAAAAGGGCCAGAGAACATGTTGAGGCCTAAGAAGCAGGAACTGGGTGTTATTGCTATTACTTTGTGCAGAAGGAGGATGTGTGGCTTCATCCTATTATAGATCTTTGCCCTCTGAAGCCTTCCTGTGACAGGACAAATTCAAGATGGCTTCACTTGCCCAGGTTCTGTCTGCCTTAGATCCTGGAGACTGGATTGTATCATTGAACCTGCAGGATGGGTATTTACTTATCCATCCTGCAGGCCCACAAGCTCTGTCTGCAGTTCACATTGTAATACAAAACTACAATGGTCCATCCGGAGATTATTTCTTGTCAATTATGTACAATTAATGATCCATAAACAATAAGAAATATATTCTAAACATGCAGCATAACATAACAAAAACATTCAAGAAAAAACGTTTAAGTTACTCCATATAAGAAAATACACACTTTTAATTATTCCATTACATAACTCTAAAATTCCCACCACATCAAAAAGGAAAAGAGGACAGAAATAATTGTGCAAAAGTGAAGTGCTTGTGAATAGAAAATGTAGGATTAAACAACCAATCCACAATATATCTACAAAAATTTCCATTTAAGAAGTCTGTTGGTTGAGCATTTATACAATTAAGTCAAACTCATTTCTTCTGGGTCATGTTCTCATAATCTCTATTGTCCTCAACTTGACTTAATAAACCAATCCAGGCTACAACTTTGTTGTCGACGTTTCGACCCCATAGCAATAATAGGGCCAATTCCATGCTTGAAGTCAGGTCTTTATCAGGACTCAGAGGTAGGAAAGATCCATACACTTCCTTCTATAGAGAGATCTCAACGCCAACTTCCAATATATGACTTTTCAAACTGATCCCCAAATGTTTTGAGCATCCGTCCTTTGGGATTATTTTCTGTCTCTGCAGAAGGGCAGGGTCTTGCACCCATGCCTGCGCAACCTGCATTTCCCTTAATGGAATTTGAATAGTGACAATTAATTCCATTTATGGTTGTTCATGTTATCTTGGCAGCTAGGCTCCATTCCACAATGTTGGTGTGCACCAGGTGTTGGGACAAGTTTGTGGCTTGATGCTGGAACCGCTAGATAGCCCAATTAGAGGATAAATTGTCTGACTTTGTTTTCTGTACCTTTGGCCCAGCAAGGACTTGTGCGGGGCACTGTTAGAGGCTTCTTGTTGGCTCTTTCGGCTTTATTGCTGTGGCTGGATCAGCCTTCCTTGTTCAATTTACCTGTTGTGAGGAGGTATCTTAAGGGTTTACAACATATGTTCAGCCAAACCCTTTTATGATGCCACAGTGGGACTTGAGTCTGGTTCTCACTTTTTGATGTGCACTCATTGTAAGCCAATGCAAAGTTGTCTACGCTGCCTACTGACCCTAAAAACTGACTTTGGGTCGTGATTAAATCAGCTTGTCATGTAAGTGAGCAGCAGCCAATTTATACAACCTTTTTCCAGGCAAAGTGTTGTTGAGTACTCATGCTTCATTCCTAACGCAAGTAGTGACACCTTTTCATGTCACCCATGCTATCGCTGATCCAAACTTCTTTGCTCTGCCTCACCTCACAAAGGAGCAAGAGAGACTGTATTGTTTATATTGCAAGAGAGCCCTCAGTTTCTACATTGGTCATGCTAGAGACATTCAGGTGAACGATCAGCTCTTTGCAGGCTTCTAGGGAGCAAAGAAAGGCAAGACAGTGCAAACAAGAATCATTTATAGGTGTATCCATTACATTAAAATCTGCTATGTGTTAGGTAGGAAGCTAATACCTGAAGGATTGATGGCTCATTCCACTCAAGCCAAGGCTGCCTGAACTGCACTGGCATGCAGAGTGATGGTCCTCAATATCTATTAGGCTGCTATGTGGGCATCAGTGCCCATGTTCTTGAAGCACTATTGCCTTCAAAGTAAGATCCATCAGGAGGGGTTTTTCGCCCGATCCGTCCTACAGGACTTTTTGATTTGAACCATTCCACAGGCCCACAACCTAGGACGGTAGTGCTTTCATATCTTATAACAAGGTGAGGAATCTGTGTTTAGAAGTATCAATCAGAGGAACAAGTTACTTACCTTCGGTAACAATCTTTCTGGTGCATACTCTGTCTAACCACAGATTCCTCAATGCCTTCTCTTCTCCCCGTTCTGTGGAATGAGCTTTTTTCCCATGTAAAAAGGTCCCAATCTCAAGATCTGCCAACTGATCATATCAATTTGCTGATGGACTACGCAATTGAGGTGCAGACATCCCTACAAAGAAACTGTGTGGTGCTTACATGGGGGTGCATTCATCACTTCTGGCGCAAAATGTCAATGATGCAGAGCAGAATGACGCCACCTACAGGTGCGCAAGAGTACTGCTTCTGAGCTTTTTTGATCCAGTCTGACACCTGGATATTATTCACAAGGTGAGGACTCTGGGGTTAGATAATCACCAGAAAGAGTTGTATTAAACGTAAGTAACTTGTTTTTCTGTGATTTAGCAAATGTTCACCTCAGGTTGCCAAACAGCCTGAGCCTATGCACCACAATGTTAGAGGACTAGTAATTTAAGCAGCACTCAGCACACATGGATCCATGAAGAGCAGTGCCTCACAATTGGCTTCCTGGGGAAAGCAACCTCCAGCAGAAGGCTCTTCTTTCTGGATCCTTCAGCTTCCTTTTGCATCACCTCTCCGCTAAGGGTCAGCCTCTACAATCAAAGCTTCTGTGGGTTCTGGCATTAACGCATGAGCAGCTAGTGCACTGGTTTATGCTCTAAGGCAGCAGAGTTTCCCTGATTTCCTAAGTGGACACAGAGACAGTCTTCCACAGCCCTAGTAGAAGTCCTTAGCTGGAACAACTACTTTGGTGAAAATAACTAGTCATTTATCAGGAAGATGGCATGTTTCAGCTCTCTTGAGTGCACATGAACATTATGCAGAACATACAACTAACCTATTTCTAGGTGAAGAATTGTATAGATTTTTATGACATTTCTGATTGTCGGTCAGAAGTATTTCAAGTTCTACTGCTTTTCGAAGGTCCTGTTTCTTTCAAGGTGCCTTAGGTCAGTGGTCTGGGGCACTTTACAACTCCTAAACTTGGAATAAGAGCTTCACTTCTAGACATAATCATATGAGATACATACATCCTGAAGAATTCTCGTATTTTCACATAAGGGCAAAGACATGGAGACACCATGATTAGTGTTAGAAACATGCAGGGTTTGTGTTTGTAATAACCACAATGTGACAAGTAAAGGAAAATCTGTATGAAATAAGAGGGCTGTATCTTCTTGTTTATTTTTTTCACTTGTGAGGTTAGTGTATTTTGGGCCAGATGTAGCATTGTTCCAAATTGCGAGTTGCAATTTGCGAGTCCCAGCGACTCGCAAATTGCAACTCGCAATTTGGAATGCAGAAAGGTGTCTCAGACACCTTCTGCGAGTCGCTATGGGGTCGCAAAGACCCACCTCATTAATATTAATGAGGTGGGTCGCAATTTGCGACCCCATAGCGATTCAGGGCACTCACGGGGATGGTGGCCTGCTGGGAACAGCAGACCACCATGTCTGGGACTGCTTTTAAATAAAGCTGTTTTTTTTTTCAAAGTGCAACCCGTTTTCCTTAAAGGAAAACGAGCTGCACTTTGAAAATAAAACCGAAACCTTTTGTTTCGGTATTTTTCAGGGCAGGTAGTGGTCCATTGGACCACTGCCTGCTCTGAAAAATTATTTTTTGTGCCAGACACAAAGGGGAAGGGGTCCCAGGGGGACCCCTTCACGTTTGCGCCTGGGTTACCATCCACTTCAAGTGCATGGTAACTGCGCTTTCATTTGCGACCGCAATTGCGGTCGCAAATGAAAATGCATACCATTGCGACTCGCAAATAGGAAGGGAACACCCCTTCCTATTTGCGACTCGGAAATGCATTTTGCGAGTCGGTTCCGACTCGCAAAATGCATTTCAACATAGCAAAGACGCATTTGCGACTCGCAAACGGCGATTTTCGCCGTTTGAGAGTCGCAATGTCTTTGCTACATCTGGCCCTTAATCCTTTACAACAGACAGTACTCAATGCACAGTCAAGCTTTGTGATTAAAGTATCTAAAATGCAGTGATAAATGAAAACCCTCCAATGTTTGCAGGAAATGCTAAATGGAAAGGAATCAACCTGGTAAAATATCTTCCTGTTATGTTATTTTAATTTTATATTGCCCTGAGAGGGGTATCTTGGCGCTAGGACAGATTGCAGGAAAAAAAGAAACGCTGAGTTAAAACAGCACTGTCTGAAGCAGTTTCCTGAATTTATTATGATCAGTATATCTTTGAATGTGATGTGGCAGCTCATTCCAATAAAAGGGGAGTAGGGGGTAAATAAGAGAAAGACCTACCACTTGCTCTTGGCCTTCTGTAACGTGGGACAGTTAGCAAAGCTTTATCACTGGATCTCAAGAGATTGACTGAACAATATTGTTTGAGCATCAGATTTAGGAAGATGGGGCTTTTTGCCATTAACGGCTTGTGAGTAAAACAGAAGATTTTGAAGATTACTATTTTCCTCACAGGCAACCAATGTGAGGCTCTCAGAGCATGTGTGGAGGCAGAGCCAGGCGGAAGGCTGCAGATGACACAGGCTGCTGTGTTATGAACAACTTACAGTTTGGATAATAACGTCTCATTTGCAGGGGCTAGTAATGCATTGTCATAACCTAATCGGCTGATAATCAGTGCCTGAACCAAGGTTTTTCTCACCAAAACAGGAAGAAAAGGAAGAGTTTACTCAGCAGGCGCATCATATTGAAACGTGCCAGTGGTAGACAGAACCTGCTCTTTCATAGTTAAGGCTTGGTCCAATCTGACACCCAAGTTCTTGACTACTTGTTGGGATGTCAGGGTAGCACCTAGTTCTGAAGGCCGCCAATCAGAAGACCAGAGCTGTTGGGCACTACCGAACAGCATAATCTTGTTTTCTTCTGCATTCAACTGTAGGCAGCTCTTGTTCATCTAGGCTGCAATAGCTTTCATCCATGTCGAGAAATGTTATTTTACTTTGACCAGGTCTTTGTCAAAGGTGATGACCAACTGCATATCATCAGCATAAGGCAACATTTCAAATCCAAAGGATTTGGTGATCTTGCCAAGGGGGGCTACATGTATATTAAAAAGCGTGGGGCTTAAGCATGATCCCTGAGGGACCCCCTTGTCTATCAGCATGGTGCGACATTTGAAAAAATCCAAAGAGATGGTTTGAGTTCTGTTTTTTAGAGAATCACAGATCACTGTAAAGCCATCCCATGGATTCCAACCTCATACAACCTTTGGAGCATCCTGCCATGAGACACAGTGTCAAATGCTGTGGATAAATCCAACAGCACACGCACAGATGCAACGTTAGCATCAAAAGAGAGTCTTATATGATCTGTGACCGCCACCAAGGCAGACTCTGTGCTGTGTGAGGATCTGAACCCAGATTGTGATGGGTTCAGGATCTTATTATGCTCTAAGTAGTCCGTACATTGTTTATTTATTTGACCTTCCAGCAACTTGTCAAGAAGTGGAAGCAGTGAGATGGAGCCATAACTTGTAAGGTTAGTGGATGCAATATTGGTCTTCTTTTGTATTAGCATAACCTGCGCAGCTTTCCAAGCCAAAAGGATTTTCCCAGTGTTAAGTGATAAGTTAAACGAGGCGGCGAGCTGATTAGAGAGTAGTGCTGAAATCCGTGGGGGACACAAGTCGAGAAGATAAGATTATTATGGTAGAGAAAATTCAGCCTGCATTCTACTCTGCATTTGGTATTTTCTCAAGATCCTGGAAGATTTTCAGTTATTACCAGACTCTAATTGAAGCCATAAACATTTTGTCTGGTTTTATTAGAGAGGCGGTGCATACATACGGAATGTATAGTACCTAAAAGTATTCTCCTTAAAGACACTGTTATTTAATTGTATACAACAGAGTACTGCTATTAATGCAATAAAGTAGGAGAGCTATGTAATTTTTTCTTCACTGCTTTTGGTCTTAGAGTCTTTCTCAGTGAGAGATGCTTTCTCTGTTGCTGTTCTCTCTGGCCCCTCAGTTGACCCCACTAGCTTGGGGCCCTCGGTTGCCCCTCCCCACAGTCCCTTTAACTCTTGTTTCCGGCGCTCCTTCGCTCTATCTTCCTTTTCGGCGGCAGGCACCCATCCTTGAAAGGGCACACAAAGGATTACATAGCTGTCTTTGGATGTTGTGAGTCAGGAAACAGCGAAGGGTGGTATGTGCGTACTCTGAAATGCCCCCTTTGCCCCCTTCTATTTGTACTCATACCTACTACTTCCCCTCTTCCTGCTATGTCCAGAAGACACTCCACATACATGAATTCATTCGCTCAGTCAGTCAGCTGACATCTTAAGCACTTCTTCATGGATACCTGCCATGCTGCTCTCTCCCACAGATACACCCGCCGCTGTACAGCTCTGAAGTGCGCGCACTCACTCCACCAGTCTCTGGCCAATAGCAGTCTAACTTCTTGAAATCCTAGAAGGAAGCGGGCAGGCTTCTGAGCGTTTCACTTGCTTGGAGTGCACCTAAACCGAGCCCTTATAATTGTCACACCAAGAGCGAGGGTTCCATTAGAGCAGTCACCTAGGTAACCTAGGGCGAGGCGCTGCACTCTGGTAGCCTAGCAATAGCATCCTACCCAGGTGAGTGCCAGTGCAGTGTCATCAGCATCCTGAGGAGCACTCCTTATCGAACACTGATAGCTCTGTCCTCCCAGAAGTCAAAGCTTCTACCCCAATTAACAAGAATGAATATATTAGCTCCTGCTCTAATTCCCACAATGCCTCTCTTCAGCTTGTGGGCCATAGAGGTATCAATGAGGGAGAGCTAGCTGGCAGTGGTTTGACATTGCCTAAGGGAGAGGAGACGTAAGGCTTGTACTCGGTTGGGATGCTCTTGGGTCATTATGTATTTAACAAGCCCAGGAAGGACGGGCGGCCTGGATCCCATGATCGCTCTGTCAGTATAGTGTCATGTCTCCTAAGACTGGATGCCTGCATGGCAGTATATCTGCACGGTAACATGCTCAGTACTGTTCATGGCCTGGACTTGGTCTGTCTGGAGATTAAAATGCTAGGGATGAGCAGAAGAGGTGGCCAGTGTCTTCCATGTATCAGAATAGTAACAGTTCCCCCAGTTAACCCAACATTACACCTAAGCCACAAGAAACTACACACAGCCAGCACAGCTCAGGGAAGTCTTAAATGGATGTACTGAAGTGTTAGCAGCACAAGCGCCACCACAAGCTCCTACAGCACACGTTAGACTCAACACCTGCCACCCTCATGCGCACAAATTGGCTCCAAGCCATTTAGTTAACTAAGGGTTAGTCACCTCCAAAATACATCCTTTTTTATATATTCACACCTTCATGCTTCTTGGATGGCATCAAAGCCACGTAGTGGGAATAGGTGTCTTGAAATAAAGTAAAGAACTATACACCATAGTAGACTGAAACAAATGGCAGCATCCATGCACATCATGCTCCATGCTGATCATAATCAAATCTAGACAGATCGTATTCAATACATTCCACCAGTGAACAACACACCAGTCCGCTCCAGCCTTGCCAGTCACTATCCAAAATGACTCCCATCTAAAGAACAGGAAAAATAATCAAATATAATAGAAACAAACAACTTTGATTCTGGTCCAGAGAATGCAAGAACCAGTGTTTAATTTGTAAAAATAAAAATATATATATTTATATGTAAGTGCCTGGGCCCTTCTAGGGAGGCCACTGCAGCGTCCACCACCCATTGTCCCTGCCAGAGCGAGCTGGCAACAACAGTACCATCACAAGTGCTAACCATCACATTTCTACAAGAGCAACAATTCAGACTATTCCACGGCACCCAAAACTACAATAATGGTATGACCGGCATGTGCTATGCATTTTTAATGTATATTGAATTATTAAACACTGTTGTTATGCTTAAATTTGACAGAGAGCGCCACCATGTGATGGACTGTCACTAGAGCTGGTGCAGACAAATTAAATAGTGGTGCTGAGTCCTGGAAACCACCAGCTCACATTAAGCACTGACCAGAACCATAAAAAGCATCCAGGTGCAAAAAGCTCTGTGAGTCAGTACATATCTTGGGAATGAGCAATGCAATTAAGAAAACAAGACATAAATGCCTTGATTGGTGAGAAAGAGCATGCTAGGTGAGACCACAACCACTGGGATGAGGGAGCAGCAGGGATGAGACTCTTGTTTAGGTTATGTTCCCTCTCGCTTATGCTTCAGTATGCTTATTCACAATGTACCATGATTTCCAAGTCTCTGTCTTCTCACACTGGCACCCCACTTATTTTTGCTTCCATTATTATCCCTCATTTCCGTCTCATTAATCACCCTCAATGTTCTGAGAAAGTTTTAAGTAGGCGCGAAGTGTTATAGAACAAAGCAGCACAAATTGAAGCCTTCATTTGCAAGTTGTGTTTCTTTGTGGAATGTGCTCTCCGGGACTGCCTTACTGAGATCTACTCTCTCCATTGCCTGTGCTCTCAGCAGGGCTTTAAGTGGGATGAAAAAGGTGGGGTGGTAAAAGGGGCGTGTCCAAAGGAGAGTACATATGAACTCTTTCTAGGAGGCGTGGACATGTAGTTAAGGGTGTGGCTTACAGTGTGCAACCTAAAGCCAACACAGAGTTCCTCCTGACTAGTATTTGAGTGGCCCTCTTCAAAATTTCTGTAGCTTAACCCAGGCGTGTAACATAATGTGTGTTTGCAAAGCACATGGTCACCCCAGTCTTGGGTCTCTTAGCACTGAAATCACTGATGTTTATTGTTACCCAACTCAGTGGTACTCATTTTATAAACCTTGGAAGGATGAATGTCAGAGTGGACCCGCCAGGATTCCTGTGACCATGTGGTCAAACAGAGATTGTTGGAGAGGATGCATTAGTCCACTTAGCGACCATCCCAACATATGACACAATAGCAGCCATGAGCCTAAAACAAGCCAAATCTACCTATTGCCTTCACCGATGTTTAACAATATCAGTTAAAGGAGTAGCAATGATATTGTTGTTGAAAATAAAAATAAAAATTGAAAATTTTTAAATTCTAAAAATGTGAGACTGAATAAAACATTACTCGCTTCTGGGGAAAGTGATCGTCAGAGTGTATTGCAGTCACTTCTGTTCTTCCCTTTTGCACCACCTTCCTCAGCAGCCTTTGTTAAGAAACATCCTTTTTCTCCCATATCCTTCTGAAATCATTCATCTGCATAATTCAGACCTCATATCTTTCCTCTTATGCACCCTCTTTCACTGCCTCCTTCTGCTCGTACTTACTTGATTTCCTTCACTTCCCCAACCCCACACGGAAACATTCGACTTTCTTTTACTTTTGCACTGTCGGTATTTAAACAGCTTTCTACATCTTTCCCACACTTTCTCATATACTCACAATTACTAGTGACACAAGACACCATTGCTCTGTGCGCTCTGCAGAGAGGCCAAGGATTGGATGTGCGTATATGCCGAACACCTTTATGACACCTCTGACAGGTACAACGAGATAGCGCTGTTAAGAAAACGACCAGTGTTTTAAAAATCTATTTTTAATTGTCGCTAAGTCTGATACTCTGAGGGAGGCGGCTCGCTTGAAGCTTCCATGGGATAAGTTCTCTCTATTCGTTGTCCTGAGTGAGTTGTGTTCTCTCCATTCGCTGTGCTCTCAAGGACCACACCAGTTTCATCTGTTCTTTTCATTAACCTTAACCTTTGGATGTGCATCGGAGGCTTTATTCGTGTAAGTCACCAGTACCCCAAAACTCTTTTTCAGTGAAACGGGGCCTTGCTGTTGGTAAACTGTATCGGGTCTCACTATTGGCCATTTTCGGTTGGCCCCCTCTGGTGACTTTCTCCATTGAGTCTGTATAGTGGTCTCCTCATTTGGCTGTCTCCAGTGACGCCTTTATGTTGGCCTAACCCGCGTTCCCTCGCTGAAGCCCCCCTTAATTAGCCTCCCGGTACTCTGCTGGCCATGCATCCAGATGCTTTGACCATGAGCAGTGAGTGCTTCTCTTGTGGCCGGGCCTCCAGGAGCTTCCCCTGTAACCTGTGCATCTCCATTGGCCGCCGTCCCAGCCTTTCCTCGAAGGCCCGCCTTGTAGGACAGGAAGCTCCACCCGGGGATTGTTCGCAGCTCAAGTGCCCTCCATTGTTATGTGCAGACCTCGGCTTCCGTCACCTCCTCTCAGCGCCAAATGCATGGCCAAGGTCTTGACCTTCATTGTACACGCCCCTGGCGTGGGACCAAGGCCTTCTAAAGTAGCTGCTCATGGGTAAAGAGAAGGGTTCTCGCAGCAGACAAGAGGGGCAGTCAAGGACATCTCACTCCGAGACACGAGCACCCCAGGGGGACAGTGCACATCAAGACAGAAGCACCCCACAAGGATAGCTGCTCTGAACGCACGGATAGGACAGGAGAACATCCTACCTCAAGGCACTGCCAGCCAGCAACCATAACAGGGTCCGCTCACTTCAAGATGCAGGTGGCCCACAAGTTAATCTCACCACATAACTCAAGCGGCCCACAAGGATATCTCCCCATAAGATACAAGCATCCCATTAGGACATCTCACCTCAAGGCACTAACAGCTTACAAATAAATCTTACCTCAGCACAGAAGAACCCCATAAGGAAATCTCATCCCAATACAATGGCTATCTCATCCCAATACACTCACTACCCAGAGTAACATCTTACATCTGGAGTGGACTATGACAAAGTTTCAAATAAAGACACTGACAGTCGACATAGGCATCTCACTTTAACGCATGAGTGGCCCTTACTTGATGCTCACATTTAATTTGTAGGATCAAACAGTACAAGGACACAAGTGGCAGACAAAGACACCCCACTTCAAGGCACATAATATCCAGAAGGGCATTTCAACTCAAGACACAATTGGCAGACAAGCATATCTGACCGCAAGACACAGCCTGCCCACGAGGACATCATACCTCAAGACACGACTGACAGGCAATAGCATCTCTCCTTAAGATATGAGCAGCAGGCAATGACATCTCACCCCAAGAGGCAGGGAGCCCATAAGGGAATTGCACCTCAAGACACAAGCAGGTGAAAATGATTTCTCACCTCAACAGACATACGGCCCACAAAGACATCTCTCCTTAAGACACCGGAGGCCTACAAGGACACCTTACCTCAAGAGACGAGCAGTCCACGAGGACGTCTCACCTCAAGACGCAGAAGACCCACAAGGATATGTCACCTCAAGATATGTGCGTCATGGGCAGACATTGCACCTCAGGAAAGAATGCTTTCATAAGATATTGAGAAATAATACGTGGAAGTCACCAATAGTTTGCTTAGAGTTGTGTCTGGAACATGTTATCAGTCGAAGCTGCAGAGGTCGCTTAGATTCACTGTGGCTCGTTGTCTGAGGAGTTGGCACTGGGGGGCAGTGTGAAAATCTAGAACACAGCATCAGAACGAGGAGCTGGCACTGGCGGGGCACGAGGGGTAGTGTAACCCTCTCTGGCCTGTAGACAGTCTGAAGTGCGGGTTCGGGTCTATTGTGAGAGGGATTGACATTGGTGGCAGTGTGAGGGCCAGGCCCTAGTGGGCAGGATCTGGAATTGGCACCAGCAGATAAAATAAAATAGGGCAACATGAAATGCTATCACTTGTGAACAGTATTGGTAGTCTTTTACGATCACACCCAGTGACGTAACAATAGCCCCCGCGGTACAGGGCTGGGGTCAAACTGTGGGGGGGGGGCAAAGCTCTAGAGGGGCCCTCAGCAGCACACAGTTATGCATCCAGCACTGGATGGCACTGTGCACGGGCGGAGGGCCCCCTGGCCTTAGAGCTCCTGACTGAGTGGGTGGGGGAAGGAGGCCCTCTCCATGTTCCTTGCAGTGGGGGCCTTAAGATTTGTTGACTACTGATCACACCCAAGTGCAGTGCGACAAACTGGCACTGTTAGTAAGGTATACGCGTTCATTCTTGTGGCCAATCTGAAAATCTGACATTGGTGGACAGCCTAAGAAGTCGACACTGGAGGGCAGTGGGAGAAACATGACTAGTGGGCAGTGTGTGGAACAGGCACAGGTGTGCAGTGTGACGAGTGGCATTCATGGGCAGTAGAAGGGGCTGGCGCAGTCGAGCAGTGTAAGGACTAGTAATGGTGAGAAGCACAATGAGTTGGCACTAGTGTAGGGTGCATAGAGCTAGCACAGGTGTGTAGTTTAAGCAGGGCCATTGGAATTATGCGGCAGGGGGCACTACATTATGCCTCAGGGTGGACTAAATTATGCGGCAAGAAAACGCAAAATATGTGGCATAACGAGGCTCATTTTTTGATAATATTAATTCATTATTTAGACATTTTTACACATAGTAGTACGATCTGGGCAACGATTTCACCTCATTAGTGTCAGTTTAACAACTAAATGTAGAAATAAGCAAATGAAAACTGACCAGTTAACCTACGCAAAGGCCCTTCTGCTACTCCCGAACATGTCGCAGCGTTTTTAGAAACTTTTGATCCGTCTGAGCTAGAAACTATTTTTTTCGTTAAAATCTGCAGATTATGCACCAGATGATGGATTAGGCAGCAAATTCATAATTATACCAAAAAAACGGCTGCAGAATCGCATTGTTCCAGTACCCCGAATTTAAGAAGCTGCCACAAGTGTCCACTGTGAGAACTAGCAGTGACTGACAGGCGCTATCGGGAGCTGGTGCAGTTGTGCAGTGTGAGGAACCGATGGATACCCTTGGGCAAGAGGCTCTGGGTGCGGAAAGGATGGCCCAGGATCATGCAGAAGATTGTAGGTGAGGGAGCCTACTCCGTGGCAAGAGTTGGGGGGAGAGACACTTAAGGGCAGGGATGCTCATCGTAAATCCAGGAAGGCAAAAAGCAAGTCAGATTTCACAGAAAATTCAGACTGCGAATGATTACTATGTAGGCTCAATGTATGTAGATGTATCGTATGTAAATATCCAGAAACTCTGGCATAGGTTTGCCTACATGAGCCACCCTTGCTCTAGATGCACTATCTTCCAGAAAAGATTTACTGGGTGTTCGAACAGATCTTAGTTTGGAGCACATCTAGCCACATACTAGTGCCACGGCATAGGTGCAAACACATGAGCCCACACTGCAATCTCTACCGTCTTGACACACACAAACAGTATTCACCATTGTAAACCTGGGGGCCTCATTTACAACGCTTCGATGCAGGGCAGCGCCGCAAGCCTTCTTGCTGCACTGTCCTGCTTTAAAACAAAAGGGCAGGAATGCAGAGTATCTACAAGGCGCACTCCTGTCCTTTTCCTCTGCGTTGGCGCACAAACTGCTGCCATGCGCAAATGCAGACACTCTTGCACCATAGTGCAAGGGTGCTTGCGTTGCAGGGATGATTGTTTGTGTGCAGGAAGGGGCACCTTCCTGCACAAACACAATTACAAGAGGTGTTTTCCTCCTTCTATGTGTGCTGCAAAACGCAGCACACATAGAAAGAATAAAAAAACGGGGAGAAATAAAGCTATTTCTCCCCGATGCGTCATCCTTGTGCCACCCCTGGGGGGGCCTTAGGCTTTTGAAGCATTCCCAGGTTTACAAAACCTTGTAAGCCTGGGAATGCGTCAAACTCCATTGATGTTGCATGAGGACACCCACACAGAAATGCCTTCCTGATGCAAAGTAAGGCAACGCAGCGACTTGCCTGCGTTGCCTTACTCCATATTTACAAGGCCATGAAAAGCCACGCAAAGTGGTTTTGCGTGGCCTTGTAGAAACAGGTCAGCAGCCTGCGCTGCCGGTGCATCATAAAAAGTGAAGCGGTGCAGGCCGCTTGTAACTAAGCCCCTGGGTTTTTAGACAATGTTGCCATTACAAACTTAACCAGCAAAGAGAATTTAAAAAACTGTGAACTGGTCCTTTGAATTAGCAATGACATCGGCATATCTTTTTTGAGAAGGGGTATACAACTTGGATCCATATACCAGATTTTCAGGTTAACCATTGACTTTATAGTTACTCCTATTTATATACATTGTATTCATATTTATCCCTTGTTAATATCTTGAAAATGTGACATGGATCCATTTCTCATGGACAAACTTTGGACATTCAGTGGTATAGATGGGCATTGTAAGGAGCGGCCACAGGTGAATAAAGAGCTGGCACAAATGTGCACCTTAAGGACTGGCACTGATTGGCAGTATGAGAAGCTGGCATAGGTCTGCAGTCTGAGTCCAGTGACCAGTGGAACCTGACATTGTTGGGCAGAGTGAGACACAACACTAGGGGGCAGTTTGAGAAACATGCACTGTTGGAATAAAATGTGAAGAACTGGCACAAAGGTGGCAGTACTGACGCTGATGGACAGTGTGATAGGCAGGAACGTGGGTGGCAGTGTAAGGAGCTGGTGCAGGTGTGCAGTATAAGAACTGGCACTCATGGAGAGTGCGCAGAGCGGCTGCAGGTGTGCAGTGTAAAGTTGACTGGTGGAAGTGCTAGGAGCTGGCACTGGTGAGCAGAGAGAAGTCTGAAAAATGCCCTCAATGCGACTCCTCACCAATCCGAGAAACTAAACCTGAAAGAGCCTCAGTTTGCAGAGACTGTCGTGCAGAAAATCTCACCCACTCAGATTTATCACGTACAGCCGCAGGACACGTGCTGTCCTCTTGGGGAGGAAGGGGGGCCCTTCGCATGTCCCGCAGGCAGGAAGTGGCTCGGTAGCAGTTATCCTTGGGACGTTTCCTCTGTTATTAATATACGTCCTTGTTATTAATACCTTTTCTGTATCCATTGGATGAGAGCAAACTAGGAAGCTAGTTCCACCCTCAGGAAATGGCTGCCACACTCCTCAAGGTTAAAGCGCAGAGATCAGTCACCGACCGCAGTGAACTGTCGTGTTTGGGCTCCAAAATGGCGTCTTTCCTGTAAACACAGATTAAATCTTTGGGTTGGCTACAGACCAGGGGAGACACCTTAAACATCTCAAAGATGCGACATTTGTTGACGCCTCTCAAACTATACCATTTAGGTGGTTAAATTGTAGTTTTAGTGAAGGGATACTGTTGTTAAGCAAATAACTGTGTCATTTTGTCTGCTACTCATTCAATAACTTCTGCTCGCCAAAAAACAATATTTAGATATTTATCGACTAACAGGAAAGGTAACGTGCACACTGGAAACCCAATCGCCTCTGCGTCCGAAGGAAAATAAAAATGATTGGTAGGCAGAAGATTAATAAGAACACCACCAATATCACAATGTACTATTTTACATAGAAAAACATTGACGATTTTTACAATTGTCAAAACTACCCAAGATAATAATTTAAATATCCCCCTCCACTGTTGCCATTTGAAACCAAAGTTATTAGTACACTCCAATTGAATACATTTTAACAAAGCTGCTACCATAAAGCACTTTTCCTGTACTATATCTTACTTTGCCGCTTAGTAACTCAATTCTTTTCATTGTTTTCAAATAAGGACCTATTGCTATGATGACCGACCAGTTATAACTTTTCAAAACAAGGATGTCTCGTGCTGGTCCATGAGAAATAGATTCATGTCACATTTTCAAGATAGTCACATAGAATAAATATGGCTGCAGTTAATCTAAATAGGAGTAATTATAAAGTCAATGGTTAACCTGAAAATCTGGTTTATGGTCCCTCTCCCAAAAGATATGCCCAAGTCATTGCTCATTCAAAGGACCAGTTCACAGTTTTTGAAATTCTCTTTGTTGGTTAAGGGCTTGCATTTTGGAGTTTGTAATGGCAAGATTGTCTAAAAACCCAGGTTATCATGATGAATACTGTTTGTGTGTGTCAAGACGGTAGAGACTGCGGGGTTGGGGTCATGTGTTGGCACCTACGCTGTGGCACTAGTAGGTGGCTAGATGTGCTCCAAACTAAGATCTGTTCTAATATCCAGTAAATCTTTTCTGGAAGATGCTGCACCTACAACAAGTGTTGCCCACGTAGGAAAACCTATGTCAGAGTTTCTGGATATTTACGTACAATAAATGTACATACACTGAGCCTACATAGTAATCATTTGCACAGTCAGAGTTTACTGTGGAATCTGACTAGCGTTTTGCCTTCCTAGATTTACGATGAGCATCCCAGCTCTTAAGTATCCATCATCCCACTCATGCCACGGACTATGCTCCCTCACCTACAATCTTCTTCTGCACGATCCTGGGCCATCTTTCCTGTACCCAAGAGTATCTTGCTCCAGCTTATTCACCGGTTCCTCATGCTCCTCGACATACCGGCATGCTCCATCCAAGACCATGCTGATGTTTTATTGAAGCACGAGGTAGCCAGAGACCATGTTGTAATGACTTGACCATAGGGATATACCAATGTATAGTTAGTCCATCTTCTTTTCCCCTCATTCCTCCCTCCCCAATGGAATGTTCCATACAGCTGAAGGTGCTCTGGGATTCTTTTAAGATTCCAACGGGTACTCGAGCTCTAATGGCAGAGTTGAAGGTGTGTTAATAAACCTACTAAGAACCACATGGTCAATTTGGATTATAATAACAGAACACTCTCCGCTGGGCCCAAGCTTGATATAAAACTCATTTGTAGTGTATCCGTCACCAAGACAGGGGCACCAGCAACTATTTCAACCACAACAGTCCAGTTGGAGCTGACATTGTCAGCTCCTCGTTTAGGTTCCAGTAAACTATTTTCAGTTTTGATTGAAAAAAAATTCTTGTGGAAGTACAACCTCCCCACCTCTATAATTGTAGCTTCCTACATTACATTTTTGGAAATAATCTGCCTCAAATAGTAATCAAGAGACTTCCAAGATGGAAGTGAAATCTATTTAACCCTAACATTACGCCCCTTGCCTCGCTGGCCTGAGGACACGGCTCCCTCTGCTCGCTTAGTGGACTGGGAGCTAGCAGAGAGAGGCAGAGAAAGCGCAAAGAGGCACAGTGTGAGGACTCAGGGCAGCTGAATGCAGAGACCTACAAGGAATCTTAGTAGAAACAACAGGACAGAGATTGGGAGAAAGGAATGAATGTATTTAAAAACGGCACAAAGGGAGTGAAACGTCAAGTTGTCCGGAATAAGTAGCCAGTGAAGATAAAAACTAAATTACATTTACGAGACATGAACCCTAATGGAACTCATTGATATAGTCCTCCTAGAACCACCTACAATCGGCGGAGGAAGGAGTTGAGTTAGGGAAGAAACTATAAGAAGAAGAGATTAATTTTGAATAACTTACAGATGGGGGTTCATCATCTGGGCTGTAGATCAGATAAGCAAAGACCAAAGTTTGAAGAAGACCATGGAATTAGTGATCACAATTTTAAAGTATTACAGTTACTTGATAGAATTTTCAAAATGTAACCTAACGTTTCGATGACTGGCGAGATATGTTAAGAGTAATTCCGGGAACAGCTGAGGATGACGCCAAGATTCCAAGCAGGAAAGTAAAATGGAAGTTGAAATAGTGGGAAGAAAACTATAGACAGGGCAAGCACACACGAAAATGCAGTTCAAAGCAGAATCTCAATTTTTTTGGGTTGAGTTTTACAAAGTTGCTGGCCACTTGGCCTGCAGTTCTTATTAGCAGAGAGAGGGCCAGAAAATATAGCATGGTGAGGAAGAAGTTAAAGGAAAAAGAAAAAAAGTTTGTTAAACATCTTGGTAAAAATGTAACCACATTTGAAAACAATGAAAGAGGAACTGTGGTATATGGCACAAAAAGTGGAGAGGCCAGAACAGATCCTTGAGGAAACAAATAGTAAAAAAATAAAATAAAATGAACTCACTATGTTGCCACATCATAACCCGGTACTAACACCCACTTCTACAACAGCAATAGTTTCCAGAGCTGCACATCAGCCAGTGTACCATGGTATCCTAAAGCATAGCGTCGTCACCTCAGAACAACGAACAACCTTCTTACATTACCCACACCTGCTATCACTCTTACATCACCTTACTACATCTCCCAGAACCCCACTCTCACCCCAAGCACTACCCTTCCACACCTAGCATTGCTGCACTACCACCCCAACTGTTACCCTCCAATACTGTATACCCAGCGCATCACTGCATTACCACCTTATTGACTGCACTCCCACCCACTGACATCACACCACCACCAATGCTTCACACCACATTGCCACCCCACCCTAGAAGTGCTGTCAGACAACACAACACTACTAACCACCCCCACTGGTCTACCAAACACAGCCACTGTACTATTTCACCATCCTGCCACCCTACACTACAGCACTATCACTGGCACAACACCCGCAGACCAATGCAGATTCTCCGGGAAGCAGTTAGACATTCCTAAGCACCATCTGTGGAGCATGCTGTCATTTATCACCGGTGTCTTAGGGTCTCATGTCCCTCTGTGGCTGGAAATGGGTATTACAGCTTCCATCGAGGAGAGCGCAGACAGACCTAGAAGCCTTCGTCCGTATCTAGAAGAATTCGTCCATTTCCTTGGCCCTTGGATGAAGTAGCTTTTTGGGCTTGGCCTTGGCCAGCTTGCTGCAGGCTCCTTCGGCACTGTGACAGGGTTAGTTCCTTGAGTTGGTCTACATGAAGATCTGGACTGCTGAGCATCACTCTTGTTCTAGGGCCAGGCTGTTTCTCACCTCTTAAGAGCATTACTACTCGTGCCTTCCCAGGAGGGCATGCTTCTGGATGGCACGGGCTCAGTCCCAGCCTTGGGACAAACAGCAACATGAGGTTCCCGGGTGCTGTGTAGACGTTTCCCTGTGATGGTAATGCGAAGCTTCTTCCTGATAAAGAGAAGAAACTGGTCCTTGGGAAAAGTTCTTGTGACGTTAAGAGGGCTTCACATTACAATTCGAGTTTACAAACTTTGTTAAAGGAAGAGCAAAGGCGCTCAATGACAGATTTATTATTTAGTGAAGTTTTAATTGAGCTCTGGTAGCTGCTCAGTGGACGTCTCAGAATGCTATGATTCTCGAAGCGGTCGGGTATGGTAGGTGACCAGGTTCTGAGTTCAAAACCTGGCAGTAGGTGGGACACAGTGAATGAAATGATAGGGATGAAAGGCTTGTTGGCTATGTTAATTGAACCAGTAACTGCCTTGTTGTGGCCAACCGACAAAGAACTGTCCATGTTGTAGCTGTTGTGTGTGTGAGGGACTCTAGCAGTACTGCAGCATTAACTAAACCTGCATTGATGCTGCTTGTGCTGTTTCTCTTCTGCATGCGAGAGAGGCTTGCATTGTGGATACTGCTCATGCTGTGTTAGTTCTATGGTTGGGAGAAGCTTTGCACCGCTACAGATCGTCTTTGCTTATTGTGTGTGTAATGGAAGCTTCTCCTGCAGGACCGGACCTTCCTATTTTTAGGTTTTGCCTAAGATAGCGCATGCACTGTCGCACGCAGAGATCATTTGTTACGTAAAAAAACGTACAAAGGTCTTTCGGTCTGCCCGTTACTTACCATTGGTTGGCTTCCTTGTCACTCTCATTTGTTTTCTTTCCATTGGTCAGTGGCAGTTGGTTTCATCTTGCCAGGCTCACTGCAGACAGCTTTGGGGGATTTGGGTTGGATATTCTTAGATTCAACACACACTCTAAAGCACTACTTAGAATCAGCTGCGTGTGCATTACAACCCGCTTTCCCTTGTTACCTCTCCTGGCTTGGCCTTGCTTAAGTGCTGCTTTCATCATCCTGCAGTGCTACACCAGAAGCTGAGTGCAAAAAGGAAGAGGCCGAGACAGACGGATTTAGTTATGTGGTTTTTCTTCCTTTTGTATATATAGTGCCAACATTACCCAGAGGTACTAGAGCGTTTTACAGTAGATATATGTCATTACATAAATAGTTATAGAGGTTTAAAGAATTAACAGGTTACCAAATATAGTTACATAAGTTCTAGAACTACAAAAGAAAGCAAGTTATACAGTAGCATTGACATGGACAGTGTACACAGCACTGAGAGGCTTGTACGCAGCTGATGAAGTGGATGTAATGTCATTATGTTACTCAAGATGGCGATGACGTTGGTGTGACCGCACACCACGAGCTTTACTTTTCCACAGTGCGATCCGTTGGATGCGTTTTCACAGTTTCTTTTGCTCTCCATATTTATTTCAATCATATTCAGATGCTCAAAATGTATAGCCAAATATATAATCCATTTTGAACGAAATAAGGGCCAGATGTAGCAAAACGCCAATTTGCGAGGTGCAAAGTGCGAGTCCATGCGACTCGCGATTTGCACCTCGCAAATTGGTATGCAGTACGGTGTCTCAGACACCGACTGCAACTCGCTATGGGGTCGCAATGACCCACCTCATGAATATTCATGAGGTGGGTCGCAAATTGCGGCCCCATAGCGAGTATAGGCACTCGCAAACATGGAGGCCTGCTGTAGTCAGCAGACCTCCATGTTCGTGACTGCTTTTAAATAAAGCAGTTTTTTTTTTCTCTTTGCAGCCCGTTTTCCTTAAAGGAAAACGAGCTGCAAATAGAAAAAAATACCGAAACCTTTTGTTTCGGTTTTTTTCAGAGTAGGCAGTGGTGCTCTGAAAAAATAATTTTCGCGGTCACAAATCAAATTAAATCGCGGTGCGAGTCGTAAATAGGAAGGGAACACCCCTTTCTATTTGCGAGTCGGAAACACATTTTGCGAGTCGGTTCCGACTCGCAAAATGTGTTTCTGCATCGCTTGAGGGCTTTTGCACCTCGCAAACGGCGTTTTTCGCCCTTTGCGAGGCGCTAATGCCTTCCTACATCTGGCCCTAAGTCTAGTAAATGAGTGGACATCCCTGCATAATAAATTATTATTAGCTTTAAAGCTCTCCCTCGCGCTTTCCTCAATGTCCATTGAAGCATAGCGCTGTCATCCGAGAAAAGCCGGTCACCGAGGAAATCAGTGGGAATGAAAAGGCACCGCTACGTTCGATAAAGCAGGCTACCGGAGGGTAAAAGGCTGCATTTTCGTTCGAACATTAAAAATTTTTTTTTAAAAATTACGTGAAAACCCCTGTGGGAGAGAAACGAACACAACCTCTTCTGTCCAGAAAGTTACAAAAGACCAACCTGATGTCTGGGGTCCGGACAGTGAATATCCCAGGGTGAAATCCCACACCTGCTGTTGGGCAGAGGATTGGTCTAGTGATTGCTACGAGATTTACATTTCTGATGTAAACTTCCAGCTTTGACCATTTCCCTTGGCATATTATTTGGCCATCATTGCAAGTGCTATGAATGCTGCATAAAGGAAGAAAGTGGTGTTATCACACACATTTCTGCTGATAATTCTTAGATTTCGGGCAGTGAGACTTCAGACAACTAGGATTATTCTGAATTTTAAGGCCACCGCTTACAAATATGAAGCAAAACATTTGCAAGGAAAAATGCCTATTGGAAATGTGCAGCCATGTTTTTTTTTTGGTTACAGATACAAGGAGGCAGGATGAGGGCAGGATACAGATGGAGGACTGGGAAGTGAGTGCAGTTTCGGAATTCCCTTTCCACCTAACCATGCACAACAAAGTGGTGGGCACATGCCTGCATCTCAATCAAGAGTGTAGCTATCCAGAAGGTAACAGGAGCAGTGGCACCAGGGCCAAAGGGTGTGAGGAACTCTTCACACACCACCTATGGATGAATTTCAAAACATTAAACAGAGACTCATTCTACTTGCTTGCATGGGGACCCATGACACCCTTGCTATGCCACTATTACTGCCATGATCACCATGGAGGCATATTGATGTCAGCCTACTTCCATTGTAAGAAATTAGGTTTATGATTGAGGGGTGAAAACCCTTCTTTTGCAACAACCACAATCTTTGTCAGGGTGAACCACAAAAATCACTAAATTAACCTCTGCTTGCATCTCTGGTACCTTGGCACAGCAGTAGTCAGGCTTAACTTAGAGGCAGTGTGAAGTATTTATGCAGCACACACACACACACAGTAATAAAGTGAAAACACAACACAAGAAATATCTCACACCAATTTAGAAAAATCGAGCAACATTTAATAAATTAAGTGTAGATCAAATTGACAGTTCAATGAGTAGAACCTATGTATTTTTACTGGGTTTAAGTAAAAATAGCGTCAAGAAGCGGAATTTGCTTAAGGTGGGTGTCTGGTCACACTAGACTAGAACTCACAAGCTCAGTCCAACCACAAATGAGTGCAGGCCGGATGTAGGAACCAGGTTAGCTCAGCTGAAAAAGTTACCTTCTCGATGTCTGACTCACATAGCTTAAAACTTCAGGATTTCACAGGATGTCAGCCAAAGACCTCTTGGAGATCAGGAACTCACTCCAGCAGGACTTAGGCAGGGCCAGTTGCAGCAGGAAGACCTCTGGAGCTTGTTGTGTCACTGTAGGAAGCTGGCGCTGTATATATTATATCAAAATGAGGTATGGTGTGCATAGAGTTCAGGGGTTCCCCAATAGGCTTGACAGAGGCAATAATAGATAATACTAATGCTCTATTTGTGGTAGTGTGGTTGAGCAGTTAGGCTTATCAGAGGGTAGTGTTAAGCATTTGGTGTCCACGTAAACCACTGTGCCCTGCCCTATCTGGCATTTAGATGCTTTGATAGAGAGGCCTGCTGCTTGCAGGGTCTGCAAAACCTTCCCCAGGCGGACCAGGGAATCCTGCCAGCTGGAACTAAAGACAGCAATATCATCTAGATATGCTGCACTAAAGGACTCCAAACCAGCAAGGACGTGATTCACCAACCTCTGGAAGGCGGCAGGGGCATTCTTTAAGCCAAAGGGCATAACAGTGAACTGATAATCCCCCTCAGGTGTTGAGAATGCTGTTTTCTCTTTTGCTCTAGATGCCATCCTAATTTGCCAGTACCCTGCAGTTAAGTCAAAGGTACTCAGAAATTTGGCTGTACCTAACTTGTCAATTAGTTCATCAGCAGTGGTTTTAGGGTGAGCATCTGTCTTAGTGACATAATTGAGCCCTCTGTAGTCCACACATAACCTCATTCCTCTCTTTCCATTGTTGGTATGAGGACCAAGACCACTGGGCTAGCCCAGGGACTGTCAGAGTGCTCAATTACCCTTAACTCCAGCATCTTGTGGCCTTCCACCTTGATGTTCCT
This sequence comes from Pleurodeles waltl, assembly GCF_031143425.1. Classification (NCBI taxonomy): domain Eukaryota; kingdom Metazoa; phylum Chordata; class Amphibia; order Caudata; family Salamandridae; genus Pleurodeles; species Pleurodeles waltl. The sequence goes on from NC_090440.1 coordinate 701,019,520, forward strand.
TTGACTTGGTCAGACTGTCTGTATATTTTGTTATTGACAGGCAAGCTGTCTCCTTTGTCCACATCATGGGTACACAGGTTTGTCTGACCAGGGGTCAAAGAGAAGAGCTCTGCATATTGCTGCAGGACTTGCCTGCAGTCAGTTTGCTTTTGGGCAGAGAGGGTGTCTGAATAGACAACTCCATCTACTGATCCATCTTTAGGGTCAGTTGAGAGGAGGTCAGGGAGAGGTTCACTCTCTGCTTCCTGATCCTCGTCAGTCACCATCAGCATGGTTATGTCTGCCCTATCATTATAGAGTTTCAGGCGGTTACCATGGATCACCCTCTTGGGAGTCCTGCTAGTGCCCAGGTCCACTAAGTAAGTGACCTGACTCTTTTTCTCAAGGGCTGGGTAAGGGCCACTCCATCTGTCCTGAAGTGCTCTAGGAGCCACAGGCTCCAGAACCCATACGTTCTGCCCTGGCTGGAATTCAACCATTGCAGCCTTTTGGTCATACCACAACTTCTGGAGTTGTTGGGTGGCCTCAAGGTTTTTGGATGCCTTTTCCATGTACTCAGCCGTCCTTGCGCGAAGGTCAAGCACACAGTCCACCACATCTTGTTTAGTAGGCTCATGGAGAGGTCTCCCTCAGCCTTCTCTAACAAGTGCCAGTGGTCCCCTTACAGGACGGCCAAAAAGAAGCTCAAAGCGGGAAAACCCCACTCCCTTCTGTGGCAACTCTCTGTAGGTGAAAAGCAAGCATGCCAAGAGGACATCCCATCTCCTTTTGAGTTTTTCAGGGAGCCCCGTGATCATGCCCTTCATTGTCTTGTTAAACCTTTCAACAAGACCATTGGTTTGTGGATGATAGGGTGTGGTGAACTTATAAGTTACCCAACACTCATTCCACATTTGTTTGAGGTAAGCTGACATGAAGTTTGTACCTCTGTCAGAAACCGCCTCCTTAGGGAAACCCACTCTGATAAAAATACCAATTAGGGCTTTGGCTACTGCAGGGGCAGTAGTCGACCTAAGGGGAATTGCTTCAGGGTATCTGGTAGCATGATCCACTACTACCAGTATGTGTTGGTTCCCTGAGGTTGTGGGAGGTTCAAGTGGACCCACAATGTCCACAGTAAATCTTTCAAAGGGGACCCCCATCACTGGAAGTGGAATGAGGGGGGGCTTTGGATGGCCACCTGTCTTACCACTGGCTTGACAGGTGACACAGGAGCTGCAAAACTCTGTTAGTTTCTGGGACATGTTGGGCTAATAGAAATGGTTCACTAATCTGTCCCATGTCTTGGTCTGTCACAAATACCCAGCTAAGGGGATGTCATGGGCCAATGTGAGGAAAACTCCCTAAACTCTTGAGGCACTACCACTCTCCTAGTGGCACCAGGTTTGGGTTCTCTTGCCTCAGTGTAAAGGAGTCAATCCTCCCAATAGACCCTGTGGGAGCCACTGACATCTCCCTTCTCCTGTTCAGCAGCTTGCTGTCTCAAGCCTTCAACAGTGGGACAAGTGTTTTGTCCCTGGCACATCTGTTCCCTTGAGGGTCCCCCTGGGCCCAAGAGCTCTACCTGGGAAGACTCCAGCTCCATGGACTCAGTTCCCTGAGGGGATAAGACATCTTCCTGGGAAGAGAGGTCTTGTTTCTTGTGCGGCTCAAAGGCTGGTCCCCCAGTCATCTTACCTTTTTTCTTGGAAGGTTGGGCCATTATTCCAGGCTCCAACACTTCTTTTTCACCCTGTGCTCTGCTCTGTGCTCTTGTTTTTACACGCACCAGTTCAGGGATACCCAGCATGGCTGCATGGGTTTTGAGTTCTACCTCAGCCCATGCTGAGGACTCCAAATCATTCCCTAGCAAACATTCTATGGGATTGCAGAAGAGACCACTACCCTGAAGAGAAGAGACCACTTACCTGTCACCAGGCAAGTCACTCCCCCCATCTGCCACGCAGCCCCCTGTGGGTTGAACCTCCGTTGCCGCTTTTGCCGCCTGACTACTTGCTCCCTTTTTTCTGTACCCCTGTGCTTGGCTTCTGTGCCACTTCGTTTTTTCATTCTGTGCCCCTGTGTTTTGCTTTCTGTACCCCTGTGCTCTGTTGTTCCTCTCCCGCCGTCTTTTCCCGCCGTTTTTTCCTCAGGTTTTCCCCCGGGTTTTTCCCTTGCTGCTGAGCCCCTGCTGCCTCGCCCCCTTCACTCCCATTGGCCGCCCCGCTCCCACCTCCCACCTCCCAGCTGCTCCTCCCTCCCTCTGCCCTCATATGGAGGCCGCAAAGTGGTGGTAGAGAGCGACCTTTGACCCTGTCACCAGGCAGGTCGCTCCCCCCATCTGCCACGCAGCCCCCTGTGGGTTGAACCTCCGTTGCCGCTTTTGCCGCCTGACTACTCGCTCCCTTTTTTCTGTACCCCTGCGCTTGGCTTCTGTGTCACTTCGTTTTTTTCATTCTGTGCCCCTGTGTTTTGCTTTCTGTACCCCTGTGCTCTGTTGTCCCTCTCCCGCCGTCTTTTCCCGCCGTTTTTTCCCCGGGTTCTTCCCTTGCTGCTGAGCCCCTGCTGTCCCGCCCACTTCACTCCCATTGGCCGCCCCGCTCCCACCTCCCACCTGCTCCTCCCTCCCTCTGCCTTCATATGGAGGCCGCGAAGCGGGCGCGCCGCTGGCGCGCCAAAGGCTCACCTAAGGCAAGCCCGTCTGCGCCCGTCCGCGCCTGGACCGCACCCAGCACCAGAACCCCTGAAACCCGCACCCCCGCAATGCCAGACTGCACTACGACGCAAGCACCCTCCACGCACTCAACACCAGACGAGACCACCCCTGCTACCGGGCCACCCCGAAACGCACCCAGGGGCCTTTCATCTGCCGGAACTGCAGATTCACCAGCATCCAACCCTCCACACCACCAGCCAGAGAACCCAACCACCTCCGCTGCATCCTCCTCAACACCCGCTCCGCTCGCAAGCACGCCATCGAACTTTGGGACCTCCTAGACTCCACCGCCCCCAACTTCGCCTTCCTCTAAGACCTGGCTGAACACCACCTCAGCACCAGACATCGCCATAGCCATCCCACAGGGCTACAAGATCTCCCGCAGAGACTGCACCAACGGAGTGGGAGGAGGAATCGCCATCATCCACAAAGACTCCATCAAAATCTCAACGAACACCGATGACACCCTCACCACCGCCGAGCACATGCACTTCCAGATCCACACCGACCCCAACACCACCCTTAGAGGAACTCTCATCTACAGACCTCCCAGACCCCGCCCACAGTGCAGTGACACCATCGCCGACCTCATCAGCACCCACGCCCTCGCTTCCACTGACTACATCCTCCTCGGGGACCTGAACTTCCACCTCGAGAACAACAACGACGCCAACTCCACCGCCCTGATCGACAACCTCGGACTGAAACAGCTCGTAACGACACCCACTCACGCCGCTGGACACACGCTCGACCCCATCTTCTCCGCAAGCTCCCACGTCTCCTTCAACCACACCACCAAACCACACTGGACCGACCACAGATGCGTCCACTTCACCTTCAGAAAACCCACCACACACCACCGCACCCAACAGCTACCACGCCGCTGCTGGGGCAAGGTCACAGAGGACCAACTGACTACCGCCCTCGCCCTGAGACCACCCACCGACCCCACTGACCCAGACACTGCCGCGACCAACCTCACACAGTGGTCAACGACTGCGCCAACACCCTCGCCCCTCTCAAGACCTTTACAACCAACCACACCAACAAGAAAGCCGCCTGGTTCACCGAGGACCTCCGGATCTCCAAGCACACCTGTCGGAAGCTGGAGAAGAAATGGCTCCACGACCGAACACCAGACAACCACACAGCCCTCGAGCGCCATCCGCAGACATCACCAACTCATCAGGACCGCCAAGAAGACCGCCTTCAAGGACCGCCTAGACAACAACGCACACAACACCAAAGAGCTCTTCAGCATCGTGAAAGAACTCTCCAACCCCAGCTCCATCACCAACGACATCCCGCCATCTCAAGACCTGTGCGACTCCCTGGCCACCTTCTTCCACCGCAAGATCACCGACATCCATGACAGCTTCAACCCCGTCCACCACCCCTGTGACTACCACTCGCACCAGTCGCCTGACCGTCTGGTCCAGCGTCAGTGACGAAGACACCATCAAAACCATGAACTCCATCCACTCCGAATCCCCATCGGACCCCTGCCCTCACCACGTCTTCAACAAAGCCAGCGCAGCCATCGCGCCCCACCTCCGGAAAACAATCAACTGTTCCTTCGAGACAGCAACCTTCCCAGAAAGCTGGAAGCACGCCGAGATCAACGCCCTTCTGAAGAAGCCTAAGGCCGACCCCAAGGACCTCAAGAACTTCCAGCCCATCTCCCTGCTCGCTTTCCCGGCAAAAGTGACAGAGAAAATTGTCAACAAACAGCTGACCCGCTACCTCGAAGTCAACAACATGCTGGACCCTTCCCAATCCGGTTTTCGCAGTAACCACAGCACCGAGACCGCCCTCATCGCCGCCACTGACGACATCTGGACCCTGATGGACAAAGGAGAAACAGCCGCCCTCATCCTCCTGGACCTATCAGCAGCCTTTGACATGGTCTGCCACCACACCCTATCAGCACGCCTCCATGACGCCGGTATCCAAGAGAAGGCCCATGCCTGGACCACATCCTTCCTCTCCGGCAGAACCCAGAGCGTCCGCCTCACACCCTTCCGCTCTAAAACCACCGAGATCATCTGCGGCGTCCCACAGGGATCCTCCCTCAGCCCGACACTGTTCAATATCTACATGCCCCCCCTTGCCCACGTTGCACGACAACACAACCTCAAAATCATATCCTACGCCGACGACACCCAGCTGATCATATCCCTCACCGAAGATCCCCACACCGCCAAAGCTAACCTCCACCGAGGAATGAAGGCCGTCGCGGACTGGATGAAGGACAGCAGACTGAAGCTGAACTCAGACAAGACGGAGGTCCTCATTCTCAGATCCACCCCATCAGTCTGGGACGACTCTTGGTGGCCCACGTCACTAGGCACAGCCCCGGAACCCACGGACCACGCACGCAACCTGGGGGTCATCCTCGACTCCACTCTCTCCATGACCAGGCAAGTCAACGCCGTCTCCGCGTCCTGCTTCAACACCCTCTGTATGCTCCGCAGGATCTTCAAATGGATCCCCCTCGACACAAGAAAAACTGTTACCCAGGCCCTCATCACCAACAGACTCGACTATGGGAACGCCCTCTACTCAGGAATTACAAACAAGCTCCTGAGACGACTCCAATGCATCCAGAACCCCTCGGCCCGACTCATCCTCGATGTCCCCCGCCGCAGCCACATCACACTCCACCTTAGAGGCCTGCACTGGCTCCCCGTCAACAAAAGGATCACCTTCAAGCTCCTGATCCACGCACACAAAGCTCTGCACAACACCGGACCCACCTACCTCAACAACCGACTCAGCTTCCACACCCCCACCCGAAGCCTCCGCTCAGCCAACCTCGCCCTCACCACAGTCCCCCAAATCCGAAAAATCACCGCCGGCGGCAGATCCTTCTCCTACCTCCCCACCATCCTACGACAGACCCAGGACCTGCTGGCCTTCAGAAGACTCCTCAAGACCTGGCTCTTCGACCAGTAGCACCCCCCCTCCCCAGCGCCTTGAGACCCTCGCGGGTATGTAGCACGCTTTACAAATGCAGTGATTGATTGATTGATTGACTACCCGTTTCAGACCAGTATCGCCTCCCCATTCTAAAGTCACCACAGCCATTGGATGGACTTTAGTCACATTGTTAGCATTGGTAGCTTGATAAGTTTGTCCAGCCAAATACTGTCCTGGGGAAACCATTTTTTCTGTCTCCATGGTGACACTGGCACCTGTATCCCTCAGGGCTTCTACCTTTGTCCAATTTATCAAAAGCTGCTGCCTGTATTTTTGCATGTTAGGCGGCCAGGTTGCTAGTGTGGCTATATCCACCCCATCCTCAGAGACTAAAGTAGCTTCAGTGTGAACCCTGATTTTCTCTGGTAACACTGTTGATCCCACCTGGATACTGGCTATTCCAGTGCTAATTAGAGTAGAGTTAGTGGGATTCTTTTTGGGACAGGCCATGCCTCCAGTTTGGTGTCCATTCTGTTTACAGTTGTGACACCAGGCCTTCTTGGCATCAACGTTTTTACCCTTATACCCATTTGTGGACTGTGAAGAGGCTCAGGCCCACCCTCCTGAATAGGTTTTTGGGGCCCTTGAGAAGACTATTTAGTTTTGTCCTTAGATGTCTCACCACCCTTCCCCTGGGAGGCTTTGTGACCCCTTTCTTTTGGTCACCCCCTATGGAAGTCTTAGTCACCCTTGTCTTGACCCAATGATCTGCCTTCTTTCCCAATTCTGGGGGAGAAAGTGGACCTAGGTCTACCAGATGTTAATGCATCTTATCTTTGAAGAATTTACTTAACAGATGTTCCTTCACAAACAAATTCATAGTCATGCACTCCACTGCCAGTTATCCAACCATCTAGTGTTTTGACTGAGTAGTCAACAAAATCAACCAAGGACTGGCTCTAGGTTTTGTGAGCCCCCTTGAACCTAATTCTGTACTCCTCAGTTGAGAATCGAAATCCCTCAATCAGGGTAGCCTTCATGTGGTCATAGGATTCTGCATCTTTACTAGAGAGTGTGAGGAGTTTACATAACTTTCTGGTTGCCCAAGACCTCTCAAAAGCTGTGAATCATTTGGTGATATCATCACCTTCATCATATTTTGAAACAATCCTCTTGGGGATTTTTAGGATATCAGTATTCTCTCTGACCCTATTTATGTTGCTGCCACCATTTATGGGTGTTAAATTCATCGCTGCTCTCTCCCTTTCTATAGCTAGGAGTTGTTGCTCCAAAGCTAACCTTTTGTCCATCCTTGCTAAAAGGAAGTCCTCTTCATTGAGGCTGCCCTCAATGTTCCCAGAGGAACTGGACTCCCCTGTGGAAGATCCAGATCCAGTGAGTTCTATCCTTGGAGACAAGGGTCTGTGGACCCTGGTCTCCCTGGTTAGGCGAGGATGGGGACGATCATCCACCTCATCCCTAACATCTTCCCCTTCTGAGTGGAGTTCTTCCTCCTCATTAAGGTGGTCCCTGCTGTACTCTGCCAAGAGCTCCTGGAGCTTGACCTTGGTAGGGTTGGAACCAGTTCTAATTTTTCTTAGCTTACAGAGGGTCCTTAACTCTGCCATCCCTAGATGGAGGTAAGGAGTGAGGTTGAGTTCCATCACTATTTCCTCTGAGCTACTCATTATACTACTAAAGTTGTGATTACTTTTTAGTAACTAAAAACTACTTCGAGTAACTAAATCCTAACTTTTACAAAACTTTTAAACGTACAAAAAGATGTTAATAGGGACTTAACCAAAGCCTTAGCAGGACTTTGAAAAATGTGGAAAAACAGTCAAAATTCAAAAATCAGTTTTCTAAAGCCAATTTTGGAATTTTAGTTGTGTGATCACATATTGGCTGAGTAGTGCAGAAAATGCAAAGTCGTAGACACCTCAGCTGATCCACCAATGTAGGAAGCTGGTTCTGTATATACCACATCAAAATGTGCACAGAGTCCAGGGTTTCCCCAAGAGGCTGGACAGAGGCAATAATAGATAATACTAATGCTCTATTTGTGGTAGGGTGGTGGATCAGTTAGGCTTATCAGAGGGTACTGTTAAGTATTTGTTGTATGCACACAGACAACAAGAGAAACACACACTCAATGAACTAACTCCAAACCAATAGGATTTTTATAGGGAAAAATATTCTTTCTTAATTTATTTCTAGAACCACAAGATTCATTTAGCAGGTAAGTACATTAAATGAAAGGTACTTTGCATAGTTATAATCAGGACCTCGAATGGAATCAACAATGTACACAGTTTTTCTTAAAATGGCAAAAAGCTATTTTAAAAGTGGACACTGCAATTTTCAACAGTTCCTGGGGGAAGAAAGTACAGTACCGTTTTGGAGGTAAGTAATCGACTTAGAGGTTCAGTCTCCGAGGCATAGGTAGTCCACCGTTGGGGGTTCTAGATAGCCCCAAACACCCAGCACAAGGAACACAGAGCCAGTTAGGTGCAGAAATCAAACAGGAGCCAAAATAACGTGAGCCCCTATGGAGATAGGGAGTACTCCGGTCTGCTTGCAGGTAAGTACCCGCGTTGTCGGAGGGCAGACCAAGGGGATTTAGAGGTGCACTGGGGGGGGTCCCAAGTAGGCACCAAACACGCACCCTCAGCAGCCACAGGGGCAGCTGGGTGCAGGGTGGAAACAGGACTTCAGGCTCCCAATGGAAATCAATACCTGGACCCTGGAGGTCACTTAGGCGCTGCAGGCAAGGCACAGGGGAGCTTCTCGGAAAAGCCACCAACAGGATATGGAGGAGGGACGCCTGCTGGTCACTGCTGCACTGGTGGTCAGTTTCTCTCGAGTCTAGGGGCTGCGAGTGCAGTGCTTCTCCAGGCGTCGGATATCTTCGTCTGGGGCAGTTGAGGTCAGGGCATCCTTAGGATTCCCTCTGCAGGCATCGTCGTGGAGGGTTAGAGAGGTCAGCCCAGGGTGGACACTTGGTCGGAATTGCCTGGGGATCCTCTCTGGATAGTTGGACCACCTGGACACGGGCCGTGGGCGTCGGGTGCAGAGTAGTTTTGGACTCACGTTTGGGAGTGAGGTGGGAGTCCCTTGGAAGTAGTTTCCTCTTCTTCTTGTTGGACAGGTCCGCTGTCCACGGGAGTTTTGTGGTCCTCGGTAATGTAGGCAGTCCCCTGGATATTTTTCAGGGGTCTCTGGTCCTGTAGAACGTGTCACGTTTCTTTTGCAGGGTCTTTGAAGCAGGAGATGGGCCAGTAGAGCCGGGCCGAGTCAGTTGTTGTTTCCTTTTCTTCTCTGCGGGGTTTTCAGCTCAGCAGTCCTTCTTCTTTTCTTGAGGTCATCAGGAATCTGACTAGCTTGGTTCAGGGAGACCTTAAATTCTAAATTTAGGGGCATGTTAGGGTCAGGGGGCAGTAGCCAATGGCTACTGTCCCTGAGGGAGGCTACATGCTCCTTGTCCCCACTCCTTTTGGGGAGGAGGGCACATTCCTATCCCTATTGGTCCTAATCCTCTAAAGCAAGATGGAGGATTTCTCAAGGAGGGGTCACTTCAGCTCTGGACACCTTAGGGGTGGTCCTGGCTGAGGGGGTGACTCCTCCTTGTTTTTCCTAATTATCCCTCTGGACTTGCTGCCAAAAGTGGGGGCTTGTCCAGAGGACGGGCATCTCCACTAGCTGGAGTGCCCTGGGGCACTGTAACACGAGGCCTGAGCCTTTGAGGCTCACCGCCAGGTGTTACAGTACCTGCAGGTAGAGGTGTGAAGCACCTCCAACCAGGACAGGCTTTGTTTCTGACCACAGAGTGCACAAAGGCACTCACCCCATGTGGTCAGAAACTTGTCTGAAAGTGACAGGCTGGCACAGACCGGTCAGTCTTACACTAGTAGTTGGGCTAACATACAGGGGGCATCTCTAAGATGCCCTCAGTGTGCATTTTGAATAAATCCTACACTGGCATCAGTGTGGGTTTATTGTGCTGAGACGTTTGATACCAAACGTCCCAGTATTCAGTGAACCCATTATGGTGCTGTGGAGTTCGTAATGACAAACCCCCAGACCATACACTTAATATGGCTACACAGCACTTACAATGTCTAAGAATGGACTTAGACACGGAAGGGGCATATTGCTCATGCAGCTATGCCCTCACCTGTGGTATAGTGCACCCTGCCTTAGGGCTGTAAGGCCTGCTAGAGGGGTGACTTACCTATGCCACAGGTAGTGGTTTGTGGGCATGACACCCTGAGAGGAGTGCCATGTCGGCTTAGCCTTTTTCTCTCCACCAGCATACACAAGCTGCAAGACAGTGGGCATGTGCTGAGTGAGGGGTCCCCAGGGTGGCATAATACATGCTGCACCCCTTAGAGACCTTCCCTGGCCACAGGGTCCTTGGTACGAGGGGTACCTTTTACAATGGACTTAACTGTGTGCCAAGGCTCTGCCAATTATGGGAACAAAGGTACAGTTTTAGGGGAAGAACACTTGGTCTGGGGCCTGATTAGCACAGTCCCAGGCACACTTTCAATGAAAGCTGGCATCAACACTAGGCAAAAGGTGGTGGGGGGTGACCAGGCCAACAGTGGCAATTTCCTACAGTCACTATGGCTCAGAACATGCCAACAGTCAGTCAACTGACCCTTGGAAAACACTCCGGATAGCCTGGGATGGAGGGAGCAAGGCAGGCCTCAAGCAGCAGTGCAGTGCTCTGAGTGTACAAGGCAGGCTGCAAGCAGCAGAGCTGTCCTCTGGCAGCAGTCGGGCAGTCCTCTGAGGAACAAAGTAGGCCTTAAGCAGTAGGGCAGTCCTCTGACTTACAAGGCAGTCCTTCTGGGGGTTCTATGGTGGGCAAGGAGTGAACTGATGAGTGGCTCAGGGGGTCCACTACTTACACCAGGTGCCATCCTTTGAAGTGGGAGAAACTTCTAGTTGACCCACACATCTGGGTCTGGAAAGTTCCTTCCTTACCCCGCCAGGTTCCAAGAGTTCTATGGTAACAAAAGGCTGATGCCAAGTTCCTTTTTGAGTGTCTTGGAGGCAGCCCTTTGAAATGTAACTGGGGCAGGGAACAGCTCCGCCCCTCCTATCCTGGCAGCATGACCCTCTCCTAGCTACACCAAAGTTCTGTTGTTCACTGTCTGGGCCTAATACTAATTCCTGATGGGGGAGCAATTAACAGGCCCAGAGAGCTGGAAACTCATAGAAGGTGTCAGAAAGGTTAGGGCAGAAACATGCCAACTTTCTAAAAGTAATATAAAATTTGTCTTTACTATTAAAAAGGTTTTTAAATTACAATTCATTTGAGTCCAACATGACATTTCTACCTGTTCCCAATCAAAAGGTAGCACTTATTATGTTATCCTATGGGAACGACCTCACACTAGTGAACAATGAATTTGGGAGTTTTTCACTACTAGGCTATGTAAAATATAAAACCACATGGCCTATCTTATAAATACAATGCACCATGCCCTATTGGCTGTATGGGTTCTACCATAAGGGTGACATGTTTTAAAAATGGAGGTTTAGGCCTGGCAAAAGGTTTACTTTGCCATGTTGAATTGGCAGTTTAAAACTGCACTACAGGCTGCAATGGCAGGCGTGAGACATGTTTTAAAGGGATACTTAAGTGGGTGGCACAATCAGTGCTGCAGGCCCACTAGTACCATTTACTTTACAGGCCCTGGGTACATATAGTACTACTTTACTAGGGACCTATAAGTAAGTTAAGTGTGCCAATTGGGTGTAAGACAATTTCACCATGTTTAAAGGAGAGATTACAAGCATTTTAGCACTGGTTAGCAGTGGTAAAGTTCACGAAGTCCTAATGTCAACAAAAACACATTTTGGAAAACAGAAGGGGAGACAAACAAACATTTGGGGGTGTCCCTGCAGAGAGGATCAAGTCCAACATCCATACACATAGTCATGTTACTAATGGGAGCACACTGACACGTACAGGACTTAAGTAATCACATAGGTAAACCTGCAGTCCACCCATCATGCATATCATGGGCTATAGAGTATAGGGGTCTGTGAATGAAGTCCTTTTTCACATTTTCTGCTTTGTCCCTGGGGGATGTCTTGCATATGGGTCAGTTGCTTAAGAGCCAGGCCAATTAAGCACAACAAGCACTTTTTATGTATGTAAAAATTAGGTTTGTGAATTGGAGCATCTTCTAAATGCACATTTTCCCAAGCTGTAATAATGTAAATTCCTAAAGAAATATTTATGAATCTGGGCTAAGTAAGCTTTGTAGGAGTTCCGGTATATGGAGGAAAGAGACAGATGGTGGCCTTGCTAGTAGGTGGACTGAGGCTGACACTGGAAAACTTCCTGTGTCATGCGGTGAGAATGCATATCTGTCAGCACGTTCAAAGATATGGTGCACAGTATCTAGACTTGAGCTTACAAATTTGTGTTTTGTGCGATATAAGATCTAAATATACGCAATATCAGAAGAAAATACCACACAAGTCTAGTTTCACTTCATAGCCATGTATCCGAACTTCAAGGTCACTGTTTCAATAATGTTACATGACTCCCATCTGCCTTGCTTCTGCCAGCTCCCCACATACAATTGTGCTGTCCGCTTCATGTTCAGTTGGCTGCTGCCAGTCTGTGATCCAGTGATGCCACCTTCCGTACACTGGTCCTTATAGACCACTCACTGCCTAATGCTTGTTCTACACCAGCTTTTATGGGCCCTGTGTGCCCTTGCTCTTCAGGAATAGTTAACCCCTTCCCTCCAAGGCACTTGTAACATGAGGAATTTCGATGTACTAAATGTGCTTTGAAGTTGCACTCTTTTTTTAGCCATGTTTTACAGTAGCATGCTATTGTGCAGTATGGCTGAAATGAAAACAAGCATTTGCAATGCAAAGGGTCTCGCATATTTTGAACAAGTTGTCATCTTTTGATGCCCATGAGCAAAAAAAAAAAAAAAAACATGAGTGGAAACTGAGAAAAGACGACTTAACAAAATAAAATAAGGTTAGCTTTAAAAAAGAAAACTTTGCAATTGTATTTGTCCTGCTGGGCACGTTTGTGCCAGTCTCAAGCCTTCTGTTTGTTTAGAACAAAATAGTACCTCGATAACGTTTGGAGCAGCGGACAGGCACTAATTAAGTTGAAATCAATTAGTGCTTGATCCCTGCTCCACACAGAGGAACGGAAATGATGCCAGACATGCCTTGAGGAATTACAAAGCTGTACAAAAGTGGGCCACGCAAACAAACAAATGGTGGGCTCCAGGCAGGCTGCAGGCCCTTTACTGAACAGAAAAGTGTCTTGCATACGAGACGCATGCGCTAGCAGGCTCGACCCTAAAAAGTGATATGATGCAAACAGGACTGTGGAGAATTGGAAGTAGTGATATAAGGTGGGCACAAAGTGAGGGTAATGGATTAGGTGAAAAGAGAAGATGGTAGGAGGTGTGGCAGATTGACATTTAGTAATTAAGAATGATGAAAGAACAGCGGAAGCAAGATGGAGGAGAGGTGTGAAAATACTGAAGAGAAAGGGAAAAGTGGGCAGTCAGCCATGGAGAAGAAAGTAAAAGCCAGATGCAATGTGAGAGGTACAAGGAGAGGGGAAACAGGAAGAGCCTATAGAGTGGAATGACAGCAGATGCTAGCGAAGACGTGTGGCGAGGATATAGAAGGCTAGAGTAGAAAGTGCATAAAAATGTATGGGAACTATGACCCTGAGTACACATGGAGGCAGGGTCAATGAGTGTAGGGCGGTATAAGACGTATAACTAAAAAGGCAAAAAATATTCTGTAACTATATTGTTGGACTTTAACCTAGCGGTAACCACATGTAGAGTATAAGAATGCACAGACCTCAGATGAAAGAAAAAGCAAGTTAAATTAAACCTCACAGTATAGGAGAACCCCGTCTTTTATTTCAGCCTGGAACAACTCGAGGTTGTTATTAACAGTGCAGGAAGGGTTATTCTTTACCAAAAAGTATTGGAACTCTTTTGATAAAAGTTAAAAGACCCCGGCTGCTCAGCCTCTGTTGAGGGCACAGTAGATCCTGTGGCTGAGTAAGGATGTCTCTGTTTTGCAGGCAGCCTGGTGGATTTTTTGAAAACTGATGAAGGATTCCAGCTGAGCATCCACAAACTCATCGACATGTCGGCGCAGGTGAGCATTATGAAGGAGTGAGTCCGAGTCAGTGAATAATAGGGCATTTGTGTATGAGTGCTGCTGCAAGTGAGTGAGAATGAGTGTGCACGGGTTTCTGCCAGAGTGAGAGGATGTGTGTGAGTGGGAATGTGTCTGCAAGTGAGTGAGGGTGTGTATGAACAAGCTTCAGCAAGAGTGTGTGTGAGTAAATGAGAGGGTATCTGAGTGAGTGAGAGGGTGCATGTGTGTGACTGAGCATGTATTTGCATCGAGTGAGCGGTATCCGAGTGAGCGGATGTGTGTATCTGTGTGACTGAGCATGAGCTTTCAAGTGAGAGAACTTGTATCAGTAAATGAATGGGCACCTGTGTATGCTTGTTTATAAGAGGAATTGTGTGAGTGATTGAGGGGTTATCTCCAACCGAGTGAACGTGGATATTTGAGACGCTATCGACAGAACAAGTTAGGAGGTGTCTGCAGGTGATTTAGTAGCATTTGTGAGTAAATCAGTGTTGGGTGTTCAACCCAAGAATCACTGCTATCATACGTGCCAGTCTAATAAGCTCAGTAGAGGTAAATCCAGACTACAACACACAGAATTAATTGATTTGACACATAAAAGCGATGAGCTAGAAACAGTGCCCATGATGACCGTGAATGAGGTGGTCACCTAGTGCTTTCTTTTCAGGGGCAGTGGTATTTCTCCTATTCTGTGCTGATCCTGGGAGCTTCCGTTGTGTAGATGAGCACATTTTTCACAGCTCCATAGCCAGTGCTTAATTTGAGACAGTGGTTGTCGGTGGGGGCACCAGCACTAATTTCTGGGAACCAGTACTTAATTTTTCTCTTCAGACATTTCCTGTAAACAAGAGAGGGCAAACCCACAAAAGGGAAAGAAGGAGTAAGAGAAAAAGGAAAAACCCGTCATAAAGGGAGAAAGCAGAAACCAGCATGAGTACAATAAAAGGGCAGGGAGTGTCTGGCAGAGGGTTAAAGAAGTTTTCGGTAGACTGAAGCTACTTAGACTTGGTATTCGGCATTCTGACATTTAATAGTGCCAGCCACTGGCTTCTGTGCAGAGCTCTGGGCACCAGCACTCGTTCTTTTACAAATTAAGCCTTGTCAATAACCATTGTCAACCATGCTTAGTTCCTCCTTATTGAGACTAACACAATAATGACACTTACTGTGGATGCAGTGAGTTGGCATGTTTTATTCAGAAAGGTGCACTTTTTTGTACCTTAGCTCCTAACACAATAGGATGTCAATTGACAACCTAACATGCTTCTTGTGGCACTACAGAGTATGGCCACCTCAGGTGTTATCCCTTTTTAGAAATTGTGGGACTGTGAGATGATTACACCAGGATGCAGAGATTTTCAGTGTTGGGCTACTGCTCATACACTTAAGCAAGCATTGGTAAAGCCAGTAGGTCTCTCTTTGTGTTAGGACGAATGTTTGGTAATAGCTGGGTGATGAGTTGCCCCAGCTGTCCTAGAAATAAAATACTGTAATGAAGCAACATCTTGGCCTACAAAGTATGGAAGCCCTTTTTCTGAACAGACTGCTTTAGCAGAATTAGGCTCTATCCTCAAAAAAGTGTTATGAAATGGAGTCAGAGGATGAAGTATGAAGTTTTCATTTTAACTTTGTGAATAGTGCTCGTCAAAGGTGTTTACAACACAGTAATGCATGGTAGATGAAAGGCCTATATATTTAGCGTGTGTGCATGCACATCTTTACTTTGTGAACAAAAAGCAGTTAATCCAACAACATTTTATCATAACGGTAAAATAGAACAAACAACAACACTACGGAGATTTGTGAATAGCACTGTGTATTTATGAAAGTATAATCAGAAAAACAAGGGTGACCCTAAATTCGCTAGGAACCTGGAGTATAATGTAATAATCCAGGAACAATTGGTCCTAATTAGAGAATTAAATCAAAATATGCAAATGTAACACATTTCAATAACAAAATCATAATTGGGAAACGTAACTGCACTGGTTACGTTTCCCATTGTGGTCTACCTTCAGGAACTCCTATTGTGTGGCACCGGCTATCAACAAAAGGAAATCTGTAATATTTAGGGGATCCATTAAAGGACCTGCTTTACACCTCCTTGATTGCCATCAGACCCCGACATGAGCTCATCCTGCCCAAAATGACACCCTTATAATTTGCAGGATTTTTTTCTTGCCCCGGCTTGCATCTCCGTGATGCTCATCAGATCCTATGCTATAGGTTCATCCTGTCCCACCCCTGCACCAGTAGCTCCCTCAAATAGCCTTCCGTAGTTAATCCCAGCAATAGACAAACCATTGCAGACTTCAGCAGCGCTGTGATAATCTTGACCATCTATTATGCTTTCGAGGATTTTCTTATTAGAGTCAGAATGATGGCCCCATACCCTTCAAGGATCGAAACACTATTGACTTCTCTTATAGACCACATCAAACACTATGTTTATGTATATGCAAGTGGTACTTGCAAAATGTATTGTGATATACTTATATAATGCTTTAATAATATATGTGTGTCACATTTTCTGCACACTGAGCACGCTTGTTCTGACTGGGTTGTTTTTTGTCAACTTTTGAGAAATACTTTGTCATGTGGTTCCTATTATCGTAATAAGACTGCGTGTTATAGGGCGGCAGCACCGCCGAGTGTGGGTGACTGAGTCAGTCCCACACCACTTTGGAAGCTGTCGGCCTAACTCCTGGCTAGACCACAGTGCCTCACCCGACCCTAGAAAGAGAGAGGTGATTGTGACAACTTGAACCTGACACTCTGACTTCTCAGGGGAAGTCGTGGTGAGCAGATCACATCCCTTTCACTCAGCTAGTCAGAGACTCACACATGCCAAAGCAGACTACGAGATGCAAACTGGATTTCAATGCTTTTATTGAAATAATTGCATCCTAGTATAAAAGGAATGAGCTGCGATAATTAGGCAGACAAAACATAATATAGTGATAATTGTTACAATCCATGTGAAGCAGATAAACAACCCCACCATCTTTGTTTGATCCTAAAAGCCTATGGATTCCTACCTACACCCTATGTCTAAGATCTGGGAGCATAGCGGTGGTAACCCTTCTGCCTGTCCCAATCTAAGGGAATGACCCCATACTGAAAAGGTTGGCAGAGGTCTGCCTGTTGTCTGAATGGCATCCCTCTCAGGTAGCTGAAAAGTCAGCGCCAGGATCAGCGAAGCTGTCGATGGACTGATGTGTGTCTCAGGATGGTCATGACTGGAATGCCCTCTGTCCCTCCCATAGGCCTGTGATGTTTATATAATGAAACCCTGCAGTGTTCTAGGAACAGGCCTGATGTCCAAATGTGTCTGGAAATGGGGGACTGGCTTCTGAGCTCCTTGAGAGGCAATACGACTTAGAATGTCAAGTACCAAACATGACACCCTTGAATAGGGCACAAAGTGCATTGCGTACAAATGGCTGATAAAATGTTGCATACAAATGGCTGATAAAATGTGCAGTGTGAATAACTATGTCTTCTCAGAATGAAGCAACTGATTATAATATATAAACAATTAGCTAAAAACAAGCCTCGTTACAAAATAGGAACACAAAATAAAATGTGTCCGAGTGTTACAGGCACAAGCAATGGGCCTAAAGCTAAAATGCAATGGGCATAAGGCTAAAATAAGGGTGTCCAACCCAGGCACCAAGGAGAACACACAACAACTTTTTCTTTTGATTAGATGCTATTTCTTCAGATAGTATCTTGTTGTTAAACTTTGTTATACTAACATATTTATATTTAATTCTCTAATTAGGGACCATTGTTCTTTGATTTTTATGAATGTGTATGCCATCCAAAGACCTCACATTTACTAAACAAAAAAACATGAATCAACAATTAAAACGTTGTGTTAGCAAAGTAAATACATCAAAGAACACACACTGATTTGCAGTTACAAACTCCACATCATGTTGCATCTGTTGCCTAACAAAAAAACGACTTCTTGCACCATCACCAAAACCTACTGGGAATGCTAACGAGACAATGTAAATATCTCAGAAATGCCATGGCCTTGATGGATAGCCCATCTAAGCAATGGTAAACAGTTAAAAAGAATTGGCAAAACCATTAGATGTTACCTTAGTGACCTATTGTCTTTGTCAATAATTTTTTAATGATGCTGTGCAGCATCTCTGAAATGCAAAATCCTCTTTTGCCAAAGTTTTGCTGCCTTGGAAAAAAAGATACATACGTGGCATGACGCTACTGGCACCTGTGTCATTCAGTAGGCATGTGCATGTCGCCATGCTTGTGCATCTCTACCGAATGGCATGGGTGCCATTTTCTTTCTTTTTATTTATTGACCGAAGATGGCAGATGCCATTTGGTACTGTAAACAAAAAAAACTGAAATGCGCTGTAGTACATTTCAGAAAGCGGAGCAGCCCAGCAGCAAGTGGGAGCTACCATGCCCTCATAGTAATTGAAAAAAAGGTTTTAAATTTTTTTTAAGGTCCAGAGAAGTGGGTTGCGGGAAGCAACGGGGGTGGGCAAGGGGGCAAAATAAAAATGTGTACAGTTCGGATGAGAAGGGGTAAAGGAGGGGCAAAGCAGCACATGAAGGAGAGATCAACAGATATAGAAGCACAGGAACGAAAGAACAGTACTTGAGAGAGACAGCAATGTGGAGAACGGGGTGCATATTTGGCGGGGGAAGCTCATGAGGTAGAGAGCTAGAAATCAAATGCACTCTCATTGAGTGCTTATAGAAAAAGTAGGCGCAGAGCTATCATCCTTCCCGGCAATGCAATGCAGCAGCCCAAAAAATCTGTGCTGCGTTGTGCGAGAAGGAGGGAGCAGGAGAGCGCCATATCTGCAGAGATGTGGCTCTCTCCTCCGCTTTCCCTAGAACCGGCACTGATTCCTTTGCACCTTAGTACAAGGGTGTGTCCGAGAGTCTAACGTAGGCTTTGTACTGGAAGGGTAACCATCCAGTACAAAATACTAGGCCTAGATAATTTCTAAAACTTTTCCTACTTTGTATGTTTGCTGCACAGTACAACACGCACGCAAATTACGAAAAGAAAGGAGAAATGACTACATTTCTCCTTTTAATGCCTGATTTTAAAAGGACTAAATTGTTTATGCAAAATCTTGTCTCACATTTTTGGGAGATAGGGTTTTGTGTCAAAAAGGGTGGGTGGTTGCATGGGAACGCCCATGTAACGTCCTCTTGACGCAAAGTAATGCAAAGCAGCGCCTCGCGCTACTCTGCGTTACTTTTAGTCATTTTCCAGTGCAAAAAAGTTTTGCGCTGAAAAGTAAATAATAGAAAAAACATTTTGTACTGGTTTGCGTCACTTTCATGGTGCAAACCCAACGCAAAATGTTGGTAGATCCGTCCCTTAAAAGGGAGCAATGAAAGGATATGTCATCCAGTCAAAAAGCCTGTTAAAAACGCCATGTTCCATGAAGAGGAAGGAAAACCATTGAATAAGAAGCAAGTATATTAGAGTGACAATAAAGTAACCAATGAAAGATATGTAAAGGCTCTATGCCCAATGTATGTCCTTGGAATTACCTACAAACGGTCTTCAACTAAAAACAGTGTGTTAAGTGAGATCTAAAACACAAAGGCCAATTGCTGAAAGGGGTCAACTTAAAGTTCACGCTCTCTATACTACTTTTTATTGTGTCTATTTTCTCCTGCAGATACTGCTCACTGGATGGACTAAGTGCACTTGCTCCCGCTCTCAAAGTTCAGAAAAGTTCTATGCCCCTTCTGGTTTTCGCACCCTTCCGCAAAGTACAGGAGAGTTATTGCCCCTCTTCCTCCTCACACTGCCTTCAATCCAGGGCAGAGTGCCCCATCCTCCCCATCTTCACACTGTCCCTGCACTTTGAGAAGAGATCTTTGTCATCTTTCTCACCCGCTCCTTCTCTTTGTTATGGCACCCCCAAATTTCAGGAAAATTCCCAGCCTACTGATGGTTTCTCACTCCTTTCCAGTCCATCAAACTACAAGAGTGTTCTCCAACCCCCTCTTTGTTATGGCCTTCCCCCAAATTTCAAGAGAGGTCTCAGCCCTTTCCTGGTTCTCACAATGCTTTTCGGAGTGCAGGAGAGATGTCACTTCTTCTCATCCTCACTCTGTTCCTCAAAAGTCAGGAGGGCTAGTAGCCCTCCAGCTTCTCACTCTGCCCCTCAAAACTCTGGAGAGTTCCCTGCCCTCCTCCTTATCCTCTCCATGTCCATCGAAACACAGATCATTTTTCATCCCTCTACTGCCTATGCTGCTCCTGAAATTCGAGGAGACCTCAGGACCCCCTTCTCTTTCTCTTAATGCTTCACCAGCTTGATGAGAGTCATCAGTTCTCCGCACTCTCACTGTTCTTTAAAGTTCAGGAACATTCTCGAGTTTGTCCTCATCCTTACTTTGTCCTTAAGGTCCCAGGAGGGATCTTGTTACGCTGCTCTGCGCCAGACTGTTCTTATAGATTCGGGGGATATGCAGAACCTGGCAAATGTCCACCCCAATTTATAAGAAAAGGATACATGAACACTGATACCAGAACAAAGATAAAGGAGGGTTTATATCTGTGTGTGTACAGAAGCATCTTTACTCTTGAAACAGGGCTTCAAAGCCAACAAGTTATTTTCCATCACATGTGGGATCATTAAGTTTCTGTGGATAAAAGTCAGCCAGGGTTTTTACAACAAAAATTACATTTTCTGTCCCCCTCGACTTCACACTGTTCCTTAAAGTTGAAAAGAGTTATTTTCTATCTGCTCAGCCTCAGCTTTTCTCCCTCTCTCTATCGCCACCCTGCAGGTGGCTGAAGGAATGGCCTTCATCGAGCGCAAGAATTACATTCATCGGGACCTTAGAGCGGCCAACATCTTGGTCTCCGAGACCCTGAGCTGCAAAATCGCTGACTTTGGCCTGGCGCGTCTAATCAAGGACGATGAGTACACGGCCAGGGAAGGTGAGTACAGGGATTTGCTCGGGATGGGACGGTGAGTACATAGTCAGTGAAGGAAAGTAAATGGCTAAGGAAGGTGAATACATGGATTTCTAAGGTGAGTAGAAAATAATGCAGGGTGAGTCCAAGCACAGGGAAGTTGAATACATGGCAGGTGAGGTGAGTACATTGCTAGGAGAGGAGAGTGCAAGGTCATTGAAAAGTCACTTTTCGTGGCTTTATACCTGCATGCCTAGGTGATGTACTTTACTTCCCTTGCTGTGTAAGCATCTTCTCTGGTAATGTACTCAAGTTCCGTAACCACGTTCTCATCTTTTTAGGTTGTGTATTCATCTCTCCTGCCTTGTTACTCACATTCCCCGTTCATCTACCCACCTTCACTACCCATATACAGTGGGTGCATGATCTCAGAAGGAGAGTTCACTGCCTGGGATGGTGAGTACAGGGTCAGGGAAAGTAAGTAGAAAAGGCAAAGCTAGTGCCACAGAATAGAGTGGAATAAAGTGTCATGGAGTAGCGAAGAGGGAGTTGTGTAGAGCCTGTAAAGTGCAGTAGTGTCATAGAGTGGCACAGAGTGGAATAGAGTGCTGTAGAGTGGAGTGTCATAAAGTGGAGTAGAGTGTGATAGAGTGCAGTAGAGCACCATAGAATGGAGTGTTTTAGAGTGACCTAGAGTGACATGACGTAATGTATAGTGGTGCAGAGTTGATTGGCATAGAGTGGAGTGGCTTAGAGTGCACTGGTTTTGGGTAAAGTGGTGTGAAGTGCATTGGTGTAGAGTGCAGTGGTGTAGACTAGAGTGGCACAGAGTAGAGTATAGTGGAGTTGCGCAGCGTAGAGTGCAATGAAGGGTTGAATGGGGCAGTGTTCAGTAGAGTGGTGTAGAGTGCAGTGGCATTGAGTTGATTGTTTCATAGAAGAGTAAAGTGGTGCTGGGTAAAGTGGAGTGGTGAACTATAGAGTGCAGAAGTGTACAATAGAGTGGTGTAGAGTGTGTTGCGATAGAGGCATATAGAGTGCAGTGGTGTGGAGTACAGTGGTGCAGAGTAGAATAGAGTGGCGTGGCATAGCATGCAGTGACGTAGAGTTCAGTGGCTTAGAGTGCAGTCTTTCAGAGCAGAGTGCCTTACAGTGCTGTGGTGTAGAGTGCATTGACATGCAGTGCATTGGCATAGACTGTAGTGGCATAGAGTGTTGCAGAGTACATTTCTGTAGAAAGCAGTGGCATGCAGTACAGTGGTGCCGAGTATAATAGAGGGGCGTAGAGTGCGGTGATGTAGAGGGCAATGATGTAGAGTGGCATAGCATGTGGTGGCATATAGTGCATTGCGGAGTAAAGTATAGTGGTGTAGAGAACAGTAATGCAGAATAGCTGGTGTAGAGTGCAGTGGCATAGATTGTGTTGTTTTTCAACAAAGTGGTGTAGAGTACATTGGGTACAGTGCTGTGGTTCAGAGTAGAGTGGCGTAGAATGCAGTGATGTAGAATGGACTGGTGTAGAGTCTCAAAGCATAGAGTAGAGTGGTCAAGAGTGCAGTGTGTAGAGTAAATTGTTTCAGAGTAAAGTGAAGTGGCACAGAATGGAGTGGAGTGCTGTAGTGTAGAGTGTAGTGGCATAGAGCAATGGTGTAGAGTGCACTGGCATAGACTGGAGTAGTGTAGAGTCGAGTGGAGTGGCCTAGACTGGAGTGGTGTAGAATGCAGTGGCAAAGAGTACAATGGTGCATAGTAAAGTAGAATCCATTGGCATAGAATAGGGTGGTGCAGAATAGAGTACAGAGGTGTAGAGTGAAGTGGCATAGAGTGCAGAGCTGCACAGTAGATTGGGGTGGCATAGAATGGCTTAGAGTAGAGTGGTAAAGCCAGCAAATAGAAAGCAAGAAGATGTGAGTTACAAACCATAAAGCCAATGGTAAGCAATGGGTGTAATGCATTCCCATGAAAGCGTTCTGAATGTCTACAAGATTTCGATGCACTGTCTGGTAGGCTTTGTCCTAAAAAAGGAAAGGTCAGTACACGTCCAGGGAAGGTGCCTTCAAAAAAGTACAGGGCCGGGAACAGTACATTCTGCTCTAGAGCGCCGCCTGACAGAAGGGTGATGTGGCGCCTCCCGCCAGCAGAAAGGTGCTTCCTTGGGAGCCCACTGGCAGCACCTCATACCGGAGCCGTGGGAACAGGGCAAGGACAAGACCTTGCACCAAAATGCTCTGCTGGGACAGTGCTCGGTACCAGTGGGGTTTGTTAGGGCTCTCTCGGGCAGCATTGCTGTGCCAACGATACTATAAGGGAACAGGATGTACTGCTATGGCAGTGAATGGCTACAGGGGGTGGGAGGGGGACACTGCTGTGGGACCTAAAGAGGAGGCAAAGGGGGAGAGACAATCCTTAAGTAAGGGGATAGAAGGAGAAGGTGGCATAGCCTCCTCTAAGGGACACCTGTGGTGAGAGAGAGAGGGAGAGAGAGACGCCCCTTCATTGTGGGATAGCAAGAGCTCATGAGAGGGAGGGAGAGACAGCCTCTGTCTGCTTGGGTTTACGGGTGCTCTGGAGTGAAAGGGAGAGATGAGCTTTTGAGGGTGCAGGTAGAGAGAGGTCGAAGAGAGACAGGCTGAGACTTCCACTATAGGATAGAAGGAGCCCATGAGTGAAAGGGAGGGGTGGTTTCTTCAGTTTGGTGACAGAAGGAGTCCTTGAGAGACAGTTCCTTCCTGTGTGGGAGTATAGAGAGCCTGACGTGAAGTGGGAGAGAGGTTGTTTCATCTGAGTGTCGGAAAAAGGAGACAGTAGTTAAAGGGAGAGACCGAGCCTTCCAATGTGGGGCAGAGAGAACCCTGAAGTGAGAGGCCGTCCCTTCACCCTGGAGCAGAGGGAGACCAGCAGTGAACGGGAGAGGCAGTCTTCTCAGTGTGCAGGCTCAGAGAGCTGATGATAGAGCGAGACAGCCCCCTCCATTGTGGAGTGGTAGGAGCCTTGGAGACAGAGGGAGAGACTGTCTCTTCTCTGTGGGGGCAGAGCGAGCCCTAGAGAGGCGCAGAGTCACCCGCCCCTCAGGCTTGGGTCAGATGGACCAGGCGTGCGGTAGAGACCTGAGAAGAAACTGTGTACTTTGGCAGTATTCTTGGATCGCTTAGTGTCGAGGACAGAATTATTTCCTTGATGTTGTAAGTTCCTTCCGTTTCTGTAGGACGTATGAGGTTTTAGTGATTTAAAGATGGCGCAGGCTGATAAAAGTGAGCAGCAAGCTTGGGGAGGCTGACATTTATATTTGATTAGAATTGCCATTATGTGCTCATATACTTTTGTCAGGAATTCAAGAGCGTTGAGGCTAGCTTTTAGAAGAGCTGTTCTCATTGCATTGAGGCTTGGTTTTGGTTCTTCCATATTCCAGCTGACATAAGTAATGCTTGTACTACCTGTTTTGGATCTTTGCAAGGTCTGAAACTAGAAACTGATTTTAGTTTAAGCTGGTGGTGTGTCTTCTGCATGCACGTGATGTGTTTGTGCCCAAGTTCAGTTTGTTCTCTTTACATGACTAATAATACACAAGTGGTCCCACCGCATGGTTTGCATGCAAGATATTTTTCATAATATATATATATATTATACACACACACACACCTCTGAAAAGGCCCTTTGCAAAGCTGGACTGGTCGTCTTTCCGTTACTTATTGCTATATTTGGGTGTTAAACTCGGACTAATGGGATACAGCCAATTCTGAGAGAGTGTTGCCAAGTTTAAAAATGATGAAATAAGGAATTAATACTGTTACAAAATGTGCCCCATTATGCTGCATAATTTGTTTTTTCTTACCGCATAATTTACTCAACATGTCACATAATTTAGCCCTCTCCTGCTGCATAATTCCAGTGGCCCTGTCTATAATGTGGCTTTATCTGAGGACACTGCTGGGTTTTGAGACCTGTGATATTATTCATCGGCTGACTACTTTAAATGGTGGGCTTTGCTATTGCTTTAGTTTAGATGCTCCCTGAAATCCACAGGACATCTGTATCCATCGGTGAGTGAGATTTTTCAAGCTCTGCTTTGCATGCAGGGAGTTAAAGTACATAGTCAGAGGTTATAAAATACATTTGATATGTTATGCCCTGTTGGATGTTGGCTCAGAGTAGGTCTCCAGACTTCAGTGTCATACAGGAGAATCAGCATATTAATGCAGTCAAACACTATAGGTTCCTGAGGGACTTATAGTGATCAGTTTTGGTTTATTTTAGAGGAAATGCCAGTGCTGTTTTTCCTGGTATTTGTATCTTGCACGGAGATACAAAGGCACTAAAAATTGTCAGGTGGCTGTAGTTAGTCATTGTATGTGTAGAGTCCGGCTGGACTCATACTAGTGTTCCAAGATGACGTGCTTCCACCAGCCACTCCTTGAGGGCTGGTTTCCACGCTCACCCCACACGCATCCATCACAGGTGTCACCAGTCAACTGACCCTGCTAATAACAGGGTCCGGTCGCACTTGTCCAAGGCAAGTTCCAGTAAGCACAATGCTGTGTCCGAGTCACCCCAACACTAAAATGGCGACGAGTGGGTCTGCCCCATGCTATTCTTGGTAGGGGTAGAGTAGCCTGTGCCTAAGGCACCCTCGCACCTGCTGCCAGCATGATGGCCACACCGTGAACAAAGAATGGCATTCAGCCTCCAAACACTGCAGTTGCCTGCCTGCTGCGACCCCAGTAAGGCACTAGAGGACCAAGAGAAGAGCCTGCTTACCCCCCAAACGTGAGGTAAGCCCTGCAGGCATCAGGGTGCAACTGCATGGGGACAAGATTGTTTGGAGGAGGTGCAGGGTGGTAGTCCGCGCCGTGTGTGAGGCATTTGCATGCTGCTGACAGGCACAGTGAGCAAAGGCCTTGAATGCTGAAGACGTGCCCACTGACAGTGCATGCCCCACTGCTGGTTCGCCAGAGGTGGACCTCCTCCCGCACCAACAACTCCCACGTGGGGCAATAGAGACTGCATGTAAAGTGGCCCCTACCTCAGTTAACCGCCTCTGGAGTTTAACCCACCTGCTGACTGCAGTGAGGTGCATGGATACCGTTTATGCCTCAGCACGTGCCTGCTAGTCAGAGGTAGCAGCAGCTGTCAGGCCTGGCGGGCCACCTCTCAGACCCTGAAGCATGGTGTCCAGTCTGCCCATCCTCTAAAGCTGTGCCGAACGCTCAACAGGGCAGCCTGCAGGTACGTGCTGAGAGCTAATGAAGAGGGTGTCACAGCATCACCCAGTGGCCACTCTCCCACACTGCACCCAGCCTATCAAGTCAGTTTGGGAAAGATTAATCTCCAAAGAGAGGAGACACCACACCTATACAGGGCCCTGGAGGCCGAGTGAACTGGGGCCTCAAGACCAGAGACTGACCCAGCAAGACCGGCAATGCAGCATATGCCAATAGTGGGATGCCTGTCCTTTGAAGGGGAAAGACTATTACTCCCCACCAAGAGCATGCCTGTCTCCACAAAGTGCGGGAGGAGCAGCATGGCAGGCAGAATCGAGAAGGCTGCTGAGGCGTGTGAAGAATAACTTCAGTGCCACCTAGCAGTTGTTTGTCTGCACCTCACTACAGCCAAGGAACATGTGGAAAGGCCTGATCTTGGGCCAATTCTTAGAACAGGCAAGTCAACCTGCCGACCAGCGGCAGTGGAGAATTGGCAGGACCCACAAACCAGCCCCTAGTGGTGAACGGCCACCACCACCTCAAGAGTGAGAAACAAGCATGCAAAGTGCCAGCAGAGGGTGACCATTTAGAAGTACCGAGAGCATGAAGTCAGAGGTGCGCAGAGGGCTGCACCAGCGAACTTGAGGGGATGGCCAGGAGCCCGAGCGAAAGAGTGAGCCCACATGGAGTGAGAAGAAACATTGGGTGTACAAGGACCACCAGCCGGCCACACCCCAGCAGAAGATTGCCACTGTTGGCCCATCAAGGAAAATGTCATGAGGAGTGACCAACCCTACCAAGCGAACTCGAATAGAGGCAGGAGCAAGTGCTGCGATGGCGCAGTCTTGAGGTGCAAGCGCTGCACCCTTGAGCAAAGACAGGAAGGAGTAAAGGTGACCCTCCAGTCAGGAAGCGGACCACCAACAACATCCCTGAGGAAGGGACAGGACCTGCAAAAGGTCCTCAAGGAGAAAGAATCAAGTCCTACAGACAGGACTAAGCCAGCAAGAGGTCCATGTGATGCAACATGTGACCAATGGCGCAATGCCACCTCACAAACGGAAATAGAGAGGAGGGAGAAACGAGGCATGACGCCAAGTTGTGAAGAAGGTTTATCGAAGAAAAATGCGTGACAGACGTGTCACACAGAATATCAGGAACACCACAGATGCAAAAGAGAAAGGGAGAAGAGCGATAGGACTGAGGACTCATACTAGTACCAGAGAGGGCAGCCATCAACAAAAGCCAGTTACCAGGGTGCACCAACTTCACTGGAGACAGCTCCAAGGGTGAACCAACTGTAAGCGGCCAGCATGTGTGAACAGTGTACAGGCCCGACGTTTCTCAGTGCCAACGTCCAGCCACCTGTCACTGGCTGCGTGACAGAGATGGCATCCCTGCTGGTAACTGCACATGCCTAACAAGAACCGTAAGTGGCTACAAAGTCCCTTGAGTCATGCCTTCTCCAAGCTAGACACCATCACCTGTTGATCAAACTATTAGTGAGTAAAATGGTTATCATTACCAGGTGCATCACTTGAACCATCTAAAGGACCCTTGCACCACCAGTGTGGAGTTGTATGTCAGCAAAAAGACCAGAGGCTGACAAGGCATCCCTGGCACCGTGGGAGGCTGACCACCCAGAAATCTGCTGTGAGCCCCCATGAACCTGAGACTTACCAAAGAGAGCATACCCGGCCATTGGACTATTGACCCTTAGGATTGCATGAGATTTGGATGTGGCCCAGTTGGGAGTTACACAGTGACCCCCTTGGTGTGGCCTATGAGAGGACCGCACAGCCCATGCAGTCCGGTGGCAATTCAGGGGCAAGGGCCTCAAGGGAATTCCAGTGAGAGGAGAATCTTGACAAGAGATATGTGTCTGAGGCAGCTCCATGACGGGCACCGGGAAGCACTGAGGTGGCAGACGGAGACTGGTCACCAAAAGACTATCTGATGAAGGCCCCTGAACCTGAATCCTGACAGACAGAGCACACAGACCTTGAGACAACCACCCTTCATGGCTGCATGAGCGACTTGGATGTGGTCCTTTTGGATGTTCCTCAGCGACGCCTTCGCTAGGCCTGAAATAGGCCCTGCACAGTCCACACAGTCTCGTGGCAGCCAGGCAAAAGGGCCTTGAGGAGACTCCTGTGCGATGGAGTCCTGTTTACGAAAGGGAAGACTGAAGCTGCTCTATTGGTGGACGTTAGGATGCACCCATGCCTTCAAGGATGACGCCTTTTTCGTCCAGGTCATCCTCAGTCTTAGCAGTTTTGCTACCCTGGGAGCCTGAACACCTTCAAAGAGACCCCTGCACAGGACTTCCCACCACTCCTGATGCACCCGCTTTGAACTCCATAGATAGACTTCACCACTGTTACGATGCGACATCCCAGTAGACTTTGTAAATAGACTCCGTGAGACCAGGCAGGACAGGACCAACAGTGCTCAAGTGAACTGTAACCTCATGGACAGGCAATTGAGGGATCTGGACATTGTCAACACTGCTGTTCGTGCCCAGAGTAGTCTAGTTAAACTATGGAGGCATGCTGTGATGCCGGGTGGTCCCAGCTGCACCTGTCCACTTGTTATGTTCTGCAAACTGCCAGAAGAGATTCTGTGGTGTTTATTTTAGTGTTTATTTCCTCCCACAGGTTGGACATGTTTGTCTATTTTAATAAAGTTTGTGTTGGATGTAGAGTCTGACTGGACTCATACTAGTGTTCCAAGATGACAACCTTCCACCAGCCACTCCTTGAGAAGTGGTTTCCACTCTCACCCCACACCCATCCATCACAGGTGTCACCGGTCAGGTGACCCTGCTTATCAAAGGGTCCGGGTGCAAGTGTCGGGGCCAGTTCCAGTAAGCACAATGCTCTGTCCGTGCCATTCATTTTAGTTACATGAGGGCCTAGGACCCCCAACACTACAGTATGTTCCAGTAGCTCGTCCTTACATAAAAGTGTACCTTACAGTCTTTCCTCTTTTTTTCCCTAAAAATCATTATTTCGAAATTTGATTTATTTGATTTTAGGCACCACAGGTGTAGGGTGCCCTCGGACTTTGTTGTAAATCTTAATTTGTTGGTTATAGAAGTATTAAATTAGCGGCATACATATAATCTTCCGTCTTTCTATCACCTAGGCGAATTTCCAAAGTTGTACTTTACACATTTACAATATACGTGCATGCTAAGATTAAAGCGAGAGGGGCTCACCCTTCTCAGAGGCGGTTTCTGCTTAGCGAGAAAAGCACGTACGTCTTTTCATGGGCTTGGGGTGCCATCTGGTGGCAGGAGGATATACGACTGTTTAAATGTTGATTTTTTTCACAAATAAAGTGATTTTAGAAAACAGCGACAACATTTATTTACGGGTACTTTCAACAAGTCGTACCATGTATGCACTGTTTATAGAGCTAGGAAAAAAAGAAATGTTAGGTCGGTGTTTTAATATCACATGCCATAATTCCAGACTGTTATAGTACGCGTGTTGGAAGGCTAAATCTGCCCGCATACCGACTAGGAAATGTTATTTTCAAGGTACATCTTCTAGGCCTGGCAGCAGGTTATAAACCCACCGAGCTACCTTAACTAGATTGAAACCTTACTCCCTCGCGCAGCATACATGTAGAAACCTCTCTGTGGCAGACAACCTGATCTGTCTTATGTGGCTGGGACCTGACTTTTAACTAGGTGCAGAGTTGACATTAGCTCATTGAGCTATTTCTCACATAAGTAATGTGCAGTCTGTTTCTGGCAATCGCCGGTCCTCTCAACACGCATGCTTAAATCTGTCAGCTGCGCAGGAGTATTATTTTTCGTGTTTGAAAGCAGAACATTGGCGGGCGTTTGAAATAATACAAGATGGAGTATGGCGGGACAGAAGGTAGGAGATGTTGAACTGTGAACACACAGAAAGAAGGCGTCCACTGAACTATGGGTAGAAGGTAATGGATTGCAAAGCACTAGGGGTTCAGCAGTGGAGTAACGAAACTTGGAGCCCCGCCACCCCCCCTTGCAAAGCACATGGAGAGGGGCCCTCGGGACTCACACAGGAGCTCTCAGGCTTGGGTACTGTGCGGAGGGGGCCTCCTGGAGTTCGGTCCCACCCCCACACCGTGGTGCTGCGGGTGCCTTTGTTACCTCACTGGGGTTCCGCCTGACAAAGACTAGGTGCCTTGCTCTGTCAGTCTCAGTCTCCTTTTGCTCTCTTCCAGTGCTTAATTTGTAAATAATAAGGTGCCGGTGCTCAAAGCCCTTCTCTTAAACACGCGGCTGCTGCAATTAAATGTGCGAACACAGAATACTGAGACAACTTAATCCCGAAGCCATCTCGGGCCTCTTTAATCCATTTAAAACCACTCCCTACCCCTTCAGCTCACACTTGCAGCTTTTTGCTTTCTCTCATTGTGACGCTTTTTCGATTTTCTCTTCCTCCGTCTATCCCAAACGTCTTTTTTGCTCGCTGCAATTGCTTGAGGCAGAAGCCTAAGCACCGGCCCTCAAAAATAAGTGCCGGTGCTCAGCACCGGAAGCAACAAGCACAAATTAAGCACTGCTCTCTTCGCTCTCCAAGCATGACTTCACCCTGATGCGAATCTCCAGTTGGTAATATATTTCTCTGTCTTAGCACTCTCTTCCTCTCACTGTCTCTGACGCCCCCTCCACAGGTTTTGCTCACGCTTTCTACCCATATCTGCAATTTTCTTTCTGCCTTCCAGACTCACCCCGCTTCCATCCATCTGTTGGTCAACTGCTGTCTTTTTCCAACTGTCTGCCTCCTCTCCGTGGCTGTGTATCTCCGTCTCATGTCTGCTAGGCCTGTCATTCTGTCTGTGCCCCCTCACGCTTTACTGCTCTTCCTGGCTTTTTACGCCTCGCTGTCTCTCATTCTGCTTTTCTGGCAATCTCTGTCACTCTCTTTGTCTATCTCTCTTAGCGCTTTTCTCAACTTCGTTATATTGGTCTGCCCCCCCCTTCCCTGCCTCTCTTTCTCTCTCTCTCTGTCTCTCTCTCCCCCTCTCTCTCATCTGTCCTCTGTCGTCCTTCCTTTCTCCATCCCTTTTTCTCTCTCACTTCGCCTCCCTCTCCTCTGTGAGTATCCTTTTCCCTCTCCTGAGTCTTAATATTTCTGATTTCTCCCTCACCAGGGGCCAAGTTTCCTATAAAATGGACGGCTCCGGAGGCTATAAACTACGGGACTTTCACCATCAAGTCTGACATCTGGTCCTTTGGCATCCTGCTGACAGAGATCGTGACATACGGACGGATTCCTTACCCAGGTACCGAGGCAGCCTTGTCAGAAGTTTTTGCAGGTTGTGGATAGAAAAAACGTTCTTGCTTGTTGATGCCAAGTGCCTCGAGCAGTTGGTTTAAAGTATGAAATAATGCCCTGCAGGGAAAGACAGCAAATGTCCTTAGGATTTTATACTGCACCTGGTTTTTATTTCCGTGTTAGCTACCTCACCTTAAATATAAAATGTCACAGGCTTGCTTTTTAAATCCACAAAAGGGTTTTGACGCTGTAAGTGGGGCCTGGTTCATCAGTCCTGCTCTGCCGCTCCTTTGTGACGGGCCTGTGCAGGGTCGAGGAAGGGGCACATGGGGGGTCCAGGGCTCGTTATAGGACACACAGTGGCGAAGAAGACAAACACACGTCCATATTGTGTTAGCCAAGCCTCAGTGTGCAGATGTTGGGGTAATGTATGAGGGATACACCTCTTTCCCTGGCACTGGCCAAGAGGTTGGGCTTTCCAGGGCACAGCACAGGGGGAACGTGATCATACAGAGGTAAGGGGAATAAGCATGCATAGAGATGGCTTTAGAGAAGTACACTGAGCATGTGTCAAGGTACAAGAAGGCAGCTCATCCCCACATGTCAGGGTCAGATTATGGCAAGATACATGATACAGGAGGGCTCCCTATGTGGCTACAGTTTCAAATATTTGGAGGCCGTGCCTCACACACACCTCTCTCCCACACTAGGAAAACCTGCCCAATCACCAGCTGTAGGAGGTTTCTTTGGTCCTAAACGTTGCTGTCCTGTCTGTACTTTCACCTGGTTTAAAAGCAGGAGACTGGCCTGAGGGCGATATTATCTGCTGGGGTCAGCATAAAAAGTGAGCCAATTTACAAAGTAACCAGTTAACAGACCAAACAGTCGAATGTTTACTTAAAACTAAGTTCTCGTACTATACAATGAAAATAAAAAGATGGAAGACAATACATCTTTATAATAGTGGGGAATAAAAAGGAAATTGCAGCAAATTCTTTCACATAAATACAGCTACTCTGGAGTTGTTTCACACTGTCTTAATCTGAATAGTAAATATATGCAGAAAAAGCAAAAGAGACAAAAAAGTCTTTAAATTTGCTGCAAGTCTCTGGTTGCTGCTGACTGGTTCCATTAACCTCTTGTTGCTCAGATTTTAGCGGGGGAAGACTGATAAGAGCTGGCAGCGTGATTAGAATTTGGAATTTTTCCCACCAAATCAATCATCTATAAACCACTACTTCTCTGCAAACCTTTACATTTAGGTTGAAGCGTCTCCTCTTTCAAAAATACCCTCTCTGTGTTTATGCGGATTTACTTTTATTTACTTTGAACATGTGACTATATCTGTTTTAT
Organism: Pleurodeles waltl; assembly: GCF_031143425.1. NCBI lineage: Eukaryota > Metazoa > Chordata > Amphibia > Caudata > Salamandridae > Pleurodeles > Pleurodeles waltl. The sequence continues at coordinate 701,052,070 of NC_090440.1, forward strand.
TGCAAAGGGTTTTTAGGCTTTTGGGCTATCTTCATGATATACAAAACTGCACAAATATATTAATAAATAAATACATTGATTATTAAATAAAGGAGTTCAGACTCCGTTAAGACATCTGCAGTCGTGGGCCCCACGGTAATCAGCACAGTGCCACTTGTAGGTTTGCAAGGCAAGGTAGCCTTTTCTTGGCTTTTATGATCAGCTGCTGATGGGGGCAGTGACCACTCATGCCATATAGTGGGAATTATTTTCCTGCCAGAAGGGTATCTGCTGGCTAGCCCAAACCAGGCTCTTGTTGATAAGACAGAAAACAGAATGCCCATTGGTCAAATTGCAAAACAGAGAAGGGGGCATCGAGAAGGAGCGAGGCAACAGGGACAAATAGGTGTGTAAACCCAATAGATTTTCCCCCTGAAAGGCAAACAGGAGGCTGATTTCTCCTTCTTGTTTTATCCCTCTCTCTGCAGTGGGGCATTGCTTTGAATCTGACCTTATGTTCTGATTACTGATCTTACATAATATTTGAAATCATATCCAGGAACTGGAAGCACATGTAATGCTATTGAAATCTGGCACAGCGCAGTCTTTGGAAATGCAAGCCCCTCGGTAATTCAAAGTTGGTGATGTAAGCAACTCACGTTGGTTGCTGACGACAGACAGTGCCACCCCTGAATGTTTTACGTAAACTGCAGTCTGACATTGTAAAGCCTCATCTTGAGATCATAGCCAGAAGCCCCTACCCAAGGTGGGCGCTCTGGCAGACGAAGGCAGGGTGACATTACCCATCTCCTCATCCTAACATCATCCTTTTTGATTGCAGGAATGAGCAATCCAGAAGTTATTCAGAATCTGGAGCGGGGGTACCGTATGCCGCGGCCAGAGAACTGCCCGGAGGAGCTGTACGAAGTGATGATGCGCTGCTGGAAGGAGCGCCCAGACGATCGTCCCACCTTTGAGTTTCTAAAAGCCTTGCTTGAGGACTTCTTCACTGCCACTGAGGGGCAGTATCAGCAGCAGCCCTGAAAAAGGCCTGGGGGGAAACATGGGCTAATAGTGGTACCGGTCCCCTCTATTCAGTTAAAATTACCTATTCTTGGCCAGATGTCATTGACTATGGACCTTACATACTTCGTTCTGGTCTTTATTTCATATGTTCCTGACCTTGCATAGTTTTTCACATGTATTGTATTCTCTATTCCATGTCCTCTTTTGTCTTTTCTGTGCCTTAAACCGTGAGTTCTGGAATTTTCAGTATATTTCCTATGGTTTGCATAGTATGTCTAACCTTTCTACCCTGTGCCCTAGGCTTTCTATCATGTGTCAAGAGCTTTCTAATATACTTACTAGACTTTTCCTTTTCTGTCCCAAACTTCCCATACCGTAGCTTGAGCATTCCATCATATGTGCCTGGCATTCTACCATAAATCCTGGTTTTCCTTTACATATACTGGCCTCTCCATTTTATGTCCCGCCCTTCCAGCATATGTCCTGAGTTTTCCATCATATGCAGAGCCAAAGAGCACCTGCTTCTGACCCAGAACAGGAACCAAAACAAAGCTGTACCAATGAGTTTCCACAGTCCATCTCATTAAAATACTCATTCCTATATGAGCACTGTTTACTGGACCGCAGTATAACTATAGGATGTGAAGAATCTATTCAAGATCATGGTGGCCACTAGATAAGGGATGTCTTCAAACCGAGTCCATACAAGTCATTTCCTAGCAAGGAGAAATGGTGTACAGGAAAGGCAAGCAGATCGATTGCTTAGTGCCGGAGGTAAATACTTGGCGCTAAATGGAATATTTTCCTTTAGATCATATTTCAGCTACACCAAGTGACGGCTCAAAGGACACCTCAAAATGTCTTGAAAGAAACGAGAAACTCTTCATCCCTTTTGTCCATACAAGCATGCATTGCCTCACAGTGCTACAGTCCTGTACAAGTGAATATATCTCCTGGATTCCTGTATTATTGCAGTAGTTTGTATGCTTCATTAGTAAAAGACGTTGTGTTCTATTTCTTGCTCATGCTTCTGAATTTACTGGAGCTTGAATCTATTTATGTCGCTTGAAATTGACAGACTTGACAACTACCAAAAAGAAAGAATGTCTTGTTCGTTGACAGCAGTTTGGGGGTTGATGCCTTCACACTTAGGGATTGGCAATCTGGAGATCGTCACAATTAGGTACGTGTTTGTCTTAGCAGCTCCATAAACCAGGGACCCCTGACACAGTATTTAGAGTTGGGTGAAATGCCAACTTTACACTGCTGGTCATTGGTTTCTTTTTTTTCTTTTAATCCTGTTTTGGAGTTTGCTTCTTGAAAAAAAAAAACTTTTGCTGGGTGGGTGCAATAGACATGGCTGGTGGGGATTGTGGTATTACTCTTTGTCTTTAATTACAATGGGTCATCACTTGTCTGGGAATGTTTATACTGGGAGAGATGAAGATTCCGTGGAAGCAGTTATTCTAGTACTTGTGGGATGAAATGAAGGATGGAGCCCTATGATACGTAATAAAATACTTTAACATTTATCTGAGTGGACCTGCATGGATCTCTGAGAGAACAGCACATTTTGGCGACGAGCTGAAGTACAAACTCTTTCCTTTAGTCAACAAGATTGAGATTCTCAATTATTTCCTAGAAACAGCACTACAAAGAAGCAAAAGTAATAAGATACTTTCTTCTTTCACCGTTTACTCTTTTATTACTGCGTTCCCCAGAAATATACTTTAATGGCATCGGACTGTACAGTTCTCGGCTCAACCTTAAACTGTACTGTGCTCTGAGGTTTCATTATACATTAAAATCATCTTAACTTTCACCGGACATTTCCTGCAAGCTATTTCCTTTTATGAGTCAATTTAATGCTTCAGCTCCATGCCTTCTGCTCCAAATGTCATTACCTCTGGGCCCTTTTTTAATTACCAGAAGCCAAGATCTGCACCGTTTAACTTTTAGTTTTTAATTACCTCGTGAGTGAGGGATGTGCAATTTCCTTAGAACTAGGGGTGGGCAGTGAACTGCGCTCCGCTCATGAAGTTTACGGAGTTTTTCCCACTCTGCGCTCTAAGTGGCGAGTGAGGAAAATCTTAGACCATCTCCCATCGAGATTTCTCAACGCGAGCGGTCACAGATGGTCGCTACCGGTCGCATTGAGAAACCTTTCGTTCACGTTGAGGAAGGTACCGCTCGAGTAGAAAATCTACTCGAGTGGCAGTAGAGAAAGCAGTGCCCTTTCACACTGCTCATTGTGCCTTTTGCGCTGATTTTTCAGCCCGGGACAAACACCCAGTACTAAAAATCAGCGTGAACGCAGAGCACGACAGAGTTTTTTGGTCACTTCGGTAACTCAGCCCAGATCTACTTAGAACACATCTGCATCATCTGCTCCAACATTCTTGTGTTACCTCAGTATGCTCCATCTTCTTGACCGCCCGTTCTCTCTCTGAGAGAAGCACGAGATTAGGGCGCGCTCACTTCTTTCATGCCCATATTTTGTTGCATATGTGCAGGGATCCCATGAAGTCATTTAGGGGTTGCCAGGGGTCACACTGCGACCCCTGGGTTGCTTTTTGTGACCGTTACTCTGCCTTTGTGAACCCTGGCCTCAGAGGTGGTAAAATTAGTGCCAAGAACACAGGTGTGGCTCACTTTGCCAGTATCTGCTCCAGTTTCCTTTTCTACTCATTGTATTACATTAATAGTGATTAATAATGTATCATTCACTATCAATATAATAAAAATCTTGAAAATCCAGATCTGGAACGGATCCTCCAGGTGCATCTCAGGTAATTAAATTAAAATATTTTTCAGTATATGTGAGTGAGAGAGAATTTGGGTGAAAGAGCGTGTGTATCTATGAGCATATGTGTATGTGTGTGTGTGTGTGTGTGTGTAGGTGAGTGAGTGAGAATGTATATGTGAGCAAGAGAGTGAGAATGAGTGAGTCAGGGTAAGAATGAGTGCAATTATTGTGATGTCACGCGGGTTAAGGTCATGTTAAATTACTTCCTGTGACATCATTAAGGTCAAAGGGTATACGATGTCACTTCCGCTAACCGTGACATTTTGATAATTCGACGCCCATGAGGGACGGGCGCTGACGGATAGTAACTCATCTGAAGTTGAATACGGGGAACAAAAGAACCATAGACCCTAAGTTATCAGTGACAACAACTTATAAAGACTTCTCAACTCCTACTGCTCTTGCTCTTTTAACACATACTCTTTCTTGGAGTACTGTCTTCCACAGATAAATCTATACAGGAGATTCTTTGTAAAGCCGACAGCGCCTCGAAGACAACTTGAAAACACAGCGCCATGGGCGTCCGCAGAATTCGCCTCTCCCCCTGGGATTTTAGTACCTGCTGGTGTGCAGGCTCGCTGTGCAGCGTAACGCTACGGCCGCCGTAGTGTTACGCAGCCTGCACCAGTACCATCCCCAACCCCTGAACAACAACAAAAAAACAAAGAAAATCTGCGGACGCCCATGCACAGCGCTGTACTTCCATCTTGTGACATTTCCCAGTACTGCAGCAAATTACTTTCCTTTTAAATTTATTTCTATTTTCGAATGGTTTTCGGGGAACAAATCGGATACCGGTGTCTTGTGATAAAATTTTTGTTTGTGTGACATTGTGGGTACCAAAAAAATGCAAAATACAAACCCATCTCAATTTTTCTACCTTTTCATGTGAAGCCAACAATTAAGTTGCCAAAATAGAAGAACGTTTTTTTTTTTCTACAAATGGCTGGAAAAAAGCATCGGTGTTAATTCACTGTGTAGGTTCGGTAGGTCAAAAAGTCTTTAGGAATCTTCCAGATTTCACATGTGAAAAAGATGAAAGAGTGTTTTGACTAATCTAATGAATTTGAAACATGCATTAAAACAAGACAAATGCTAAATCCCTCAGATTTCTGCAGTTTGTGAGAGATAACATTTTATTCAATAGAATGATTTGTCACATCTCGTTGCGAATTAGCTGCCCCATGCAATTTTGGTGACCACAGTGATGAAAAAATATGGCATCAATTTAGGTTGTGGTGCAGCAACGACAGAGAAGATTTGTGGTTAAAAGCCCTCACTTTAAGAATCTTTACTAGTGGCAACACAACATGAGCAATCTCTTGGGTGCAGAGCTGAATTATGCAAAGAAAGACTACAAGGTATGGTACCAAGGTCCTCTGTGAACTATAAACAAAACATTAAGTTGAAGGGCGTATACAATCATTTTGGCACTTCGGCTAACCAAAAAGAATGTCCAGTCTTTAAACATTTTTGCGAAAATTCCAGAAAGGAGGGGCATTTAAACACATGCTGTATGAGTACAAGAAATGTTGAGTTTAAAAAAAAAAGTTTTTATTGGCATTTGTAGGTTTGACAGAAGTTATGATAGTATAAAACTTTGTTACAACTATGTCACCCTGAGCTTACATACGTTTTCGTGGTCTTTACTGTTCTTATACACAGCTCAATTCTTTGCCGCCAGTTATGTCTCATTTGTTTAGACTCTGGCCATCATGTTCTTTAGCATTTTATGAAACCTCTACCAAGATTCCTAAAGAAAGAACTCATTATGCCCTCGAATAGGGCCCACCTGCTGTTTAGAGAACACCTAAGCCATTTCAAACCATACAGTCAAATAAGCTTTATGTTACTAAGGTATAACTCTTCCAACTAATAAACTGTGTCCTCGTGTTGTGTATTCTCTAGTGATCCCGTGATGTTATTTGAGCATCAACTGCCCACCTGTGGCCGCTAGGCTGGCAGCCCTAAGTTCTATCTTGTAAGCACCAGCGTCCTCCGGGAGAACACTCAGATTTTAATGTTAGGATCATACCCCGTGCCCTACGCAGTGCTGGGCTCCGCTTGGGAGTCATAAGGAAGGTCAATAGCCTCCCACGCGTCCATAATTTGGCTATGGTTGCGCTATTGGTTGGCATTGGCATCTAAACCCCTATGATTTTTCTCTCCTCAAAGTAATCTCCTCCACCCTGGCCCAGTGTGTGACCTTGTGTACCCATGTAGTGAGTTGGGGTCCCTCAGGTGCTTTCCAGGTTATCTCTATCCTACACAGCGCCAACACTAGAGCCAGGTTTATAAATCTGTTCCCTACCTTTTTAGGAGGAGTCCTGACCAGTAGGCCCAGTAAGGAGGCCTCAGGGGTCACAGGTAGAGACCTCTCTAATGAGAGGTTAAGGCGCATGATTACTTCAGCCCAATAAACTTCCAGGGTAGGGCACCCCCAAACCATGTGCCTAAAGTCAGCATCCTAGGCCTGGCATCTAGGGCAGGTCTGCGGCTCTCCTGCATAGATGGACAGCAGCCTATGTGGGGTAAGGTATGTCCTGTGTGTGAAATTGAACTGAATTAATTTAAGGCGAGTGTTCTGTGAGACATGGGATGTATGTGCAACTATCCGAACCCACTCAATCTCCGTCAGTTCCCTGCCCACATCCACCTCCCATCGAGTCTGCCGGGAGTGTAGTGGCTTACTCGTCATTCCATTCAGTGCCTTGTACAGCCAGGTCACCAAATGGGATCCTCCACCCCTCCGGAACATCGTCTGGAGCACCGCATGTGTGGGAGGCTCTTCCATGCCCTCCCCCCATAAGTCTCGTACAGCTCAGGTCACTGCCTCATATCACAGGAACTGACCCTGTGGGAGATCCGTCCGATCCGGCAGCTCTGCGAAAGAAGACCACTCACCCTGGGCATAAAAGTCGCCCACTGTAGCCACCCCCGCTTCCGTCCATGGAAGCATCTGTCTCAGTGTAAAGCAGTGTGGGGGCTCACCAAGTGGAAGTCCTACCAAAGGGATCTCCGGTGCATAGGGTGTCTGGTTCCCAGTACGCATAAGCTCTCTGCGCTGAGTTTTGTAGGCCGCAGCCATGAGCACCCCATCACACCGGGGTAGGAGTTTCGGCCGAAATAATCCAGTCATCAATTAGTCTGTGGGGTGTCCGGCCCTATCCCAATTCAGTTCGGACAACCCATAAGTGTGAAGCCACCGCACCAGCCTTTGCAGCTGTGCCGCCACATAGTAGAGCTCGAAGTCAGGGACCCCTAGCCCCACCGGGGTGACCAGTGCCACTCTATGGCACTCACCATTCTCTGTTAGGTCCCTGAAGAGGGTGTCTAATGATCTAAACCAGAGTACCGGAACAGTTACCGGCAGATTAACAAAGTAATATAGAGGCCGTGGGTGCATAATCATCTTGGACAGTGAGATACGCGCCATGAAGGGCAGCTTAAGGGAGCACCAAAAACCCACCCCAGTTCAAAGGGATCGAATGGTTTTGCCCAGATTGCCCTCCCGAAGATCGACTATGTCATGGTATATTTGAATCCCAAGATATTTTAATGTATTAGGGGAACATTTAACATCTGCCGGACAAGTGAGGAGTGGGGTACTGCCAGCTATCACCAGATACACACACGTCTTCCCTCTGTTAAGGCATAACCCTCAGTAGGTCCCGAAACCTTCCAGTGTCTCAGGTGCCCAGGGCAAGTCCCTTTCCCCATCTCTAAAATAAATCAACAAATCATCCACGTACAACGATATGATATGTTCCGCTCCTCCCCAACATATCCCTCTACCATGCCCCTCCTTCCTGAACCACCCCACCAGGGGCTCCATAGCCAAGGCAAAGAGCAACGGTGAAAGCGGACACCCCTGCCTGATACCTTTATGGATGTCATACACGTCCGAGAGCTGCCGCCCAGTTCTGACTCTTGCGGATGGGAAACCGTATAACAGCTGGAACCATGTAAGCCATGCTTCTCCTAATCCCAACCGTCGCATCGTAACTTCTAGGTAATCCAATCTCACTGTGTCAAAAGCTTTTTCAAGATCTACCAACACTACCACTGCGTTTGAATCCGTCGGATGGGGAGAACCGTGTAATACTGTGTACAGTCTATGGAGATTTTGTGAGGTGTTCCTGGTAGGTATGTACCCACACTGGTCATCATGGATCAGGGCCTGCATATATGGAAGGAGCCTGATAGCCAGGACCTTACTCAGAATTTTAAAATCAGCAGTAAGCATGGAGAGGGGTTGGAAGTGTTTCACCCCGCATATCGATCTGTAGTCTTAGGGAGGGGGACCACCAGAGCCTCCCTCAGCATCACAGGGAGAAGGCCCCCCTCATAAGCTTCCACATGCATTGCTACCAGCCTGGGGGCTAGAATATCTACTGTCAATTTGTAGAATTCTGGGGGAAGGCCGTCCGTCCCAGGAGCCTTACCAGTCGCCAAGTCTTTGAATGCCAGCTTCACTTCCCCCTCCGTCACCTCTGTACCCACCAGGACAGCAGCTTCTGCAGTGAGGGTTCTAAGTTGCAGTCCAGTCAACAGGTCATCTAGTGTGTTCGGCAACAGGGTCTCTGGGGGGGGGCATACAGCACCAGGTAATAATCACAAAACGCTGCACTTATACTGAGGGGTTCATGAACCAAGGAACCGTCAGGCAGTGTGACCCCAGTAATCAGGGTCCCCGATGTGTGAGGGCGAACCAACCAGGCCAGCAACCGTCCAGTCTTACCTTCCTCCTCGTGACCCTGCATATATACCCTGCATGATCATGGCACCTAAGTTTCCCAAGGGCCACTGCGTACTCCTCCCGAACCTCCAATAATCGGCGGAGGGCCTCAGGGTCATGGCTCTGCTCATTGTCCAAAGTATGCACTCGATCTTCAAGACGTAAGAGGTCTCCCTCCAACACTCGCTTAATGCCCGTCGTCTGGCCCATACCACCACCTTGTGGGCCTCACATTCTAACCCCCTCTGTGACACTGAGCCATCATTATGAGAATAGTACTCCACCACCGTTGCAGATAGCACATCTCTGAAACTGGCATCTTCCAGTGCAATCGGCTGTAGCCGCCATGTGGAGAAAGGGGGTCCAGGCTCTACCACTTGCATGTGCAGCAGTAGCAGGCTGTGGTCCGAGAATGTGCGGCCAGGATACTCTGAGTGTCTTACCTGCCCACAGATTGACCCACTACACACAAACCTATCTATCCTAGTGTGTACTGGTGGATATGAGAATAAAAGGAGTAATCCCGGTGTGATGGGTGCTGCGCTCGCCACACATCTTCCAAGGCCCAACCAGACAGCCAGGCGGTCAGCCCCGCAGCAATCCTAATTGACAAAGCACCCCGCACCGACGGGGAAGAACGGTCGAGGTCTGTGTCTAGGACCCCATTAAAGTCCTCCCCAATGAGGTATGCCCCCCGCCCCCAGGAAGTCAGCCATGTGTGCAGACAGGGTGTGGCGATAGGTCTCCTGGTCGTGGTTAGGGGCGTAGACCGATCCCAACACAATGGGTCTACCATGCAGGCGCCCCCCCTCACCAAAACAAACCACCCCTCATCGTCCACTACCACCCTCGTTGCTTCCAAAGGCACCCCTGCCCTAATCTAAATCAGTGTACCCCAAGCATGTGCAGAGTAAGTAAGTGGTCCCAAATAGCTGCCCTCGCCATCGCTTCTCTCTGTTTGGCCGTAGATCCCAGCCCAGGTAATAACATTCAGTGCAGTCAATTGTACAGGCATTAGATAACATTATTTGGTCTTCTTCGGGAGCTATCAACCCCAGGAGCCCCATCACCTCTGCCACATTCTGCATAGCAATGAGCACAGTTTCACCAGAGATCACTGAGGACAAAATAATTAAATTAGTCTCTTAGTCCGGCCCACTCTCCTATAACCACGGTCAAGCCGTTGAATCAGCGGCAGCTTCAGGCTGTTCAGTGGGGCCCATTTAAATGATGTCATCAGACATTTGAGGCGTCATGTCGGGGAGATCTTCTGGCATGCTTGTCCGGGAGTCTGAGTCCAACAGGTGGGTATCTGAGTCATGGTCTCAGTCTTTGCCGACCTCCACCCCATCTGAAAGTCCAGGCTCCGTCAAGGAGGCAGCAGCGTGGAGCGCTAGCTTCTTCCCTTCCTCTGACTGGGTGGGCAAAGGCTTGGTGCACCGGGGTCGGCGGGCCCAACTCCCAGATCTCCTCCTTCTCATTCGGCATTGGGCAGTCGTAGCCACTTTTTTGGGGACCCAGCCGTGCCCGATCTGTAGCATTACAGCCATGCCCATGTTTCCTCGGGGTCTTGACAGAAGTGCGCTGTTCCATTCGCCATGAGTTTCAGCTGGGATGGAAAGAGTAGTGCCTATTTAATCACTTCCTCTCTGAGCGCCCTCTTCACTGCCGTAAAGGTGGCCTTCTTGGCCTGTACAGCCGCAGTAAAGTCTGGGAACAGACTTGCCTGTCCGCCCTCCACTTTGAAAGGTCCAGGCATGCGGGCTCTCTGCAACAGCAGGTCTCGGTCACGGTAATGAAGGAGTTTGGCCACAACGGGCCGAGGCGACCTACCAGGTGGTGGTCTCTGCGCCAGGAAGCAATGTGCCCTCTCCAGGGCAAAGAAGGGTGTGAGGCTGTTTCCATCCATAAGTGTACGCAACCATGGTTCCAAGAATTCCACCATGTTTCTCCCCTCCGCTCCTTCCGGCAGTCCGACAATGCAGATGTTGTTGTGTCAACTGCGTCCCTTCACATCATCTGCCCATTGTTCCAGGTGGTCCACTCTGTCTGCCAAATGGGATACTTGAAGTTTCAGTGCTTGGTGGGAAGGTTGGAGGTTCGTGACCACAGATTCCACTTCACTTACCTTGTTCGACAGTTTCTGATGGTCTGCACGCAGCAAACCCAATTCAGCCGTGACCATGCCAATGTCTCATTGCAGGGTGAGTTTGGAGTCTTCAATGGCTCCCAGTATTTTATTTAGGGTGTCGCTCATCCCTTACGGTACAGCGGGGGTAGCCACCTCTGATGTCTGGTCATGCAAAGCCCGGGGAGCTTGACCTATAGGGCCCTGCGATTTGGGCTTTGTTTTCCCCATAGTGAACACCCACAGAGTCTGTCTGGCCATGTGTCGTGCCTCTTCCGTTGGCCGTCTGCTGCGGGCCACCCCAGGATCCCAACACTAATCACTCGAGGCACTGCCAGGTATCCCTGCATCCAAGGTGTCTCAACGTGCCCACTCCTACAGTGCCCACGGGGGCAGAGTAGATTTTACCTCTGGTCTTGGGTCTGACTGGCCTGTCAAGGCCCTCCCTTCACATTGGGGCAAAAGAGCTGGTCTACTCCACCCAGGCTCTCCACGCATCCCCCTCATGTTTGCCGAGCAGGCCTGTCGTCTTCTGTACCCTGAGGGGCATCGTGCCACCCATCCACGTGTCTTCTGTAGTGGACCTCTGCAGGATGAGGCCTCTTGGGCTCTTTAGCAGATCAGTCTTCCCCCCGTGCCGCTACTGGTTACAGCCATGATGCCCTGTCTGGTCTGCAAGCCCGGTGTCATCACCCGCAGGTCTCACGGCCCACTAACGCCCCCCCCCTGCTGGGGGCCCCGCCTCACTCCTCTGTGTGCTGCCTGCGTCAACACCAATGCGCTGTACTCTCGGCCCGTGTCCCCCTAGCCACATCCACAAGTCTCTCGCTGCACCCCTGCCTCTCGGCATAAGGGACCACGTCCCACTGGGGCTGAGAACGCTCATCAGGGCCCCGCCGTCAGCGCTCCATGCCTTCAGCTCCTCGGGGGCGGCTCTCTTGCAGATCTGCCCCCCCTGCCTCACCTCCTGCAATGTCTTGTTGTCCCCGTCCTTTGCAAGGCAGCGATGGAATGTGGGGGGGTCTGGTTCCCAATGGCCCCCCGCCAGTGGCCTCCGCTCTCCCCCAGGCCTCCGTCGCGTCAGTATTGGCGCATGGCGCTCTCAGTGGTGGTGCGTGGTTCTGTAGGCCCAGACCTCCAGCTTCTCACCTGCGGCGCCTTCCTAGCTCACGGGCAACGGCACCAGCGGGGCATCTGAGTTGGGGCACTACCAGCGCCGGTCCACAGGGCTCCTAACTTCGGCCACTGCCACCGAATTTAAGATAATTATAGCGGGCCGTGCAGAACTGGAAATTACCCATCCGCCATGTTGAATCACGCGTCCACGCCCCGAGTACAAGAAATGTTGATATGGTGAATTATATTGTTACTGATTTAGACAGATTTGTTATGTAAGGAAAGATTGATGTGAATAGTGTGGATGAGAATAGTTGGACTTACCACACTGATAAGTTTACACTTACCGAAGTAGAAATTAGCATGATTATGGATTCAGGATTAATTTTCACTAATATCAGACAAGGTATATAAACAGAGGTTTAAAGATTTAGTTTCATTAAAGCACTCGGATGGGGAACCGTACAACTATGGTGATAAACCTACTGAGGTCCGAGGATTTTTCAATGTCATCGTTGCTATTAAAGGGAACATCACTGAAGGAAATGTTTATGTTCCTGTAGTGCGAGATGCATTGTTAAAATGGCCTCACCAAAGGCTACTGGGGATTAGTTTCACTCCCAGTGCTGAAGCTCAGGTGCAGGTGAATTGTGTTAGTAACTTGGTAAGTGACATTGTAAATTAATTTTCCAGAATTGGGTATTGGTATTTTCAGATAAAATTAGATGTCTAATAGGGTATATTCATTAAATTAGACTAAAAGATGATGCTATTAGTATAACAAGTAAGTTCAGGAGTATTTGTATTAGTGCTAGGGGAATGGTGAAGCTGTAGCTATGAGCTAAAGGGATTATTGTGCCGATAGAGTTGTCTGAATGGCTGGCACTTGTTATAGTAGCACACAAGTCCAATGGTGATGTAAGATGTCAGGGAATTGAACAAGGGAGTTGTTGTTGACAGGTACCCTCTATCAAATACTATGGAGATGGTTAGTGTACTTGATGGGGCAAAGTATTTCACTACTCTAGATCTAACCCTGGCCTACTATCAAATAAAACGATATGCTGGGTCTAAAGACTTGACAACTTTTATAACCCCATTCGGAACTTATCAGTTTAAGCAGATTACTTTTGGGTCATACCTCTTAACACAGTTTGACTTTGGCTGCATCTTATTTTCAGAGGACTGTAACTGATCTGTTTGAAGGTCTCATAAGGGTTCAATTTTTTCAGGAAGGCATTCTGATCTTTTTTAACTTGCTCAAACAAGATCTTGACAGAGCGAGGAACATATTAGAAATCCTTTCTGAGAGGGGCTCGACTCTCAAAGCTACCAAATGTAGATGTGTCAAAGAAGCAAAAGTAATAAGGTACTTCTTTCTTTAACTGTTTACTCTTTTATTACTGTGTTCCCCTGAAATATAATTTAATGGCATTGGACTATACAGTTCTCGGCTCAACCTTGGTGTCAAGACCAAGATAAACTATCTAGGTAATCTCTAGCGATGGTATTAAACCTAAAACAGTTTGTACAAACCATTCAGAATCTACCTAGTCCAACCAAGCAAGAAGAAGTCCATACATTCTCAGTTATGGCAGAGGTTTTCTGTCATTTCATCCCAAGTTTTGCTACTGGAACAGTTGCCGTTGGTCAATTACTAAAGATAGATATAGCATTCGAGTGGTATGGAGATTATGAGGCCGAGTTCCAAAGAATTAAGACAATAAGCTTCTTTCCAAGTTGTTTAGTTTTGAGTCAGATCATCCTTGGTTCTGGTTACAGAGGCAGTTAAACAGTCCTTTGAGCTGTTCTTAAACAAGCAAAGAAAGGAATTGAATACACAATTGTGTTCACTTCTAGAGCATTGTGAGGAGCAGAACATAACTATTTTACTATTGAGAAGGAGCCATTAGTAGTGTTTTGAGCCATCAGAAAATGCAAACCTTTTTATGGGTTATCCATTTTGAATTATTCACAGATTATAATCTGTTACAAGACGTATTTATAAACAAATAGGTCACCTTATTTTGACGTAATTTGCAGGTGGATAGTGGTTTTACAAGATTTTCAATTTACTGTCAAATATTTACCAGGTGTTCAGAACAAGAGTGCTGTTTGTTTATCTAGATTGGTCCCTGAGTGTCATGAGATTGGTGAACTTGAGGCGGAGTGGTGGTCAGATGACACCATTAAGGTGTGGGTGGTTACTGATGGATGTATCACGAAGAAGAGTAATTAAGTGAGTTGACCGGCAATCTTTTATTGAAGAAAGTTTGAAAAACAGTCATCAATTTCAATGTAAAGCAGGAGGGTAAAGAAAGTAGGTATGGGTGAAGGGATTTACTAAGCCCATAAAGTAAAGAAAATGCGCACTACAGAAAGACAGGACAGAACATCAAGCTGCAGGGAATTAACCTATTACTTACTGTTAATTTTCATCACCCTGAGGATATGTGCTCCAAAAGTCCCAGTCTTTAAATTTTGATGCAGGCCCACCCCCGAAACAGACGCTCTTGCAAGCTTTCTCTTTTCTTATTTTTTACTATGCCAAGCATAGTCTACCTCTATTACCTAAGCTCATAAAAAATCCTCTTCGCACTCTGGTGACATGCACATATCAAACTAACCCAATATTGGAGGTGCCACCCATAAGTAGGGCGGGAGGGCGTTTTGTAGACTAGGACAAGAAGCACCTGTTCTCAGGGTAATAACATTATCACCACTGAGCTCTAACCTGTAGTATTTTATAAATGTTTTTGGCAATGACCACATGGCTGCCTACAAATGTCCTGCAAAAAGACCTCAATCATCTCTGCCCATTATGTTCAGACTGCTCTTGTTGACCGTCCCTGCAATCCAGATGGAATCTCCTGGCCTACTAACTGATACATTTGTGTTACAGCATGTCGGACTCACATGCTTAAGTTTGATCTTGAAACTTTCTCTCCTTTGCTTTCCTCAGCCTTAAGAAATAAAAAGGAGATTTGAATGCAGAAAACCTTTCGTTTTCTCTAAATAAGTTAATATTGCTCTTTTAATATCCATAGACGCAGGTGTTGAACACATTGACTCTCCATAAAATCATGGTAGGATAATCTTGTGTGACAAATGGTACTCCTTTTGGATCTTTGGTTTATATTTCAAACTGGGTTTTAAAACTACATTTTGCAAGGAGATCCCTGAATACGGATAACAAATTACTGATGATCCTAACTATCCTATCCTTCAAGCTGATGCTACTGCTATTAGGAACACTAATTTTGCTGAAAGCCATAAAAATCCTTGCCTCTTATAATGGCCCAAAATGTATCCCTTTTTAGCCCTTCAGTGCTATCGTCAAATCCCAAGAAGCTTCTGGATTTTGGATCAACTGTTCTGTGACCTAAAACTCATGAGCAGCCTAAACACTAATGGAGCAACTTGGGGAATGTTACCCAAAGGTTCCCGAAAGCCTCTATCCTCCATCCATTGAGTCAGTATAATTGCAGGTGCCAACCACTTAAAAAGCCTTCTTTTAAAAAAGTCAAGAATTTTAAATGGATTACAAGTTTTCAGGTCTAGTATTTGTCTGAGCAGCATTTTTGAAAAATCTACCCAATACGTGGCACAAGAAGTGAGAATCTATGGTTGTGTTTTTTTTTAAGCCAGAATATCAATTATCACTTCTCAACTTCAAATCTATTAGAGCTCAAGTTCACAGATGTTTCTGTGACAGGTCTGGAAATTCGCTAGCTGTTTGAGCAATGGAAACGATGGCTGGTGAGGCCAAAAAGGGGCTATTAAGATCACCACCACCTTCTGCTCTAAATCGTTCATAGAACTAAAGGAAGGCATATAAAATTCCTTCTATCCATGGAACTGGTAAAGCATGCAGGGCCTACATCCAATGGTACCATGCCTCCATACAATCCTGAGGAAGAAGAGTATTGTCCGAGGAGGCAAACAAATCGAGCAATGGACTGCCAAAACGCTTTACTATTTTTTTAAATACTTCCTGACTTAGAGTGAAAGCTACAGATTATGGTACGTAGTGCTGAGGCTGTCTACCTGAATGTTGTGCTTAACTGCAACATAACATTGCTCTTGATGAAAGTACATGTGGTTCTGCTCAAGAGCATATGGCCATTGTCATCTATGCTGATGTCTCGTTCTTATTGTTCCCCTGCCTGTTAATGTAACTCATTGCGACTGGATTGTCGTTCCTGAGCAATACCGGCTTTCTTTCCTGGTGGAGAGCAAAGGATTGCAAAACATCACACATCATCTCTGTCCAATTTGAAGAGCAGATTGTCTCTCCCTGAGACCATTTCCGATTTATTTCCATTCTCTCCAGTGTTGCTCCCAAAACCCCAAAGGTTGTCATCCTTTGTTACTATCAAAGGACTGGGCTATTAAAAGCACATTCCCTCCTCTAGCTACCAATCATCATTGAAGTTGATCTTTTACACTCTATGAGATCGGAATTATGTATTGGTAATTCTGGAACACTGAGGAGCTATTGGCTGAGAACATAATATAGCAGTGGCTTCAGGTGAAAACGAGCCCTTGGAACTACCGTTGTAGCTGCCATGATCAGCCACTGTACCCTTGCCTGGCTGCGCCTGATTCCTGAGGAAGGAGTAACAACTCCAAAAGTTGAGTCTGCAAGTTGTGCATCCTCTGTTCTGGAAGAAAAACCTTCCCCTGCTCAGTGTCAAACAAGGTGTGTGTGAAGGTCTTCCGCTGAGTCAGCTGAAAACTTGACTTATTTAGGTTTATGATGAAACCAAAAGATTCCAGACGTCTACATACAGTCTTAACACTGATTTTGGCTTTTTTGAAAGAATAGCTAGAAATTAGCCAATCATCAAGATAGGGAAAATGTTTATGGCTTGTATCGTGCAATCATGTCACCACCATAGCCAATACCTTCATGAAAACTCTCGGAAATGTTGAGTGGCAGAATGGAAGAGCTCTGAACTGATAGTGACTGTCTCCTGTTATAAAACTGGGATACTGTTGACTATGAAAACAAGCGTCCTGCACAAAATCTTCTCAAATTAAAGGGATTATTGTCACAAACACTATCATTATGAAAGATGTTTAATGGACAAATGTGTTCACATGCTTCAAATCCAGGACTGATCTGTAAGTTCTTTCCAACGTTGACACTTAGAAGATTATTAGAAACATTCCATATCCCCCTGTTGCTGTGGAATCAGGGTTATAGCTTATTTCTGCAGTACAGCATGTATCACTTGCAGCATTGCCTGTCTCTTTGCCTCTGCAAAAAGGCATTTCTTTAAAAAACTGATCTGGAAGTGTCTCATATTGGATGAGATAAACATTGTGATATTCAGCACACACCTTCACTGACTAAGCTTTCCTTCTGAGTACAGAATCCCATGATTCTTCCTCCCAATGCTCTCTTCATATAGTCAGGATTTTGTATTATGTTGCTGGGGGTGTGGTGGTTGTGATCGGGATTTTTTTTTGTGGGGTTTTGGACAAAAAATGTGAATAGGCCTCTCTGATACCTGCCACTGACAACCCTGTTTGCCACCTTCAACAAAAGACACTACCACATCCACATAATCCCTCATCAACTGCCCCCCACTCTGTAGATATTAAAGTTCTGTCAAATTCACAGCAACCAAAGTAATCTCCATAATTCTGTCACAACCTACTCATTGTCTGTGTCTGTTGCCCACTGGAAGTGTGGCAAGGTTCTTGTTCTTGTCAGTTCTGCCTTGGCCCAAATAGGGGCGACCCTTTCTGGTAGCCACAGTGCTGCTGACGGAGGGAGCGCCAAAGGCAGTCCGTGCCCTCCAGAAGGAGTCCCCGAGGGAAAAAACCTCTAAAGGGGAAAAACCTCAAAAAGGAACTCCTGAAACAAAAAACAAAAGGTAAAAATAAATCAGAACAAAAAGGAAAAAATGACCAGAAAAAAATTGGAACAGGATCAGAAAATCAATATCTGACGCAGAACAATAGGAGCGAAGATCACCACCCAAAGGAAGTGTTGCAGCGCAAAGAGAAGAGGAATCACACACCTTATTTACCCAAAGAACAGGAAGTGACCGACAGGAAGTAAAAGTCACCATATTGGATTGGGATCATATCATAGAATTCTATAGAAAAAGCACCATATTAAATATGGTTCCAAGACATGCAGGGAAAAGGAAGGCATGCTGGAAAGAAGGGAATCATGGGTAGGAAAGAAAGGCATAAGTTAGGAAGAAAATGAGGACGACAGAAAAGAAGGAAAAAGAAACAGAAGGTAAGTGGGGAAGAAAAGGGAGAGTGGAGAGAGGCAGGAACTATTGGGGGCGCGTCGCGCCAATGCAGAAGCGAGGCCCCATGCCCAATTTGGAGCCTCAACAAAGATAGGAAAGGGTAGGGGCGCAGCGCGTCTTACTGCTGCGTGCCGCGCCCTGAGCCGAACATTTGGCTTGTGCTGCGTGCTGCTGCGTGACAATTTCAGCAACAAATGTCCATCTCTTGGAAGTTCTTTCTGTTCTTTATTTGGTTAGTCAGCGTGTTCTTCGGTGACCATTTGATGAACTACCTCCAAAAGAGCAGCTCAAGAGAGTGCTAAGGAATTACTGTGGCTCCAGGTGTTGTTTTTACAACCAGGTCCTGAGTTAACTTTTTTACAACCAGGTCTTGAGTTAACTTACCAGCTGTTGATTGAGACATGTTATAATTTTTCTAACTGGCATTATCTTCTGTCTATAACTTTTCTTAAACATTCTTAACAGATCCTTTCATGAAAATGAAACTAAATGGTTACATTCATAAAAGTGGACTTTGGCATGAAAAGCTAATCAACCACTTGATTACATCTTTACTTGGATCATGTATTGCACAGTGAGTGTTCTGATAATTCTGAAGCTGTTAAAAAAGACATTGGCAGTGTCATTTACTAGTGATCCACCCTGTGAAATTCACGAAACACCTACTTTAGAGCAGAGCTCTGCTGGCTGGAAAGTAATCAGATTTTTGGGGGAACAATCTGTTGATCCTCAAACTGATCTAGCCCCGGTGTGATGTTCTTCTCTCCAGAGTGACTGTGGGGCTTACACTTACCCCATGTTCCTCTCATGAATCCTTTGATCTTAAGTCTGCAGTGTGCAAATTAAGCAAGGGAAAAAATAAGAATTTTTGTTATAGCCTCTTCAAAAAAAGAACAAGATTGCATTTTACTTAGTATTTTTGGATTAACTTGTTACCTCTGCTTTTCATTGTATTCCACCTACAACCGGCCCTTCTGACCTCCCAGGAGTGTTTCATAGTTATATGGATACTCTCAGCGGCCGGGGTATCTTGGGTGAAGATGGAGGTATAACAAAAAAGCATTACACCTATGTCAACCATTTGTGAGGCATTCTTTGGAGAATGTTGTTCAGTCTCCCACATCTAGAGTATTGCGTCGGCTTCACATACCCACATCTAGCATTATCCTTAGTTCTGTATGCCTCATCTTGAGTATTGTGCTTGATTGTGAGATTATTATATAGTTCTGTGATCCTTGCTGCACTATTGTGGGTAGTTCTGAAAACCTCTGCTGGAGGCGCACATCTGGTTCAGGAGGCCACTTCTGCAGCTTTTAGTGCTACATCTGAAGTGTCAAATCCAGTCCAGGACTCAGGGCCTCATTATGATCCTGGCGGCCGGTGGTAAGCTGGTGGTGTTCCGCCAGCGTATTATGGCCGTGGCGCAATAGCCACAGCCATACCGCCAGCTCCTCCACCATACCGCCAGGCTTCTGCCTGGCGGTCATAATCCCCGACCGTCAGCCTGGCCATGGCGGTAAACACTGCCATGGAAAGGCTGGCTGTAAGGGGGACTTGGGGTGCCCCTGGGGGCTCCTGCACTGCCCATGCACTCGGCCTTGGCAGTGCAGGGGCCCCCATGCACAGCCCTATCGCGCATTTCACTGCCCGAATTTCGGCCAGTGAAATGCGCGACGGGTGCTACTGCACCCGCTGCACATCAGCATTGCCGCCGGCTCTATTACGAGCCGGCAGCAATGTTGATGTGACTTCTCCGCTAACACTATTACCGTCCGCTGGCCCAGCGGAAAAGTCGTAATAGGGTGCCAGAAATACCACCAGCACTGCCGGTATTCTGGCGCACGCAGCCTCAGCAGTCTTTGGAAAAGACCGCCGAGGTTGTAATGAGGGCCTCAATCTCTAGAGAGTTGGAGGCCACATCTATAGTCTTGCATCCATTTCTAAAGGCAAAGCCGATAGAATTGTGTTCAGTTCTGGAACGTTCTTATCTTCTAACTCTGGTTGGACAGATATTTTTTGGAAGCCTGACTGGTGATCATAGAGAAAGCCAATGTCATCTGCACACTCCAGCAGCTTGTTTGCAACTTCCCTCTCCAGAATTCAGTGAGGAAGGACAGACTGGGAATGGCAGTTGTTAGAAATGGGGTCTTTGGTTGCCTGTCCAAGCAAAGACCCTCACTCTAGTTAGGGTAAGTCACACACAATTTAAATTATCCTGTGCCGACCCTCTGGTAGCTTGGCACTGAGCAGTAAGGCTTAACTTAGAAGGCAATGTGTAAAGTATTTGTGCAATAAATCATGCAATAACACAGTATAGCACCATAAAAATACACCACACAGTGTTTAGAAAAATATATAATATTTATCTGATAAGATGCAGGTCAAAACGATCAAAAGGCAATAAGGATACGTTGAGATATCACTGTAAAAATGATATAAAGTGTCTTTAGTCTCTTAAAAACAATAAATGTCTCTTGCAAGCACAAAGTACCTGGTTTGTGTTCAAAATCTCCGCAAGGGACCGCAGAGGAGGCGACACGTGGAAACCGGGGAGGTGTGCGTTGGTTTCACCCCTTCGCAGACTTGCGTAGTTATTTTTTACGCAGGGGAAGACTTTGCGTCGA
This sequence comes from Pleurodeles waltl, assembly GCF_031143425.1. Classification (NCBI taxonomy): domain Eukaryota; kingdom Metazoa; phylum Chordata; class Amphibia; order Caudata; family Salamandridae; genus Pleurodeles; species Pleurodeles waltl. The sequence continues at coordinate 701,072,762 of NC_090440.1, forward strand.
TTTCCGGCACGCGGACTTGGATCCTCTTTGGGTTGTGGGGTTTTGGAACGGCCCGGGGATGATGCGTGGAATCCTGGGCTTGCGGAGCAAGGTCGCAGGCGCTGCGTCGATCTGGTGGGCGCTGCGTGGAAATTTCTCCTGCACGGCAGGCACTGCATCGATTCCTCTCTGGAAGTCGGGCTGCATCGTTCCTATGCGTCGATCCAGTGGCCTGTGCGTCGAAGATCCGGTCGCTGCGCTGGCACTTTGTCGATCTTCTTGTTGCAAAGTTGGGCTGCGTCATTACGGTTCTGCATGCAGTGAATTTTTCACCGCGATGCATGGTGTTTTTATCAGGCTGTGCATAAAATTTTCACCTCACAAGGAGTCCAGTTGCAGGAGTGAAGTCTTTTTGGTCCTGACACTTCAGGGAACATGAGGCAAGCTCTACCCAAGCCCTTGGAGAGCACTTCTCTGCACAGCCAGAGAGCAGCAAGGCAGAAGGGCAACAGCAAGGCAGCAGTCCCTCTCAGAAAAGCAGTCCAGGTGAGTCCTTTGGGCAGCCAGGAAGTTCCTCTTGGCAGGTTGCTGGGTCTGGTTCAGGGATTCTTCACCAGCAGGTTTCTTGTCCAGAAGTGTCTGTGAGGTAGGGTGTCCACCCCAAGAAGTGTCTCAATTCTGTGGTTTTGTGTGCTCTTCTTATACCCATTCTGGCCTTTGAAGTAGGCTTACTTCAAAGGAAAGTCTCACTTGTTTGTGAAATCCTGCATTGCCCAGGCAAGGCCTCAGATGCACACCAGGGGGTTGGAGGCTGCATTGTGTGAGGGCAGGCACAGTGACCACTACTCCCCTCTCTTCTAGCACAGATGGCTCATCAGGATATGCAGGCTACACCCCAGCCCCCTTTGTGTCACTGTCAAGGGAGAGGTGCAAAATGTCAAACTAACCTGGACAGGGAATCCACAAACAGGCAGAGTCACAGAATGGTTTAAGCAAGAAAATGCCCACTTTTTAAAAGTGGCATTGTCAAACACACAATCTTAAACCCTACTTTACTAAAAGATGTATTTTTAAATTGTGAGTTCAGAGATCCCAAACTCCAGATGCCTATCTGCTCCCAAAGGAAATCTACACTTTAATCATGTTTAAAGGCAGCCCCCATGTTAACCTATGAGAGAACTAGGCCTCACAACAGTGAAAAACGAATTTGGAAGTATTTCACTGTCAGGACATAAAAAACACACTAGTATATGGCTCTACCTTAACCATACACTGCACCCTGCCATGGGACTACCTAGGGCCTACCTTAGATGTGTCTTACATGTAGGAAAAGGGAAGGGTTAGGCCTGGCAAGTGGGTACACTTGCCAAGTCGAATTTACAGTTTAAAACTACACACACAGACACTGCAGTGGCAGGTTTGAGACATGATTACAGGGCTACTTATGTGGGTGGCACAACCAGTGCTGCAGGTCTACTAGTAGCATTTGATTTACAGGCCCTGGGCACCTCTAGTGCACTTTACTAGGGACTTACTAGTAAATCAAATATGCCAATCATGGATAAACCAATCAACCATACAATTCACACAGAGAGCATATGCACTTTAGCACTGGTTAACAGTGCTAAAGTGCCCAGAGTCCTTAAGCCAACAAAAACAGGTCAGGAAAAATAGGAGGAAGGAGGCAAAAGGTTTCGGAATGACCCTGCAAAAAGGGCCAGGTTCAACAGCAGTTAATGTGATGGGTTCATGGAGTCTGCATTTTGTTTGTTCAACTGATGGGTGGCTATAGCTGCTCTGATTACAACAGGAACCAAACCCTCTTAGAGAGAGGCTTGAGTAGGGCACTGAGCTCTATAGTGAAGTTGTTGATATTTTCCTTCAGGTAGGAATGTGAAAAGGGCTCTGAATGTAGATTCATTTTTCCTACCGCCTTTCACACTAGCCAAACTCAAAGGGTAGAATGTTGAGGAGGCAGAGCCAGTGGTGCACAAGCTAGTGGAGGGACGGATGAGAACAGGTTGGTATTTGCCCTGTTCGCTCTATACCTTTAGCAGACCTTTATCCCAGAAAGGTTGAAAGGGTTTGCAATGTTTTTCCCAGGAATAGATTTTGCTGGTGGGAATTTCTGTCCTGAAGTTCTTATGGAAAGGCCCAAAGCACTCCTTGTTGACTTATGTAATTACCGGAGGCGGCTCCTTCTCAATGCCGAAGGAGAGTCGCCCCCCTCGCTAAGCCAGGAGCTCAAAGATAAAATTATATTTTGTTATTGTTTTATCTTTCAGCTGCTGGCTCAGCCAGCAGCATGTGAAGGGAGGGAGGGGCGGGGCCACAGGAGTTGGGAGGGGGGAGAAGGATTGAGAGCTCCTAAGTGTGCATGTGTGTTTGGCTGGCCAGCTCAGGCCGGCCAAACACACATGCACACTTAGGTTGTGTCTGAGAGATAGTCCAAGAAACTCAGACCAATCCTGATCCTGACACTGCTTTCATGCTAGGTTTAGCATGTAAGCAGTGCCAGGATTTCTGGGGAGTCTATGCTGGTGTCCAGGTGAATGCTGGGACACCAAAGGAGGATTGAGGAGGCAGGTGGCAGCAGTGGTGACGGGAAGAGGGAAGTTAAAAAAAATGTTTTATTCCCCACCCCGTTCCTATCTTCCACCCGCTCCTCCCCTTGAGATTTGTGCTGGCCACTGCAGGTAATAACATTGATTTCCTTTTTTACAGCTGAGGGGTGTACTCAAACATAAATTTTTCAGAAGGGCATGTTTTTTTTGTAGCTTGATTTGTAATAGCATCATTCGAAGTAGCAACTTGTCTCATTCAGACAAGCCAGTCTGAGGAGAAACCATTTATTTGAGGCCTTGAGTTCTTAATATGGCTCTGCTTTTGTGTTGACACAAGACAGCCCATGTGTAAGGAAATGCCTCCTTGGCATGGTTGCCCCCTGACTTTTTGCCTTTGCTGATGCTATGTTTACAATTGAAAGTGTGCTGAGGCCTGCTAACCAGGCCCCAGCACCAGTGTTCTTTCCCTAACCTGTACTTTTGTATCCACAATTGGCAGACCCTGGCATCCAGATAAGTCCCTTGTAACTGGTACTTCTAGTACCAAGGGCCCTGATGCCAAGGAAGGTCTCTAAGGGCTGCAGCATGTCTTATGCCACCCTGGAGACCTCTCACTCAGCACAGACACACTGCTTGCCAGCTTGTGTGTGCTAGTGAGGACAAAACGAGTAAGTCGACATGGCACTCCCCTCAGGGTGCCATGCCAGCCTCTCACTGCCTATGTAGTATAGGTAAGACACCCCTCTAGCAGGCCTTACAGCCCTAAGGCAGGGTGCACTATACCATAGGTGAGGGTACCAGTGCATGAGCATGGTACCCCTACAGTGTCTAAACAAAACCTTAGACATTGTAAGTGCAGGGTAGCCATAAGAGTATATGGTCTGGGAGTCTGTCAAACACGAACTCCACAGCACCATAATGGCTACACTGAAAACTGGGAAGTTTGGTATCAAACTTCTCAGCACAATAAATGCACACTGATGCCAGTGTACATTTTATTGTAAAATACACCACAGAGGGCACCTTAGAGGTGCCCCCTGAAACTTAACCGACTGTCTGTGTAGGCTGACTAGTTCCAGCAGCCTGCCACACCAGAGACATGTTGCTGGCCCCATGGGGAGAGTGCCTTTGTCACTCTGAGGCCAGTAACAAAGCCTGCACTGGGTGGAGATGCTAACACCTCCCCCAGGCAGGAGCTGTGACACCTGGCGGTGAGCCTCAAAGGCTCACCCCTTTGTCACAGCCCAGCAGGGCACTCCAGCTTAGTGGAGTTGCCCGCCCCCTCCGGCCACGGCCCCCACTTTTGGCGGCAAGGCTGGAGGGAACAAAGAAAGCAACAAGGAGGAGTCACTGGCCAGTCAGGACAGCCCCTAAGGTGTCCTGAGCTGAAGTGACTCTAACTTTTAGAAATCCTCCATCTTGCAGATGGAGGATTCCCCCAATAGGGTTAGGATTGTGACCCCCTCCCCTTGGGAGGAGGCACAAAGAGGGTGTACCCACCCTCAGGGCTAGTAGCCGTGGGCTACTAACCCCCCAGACCTAAACACGCCCTTAAATTTAGTATTTAAGGGCTACCCTGAACCCTAGAAAATTAGATTCCTGCAACTACAAGAAGAAGGACTGCCTAGCTGAAAACCCCTGCAGAGGAAGACCAGAAGACGACAACTGCCTTGGCTCCAGAAACTCACCGGCCTGTCTCCTGCCTTCCAAAGATCCTGCTCCAGCGACGCCTTCCAAAGGGACCAGCGACCTCGACATCCCCTGAGGACTGCCCCTGCTTCGAAAAGACAAGAAACTCCCGAGGACAGCGGACCTGCTCCAAGAAAGGCTGCAACTTTGTTTCCAGCAGCCTTGAAAGAACCCTGCAAGCTCCCCGCAAGAAGCGTGAGACTTGCAACACTGCACCCGGCGACCCCGACTCGGCTGGTGGAGATCCAACACCTCAGGAGGGACCCCAGGACTACTCTGATACTGTGAGTACCAAAACCTGTCCCCCCTGAGCCCCCACAGCGCCGCCTGCAGAGGGAATCCCGAGGCTTCCCCTGACCGCGACTCTTTGAATCCAAAGTCCCGACGCCTGGGAGAGACCCTGCACCCGCAGCCCCCAGGACCTGAAGGACCGGACTTTCACTGGAGAAGTGACCCCCAGGAGTCCCTCTCCCTTGCCCAAGTGGAGGTTTCCCCGAGGAATCCCCCCCTTGCCTGCCTGCAGCGCTGAAGAGATCCCGAGATCTCTCATAGACTAACATTGCGAACCCGACGCCTGTTTCTACACTGCACCCGGCCGCCCCCGCGCTGCTGAGGGTGAAATTTCTGTGTGGGCTTGTGTCCCCCCCGGTGCCCTACAAAACCCCCCTGGTCTGCCCTCCGAAGACGCGGGTACTTACCTGCAAGCAGACCGGAACCGGGGCACCCCCTTCTCTCCATTCTAGCCTATGTGTTTTGGGCACCACTTTGAACTCTGCACCTGACCGGCCCTGAGCTGCTGGTGTGGTGACTTTGGGGTTGCTCTGAACCCCCAACGGTGGGCTACCTTGGACCAAGAACTAAGCCCTGTAAGTGTCTTACTTACCTGGTTAACCTAACAAATACTTACCTCCCCTAGGAACTGTGAAAATTGCACTGTGTCCACTTTTAAAACAGCTATTTGTGAATAACTTGAAAAGTATACATGCAATTTTGATGATTTGAAGTTCCTGAAGTACTTACCTGCAATACCTTTCGAATAAGATATTACATGTAGAATTTGAACCTGTGGTTCTTAAAATAAACTAAGAAAAGATATTTTTCTATATAAAAACCTATTGGCTGGATTTGTCTCTGAGTGTGTGTACCTCATTTATTGTCTATGTGTATGTACAACAAATGCTTAACACTACTCCTTGGATAAGCCTACTGCTCGACCACACTACCACAAAATAGAGCATTAGTATTATCTATTTTTACCACTATTTTACCTCTAAGGGGAACCCTTGGACTCTGTGCATGCTATTCCTTACTTTGAAATAGCACATACAGAGCCAACTTCCTACATTGGTGGATCAGCGGTGGGGTACAAGACTTTGCATTTGCTGGACTACTCAGCCAATACCTGATCACACGACAAATTCCAAAATTGTCATTAGAAATTCATTTTTGCAATTTGAAAGTTTTTCTAAATTCTTAAAAGTCCTGCTAGGGCCTTGTGTGTTAAGTCCCTGTTTAGCATTGTCTTTTTAGAGTTTAAAAGGTTGTTAAAAGTTTGAATTAGATTCTAGAAACAGTTTTTAGATTCTTAAAAAAGTATTCCAACTCTTAGCAGAATAATGTCTGATACAGAGATGCAGGTGGTGGAACTCGACACCACACCTTACCTCCATCTTAAGATGAGGGAGCTAAGGTCTCTCTGTAATATCAAAAAAATAACCATTGGCTCCAGACCTACCAAAATTCAGCTCCAGGAGCTGTTGGCAGAGTTTGAAAAAGCCAACCCCTCTGATGATGACATCACAGAAGAAAAAATTAGTGACTTGGAGGCCAATGTCCCTCCTCCAGTCCTAAATAGGGAGAACAGGACCCCTCAAGTCCTGTCTCCAACTGTGTTAGTCAGAAATAGTGAGTCCCTCACAGGAGGGTCCCACATTTCTGAAATCACTGAGGATGCTCTCAGTGAAGATGACCTCCTGTTAGCCAGGATGGCCAAAAGATTGGCTTTAGAGAGACAGCTCCTAGCCATAGAAAGGGAAAGACAAGAGATGGGCCTAGGACCCATCAATGGTGGCAGCAATATAAATAGGGTCAGAGATTCTCCTGACATGTTAAAAATCCCCAAAGGGATTGTGACAAAATATGAAGATGGTGATGACATCACCAAATGGTTCACAGCTTTTGAGAGGGCTTGTGTAACCAGAAAAGTGAACAGATCTCACTGGGGTGCTCTCCTTTGGGAAATGTTCACTGGAAAGTGTAGGGATAGACTCCTCACACTCTCTGGAAAAGATGCAGAATCTTATGACCTCATGAAGGGTACCCTGATTGAGGGCTTTGGATTCTCCACTGAGGAGTACAGGATTAGGTTCAGGGGGGCTCAAAAATCCTCGAGCCAGACCTGGGTTGACTTTGTTGACTACTCAGTGAAAACACTAGATGGTTGGATTCAAGGCAGTGGTGTAAGTAATTATGATGGGCTGTACAATTTATTTGTGAAAGAACACCTGTTAAGTAATTGTTTCAATGATAAACTGCATCAGCATCTGGTAGACCTAGGACCAATTTCTCCCCAAGAATTGGGAAAGAAGGCGGACCATTGGGTCAAGACAAGGGTGTCCAAGACTTCAACAGGGGGTGACCAAAAGAAAGGGGTCACAAAGACTCCCCAGGGGAAGGGTGATGAGACAACCAAAACTAAAAATAGTAAAGAGTCTTCTACAGGCCCCCAAAAACCTGCACAGGAGGGTGGGCCCAGAGCCTCTTCACAAAACAATGGGTACAAGGGTAAAAACTTTGATCCCAAAAAGGCCTGGTGTCATAGCTGTAAACAGCATGGACACCAAACTGGAGACAAGGCCTGTCCCAAGAAAGGTTCCACTCCAAACTCCCATCCAGGTAACACTGGTATGGCTAGTCTCCAAGTGGGATCAACAGTGTGCCCAGAGCAAATCAGGGTCCACACTGAAGCTACTCTAGTTTCTGAGGGTGGGGTGGATTTAGTCACACTAGCTGTCTGGCCGCCTAACATGCAAAAATACAGACAGCAACTCTTAATTAATGGGACTAGAATAGAGGGCCTGAGGGATACAGGTGCCAGTGTCACCATGGTGACAGAGAAACTGGTTTCCCCTGGCCAATACCTGACTGGAAAAACTTACACAGTCACCAACGCTGACAATCAGAGAAAAGTACATCCCATGGCAATGGTTACTTTAGAATGGGGAGGGGTCAATGGCCTGAAACAGGTGGTGGTCTCCTCAAATATCCCAGTGGACTGTCTGCTTGGAAATGACCTGGAGTCCTCAGCATGGGCTGAGGTAGAACTAAAAACCCATGCAGCAATGCTGGGTATCCCTGAACTGGTGTGTGTGAAAACAAGAGCACAATGCAAGGCACAGGGTGAACAAGTAGAGCTGGAGTCTGGAAAAATGGCCCAGCCTACCAAGAGAACAGGAAAGTCAGTTGGGAAACCAACTGCAACACAGCAAAAGAAAGGGAACCTCTCTTCTCAGGAAGAAGTTCTGCCCTCTGAGGGAACTGAGCCTTTGGAGCTTGAACCTTATCAGGTTGAGCTCTTAGGCCCAGGGGGACCCTCAAGGGAGGAGCTGTGTAAGGGACAAGAAACCTGTCCCTCTCTTGAAGGCCTTAGGCAGCAAGCTGCTGAAGAGTCCAAAGGCAAGAAAAATGGAACACATAGGGTCTATTGGGAAGATGGACTCCTGTACACTGAGGCCAGAGACCCCAAACCTGGTGCCACTAGGAGAGTGGTAGTGCCTCAGCTGTTCAGAGAGTTCATCCTAACATTGGCCCATGACATTCCCCTTGCTGGACATTTGGGACAAACCAAGACGTGGGAGAGGTTAGTCAACCACTTCTACTGGCCCAATATGTCCAACATGGTTAAGGAGTTTTGCCTCTCCTGCCCCACCTGTCAAGCCAGTGGTAAGACAGGTGGGCATCCAAAGGCCCCCCTCATTCCACTTCCAGTGGTGGGGGTTCCCTTTGAAAGAGTGGGTGTGGACATAGTTGGTCCACTAGAACCTCCCACAGCCTCAGGAAATATGTATATCCTGGTAGTAGTGGATCATGCTACCAGGTATCCTGAAGCTATTCCCCTTAGGTCGACTACTGCCCCTGCAGTAGCCAAGGCCCTCATTGGTATCTTTACCAGAGTGGGTTTCCCTAAGGAGGTGGTGTCTGACAGAGGTACCAACTTCATGTCAGCATACCTAAAACACATGTGGAATGAGTGTGGAGTGACTTATAAATTCACTACACCATACCATCCACAAACTAATGGCTTGGTTGAGAGATTCAACAAGACATTAAAAGGCATGATCATGGGGCTCCCAGAAAAACTCAAAAGGAGATGGGATGTCCTCTTGCCATGTCTGCTTTTCGCTTACAGAGAGGTGCCACAGAAGGGAGTAGGATTCTCACCCTTTGAACTTCTGTTTGGACATCCTGTAAGGGGACCACTTGCCCTTGTTAAAGAAGGCTGGGAGAGACCTCTCCATGAGCCTAAACAGGACATAGTGGACTATGTACTTGGCCTTCGCTCTAGAATGGCAGAGTACATGGAAAAGGCAACCAAAAACCTTGAGGCCAGCCAACAGCTCCAGAAGTTTTGGTATGACCAAAAGGCTGCACTGGTTGAGTTCCAACCAGGGCAGAAAGTCTGGGTTCTGGAGCCTGTGGCTCCCAGGGCACTCCAGGACAAATGGAGTGGCCCTTACCCAGTGCTAGAAAGGAAGAGTCAGGTCACCTACCTGGTGGACCTGGGCACAAGCAGGAGCCCCAAGAGGGTGATCCATGTAAACCGCCTTAAGCTCTTCCATGACAGGGCTGATGTGAATCTGTTGATGGTAACAGATGAGGATCAGGAGGCAGAGAGTGAACCTCTCCCTGATCTTCTGTCATCAGACCCAAAAGATGGCACAGTAGATGGAGTGATCTACTCAGACACCCTCTCTGGCCAACAGCAAGCTGATTGTAGGAGAGTCCTACAACAGTTTCCTGAACTCTTCTCCTTAACCCCTGGTCAGACACACCTGTGTACCCATGATGTGGACACAGGAGACAGCATGCCTGTCAAAAACAAAATCTTTAGACAGTCTGACCATGTTAAGGAAAGCATCAAGGTGGAAGTCCACAAGATGCTGGAATTGGGAGTAATTGAGCGCTCTGACAGCCCCTGGGCTAGCCCAGTGGTCTTAGTCCCCAAACCTCACACCAAAGATGGAAAGAAAGAGATGAGGTTTTGTGTGGACTACAGAGGGCTCAATTCTGTCACCAAGACAGATGCTCATCCAATTCCCAGAGCTGATGAGCTCATAGATAAATTAGGTGCTGCCAAATTCTTAAGTACCTTTGACTTGACAGCAGGGTACTGGCAAATAAAAATGGCACCTGGAGCAAAAGAGAAAACAGCATTCTCCACACCTGATGGGCATTATCAGTTTACTGTTATGCCCTTTGGTTTAAAGAATGCCCCTGCCACCTTCCAAAGGTTGGTGAATCAAGTCCTTGCTGGTTTGGAGTCCTTTAGCACAGCTTATCTTGATGATATTGCTGTCTTTAGCTCCACCTGGCAGGATCACCTGGTCCACCTGAAGAAGGTTTTGAAGGCTCTGCAATCTGCAGGCCTCTCTATCAAGGCATCCAAATGCCAGATAGGGCAGGGAACTGTGGTTTACTTGGGACACCTTGTAGGTGGAGGCCAAGTTCAGCCACTCCAACCCAAGATCCAGACTATTCTGGATTGGGTAGCTCCAAAAACCCAGACTCAAGTCAGGGCATTCCTTGGCTTGACTGGGTATTACAGGAGGTTTGTGAAGGGATATGGATCCATTGTGACAGCCCTCACTGAACTCACCTTCAAGAAAATGCCCAAGAAAGTGAACTGGACTGTGGAATGCCAACAGGCCTTTGACACCCTGAAACAGGCAATGTGCTCAGCACCAGTTCTAAAAGCTCCAGATTATTCTAAGCAGTTCATTGTGCAGACTGATGCCTCTGAACATGGGATAGGGGCAGTTTTGTCCCAAACAAATGATGATGGCCTTGACCAGCCTGTTGCTTTCATTAGCAGGAGGTTACTCCCCAGGGAGCAGCATTGGAGTGCCATTGAGAGGGAGGCCTTTGCTGTGGTTTGGTCCCTGAAGAAGCTGAGACCATACCTCTTTGGGACTCACTTCCTAGTTCAAACTGACCACAGACCTCTCAAATGGCTGATGCAAATGAAAGGTGAAAATCCTAAACTGTTGAGGTGGTCCATCTCCCTACAGGGAATGGACTTTATAGTGGAACACAGACCTGGGACTGCCCATGCCAATGCAGATGGCCTTTCCAGGTTCTTCCACTTAGAAAATGAAGACTCTCTTGGGAAAGGTTAGTCTCATCCTCTTTCGTTTGGGGGGGGGTTGTGTAAGGAAATGCCTCCTTGGCATGGTTGCCCCCTGACTTTTTGCCTTTGCTGATGCTATGTTTACAATTGAAAGTGTGCTGAGGCCTGCTAACCAGGCCCCAGCACCAGTGTTCTTTCCCTAACCTGTACTTTTGTATCCACAATTGGCAGACCCTGGCATCCAGATAAGTCCCTTGTAACTGGTACTTCTAGTACCAAGGGCCCTGATGCCAAGGAAGGTCTCTAAGGGCTGCAGCATGTCTTATGCCACCCTGGAGACCTCTCACTCAGCACAGACACACTGCTTGCCAGCTTGTGTGTGCTAGTGAGGACAAAACGAGTAAGTCGACATGGCACTCCCCTCAGGGTGCCATGCCAGCCTCTCACTGCCTATGTAGTATAGGTAAGACACCCCTCTAGCAGGCCTTACAGCCCTAAGGCAGGGTGCACTATACCATAGGTGAGGGTACCAGTGCATGAGCATGGTACCCCTACAGTGTCTAAACAAAACCTTAGACATTGTAAGTGCAGGGTAGCCATAAGAGTATATGGTCTGGGAGTCTGTCAAACACGAACTCCACAGCACCATAATGGCTACACTGAAAACTGGGAAGTTTGGTATCAAACTTCTCAGCACAATAAATGCACACTGATGCCAGTGTACATTTTATTGTAAAATACACCACAGAGGGCACCTTAGAGGTGCCCCCTGAAACTTAACCGACTGTCTGTGTAGGCTGACTAGTTCCAGCAGCCTGCCACACCAGAGACATGTTGCTGGCCCCATGGGGAGAGTGCCTTTGTCACTCTGAGGCCAGTAACAAAGCCTGCACTGGGTGGAGATGCTAACACCTCCCCCAGGCAGGAGCTGTGACACCTGGCGGTGAGCCTCAAAGGCTCACCCCTTTGTCACAGCCCAGCAGGGCACTCCAGCTTAGTGGAGTTGCCCGCCCCCTCCGGCCACGGCCCCCACTTTTGGCGGCAAGGCTGGAGGGAACAAAGAAAGCAACAAGGAGGAGTCACTGGCCAGTCAGGACAGCCCCTAAGGTGTCCTGAGCTGAAGTGACTCTAACTTTTAGAAATCCTCCATCTTGCAGATGGAGGATTCCCCCAATAGGGTTAGGATTGTGACCCCCTCCCCTTGGGAGGAGGCACAAAGAGGGTGTACCCACCCTCAGGGCTAGTAGCCATGGGCTACTAACCCCCCAGACCTAAACACGCCCTTAAATTTAGTATTTAAGGGCTACCCTGAACCCTAGAAAATTAGATTCCTGCAACTACAAGAAGAAGGACTGCCTAGCTGAAAACCCCTGCAGAGGAAGACCAGAAGACGACAACTGCCTTGGCTCCAGAAACTCACCGGCCTGTCTCCTGCCTTCCAAAGATCCTGCTCCAGCGACGCCTTCCAAAGGGACCAGCGACCTCGACATCCCCTGAGGACTGCCCCTGCTTCGAAAAGACAAGAAACTCCAGAGGACAGCGGACCTGCTCCAAGAAAGGCTGCAACTTTGTTTCCAGCAGCCTTGAAAGAACCCTGCAAGCTCCCCGCAAGAAGCGTGAGACTTGCAACACTGCACCCGGCGACCCCGACTCGGCTGGTGGAGATCCAACACCTCAGGAGGGACCCCAGGACTACTCTGATACTGTGAGTACCAAAACCTGTCCCCCCTGAGCCCCCACAGCGCCGCCTGCAGAGGGAATCCCGAGGCTTCCCCTGACCGCGACTCTTTGAATCCAAAGTCCCGACGCCTGGGAGAGACCCTGCACCCGCAGCCCCCAGGACCTGAAGGACCGGACTTTCACTGGAGAAGTGACCCCCAGGAGTCCCTCTCCCTTGCCCAAGTGGAGGTTTCCCCGAGGAATCCCCCCCTTGCCTGCCTGCAGCGCTGAAGAGATCCCGAGATCTCTCATAGACTAACATTGCGAACCCGACGCCTGTTTCTACACTGCACCCGGCCGCCCCCGCGCTGCTGAGGGTGAAATTTCTGTGTGGGCTTGTGTCCCCCCCGGTGCCCTACAAAACCCCCCTGGTCTGCCCTCCGAAGACGCGGGTACTTACCTGCAAGCAGACCGGAACCGGGGCACCCCCTTCTCTCCATTCTAGCCTATGTGTTTTGGGCACCACTTTGAACTCTGCACCTGACCGGCCCTGAGCTGCTGGTGTGGTGACTTTGGGGTTGCTCTGAACCCCCAACGGTGGGCTACCTTGGACCAAGAACTAAGCCCTGTAAGTGTCTTACTTACCTGGTTAACCTAACAAATACTTACCTCCCCTAGGAACTGTGAAAATTGCACTAAGTGTCCACTTTTAAAACAGCTATTTGTGAATAACTTGAAAAGTATACAGGGAGTGCAGAATTATTAGGCAAATGAGTATTTTGACCACATCATCCTCTTTATGCATGTTGTCTTACTCCAAGCTGTATAGGCTCGAAAGCCTACTACCAATTAAGCATATTAGGTGATGTGCATCTCTGTAATGAGAAGGGGTGTGGTCTAATGACATCAACACCCTATATCAGGTGTGCATAATTATTAGGCAACTTCCTTTCCTTTGGCAAAATGGGTCAAAAGAAGGACTTGACAGGCTCAGAAAAGTTAAAAATAGTGAGATATCTTGCAGAGGGATGCAGCACTCTTAAAATTGCAAAGCTTCTGAAGCGTGATCATCGAACAATCAAGCGTTTCATTCAAAATAGTCAACAGGGTCGCAAGAAGCGTGTGGAAAAACCAAGGCGCAAAATAACTGCCCATGAACTGAGAAAAGTCAAGCGTGCAGCTGCCACGATGCCACTTGCCACCAGTTTGTCCATATTTCAGAGCTGCTACATCACTGGAGTGCCCAAAAGCACAAGGTGTGCAATACTCAGAGACATGGCCAAGGTAAGAAAGGCTGAAAGACGACCACCACTGAACAAGACACACAAGCTGAAACGTCAAGACTGGGCCAAGAAATATCTCAAGACTGATTTTTCTAAGGTTTTATGGACTGATGAAATGAGAGTGAGTCATGATGGGCCAGATGGATGGGCCCGTGGCTGGATTGGTAAAGGGCAGAGAGCTCCAGTCCGACTCAGACGCCAGCAAGGTGGAGGTGGAGTACTGGTTTGGGCTGGTATCATCAAAGATGAGCTTGTGGGGCCTTTTCGGGTTGAGGATGGAGTCAAGCTCAACTCCCAGTCCTACTGCCAGTTCCTGGAAGACACCTTCTTCAAGCAGTGGTACAGGAAGAAGTCTGCATCCTTCAAGAAAAACATGATTTTCATGCAGGACAATGCTCCATCACACGCGTCCAAGTACTCCACAGCGTGGCTGGCAAGAAAGGGTATAAAAGAAGGAAATCTAATGACATGGCCTCCTTGTTCACCTGATCTGAACCCCATTGAGAACCTGTGGTCCATCATCAAATGTGAGATTTACAAGGAGGGAAAACAGTACACCTCTCTGAACAGTGTCTGGGAGGCTGTGGTTGCTGCTGCACGCAATGTTGATGGTGAACAGATCAAAACACTGACAGAATCCATGGATGGCAGGCTTTTGAGTGTCCTTGCAAAGAAAGGTGGCTATATTGGTCACTGATTTGTTTTTGTTTTGTTTTTGAATGTCAGAAATGTATATTTGTGAATGTTGAGATGTTATATTGGTTTCACTGGTAATAATAAATAATTGAAATGAGTATATATATTTTTTTGTTAAGTTGCCTAATAATTATGCACAGTAATAGTCACCTGCACACACAGATATCCCCCTAACATAGCTAAAACTAAAAACAAACTAAAAACTACTTCCAAAAATATTCAGCTTTGATATTAATGAGTTTTTTGGGTTCATTGAGAACATGGTTGTTGTTCAATAATAAAATTAATCCTCAAAAATACAACTTGCCTAATAATTCTGCACTCCCTGTACATGCAATTTTGATGATTTGAAGTTCCTGAAGTACTTACCTGCAATACCTTTCGAATAAGATATTACATGTAGAATTTGAACCTGTGGTTCTTAAAATAAACTAAGAAAAGATATTTTTCTATATAAAAACCTATTGGCTGGATTTGTCTCTGAGTGTGTGTACCTCATTTATTGTCTATGTGTATGTACAACAAATGCTTAACACTACTCCTTGGATAAGCCTACTGCTCGACCACACTACCACAAAATAGAGCATTAGTATTATCTATTTTTACCACTATTTTACCTCTAAGGGGAACCCTTGGACTCTGTGCATGCTATTCCTTACTTTGAAATAGCACATACAGAGCCAACTTCCTACACCATGGTTTGGCTATATTTGCAAATGACGCTCGTCTGTCCAAATGGAGGAGCCACCTCTCCCAAGATCTGATTCTAGGGTTGTGGTTACTTGACACACGGGACTGCAAGGGGTAGGGACTGATGAATTATTGTTTTAGGAATGAAAGATTCAATAACACTGGCCGCTTGGATATATAAATAGATTTTAGGTTCAAGAGTAGTAGAGGGTCAGTAGCGGAGGTCAGCAAGGAATACCAAACCAACATCCCTGCATTCCCAAATGGGAATCTTTATTTAAAAGCAGCTAATGTCCATCAAAGGGAAAGGTGCAGTTTTAAAAAGAAAAGCTTACATTTTCAGAAGGCAATCGAGGGAGCAGGCAGTGGTCCATAAATGCACTACCTGCTTCTCCTGATTGCTGTTGACAAAGGAAAGCTCTGCCATGGGGAGACACTCCCATTTGCGAATCAGTTACCATTACAACTCTGTGTTTGGTAGCTGATCAATGGTTTATGACCACAATGGCGGTCACAAACCATTGATACATACCTTTATAAATAACAAATAGGAGGGGGGAACACCTTTCATGTTCCTTCCTATTTGTGATTTGGAAATGGTCTCAAAATTCCTCCAGTAAGTTGGAAAACCTTATGCAACCCATTAAAGAATTTCCTACATTGCAAAAAGCCCTTTTGTGGTTGCAGAGCCAGTGATTTTGGGAATCACACGGTTTGAAACAGCAAAAAGGGCTCTGTACATGAGGCTCATTGTTCCATAATAATGATTCTAAGTTTATTCTGTGATACTATATGAATTGTAATCATAAGGGCCCATTCACAAAACTAAACTTACATGTGAACAAATCTACAAGTGTAAATTTACTGTTACGCTTTTTGGAAATTTTACTGCTTTTGGTAATTCATCATTCATGTGTGTAAATTTGTTACAAAGTATAGGCTTCCATGTCTCCACACCCTGTATTCAGGGGGTGGAGCCTAATTTATGAGGGTAAAGTTACTACCAACAACTTTTCATATGGAAGGGGACGTCTCCGCCACTGAGGCAGAGATCTTCCCATGGTAAAGTATAGGGAAAAGTACGAAAGTTTATTACATTTTAAAAAACAAATTGGAAAAATGTATTTATGATCAATCCTTATGCAAATTATTTGTATATATTTATTTTAAATTAAATTACATGTACAACAGAAAATACTACAGCACTATTACTTAAATTTGCATTAGATAATTCATTTAAATCCATTAAATTAAAATTAATTTTCAAAAGATTTATTTAAAAATCGCCTAAAGTAAACTGTATTTTTGTATTATATATTGAAATTTACCAAACATTATGTATAGAATTCATTTAAATTAATTTAATACTTTTTTTAAAAGTAGCATTCATTTTTAGATTTCAAAAGGTTATTCACATATTTTAGAATAAACAATAATTCTTTATATATTTTTACATTAAATAGAATGTAAATATATTTTAAAATGTTGAATTAAATGTATCTATTTTAACGTTCTTTCCTTGGAGATTGTATTTTAAGTCTGAATCGCCTTTTCCATGGGAGGGCATTGCAGTACCATTTGTTGACCGTGTATGATGCTCGACTTACTCCAGGTTAAAGCTTAAATATATTTATGGTGATTTTAGCGTCTTTTTGCAGTAGTAAGTACAGAAGGGTAGTTTGTGAATAGCAATGGGCTTACTTCCTTCTGGGTGGGTGCATCTCACTCCGTAAATCACTTCTTAACTCTCCCTAAACCCCTCATTACTCGTACCTTAACCTCTCCTGTTTTGTAGTAAGTATTCTCCATTTTCGAGTCACTCCCACGTCCCTCCCACATTTATTACTAAAAAGCAGGCCTACGTGTATGGAGATCTTCACAGTCAAAGCAGATATCTTTGAATGTTAAAGATAGGAGAGATGGAGACCGCTGCACATAGGGCAGTGAATAGCATTTTGTAGTGTGTCAGTAGTACTTTTGTAGTACTAGTAAATGTACTACAAAATGAAGTTTGTAGATGAACTCTACAGTCTTTTTTCTAGGCCTAGTTACAATATGTTGCTGAGATTTGGAAGCAAGTAGTAGAGTATTACCCTCTTCTATGTGTAGTCTGTCCCAGTACAGAGTCTGAGTATACCATATGAGTATGGAGGTGGTGGTTACACTATTATTTTATTTAAATACATTCGGTCCAAAACATTTGGACCATTTAAATTTAAAAGAAAAACGCAGTTTTACATGATTGTATAAATCCATTGGAATCGCAATAACTCATCATAATTCATAATAACTATCATTCATGATACTATAAAAGTCTGATAATCAGCTAACGTATAAAATGTTTCAATAAAATCCTTACCACTAAAATTAAAATTAGCTTATGCGGTCTCAATTTACACCTAAAAAGGTCCAGAATTCTTGTTAAAATACAGGAAAAGATGTCACATATAAATTAGTGAAATCAAAGAAATAACAGGGTACATATCATATATTAAGAGATAAAAGAAGGAACGCAAACATATAGATCTGATTGAGATCTCCCTCTGTGAACAAACAAAAGCACAGCCTAAAGCTCTTGGGGCCTCTCTACAGAACTGAGCATACGACGGATACACCAAGCCCCCATTACAAATTTGGTAACTGAGGAGGCAACCAGTGTGGATGTTTCATATTTGCATATTCTGATGGCATTAACTCTATCCGACAGTAATAGATTTTTACAGAGGGGGATAATCCACTTTCCTATAGGGTTCTTGTATGAGGGACAGAAAAACAGGATATGCTCGATTGTTTCTTTATGAAGAGGACAAGATATGCATCTATCGGTCTAAGGGACGCTGGATGGCCAGTGGCCCGTATAAATATTAGTAGGCAGAGAACCATATCTAAGCTGTAAATAAAGGGCACGAGCATGAGATGGCATAGGGAGGTTCATGAAAATCTCGGGCCAAGGTTCATGTTTAATTTGGAGAAATTCTGATGTTAGCCTAACCAGCCCGTTTTGGCGCAGTATATCTCCGTTGACTTTTTCCCAATATCTTCTTTTAACGAGATGTCTTGCGTTATTGGGAATCAGTCCGGGTGTTCCCAGTAATGGGAGAGACCTATATTAGCCCAAGCAGATTTCATCTCCTGCCGCCATTGAATTCTAATCGGGCCCTGTGGAGTAGCTATAAGTTCCCTCACTGCCACCCTATATGGTTCAAGTTCGGGAGTTGTCCAAAGGTGGATCCAATAAGAAAGTGGTCTCAGGGCCGCTATGGTTGTGATACTGTTTAACCCTAAGTCGAGCCTGAGAGGAATCATTGGGGTACCTACCCCTAACCGGGAAACCTGTTATGGAAGTTGTTTTCTTTTGTTTGTAAAATATCCACTCTTCTGTGTAATCCCCAGATTTCTGCTCCATATAAGGCCGCCGCACGGATTTGGGCATTATAGATCCCGGCAATTATAATCAAAGGGGAACTCAGGACCTTTCTGGACCTACGAACTAGGGCCCCACCTCTTTGACTTAAAATAAGTGCCCCTTTACCAATGGCTGCCTCCCATTTTCCAGTGGTTGATAATCTAATTCCCAAATAGTCAAACTCTTCCACTTTCTCCAATGGTATTGAATTCATTTCAATTTTAACATGAGGTCGTTTCCTTAGAGAGCTATATATCATAAATTTTGTTTTTTTAGCATTGACGTCAAGCCCAAAATCCCTACAGTAAGCACAGAATTGGTTAACCAAATTTTGGATACCCACAGGAGATTTGGCTAGCAAGATTGTATCGTCCGCATACAATAAACATGGGATTTTTTCCCCTGCCAATTTGGGCGAGTCGTTTATGCAATTCTCCAGATAACGGATACAGTTATTGATGTAAAGCAAAAAAAGGGTAGGGGCCAGAACACACCCCTGCCGGACTCCTCTGTTGATGGCCACAGGATCTGTCAACTCACCCGCCTTGCCACATCTAATTCGGGCATAGGTATTATCGTGAAGCCGGGTGATAAGTCTCAAGAGACCAGCAGGAACCCCCATATTGGAAAGTGTTGACCATAGCGGGTTCCTGGGGATCAGATCAAATGCAGCTCTTAGGTCTATGAAGACCACATACAGATCCCCCCCCCTAAGTCCACATTCTTCCACTTAATTGCCAGGAATCTTAAGACTTGGTCAATAGTGCTCACAGCAGGTCTAAACCCTGCTTGTAGATTCGATAGGGCATTAGATTCCATGATCCATTCATCAAGGTGGCACAAAAGATGTTTGGCATAGATTTTTTGAAAATTATCCAGGAGACTGATCGGACGATAATTGGCTGGAATATTAGGGCAGCCTTTTTTAAAGATGGGGACTATCTCGGCCCCTTTCCATGAGTGAGGGATGGGGGCTCCAGCTGCGATTGCATTGCAGATTCGGTTGAGATAAGGAGCCCATATGTCAGGTCTTGTCTTGTATAAATCGCACGGAATCTTATCAGGACCTGGAGCCTTTCCCCAATTTAGTGAATCTATAGCTGCGCTAGTTTCAGCTAAAGTGAATGAGATCAGGGTAGCGGCTTGGGATATTGGGACATCGAGGGACCTAAAAGATACCTCGGGAGAACCTGCGTATAATTGGCCAAAATGCTCAACCCAGGTTGCAGGAAGAATTGATGTGCCAGGTACAGAGGCAGAGTCTCCACAGTTTTCTGCTATTAATTTCCAAAACCTGGAGGTATCTTTTGATTTGGCGGTTTCCAAGATAGCTACCCATCTAGCCTCTTCCCAGCTTCTACGTGCCTTGATACTTTTGTTCTTATAATCTTTTCTAGCTGTTCTTATAGATTCAACATGGCCTGTTTTTAAAACTTTCAGAAGAGTGAGCTGTGCTTCCCTACATAAACTGTTAAACCACTGTGCCCAGCACTTTTTCTTGGTATTGCTGGAGATCTCTTTTGTGAAGAGGTGTTTTAGGGAATCAAACAATTTACTATGGGCTGCTAAAAGCCTATCACCCTCATCATCTTCTTTGTAATGCAGCATGCACTCCATTTGATTGGCAAGCAGAATGTAGATTGATGAAAGATGCTCGGGGGATGTAGTAACAAACTCCCATTTTAAATTCCGTCTATTATTTGATAAAACTAGCTGATGGGCATAAAGCTTAGAATGGGGTATCTCAAGTAAAGGAAATAAGCCTCTAGTCGATAGAATCAATGGGTCATGGTCACTCTCTTCATGCTCTTGTACTCTCATATCAACCATATGGCCCCACAGTCTAATGTCGAGGAGTATATAATCAATCTGGCTTCTAGTCCTTCCTCGTTTGAAAGTGGGATGCAAATTTGCATCAGAGCAGGAGCGACCATTACAGCTCGAAGGCCATAAGTTATTGTAATATCAGCCACTAAACGGGCTGTTTTGCTCAATCTCGGCCGTTTGTTGGAGACTAGCTGTGGAATCCCCCAATAGGCGTCCTCTTCCTGATATATCTCTTGAACCAGGGGGTTGGGCTCAAATGTAACGTTATAGTCCCCTCCAATCAGAATAAAGTGAGAAATATTGTTTTTAAGTAAGCTATCCAATAAAAATAGAGCGTCGTGATCTGCGAGGGAACCCACACTCCTGTTATAAACATTGATTATTAGTCAGGATTTCTCCTCGGGAATCGTTAGCAATAGGGCCTGTAGATCAGGACAGCCCGTGTCTATTACTACAGCTTTGCTTCTAAGGGAACTACTTAACCATATAAGTATCCCTGCTGAAGATCTCCCAGAGGATGTCTTTCGAGCTGGAACCCAATAACTTCTAAAACCTAATCTGTGTTTGGGACCCGTGGCCCAAGTTTCTTGAAATAGACATAATAGATGATCGTCAATGAATTGACCCCATTCCAAATTTTGCATTTTGCTTTCCAGCCCTGCTATATTCCAACTAAGAACTTTGGCAAAATCACTGGATTTGGTATGTCTAGCTTCCTTTGGAGGAATATAGTTGCCTGTATCTGTATTGTCTTGTGTAGTGTACACTTCACAGGGTGCAGGGCCCGATAAAATCATATCTAATGGAGTATCTGAACAATAGAGCCCTGGATCCCTAGAAGTGGTTCAGGGATGGGGAGCCCCCTCCTTATTGGCTAAATGAAAAGTATTGTCAGGGGTTCCCTGATTATCAGGGTCCGTCAAAGGCAATGAAATTGCTAGAGTAGGAACATTAGAAACAGTATAATTAGTGTGTTCAGAAACTAGAGTGGTGGTTACACTAATTGGTTCCAAAGTGTGAGTTGGAAAGTTCTTACCCCTGGTGGGGACACTTATCCAGAAATACTCTCTGCATATTATAGTGTGTACCATATACTCTGATGTAAATATACATGTAATGAGAGAGCTGTCCAGGATCACTACCACAAAGGAAACCTTTACACATAGTTCTGTGATTTGCACTATAAAAGCAAGGTTTTGTAGTATGTTTGTGATTTAGAAGTACATTTCCATCGTGCGTCTGTGTTTTGAAAGCATGGTTTGTGATGTTTCAAGCTCTGAATTTGCGATGTTTCTATTTTACATATATTGCAACTCTTGCTATTTAATGAGTTTTAGCAAAAAACTTTGATCTTGCCATCTTTTCTCTTACTTTCTTTCTCCAACATGTTCCTCACACTAATGACAAATATAATTCAGGCATACGCTTAGTTCTTAGCTAGTGCTGTAATAGTCTCATTGTCCTGTTTATCGTCTTAGACTGGGCTCTACGGGGTTTCTTTCATTGTAGTTCTACATTGTTCTTAATTGATTTTCAGGACATATCTCATGTGTCTAGGCTTACAACTTCTCATCAAAAGAAGCCTTCCAAAAAGACTCAAAAAGACATACATACAACCATTAGTAAAGAAAATGGGGTTGCCCTTAAGGTCCCAATAGTTACAGACCAATAGGAAAAATGCATTCCTGGACAAATTTATTGAAACAGCAGCTTTCACCCAGATATCAAAATTGAATGAAATTAATCCCCTACTCTTCGACTTCCAAAGGGGATTCTGCCCTTTAAGAGGCACTGATTCAACCCCAATTGCCTTCTCAGACCAAAAGCTGCACTGCTACACTTGGTTCTTTTGGCTGTTTTCAACACCATCAATCATGACACATTAATACTAATACTCAAAGAAGACTGTTAGCAAGAGTACCACTCTCATGTGGATCTCATCCTACCTACACAGTAGAATAAGTGCTATCCATATGCCTCCTTTCTCATCAAAACCCTACAATATATAAGCAGGAGTACCTCAGGGCTCTAGCATTTCACCTCTCCTTTGCACATGTACATTAAATCCTTACTAGACCTAACCTACAGTTTTGGCTTCACTTGCTATCACTATTCTGTTGATACACAGATACTTCTTAAATTGGAAAACCCAGAGCGCATTGGGAACTCATAAATCTTCTGACCAGTAAATGAAATGGAGTTACCTAAAATTAAACACCTCCAAAACTGAAAAAACAAAGGTTACAGGGGCATTATTGTTAGGTTCTGAATTTACATGCTTAAAACCATTGAAATGCAGCTGTCAGAGTTATTTCAAGTAACTATAGCTCGTGCCCTAAGGTGACTATAACTGACGCCCTCGCCTTTTTTTAAGTTAATTTTCAGTTGTTTTTATTCTATTTCCTAATTATAACGTCCCTGTAACCTTTGTTTTTTTGTGTAAATTTAAATTATTTTGTTAAGTAATATTAAATTACCTCATGTTAATCCTTAGTGCGCACAGCCTTTGGCGCAGCAGGGGTTGGCCACAGGGTCAACCCCCTGTAGGCATCCAACCCTGCACCAGGCCCTGCAGCCAACCTGCCGTAAGCATTTAAGCCCGTGTCTCACATGGTCTTTGGCTGTGCACAGCAGGGGTTGGTCTCAGGCACCCTTGCTTTGGCTTGGATAAGCTAAAGGAATTGTCCTTTATAGAAACAGAGCTTCAACTAGGGCACCTGCAATGTTTATATTTGTAAGTGCTTCTCGCTGATGTTTAATTTCTGTGAAAATAATATTGGTGCCAGCATGGATCCTCTTCTGCTTATTTATCCAGGAAGGGTCCCCAGTTTTGCACAAAATGCCTAACCAAATGGAGGACTTTCTACTGGCTAATTAGTAAGGGCTACCTTGTTGGGTAAATGTAAAGTGCACTTTCTATGCTACCTCTGTGTAAAGGACCATAAGGTAATGACTCCGGTGACCAGGCTTGGTGTAATTTTGGCAAAGTGACTGTTTTTGAGAGTGTTGTTCTACTTGTTGTTTTAAAGACCGCAAGAGGAGTCTCAATTCCCCTGCGGTCTAATTCTTCCTGCTCGCAGGGAGTAGCATGAAGTGCTGCTGCCTGTGTGCAGGAGGTATTGTTTCATCTGTTTTCCTGCCTGCTTGGCAGAGGGTAGAAAAACAAATTAAAAGTCTGCTCCCAGCAAGCGGGAGCACTTTTCCTGCTCCCGCTCACACGGAGCGTAATTACAGTTGCTCTGCGCTTGGTGGGAGCTGTGATAGCTTTTATAACATCAATAAAAATGTCAATGAAACATTAGAAGTCAAAATATTGAAGAAAAAACTGTGCATGGCGGGCGCGAGTTATAGTTACCTTAGGCCGCGAGTTATAGTTCCCTGAAATAACTCTAACTATAACTGCTGAGTTTCCCTTGTTTTGTGCGAGTAAATTCAGTAACCTTTAGTTTTTTAAGTGAATTTCCAAGGTTTTTTAAATTCTATTTCCTAACTATGACTTCCCTGTAAATAGTGTTTTTTTCAGTGAATACATATCTACACATATACAAACACATATATTTATTTATACATAAATATACATATATATTACCTACTGGTGGTTGCCAGTAGGTAGTTATAGCTAGGATAATGTTTCTATAGAAAAATCGTTTTTTGACTGCCGTATATCTTTGGCACTGTTTGATTAATCTTCTGTAAATTTTCTCAAAACCTTTGCCGGTAATTCTTGTTGTGGCACAGAAAGTTTTGGGGTGATCCATCAAGTGGGACTGAGAAAAGGGGTAGAGGGGTAAAAAACATGGATTTCCCATGTTAATTCCCATAGGAGTTTTAAACACGACTACAGACCAAACCGATGGACGGGATTACCCCATATTTGTGAGAAAGGCAACTTTTAGTCCGCAGATTATGCTTTTGGTTATTTGGTGTCATCCATTCAGTAGTTTAAGAGAAATTAAAGGAAAACCAAATTTGTATATCTAGAGCTGTAGCTCCTCCCTGATGACTTAGCGAATAATAAGATTCACTTCCAACTCTTCAACCAGGAAGTGTTGGCAGCCATCTTGTGACTCAGCTTCAACCGAGACCCAGAAAAAGAGTGAAAAAAAAAAAAAGGGGCCAGGGAAAGGGACACTGTGATCACTTAGCTCTGGAGCTGGAGTCTCAGAAGGACCTCGCCAGTGCAAAAAAGCACTTTTATTTTTTAATTTTTGAAGCAGTTTTGCAACAACATCGCAAATTTGTGGCAAACAATTGTGCAATAGATATATATATGTATGCATACAGAAAATAACAAAGGTTACAGGGACGTTATTGATAGGAAACAGAATTTTAAAAAAAATAGAAATTCCCTGAAAAAAAACAGAGGTTACAGGGAACATACAAAACCTTAGAAATTCGCCAGTTACAGTTAGTTATCTCAACTAACTATAACTCGTGCCCTAAGTTAATTATAACTTGTGCTCCTGCAATGCACAGTTTTTTCGTCAAACATTTTACTGCAATTATTACATTGCTATTATCAATGATGTTATCAAATATGTAATGAGTGCCATAATTTGGGGGTAATTAGAGATATTGTACATTCAAATTAGTTGTAAAAGTAACATATCCAGGTAAAACATCCTATTATACAAATATGAATATTCCTAAATTGCTTATTATTAGCACTGATTACTGAATGAAGGCATTGTGTCCTTTAAGATACCATGACAGATCAAATAATATTCCCATATCATCCCTATATGTTCAATCATCCATATACGTCCCATATAAAAAAGTGGAACATATCATGTCAGTTGGCATACCATGTACCAAATCCGTATCTTCAAAATCAAATTGACACATGCTGTGCAAATTGCAGTTCTGTGCACTATATCCACTTTCTCATATTACATATACTAGCCCAAAATTAAAGTGATACGTGCAGTCCAAACTGCAGTATTGTGCAAATCATTCACATTCCCAAATTACATATACTGGAAATTATATAGGGGAAGGAAGGCATGCTGCACCAGGTAAACTACTTTACAACTTATTAGTACCGCCATGTTGCACCAGCATCTTAATTAACCTCAATAACATCATCCCATATCAAAAAGATTGTCCATAAGATCGGTCCCTAAGGTGTATCGAATGGTGGTGTTAAAGACAATGGACTCATATATTATACCCAATAAAGTGCATACACAAACATTAAAAGCATGTGAAACCCAACATATATAAAATTAAACATATAAAATACCTCATACATCAGTTTCACAACTAATGCTTCATATCTAATTTATAGTGTCCACTACTATAATGTCAAATATGTATCCTACACTTATCCTATTGTCACTGCATATATTGGATGAACCATTCCTTCAAGTCATAATACAGACACATGGAGAGAGCAAATCTTTCAGAAGTTGAAATCCACTTTTGATCATGGCCCAGCAGAGAGACTTTTACCTCGGGAGATACAATATCCAACTCAAAAAACTGATCCAATACTAGTTGGATATGGTAGGAGGCTGGCCTGGTGTGTGGTGAGCAACTATGGTGTTATCACCTTGCACCAGGTCCAGGTACTCCCTATTAGTGAGGTGTAGTCAGTGTCTTGGAAGCCAGGCTCTCTAGAGGAAGCTCTGGATGAGCAGCCAAGACATATGTAGGAACATGCAAAGCTTATGCAATACCACTGTAGTCACACAGCACTTACACACATGAAATAAAAACACTGTGTTACAAAAATAAAGGTACTTTATTATGGCAACACAAATATCATATTACTATATAGGCAATACCCCAACTGGAGGTAAGTAAACCCACTATTATATGTACATTTGAAGTCATGAATTAGCATAAAAGGCAATAGAAAACAGTGAAAGCAGTAATAAGTACTAAAGGGCAAAGGGGGAACCAAACCATATACTAAGAAAGTGGAATGCGGAAGTCGGGCCCCCATCTAAGGAAGTGTAATCGATAGGGGGAACTGGAGGAACTAGGAACCCCAAAAGGTAAGTACCAGGGTGCCCCCAAACCCACCAAAAGGACTTCAGAAAAGGATAATGCAAGAACCAGACAAGATTGCAATCCCCTAAAGGTGGATCCGGGAAGAGGAAGACCTGTAAAGGAAGGGGACCAAGTCCAGTTCACGTTGGAGTGTCTGATGGTGGCAGGAGCCACTACCCACCCATCTGTTGATGCAGGACCAGGTCGATGTTGGACAAAGACAGTCAGCAGTGCAGCACTGGAGCAGCTGAAGAGTTCCTGAAGTGAGGCAGTGTAATGATATCTGTATTTAATCACTAATCCATCCTAACGACTGACTCCATTTTGTGCTTAGCTTAGCTACCCACACCGTCACATTGGTGGTCAGCAGCTCTATTTTGATTACAGACTCCATTTTGTGCTTAAAGACAATAGACTCATATATTATACCCAATAAAGTGCACACACAAACATTAAAAGCATGTGAAATCCAACATAGCTTCAGACACCGTCACATTAGAGGTGCAGGTATTTTTCTGCACACAAGTTAGGCAATGTGTTTTTCGCTAATATTTTCATTCTTAGTGCTCTTTCTCACCAAGGGCTAGAACATAACATGGGGGAGTGTGATTCAGAAAGGGATGTACCAGTATAATGTTTATGGTACGGTAGCGAGCAGCTCGGTCTTGGGAGCACACTGTGGGATATGACCAAATCTCTAACGTGCTTTTCCAACACTGACTGATATGGCGGTGTTTGAACAACAACTCACAGAAGGGGAGGAGAAATTCTAGAATGGAATAGAAGAATATAAGAGGAGGAAACTAGATAACTGTGAATTTTGAACTCTGGAAGGAGGGGGACGCCTTTGACTGCCACTCCCTTGAGGGTAGTTCTCTCGTTCACAGTTGACTGGGTTCACGGCCTGTTGCTGGCAAAGAGATGAAGCAAGCGAGCCCCATGGTGATGAATTATTTTTAATTATTATGTGTAGCTTTGCATTGTGCATGAATATATAATCAATGTATATGTAGCTATATAATCCATGATTAAAGTAGTGTATTTTCTTTTTTTTATGAGCATTATTATTCTACTGCTGTGAATATTTTTGGAAGTGTATTCGTGTTGCTGCATTTGACCTACATGCTTCCTCTATTCGAACCTGAAACAGTGCTTTAATAAATGTATTACTCAGTCTAAGAGCTCTGCATTGGTGGAATTCCTTTTATTCATGTTTACTCTCAGTTTAAAGTAAAAGCGTAACATTTTTATTTCACTGTGGTGACTTTCTTCAAATGTGCCCTTGTATTGTACATAATTGACCTTCTTATTCAAACCTTGCAAAGTGCCTTGATAAATGTATTTCTCGGACTGAGAGGGTTGCATACCAGTAATTCCTTTCAGTATTTCTGTATTTCTTCTTAGTCTGCACTAAAGCAAAACATGCAGTCGACATCCTATGCAGGAAGAAGGATTGAAGTCAGTCAGTGGTGTGGAAAAACCACCAACAAGCCTTGGAAAAAACGAATGACCTGGAAGAAGAAATGCGGAGCTGCCGGGGTCCAGCAAGGTCCAGGAGGACTCATCCCATGAAGGGGAGTCCTGTGTAACCCTCAGCAGTGAGGAGAGTCACAGGAAGAGGAGGCAGCCCCCACAGGTGACCCACAGGCAGCAAGCACAGGAGTCGCAGTGAGGCCCACACAGCACACCTTGGAAGGAGTCCCCGTCGCAGGAGCAGTACGCAGAGGGCTTTCCTTCACAGGGAAGAGTGCTGGGGGCTGGGGCTATATAGAGTCTGAAGATCCCTTGGAGGAGATGCCAACTAGCCTTGGTAGCTGCAAGAGATGCAGTGCATGGGGGTACTGTGCTGCATGGAAAGGCAAGGACTTACCGTCTCCAAAGGTGGGCAGCTGGCAGAGAGGACCAAGGGGACTACTCTAGGCCACCACCCATGATGCAGGATCCATGCAGCTCTGGAAGAGAGGAGATCCAAGCAGCTGGTCATTGTTGCAGTTGACACCTACGGATGCAGGGGAGTGACTCCTTCACTCCAAGGGTGATTCCTTCTTGCTTCTCGTGCAGACTAAAGACTTGTCACTCTCAGAGGATGCACAGCAGGGGAAACGTTGTAGTTGCTGGAAGGAGCCGTGGAAACAATGTTGCAGAGCAAAGTCGTTGCTGTGGATGCAGATTGTCGGTTCCTGGAGGGTCCAGTTGCAGTTCCAGTGGCCAGAAGGTGAAGTAATTGTTGTAGAGGAATCCTGCTGGAATCTCACATGTCGAATTTGAGGACCCACCCAAGAGGGAGACCATTAATAGCCCAGAAAGGGGGATTAGTCACCTATCAGGAGGGGGCTGTGATGTCACCTGCCTGTCCTCTGCCCATCTTGGATTCAAGATGGCAGAATCAAGTGGCCACCTGGAGGAGCTCTGGGCACCACCCCTGGTGTGGTGTGGACAGGGGAGTGGTTACTCCCCTTTCCATTGTCCAGTTTCATGCCAGAGCAGGGACCGGGGTTCCCTGGGGTGGTGCAAATCGGTTTATGCAAGGAGGGCACCAAATGTGCCCTTCAAAGCATACCAGTGGCTTGGGGAGGCTACCCCTTCCAAGCCTCTTAACACCTATTTCCAAAGAGAGAGGATGTTGCCTCCCTCTCCCAAAGGAAATCCTTTGTTGTGCCTTCCTGGGCTTGAGTTGGTCAAGCAGCAGGAGGGCAGAAAACTGTCTGCAGTATGGTAGCAGCGTGGGCTGTCCAGGAAACCCTGCAAACTGGTAGGAGCAAGTCTGTGGGTCCGAGCAAATCTGGGGGTCCTCTACGGAGCCCCTAGAGTGCATGGAATCATACAACCAATACTGGCAACAGTATTAGGGTATGATTCCGATATGTTTGATACCAAACATGCACAGATTCGGAGTTACCATTATGTAACTGGACACAGGTACACGGGTAAAATAGCTTCCCCGCACTTACGAAGTCCAGACGAATGGAGCTGGAGTTCATAGGGGCACCTCAGCTCATGCAGGGGTGTCCTGACACACAGGTACCTGCACTCTGCCCTCTGGGCTAGGAGGGCCTACCATTGGGGTGACTTACAGTGACCTGGTGCAGTGACCTGAAGTGAAAGGGTGCAGGCACCTTTTCACACAGGCTGCAATGGCAGGCCTGCAGACATATTTTGAGCTGGTCAAGCAGCAGGAGGGCAGAACCCTGTCTGTAGGATGGCAGAAGTGCGTGCTGCCCACGAACCCCTGCATACTGGTAGGAGCAAAGCTGAGGGTCCTCTAAGGAGCCCCAGAGTGCATGGAATC
Source organism: Pleurodeles waltl (assembly GCF_031143425.1). Taxonomy (NCBI): domain Eukaryota; kingdom Metazoa; phylum Chordata; class Amphibia; order Caudata; family Salamandridae; genus Pleurodeles; species Pleurodeles waltl. The sequence goes on from NC_090440.1 coordinate 701,102,184, forward strand.
ATACAACCAATAATGGCAACAGTATTGGGGTATGATTCTAACACGTTTGATACCAAACATGCACAGGTTCGGAGTTACCATTATGTAGCTGGACACAGGTAATGACCTCACCTTTTCATGCAGGCTGCAATGGCGGGCACATTTTACATGGGCTCCCATGGATAGCATAATACATGCTGCAGCCCATGGGCACCAGTATGCCACATGTGGGGTGTGTGAAGTCCGAAAAAAACAAATTTAGAGTGTGAGAGCACAGTGACTGGGGTCCTGGTTAGCAGGATCCCTGTGAACACAGTCAAAACACACTGACAACAGGCAAAAGGTGTGGCTAACCATGCCAAAAAGAGGGTACTTTCCTACAGATATCATTTCATCCCCTATAGATGCACCTGTCGCTCTGCCTCTAAATTGTGTCCCCACGGCTTTCCTGAACCCAACAATACGATCATTCTTGATTCCATCCTTCTTAGTTCCAATGTTCTGTCTCCTGTCCCAGGATCTACCTTTATGTGTTTGATGCCATAAAAAGTCAAACTCTTACAATCCCCTTCATGAACATCCCAAAAGTGTTTCGCTAATTGATAAGATCTGTCTTGATTTTGAATCGCTCTAAGGTGTTGTAAGAGTCTAATCTTTAATTTATGGATTGTACTTCCCACTTTTGTTTCTGGCAGCCACATTGGATAATATAGATTACAAATTCCATTTCACAGGTGATTGTCTCTGCAATATGGCAAACTCTCCCTTCAAAGGCCTCAAAGGACTGCATATTCACTGCATATGTGCATGCTTTGCAATGTCCGCAGCCCCAGTACCCCAGACACTTTTTTGTCAACCATGTTATTTTCTCATTTTTCATAAATGTCCCCCAAAGATCTGGCTTTCTGATATGTAATCTGGGGGTTGTAAAACATGCCAACTGCGAGTTAAAATAGCTTTGAGTACTCTTTGTTGGTTATTAAACTCCAGAAAGAATCTAGGTTGGGAAACATCGGTGCCTTCCTGTTCTCTAAGGTGCTGATATTTAAAAAGTAGATCTACCCTTTTTTTACTATTTTCTCTTTCGTCGACGAGGACCTTCTGCTGATATCCTCTCTCTGAAAATCTTTGCATCATCACCAATATTGCTTTCTCAAAGGCCCAATCATATGAGCAAATCTTGCGAGCATGCAGAAACTAGCAATAGGGGATGCTCCATTTCAAAGCCCTTAGATGCCTGCTATTACCATTCAATATTGAAGTGCAAGCTGTAGGTTTACGAAAAACAGATGTTTCCAATTACTCATTTCTCACTTCAAGCAGGACATCCAGGAAATCAATTTTACTTTTACTCCATGTTGCTACAAGATGTATATTTAGGTTATTCTTGTTCAATTTACTAATATATTCCTGTAGTGCACTCTCTTGTCCATCCCATATCAGAAACAAGTCATCAATTAAGCGCACCCGGAGCACTACTTTCTCCTTTTAAACACTTAGCTCATTAGACCATGCCACTTCCTCCCACCATCCCATATAAAGGTTGGTGTACGTCAGCATGAATGATGCCCCCATCGCCGTACCTTGTTTCTGGAGGTAATATTCATTATTGAATAAGGAGATGTTATGTGTTAAACAAAATGAAAGCGTAGTCAACAGCATTTCAGTGTGCTGTGCAAACTCAGAAAGTATCTACATGGTTCCATGTCAAACTGATGCCTAATGGATGTATTTAAGGATGTGACATTCATTGTCACTAGAAAGTAAGTATTTTGCCAAGGAATATTATCAATCTTGGATAAAAAGTCTGTTGTATCACGTAAGTATGATGGAAGTTTAGTAACATAAGGGCTTAAAAAGAGGTCCAAATATCTAGACGTATTCTCTAAAAGAGAACCTATCATACTCACAATCGGTCTACCACGAGGACAACATTTGTCTCAATGAATCTTTGGCAGAAAATAAATACAAGGAATCCTTGGGAAAGTCCACTTTCAAATGTACATATTCTTCATATTCGATGAGTCAACGACTCATGATAGCCTTTTTGATGTCGTTGGATGGGATTTCCTTTGAGTCTCTCATAATGATTGCAATTGTGTAGCTGCCTCTGAGCTTCCAAAATGTACTGATCTGTGTCCATAATAATGATGTTCCCGCCTTTATTAGAAGGCTTAATAATAATGGAATCATTATTTTTAAGTGCAGTGATTTCTTTCCAGACGTTCTGGGTAAAGTTGCCACATCTTTTGATTTTTTCTTTCTTTGTGCATAATGTATTAATGTCACCAGCCACTAGCTCATGAAATATGTCAATAAGATTTCCATTCAGTAGTTGTGGATTAAATCTACTAGATGTCCTAAAATAGCTAGTATTCAAATAATCTGTGCTTAGACTTTCAATATCAGTATTCTCTCTTGCAGTAGCAGCTTGCCCATTTTGTGTAGTTTCATCTGCTAGATCTTTTATAGCCATGAGATCCAGGATATCTCCGATCTTAAATCCTGAATGTTCAATATTAAGAAGTCCTTGGGTTTGTTTATTGGGAAAAGATTTCATATCATAATATTTATTCAGGTGTAATTTCACCACAAATGTATAGGTTTAAATGCAGGTTTTAGCATAATCCCAGTCTGTAGTTGGACAGGAGCTCAGACCTAGATTAAGGATCCTCTCTTGGTTGGTAGTAAGTGCTGTATGGGAGGTGTTTACAACCCTCACATAAATCGGGGAGTCTATTTGAGAGGTGGAAAGACCATCTATTCCTTGGCACTTATTCCTTTTCTTTTTCCCCTTCCTCGTTTTGTGCCACCGTGGCCTCGCCCTCTGCTTCTGATTTATTGGGGTGTGGCCATCTGCATTAATCTCATCTCACCTTGAAAATCCATCTTCTTCCGTGGTGCTTCATCAGCTGAATATATTATTTAAATAAGCCCTTTCCCTACATTTCTCAACCTGATTGCCACTCATTTTTACTGTATTCCCAACTTCTGGTCCAAATCTTGTCTTTTCTCCATCGTTGACTTTTACCATTAATTTAAATCTTCCAGGGACTTCACTAACTACATTTCAAATCTTTCTCAAATCTGTCTACTTATCCAAGTAAAATGTCCATGTATTTAATTCCCTCTAAAGACTCACATATAATCTCAAAAATTCAATTTATACTTAATCTACTTCTATCATAAAACTGGATTAAATGCATGAGACCTCAAGAACACAAGCATCACCCAATTAACATACAAAAAAGAACCACAAAAAAACCAAAAAATACCCAACAAATCTACTACAAACTACTTCTCTAAATTTGGGTTCCAAAGTAGTATGTTGTAGTATGTTGTTTGCCACAAAGCTCTTCATCATCTCGGTAAGGATAGTAAACTCTGTATAAATCAAGTATAATTACATTTCTAATATTGGTAGTGTTAGGCTTCAGAACCGTGGGTAATGACTTTGAAGCAATATTCTGTTTTTTGGTCACATGTTATGATACTGCTGATACATTTCTACCTCTGGTTCTGTGTTAGTTCTCTGGCTAGATTTGTTGTTATGGGCACTGTTCTATAATTGCAACCCTGATTCTGTGTTGTTTATGAGTCTATGCTATTTCTTATACTAGTTTAGGTCTACTTCTGGATGGATTGTTGGGTTGTTTTTAGGTCAAATCCTGCCAGATAGCACAGCTGGCTGGTTGGAAAGACATGTTGGTGACATGCTGACCGAGGAATACATGCTACCCTTTGCTTACCATTGGCTTTGTGCTATGTTACTCATAGTTGCTTCACTTCTACTCACTCACTTAATTTGTTTCGGCCCATCCATGACTTCTTTGTCGATCCCATAGAGCATAGTCTCTTTAACACCTTGTTTAATGGCTCCTTCTATTTTACCCATAGTGCTCAATTTTAGGGAACTCTGGTTTTCTTTTTCTTGCAGAACTCCATGAGACTTTTAATGCTAATCAGCAGTCTGATTTGCATGCTTCTCTACTCCTTCTACCCTCTATGTTGCTTTGAAGCACTGTGTGTTTCTGTGTACCTCCCACTCCACATTCCTATCTCGCCTGTGTGTTTCTGTCCCCCCACCTGCACCCATATTGACTTCTCTTGCTTGTGCGCTTCTTTCCCCCCTCCACTCTAAGTATTCCCCTGTCTCTCCTATGTGCTTCTCTTCACCTCTGCATTGCTTCAACCCTCCCCTGACCCACTTTTGAGCTATCTTCATTAGCAAAGTCAACAAGCAATTGCAATGCAAGGGGTCTCGCGTTTGTGTGAGTTAGAGGTATTAGTGCTGTAAAATCCTAACTGGACTTTTCTTGCCCCATAAATTGAAAATTAAGTGTAAAACATTAGTTGACATTAGCGACCCGATTCAAAGCACCATGGCCTCAATGAGTGCGAAGGAGAGACACAAAAGGAAAAAAAAAATCGCTCACAGTCAAACGTATCTGCAATTGTGCAATTATCCATGTAACAGGGTCGATGGCCAACGTGGTAACAAAACTGCCTCAAGGTAGGACAAAAGTAAAGCATTTACCAAGAAATCAAGTGATTTTTGAAAGGCAAGCCCACAAACAAGTGAAAGTGATGAGGGTGAGGTGGCCGTGGTTAAAAGCCCACAGACAGATTATAAGCTGTCAGAGCGCTCGACCTAATAAGTCTTTTAGCAGGGACCAGTTGCCTTTCCAAAATGCTTGTTAATTCTGTTGTCCATTTGCTGTGTTTCAGAAGCTCCAGCCTGTACTCCAGCAGCGGTGTGGAGATTTCTCCAGACTCCCTGTCAGAATTGGACTCTGATACCATTTTGTTGCAGCGCTGCTTCTGGCATAAGATAATCTTGGAAGGGGACTGCCACAGACAGCATAGTGCTGAATCCCAAGCTGCTCTGTGCAACTATAGAGTGTTCGCTCCTTTCTGATCACAAGCCTTGACAGTTAACCAAGAAAGGAAACTACAGTAAAACCTGTTGTAGTTCTTCAATGTTTTTGGGAGTTTACTATCCGGATGTTTGTTGTTACGTAGGAGTTTGAGGATCCTTAAAATTCACCTTTCAACATGTCCTTTAAGAATTCTCAGTGTGTTAATGCATCTTCTGCAATGAATAGTGTTGTCATCAAATTAGCCCATTCTCTAATATAAACAGCCTAAGGCCAGATGTAGCAAAGGTTTTTACCCACTCTGTGTCTATGGGAAAAAGTGTTCGTACATATGGCCCCTAGTTCCTTTACTTTTGTATGTGAAATCAAAGACACAAGTAAGGTAAAATAGTGTATGAATTTGAAATATGAGATAGGTCCCTCAGGTAGCCAACTTAGACTTTCCTGCCCTGTAAGACGATAATAATACAATAAAGATTACACTGGACAGTGGCCATAATGCGGACTTGATCCTTTTGGACTTACCGGCTTTGTTTGATACCATCTTGAATTCAATATTCCTTCAGTGCCTCTCTGAAATGAGTATCACTGGCAAGGCTCTGCCCAGGTTTAAGTCTTTTCTTACAGAGAGAAGACAATTGGGGACAGATGTATCAAAGAATTTTGCATTTGCAAACGGTGCGAATTGCAAAATTCGGCCCTTAGCGAATGCAAAATCACCTTTCTGAATGTAAGAAAGGCATTTGCAGTGCAATTTTAAGGAATCGCTAAAATATCGATTCCTTAAAATTGCGACCCCGTTTAGAGAATCGCAAATTGCGATTCTCTAAATAAGAAATCGCAAATAAGGAATTCTTATTTGCGATTTCTTAAGCACATGTATGAAGCAATTCCTTAATGCGAATTGTGTATTAAGGAATCGCTAATTACCACCAAGTTCAACTTGGTGGTAACCATGTGCAAAATTTTAAAATGCATTTAAAATGCATTTTTAAATTGTACATGTAAAGCACACATGCCCTTTTGGCATGTGTGCACCTTACATGTCCCCCCCAAAAAATTTGGGGTGCAGCAGAGGGGGCCTTAGGCCCCCAGCACCCTGGGGTTTTGCATTTCCAAAATTGTGATTTCTGGTTCAGAAATCGCAATTTTGGAAATGCAAAGAATTCGCAGATATGGGCCAACAGGCCCATAGCTGCAAATGGGGCCGGTATCGCAATTTGCGATTCGGTAATAGTATTTGCGATATTTAAGAAATCGCTATTACCGAATCGCAAATGTGATACATGGCACTTTGCGAGTCGGAAATAGCGATTTCTTAAAAATCGCTATTTCCGAATCGCAAAGGGCCGTGATGGTACATCTGGCCCCTGGTTTCTATTGGGCAATTACTAACATTTGGTGTTCCACAGGGCTCTTCATTTAGTTCTTCTTTATTCAGTGTTTACATGACCCCTCTAGTATCGCTGATTAGCTCCTTTGGCTTTTCAACTACCTCCTACACTGATGACTCTCAATTGATTTTGTCTTTGTACAAAAACTCCTTTGGTCAGAACACAATTTTAAGAATTGTTTTACTGACATTATTCACTGGATGGAAACCAGTCATTTGAAATGCAACAAAGACAAAACAGAAATTCTCTTGTTTGGGAAGCACAGTTTGTTCTCCCCCATAATGTGGTGGCCTGACGTTGTACCCTCCACCTCCTGTTGAGGTGGCCAGTAATCTAGGAGTAACATTTTACAATATTTTGCCTTTTCAGCCACAAGCCTTGTCAGTTGCGGGTCTGTGTTTTTCCTTGATTAAATCAGAAAAACAATCTTCAATTTTCTCTCTTTGGCAGCATGGGAAATGGTAGCCTTTGCACTTTTAACCTCAAGATTGGACTACTGTAACAACTTTTATCTAGGCATCTCTAAGCAATTGCTTCACATACTTGAAGTTGTCCAAAACTTGGCCACTAGACTCGTGCTCAGACTTCCCAGACATTGCTCTGCTTCTCAAGCTCTCAGGGAGTTGCACTGGTTGCTTATTCATAAGAGGGTTCTTTTTAAAACTCTAGTTCTGGTTTTTAGGTCCTTCAATGCTACTGGCCCCAAATATGTATGCAATCGCTTTTGTCACTGTAGGACACAGAGGACCCTCAGATCTTCAAACTCTAATATGTTAAAACCTCCTACTGTGAGGCTAAATTCCATTAGGAGACAAATCTTTTTCTGCTTTGGGTATTGAGGACTGGAACCAACTTCCTGGTTCTTTTCCACTGATGACTAATGAAGCTAGTTTTAAGAAGGTTTTAAGAAAAACCTGAAACTTGGTTGTTCTCGGCCACGGATGCACTGTGCATCTGCCTAATCTAACTCACTTCATTTCTTCCATCTCCTTCATTTACCTTATTTTTAGGTGTTTTAGACTGACTTATTTTTGCAATGGTTGAATTGAGGAATGATGTTTGAGCCAGCGCCAGAATGTTCTGTTTGAGCGACTCTGTGCTTTACAAGTACTGTTTTCATTCAATGCGTACCACTGAGTTGCAATAACACAACCTTAGTTACAAAACTGGGAATCTGCTAATAAGTGCTACATAGCAAACTAGCTGGAAGAGTAAAACAGGAGAGCTTTAGAGCTTTTAATGTACAAACTACATATTTCTCTTCCCTAAAAGGAAAGGTAGGAGTGGTAGTGGCCCATACCCATGTTCACCGACAAGTGATGTGTGCTCTACCTTACTTTTAGTTTCATTGAAACAATCTTATAAGTAAGCTGATACTTCCTGACCTACAGGGAACTTCTTCTTTTCTTTCTTTACAGTGAATTGGGTTTTTGCTGTGTGGAAGTTTTGACTAGTTGTTGTTCCTTTACATCTTCTGTGGTGATAACAGCCAGGACTCCCAGTGCAGTGGTCACTGTGATCTCATTACTGCCCGGTGTGCTCATGTCGGTTATGTGCCTTGAGCAGTGCTTAATTTGTAAACAAAAAGGTGCCGGTGCCCAAAGCCATCCTCTTAAACACCCGGTTGCTGCATTTAAGTGTGCGAGCACGAAATACTGAGAGAGCATAATCCTGAAGTCATCTTGGGCCTCCTCAATCTATTTAGAGCTACTCACTGCCCCTTCAGCTCACTCTTGCAGCTTTTTGCTTTCTTCCATTGTGACGCTTTTTCGTTTTTCTCTTCCTCAGTCTTTCCCATATGGGTCTTTTTGTTGCAGCAAATGCTTAAGGCAGAATAATAAGCCCCAGCCCTCAAAAATAAGCGCTAGTGCTCAGCACCGGAAACAATAAGCACAAATTAAGCACTGGCCTTGAGGCATTCTTTGCAACAAATCTGCAGACGCCATTCATCTTCCCAAGGAAGTAGCCAGAAAATGAAAATACCCCCCACTTTTAACCAGAAATCTGATGGTACGAAGCAAACGAAGAAAGTGAGCCAAAAACTCCATAAAACAGTTCCTTTCCATCAACCCACTGAAATCCACCATTTCAACTTTACATTCTTTCCTTCATCATTCAATATTTCATAATTTCGTCCATCCATTAGCTTTTCCATCTGTCCATCCGTACACACACTCATCATCTAAACATGCATCCATCGATACATTCTTCCACCCAAACACCCCTCATTTGACTTACCTATCCATCAATAGTCTTTCATCCATCAATTGATCGTTTTGTCCATCCATTTATCCATCATCCATCCTCTCTGATTTCCATTTACTTTGCCATTCATCCATCCTCTCAGATTCCCATTAAATGCGCCATCCATCCTTTCAGATTCCCATTTACTCTACCATCCTTTTACCCACCCATCCTTTCATCCTTGCATATTTTTATTTACTCTGCTATCCTTTCACCCACTGATCCATCCCTCCATCCTCATAGATTTCCATTTACTATGCCAACCTTTCAACCACCCAGCCACCCACCCATCCATTTACCCATCCTCTCTGATTTCCATGTACCCTGCCATCCTTTCACCCACCCATCTATCCACTCAGATTTCCATTTATTCTGCCATTGTTTCATCTACGCATTCTCTCATCCACTCAGCCATCCATCCTCTCATTCACTCATCCCCCCATTTATTTCACAAACTCATGCATCCATTATTTCACTCACCAATCCACCCTCTCACCCACCCATCCTTTCACCCACTTATTCATCCATCCTTTCATCCACCAACTCACACTTCCTTACCTTCACCCACTCATGCATCCATTCTTCCACCCTTTTTTTCCTTTTAGTGTTAATTATAGGTGTTTATCTGCCAAGTTGCAGATAAGGGAGGCCAAATAACGGGGTGTTCACAACGCCCCTGCACCTACCACCATCGAACCTGGGCCTGTGTTCTGTCAACTTGGTCTTAGACTAGTAAAACTGACTCAGTCTTTAGCCACACATTTTGTTAATAGGCACAACTTACCGAAGGTTATTTACCTGAATTCTTCAGGGCCCAACCTGTAGTAGCATGTAATCTGTTCAGGCAAACCAAAAATGTATATCTTCAGCATGTATAACATGTGCAAAAAAGATTCAGCCTTTTTCAGAACATGATCCTGTTAGGTTAAAGTATTGGCTCCATCATTTAATGCTATATTTTCTATGCCTACATCGTTATGGTTGTAAAATGTCGACTTAAATCATGAATAAGACTGCATGTAGCATAGACCCTCCTACGTCATTTACACTGCCAGGTTTTGTTTAACATATGCACTGCTTCCTTTGGAAACTTGCCTTCTCTGACCAAAATGTTTGACCCTGTGCAAGTTACTTTCTTTCATTCAGTCTCAGTTCCCTCATTTGATTAATTTGAGAGGACTTACAGGCAATAAACACCAGCTTGGTTTTTAATAAGATGAACATTTTACAGTCTTCACTAGGGGTGGGTGGAAATTGCAGAGTTTTACTCCGCCAAATTCTGCAGAGTTACAGAAGAACTCGGCAAGATTCTGCAGAATTCCGCCAATGGGAGAAAAATATGCTGCCAGTGCTGTAATTTAGCGGTGTAGCACGAGCAGTGTTGAAAATCAGCAAGAACGCCACCATGCATTGAGCAAGACCACATGGCTATTCGAGTTGATTTTGCTGCTGCTCGAGTAAAAAATGTCTGACCATTTGCACCTACCAGCATTATAAAATGGCAGCACAAGGGCTCTGTGGCAACTGGAAATCGAACCAGGGACCGGCAAAACATGCTCGCACACGCGCATTGTGGATCATCGTATTTTTCCTTGGGGACGCAAATGGCAGAATAATTCCACCACACACCGATCGTTGGAATTTGGCAGGAACTCTGCATTACAAGAGTAATGCAGAGTTTCTCAAATTCCTCTAATTTCCTGAGCATGGTTATAATTCCGCCCGGACCTAGTATTCACAAAAAATAAGTGTAAAAATGATTTCAATTATTGAGCTGGTATGTGTCCCCCCTGTCCAGTAGATGGAACCAAAAGATTGCAGGTTTGATCGTTGGTAAGGTTGTCTAAGCCAACTATTATTCAGTTGACAAACAGTTAAGACTTACTGAATCGTTACACCCTGGTTTATCCACTACACAGCCAGTGTTGTAGCACAAAATGGCAGGGCCCCATGCAGAATGTGATGAGGGACCCCTAAGTCTCCTATATCTTAGAGATATTCACTGATCTTAGGGGGCCCCCTTGAAGGCTTGAGCACACTTAGAGGGTTGGAGGACTTCCCAGTTCTGCATGGGCTGCAGGGACCTGCATTTCACCCTTGTACCCAGCTTTATTTATTTGACTGGAGTCTCCTTTGGCAGGTTTATGTAATTGTATATGTTTTAATAAACTCACCTTATTACAATTATGACCATAATTCAGGCCAATTTATCATCTTTATTACACTATGACTGTTTAAACACTCTTGATATGTTTAGGTGACCCTTCTAGTTTATTTCTCCCCTGTGGCTGTCTTGTGTCTTTTTTGGGGGAATTGTGTTAGCCAGTCAGCGACTCTGATGGTGGGGTGGTGAAAGTGGTATTCTATTGGAGTTAGCATCGCAGATTTAAATTGGGATGCTAAATGGCAACATTTTCATTTGTTGCTGCAGATAGAGAAAGAAGGTAAATTGGAGTGCTCTAGTTATATGCAGGGCCACTATGATTATATGGGAGGAAAAGACAAATTATGAGGCCGGGTTGACCAATTTATGTGGCAATAAAAGTCCAGTTATGAATTTACAATACCAATAGCTCTAACTCAAGAAAATGTGAGATCTATTGTGTTGCAAATGCTTGTTGATTATCTGTCCCAGGAGATTTTAGTAATTTGAGCACTTATCCCAGATTTTTAGAGGCTCAACTAAACAACTGTATTTGAGGCTTGCTTGAAAGTTGTTTCTGTGTCGTTGCTAGGCATGGCTGTTGTTTCCGAGCCCATTTCTGTGAGGTTTCTATGCGTGTCAAGTTTCTTATATTTATTCTATCGCTGCGTGATGTTTCTGGCCCCGATGCAAGTCTTTCTAATGTGTTTTAAATAGTATTAAACCTGGAAACTGTGGATTTAGTAGCATAGGAAACTTAAACACAGGAATATGGTTTCAATGACAGTAAAACGGGAGGTAAAACCGAAGATTTAAACGTATGCACCTTGAACTTCAAGCAGAGGATGCGACGGGGCACTGGGAGAGGGAAAGAAAATATATCATTGGGGCTGCGACGCAAGGTAAAAGTCGCATTGAACCTAGCCCTATGTTGAAGCCTCCAAGGGTCACAAAAAGCAGCTGATCCCACACTTCCTTCCCTAGGCCTCCTTAAACCTAAACTAATTTGGTACAGTCCACATGGTTCCGCACAATCGTTATCAATATTGTCGCCTTATAAATAAGGCTCAATGAGCACGAGGCGTCCTCTCCCCCACTACCACAATGCACCGGAGCGCCTGATCAATACCAGTAGCCCAGCAGAACGCCCACTCCCAGCTTCCTAGGGGGAGGCGGAGTTGGGAACCCCTTCACCCCTGCCCCCGCCCTTTCATAGGTACAGTCCGAGCAGGAACAGAAAGTGGCTATGGAGGACTAGGTTGGCTCCGCCTTCGGGAGCCGGCTCTGTTCCTGGTGTATGGTGATTGGATAAGCCTGATGCTAGTCAATGGCTCTGCGTGATTTTTGTCCAGTGATTGGTCACATACGTTGTCGGTATGCACGCTTTCGTTGCCGCCTTGCACTGGGATTGGTAGATTAGCCATGCCCCTCCCTAGGCGGTGGTAGTGTGGGTGCGCGTCGCGCGGTGCGGGTCCCTGAGAAAGCAGAAGATGGCGCTGAGTCTGGGGACAAAGAAGAAAGTCTGTTACTACTATGACGGTAAACGATGGAGGAGGGAACATGGAGTGGGTTGTAAAAAGGGGAAGCCTTAGGTCTGTGGGAGTTTGTAAAAGGGGACCAACTGGGAAATGTGATTTGCCCCTATGACCCCTTAAACGCCCCATGACCCTTGGACTCTATAACCCCCCCCTCCAATCTTCGCTGTACACCTCTTAGAGCATTTACAACTACATAGTCCTAATTCCCGGTGCACCGTAACTTCACCTGCATCCCCTAAATGACTTATGCTTCAATACCTTAACTTCCGTGCATCCCAGCATCCCTTGCACTCCTTAATCCTGAGCACGTGAGCACTGCCTTGATCTTCCGTTGACCCCCTTAACTTGCACTGCACTACCTTGAACTCCCCTACTACTTTTGCCCCTCCCATCTTTACCCCTTTTGCTCCCCCCCTTCACCACTTATTTGTCCTTTACCCCCTGGGTGCTCCTTCCATCTCATTGCCCTTTCCACCCCCGCTGCTCTGCCTCTGACTACTTCTTGCCCCCTTATCTCTGTGTGCCCCCTGGCTGCCCATTATCCCCATGTGCCCCCTAGCCGCACGAAACTCCCCTGGACTCCCTGACCACCTCTTGCCCCCATGCACCCCTGACCACCCCGTGCCTGCTTTCACTGCTAACCCCTCTTTACCGTGTGTACCCCTGAACACCCTATATCCCAGTGCACCCCTGACCCCCCGCGTGCCCCTTACCCTGTGCACACCTGACTGCCCCTTACGCCATGTGCCCCCGACGACCCCCCCCGGCCCGTGCAGAACTGATTTATCCGCTCCACCCTTAAAGCCCTTTTCCCCATGCTCTCTGACTGCCCCATTTGCCCCTGACTGCAGCTTTCCCCGTGCACGACCAACTGCCAAACTTCACACTAGCTATCCAGGGTATCTTGGGTGCCACCCTTTCGTAGAACTTAAATCCATTCTCTTTTTTCCATTCCGTCTGTGAAGTCAGTCATTCTCTGAATGTCTGGGCAAATAGGCTTGCAATAGTTATAACTAAAAATGTATACGCTTTAAACGACTGATATATAGCATAAAAAGGATGTCACTAGGATGTCCTTGTGGAGTATATAAAAAAGGTCAATTAAAGAAGGAAGGCTGCTAGGCCACTGGAATTGTTTTTTCTTCTGACTGTCTGAAACGGGACAATCTCCTCCTAGTCCTGGGGTGTGTTTTTTTTTTTTCCTGGAGTTTGCCAGTGTCAGATCACTTCAGAGCACCGGAATACTCTTAATAAGATGTCCAAGTGCTTGCTTCAAGGGGACCTCACATAGCTGCGCCCCAGGAAGGAACCAGACACAATGTGTGGGGTTTTTAATTAGCCAAAGAAACAATCCACACAGCGTCCAGTACCTTGCTGCGGTACAGATACACACATCTGAGCCAGGGATCATCTGCCCCCAAGAAAAACCCACCAATCCGAGACATATTAAAGCAGTGGTAAATTGTAGTGTGACCTTGCTTAAAGCCTTCTTGTTCCATGCACACAAGATTGTTAGCCTCAATCCAATCCTTTAAGGACAATCAAATTGCATTTAAATATAATTTAGCTCCGACATCAAGCAAGCTTGAAAAACAAAAATTGCTGGGAACACCCTTCTCCTTTGCTATGGGTTGGATTTAATTATTTTACCCTTCCAAATGGTCGGAAAAATATCCGTCTTTGTTATAAAAACAAAGACTAGAAAAAGCGAGCCCACTGCTTAGGGCTGGATATTATAATAATAATTGCTGGAAGAATATCAGGGCCAGCTGCCTTCGTTAACTTGAGAAGATATCAGTTTGAAGGACTGTACAGAGAATAATTCCTCCCCTAGATAGGCTCACCTTTCTCTCTCTCTCTCTGTTGGTCTTTGGCCATATAGATATTACTAAAATGTGCAACCTAAGCTTGTTCCTGGACCGTTTATTGCACCTTCGCTGGGCTAACTCCCAGAAATTATTCATGTCTTTAGCAAGAGGGCTGCTAACCATCCTGTCCCAGTTTGCTTGGTAATAAGCTTGTTTCTGTATTCTAATCAGCACTGCATACCCCCTCTTTATAATATTATATATTTCTCTTTCCCTAGAATCCTCTGGAAACCACTTCATAGGTCTGGCATTCCTCAACCTCTCTTTAAGACCTCAACATTCCTTGTTGAACCAAGGGTGTATAGATGATCAACGCGCCGTTTCTTTTTTTAGCCTCAGTATTACAATTCCTGACAATAGAAGTCAAGCATTTAACTGCCTCTGCAATAAACTCAGAATACCAATCCAAAACATTAACTACCCGGCTCCCCACCAGGCCCATGGCTTTTGATCACTTGATATTGCATTAGGTACCAGATGTATCTGTCATCAATTCTTGTGGTCAAGTGTTTTGGGAAGGGCACTTCCATCTGGATCACCATTTTCTGGCGTCATTGTACAGGAAAAAAGAGGCGTTTTTAAGCCTCCGTGATCATTGCTCATGATTCTTGCCACTTTAAAACCTTTACAAGCCTCAAAACACCATGCCTGTATATACATGTAATAAATGGGACAGCTCTGGTTACCATGCACAAAAGTTTCTGCTTAAAGGGCCATTTAGGCGCCCAAATCCTAACTCTGAGAGAAACTTAGTTTAAAGTCACACTTTGATTGGGCTCACAAGTGGAGATTAAAGTCCCCCATTAAAATAATGTGTGGGTCCCCTGAAATCTCCCTCAAAGATGCCAAAACCCATATAAACAGTTGCCATAACTCCTTCTGGGTCTCACCTTGGTTTACATAAACATTTGCAATTATCGAAGTGTTAGTTGAGTGACACCCGTCATAAAGGTTCACATAACAAGCCAGAAGCTAATCGTTACTTGTCTGAACGATAACTTGTCTTTTTATACATATCAGTGTCTGTAACCCTCCTTTTAAGCATCCTAGCCCCACTTTCGATGCCTGCTTTGCGAACTGCCTGATACCATTAAAATTTGTATGCTCTCCCACCAGCCATTTCTCCTGAAAACATATTATCATAGTCTCTTCCCCAATTTTTGTAAGGTCTGTTGTCCTAATCAAACCGATTCACATTCCAGGAGAAAGCATCCAGGCCAGGGGCAGGACCCCAGGGGTGTGGAATTTATTAAAATATCTACTTGTCCAGGGGACAGGTTACTTCTCAAATCTACTTGTCCTGTAAACAGATCTACTTGTCCCTTTGGTGCCATGTAGTGTGGCGACAAATTATGGCAGCAATCTCATTATGTAAGAGCTCTGATAATAGCCTCTCTGATTATGCCAGGGCTACTACCATAATAGGGCTTGAATACTTGCAGTTTCAATCCCTACTGTAGCAATTTCCTTATTTTGCCACCTTTCTGCAGATCTGCATACTGGGGCTGGAGGAAGCAGTAAGCAATAGTTCCAGGGCTGGAATGCCTTTGAGTCTGCAAACCTACTAACCTGCATGTTTTAAAGATTTTCACCAGCTTCTCTCTAATATTTTCCCAAAATAAGAAAGGTTGGACATTTACTCCTGACAGTGGCAGAATTAGAACTTCTTCCAGGGTTGGGAAGAAAGTGGCCGGAGGGAAAATGAACTTGCAGATGCTCAATAGATTTTCACATGAGCAAATCTACCCATGCATATTTACCCATGCTAAAATACAGTTCACAAATATTTTATAGGGGTACGACATATACCATGGGTGCACTTTTGTGACTTTCTTTAAGAATTTGGGGCCACATGTTGGTAGGTAGGTTCAGATTTGCGAGTCGCAAATCCGAATGTAGGATGGTGTCCCTGACACCATCTGTGATTCGCAAGGGCTTCGCAAATGCTCACCTAGTGAATAATCATGAGGTGGGTCGCAATTTGCGACCCCCTTGCGAATAGCGGCCCTCACAGGGATGGTGACCTGCTGGAGACAGCAGACCACCATGTCTGTGACTGCTTCCTTAAAGGAAAACGAGATACATTACAAAAACGAAAAATGAAACGTTTTTGTTTCATTTTTTCAGAGCAGGCAGTGGTCCGCAGGACCACTGCCTGCTCTGAAAAAATGTTTACAGTGACATTCACAATGGGGACCCCTTCCCTTTTGCGAAAGTGTTAGCACCCATTTGAAATGGGTGCAAACTGCGATTGGTTTGCGCCCGCGTTCGCGGTCACAAAACAATCCTACATTGCACTGCGAGTCGCAATTAGGAAGGGAACACCCCTTCCTAATTGCGACTCGCAAAACTGGGTTTGTGCATCGCAATGTGCTTTTTGCACTTCGCAAACAGCGAAAGTCGCTGTTTGTGACATGCAAAAAGCTACCTACATGTGGGTCTTGGTCCCTAATTAGGTCTGGTGTTAACAAAGACATTTTGTTTAATAAAAACTTCTATTTCTCTCTCTTTTGGCTGGCTTTACTGTGAGTGATTGCATTCTGCTCTTCCACAAGGAGCATATTGGCACACAAAGTAGTTTTGTTCAGTGTCAGGAACTACAGTGGCAATTAGTGACGTAACGAAACTGGAGGGTGCCCCTTTGCCAAAGAACATGGAGGAGCCCCCTCTCCAGACTCACTCAGGGCAGGTGCTGTGCTAAAGAGGCCCCCTGGAGGGCGGCTGCGGGGCCTTTGTTATGCCACTGGTGGCAACGTGTGCTTTTAGAGTTCAAAAAATTGGGGGTTTTTTTTGGCAGTGTTTGTTACAATGTTGAGGGCCTGGTAGCTCCCACAACAATAAAGTGTTACAAAAGCCATGTCAAAACAAGACACGCATTGATGAAACTAAAAGACTTATAAAAATATGTCAGATCAGGTGGCTTTGTCAGTGTTTGTTTATTTTCATGCTTCCCATATGCGTGTTGAAAATGGTTACACTGATTTTCCATTAGAAATATTTTTGGGAAATACTAGCATGCATCAACACATTTTACTAAATGACACTTCATTTGCATCTAATCAGAGAGCATTCTGGGAGCATTATACTTAGCCTCATAGCCTAAAGTTTTCAAACATGTGTATACACAGCTGGTTTTTTTTTGTACTGAACCAACATCAGTAGTGAAGTGTGACCTTAAAACATTTATTTACAGCACTCACCCTAATAATCAAGGCTTTCAAATAATGAACCATAAATACAAGTTCGAACAGCATTATCTTTTGGAAACACATTACCTCAACTGCAGAGAGTTCCTCTCTCTGTAAACTGGCAGCCAAAGGGTTTGTGCTGCAGAGGGTTGGGCCTACTTGTCCCAAGGACAAAGTAAACATAAAAACTTGTTGCCCTTGACCCCAAACAAGATGTCCCGGGCGTCGGGCGATAGGAATTCCACATCCCTGATGACCTTCCCCATAGTCCACCTGCCCTCAACCCCCCTTCCCCTTCGTATAGAGACTCGTACAAATCTACCACAAAGTGTGATTGGCTCATTTCACCATACCTCTTGTGTGGGCGGCTACTGTTACCTCTAGGCAACCATACTTGTATCACACCAAACAAGGTGGGGGTGAAGAGCCTTCCACTCAATTATAAAATGTAGTTGTTCCAAATTGAGGCCAGTGTGGGTTGCTAATAAAGGCACCTTAAAGTGGGGGACCGCAACCTCCACATCAGGCACTATCCGCAACACAATTTCCTTAGGCTTGCCTCTAGCTTCTAATACCAAATCATCAAATACTGGAGAGATAAAACTAACTTTTGTAACTTCCCTCCCCTTTAAAAATTCCCTGGAAGCCACTTGATCTCTTGTGGTAACCACCTCCAGTGTCTTACAAGATGAAAAATACTTAATCAGGGGGTTCTATTTATTAGCCTTTTTTCCTTTACATAGGGCATCCAGCTACATACTTTGCTCTAGGGTCCCCATAAGGGGCACATAATTGTTCCTGATCAGGATCATACTCAACTTGAATAGCCATTGTGTTGTAGGGAAGTAGTTCCGAACCTGTGGTCTGGGGACCCCTGAGGTATCATGAAGCCTCCCCAGTGGGCCCAGGACTGCTTAAAACATTAACTAATATTAACAGATTTATAAAGTGTATATAAATGAAGTTGCTAAATGTACAATTGAACATTTTAAAATGTACTGTAAATGTCAAGAACTTTAAAGTTGGAGGCTAAAACTTAAATTGGTATCCTCAGATTTGTTGGAGCAGTGCAGGTGCATTAAACAGAATGAAGTATGGATGATGTGTGGCTTCAGTTGAATTTAGAAAAACTCCAGTCTTCCTACTTAAATTACATTTTTTTATTTCTTTGCAAATTCAATAAAATGTTTATCCTTCTATGTGTTTGATGGAAGACTTGTTTCTATATTTTGTGTGTATTGTTTTACAATTCAAATTGACAGTGCTAAGGCCTGGGTCCCCGGCTTCCAATAATGACTCAGTGGGGGTCCTGGGATTCCAGTAATTTAGTGGGGGTCCCTGGGAAAGTGTGGGGCCACAGAAGTCAAAAGGTTGGGAACCACTGGCCTGGGCTTAGAGCTGTCCACTCTGCTGCTAATACGACACCCACAAGCCACTGTCCCATCTCATCTACATTTCTTAATCCCCTAAGTGTAGAATGCACCACGAGGGTCTTTCCACGTGGCCTTGGGACCCAGCTTCATTGGGGCAATGACCTTTTCAACCTCTACCTTATTTTTAGGTCAAGTGCACATGCTCTCTGGCGTGTTGTAAGCTATCTGTGGGCTTTTAACCACACCTACCACACACCCATTACTATCATTCGTTAAAGGATTTTTGAAAGGCAAGCCCATTATCAGTTAAATGCTTTGTTTGTCCCTCCTTGGTGCAGTTTTGTTACCGCCTTTGCCATTGACCCTCTTACATGGATAATTGCACGTTTGACTGCGAGCAAACTTCTTTTTCCTTTTGTGTCTCTCGTTCGTGCTCATGGCGGCGGCCATGGTGCTTTGAAATCAGCTTGCTTATGCCAACTGTTTTACTTTTTATTTTCAATTTATGTGGCAAGAAAAGTCCAGTTAGGAATTTAAAACACTAGTAGCTCTAACTCGAGCAAATGCGAGACCCATTGCATTGTAAATGCTTGTTTCCTTGGTTCCCTTCCCACCTTCACTAATAAGCCATGCAGTGTCTTTCACATCAGTAAGAGAATGTGCAGCTTCGGGGAGGGGTAAGACAATGAGGAGTCTATGTTTGCAGTAAACTAAACTGGATTGCCTTGGTCCCCTCTTGCGATAGTCTGATCTGCACGATCAATATTTGCTGCTGTCACTCTCCTGGGCATACCAGTTCAGGCATTTCTCTTTTCCCCTTGCCCCTCCCTCCCTTTGACATTCCCCATCCCCCCCCCCCCCCCCCCCCCCACCCCAACCTCTGCTTCTTAATACCCATCATCAGAGCACCTTGAAGCTTAGCTGTGATGGGTGGAATAAACAGGGGGGAAGAAGATAGATTGGGTGGATCATTTCAGTATCCGCAACCATATCCTGGTCCTCCCTCTCCTGGATGTCCCGTACCTCAAAACGACAACTTGAGGGGGGTGGCACGGGCCAGCATTTGCGGAATCCTGTGACACTGATTTTAAAGTGTTTCCCCACAGGATCCTTCATTGAAACATCTAACGTCTGCACTGAAAAATGCGTAGTGATATTATCAAGGGTTCAATCCGTTTGCAGAAAACTTGAGTGATTTACTTTTGGGAGCTCTCCAATCCTAAAGAGCCTCTTATAACAACTGCAGACACCTTCACGCCTCCTGCTCCTTTTATGTTCTTTGCGGGAGCCGGGGTTAAGCCCCTCTTTTCTTCTGGGTAGACATTGCTATGTACGCTACACGGTTGGCTAAAAATACCTATAGAATATCCTCACTGTTTTGTAGCAACCAAAAAATAATTTAAAGCAGATATTACATCTACTTCTTAGAGGCACACCATTTACTTCCTCCTCCTCCAGCACGCAGTGACCGACCTGTGAAACTGGCCCCACCAGCTTAAAAGGCCAAAAACAGTGAGGTGTTCCAAACGAGATCCGCTCATTTATAAGGATATATATTTGTATTTTCAGTTAGGCAACTAGACTGTGCCAAACAGACAGCTATGGCTTGAAGCCAGCAACCGAATCACCCCGAGTTACTTCTCTCGGAATCTCACAAACAACTTCACATCACATGCGGAACTCCAGTAATCCTCCACAGTCTTCTCCTGGCCACTTAGATTATTCACCTGAGGCCGCTCCCTAGAACTGGGGCCATACCTAGCGAAACTGTTGCAAGCAGCAAGTCCACAGACTAAGTCTGCTCGAAAAATCAACTGTGCAGACCATCTGGAACTATCCAGGAGCCCACACCCGTCCATGCACAGCAGTCGGGAGGGCTTGAGCATGGCCGCAGAGCACGCAGCAAGCATGTAAGTGTCAGGAGAAGAGGTTTTGATGGAGCCACAAGTCTTCTAGTGCTTTTGCTTCAGAGTTTTATGGAGTGCAGCAGGAGAGGCTTTGGGCTCTGTAAAACGCAGACGCTTTGACTTGATTGCATGATACTATAGGACTTGAAGGAGCTAGTCAGTATGGTGTTAAACAGAGGTCTTTGCAACACCTGGTTTTGAATAATTCTAAAGGTAAAAATTGCACATTAACACGCTCATGTGTTATCCAAGTGGGTTTAGGGGCATTTTCATGTTTCTTTTGGTGCAGTCATAATATAGAGAGTGCACCATGGGCATGTAGAATCAAACTTTGACTCCTTAGTTGTATGTTCTTATTAGTTTCATAAATGCCAAGTGACATGCGCTGGGCGTTATTCATGTTTATTCATCTTAGTCTACATCTTTCAAAAACAAGATGCTTCTCAAAGCTGCAAACTAGGAAGACTAAAGGCCAGCACACATTACTGGGCACTTAGAAGACTGATATGGTAGTTTCATATCAGAAGATCATCTCTAGAATATTGATCTACCATAACATTGTGTGCAAAATCTATAGAGCTTAAGTAAAGATTTACTATTTTTAACTCTACATCTGTGTATCTTCAAGCTGTGGATATCATCAAGGTATAGTAATGTTAAGTTAAGTCAAGTAAACTGTATTGTCCTCACTTAAACTAAGAAGACACAATGCCAAAATAATTCAGCACTCTTAGTCTAAATAATTAATTTATTAAGGCATTTCCTAAATGTCAAATAAGTCATACAAATATATGAGAATATGAATATAACTCAAATGCAGCACAACCTGTGTATATACAAAGTTAAATGCATATATCAAGTGGTCAAGACTTAGAAAGAAATGTGCAACGCATCAACAGAGCATGTGTACATGAACTAAATAAGGAAGATTTAAAATACTTTACCAATTGGGTTGACATCATCCTCTCCATCGTGACTGGGGAACCCTTTACTCGGTCAGGGAGGAGACCCAGTTGGGATCACAAATCAGATCCTGGGCAGCGCGTCTACTCCACAGGCAAGCTCCTACCTGAGTGCCAAGTCTCCCTGTATTTTATACCTTAAAACACCTCAAGAAAAAGGTTACAAAACCCCCGTGCCCTCGGTCATGAAATTAAATGCTGGCTGTACTTCATCTATGTCAAAAACACTCATAGAAGCTGGCCGGGCTCCCTATGTTTGTTCTGAGACAGATTCATGCAGTCCTCTGGTAAAAACTGTTTCAGCCTTGTGAACTCTCATCAAGCCTGCGTCCCACATAATATGTTCCAGCGCTGTCCGTCTCTTCGCTGGTGAGGAGAAAAGCATGTTTTGTAAGGAAATACACCTGCGCTGCACTGCAACTATAGCTAGAAACAAAATGTACTTACTTTAGCAAAATGGAGTCGATGTTCAAATCTAAATATCATCACATAAACCTGCCCTTACCTATATATACTTACTGTGTTATTTGTCTCCTAATTTGGATAGATGACTACCCACCTGGAGGAGTAATCACAACCGTTGTTAGAATGAACCCTCCGAAGCACTCAACCTAAGCTCAACCCCTTGGTAGCTGTGGCACAGCCAGCAGGCTTAACATACAGCAGTGATACTCAAAGTATGGCCCTTGGGCCACATGCAGCACTCCTGACCTTTACATCTGGTCCCCTGCTCAACAGCCTCGCTGGGCTCCCGTTTACTCGACTCTGCTCTAATATTTAAAATATATTGAATTAATTGGCAAGCATGTAGGTAATGGTTAATTGATGTTAAAGGCAGTTGTGTTCTGAATCGCGTAACTTTATGAACATCTTCATTTCTAAAGATATCTTGCAGCAAATGTGTAAATATAAAATGGTAATCTCTTCGCAATTCATTTATAAACAAGAGCTGTGTGTGTGTGTGTATATATATATATCTTAGTTCACTATTAGTTGGCATTCTGGTCAGGGTGAAGGGCAGAGGCAAGATTGTTTCTAAATTCATGTTTGAAAACTATCCCTTAAAAAAAAAAAAAAAAAATATATATATATATATATATATATATACAAAAAAATATAAAATATGAAAAAAAAAAAAATAAAAAAAAAAAATGTATATATATATATAATTTTCTATTTTTATTTTTTTTTAAGGGATAGTTTTCAAACATGAATTTAGAAACAATCTTGCCTCTGCCCTTCACCCTGACCACAATGCCAACTAATAGTGAACTAAGAGACAAGCCAGTTATGATGTGCTCCCCTTGGGTTGTCTGGGTTGCTATTCTACATGAATAACTTTTGTTTATTCAGTCAAACACAAGAGAGAGTTTTATTCAGCATACATCCTGAAGTCGTGTATTTCAAGGACCTCTTGTGATAATGAATAAAAAGTGGAGTTAAGGTAAAATAAAACAATTGCCTAAAATTTGACAATTTGGGCAAGCCGGGATTGAGACCAGGTTTTCTGGTTTCACATTGTGCAATTCGGCCATTAGATGTACATGCTTCACCTACAATCACGCCCACCCACCCACCAAACCACCACTCTGCTGCCTTCAATGTGACCCTCTGGCACACCACAGACCAAACTTTGTGGCCCTTCAGAAAACGTTTGCGAGTACCCATGACTTAGAGCAATGTGTGAAGTATTTAAGCGGTACCAAAAGAGTAATAAAATAAAAAAACTAAACAAGAAAAAATCACATTCTGAATTAAACCCAATAAGGGGAACCAGAGATATTATTTTGAAAAAGTTTTTAAGTAAGAGTAGCATCAAGAAGTACCAGTGGTGGTCATCTGTCACAGTAGATCCAGACCTTGCAGTTTGAGGCTAGCAGCGATGTAGCACAAGTAGGATACACCAGCTATGTTTGTCCAGGACATGGATACTCCCAGTTGGCCCCAGCCCATGCACAACCCAAACAAGGCACTGACAAAGGGTACTGGACACTGTATTTGTGAGTGGAACAGTTTATTACAAAATGAGCGAAGTGCTTCCAACGTTGGTAACACGATTAAAGAAGTGAAATAATGAATTGTCATGAGCAAAAGATATGTTATTAAGTCAATCTTAGTAAAATAGTATAAAGAAGGTAAGTAAATCAGACAGAGCAATACGTGACTTGATACCGCCCACAACACCACAAACCTCCTGCATTCGTAAGCACCATTGGACCACACAGGTGAAACCAACTGAATCGGGGGGTGGGGGGGTCCTCACCTTACTGTCACTTGTCCACATGCCAGGGTCTCTCCTCCCCCTGCCACCCCCGCCAAACACCAAGCTGCCAGAGGGCAGCCAGAACCTGGAGCCCCATGCCCACCCCAGTGATCTGGGCACCCTAGCCCTCAAGATGGTGTGTATATCCGCTGGTTGGTTTAGGACTGCTGGAACCAAACCTTGGTGTTGTCCAGGGGACCCTGCTTTGGAGGGCCTTTCTGCTGCCTAGGAGTAAACTTCAGATTTGAGATCCCGCCACGAGGGCAACCAGGGCCAAGGGGTCCTTCACCCTTCCCACCCCGAACATACTCTGAGCAAAAGACCAAATATCTGCAGTGGCAAGATCTGTACCGCATCAGACAAGTGAACGCCGTCCCTATAAAACATATTCTGCCAGGGCACACTCTAGCCAGTTCAGAGTTCAGTCGTCTCACAGATACATTGATTGTCCGAGACCTAATGTCTTTGCCCCAGTTGCGGCTTGGGACCATGCGTTAGTCGCCTCCCGGAAGTCCTTGGCCAGCTGAGCAAATTCTCTCAAGATCGCCTCCCTGAGAGACTTGTGCCCCAGCTTTACCTGATCATTACCTCCAAGATGTACAGAGATGAGGTCTGGGAACTGGAGTCCCTCTCAACCTCTTGCTACCTCAATCAGACGATGCAACTGTGCGATGCAGAGGCCTCCAATCCCACACCAACGGAAGGACACATCACGTAGATGCACCAGCTTCGGGTACGGAGCTGTTGCACCCTGTAGGCCACCCGCCGGATGAAGGAGTGACTGAGAACCCCCACGACACATGATGGCATCCTACTAAAACAGAAAGACACAAGCGTGAAGGCACCATCCTAAAGTAAAATTGCACAGACATTGGAAGTCAGGACGAGTGTAACTTTTGTAGGACCTTGACGACCACCGGCCTATTTTTTGTATCTCCTCAGATGACATGCCCACAGCCATTGTAGCCGCCCCTACTCTAATGGAATGTGAAGAGTAACCAGTTGGGATGAACCCAGCAGCCCGTAGAGCAGCGGTCAGGACTGCTGTGAACTGGTCACGCAATAAGCAGTCTCTGTTCAAAAGTGCAACAAGGCAAGTGATCCTGTATCCGGCCGCACTGCTAAGTAAGCCCCCAAGCGAGCAACAAAACATAGAGGGGAGCCCGGTGCAGCCCTGAGTTTGATTGCTGTTCCTTTTCTCGGTTTTGGACTTTCTCAGCCAAATCAGTAGCTAGACTGCACCTACTGAACCTCTTCCTACTGTAAGCCCCCTGCAGAATCAGTTTTGGCAGACCTCACCAACTTGCTCACCCGAAAGGCACCATAAAAGGCGACCGTAAATGCAGCAGCAAATAAAGTGGTCTCATATGAGGAAGTGCAAAGCCTTTGTAAACTAGACAGGATGAGGAGCAGAAGCTTCAAACTTTACTGGTGCAGGTGCGGGTACTGACTCAGCTACCTCGGCAACAGGAAGGGCACAGGACTACTTATTTGCCCTCCGTCTGACTGGTGGGAAGGCTGAACTGGGGGCACAATAGACCACCTAGATTGATTCAAGCTCTGAACGGCAAGCCGTGGACAGCCACACCAAGGCCAGGAAGTTGGGGCAGCGCAAACGAGAGCAGTGGGTGGTGAATGTAAATTAACAGGGCTGTAATCATTAAGAGGATTTTTTTGTTTTTTTAATAACCCACTTCATGCTCAGGAACCAAGTTATTTATCAAGAAGCACTCATAAAAAATGCATCCAAATAAGAGCCCAAAATCCAGCTATTTACAGGCCGATACGGCAGCAGGAAGAGACTCATCTAAATAGGGCGATTAAAAATGAACCCAAAGTCGAGCTCAACTCAGGCTCGAAGGCTGGCTCTTTACCACGCTGATGCGGTGGCTGGGAAAGAATTTAAAGCCTTTCAACAGACAAGCAGGAGATTAACAACAGGTATAGGGCTCCTAACGCGGCCGCGCATGCCAGGTAGGGCCGCACAGGCTCCTAACAAACAGTGGCTGCCGTGTAGCTGAGGCCCGTCCAGCGCTGGAGAATAGGTGACACAGGTGCCCACTAACCAGATGAGGGACACATCCATAACAATGTGCAGGGAGGATGTTCTGTCGCTGCTTCAGGTACGAGAGAGCCGGTCTGCCCACTGTTGCTGTGAAGAAGAATGAAATCTGGTCCACCTGCGTTCGCCACGAAGGTCTGTGCAAACCGCAGAGGCCAGGGGAAGGGGCACCTAAAGACCACTGCCTTTCGCTGCAGTGGGTGGAAGTGGTGTTCTCCTAGTGTGTCCCAAATGTCAGGGCCCATGCCGTGATGGCCCCGGGTCCTAAACGCCCCACCCCATGTTGGAGTGGTGCTTTGTCCATAGTGGATGGCACAGTAGGTGCTGCACCCCATTGGCAACATTTAACTTCCAGACACTAAATACATTTTGTACCATGTACTAGGGACTAATAGGCAAGTTAAACATAAATTTAGTACTATGCGGATTCAACCATGTTAAAAGTGGAGCACAGGCACTTTACTACTGGTTAGGAGGGTAAAATGCAGAGTTCTAAAGCCAGAAAAAATATGGGGTCTGGCAAAAGGAAAAAAGTCTGGGGTGACCACGCAAAAAGGTGAATTTCCTACATTGTTATTTTGCAGACGATTTTTTGGAAAGTGTATTCTTGTGGAATACCACTAGCAGTTACCCTGCCTTTTAAGGGATAAGGAGTTAAAGCCCAAACCCAATTTCTTTAGAAGTATCTGACCAGCTGACAAAGATAAAATGTTTACTGAAAAAGAAACTTGCACATAAACCAGTTTTGTAGCCACACCAGTAGGTGTAACTGTCAATTAAAAATGGATGTTGGAACATCTGAAGTGCTTATTCAAATTATTTTCTAAATGTTAAATGAATGTTGAGCTATGGAAATGGGACGATTTAACTTAAAGTACTGTGAATAAGTCTTTCTCTTCTAACACTCTTGTGTCAAACCCTTCCTCTCCTTCTCTCTCCCACTCAGTGGCCTAGCCTAAAATGTATTACAATTATCTGTGCTTGCTTTAGGTTGATAAGGGCAAAAATCCTTAAAAAACGGTGGGGTTCATCATTAGCGTAGGCAATGCACAGTGTTGTCACATGACATTACTGGGTGTGATTTCGCAGTCCTGTGATTTTTTTTTTTTTGTTGATTTTTTTTTTTTGTTCCTTTCCTGGTGTGCGATGGCCACCTCTTTGTTTCACAGTTGCACAGGCTTTATGAAAGCGAAGCCTGCAATCTCAGTGGTAGCTCTTAACAATTTGAGAAGTTGCAGCAACAAGGGTAGGTTTGTGTGTCAACCTTTTTCGAAATGTTTGCCTGCCTTAGGCATCATTATATAAAACCTTGATGGGCTGTTCGAAGTAATACTGCTTTAATACCTGAAATCCAAAGCATACACATCCAGTCCAGCTGTTTAAAAGTTTCCTGAAGCTTTTTTTTGTGTGTTTTTTTTTTTTTTTTTTAACCATTAAATAGCCATTTTCCCATTGAAATCATCACTTTATTGATTTATGTCTATATTGATCTTGATTTGCTCTAATGGTACCAAAAGCAAGACTGCTTGGCCAATATTACCCAATTATGAAGCACGTACTTTCACCTGTTCAAACGTTTACATTTATCATTTAACGTGGCCTAGTGATAGCATAATAAACACAGCAGTTTTTGGAAAGTGTGTATCTGAGTGAGAGTGAATGTGCATCTTGAGAAACCTGACATGAGAAAAAGAGAAGGGGCATGAAAGAGACATGGCAGTTTGAGCGAAATTATGCCTGAAATAGGAAGAAGAGGATGGGTGTGTGAAAGGTAGGTTTAGGAGGAGTTAAGTTGTGTGTGAGTGAGGTGAAGGCTTAGTGAGAGATAGTAGTTAGAGTGACAGGGTGGTGAGAGCGTGTGGGAGACAGGAGGACAATAAAAGGGTGTTAAAATGCATTAATGCAGGACGTGGAAATTAATTTTAAGTACGTTCTGAGAATGGTCCGAGGTGGAGAAGAGTGAGGCTTGTGTATGCAGAGATAGAGGGAAGTGGGGCGAGGAAGCAAGATTAGGAATTCAGAAGATGGAGAGAAATGGGACGTGTTAAATTAGATAGAAGAATGAACGTAAAATATGGGTGACGGAGAAGGGGGACAAAGATGGTGGGAGGATATGGTGAGCCTGCAGAAGGAGGGTGAGTGGATACTGGTTCAAGGTAGAGGTGGTGTGGAGAGCAGAGCATCGTGTGTGTGAGAGAAGAGAGTGAAGGTTTTTTTTTCGGAGTATGGTAATGGGGTTGCATAGGGGGCTGTCATATTGCCAATGCGAGTAGCAAGTGTAGCCAAATTACTAGAGCAAGCGTTACCTCTTTGAAGGGTGGCAAATCCTTGCATTTGTCATTAGAGCGGAGGAGGGAGATACAAGTAAGAAAGAGCAGTACGGAAGAGAATGTGTTTGCGGTAAAGGAAAAGGTGAGCTAAAATGAGACGTGTGAAAGAGTAGATTTAAAAAGAGTATGTTTGGAGGGTTGACCGTGAGAGCAGTGCAAGAAAGAGGACCGTGGAGGCGAAGGTGAAAAGAGAAATGGAAGTGAAACGAAGAAGAGAGAAATAACAGATATGAGAAATAGAAAAGTAAGACTTCAGGAGGTGAACAAGAGTACGAGGGAAAGAGGGAGACGAATGGAGACGGCGAGACATTTTGTCTTGTAATGTTCTTGCTGGGCACTGGTCTCTCTAACCCCTTTCATACACTGAATCGGCAAGGTCTCTGGCAGTATAGAGTTCTTGCCACACCTTTCATCGTTTCATTGAAAATGTGCGTTTTTGGTGCTTCTCTACGTTTGTGCATCTCTGGCACTAGAATAATCGGTGCTGCTGTATATTTATTTTGAGGTATACTGTTTCATTAGAAATGTATAAGGGCCCCAGTACTGTTGATGGCGGTGCCATGATATGTTAGGGATTGAGGTACCTTGGCAAAACTGTCAGAGATTCCCAGGCATTCTCTGACCTGCAACATGAACTGTTAAAACAGCAGTGAGGCATCCTCCGTTCGACCTGCACCCCAGTGGTGGTGTTCTTCTTTTGACTGTGGTAAACGGTCATAGGAAACCGTAAAACATTAAACCATCATGTGCAGGTAAATAAATACACGTTACGTTTTAGACAGTGTCATCTTGGAGCCCCTCTGGGAAAACCAGTTAAGTGATGCAGTACTATACATCGAGGTAGGAAATAGTTGCATCCAGGATATACAGGGAGTGCAGAATTATTAGGCAAATGAGTATTTTGACCACATCATCCTCTTTATGCATGTTGTCTTACTCCAAGCTGTATAGGCTCGAAAGCCTACTACCAATTAAGCATATTAGGTGATGTGCATCTCTGTAATGAGAAGGGGTGTGGTCTAATGACATCAACACCCTATATCAGGTGTGCATAATTATTAGGCAACTTCCTTTCCTTTGGCAAAATGGGTCAAAAGAAGGACTTGACAGGCTCAGAAAAGTAAAAAATAGTGAGATATCTTGCAGAGGGATGCAGCACTCTTAAAATTGCAAAGCTTCTGAAGCGTGATCATCGAACAATCAAGCGTTTCATTCAAAATAGTCAACAGGGTCGCAAGAAGCGTGTGGAAAAACCAAGGCGCAAAATAACTGCCCATGAACTGAGAAAAGTCAAGCGTGCAGCTGCCACGATGCCACTTGCCACCAGTTTGGCCATATTTCAGAGCTGCAACATCACTGGAGTGCCCAAAAGCACAAGGTGTGCAATACTCAGAGACATGGCCAAGGTAAGAAAGGCTGAAAGACGACCACCACTGAACAAGACACACAAGCTGAAACGTCAAGACTGGGCCAAGAAATATCTCAAGACTGATTTTTCTAAGGTTTTATGGACTGATGAAATGAGAGTGAGTCTTGATGGGCCAGATGGATGGGCCCGTGGCTGGATTGGTAAAGGGCAGAGAGCTCCAGTCCGACTCAGACGCCAGCAAGGTGGAGGTGGAGTACTGGTTTGGGCTGGTATCATCAAAGATGAGATTGTGGGGCCTTTTCGGTTTGAGGATGGAGTCAAGCTCAACTCCCAGTCCTACTGCCAGTTCCTGGAAGACACCTTCTTCAAGCAGTGGTACAGGAAGAAGTCTGCATCCTTCAAGAAAAACATGATTTTCATGCAGGACAATGCTCCATCACACGCGTCCAAGTACTCCACAGCGTGGCTGGCAAGAAAGGGTATAAAAGAAGGAAATCTAATGACATGGCCTCCTTGTTCACCTGATCTGAACCCCATTGAGAACCTGTGGTCCATCATCAAATGTGAGATTTACAAGGAGGGAAAACATTACACCTCTCTGAACAGTGTCTGGGAGGCTGTGGTTGCTGCTGCACGCAATGTTGATGGTGAACAGATCAAAACACTGACAGAATCCATGGACGGCAGGCTTTTGAGTGTCCTTGCAAAGAAAGGTGGCTATATTGGTCACTGATTTGTTTTTGTTTTGTTTTTGAATGTCAGAAATGTATATTTGTGAATGTTGAGATGTTATATTGGTTTCACTGGTAATAATAAATAATTGAAATGGGTATATATATTTTTTTGTTAAGTTGCCTAATAATTATGCACAGTGATAGTCACCTGCACACACAGATATCCCCCTAACATAGCTAAAACTAAAAACAAACTAAAAACTACTTCCAAAAATATTCAGCTTTGATATTAATGAGTTTTTTGGGTTCATTGAGAACATGGTTGTTGTTCAATAATAAAATTAATCCTCAAAAATACAACTTGCCTAATAATTCTGCACTCCCTGTATCTTTGTCCAAAGAATGCTTCACGTTGTCCCTGCCATAAGCAAGTCAGAGAATCATAATATATGCAGGTGTCAGTGGAAGTAGAGTCGGTCTTCATGTTGGTGAAGAAGCAGAAGCTGTTTAATATATTTTTATGCACACTTAATCCAATGAGTGTTTCTTGCATGAGACAGTGCTGCAGAATTAATTTAGGGCAGGTTGGGGGAGGGGGTATGGGGGGAGATAGCCAGACGAAGGCCCCGGAATACATGCATGCTCATGGAAACCTGTGAGTCTGCCCACAGGCCCATATCACTCGCCTCTGGGCTGTTACAGGTCAAGCAATGTGTAACTTGTTCATGCTCAGCCTGTGTACGTCTCTTGCTCCCTCAGCCTAACAGGTACTGGGGCTGATCTTGTGCACTGAGATAGAAATTATCAAAGACAACTGAGGGGAAATGTACAGTGTCTTTTGCTGCTGGAAGTAGTTAGTGTTTGAGACCCACTTCCAATGGGCATATTATGATTGTGACACATGCATTGACCTAGACTGGTGCATGTAGGAAAGTAGCCTCTTTTTGCATGGTTACCATGACTTTTTGCCTGCTTTCAGTGTGGTTTAACTGTTTTCACTGGGATCCTGCTAACCAGGACCCCAGTGGTTGTGCTCTCTCCCTCTAAATTTGGTTGCTTGGGACTTAGGACACCCCAAAATTGGTCTTCTGGTGCCCCCATATAAGTCCCTAGTATATGGTACCTGGGTACCCAGGGCATTGGGACACCAGGGGTTCCACATGGGTTGCAGCATGTATTGTGTCACTCATGGGGAGCCCACGTAAAATGTGTCTGCAGGCCGGCCATTGCAGCCTGCGTGAAAAGGTGCGTGTACCCTCTCACTACAGGTCACTGCACTAGGTCACAGTAAGTCACCCCTATGGCAGGCCCTCCTAGCTCAGAGGGCAGGGTGCAGGAACCTGTGTGAGGGCACCCCTGCATGAGCAGAGGTGTCTCTACAAACTCTTAATTCCAATTTCTTGGACTTTGTAAGTGCGGGGAAGCCGTTTTACCAGTTTACTGGACACCTGTGTCCAGCTGCATAATTTTAACTCCGAACCTGGGCATGTTTCGTATCAAACATGTCGGAAGCCTACCCCAATCCTGTTGCCAGTATTGGTTGTATGATTCCATGCACTCTGGGGCTTTTTAAAGGACCCCCAGCATTGCTCCTACCAGTCTTTCAGGGTTTTCCAGGCAGCCTGCGCTGCTGCCACCCTCCAGACAGGTTTCTGCCCTCCTGCTGCTTGTCCAGCTCAAGGAAGGCGGAACAAAGTATTTCCTTTGGGAGAGGGAGGCAACACCCTCTTCCTTTGGAAATAGGTGTTACATGTCTTGGAAGGGGTAGCCTCCTCAAACCACTGGTATGCTTTCAAGGGCACATTTGGTGCCCTCCTTGTATAAACTGGTTTGCACCACTCCACGGACCCCCGATCCCTGCTCTGACGCGAAACTGGGCAATAGAAATGGGAGTGGCCATTCCCCTGTCCATCACCACCCCAGAGGTGGTGCCCAGAGCTGCTCCAGGTGGCCACTTGATTCTGCCATCTTGAACCCAAGATGGGCAGAGGCCCCTGGGAGCATACGAGTGGCCAGGTCAGGCAGATGATGTCACAGTCCCCTCCTGATAGGTGGTCACCCTGCTAGGTTACCATCCCCCCCTTCTTGGGGTATTTAAGGTCTCCCTCTTGGGTGGATCCTCATATTTGACGTGCAATATTCTAGCAGGACTCCTCTGCGTCATTTACTTCATCTTCTGGCCCGCAGGACTCCAACTGGATCCTCTAGAAACTGACAATCTGCAACTCCAGCAATGACTCCGTTCTGCAACATTGTTTCTCCGGCTCCTTTGGGCAACTGCAACATTTCACTGGCTGTGCATCCTCTGAGGGTTAAGAGTCTGCAAAAGAAGCAAGAAGGAATCTCCCTGGGAGTGGAGTCACTCCCCCTGCATCCTCAGGCACCAACTGTAACGACGACCGGCTGCGTGGATCTTCTCTCCTCCGGAGCTGCGTGGATCCTGCATCACAGGCAGTGGTCTGGAGTGGTCCCGTTGGTCCTCTCTACCAACTGTCCAACTTGGGAGACGGTAAGCCCTTGCCTGTCCATGCAGGACAATACCCCTGTGCACCACATCTCTTGCAGCAGCCAAGGCTTGTTTGTTCCTCATCCTCCAAGGGATCTTCAAGGCTCTGTGTGGCCCCAACCCCCAGCGCTGCATCCTGCAAGAACAGGCTCCTGCCTGCTGCTCCAGCGACGTGGGACTCCTCTTCAAGTGTGCTGTGTGGGCCTCACTGCGACTCCTGTGCCTGCTGCCTGTGGGGCTGCCTGCTGTTCTTGTGATTCTCCCAGCTGCTAACGGTCACCTCAGACTCCCCTCCCTGGGTCTAGTCCCCTGGGCCTTGCTGGTCCTCTTCAGCCTTGCAAAACCCTCTTCTTCGAATCTTGAATTTGCCAAGGCTTGTTGGTGATTTTCCAATACCACTGACTGACTGCATCATGACTGCCGACGTGGAACATCACTTGCATCACTTCTGGAACTCCTCTTTCACCCCTGTGCTGCACTGCTGACTTTCTTCATCCACCGTTGACCAGGTCCTGCATCCACAGAAGGGTGGGTAGTGGCTCCTGCCACAGCTGGACACTCGAACTCGACTTGGTCCCCCTCCGTTTGCAGGACCTCTTCTTGGTTTCTTCCAGTCTTATGTGGGCTTTCAAAAGACACTGTCCTTTTCCAAAGTTCTCCTGTGGGTTTGGGGAAAATCCAGGTACTTCCCTCTTCTCTCCTTGTTGCTCGGGGGGAGGTGGGGGGCACCAGCACCCTGCTACTTGCATTTTAGGGTTCCTAGTTCCTCCTGCTCCACTCTAATGACTCCACTTTCTTGGGTGTGGGGCTGCCTTTCACATTCCACTGACTTGGTATATGGTTTGGTCTCCCCCAGGGTCTTCATTTGCTATCGCTTTCTATGCTAAACACCGACATCTAATGTGTACATATTAGTGTGTTTACTTACCTTCTGTTGGAGTATTGCATATTCAGTATTTTAGTATTTGTGTTACTATAATAAAGTACCTTTATTTTTGTATCACAGTGTGGTTCTTTCATGTAAGTGCTGTGTGAATGCAGTGATATTATATATCTTGGCTGCCCATCCACAGCTACCTCTAGAGAGCCCTGGCTCCCTAGACACTGTCTACACCTCAATAATAGGGGATACCTGGACCTTGTATAAGGTGATAACACCATAGGTGCTCACCACACACCAGCTTAGCTTCCTACAGTGCATAACATCTGTGTTTCTGTATCCTTTAACTTAGTGTCTTCTTGACATTTGCCTAGTGTGCCGCCACCTGTACACTTTAGTGTTGCTCCCACCAAGCCTTATGGGGGTGTGACAAACCCTAGTGGCTGGGGTAACCGTAGTAAACTAAGACTTAAGGCTGAAATGATGCATAATGATTGCACTGTGCAGGTCGGGTAGAGGAAGCAGTATAATTTTCTGGAATAACTTGAAGTGGCAGCAGAACTTCAGAGTGTAAGTGGCAGGATTGGCTGAATGCAGGGCAAGGAGTAACATCAGCAGGATTCTTGGGATGTCACACAAAGAGTAATTAGACCTTGACCTTGCTCAAGCATTTTCAGATCCTTTTCACAGTCCTGTGTGTGTTACTCAGTGGACTGAAGGACTAGTCCTCGTGTGGACGAAGCTACGTTTTAAACCTGACACGAGTAATTATAAAATGGAGCCATATTACAGACCCAATTTGTGCTTCAACCCACTTTACAAAGGGTACTTATGAGAATGAGGTGGTACTCTTAACCTGATCCTAGCATTTCT
This sequence comes from Pleurodeles waltl, assembly GCF_031143425.1. Classification (NCBI taxonomy): domain Eukaryota; kingdom Metazoa; phylum Chordata; class Amphibia; order Caudata; family Salamandridae; genus Pleurodeles; species Pleurodeles waltl. Next base: position 701,136,614 of record NC_090440.1, read on the forward strand.
GAAGCAGTGGCCCGCTTGATATTGAAAACGAGTGCATACCACATATATGGTTGCACGTGTCTCACAATATCAATAGAGAACAGCATTTACAAAATGTCAAGGATTGAATTAGGGAATATTCAGGCAAAAAAACACATTGGCTGCCTATCTAATGTAAAATGAACGCTATAAACAGGAAGATGAATGATGAAAAATGCGCACAAAAAATTCTAGCAACTATTCCAACGAGCTATGGATTCTTGATTGGAAAGTGAACTTGAAATATGGACAGAATATTCGAAAAATCAATGTGTACAGATGTCTCTTTCTATGTAATGTACCAAAATATGAGATGACGTTTGGATAGTTTTACCACATATGTGATACTTGTAACGGGTATTAGCTCTAAAAACTGAGCAAACCACATTAGTGGATACTGTTAGAAAGATGTAAGGTGCACCTTGAGCTAGATATAATACTATTTGCAGGATGTGACTGAAGCAGCTCTTGACAGCAGTGGAAGTTAATCCAGAAAAGAGTGACAATTAGTACACTGAATGTGAATGACAGCTGAGTGAAAGCGGCAGTAGCACTGATAGTCACTCGCTCATTAACACACATGGGGTCATATGTACGAACACTTTTTCCCATAGACACAGAATGGGTAAAAACCTTTGCTACATCTGGCCCATGGTTCTTTCAGTAGAATAAGAACTGCTTCATATGTGTGTGTGCATTGAGTTGTATATTTGTGATCAGTTGAAATTTACAGTACTGCTGTGGTACAAAATCTGTTATGAACTGTGTATACCTCCTATGAGAAGGAGTAGTTTTGCTGCTGCCAAGCTGTGCATGTCTATGAAGGAGTTTGTACTCCTGGTGCCCAACTTGTTCGATGTGGAAGGGAAGGTTACACTGCTGCTGCCAAATCATGTTCTTAAAGGTAGGGAGGCTGCACTACTACTGCTTCAATGTACTTTTTTTGTGAGGGAGGGAATCTTGAACCGTTGGTGCTCTGTTTTGACTCTTCTACTGAAAATCAAACACACTGCTGCTGTACAATGCAACTGTTTTTAAGGGAGGACGCTTGCTCCAATGAAGCTTCAGTTGTACTTATTCTGCAGACGAGATAATCTCGAGCTCTTGATGTATTGTTCCTGTTTTGTGTGTTGGAACCTTCTGCTATTCTTGTTATTGGTGCCTTCAACCAGTAACTGCTATTTAGCCAACTTTGCATGTCAATTTGTGAAATAGCAGTAGCAGTGCTAAAAGCCAGACTACACGCCTCAGAGGACAATAGGTTAATGTGTAAAAACTTGCAAGATTGAAATATCAGGTACAACTTGAAATTACTTGGCCGCTGTATTTAAAAAAAAAAAAAAAAAAAATTAATGCAATTTGTAAATGTTTACTTTTTTTCCCTACCCCACGTGGCCACTGAAATTCGTACTTTGTAAGAGAGTAAAAACGTTTTTTTAAAAATTTATTATATATGTGTTAAAGTTGTGTGAAATGTTCATTGACCACATGTAGAGGGGGGGCAAGCTCCCACCCACTGCAAGGGGACTTTGTGTTGCTCCTGCTTGGCGGAAGATTTAAAAATGTTCTAGCCAAGTGACCGCATCCACAAGTTTCCCTACCCGCATCGGTGCAGGCAGGGAAACCGCTGTGTCCTGGAGGTGGGCTCCCTGGGACATGGCCTAAGATCCAGCCCTGAAGGTGGGATGAACCAGGGAGGGGAGGGGCCTTGTGCCCCTTTACATATACTGCCAGACCCTGCATGGTTGCCTAACAAATTCGAGCCAGGCCATGGAGGGCAGAGTCCCTGTGTGGATATCGGCCCAAGGAGGGGATCTGCATGTCCGCTCCTCTTTTACCAAATATCTCTGCCTACCTGTAGGGCTAAAAAAAAAAAAACACAGCATGGAAGACACACTTTTTTTTTTGGGGGTTGTAAATTTTGACGCTGATCCTACGTCTAATCACTGTAGATTTCATTTTTTTTTATTTAAAGCACCAGGGGCCAGATGTAGCAAAGGTTTTTCCCCATTCTGTGTCTATGGGAAAAAGTGTTTGTAGATATGGCCCTAGGTTTTTTGGGGCAGGGGTATTACTACCCTGCTTTGTGTCTCTTCTTGAATTTTTATTTATTCATTTTTGTTTTTAAGAACTCTGGACAGTCCTAAGCTAGCTGACATCACTTCCTGGTTGAGGTGGTGGCAGCTGATCCGATCTCAGTTTTAAATCTGTCTGGATGCTTGGAGCTTCCACGTCCCTAGATATACAAAGCTTTTGAGCATTTATTGCAAAAAAAAAAAAAAAAAAACGGAACATATTCACACCAAAACACAAAATACACTCTGGAGCTAGATCTACCTTTCTGCCAAAGTTGGTGTAAATCAGTTCAGCGGTTAAGGCTGTAGCTCTGTCTAAAGTTCCTGTGGGAAAATTAGTTTTGGAAACCCCCCACAGCTTCCACCCCCCTTTTTTTTTTTTTTCTTTTTTTCTTTTTCTCCCAACCTCCGCTTGACAGATCACCCTTAAATTTCCATGCACAAACCACCAGAAAGGAGCACTATTTTATTTCTTTTAAAAAAATGTAATTCTTCTTTTATTTAAAGAGTCATGCAAAGTTATTAGCAACACAATAAAAATCATTTTCTGTGGTAATGTGATCCTAACTATAAATACCTTGTGCCTACTGCCACTGCATATGGCGATATATGGTTGTTCTAGTTAGGACCAACTTTTTCATAGACGGAGAGTTTTTTGTTTTGCCAATAATGTTGGTGCCATTTGAAAAATCTTTATGAAATGTTCAAAATTAGTACAACAGTTCAGCTGCTGTCTTGAAAGTTTTGGGGTGGGGCCGAGAAAAAGGGGTGGGGTCCCAAAAGGCTTCTTCCTTATTTTATGTCTATGGAATAAAAAAATGTTTGACACTGCTACATCCCAAGCCCCTGAACGTGTATTTCGTTTTCCAAATTAATTTCTTGTAAGTTTTCAACTGCAAGACAAATGTATCCTTTTCTCTGAGCCAGTCCGAAATAGCTCCTCAAACTCATCAGTGCTCAACCTGGATAGGTAGGGACTGTGCCAAAAAGTTACAGAAGGCCTTGAGATTAATGTGTTTCCAATTCCATTCCTGGACAGCGTGCCAGGGAGAAGTAGTTTCCTAAAGGAAGGAACATGCATCCTAAATGTATTTAAATGATAGTCCAACCAAGAGCCTGGGATACCATTGAGATTAAAGATGGAAAGATTAAGAGGCCAAATTTGGTTGAGCGTATGACCCTTGATGTGAGTGGCAGTGGGAACCTGCTGGATAACATTTAAACATGTCAATGATTGCCATTTAATTCATTAGCCCAAAAATTTTAAATCCCAGAAGAAGGGTTTTAGCGAAATCAATAGCCAGAGCCACCACCGATTTGTTCAGCAATGCTGAAAATTGCGGCATATAACCTGGGGGTCTGCATAAGATAATGCAGAGCAGAGGGTGAATCTAGTTTTATTAACATATTTTCGGATGGTAAAACGTCAACTTAACTATAACGTATCTATCTGTAACCCTTTTTTTTTTTTTCCCCAGTGAATATAAATATATATTTTTTAATAGTTTGATAACAGCACTAAATGCTAGGGCAACAGGTAGCTGTGAGTCAGAGTATAATCTGTCCTTTGCTGTAAAAATAGATTTGAGGAGTCTAGCTAGCAATTGTGTACTGGGAAAGGTAGGAGGGGGTGGTGGCATTTGAAGTACAGATGCTTGCATTGCTAATAGCTGCACATCAACATTACCTTAAAACATAATGAAAGGTTCAAGAAGCCCTATTTGCCCAGACAAAGAGAGCCTGCACAATTTTGGGTGGTGGATATAGTCCCATCTGAAACCCCAAACCTTTTTGTCATAAGGCTGCATTAAAAAAAGCAAGAGCAATTATGAATTAAAACCTACCTGCTTCAGGAGCCATAAATGTACAGTTCTAGGCCTTCTTCAGCCTTGGGATAAGAAGGACGGCAGCCCCTCTCTAAAATTAGTGGAGGCCTCACTCCACCCTCATCTAACCCCAACTTGTACCCTAAGCACCCTTCTGCCCGTATTGCTTCTGCTCGTCTGCTTTTGTGCGCTTTAACTTGGATTGGTAACTAAAAAAAAAAAAAACTCCTTCTCATTTTGTAGGCGCGCACACATTCATAGTGTGCTTCCCCTTAAAATGACCCAGGCAGTTGTGTCGAAGGCTTTCTGTTTTTTAATAATTTTAGTAATGCTGCACAGTATCACAGCGTCACTAAAAAACATTGGAAAAGCCAGTAGGTCACAAAGGTGATACTGATGGCTTTGCCAATGTGTGTTTCTTTTTCATTCAGCACCCCATTAGACAGCAACCAGTGCTTAAATGAGTCCCTTCTTGATCTTGGTTTGGTGGTGTAGGAAGCTGGCCTGGTGTGTGGTGAGTACCTTTTGGTACTTACACCTTGTACCAGGTCCAGGTACCCCTCTTAGTGAAGTGTAGGCAGTGTCTAGAAGCCAGGCTCCCTAGAGTTAGATGAGCAGCCAAGGCGTATCTAGAAGACATGCAAAGCTCATGCAATACCACTAAAGTCACACAGTACTTACACACAAGAAACAAAACACTTGGTTGTACAAAAATAAAGGTACTTTTATTTTTAGAACACAGTATCAGAAAATAGTAGATATGCAACCCTCCACTAGGAGATAAGTACATTTTATTTATTTATATATAATATAATCACACATTAATAAACCGTAAGAGGCATAAAAATGTTAGAAAACAGTGTAAAATGGCAATAAGCAATAGTAGCCCTAGAGGGAGCCTAAACCATATACTAAGAAAGAGGAATGCGAACACAGGGCCCCCACCTAGGTAATTAAATTGTGTAGAGGGGAGCTGAGAGTGCTAAGAAACCACACAGGTAAGTAATACAGTACCCACCCTCCCCCAACCAGTGGCCAGGAATGCAGGAGTAAAACACTGGATTTCCCCAAAACCACCCCAAAGGATGAAAAAGAAGACACCCAGAACAGCCTGCAAGAAATCAGCAATGGATTACTGAAGATGGAGACCTGTGGAGAGAGGGGACCAAGTCCAGAAGTGTCTGGGGTGGGGGTGTAGGAGATACTACCCACCCAGAGGTACCTTTTTGAGTTGGTTGACGAAGAAGGAAGACAGGTTAGAACAGAAGCTGAAGAAGAGTTCCTGAGGTGTGCAGAAAGGTGTTGCAAGCTGGATTGCAGATGGGTGTCAGTGAAGGATTTCCACCAACAAGCCTTGGCAAAGGCAAATTTGCGGTTGGAGGAAAAGAGGTGTTGTTGGGAACCAGCAAGGCCCAGGAGGGCTCTACCCAGGAGGCAGAGTCACTGGGTACTCTGCGTCGCAGATGGCCCACAGGGGCAGCACCCGCAAGTGTCCCACAGGACAGGAACACAGAAATCGGTGAAGCAGCCCATGCAGCACCATAGAAGTTAATCCCACGTCGCCGGAGGACCACGCAGAGTCCCAGGACTTGCAGGTGGGAGTGCTGGGAGCTGGAGCTACACGTCGCATGAAATTGCCCTTGGAGGTGAAGCAAACGAGCCTTGGCCGTTGCAAAGGACACTGTGCACGGGGATGCTGTCTTGTGTGGAGTGGAAAGGACTTCCATCCGTGATGTAGCATCAGAAGGGGAGAGCCACGTAGCCAGCTACCTTGTGCAAACTAAAGAGTAGCAGTCTTCTGAGGAAGCGCAGCTGGAGAAATACTGCAAAGCTGGCAGGAAGTCTGGATACAATGTTGCAGAAGATTCGTCCTTGTGGATCTGCAGCTTGTAGGTTCCTGGAGGGTCAAGTCGCGGTTCTGGAGGCCAGACGTTGAAGCAGAATTTGAGGACCCAACCAAGAGAGAGACCCTAAATAGCCCTGGAATGGTCACCTAACCAGTTAAGCACCTATAAGAAGGGGACCCTGACGTCACCTGCCTTGCTTGGCCACTCGGATGCTCCCAGAGTTCCCTACCAACCTTGAAATAAAGATGACAGAACCCAGGGACCCTCTGGAGGAGCTATGAGCACCACCCCTGGTGTAGTGATGGACAGGGAAGTGGTCACTCCCCTTTCCATGGTCCAGTTTCGCACCAGAGTAGGGACGGGGGGAGGTCCCTGAACCAGTGTAGACTGGTTTATGCAAGGAGGGCACCAAATGTGGCCTTCAAAGCATTGCCAGTGACTTGGGGAGGCTACCCCTCCCAGGCCTGTAACACCTATTTCCAAAGGGAGAGGGTGAAATCCTTTGTTCTGCCTTCCTGGGCTTGAGCTTCTCAAGCAACAGGAGGGCAGAAACCTGTCTGTGGAGTGGCAGCAGCTGGGCTGCCCAGAAAACCCGGTAAGACTGGTGGTAGCAATGCTGGGGGTGCTATAAGGAGCCTCCAGAGTGCATGGAATCATACTTCCAATACTTGCAACAGTATTAGGGTATGATTCGGACATGTTTGATACTAAACATGCCCAGGTTTGGAGTTACCATTGTATAGCTGGGCATAGGAAGTGACCGGTGTCCAGCGCACATATAAAATGTCATTCCCGCCCTCACAAAGTCCAGTAAAATGGGTCTGGAGTTTGTTGGAGGCACCTCCGCTAATGCAGGGGAGCCCCTCACACACAGGTAACTGCACCCTGCCCTCTGGGCTGAGAGGGCCTACCATAGGGGTGACCTACAGTGACCTGGTGGACCTGTAGTGAAAACAGGTGCATGCACCCGTTTCCCGCAGGCTGCAATGGGAGACCTGCAAAACCCTTTGCATGGACTCCCTATGGGTGGCAGGATAACTGCTGCAGTCCATAGGGATCCCCTGAAACCCCAATGCACTGGGTACCTCTGTACCATGTACTAGGACTTGCGTGGGGGGACCAGTATGCTAATTGTGGGAAGAAAAAGGTACAATTTAGACGAGAGAGCAAAACTACTGGCGCCCTGGAAAGCAAGAACCCTGTACACACCGTCCCAACATACTGACAACAGGCAGAAAATGGGGGTAACCATGCCAAGAAAGAGGGCACTTTCCTACAGGTGGTACCTCCGTAGCCAAATCAGTTTGCCCATTACCTAAGAAGCTCTACCTCTGATCTAGATATGATTTGGTTTTTAGCAGATTCTTTTGTGCATACAATACCCTTGGAAGCCAAGTTGTGCATTGAATAGGGAAGACCAGCTCTTGGTTTTTCTGTATTCTTCAAGGGCTCCTGTTCTTTTCCTAGTAGCCTCTGAATTCACTGCCTAGCAATTATATTGATGTTTAAAAAAAAAAAATATATATATATATATATATATATATATATATATATATATATATATATATATATATATATAAACACTTCTTCCTGGAATACAGAGAAAGCCAGCACTCTAGTTTGAGGATCATAGCTTTAATTAATTACAATTAATTCACTTCAGGACGCGTTTCGGCTATGTGGTTAGCCTTTGTCAACTGTTTGAAACGCCGTGGCACAATCAATTTAAATAGTTGGCACATGTGATGATAAAACCAAAATGGTAGAAATACTCCCGTCTGTTTTTCCTTAAATAGGTACGATCTCCATTTCATGTGCACTATAACTTTAATTAGAATTCGACCGGCATTTCATAAGTGGTTTTGCAGTTCTTTAAAATAAATAAGTCATTAAATCACCTTCATTGTTCAATCGTTCCCAAGTGGGATATTCGTCTTTTGTTGGTGCATACTTAACATCCTTTTCTAAGCGCTGCAAAATGAAATCTCTTGTTGCTTGAAAAGCATATTTCCTCTCACTCCACCACTATTGCAGAAATCTGCGTGATGCCCAGCTCCGAAGGTCTGTAACAGGCCCCCGGGGGCACTCCGACCTTTAGACAAACACTCCTGCTTGCGGATGCCGGTGTGCTTCCAAATCGCTGGTGGTGCTCGGAATGGCGCTCCGCCTTCGCCCTTACATAAACACTTCTTCCTGGAATACAGAGAAAGCCAGCACTCTAGTTTGAGGATCATAGCTTTAATTAATTACAATTAATTCACTTCATATATATATATATATTGCATGTGCTTTGATCGTTGATTACGTAAGAGCTCTTTCAATTGAGCCCAACACAAAAAGTGTTTTGTCTACTGAATTAATCCAGAAACGGGAGGACAACTGTATGTCCTACCGTGCACCAAGAACAAAAAATCAGAGTCTAACATAGCTTGGAGAGTAGCTGCAACGTTGTGCAATTCCTGAAACAATAAACTGCAAATCCTAAAGACAACTTTGAGCTTCCCTGACTGCACCAAAAACCTGTAAATGGAACGAAGCAATAGGAGGGCTGCATAGAATTACATGAACTGTTCCACGAATGCCAACCTTGATTCAGACCTTAAGAGTGTTACAGATTGCAGTGGTTCTAGCTGAAAACATCACGTGAGCACTTTGTGTGCTGTAAGAGTGGGAGCAACCACAGGCACATAGCACTATACTAGATCCATGCGGTCCTCAAAGATGGAGACAAACTGTAGGAAAATGCCACTGTTGGCATGGTTACCTCCTAACTTTTTGCCTTTGGTTGATGCTAGTTATGATTGAAAGTGTGCTGGGACCCTGCTAACCAGGCCCCAGCACCAGTATTCTTTCCTTAAACTGTACCTTTGTCTCCACAATTGGCACAGCCCTGACACACAGATACGTCCCTTGTAAATGGTACCCCTGGTACCAAGGGCCCTGTGGCCAGGGAAGGTCTCTAAGGGCTGCAGCATGTATTGTGCCACCCTTGGGACCCCTCACTCAGCACATGCACACTGCCTCACAGCTTGTGTGTGCGCTGGTGGGGAGAAAAAAAACCAAGTCGACATGGCACTCCCTTCAGAGTGCCATGCCAACCTCACACTGCCTGTGGCATAGATAAGTCAACCCTCTAGCAGGCCTTACGACCCTAAGGCAGGGTACACTATACCACAGATGAGGGAATAGCTACATGAGCACTATGTCCCTACAGTGTAAGCCAATTCTTAGACATTGTAAGTGCAGGGTAGCCATAAAGAGTATATGGTCTGGGAGTTTGTCACACAAACTCCACAGTTCCATAATGGCTACACTAAATACTGGGAAGTTTGGTATCAAACTTCTCTGCACAATAAATCAACACTGCTAGGCTGACCAGTTTCTGCCAGCCTGCCACATCCAGACGGGTGTCTGGCCACATGGGGTGAGTTCCTTTGTGCACTCTGTGACCAGGAACAAACTCTGAACTCAAAGCCTGGTATTACAGTGCCCCAGGGCACTCCAGCTAGTGGAGATGCCTGCCCCGTCTGGACACAGCCCCCACTTGTGGCAGCAAGTCCAGCGGGGATAATGAGAAAAACAAGGAGTCGCCACCCTCCAGCCAGGACAGCCCCTAAGGTGTCCCCTGTCTTAGGAAATCCTCCATCTTGTTTTGGAGGATTTCCCCCAATAGGATTAGGGATTTCCCCCCCCCCCGCTTCCCCCCCACGGGAAGGAGACACAAGGAGGGTGTGGGCAACCTCTGGAACAGTAGCCATTGGCTACTGCCTTCCATCCCGAAACACACCCCTAAATTGAGTATTTAGGGGTAACCCTGAACCCAGGAAAACAGATTCCTGATGACCTGAAATACGAAGAATGACTGCTGACCTGAAAGCCCCACAGAGATGACTGAGACAACAACTGACTTGGCCCCAGCCCTACTGGCCTGTCTCCGGACTCAAATAATCTGCACAATGATGCATCCAGCGGGACCAGCGACTACTGCCGACTCGGAGGACTGCCCTCCAACCCAAAGGACCAAGAAGCTCCTGAGGACAGCAGCTCTGTCTCAGCAACAAAGATACCAACTTTAAAGGGCCTCCAGCCTCACTCAGAAAGCGCGAGTCCTCAACACTCTGCACCCAATGCCCCCTGGCTTGTGTCCTGAAGAACCAGCACTGCAAGGAGGACCCCCAGGCGACTCCAATGACGTGAACACCCTGAGATGGCCCCCTTGCACCCCCACAGCGATGCCTGCAGAGAGAATCCAGAGGCTCCCTCTGACCACGACTGCCTGGTAACAAAGAACCTGATGCCTGGAAGAAGCACTGCACCCGCAGCCCCCCCGGCCCGAGAGAAACCAACTACTGGTGCAGGAGTGACCAGCAGGCAGCCCTCATCAATGTCCAGTCAGTGGTTGGCCCGAGAAGCCCCCTTGTTCCCTGCCTGCATCGTCAGAGTGACCCCCTGGTCTCTCCATTGATTTCAGTCTAAAACCCGACACCTACTTCGCACACTGCACCCGGCTGCTCCTGTGCCGCTGCGGGCGTATTTTGTGTGCCTGTTTGTGATTTCCCCAACCCCCCCCCCCCCCCCCCCAGTGCTCTACAAAACCCACCCTGGTCTGCTCCACGAGGACACATGTACTTACCTGCTAGCAGACTGGAACCGGAGAACCCCTGGTCTCCATAGGCGCCAATGTTATTTGGGCCCTACTTCGACCTCTGCACCTGACCGGCCCTGTGTTGGTGGTGCTCTGTGTTTGTGGTTGACTTGAACCCCCAACGGTGGGCTGCCTATGAGACTGAACTTTTAAGTGCTTTGCTTACCTGATAAACTAACTTGTACTTTCCTCCCCAGAAACTGTTGATTTTTTTTTTGCAGTGCCCACTTTTGAAATGGCTTATTGCCATTTCTGCCAAAACTGGGTACATTATGGTTTTAGTTCAAAGTTCCATATTTACCTATGCCAAGTACCTTACAATTTATGTACTTACTTGAATTCTGAATCTTGTGGTTCTAAAATAAATTAAGAGAAGGATATTTTTCTATATAAAAACCTAGTGGCCTAGAGTTAAGTCTTTGAGTGTGTGTGTTCCTCATTTATTGCCTGTGTGTTCCTCATTTATTGCCTGTGTGTACAACAAATGCTTAACACTACCCTCTGATAAGCCTAATGGTCGACCACATTACCACAAAATAGATCCTTAGTAGTATCTAATTTTTGCCGCTATCAGCCTCTAAGGGGAACCCTTGGACTCCGTGCCCACTTTCTCTCACTTTGAGATAGTATATCCAGAGCCAACTTCCTACACAAACGTTCAGAGTATGAGCTGTTAAGTGAATGCACCGTTTATTGATCTTGTATATATGGTTATTAAAATATATATTCACTGACTATTTAATGTGCTTACTAATGTTCACCTATGGGATATAGATGCAGAATTATTTGTCCCTTCCAAAGCACACCACTGTATTTCTTGGAACTCCATAATAGTGAAAAAGGCAGTATGCTGCCACTTTGTGTACGACCGACATTTCATCAACAACGTTCCAGATAAGTCCCTTTGGTTAAGCATGCCACCTAGTGTAGGTGTGGGGAATCAGTCTTTTTTTTAAACCCTCAATAAGTTGAGAACCAGATAATTAAAATAATCAAAAACGTTTGTCTCAGGATAAAACACTTCCATGAGTTTGTCATAAATTATCTCCATTCCTAGAGTAGACCTCCCCTTAGTCTTATAGGTTTGGTTTACAGTGTGAAGTGTTATTTACTACTAATTTCTTGACTTTTTTTTTTAGGAGATGTTGGGAATTATTACTATGGACAAGGGCACCCCATGAAGCCCCACAGGATCCGTATGACTCACAACCTCTTGCTCAACTATGGACTTTACAGGAAAATGGAGATCTATGTAAGTTTCTCTCAAATGTTTGCAAACTAAGAGGGAGGAAGTGAGGGTGGTGTTGGCTTTACAAAGAAGCCTAGCCTCGGTTTGAGAAATAAAAAGGGAAGCTTGTCACACATGAAAATCTTATGGCTGGCCAGTGTGTGCTTTTGAACTGGGATAGCTTTCTCCCAATGATCTGGTATTGTGTGTTGGGGGGGTTTGAAGTGGAAAAGGGGTTCTTTCTAATTATCTGGTGTAATGCATGAGGGGGCTGGAATGGATGGTGATTAGGTATCTGATAGATTTGGGGGGAGGGGGGGGTTGTGTTGATTTTGGTCAACTGCAGCCTCGCAAACTGAACAGAAAAGCTTGGGGAGAAATACCATGGAGCCTCTCTCCAAGTGCCTTTAAGTGCTTCATGGTTGCTGATTCCCTGGCATCGCTATATTCATGGGTCTGTTTTCGAAGCAGGAAGTTTGTTTTTCATGATGTCTTTAACTGGGTAAATTATTATTATTATTATTATTATTTTTTTTAGGCTCTTTCGCATTGGCTTGGCTACTGCCAGCCATAATAAATGGAAAAAATGCACTCATTTGTCCCATTGGAGTCACTTCAGTACTATTGTTTTCTAAACTAAATTCAAATTTTTTATGGCAGTAGTTTTCACAGAAACGGTTTTGAAAAGGCAGCAAAGAAATGGAATTTGGCAACTTAACACCTCAGCAGGTTTGATACTAAATCTGAAAAAAGTAGTTCTTAGCAGGAACCTTTTATTTGCAGAGTTTTGCTTTAGTGAGCTGTGGTATTGAGTTCCATATCTGTGGTACACAATGCTGTTATTTTTGTGCTCCTTATGGGAACTTTTCTTTCAGTTCTTCCATCCGTTTTTGTTGCTGCTGTTTCACTGTACACAAAGACACACATTGTTAGAAATGGGGTCTCTTGTTGGCAGTGGTGTGCACCTTGTCCAAGTAGGGACCCTCACTGTAGTCAGGGAAAGGGAGTCACAAAGCTACGATAACCCCTGCACACCCCCTTGGTAGCTTGGTTAAAGCAGTTTTGCGTCTCCCAGAGGCAATATGTAAAGTATTTGTACACACAGTAACACTGTGAAAACACCACAAAAGTACTCCATTCCAGTTTCGAAAAATAGCCATTTATCTGAGTAAAACGACCAAAAAACAACAAAAATCCAACATACACTAGTAAAGAGACACATTTTTAAAGATTAAATGTGGAATAGCGCTTAGAAACACAGTAACTCCAACTGGGGCTATCAAAATGGCTTGACTGAGTTCCTTCCAACAGTCCGGCGCCACCCGCAAGGGAGCATGGCTGGCCACGGAGTCTTGTAGACCGCGATTACGGTACCTTGGAAAACAATGAGGAAACAAAGGTGCTGCATGGAGTTTGGGAGGTGAGGCGTCGCTGGAGCAGGTGCAGCGTTGGTTCCTTACAGCCAGGCAGGGGAGGTGAGGTGAGGTGCCGCTCCTTACCATTGTAGAGGAGGTGGCAGCAAGGCATTGATTGCTTACGACAAGGTGGTGTTGATGAATCCAGCAGGTCAAGACGCAAGGCATCATTTTGCAGTGTCATACAACAGGCCACAAGTGCTGTGGTGGAGACTGAATCGGGTGCCATGGATGTTGGTGACACAGCACTGTGGACTCGTGCAGTTGCGGGACTCGGAGACACTGCAGTGGTGTCTGGCCTGCATTGCGGGCCACAGTTGTTGCACTCAGAGGAGACCACGGCTCCTGAGCAGGCATCGACGTTGGGTCATAGAGTGGCACTGTTTCCGAAGTCATTCTGGAAGTCGATGCACTAGTTTCTGCCTTGTTGTGCCATAACTCACTCCCAGGGGCCCAGGAACTAGATTTGGCACCATTTGGAAAGTCAGGACTCTCAGTAAGAGAGGCCAGGTACTGGCAGGGGAATTATTTGATTTTCCCAAGACTTCTTAACAGGAGGCAAACTCATTCCAAGCCTTTGGAGAATCTTTGAAAGCAAGTAGTAGAAAGCCAAGTCCAGTCCTTCCATTCCCAGGACAGAAGCAGAAAGCTTCATGCCAGCACTACAAAGCATCAGGGAGAGTGGCAGTCCCTCCTACAGCATCCAGCTCCTCCTGGCAGAATTTCCTCAGTCCAGAAGGATTCTAACTATGTGATCTCAGAGGTCCAATACTTCTACTCATTTCTGTCTTTGAAGTAGGCAAAGACCCTGCCTTTCCCTGCCCTGGCCCCAGAGACACTCCATGGGGTTGGAAACTGATTTGTGTGAGGACAGACACAGCCCTCTTCAGGTGCAAGTGTCAGCTCCTCCCACCACACTAGCTCAGGAAGACCCATCAGCCTGGTGATGGGCCATCAGGATATGCAGGGCACACCTCAGCTCTGTGTCACTGTCGAGAGTGAATGCACAAACGGCCATCTGTCATCCTGTCCCACACGTGTATTCAACAGACAAGCAGCGGCACAAAAAGGTTAAGCAAGAAAAGGCCCACTTTCTCCAAGTGGCATTTTCAAACTCACAGTGCAAAAACCCAACTTCACCAAAAGATGTATTTTAAAATTTTGAGTTCAGAGACCCCAAACTCCATATCACCATCTGCTCCTAATGTAAAATTAAACATAAAAGTTATTTCAAGGCAATCCCCATGTTACCCTATGGGAAAGGTGGGCCTTGGAATAGTGAAAAACGAGTTTAGCAGTATTTCACTATCAGGACATGTAAAGCACACCAGTACATGTCTACCTTTTAAATGCACTGCCCCCTTGGGCCTACTTTAGGGTGATTTGTAGTAAAAGGGAGGTCGAAATTACGATTTTAAACTACACACATAGACACTGCACTGGCAGGTCTGAGACATGTTTTATGGCTACTTGTGTGGGTGGCACAATCAGTACTGCAGGTCCACTATTAGAGCTTGATTTACAGGTCCTGGGCACACACAGTGCTCTTTACTAGGGACTTGAAAGTAAATCATAAATGCCAATCATGGATAAACCAATCACCAATACAATTTAGACAGAGAGCATATGCACTTTAGCGCTGGTCAGCAGTGGTAAAGTGCCCAGAGTCCTAAAGCCAGCAAAACAAAATTCAGCACTGGGTCAAAAACAGGAAGTCCGAGGCAAAAAGTTAGATCACCCTGCAAAGGGACCATTTCCAACACTCCTCTTAACAGAGGACATTGTGCTCAACTGTTGGGTACCCCCATGCTTTTCCGTCAGTGTTCTTTAACCATAAAGGGGTTTTGTCCTTCTGTTCAGCGCTTCATTGCTTCCCAGCTAGGTTTGTGCAGAAGTACGGTCACTAGAAGCGTCCGTGGTATTTCTTGTACGTTTCTTTTAGAGTCCAGAAAACTGCTGCCTGTTCCTTTTAATTATCTTTGTCTCTGATTGCCAGCTGTGTGGTGTGGTGTGTTGGTGCAGCACTAAATCCCCATGCGAACAACCAATGTTTGGGTTAGGGGCTCTCCTGTTGAGTAACAGATGTTTTCATTTCTAAATGCTGTTGTTCATGGTGTTCATGGAGTTACTTTTGGAGGTGCTGGTGAACAGACTGGTCACCTTCATTGGTTTCGAGTGAGTGGCAGGGAGTTTAGATAAAAGTTAATGTTTAGGAGGTTATTTTTTTGATGGATAGGACTTTTTATATATATATATGTATGATTTAGATGATTGTGGCTGCATGTGATACGTTTGATGGTGACGAGAACTTGAGCTGGAAGTCAGTAAGTATAGTTCTGTCTGTTCCAGGGTGGTTTTGGTGTCATTTGTGACGCCCACACTAAATGTTTTGGAGTCCTTTGCAGGACATAATTAAGGCTCGAGAGTTTGTGTTGGGAGTGCTTCTTACCAGTCTGCCTGCTTGTGGTATTTGGGTTAGCTGATGGGTGGGAGAGCGTGAAAACAGCAAAGCCAGTGGGGCCTACAGTACACCCACTATTGCTTCTTAAATCGAATGCTTTTAACATTCTTCTTCTTCCTCTTCAGCGGCCTAACAAGTCCAATGCAGAGGAGATGACAAAGTATCACAGCGACGACTACATAAAGTTTCTGCGATCGATCCGACCTGATAACATGTCGGAGTACAGCAAACAGATGCAGCGATGTAAGTGCAAGTGTGCGGAGGTCCCCGAGCAGCAGTCCCCTGGACCCCTAACCCAGCTCTGCCCAGATAACCTGTATGTGTGCGACATGCTGACGTAGGTCACATATGGAGCCTCACCTGAGCTCAGACATAGCATCCGATAGAGGAGCAGAGCAGACTGGTGAAGAGATGTTTGTGCAAGTGTGACTTCCGGCGTAGCTTTTCACCCAGGTGGTAGACCAAAATCTGAGGTACACAAGCAGTTTCGTACTTCTTAATTGTGTAGACCTAACATTGTGAAGAGGAGGCTATAAGCAGTATCCACTTTTTACTTTCAGCCAGAAAAGATTAAAAACAAAAAAAATGTTAACTCAAATATCTGTTGTGTAGTCCTTTTTGTGGCAAGTTTTTTTCAAAATGTATCTGAAGTGATTAGTTGAGAGGCGGGCCATGTAACTGGTGTGGGAATTATAACAAATGAGAGAATCGGTCAGTGTATAGGGTAGTAGAAAGCAAATTGGAGGTTTCAAAGTAATAAGGCGTTGGCTGAGTGAATACATTTAAATGTAATGCATGCGATTTCACAAAACATTGCAGTGCTTTCACATTATACGGGATATTTAAAGTGTGTGCCACCCTCTTAGCCTCTCAACCCTTGCATATCAATTGATTGGATAGGTTCTGGGTGCTTTGATAGCATTTTTTTTCCGTTTCACTTGTGTGAGCTGACGTGTTTCTATTCTGCTGTGTGCAATTGGTAAGCACCCTCTTCTTTCTATGAGCAATTACAATCCACCATCTTTGTTAGCATTCAGTTTCACTGGGCAGAGAAGAAAGAAATTATAATTTACTATTTTACAGCCATATTCAGCCATTGTTTGCCTCTATATCCAGTCTGCCTGTGCTCTTCTTTTTTTTTTTTATTATTTTTTTTTTTTCCCCAGTCAATGTCGGAGAAGACTGCCCTGTGTTCGATGGGCTCTTTGAGTTTTGCCAGCTTTCTGCCGGAGGTTCTGTAGGTGAGAAAATTTAAGCACCTCTTTCTTGCCTCAAATTTGGGTTTGCAGGAGAATAGCGATGCGAAGGTGGGGTAGAAGAGACCAGCAAAGGTACCTTGCGGGGTGAACTAGAAATGTACTGCATGTGCAAGGGTGTGGGAGTGCTGCATGTGCTAAAACGGAAAGGAATTGGAGGACTATGCTACATGTGAGGGGTTTTGGTGAGAATGTTAGTGCAAGACTGTGGTTCGAGGATTCGGGGAGTGAGATAAGGTGTAGGATGACTGAGGGACGGAGATTCTGGCCACAGAAATCTTATACATTTGTGAATGCCGAACGTGTTGGAAGCTCTAGGGGTAGAGATGGATATTTCAGAGGTTGCTGAAATGTTCTGTTCCGAGTTAGCACGCATGGTAATGTTTGAATGCATTCAGTGAGTTTGCATCGGGCACAGAGCCTTGCAATGCATTCAGCATAACCTCCATGGTGTATTCTTTCAGCCAGCGCTGTCAAACTGAACAAGCAGCAAACGGACATTGCAGTGAACTGGGCCGGCGGACTCCACCATGCCAAGAAATCTGAGGCTTCCGGCTTCTGCTACGTGAACGACATTGTCTTGGCCATCTTGGAGTTACTGAAGTGAGCGTGTCTCTTGCCTTCTACTTTGCTGCTCTGTCACATATCTGTATTTGAGCATTGTCATAGCAGAGGGATAGGGCTTTAAAGGTCTAACACCATCATGCAATTACGTCCATTACATCTATTTTTGAACCTATGGTTCGGCCACAGGAGTAGTTTGGTGTTTCCGTAGGTTTCTTTGTTTTGGGGGTGGAGTGCAATTTTCTGAAACTTTTTTTTGAATGGAAGTATTTGATAGACTTATCTCAATACAGCAACTACTTGTATCTTACTAGGTGTGCACTACAAAGAAAGGCAAATAGAAAAGTAACAATTAAAAAAATTTTCTGAATAGGAAAGCAGTTAATGGTGCTATCTTAAGTGATTCCTATGAGTGTTATACTGACGGCGACGAGGAATTGATGGAACTTTGGTGTCTGTGGTTAATTTTTCCAAGTGCCCACTCACGCTACCCTTTCAAATAACCTCCCTCTCTTTCATTTAGGTACCACCAGAGGGTGCTGTATATAGATATCGATATTCACCATGGTGATGGTGTTGAAGAGGCCTTTTACACCACTGACCGTGTCATGACTGCATCATTCCACAAGTATGGAGAGTACTTTCCTGGGACGGGGGACCTGCGGGTGAGAAGCAGAGATTTTGGAGCACGTTGTACTGCTCGTTTTTCGATATTTGTTTATTTGGTGAACATTTGGAATGTCGTAAGCCATTCCACCCCATGGTATGCCTATGTAGTGCAGTCATGGCAAAGCAAATCTGACAGCTAAGGGAAAGCATGTTTTATATGGCAGCCGTGGATGTCTGGGTGCTAAAGGGGAAAAATAGACAATTTCGTTGTGTAGTGCAGATTATGGTAAAGAGACATTTGAAGCTGCAAAAAAGTGTACAGTATATTCAATTTGTTTTGTTTTTCTGAATTTGAAAGCTGATATACATTGGTAGAGACAGGGTACAAAAATGCATAGGACTGAGTTGTCTGTAATGGAGATAGATATGTAGGACCAATGAGAGTACCGATTGGGTGGTCGGTGTATGTGTTTTCATAAATAAGAACTGGTAGGCTGTGTTTCTTATTTTTATTATTATTTTTTTATTCTGGGCACGAGAGAAGTGTAGGAATAAGCCTAGTTTAGACAATGAGCAGAAGCTGCTGAGGGTGCCCGAAGACACTTGTAGAAGAGTAATTACTTAGGGGAGTAGATAACTTGGTGAGAAAAATGTAAAGGCTAGCTGTGAACACCCTTATGGTGTTTCACAGGAGTTTAAAAGGCGGCAGGGCTACATTTGGTGATGCTAGCGAACATGCAGTGTAGTTGTGTATCGGAGCAGGTCCGAGTTAGTCATAATGCACACCGGAATGGTACAAGACTGAATGGGTTGACAAAGGGCTGCTTTGGTAGGGATTTAAAAATGCTAGACCAAGCTGCCTCACTCTTTTGCTGCTTGGCTCTACTGTCTTTCGTTCTTGTGTTTATTGGATTTATAAAGCACAAACCAACCTAAAAGACAGCTTTGTGCATGAGAAAGTTTTTTTATATTTCAGGTGTTCGCAGGGAGGACAAGGAGGCATGCAGACGGGTTTAGGAATACTTGCTAGGCCTAGATGATGGGATGAGTGGGCCAGAGACTAGAACGGGAGTGCCAAAATGTAGAGTGCACTTCGTAGAGAACAGTATGCTGGACTTAGGAAGTGAGAAGGTGCTGTTTGAAGAGTTGAGTATTCTGCTCTTGTCCTCTGGGTGTTCTCTTTTTACCAAGTAATGGCTTTTGCTTGCCTTTTACAGGACATCGGAGCGGGGAAGGGCAAATACTATGCTGTGAATTTTCCCCTCCGGGATGGTATTGATGATGAGTCCTATGAAGCCATCTTTAAACCAGTGAGAACCCCTTCTGTTCATCTATTTATGTTGTGTTTGGCTTGAGATCCGGTTGGACTGTGCCCCAATGGGAGACCAGAGGAGTTGAGTAGAGGTACTTTATAGAGCTGTCAGACCATCCTTACCAGGTTTGTGGAGAGGTAATATACCAAAAATACCACTGTGGCAGTAAACCTTTGGTGGTCTTTTTATGGTGCAATTCGCAGATGCCAACTACAAGAAGTAACACAGTAAAAGGCTTCAATCCCTCCATGGAAGGAATTCAAGAAGGTATTGAATTTTGTTGCACTAGCTGTGCAAGTCCTAAAATCAATATCTCAGTAAAAGCCTAGGTTGTGACAAGTGCTGGAGTATGTTAGACGCTCCTTGCCCTCTCATAACAAAGCTCTGGGCAGTCACAGACCTCTTCTGTGTGTAAATCAAACACGCCATGTTTTTCAACATATCTGCTGGCATGAGGATTAATCCCCTCTATCAAAGGTTTTTGTGCAGATCCCACATTGAGCAGTGCCCTCTTTTATACATCTTCCCATTACTTGTATGCAGCTGTCTTTGAATGTCTGATGTCTTATGCTGCTATTTTGTTTGGGGATTGGAGCGAACGTGTGGATTTCTTACCAATCTTGTCTCGTTATAAAATGAACTTTTTTACGACTAAATCCTCCCACAGCTTGCCTATTGGCACCCTCATTACTGTTTAGTTAGTTTCTGTGCACTTTGAGACTTAGGGCCTGATTTAGATCTCTGCGAAGGGGTTTCTCTTTCGCACTCTTGACAGTTATCCCATCCACTGACATATAAATACCATTGTTTTCTATGGTGTTTAGATTTCGGCGGACGGGATATCTGTCACCATTGTGTCAGAGTAACCCCGCTGCCGAGATCTAAATCGGGCCCTTAATGTTTTGCAACCAGATCCTTGCAGTGTCCGGTGCCTTGCACGAAGCCTAGAGAAAGTTATATCCCTGTGTGAACTTACTCCTCAGACGTCAAAAATGCTCAAGTAGTGCATGGAATGAAATCTAGGAAGACCCGTGATGTCTTCTTTTTGCCAGTGCCTTCCGCCAGCTGCACGAGGCCTACTTGTAGCACATTCACTTGGTGTTTGTATAATACAGCTTCATGTTCTCCTTCCATCCTACCCATCACCCAACCCGAGAGGAGTAGTATAACTTCATACTGGAGAGAAGTGAATTTTTTTGAGGCAAATATAAGGTTATTCAAGGCGGATTTAAAAAAAAAAAAAAAAAAAGTTTCAGCACTGGAACACGGAATAACATCTTTGTAGAGTGCAGTTTGTTTCAGCGAAGTGAGGTGAAGTTATCAAGTGCATCAAAGGAACAGCATGTTACTTAAAAGCTTTCGTCATTTACCCCAACATTGGTACTCTTCCAATTATTTGTTCACTTACCACCGAAGTCTGACTTTCTTGCCTCCTCCCCCCCATGTCTGCCCACTCCACAATGTGAAACTAAAGAATAAAGCAAAGTTGCTCAATGAAGACGGAACTCCTAATAGCACTTAACTCCCAGTAGTACTTGGTAATTAATAGTTCATTTAGAGGGCAGTAGGGAGACTAACTAAAACATATGTCGAGATCTGCTGTCTCTGAAGCCTTCTATGTGGATCGGAGGCGAATTTTCTCACTTGAACATGTTCTTTCCAGAAACTAATTTTAAAAATACTTAGCGTTCTGCGATTAGCTGATAATCTTCAGTCTTTACCCTTGAATGATCTCCTATATCACTTCTTGACTTCATTTTCACAGATTGTGTAACTGCCTCTTTGTTCTAGGTGATGACAAAGGTGATGGAGATGTACCAGCCTAGTGCTGTCGTCTTACAGTGTGGTGCTGATTCACTCTCTGGGGATCGACTTGGCTGCTTTAATTTGACCATCAAAGGTATGAAGGCTTGTTCTTCCTTCAGACAACTAGTGAATTCACTGAGTGCAATAAATCTAGACTGTCCTTGCATATGCTGTTTTTCTATTGAAGTTCTTGGCTGAAAGAAGGGTATATGTATGGCAATGTTTGTAGTGTAAAGATGATTTCCTGCCCTGCAGAGCTTGTTCTGCACGAGCAAATAGTACTGCCCCTTGAGAACCCGCTCACCCCGTAGGTGGCTGCAGTTGACTACTACAGATTTCCAAAGTCCTCTACATTTGGGAGAGAAGACTGGACATCGCTGTGCATTGCCTACCTTTTAGATCGAAGCCTACCAAGCAGCTGCGATGTATGGTTTGCTAAAGACATCTTGGGGACATGCAGAAAGCTGATCTGAGAATGCATTCCACCCTTTGCTGTTCATTGGCTTTGTGGTTTTTAACTTGTATGTTCAATGACGTGTGGCTGTAAATACACATGCTCTGCAGACTCCTGACATTTAGTGTTGGGTCCGGATGTGTGCAAGTTCTTTTTCTTCAAAGAAGTCTCTGGAGTCGCAAGGCAAAGTGACTCCTCTAGGTGATAGTGCGCATGGGCATCAACTCCATTAGCTTGTTTTCTTTCTGTCATCGGGTTCAGACGTGTTCTTTGGTGCTCCGGATCAAGACCGTTTGTTCAGGCTCCCTTTGGTCCATTTTGCACCTCTATTCCGGTTGGTATTGTTTTCTTTCGCGTTTCCATCTTGTTGCTTGAAAATACAAGAAAACTGTCACTCATCAAATTGGTGTTCTCCTTTTGCGGCCTTCGTGCCTCGCCCTCATCGGATTCGCCCTACAATGTTCTGTTAATTGAACAGACTATATTTCGGTTGCCACGCAAAATATTGGCACACAAACCTCCATCAGATTTGTAACCTGTGCCTGTTTCCGTACCCAATGAGAACTGTGTGCCCTGTCTTATCATTTCAACCGAAGAAAATGTTGCGGAATCGCAGAGTGCAGGGAAAGTAGGTGCTGCGAAAATACCTTGAGGAGACCTCCAACATCTTTGGTCTCCATTATGTTGGAAAGGAAGAGGGACTGGACAAGGCCTCGGCAGCAGAAGAGGAAGCCCTTTCCATCACGGGCTCTGAATTGGAAGTAGAATTTGGTATGCCGACCCAAGATTTTTCTTCGAGACAGTGTGCAGTGAGTACAAGTGCCCCTGTCCAGCCTACTAACAGACATTTGGTTCCAACCGCAACTACGGCTCCTGGGTCACCACTGCCAACAGGCCATTTTAGGCACTGAATGTCAGCTAAGGATTCCAAGCCATTGGGCCCAGCACCAAAAACCAAGCCGAAACACACCTCTGCTCTACCAAGTCGACCAATCTCCGTGCCGAGCTAAACATCTACCTTCTCCGCTCTGACCACCTCAGTACCAACACACAGTCCAACTTAGGTACCGAAAACTTTTGTCTCAGCACTAGAGAGTAAACCCAAAACACAAGAAAATACACATCCGGGCTTCTAATTAACGGTTTATAGCAAAAGCAGTGGAATTGGTGCCTACTCCATCATTTCGAGGGGGGTATTGAACTGTCAGTACCTCCTAAAAGGACTTTGACACTAGTCCTCTACGTCCTCCTTTTGTCTGCTCCTCCACCACCTCCTCTTCCTCTCCCACCACCACTACCCCTTTAAGCACATCACGCACTTAGTGACATAGGTTTTACTACTCTAGGCTCCCCACAGTCTTGCATAGGGGATCAGGGAGAAGAAGATAACCTACAGCAGCCACCCACATATCCATGGGACACTTACGATATTGACTCCCTGGAGATAATGTCTGGACCTCTACCCAGCTAAACCTTCATCCCTGAATGATGCAACATCATTCTAGGAACTTGTAGCTAGGGTAGCTGCGTACAGCCAGGTCCCATTGCATAAAGATCCTATAGAGGATGATTTTCTTTTTGAAGCCTTATGTTCTACCACAAGGGCATGTCAGTATCTGCCTATGTTAAAAGGGATGACGCGTCATGCGGAAGAGATCTTTAAAGGTCTAGTATGTGCAGGCTTTCAAGGGTGGACAAGAAATATAAGGCTGTACCCGCCATACGTTAAGGGCCACTTCCCTCCAGATGTATCAAATACACGGAAAAGGGCACATTCCCAAACATCAGCAGATGCCCCCCACCTGAAAAAATAATTCAAGTTGATGCATTTGGTAAAAGGGTTGTGGTCCAAGAGGCCAACCACTGGTGCTTTGCCAGCACCCAAGCCTCTTGGCAAGGTACGACAGAGTCAATTGGGATGAAATGGAGGAACTCTTCCAGCATCTCCCTGAGGCGTATAGGAAAAAAAGCCAGCAGTGTTCAGGAGTGCAAATTCATCTCCAGCAATTCCATTAAATATGCCCTTGATGCAGCGGACACAGCAGCTAGGGGTGTTACCACAAGCATTTTGTTACGTAGACATGCCTGCTTACACATATCTGGCTTTAAGCCAGAAGTACAACAAACACTTCTAAGTGCCCCGTTTGAAAAGAGGCATTTCTTTGGCTTACAAGTGGATCAGACTTTAGAAAAAATGGTAATGAAGTTGCCAAATCTGTGGGAGCACTTCAACTCTTTGTGACTCCTTTCAGCGCACCTTGTACAAACAACTTTGCGGTGTCATACAACAGGCCACAAGTGCTGTGGTGGAGACTGAATCGGGTGCCATGGATGTTGGTGACACAGCACTGTGGACTCGTGCAGTTGCAGGACTCTGAGACACTGCAGTGGTGTCTGGCCCGCATTGTGGGCCACAGTTGTTGCACTCAGAGGAGACCACGGCTCCTGTGCAGGCATCGGCCTGGGGTCATAGTGGCACTGTTTCCGAAGTCGTTCTGGAAGTCGATGCACTAGTTTCTGCCTTGTTGTGCCATGACTCACTCCCAGGGCCCAGGAACTGGATTTGGCACCATTTGGAAAGGCTCCAAACAAACATCATTAGTTGCCTCTAACTCTTCTTCTAGACAGCAGCATCAAACCTCCTCCTCAGTAGGTTTTCACTGAGGCTCATATAGGGGAAACAATTTGAAAGGTCGTGGAAAAGATGCCTCCACTCGTGCCAACCCCCTCCACGACTTTACATCCCCCGACCATCTAACACCTGTCGGATGTCTACAGCAGTTCTTTCCTGCCTGGAAACGCATAACAGATTAGTGGGTGTCGGATATTATCTAACATGGTTATTGCCTGGAGCTCATCACAACACCTTCAAACATCCCACCATTCAAACACAAACTTTCTATAGAACATTTAAATTTGCTAAAACAAGAATTATGGGCTCTTCTTCAAAAAGGAGCTATAGAACCTGTTCCTCATCAACAACAGGACATAAGAGTATACTGTCTATACTTCCTCATTTCCCCCCCCCCCAAAAAAAAGATAATTACAACCTATCATAGATCTCAGACCACTAAATCATTACATCCTTTCAGAACACTTTCATATGGTAACTCTCCAAGATGTGATCCCTCTGTTATAACAGGGCGACTTTGTCTGCACTAGACTTAAATGACACTTACTTTCACATTCCAATCCATCCAGCTCACCGCAAATACCTCAGGTTCATGAAACAGGGAATACATTACCAGTCCAAGGTGCTTCCAATCTGGGTCACTGTGCACCTCAGGTGTTCAATAAATGCCTGGGAGTAGTTGCAGCACATCTTAGCAGACAAGACCATTTTTGTCATCAAGGCCAGTACATTTCCATGATACCAATAACACACACAGGCCCCTTTTCTTTCTCCATCAACTGGGGTTCACGATCAATATACACAAGTGTCCCCTTCGGCCTTCACAGGTTGAGCCATGCCTAGGGGCTATCAGCAACACAGTTAGGGTAAGCTTACCCACATTCTGTAAGGAAATGCCTCCTTGGCATGGTTACCCCCTGACTTTTTGCCTTTGCTGATGCTATGTTTTGATTTGAAAGTGTGCTGAGGCCTGCTAACCAGGCCCCAGCACCAGTGTTCTTTCCCTAACCTGTACTTTTGTTTACACAATTGGCACACCCTGGCATCCAGGTAAGTCCCTTGTAACTGGTACCCCTGGTACCAAGGGCCCTGATGCCAGGGAAGGTCTCTAAGGGCTGCAGCATATCTTATGCCACCCTGGGGACCCCTCACTCAGCACAGACACACTGCTTGCCAGCTTGTGTGTGCTGGTGAGGACAAAACGAGTAAGTCGACATGGCATTCCCCTCAGGGTGCCATGCCAACCTCACACTGCCTATGCAGTATAGATAAGTCACCCCTTTAGCAGGCCTTACAGCCCTAAGGCAGGGTGCACTATATACCATAGGTGAGGGCACCAGTGCATGAGCACTGTGCCCCTACAGTGTCCAAGCAAAACCTTAGACATTGTAAGTGCAGGGTAGCCATAAGAGTATATGGTCTGGGAGTCTGTCATGCACGAACTCCACAGCACCATAATGGCTACACTGAAAACTGGGAACAAACAAACAGACTGGTATCAAACTTCTCAGCACAATAAATGCACACTGATGCCAGTGTACATTTTATTGTAAAATACACCTCAGAGGGCACCTTAGAGGTGCCCCCTGAAACCTTAACCAACTACCCGTGTAGGCTGACTGGTTTTAGCAGCCTGCCACACAAGACATGTTGCTGGCCACATGGGGAGAGTGCCTTTGTCACTCTGTGGCTAGTAACAAAGCCTGCACTGGGTGGAGATGCTTATCACCTCCCCCTTGCAGGAGCTGTAACACCTGGCGGTGAGCCTCAAAGGCTCACCCCCTTTGTTACAGCACCACAGGGCATTCCAGCTAGTGGAGTTGCCCACCCCCTCCAGCCACGGCCCCACTTTTGGCGCCAAGGCCGGAGGAGATAATGAGAAAAACAAGGAGGAGTCACTGGCCAGTCAGGACAGCCCCTAAGGCAACCTGAGCTGAAGTGACTCTGACTTTTAGGAATCCTCCATCTTGCAGATGGAGGATCCCCCCAATAGGGATAGGAATGTGACCCCCTCCCCTTGGGAGGAGGCACAAAGAGGGTGTAGCCACCCTCGGGGCTAGTAGCCATTGGCTTCTACCCTCCCGGACCTAAACACACCCCTAAATTCTGTATTAAGGGCTCCCCTGAACCTAGGAACTCAGATTCCTGCAACCTAAGAAGAAGAGGACTGCTGAGCTGAAAAACCCTGCAGAAAGACCCCAACTGCTTTGGCCCAAGCCCTACCGGCCTGTCTCCCCCCTTCGAAAGAAAACTGCTCCAGCGACGCTTTCCCCAGGACCAGCGACCTCTGAATCTACTGCCCTGCTCTAAAAGGACCAAGAAACTCCAGAGAACAGCAGCCCTGTTCACCAAAGACTGCTATTTTGTTTACAAAGAAGCAACTTCAAGGCAACTGCGTTTCCCACCAGAAGCGTGAGACTTGCAACTCTGCACCCGACGCCCCCGGCTCGACTTGTGGAGAAACAACACCTCAGGGAGGACTCCCCGGCGACTGCGAGCCAGTGAGTAACCAAAGTTGCCCCCCCTGAGCCCGCACAGCGACGCCTGCAGAGGGAATCCAGAGGCTCCCCCTGACCGCGACTGCCTGACTCCCAGATCCCGATGCCTGGAAAAGACCCTGCACCCGCAGCCCCCAGGACCTGAAGGATCGGAACTCCAGTGCAGGAGTGACCCCCAGGAGGCCCTCTCCCTTGCCCAGGCGGTGGCTACCCCGAGGAGCCTCCCCCTTGCCTGCCTGCATCGCTGAAGAGACCCCTTGGTTTCCCATTGATTTAAATTACAAACCCAACATGTGTTTGCACACTGCACCCGGCCGCCCCCGTGCTGCTGAGGGTTTACTTTCTGTGCTAACTTGTGTCCCCCCCCTGGTGCCCTAAAAAAAAAACCCTGGTCTGCCCTCCGAAGTCACGGGTACTTACCTGCTGGCAGACTGGAACCGGGGCACCCCCTTCTCCATTGAAGCCTATGCGTTTTGGGCACCACTTTGACATCTGCACCTGACCGGCCCTGAGCTGCTGGTGTGGTAACTTTGGGGTTGCTCTGAACCCCCAACGGTGGGCTACCTTGGACCCAAATTTGAACCCCGTAGGTGGTTTACTTACCTGCAAGAACTAACCATTACTCACCTCCACTAGGAACTGTGAAAATTGCACTGTCTAGTTTTAAAATAGCTATATGTGTTTTATTTGAAAAGTATATATGCTATTGTGATTATTCAAAGTTCCTAAAGTACTTACCTGCAATACCTTTCATGCAAAGTATTACATGTAGAATTTGAACCTGTGGTTCTTAAAATAAACTAAGAAAATATATTTTTCTATAACAAAACCTATTGGCTGGAATAGTCTCTGAGTGTGTGTTCCTCATTTATTGCCTGTGCGTATGTACAACAAATGCTTAACACTACTCCTTTGATAAGCCTACTGCTCGACCACACTACCACAAAATAGAGCATTAGTATTATCTCTTTTTGCCACTATCTTACCTCTAAGGGGAACCCTTGGACTCTGTGCATACTATTCCTTACTTTGAAATAGTGCATACAGAGCCAACTTCCTACACATTCTGTCAGAATTCAGACCATCGTAACATTGATGAAACCATTTCATCCCAATCAACACAACAGTAATCCAATCAACCCCACCCCAAACTACCCCACTGTAGGAAAGTACCCTTTTTCTTGGCATGGTTACCCCCATTTTTTGCCTGTTCTCAGTATGCTTGACTGTGTCTACTGGGTTCCTGCTAACCAGGACCCCAGTAGTTTTGCTCTGTCCTCTAAATTGGGTTGCTGTTAACTGTTTCTCCCCACAATTGGCATACTGGTGCCCCCATGTAAGCCCCTAGTATATGGTACCTAGGTACCCAGGGCATTGGGGTTCCAGGGGATCCCTATGGGCTGCAGCAGTTATTTTGCCACCCATAGGGAGCCCATGCCAAGGGTTCGGCAGGCCTGCCATTGCAGCCTGCGTGAAACGGGTGCATGCATCAGTTTTCACTACAGGTCACTACACCAGGTCATTATAAGTCACCCCTGTGGCAGACCCTCCTGCCCAGAGGGCATGGTGTAGGTACCTGTGTGTGAGGGCACACCTGCACTAGCAGCGGTGCCCCCACAATCTCCAGATCCATTTTCCTGGATTTTGTGAGTGCAGGGATGCCATTTTACACATGTCCTGGACATAGGTAGTGACCTATGTCCAGCTATATAATGGTAACTCTAAACCTGGGCAAATTTGGTATCAAACATGTTGGAATCATACCTCAATACTGTTGCAAGTATGTTTTTTATAAATTGTAGGGAAATGCCTCCCTTGGCATGGTTACCCCCTAACGTTTTGCCTTTTAATGCCAGTTATGATTAAAAGTGTGTTGGGACCCTGCTAACCAGGCCCCAGCACCAGTGCTCTTTCCCT
The DNA here is from genome assembly GCF_031143425.1 of Pleurodeles waltl. Taxonomy (NCBI): domain Eukaryota; kingdom Metazoa; phylum Chordata; class Amphibia; order Caudata; family Salamandridae; genus Pleurodeles; species Pleurodeles waltl. The sequence continues at coordinate 701,165,178 of NC_090440.1, forward strand.
AAACTGTACCTTTGTTCCCACAATTGGCACAACCCTGGCACTCGGATTAGTCCATTGCAAATGGTATCCCTGGTACCAAGGGCCCTTTGACCAGGGAAGGTCTATAAGGGCTGTAGCATGTATTATGCCACCCTGGGGACCCCTCCCTCAGCCCATGCACACTGCCTTACAGCTTGTGTGTGCTGGTGGGGAGAAAATGACTAAGTCGACATGGCATGCCTGTCAGTGTGCCATGCCCACATCCCACTGCCTGTGGCATAGGTAAGTCACCCCTCTAGCAGACCTTACAGCCCTAAGGCAGGGTGCACTATACCACAGCTGAGGGCATAGTTGCATGAACACTATGCCCCTACAGTGTCTAAGCCAAACCTTAGACATTGTAAGTGCAGGGTAGCTATAATGCGTATATGGTCTAGGAGTCTGTCAAATACGATTTTCACAGTTCCATAATGGCAACATTGAAATCTGGGAAGTTTGGTATCAAACTTCTCAGTACAGTAAATGCACACTGATGCCAGTGTGGGATTTATTGTAAAATACACCCAGAGGGCATCATAGAGATGCCCCCTGAATACCAGTCCGACTCCTAGTTCTAGGCTGACCAGTTTCTGCCAGCCTGCCATAACCAGACGAGTTTCTGGCCACGTGGGGTGAGTGCCTTTGTCACTCTATGGCCAGGAACAAAGCCTGTACTTATTGGAGGTGCTTCTCACCTCCCCTTGCAGGAATTGTAACACCTGACGGTGAACCTCAAAGGCTCCTGCCTGTCGTTCCAGCACCCCAGGACATCCCAGCTAGTGGAGATGCCCGCCCCTCCAGACACAGCCCCCGCTTTTGGTGGCAAGTCTGGAGGAGATAATGAGAAAAACAAGGAGTCACCACCTACCAGTCAGGACAGCCCCTAAGGTGCCCTGAGCTGACCCCTGCCTTTAGAAATCCTCCATTTTGAGTTTGGAGGATTCCCCCAATAGGAATAGGGATGTGCCCTCCTCCCCTCTGGAAGGAGGCACAAAGAGGGTGTAACCTCCCTCAAGGACAGTAGCCATTGGCTACTGCACCCCTGACCTAAACACCCCCCTAAATTTAGTATTAAGGGGCGACCCTGAACCCAGGAAATCAGATTCTTGCAACCTGAAGAAAGGAGGACTGCTGACCTGAAAGCTTCGCAGAGAAGACGGAGACACCAACTGACTTGGCCCAGCCCTACCGGCCTGTCTCCAGACTCCAAGCACCTGCTCAGCGAAGCATCCAGCGGGACCAGTGACCTCTGAGGACTCCGAGGACTGCCCTGCACCTAAAGGACCAAGAAACTCCAGAGAACAGCGGCACTGTTCAGAAACTGCAACAACTTTGCAACGTTGAAACCACTTTTAAGGAGACTCTCACTTCCTGCTAGAAGCGTGAGTCTTCACACACTGCACCAGATGCCCCCGGCTCAAGTCCAGGGCAACCAACACCACAGAGAGGGCTCCCAAGGGACTCCAACAACGTTGACACCCTGAGTCAACCTCCCTGCACCTCCACAGCGACACCTGCATAGAGGATCCAGAGGCTCCCCCTGACCGCGACTGCCTGGTAACAAAGGAACCCAACGCCTGCACCTGTAGCCCCCAGGACTGAGAGGAACCACCTACCAGTGCAGGAGTGACCAGCAGGCTGCCCTCATCCTAGCCCGGTTGGTGGCTGGCCCGAGAAGCCCCCTGTGCCCTACCCGCATCACCTAAGTGACCCCTGGGTTCCTCCATTGGTTTCTATAGCAAACCCGATGCTTACTTTGCCTACTGCACCCGGCTGCCCCTGTGCCACTGAGGGTGTTTTTTTTGGGGGGGGGGGCTTGTGTGTGTGCCCCCTCCCCCCCCAGTGCTCTACAAAAAACCCCTGGTCTGCTCCCCGAGGATGCAGGTACTTACCTTCTAGCAGACTGGAACTGGAGCACCCCTGTTCTTCATAGGCACCTATGTGTTTTGGGCCCTCCTTTGACCTCTGCACCTGACCAGCCCTGTGTTGCTGGTGCTGTGTCTTTGGGGTTGCCTTGAACCCCCAACGGTGGGCTGCCAATGCCCAGGAGACTGACTGTGTAAGTGCTTTACTTACCTGAGAAACCTAACCAAACTTGCCTCCCCCAGGAACTGTTGATTATTGCACTGTCTCCACTTTTAAAATATCTTATTTCCATTTTAACCTAAACTTTGTGTACTACAGCTTTGAATCAAAGTTCTATACTTACCTGTGTGACGTACCTTGCATTTTATGTACTTAACTCAAAACTTGAATCTTGTGGTTCTAAATAAATTAAGAAAATATATGTTCGGTGGCATGTGTAGCTGCAGATACACATGCTGTGCATAGTCCGCCGTCTGGTGTTGGGTCGGAGTGTTACAAGTTGTTTTTCTTCGAAGAAGTCTTTTCGAGTCACGAGACCGAGGGACTCCTCCTACTTTGGTTCCATTGCGCATGGGCGTCGACTCCATGTTAGATAGTTTTTTTTCCGCCATCGGGTTCGGACGTGTTCCTTTTCGCTCCGTGTTTCGGGTCGGAAAGTTAGTCAGAATCAACGGAAAATTCGTCGGTATTGTTTCGTTCGGTATCGGGTTAGATTAGAATCGACACTGAATCTTGAAGAGCTCCGGTAGCCCTTCGGGGTAATTTCGATCCCCCGTCGGGGGCTGGTCGGCCCGACCGCGTGCAACATCGAGACTGATGGAACGGACCCCGTTCCGATTCTGTCCTAAATGCCACAGTAAATATCCCTATACAGACCAACATTTGGTCTGTAACTTGTGCCTGTCACCCGAGCACAAAGAAGAAACGTGTGAGGCCTGTCGAGCGTTTCGGTCAAGAAAAACGCTCCGAGACCGAAGAGCCAGAAAGTTGCAGATGGCGTCCACCCCGACAGGACAACAACGGTTCGAGGAAGAGGGAGAAGAAGAAACATTCTCCATCCACGAATCGGATTCTGAAGAATTCGACGTCGAAGAAACCGTGAGTAAGACGTCGAAACAAGCATCACACAGAAAAACAGACAAAGCCCAGGGGACGCCACTGCCGACAGGCCATGGCTCAACCCATAAAGTAGGTGACCGTCCGTCGGCACTGAAAAAGGGCGAGCTGGTGCCGAGATCGTCCGACTCAGGTCGAGACACAGGCACGCAGCAATCTCGGGACCGAGAAACTGTCGCAGAAAAGGGTCGACACCGAGACAGCGGCACCGAAGCTGCTCGGCACAGAGATAGCGGCACCGAAGCTGCTCGGCACAGAGATAGCGGCACCGAAGATGGTCGACGCCAAGAAGGTACGACACCGAAAAAGAGGAAAATCTCTTCGGAGCCGAAAACAACAAAAGACACGGTTTCGGTGTCAAAACGCCCAGCATCCGAAAGCCAGTTCCTACTCAGAGGAACAATCACTGTCCTCCCAACTTCAAAAACACAGATTTGAGGAGTGTAGGAAGTTGGCTCTGTATGTGCTATTTCAAAGTAAGGAATAGCATGCACAGAGTCCAAGGGTTCCCCTTAGAGGTAAAATAGTGGTAAAAATAGATAATACTAATGCTCTATTTTGTGGTAGTGTGGTCGAGCAGTAGGTTTATCCAAGGAGTAGTGTTAAGCACTTGTTGTACATACACATAGACAATAAATGAGGTACACACACTCAGAGACAAATCCAGCCAATAGGTTTTTATATAGAAAAATATCTTTTCTTAGTTTATTTTAAGAACCACAGGTTCAAATTCTACATGTAATATCTCATTCGAAAGGTATTGCAGGTAAGTACTTTAGGAACTTCAAATCATAAAAATTGCATGTATACTTTACAAGTTATTGACAAATAGCTGTTTTAAAAGTGGACACTTAGTGCAATTTTCACAGTTCCTGGGGGAGGTAAGTTTTTGTTAGTTTTACCAGGTAAGTAAGACACTTACAGGGTTCAGTTCTTGGTCCAAGGTAGCCCACCGTTGGGGGTTCAGAGCAACCCCAAAGTCACCACACCAGCAGCTCAGGGCCGGTCAGGTGCAGAGTTCAAAGTGGTGCCCAAAACACATAGGCTAGAATGGAGAGAAGGGGGTGCCCCGGTTCCGGTCTGCTTGCAGGTAAGTACCCGCGTCTTCGGAGGGCAGACCAGGGGGGTTTTGTAGGGCACCGGGGGGGACACAAGCCCACACAGAAATTTCACCCTCAGCAGCGCGGGGGCGGCCGGGTGCAGTGTAGGAACAGGCGTCGGGTTCGCAATGTTAGTCTATGAGAGATCTCGGGATCTCTTCAGCGCTGCAGGCAGGCAAGGGGGGGGATTCCTCGGGGAAACCTCCACTTGGGCAAGGGAGAGGGACTCCTGGGGGTCACTTCTCCAGTGAAAGTCCGGTCCTTCAGGTCCTGGGGGCTGCGGGTGCAGGGTCTCTCCCAGGCGTCGGGACTTTAGGTTCAAAGAGTCGCGGTCAGGGGAAGCCTCGGGATTCCCTCTGCAGGCGGCGCTGTGGGGGCTCAGGGGGGACAGGTTTTGGTACTCACAGTATCAGAGTAGTCCTGGGGTCCCTCCTGAGGTGTCGGTTCTCCACCAGCCGAGTCGGGGTCGCCGGGTGCAGTGTTGCAAGTCTCACGCTTCTTGCGGGGAGCTTGCAGGGTTCTTTAAAGCTGCTGGAAACAAAGTTGCAGCTTTTCTTGGAGCAGGTCCGCTGTCCTCGGGAGTTTCTTGTCTTTTCGAAGCAGGGGCAGTCCTCAGAGGATGTCGAGGTCGCTGGTCCCTTTGGAAGGCGTCGCTGGAGCAGGATCTTTGGAGGACAGGAGACAGGCCGGTGAGTTTCTGGAGCCAAGGCAGTTGTCGTCTTCTGGTCTTCCTCTGCAGGGGTTTTCAGCTAGGCAGTCCTTCTTCTTGTAGTTGCAGGAATCTAATTTTCTAGGGTTCAGGGTAGCCCTTAAATACTAAATTTAAGGGCGTGTTTAGGTCTGGGGGGTTAGTAGCCAATGGCTACTAGCCCTGAGGGTGGGTACACCCTCTTTGTGCCTCCTCCCAAGGGGAGGGGGTCACAATCCTAACCCTATTGGGGGAATCCTCCATCTGCAAGATGGAGGATTTCTAAAAGTTAGAGTCACCTCAGCTCAGGACACCTTAGGGGCTGTCCTGACTGGCCAGTGACTCCTCCTTGTTATTCTCATTATTTTCTCCGGCCTTGCCGCCAAAAGTGGGGCCTGGCCGGAGGGGGCGGGCAACTCCACTAGCTGGAGTGTCCTGCTGGGTTGGCACAAAGGAGGTGAGCCTTTGAGGCTCACCGCCAGGTGTGACAATTCCTGCCTGGGGGAGGTGTTAGCATCTCCACCCAGTGCAGGCTTTGTTACTGGCCTCAGAGTGACAAAGGCACTCTCCCCATGGGGCCAGCAACATGTCTCGGTTTGTGGCAGGCTGCTAAAACTAGTCAGCCTACACAGATAGTCGGTTAAGTTTCAGGGGGCACCTCTAAGGTGCCCTCTGTGGTGTATTTTACAATAAAATGTACACTGGCATCAGTGTGCATTTATTGTGCTGAGAAGTTTGATACCAAACTTCCCAGTTTTCAGTGTAGCCATTATGGTGCTGTGGAGTTCGTGTTTGACAGACTCCCAGACCATATACTCTTATGGCTACCCTGCACTTACAATGTCTAAGGTTTTGTTTAGACACTGTAGGGGTACCATGCTCATGCACTGGTACCCTCACCTATGGTATAGTGCACCCTGCCTTAGGGCTGTAAGGCCTGCTAGAGGGGTGTCTTACCTATACTGCATAGGCAGTGAGAGGCTGGCATGGCACCCTGAGGGGAGTGCCATGTCGACTTACTCGTTTTGTCCTCACTAGCACACACAAGCTGGCAAGCGGTGTGTCTGTGCTGAGTGAGAGGTCTCCAGGGTGGCATAAGACATGCTGCAGCCCTTAGAGACCTTCTCTGGCATCAGGGCCCTTGGTACTAGAAGTACCAGTTACAAGGGACTTATCTGGATGCCAGGGTCTGCCAATTGTGGATACAAAAGTACAGGTTAGGGAAAGAACACTGGTGCTGGGGCCTGGTTAGCAGGCCTCAGCACACTTTCAATTGTAAACATAGCATCAGCAAAGGCAAAAAGTCAGGGGGCAACCATGCCAAGGAGGCATTTCCTTACACAACCCCCCCCCAAACGAAAGAGGATGAGACTAACCTTTCCCAAGAGAGTCTTCATTTTCTAAGTGGAAGAACCTGGAAAGGCCATCTGCATTGGCATGGGCAGTCCCAGGTCTGTGTTCCACTATAAAGTCCATTCCCTGTAGGGAGATGGACCACCTCAACAGTTTAGGATTTTCACCTTTCATTTGCATCAGCCATTTGAGAGGTCTGTGGTCAGTTTGAACTAGGAAGTGAGTCCCAAAGAGGTATGGTCTCAGCTTCTTCAGGGACCAAACCACAGCAAAGGCCTCCCTCTCAATGGCACTCCAACGCTGCTCCCTGGGGAGTAACCTCCTGCTAATGAAAGCAACAGGCTGGTCAAGGCCATCATCATTTGTTTGGGACAAAACTGCCCCTATCCCATGTTCAGAGGCATCTGTCTGCACAATGAACTGCTTAGAATAATCTGGAGCTTTTAGAACTGGTGCTGAGCACATTGCTTGTTTCAGGGTGTCAAAGGCCTGTTGGCATTCCACAGTCCAGTTCACTTTCTTGGGCATTTTCTTGGAGGTGAGTTCAGTGAGGGCTGTCACAATGGATCCATATCCCTTCACAAACCTCCTGTAATACCCAGTCAAGCCAAGGAATGCCCTGACTGGAGTCTGGGTTTTTGGAGCTACCCAGTCCAGAATAGTCTGGATCTTGGGTTGGAGTGGCTGAACTTGGCCTCCACCTACAAGGTGGCCCAAGTAAACCACAGTTCCCTGCCCTATCTGGCATTTGGATGCCTTGATAGAGAGGCCTGCAGATTGCAGAGCCTTCAAAACCTTCTTCAGGTGGACCAGGTGATCCTGCCAGGTGGAGCTAAAGACAGCAATATCATCAAGATAAGCTGTGCTAAAGGACTCCAAGCCAGCAAGGACTTGATTCACCAACCTTTGGAAGGTGGCAGGGGCATTCTTTAAACCAAAGGGCATAACAGTAAACTGATAATGCCCATCAGGTGTGGAGAATGCTGTCTTTTCTTTTGCTCCAGGTGCCATTTTTATTTGCCAGTACCCTGCTGTCAAGTCAAAGGTACTTAGAAATTTGGCAGCACCTAATTTATCAATGAGCTCATCAGCTCTTGGAATTGGATGGGCATCTGTCTTGGTGACAGAATTGAGCCCTCTGTAGTCCACACAAAACCTCATCTCTTTCTTTCCATCTTTGGTGTGAGGTTTGGGGACTAAGACCACTGGGCTAGCCCAGGGGCTGTCAGAGCGCTCAATTACTCCCAATTCCAGCATCTTGTGGACTTCCACCTTGATGCTTTCCTTAACATGGTCAGACTGTCTAAAGATTTTGTTCTTGACAGGCATGCTGTCTCCTGTGTCCACATCATGGGTACACAGGTGTGTCTGACCAGGGGTCAAGGAGAAGAGTTCAGGAAACTGTTGTAGGACTCTCCTACAATCAGCTTGCTGTTGGCCAGAGAGGGTGTCTGAGTAGATCACTCCATCTACTGTACCATCTTTTGGGTCTGATGACAGAAGATCAGGGAGAGGTTCACTCTCTGCCTCCTGATCCTCATCTGTTACCATCAACAGATTGACATCAGCCCTGTCGTGGAAGAGCTTAAGGCGGTTTACATGGATCACCCTCTTGGGGCTCCTGCTTGTGCCCAGGTCCACCAAGTAGGTGACCTGACTCTTCCTCTCCAGTACTGGGTAAGGGCCACTCCATTTGTCCTGGAGTGCCCTGGGAGCCACAGGCTCCAGAACCCAGACTTTCTGCCCTGGTTGGAACTCAACCAGTGCAGCCTTTTGGTCATACCAAAACTTCTGGAGCTGTTGGCTGGCCTCAAGGTTTTTGGTTGCCTTTTCCATGTACTCTGCCATTCTAGAGCGAAGGCCAAGTACATAGTCCACTATGTCCTGTTTAGGCTCATGGAGAGGTCTCTCCCAGCCTTCTTTAACAAGGGCAAGTGGTCCCCTTACAGGATGACCAAACAGAAGTTCAAAGGGTGAGAATCCTACTCCCTTCTGTGGCACCTCTCTGTAAGCGAAAAGCAGGCATGGCAAGAGGACATCCCATCTCCTTTTGAGTTTTTCTGGGAGCCCCATGATCATGCCCTTTAATGTCTTGTTGAATCTCTCAACTAAGCCATTAGTTTGTGGATGGTATGGTGTAGTGAATTTATAAGTCACTCCACACTCATTCCACATGTGCTTTAGGTATGCTGACATGAAGTTGGTACCTCTGTCAGACACCACCTCCTTAGGGAAACCCACTCTGGTAAAGATACCAATGAGGGCCTTGGCTACTGCAGGGGCAGTAGTCGACCTAAGGGGAATAGCTTCAGGATACCTGGTAGCATGATCCACTACTACCAGGATATACATATTTCCTGAGGCTGTGGGAGGTTCCAGTGGACCAACTATGTCCACACCCACTCTTTCAAAGGGAACCCCCACCACTGGAAGTGGAATGAGGGGGGCCTTTGGATGCCCACCTGTCTTACCACTGGCTTGACAGGTGGGGCAGGAGAGGCAAAACTCCTTAACCATGTTGGACATATTGGGCCAGTAGAAGTGGTTGACTAACCTCTCCCACGTCTTGGTTTGTCCCAAATGTCCAGCAAGGGGAATGTCATGGGCCAATGTTAGGATGAACTTCCTGAACAGCTGAGGCACTACCACTCTCCTAGTGGCACCAGGTTTGGGGTCTCTGGCCTCAGTGTACAGGAGTCCATCTTCCCAATAGACCCTATGCGTTCCATTTTTCTTGCCTTTGGACTCTTCAGCAGCTTGCTGCCTAAGGCCTTCAAGAGAGGGACAGGTTTCTTGTCCCTTACACAGCTCCTCCCTTGAGGGTCCCCCTGGGCCTAAGAGCTCAACCTGATAAGGTTCAAGCTCCAAAGGCTCAGTTCCCTCAGAGGGCAGAACTTCTTCCTGAGAAGAGAGGTTCCCTTTCTTTTGCTGTGTTGCAGTTGGTTTCCCAACTGACTTTCCTGTCCTCTTGGTAGGCTGGGCCATTCTTCCAGACTCCAGCTCTACTTGTTCACCCTGTGCCTTGCACTGTGCTCTTGTTTTCACACACACTAGTTCAGGGATACCCAGCATTGCTGCATGGGTTTTTAGTTCTACCTCAGCCCATGCTGAGGACTCCAGGTCATTTCCAAGCAGACAGTCCACTGGGATATTTGAGGAGACCACCACCTGTTTCAGGCCATTGACCCCTCCCCATTCTAAAGTAACCATTGCCATGGGATGTACTTTTCTCTGATTGTCAGCGTTGGTGACTGTGTAAGTTTTTCCAGTCAGGTATTGGCCAGGGGAAACCAGTTTCTCTGTCACCATGGTGACACTGGCACCTGTATCCCTCAGGCCCTCTATTCTAGTCCCATTAATTAAGAGTTGCTGTCTGTATTTTTGCATGTTAGGCGGCCAGACAGCTAGTGTGGCTAAATCCACCCCACCCTCAGAAACTAGAGTAGCTTCAGTGTGGACCCTGATTTGCTCTGGGCACACTGTTGATCCCACTTGGAGACTAGCCATACCAGTGTTACCTGGATGGGAGTTTGGAGTGGAACCTTTCTTGGGACAGGCCTTGTCTCCAGTTTGGTGTCCATGCTGTTTACAGCTATGACACCAGGCCTTTTTGGGATCAAAGTTTTTACCCTTGTACCCATTGTTTTGTGAAGAGGCTCTGGGCCCACCCTCCTGTGCAGGTTTTTGGGGGCCTGTAGAAGACTCTTTACTATTTTTAGTTTTGGTTGTCTCATCACCCTTCCCCTGGGGAGTCTTTGTGACCCCTTTCTTTTGGTCACCCCCTGTTGAAGTCTTGGACACCCTTGTCTTGACCCAATGGTCCGCCTTCTTTCCCAATTCTTGGGGAGAAATTGGTCCTAGGTCTACCAGATGCTGATGCAGTTTATCATTGAAACAATTACTTAACAGGTGTTCTTTCACAAATAAATTGTACAGCCCATCATAATTACTTACACCACTGCCTTGAATCCAACCATCTAGTGTTTTCACTGAGTAGTCTACAAAGTCAACCCAGGTCTGGCTCGAGGATTTTTGAGCCCCCCTGAATCTAATCCTATACTCCTCAGTGGAGAATCCAAAGCCCTCAATCAGGGTACCCTTCATGAGGTCATAAGATTCTGCATCTTGTCCAGAGAGTGTGAGGAGTCTATCCCTACACTTTCCTGTGAACATTTCCCAAAGGAGAGCACCCCAGTGAGATCTGTTCACTTTTCTGGTTACACAAGCCCTCTCAAAAGCTGTGAACCACTTGGTGATGTCATCACCATCTTCATATTTAGTTACAATCCCTTTAGGGATTTTCAACATGTCAGGAGAATCTCTGACCCTATTTATGTTGCTGCCACCATTGATGGGTCCTAGGCCCATCTCTTGTCTTTCCCTCTCTATGGCTAGGATCTGTCTTTCCAAAGCCAATCTTTTGGCCATCCTGGCTAACTGGATGTCCTCTTCACTGGGGTTATCCTCAGTGATTTCAGAGGTGTTGGTCTCTCCTGTGAGGGAACCAGCATCTCTGACTATTATTTTTGGAGTCAGGGTTTGAGGGACCCTGTTCTCCCTAGATAGGACTGGTAGGGGGGAATTTTCCTCCAAGTCACTATCCTCTTCCTCTGAGTTGCCACCCTCAGAGGGGTTGGCCTTTTCAAACTCTGCCAAAAGCTCCTGGAGCTGTATTTTGGTAGGTTTGGGGCCCATTGTTATTTTCTTTATTTTACAGAGTGACCTTAGCTCCCTCATCTTAAGATGGAGGTAAGGTGTGGTGTCGAGTTCCACCACAGTCACATCTGTGCTAGACATTTTGCTTCTAAAAGTTGGAATACTTTTTAAGAATCTACAACTGGTTCTAGAATCTAATTCAAACTTTTACAAACTTTTAAACTCTAAAAGAAATGCTAAACAGGGACTTAACACACAAGGCCCTAGCAGGACTTTTAAGAATTTAGAAAACTTTTCAAATTGCAAAAATCAATTTCTAATGACAATTTTGGAATTTGTCGTGTGATCAGGTATTGGCTGAGTAGTCCAGCAAATGCAAAGTCTTGTACCCCACCGCTGATCCACCAATGTAGGAAGTTGGCTCTGTATGTGCTATTTCAAAGTAAGGAATAGCATGCACAGAGTCCAAGGGTTCCCCTTAGAGGTAAAATAGTGGTAAAAATAGATAATACTAATGCTCTATTTTGTGGTAGTGTGGTCGAGCAGTAGGTTTATCCAAGGAGTAGTGTTGAGCACTTGTTGTACATACACATAGACAATAAATGAGGTACACACACTCAGAGACAAATCCAGCCAATAGGTTTTTATATAGAAAAATATCTTTTCTTAGTTTATTTTAAGAACCACAGGTTCAAATTCTACATGTAATATCTCATTCGAAAGGTATTGCAGGTAAGTACTTTAGGAACTTCAAATCATAAAAATTGCATGTATACTTTACAAGTTATTGACAAATAGCTGTTTTAAAAGTGGACACTTAGTGCAATTTTCACAGTTCCTGGGGAGGTAAGTTTTTGTTAGTTTTACCAGGTAAGTAAGACACTTACAGGGTTCAGTTCTTGGTCCAAGGTAGCCCACCGTTGGGGGTTCAGAGCAACCCCAAAGTCACCACACCAGCAGCTCAGGGCCGGTCAGGTGCAGAGTTCAAAGTGGTGCCCAAAACACATAGGCTAGAATGGAGAGAAGGGGGTGCCCCGGTTCCGGTCTGCTTGCAGGTAAGTACCCGCGTCTTCGGAGGGCAGACCAGGGGGGTTTTGTAGGGCACCGGGGGGGACACAAGCCCACACAGAAATTTCACCCTCAGCAGCGCGGGGGCGGCCGGGTGCAGTGTAGGAACAGGCGTCGGGTTCGCAATGTTAGTCTATGAGAGATCTCGGGATCTCTTCAGCGCTGCAGGCAGGCAAGGGGGGGGATTCCTCGGGGAAACCTCCACTTGGGCAAGGGAGAGGGACTCCTGGGGGTCACTTCTCCAGTGAAAGTCCGGTCCTTCAGGTCCTGGGGGCTGCGGGTGCAGGGTCTCTCCCAGGCGTCGGGACTTTAGGTTCAAAGAGTCACGGTCAGGGGAAGCCTCGGGATTCCCTCTGCAGGCGGCGCTGTGGGGGCTCAGGGGGGACAGGTTTTGGTACTCACAGTATCAGAGTAGTCCTGGGGTCCCTCCTGAGGTGTCGGTTCTCCACCAGCCGAGTCGGGGTCGCCGGGTGCAGTGTTGCAAGTCTCACGCTTCTTGCGGGGAGCTTGCAGGGTTCTTTAAAGCTGCTGGAAACAAAGTTGCAGCTTTTCTTGGAGCAGGTCCGCTGTCCTCGGGAGTTTCTTGTCTTTTCGAAGCAGGGGCAGTCCTCAGAGGATGTCGAGGTCGCTGGTCCCTTTGGAAGGCGTCGCTGGAGCAGGATCTTTGGAGGACAGGAGACAGGCCGGTGAGTTTCTGGAGCCAAGGCAGTTGTCGTCTTCTGGTCTTCCTCTGCAGGGGTTTTCAGCTAGGCAGTCCTTCTTCTTGTAGTGGCAGGAATCTAATTTTCTAGGGTTCAGGGTAGCCCTTAAATACTAAATTTAAGGGCGTGTTTAGGTCTGGGGGGTTAGTAGCCAATGGCTACTAGCCCTGAGGGTGGGTACACCCTCTTTGTGCCTCCTCCCAAGGGGAGGGGGTCACAATCCTAACCCTATTGGGGGAATCCTCCATCTGCAAGATGGAGGATTTCTAAAAGTTAGAGTCACCTCAGCTCAGGACACCTTAGGGGCTGTCCTGACTGGCCAGTGACTCCTCCTTGTTATTCTCATTATTTTCTCCGGCCTTGCCGCCAAAAGTGGGGCCTGGCCGGAGGGGGCGGGCAACTCCACTAGCTGGAGTGTCCTGCTGGGTTGGCACAAAGGAGGTGAGCCTTTGAGGCTCACCGCCAGGTGTGACAATTCCTGCCTGGGGGAGGTGTTAGCATCTCCACCCAGTGCAGGCTTTGTTACTGGCCTCAGAGTGACAAAGGCACTCTCCCCATGGGGCCAGCAACATGTCTCGGTTTGTGGCAGGCTGCTAAAACTAGTCAGCCTACACAGATAGTCGGTTAAGTTTCAGGGGGCACCTCTAAGGTGCCCTCTGTGGTGTATTTTACAATAAAATGTACACTGGCATCAGTGTGCATTTATTGTGCTGAGAAGTTTGATACCAAACTTCCCAGTTTTCAGTGTAGCCATTATGGTGCTGTGGAGTTCGTGTTTGACAGACTCCCAGACCATATACTCTTATGGCTACCCTGCACTTACAATGTCTAAGGTTTTGTTTAGACACTGTAGGGGTACCATGCTCATGCACTGGTACCCTCACCTATGGTATAGTGCACCCTGCCTTAGGGCTGTAAGGCCTGCTAGAGGGGTGTCTTACCTATACTGCATAGGCAGTGAGAGGCTGGCATGGCACCCTGAGGGGAGTGCCATGTCGACTCACTCGTTTTGTCCTCACTAGCACACACAAGCTGGCAAGCGGTGTGTCTGTGCTGAGTGAGAGGTCTCCAGGGTGGCATAAGACATGCTGCAGCCCTTAGAGACCTTCTCTGGCATCAGGGCCCTTGGTACTAGAAGTACCAGTTACAAGGGACTTATCTGGATGCCAGGGTCTGCCAATTGTGGATACAAAAGTACAGGTTAGGGAAAGAACACTGGTGCTGGGGCCTGGTTAGCAGGCCTCAGCACACTTTCAATTGTAAACATAGCATCAGCAAAGGCAAAAAGTCAGGGGGCAACCATGCCAAGGAGGCATTTCCTTACAAGGAGGAATTACAAACAGCTGTAGATCACACGCAAAAGCGGATCTTTATACAAAGTGGTACAGGGAAGATCAGCACCCTTCCCCCAATCAGAAGAAAAAGGAAACTAGATTTCCAACAACAAGAAAAAAACACCACAAGCAAAAGTGGTGAAGAAGGTAACTCCACCACCCTCTCCACCACCGGCAACTCATATATCACCGGCACAGACTCCGTCACAATCACCAGCTCATACCACCATGAGCCAAGATGACCAGGACGCATGGGATCTCTATGACGCCCCAGTATCGGACAATAGCCCTGAGTCGTACCCCACTAAGCCCTCACCACCTGAGGGCAGTACAGCGTATGCTCAGGTGGTAGCTAGGGCAGCAGAGTTTCATAACGTATCGCTACATTCAGAGCCTATCGAGGATGACTTCCTTTTTAACACCCTGTCCTCCACCCATAGCAATTATCAAAGCCTTCCTATGCTACCGGGAATGCTAAGGCACGCTAAACAAATCTTTAAGGAGCCAGTTAAAAGCAGAGCAATAACCCCAAGGGTGGAGAAGAAATACAAGGCACCACCCACAGACCCTGTTTTTATTACATCACAACTGACACCAGATTCAGTTGGCGTAGGAGCAGCTCGTAAAAGAGCCAACTCGCACACATCAGGCGACGCACCACCTCCAGACAAGGAGAGCCGAAAGTTTGATGCAGCCGGGAAAAGGGTTGCAGTACAAGCTGCAAATCAGTGGCGCATCGCCAACTCGCAGGCACTCCTAGCGCGATATGACAGAGCCCATTGGGACGAGATGCAGCATCTCATCGAGCACCTCCCCAAAGAATTCCAAAAACGGGCAAAACAAGTGGTTGAAGAGGGACAAAACATATCCAACAACCAAATCCGTTCTTCTATGGATGCAGCAGATACAGCTGCAAGAACTATAAATACTGCTGTAACGATAAGGAGGAACGCATGGCTGCACACATCCGGCTTCAAACCTGAGATACAACAGGCAGTGCTCAATATGCCGTTCAATGAACAACAATTGTTTGGACCAGAAGTGGACACTGCAATTGAAAAATTTAAGAAAGACACTGACACAGCTAAAGCCATGGGCGCACTCTATTCCCCGCAGGGCAGAGGCACATTTGGCACATTTCACAAAACTACTTTCAGAGGAGGGTTTCGAGGTCAAGCCACACAAGCCAGCACCTCACAAACAACACAGTCTACCTACCAGGGACAGTATCAAAGGGGAGGCTTTCGGGGCCAATACAGAGGGGGCCAATTCCCAAGAAACCGGGGAAAGTTTCAGGGTCCCAAAACCCCTCCGAATAAACAGTGACTCACAAGTCACACAACCCCTTCACACAACACCAGTGGGGGGGAGACTAAGCCAGTTCCACAAATCATGGGAGGAAATAACAACAGACACTTGGGTCTTAGCAATTATCCAACATGGTTATTGCATAGAATTTCTCCAACTCCCTCCAAACGTCCCACCGAAAACACAGAAGATGTCCAAACAGCATACAGACCTTCTAGGACTATAAGTTCAAGCATTACTGCAAAAAGACGCAATAGAATTAGTACCAAAAACACAAAAGAACACAGGAGTTTACTCACTGTACTTTCTAATACCGAAAAAGGACAAAAGTCTGAGACCAATATTGGATCTCAGAACACTAAACACCTACATCAAATCAGACCACTTTCACATGGTCACGTTACAAGACGTAATACCACTACTGAAACAGCAAGACTACATGACAACGTTAGATCTAAAAGACGCGTATTTCCATATACCGATACATCCCTCGCACAGGAAATACCTAAGGTTCGTATTCGAAGGAATACATTACCAATTCAAAGTGTTGCCATTCGGAATAACGACAGCACCAAGAGTCTTTACAAAATGTCTAGCAGTAGTAGCTGCACATATCAGGAGGCAGCAAATACACGTGTTCCCGTACCTAGACGATTGGTTAATCAAAACCAACTCGCTAACAAAGTGTTTACACCACACAGATTATGTTATACAAACCCTTTACAAACTGGGTTTCTCCATCAACTATGCAAAGTCACACCTTTTGCCGTGTCAAACACAGCAATACTTAGGAGCAACAATCAACACAACAAAAGGGATAGCCACTCCAAGTCCCCAAAGGGTTCAAAATTTTCACAAGGTGATACAAGCTATGTATCCAACACAAAAGATACACGCAAAGATGGTCTTAAAACTCCTAAGCATGATGTCCTCATGCATAGCCATTGTCCCAAACGCAAGATTGCACATGCGGCCCTTACAACAGTGCCTAGCATCACAATGGTCACATGCACAGGGTCACCTTCCAGATCTGGTGTTGATAGACCGCCAAACATACATCTCGCTTCTATGGTGGAACAGTACAAATTTAAACAAAGGGCGGCCTTTCCAAGACCCAGTGCCACAATACGTGATAACAACAGATGCTTCCATGACAGGGTGGGGAGCACACCTCAATCAACACAGCATCCAAGGACAATGGGACGTACATCAAAGAAAGTTTCATATAAATCACCTAGAATTGTTAGCAGTATTTCTAGCGTTGAAAGCATTCCAACCAATGATAACCCACAAATACATTCTTGTCAAAACAGACAACATGACGACAATGTATTATTTAAACAAACAGGGGGGAACACACTCGACACAGTTGTGTCTCCTCACACAAAAAATATGGCATTGGGCAATTCACAACCACATTCGCCTAATAGCACAGTTTATTCCAGGGATCCAGAACCAGCTAGCACACAATCTCTCTCGGGATCACCAACAGGTCCACGAATGGGGAAATTCACCCCCAAATCCTGAACACTTACTTCCAAATTTGGGGAACACCTCAAATAGATCTATTTGCAACAAAAGAAAACGCAAAATGCCAAAACTTCGCATCCAGGTACCCACACCGGCAATCTCAAGGCAATGCTCTATGGATGAATTGGTCAGGGATATTTGCGTACGCTTTTCCCCCTCTCCCTCTCCTTCCATATCTAGTAAACAGATTGAGTCAAAACAAACTCAAACTCCTACTAATAGCACCAACATGAGCAAGACAACCTTGGTATACCACACTACTAGACCTGTCAGTAGTACCTCATGTCAAACTACCAAACAGGCCAGATCTGTTAACTCAACACAACCAACAGATCAGGCATCCAAATCCAGCATCACTGAATCTAGCAATTTGGCTCCTCCAGCGTCTCATGCCATGAACAGATGTACACTGGGTAAGTGACATTTTCCATATATATATTGATATTTACCGTTCCATTGGCATGGTCATCTCTTTTCTTTATACTCCATCACTCCTACCTTACCCTCTGTGGGGAAAACAATCTAGCATGGAGTCGATTCCCATGCGCAATGCATCCGAAGAGGGGAGTCACTCGATCCTGTGACTCAAACACTTCTTCGAAGAAAAACAACTTGTAACACTCCGAGCCCAATACTAGATGGCAGACGTATGCACATGTGAATCTGCAGCGGAACATGCCACAAACAGATGTACACTGGGTAAGTGACATTATTTTATATATATATATATATATATATATATATATATATATATATATATTTATTTTTTCATTTGATGGCATGTGTAGCTGCCGATACACATGCTGTGCATAGTCCGCCATCTAGTGTTGGGCTCGGAGTGTTACAAGTTGATTTTCTTTAAAGAAGCTTTTTCGAGTCACAACATCCATATTCTTATACATCCAGCACACCACAAGTACCTAAGGTTTGTAATAGCAGGCAAGCACTACCAGTTCAAAGTGCTATTCTTTGTAGTAACAGCACCAAGAGTATTTGCAAAATGCCTAGCAGTGGTTGCAGCATACCTTAGAAGACCGTGCATGCACGTCTTTCATTATCTAGATAACTGCTAATAAAAGCCAGTGCCATTCAAACTTGTCAACAACAACACAATCAATACCCTGCACAGTCTAGGGTTCATAATCAATTACCAGAAGTCTCACCTTTAGCCAGCCCAAATACAGGCATATCTGGGAGCAATTCTGAACACTCAGTCAACATTAGCTTATTCAAACCCACAAAGAATTAAAGCGTTCCACAGTCTCATATTGCAACCCCAATACAATCAAACTTACACAGTAAGATTTATCATGAAACTCTTGGGAATTATGTCATCCTGAATATCAATAGAACCCAATGCATGTCTGAACATGAGACCCCTGCAACAGTGTCTCCCACAGCAATGGTCTCAGGCACAAGGTCAACTTCACGATCTAGTGTTGTTGGACCGCCAGACTTACAACTCTCTGCAATGGTGGAATCACACCAACTTATCAAAGGGGCGGCCATGTCAAGACCCTGTACCACAGACCATAATCACCACAGATGCATCAATGACAGGATGGGGATCCCATCTCGACAATCTTATAATACAGGGAGAATGGGACTCAATCCAGCAGACTTACCACTTAAACCACTTGGAATTGCTGGCAGTATTCTTAGCAATCAAAGCATTCCAACCACACAATCACTCACAAGACTGTCTTAATAAGGACTGACAACAATGTATTATCTGCAGAAACGTGGGGGACACACATCTCAGTTGTCCTTTCTAGCACAAACAATCTGGAATTGGGCAATTCACAATCAACTACTAGCAGAGTACATCCCACGACACACCCAACTAGCGGACTTCTTAAGCAGGACGCAGTAACAAATACACAAATGGGCGATTTACCCACAAGTAATCCAACATTACTTTCACATGTGGGGAACACCAAACATAGACCTTTTCGCAACGAGCGGAAGCGCAAAATGCCCAAACTTTGCATCCAGGTACCCACACCCTCGATCCAAGGGCAATGCTTTACGTATCAATTGGTAAGGGATATTTACTTATGCTTTTCCCCCTCTGACTCTAATTCCGTTTGTGGTCAACAAGATCCGGCACCCTTCCCTCACTATGATACTCGTAACTCCCATGTGGGCACGTCAACACTGGTACACAACACTATTGGATCAATCTGTAGTACCACATCACAAGCTCCCAAACAGACCAGACCTCTTGACTCAAAACAAAGGTCAAATCGAACATCCCAATCCCAGTATGCTAAACCTGACAATTTGGCTCCTGAGGTCAGAGTTTGGATATCTACAGCTTCCATCCGAATGTATGGACATTCTAAAGGAAGCACGTAAACCTACAATAGGCAGTGCTTTGCAGCTAAATGGAAACATTTTGTGTATTATTGTCAACCTAAAAACATTAATCCACTTAAGGCATCCGTACAGGATATTGTATGCTATTTGCTTTAGTTACAAAAAGCAAATCTTCCATATTCATCTATTAAAATTAATTTAACAGCAATATCAGCCTACCTTCAAAACAGGCAGCATATCTCTCTGTTTAGAATTCCTTTCATAAAAGCTGTTATTGGAAGGCCTTAGAAGAATTATTCCACCTAGAGCTCCAGCCTGGAATCTTAACATTGTGCTCACAAGGCTTGTGGGTCCACCATTTGAACCCATGCATTCTTGCACACTTGAGTTTCTGTCATGGAAAGTTGCTGTCCTAGTAGCAATTACTTCCTTAAGGAGATTAAGTGAAATTCAACCATTAACTTTAGGAGAGCCCTTCTTCCAAATTCACAAACACAAAATAGTACTTAGGACAAATCCAAGATTCCTACCCAAAGTAGTCTCACCATTTCATATCAGTCAGTCAGTCAGTGGAATTGCCAATCTCCTTTCCACAGCCAGATTCAGTTGCTGAAAGAACTCTCCACAGTCTTGATCTCAAAAGACCGCTTATGTGTTATATAGACAGAACAAAAGATTTTAGAAAATCTTAACAACTTTTTGTGGCTTTTCAACAGCCTTACAAAGGTAATCCCACTTCCAAACAAGGATTAGTCAGAGGGACAGTAAAGTATATTCAAACTTGTTATCTTAAAGCTGAAGACAACTATTAGTAACTCCAGGGGCACATTCTACTAGGGAGAAATGAGCTTTAATGGCTTTCTTAGGAAATATACCAATGGCAGACATATGCAATGCAGCCACATGGTCTACACCACACACATTTACAAAAACTATTGTGTGGACGTGTTGTCTCGCCAATAAGCAAATGTTGGTCAAGCAGTGCTTAAAACACTATTTCAAACTACTCCAACTCCTACAGGCTAGCCACTGCTTATTCTAGGAGGGGACTGCTTTTCAGTCTATGCACAGCATGTGTATCTGCAGCGACACATGCCATTGAATGGAAAATGTCACTTACCTAGTGTACATCTCTTTGTGGTATGTAGTGCTGCAGATTCATATGCGCCCTTCCTCCTCCCTGGAAGGCTGTAGCCGTTGTGGTACTCTTATGTAAATATGTATATACATTGCATAGACATCTTCTTTACTTACTATATATAACTCTTCACTCCTTACATCACCCTGTGTGTCCCCCCCCCCCCCCCCCCCCCAAATCCCCCTGGAACAAACCTCACATGAAACAGAAAGCATTGGTAAGAATTAGTGAAAAATAGTTAGGGCCCTAGGGGAGGACCAAACCATATACTTAAATAGTGGAATGCGAAGTGAAGTGTGTCGTTCCCCCCCCCCCCCTCCCCCCGGATATAGAGTTGTTGGAGGGATGCTGGAAGAACTGGGGACCCCAAGAGGTGTGTACCTAAGTGACCTCTCAACAACCAGGAGAGCAGTGGTAAGTATCTGGTCTTCCCAAGGACTAACAAGAGGACTTAGAAAAGGTATTGTGCAAGAACAGGACCAGACTAGAAGAAACCAAAGGTGGATTCTGAAAGAAGGGGACCTGCAAAAGAAGGTGACAGTCCAGTCCAGGATGGAGTGTCCAGTGGGGGCAGGAGCCCACTATCCACCCTTCTGTGGATGAAGATCCGGGTCGACAGGAGAAGAGCAGCTGTGGAGCCCAGGAGTTGAAGAGTCGTCTTTGGAGCAGTGCAGATGGTGTCCCACGTTGGTCGTCTGGTCGCAGATACTCAGTGGTTTAGGAGAACCACCACCAAGCCTTGGCAAATGCTAGAAGAAGCAAAAGAAGAGTTGCAAGGCTGAAGGAGAGGCAAGGGCTCACCCTCTCCCAAGTTGGGCAGAGAGTACCAAGGGGACCACTCCAGACCACCACCGGTGATGCAGGACCACGCAGTAATGCAAGGTACTCCACACAGGTAAGTTAGGGACTTTGAATTAGAGCAATAACATATACAGGTTTTGTTAAAATGGCAATAAGCTATTTTAAAAGTAGACACTTGGTGCAAAAAGTTCCTGGGGTAGGTAAGTATTGGTTTGATTGTGAGGTAAGTAAGACACTTACAAGTCTCAGTTCCTGGGACTAGGCTACCCACTGTTGGGGGTTCAGGGCAACCCCAAAGTTAGCACAGCAGCAGCTCAGGGCCGGTCAGGTGCAGAGGTCAAAGTGGTGCCCAAAACGCATGAGAACACTATGATAACAGGGGTACTTTGGTTCCGGTCTGCCAGCAGGTGAGTACCCACGTCCTCGGGGGGCAGACCAGGGGGGTTTTGTAGAGCTTTTGGGGGGCAGGGGGTGGGGGGAGACAAGTGGACACACAAAACACACCCTCAGCGGCACAGGGGCGGCCGGGTGCAGTGTGCAAAGCAGATTTCGGGTTTTGGATAGGAAACAATGGAGGGACCCGGGGGTCACTCTGGCGGTGCAGGCAGGGCACAGGATGGCTTCTCGGACCTGCCACCAACTGGGCTAGGCAAAGGGTCGCCTGGTGGTCACTCCTGCACTGAGGTTCAGTTCCTTCTGGTCCTGGGGACTGTGGGTGCAGTGCTTGGTCCAGGCATAGGGTCCCTTGTTACAGGCAGTCGCGGTCAGGGGGAGCCTCTAGATTCGCTTTGCAGGCGTCGCAGGGGGGTCGTCTTGGGCTACTCACGAGGTCGCAGTCGCCTGGGAGTCCTCCCTGTGGTTTGTTCTCTGGATCTCGAGCCGGGGGCGTCAGGCGCAGAGGGTGAAGTCCCACGCTTCCGACGGGAAGAGTGAAGTTCTTTAAAGTTGCAAGAAAGTTGCAAAGTTGTTGTTGAAATTGAGCAGAGCCGCTGCTCACTGGAGTTTCTTGGTCCTTTTTTCCAGAGCAGCCCTCTGAGGCTTCAGAGGTCTCTGGTCCCTGTCAGATGTGTCACTGGTTGCAGGTTTTCGAGTTAGGAGACAGGCGGGGTAGGGCTGGGGCCAAAGCAGTCTTCTCTGCAGGGCTTGTAGGTCAGCAGTCTTTGTTTCTTCAGTTTGCAGGAATCTGATTCTTTTAGGGCGTACTTATGGTGACACTTTCTGCAAAACTGGAACAGTGTTTCCTCCATTGTTATGGACAAGAGGTCCCCCAGAACAGGCATTCTCACTGATCCGTTGGGTGGAGAAAAAACACAAAAAAAAACAACCTGTGCTCTTCTGTAACTTTCCTCTCCGGCAGCTCCCTGTCGACTATCTCTACTGGTTAGATGAACTTCGTACCAAACATCTTCTGACTTCTTCCAAAACTTTTTTCCTCGCTTTGGAGACCTGTTGGCAAATATCCAGACCCAATGGTGCAAAAAAAATAATCTGAAGATGGCGACTAAAGGTGGGAACAACCGGAGGAAGTAGGATGATGTCGAAAAGGGACGCCGAAAGCTGGTTTTCTCGACGCCCACCAAAAAAAAAAAAATCTAAAGAGAAGACGGACTACAAAACAGTAAATAATTCCAGACCAAACCACTAGGTGGTGGATTAATGCACAGCATGGGAATGGTTCTGGGGTGCCCCTAAATACTAAATTTAGGGGGGGTGTTTAGGTCAGGAGGGCAGTAGCCAACGGCTAATGTCCTGGAGAGTGGCTACACCCTCTGTGTGCCTCCTCCCTGAGTGGAGGGGGCCACATCCCTATCCCTATCCCTATTCCTATTGGGGGAATCCTCCAAAATCAAGATGGAGGATTTCTAAAGGCAGGGGTCAGCTCAGGACACCTTAGGGGCTGTCCTGACTAGTGGGTGACTCCTCCTTGTTTTTCACATTATCTCCCCTGGACTTGCTGCCAAAAGTGGGGGCTGTGTCCAGGGGGCGGGCATCTCCACTAGCTGGAGTGCCCTGGGGCATTGTAACATGAAGCCTGAGCCTTTGAGGCTCACTGCTAGGTGTTACAGTTCCTGCAGGGGGGAGGTGTGAAGCACCTCCACCCAGAGCAGGCTTTGTTTCTGGCCTCAGAGGGCACAAAGGCCCTCACCCCATGGTCAGTCCTGCACTGAATGATTGGATAAAATACCGGGGGCATCTCTAAGATGCCCTCTGTGTGCATTTTTGTTTTTTATAAATCCAACACTGGCATCGTGTGGGTTTATTATTCTGAGAAGTTTGATACCAAACTTCCCAGTATGCAGTGTAGCCAGTATGGAGCTGTGGAGTTCAATTTTGACAAACTCCCAGACCATATACTTAACATGGCCACACTGTACTTGCAATGTCTAAGAATAGACTTGGACACTGTAGGGGCATATTGCTCATACAGCTATGCCCTCACCTGTGGTATAGAGCACCCTGCCTTAGGGCTTTAAGGCCTGCTAGAGGGGTGACTTATCTATGCTACAGGCAGTATTTTGGGTGCATGGCATCCTGAGGGGGATGCCATGTCGACTTTGCCTTTTTCTCCCCACCAACACAAACAATCTGCAATGGCAGTGTGCATGTGTTAGGTGAGGGGTCCCTTAGGGTGGCACAACACATGCTGCAGCCCTTAGGGACCTTCCCTGGTCACAGGGCCCTTGGTACCACTGGTACCTTTTACAAGGGACTTATCTGTGTGCCAGGGGTGTGCCAGTTGTGGAAACAATGGTACATTTTTAGTGAAAGAACACTGGTGCTGGGGCCTGGTTAGCAGGGTTGCAGCACACTTCTCAGTCAAGTCAGCATCAATATGAGGGGGGGTAACTGCAACAGGGAGCCATTTCCCTATAAATAGCAATAAGCAAGAGTAGCCCTAGGGGGTGGGGGGGGGGGGTTGAGTCCAAACCATATACTAAGAAAGTGGAATGCAAACATAGGGCCCCCACCTAGGTAAGTAAATCGTTTAGAGGGGAGCTGGGAGTACTAGGAAACTACACAGATAAGTAATGCTGCAACACCCCTCCACCCCCCCCCCCCCCCCCCCAACTAGGAATGCAGGAGTAAAACACTGGATTTCCCCAAAACCACCACAAAGGATGAAAAGAAGACACGCAGAACAGCCTACAAGAAATCGGCAATGGATTACGGAAGATGAAGACGTGTTGAGAGAGAGAGAGAGAGAGAGAGAGAGAGGACCAAGTCCAGGGGGAGTAGGAGATACTAGGTACTCAGAGGTAACTTTTGGAGTTTGCCGATGAAGAAGGAAGACAGGTCAGCACTACAGCACAGAAGCTGAAGAGTTCCTGAGGCGTGGGAAAGGTGTCCCACGCTGGAAGCTGAATTGCAGATGGGTGTCGGTGAAGGATTTTCACCAACAAGCCTTGGCAAAGGCAAATTTGCGGTTGGAGGAAAAGAGGTGCTGCCGGGGACCAGCAAGGTCCAGGAGGACTCTACCCTGGAGAGGGAGTCACAGGGGACCCTCCATGTCACGGAAGGCCCACAGGAGCAGAGGCAGCACCCACAAGTGTCCCACAGGACAGGGACACAGAAGTTATTGATGCAGGCAACACATCACCACAGAAGTTGCTCCCACGTCGCCGGAGAACCACGGAGAGGCCAAGGAGTTGCAGGAGGGAGTGCTGGGGGCTGGAACTACATGTTGCCTGAAGTTCCCCGTGAAGGTGAAGCAAACAAGTCTTGGCAGCTGCAAAGGATACAGTGCACGGGGTTCTGTGTTGTGTGGAGTGGAAAGGACTTACCACCACCAAAGTGCGACAGCTGGTAGAGAGGACCAAGGGGAACTCTTCGGACCACCACCCGTGATGCAGGATCCACGCCACTCAGGATGAGAGGACTTCCACGCAGCCAGTTGTTGATGCAGCCAGGTACCTGCGGATACAGGGGAGTGAGGGCTTCACCCCAAGGAAGATCCCTTCTTCTTGTGCAGGCTGAAGAGTTGCAGTCTTCCGAGGATGCACAGCCGGGGAAATGTTGCAAAGCTGGCTGGAATTCTGGATACAATGTTGCAGAAGAGTCTTCCTCGTGGATCTGCAGCTTGTAGGTTCCTGGAGGGTTCATTTGCGGTTCCGGAGGCCAGAAGTAGAAGCAGAGGTTGCAGAGGAGTCCTGCTGGAATCTTGCTAGCCGAATCTGAGGCCCAACCCAGTAGAGAGACCCTAAATAGTCCTGAAAGGGGGATTGGTTGCCTAACCAGGTAAGCACCTATCAAGAGGGGGCTCTGACCACTCGGATACTCCCAGAGTTCCCTGCCTACCTTGGAATCAAGATCGCAGACCCCAGGGACCTTTGGAGGAGCTCTGAGCACCGCCCCTGGGGGTGGTGGTGGACAGGGGAGTGGTCATTTAACCTTTCCATTGTCCAGTTTCACGCCAGAGTGGGGGCTGGGGGGGTCTCTGAACTGGTGTAGACTGGTTTATGCAAGGAGGGCATCAAATGTTCTCTTCAAAGCATTGCCAGTGGCTTGGGGAAGCTACCTCTCCCAAACCTGGAGCACCTGTTTCCAAAGGGAGAGGATGGACACCCCTCTCCCAAGGGAAATCCTTTGTTCTGCCTTCCTGGGCTTGAGCTTCTCAAGCAACAGGCGGGCAGAAACCTGTCTGAGGGGTAGCAGCAGCTAGGCTGCCCAGAAAACCCTGCAAGACTGGTGGTAGCAATGCTGGTGGTCCTCTAAGGAGCCCCCCAGAGTGCATGAAATCATACTCCAAATACTTGCAACAGTATTTGGGTATGATTCTGACATGTTTGATACCAAACATGCCCAGGTTTGGAGTTATTATGTAGGTGGATATAGGTAGTGACCTATGTCCAGTAAACATATAAAGTGGCGACCCCGCACTCATGAAGACCAGTAAAATGGGGCTGGGATTCATGGGGGCACCTCTGCTAGCGAGGGATGCCCTTACACACAGGTACCTGCACCCTGACCTCTGTGCTGAGAGGGCCTACCATAGGGGTGACTTACAGTGACCTGGTGTAGTGACCTATAGTGAAAACAGATGCATGCACCAGTTTCACGCAGATTGCAATGGTAGGCCTGTAGAACCCTTTGCATTGGCTCCCTGTGGGTGGCAGAATAGCTGATGCAGCCCATAGGGATCCCCTGGAACCCCAATGCCCTGGGTACCTAGGTACCATATACTAGTGACTTACATAGGAGGACCAGTATGCCAATTGTAGGAAGAAAAAGGTACAGTTTGGAGGACAGAGCAAAACTACTGGGGTCCTGGTTAGCAGGAACCCTGTAGACACAGTCAAACATACTGACAACAGGCAGAAAATGGGGGTAACCATGCCAAGAAAGAGGGCACTTTCCCACAGCAACAAGTTACATTAATTTCGAAATAACTCCAAAGAAGCAGTTGTGAGTGAAATGTGTCTCACAAGTCAGTTCAATATCCCATTTCCAAACACACAAGCGTGCCCAGTCCTTTGGTTGTGACTGATATCAACCATATACTCAAAGAACAGAACCAGTTAAAGAACGAGAGCATGTCACTGATAAATCACTTATTAATTGAATTCCACACTTTGTAGAGCTACTGTATCATCACTGCATTTAAGGACGCTGATTCACTGAAAATAATTTTCAATCCAAACTTCTGTAATCATTTTAATATTCATTAATCAAGTCAGGAGGAATTTGATACCTTGAGGTACAAACTTTGGCAGTTCCATTTAGAAGTTAGCACAGCTGAGTTGGCAGCATGTAGCTCTCTACTTAACAATGGAGCTACCAGCCTCTCTCACAATATAAGTGACAGTTGTGAGTTTTTACTGACAGAACATGTAAAACACTATCTACTTTTCACTATGCTGAACCCTGCCTTAGGAATCAGTAGGCCTGTAGTAGAGGTGACTTGCATATATGGAAAAGGGAGTGTGGTGTTTTAAATTGTTTTAAATGGGAGAGTCGAGTGAGCAGTTTTAAACTCCTCTACCAGTCTGCAGTGGCAGGCTGGGTGACTAGGTTTTACCTTGTCCCTCTCAGGGTGGCACCACAAATGCTGCAGTTCCTGAGGGGACATTCTAACTTATAGGCCATGGATACTCCTTGTACCGCATACCAGGGACATAGTTTAATTTAATCAAGCTTACGTGTTTAAGGGTCAGGGCACTGATGTCTGGTTAGCAGGCCCCTGTGCACTCTGAGGCAAAACACCAGCAGCATCAGTCTAAAACCTTTGGGGGGTGACAATACAAAAACAGACAATTCCTTACAGTCTGGAAACTTGATACTAGCACAGCTTGCGAAAACTACTACTGCCAATGTGTGTGAAATCCAAAAAGTAGTAAATTTGTAGCCATTCAAGGAATACTTCTATGAGTGCTGATGTCCTACTTTTTGGTAACATGGTCAATATTTATATTTAAGATTCTGATCCAAAAAATTAACAAGTTAAAATCATTTAGTGAAATGAAAACTATAGGAAATACCAACCTTGTCATAGCAGACCCGACTCGGGGCCCTCAGATGAAACTACCAAACCTGGAATGCATTTGAATGGTATCACACCCCAAACACACTGAAGCTACCTTCCTGCCTGTCGCACCTGCACATGGTATTTCTCCTTCGGAACTCATGACTGCGGTGACATGAAAAACAATGGCTTGGAATACTTTCCTTGGGATCACTTTATTTTAAATGTATTTTCACTTCATGCGCTCTTAGTCTCTGCTACAAGAAGCCTTGATTGTAGAGTTACCAAATCTGTGCATGATATATAGTGCAACAAATATAATGTAAAATATATGATCTCTTCAAAATTCCAAAAAGAGTATTTTTGTTTTTTAGCATACCTTAAGACATCAGATTGTATCACTGCGTGGGCTGATATTTATTGAGTGATGGTTTTTAGAAACGTTCATGCCTCGTTCCACAGCAAGTCAGTAGTTTTGTAAATCCTACATGTGGCCTATATTCTTATTCTAGATGAAGCAACATAGTCTATTTAATCAAACCTATGATGTACTCCTACAGCGCACATTGTCAAACAATGTATTCAAAAGTGTGTTCATATAATATAAAGAAAAAGGAGGGTCTACTAAATAAAAATATTTGATTGGGATCACACAACTTGAACAAGCAAAGAAGTTTGTATCAATTCCAGGTTATCTGGTTTCACATTTGCAAAGTCAACCACCAGAAGGGTCTCTTGGTGTCTCTCGCAGTCCCGTTCACTTCAAAGGACATTGTTTTGTCTTCCATTCTTGGCTTACAACGAGCAAAGCAACAGAAAGCGGATCCAACTACATGGCGTACCATTAGCACCTGCGATGAGGGGGAGGGTCACTCAGCGCAGCCAGCATTGTGCACGTGTCCCTGGCCTGAGGGCTCCTGACTGGGTCAAGTGGGGAGGTCATCTGTGCTTTGCAGGCCCCTTTCCCTCCCCCTCAAGTTTCATGACTCCTCTGAACATACTGAGGGCCCCAGACCCAACTAACAAACTAAGAATGCATTTCTTGGGGATGTCTCACCCTGAACACCCTCCTAAAGGCATGTCCCTGCTAAGCAGTCCAACAAATTCAAAGATACATGGGTGTAGCAGAAACTATAATTAACTTATAACCAAGTATTGGGCAGACCCTATAAGAGACCTTGCTAAAGCATGTCAAAGGGACAGGTGGGAGGTGTGGTGGCAGAGCAAAGGCGGTGCGGGCCGGGGCTTGGGTGGAGGTGGAACTGTCTGCTCAGGCTGATTCCCTTCGACCTCTGTGATGGCCATTTTCGTTTTACTGTGCTTTGCAAATTCTTGTCCTTTTATTTGCCCTGCTTGCTAATGCAATGTCTGGTTCACTGTAGAACTAACTTTGAACACCACCAACACTAGACTTGAGTCTGTCTTTTTGTTCTGCAGGGCATGCCAAGTGCGTGGAGTTCATAAAGACGTTCAACCTGCCCCTGCTGATGCTTGGTGGCGGTGGTTACACTATCCGTAATGTGGCCCGCTGCTGGACCTTCGAGACAGCTGTAGCTCTGGATTCTGAAATACCAAATGGTAAGTGAGTGGGCTAGCAGTAGCAGCAGCCACAAGGAAAGGGCCCAGATGAGTGTTCACCTACTTTATGATCACCGTCAGCAAAGAATGGGCTCCCAGAAGTCCAACATAGGATTTAAAAAATGGTATAGAAGGGACCATACAGTAGCATAGCAATCTGCTTGAGAAGGAGCACGTACATGCTAGTCAATGGTACTGGGCAGCCAACTAGCATTGATGGTAAAGGGACACATTGCAACCAAGCTCCAGGCAGCCAGCAAGTATTAGTGGTTAAACCAGGTTTAGTACAGTGAGTTACCAGCAATAAAATACTGTGTAAGAGCCCTCCAAAACAGTGCTTGGGATGACCAAGATAGAATGCCTTCTATCAGTCTGGATTGCAAGTCGTTGTTCTTAAGTCAGTGGTATGACCAGATGCAGGATAAGTTATGGGGGGTTGGAGAGAGGTGCTGGGACCGTTGTGATGAGTTTAGGTCAGACATGAATCTGATTCAGTTGATGGGATTGGTCTGATGCCCTATTGTGTGCCCAATTACCTATTTGGAAGACGGTAATGGTGGTGGTGGTTGGTGGGGGTGGGATTGGGAGACAAGGGCTGCTGCCCTGAGGCTTGGAGGCAGATGGAAGGGACTGGTGGGGGTCAGGGAAGGGAAATAGTTAGGGTTGGTTCCTATATGTAGCAGTTAGCCTGAAACAGATTTTTCCTCCAGTGTGTGACTTCCACTCTGATTGCAGAGCTGCCATACAATGACTACTTTGAATACTTTGGACCAGATTTCAAACTTCACATCAGTCCATCCAACATGACGAACCAGAACACCAACGAGTACTTGGAGAAGATAAAGTGAGTGTGGTTGTGGCGAAGACTCCAAGACACTGCAGTTCTGTAATGCCTGTGGTCAGCCCTTGATTGACTCTTCACTCATGGCCCTCCCAATAAGACCGCATTGTACTTCCTCACTATGCTTGCATGTCCTACTCGTTCCTTGACATGGGGTGGGGTAGTGTGTTTGTGGCAATTTCTTTCTTTTTTAGATGTACACATATGCCTAGGTATATTGTCTCCAATAAGCAATGGGGTGTTCTTCCTGGGCTGAGGTATAGTGCACAGATGTACAATCTCTGGCTGTCTTGTTAAAACTCTGTCTCCCTTTCGGGTACACATATGGTTTCATCCGTTGTCCCAGCAGGAACTATTATCCTTATGGGCTGTGTACACATGCTTAGCTGTCCTGTCCCTGAGAAGTGTGGTTCCTTTCCTGGACTGTACACCTCAGAGTACCTACCTTCTATAGCTCCATGATTTAATTACCCTGGCCTAGTATTTGAAAAGGGCACACTTTCTGCTAGGGTTGTTAATGTAGTGAAGACTAAGGCTTCTTCTGATGTTTTATGCATGTCCTGTCTCTTGCTTTGAACATTAGCTTCTGCATATGTTTTATTCTGCTGTGGGAATGAATGGCCCCAGGATAGCTTGTTTTTAGTGTTAGCTTCATTTTTTTTAGGCAGCGTCTCTTTGAGAACCTGCGTATGCTTCCACATGCACCTGGTGTTCAGATGCAGGCCATCCCAGAGGATGCAGTTGCAGACGACAGTGCGGATGAAGATGATGAGGACCCGGACAAACGCATTTCAAGTATGTTTTCATTACTGTCCTGCATACATGTTTGATTATTGAGTGCATTTGAGAGTTAGACACAGATTTGGTGTTCATTTGAGGGTTAGACACAGATTTGGTGGGCTTTTTCTATGTGGTGGGAGAATCCTTGAACTTAAGTACTGTGGTGGTATTGGTCTCTGCAGCCACCTGTATTTTGACCAGTTAGTATGCATTGTGGGACAGAGACCAGTTTGAGTTTTCGGGATATGCCTGTGGTTGACAGCTATACTGTTTGGGGTGTACATAGTTTGTGGAGCTTCAATTTTTTGTGTATTGCCTGTGTGCAGCCTTTCCTGTGGCACCTTTTGAATAGCTGGCATACAGTAATAGGGCTGCATGTAGTGTGTGATGCTGCATTTTGTGTAGTGGGCGGCACCTCAGGGTCCTAGTTTTTAGAGGTGGCCGATCCACTGCTTGAGAAATGCTGTGTGCATAGCATGCGTTGCTGTAGATGCACATACTCTGCATACTCCTGCCATGTAGTGTTTTACTTGGATATTTGCAGGTTGTTTCTCTTGGAAGTCTTTTGAGTACCAGAATGCGTTGACACTCCACCCTTTGTGGGCAATGCGCATGGGCACTGACTCCTTGTTGGATTTTCTTTTTTTTCACCATTGGGTTCGGAAATGTACTGATGGGCCTCTGAGATTCGATGTGTTAGCCCTCTTTTTTTGGGGGGCCTACGAAGTGAATCGCCTACACCCAAAGTTGTAAGAACCGTCATTGTTTTTTCTCAATGACACCCTCCAGAGAGCGTCACCCCACCTAACCCCACCAATTTATTATCTGAACATCTGGGTCTTTGGCCCTCGTCAGAACGTCTTCTTTTATATCAACCTTACACAACAGAGAATGGAGATCCTTGCAGTGTAATCAACCAGACTTTCATAAGGTACTGCCACTGCTGCCACACGAAGTACCTGTGGTCAAATCACCACAAGGTTTTGTAAACTCTGCCTCTCCTCCAACCAGCACACTTTTACTTACCGTTGTCATTGATCATCTTCACTGCACCATTTATTGGTGCACCTATTGTGTACATTCTTGTAGGAAGCTGACTCTATATATGATATATCAAAATGAGATATTTTGCAGAGAGTCCAGGGGTTCCCTTTCTAGTGGACAGGGGCTTGCTTTAGCAGTCCCAAGGTGCTCTTTTAGGGGGTAGTGTGGTCAAGCAGCCTTAGGCTTATCAGAAAGGAGAATTAGACATCAGCAAATATACACACAGTAAATGAGAAGCACAACTCAATAAGAAGATCCTCACCAATTTACAAAAATAACAAGAATCTTTGTAAATGTTTAGGCACCAGGATCAACACGATCAAGTAAATACGTTTTGCAAAAAAATTCTCTATAGTTTGCATCATGAATCTTTTCTGGATTCCCATGCTGTGCATTATTCCACTATCTAGTGAGTTGGTCTGAAATTATTTACTGTTTTGTGTCCTTCTTCTCTTTAGATTTTTTTTTTTTTTTTTTGTGGGAGTCGACAAAACCACCTTTCGGCGTCCCTTTGTGACATCATCCGGTTGTTCCCACCTTTAGTCGCCATCTTCAGATTATTTTATTTTTTTGCACCATTGGGTCTGGATATTTGCCAACTGGTCTCAAAGCGAGGAAAAATTTTTGGGAAGAAGTCCGAAGATGTTTGGTGCGAAGTTCATCTAACCAGTAGAGATCGTCGACAGGGAGCTGCCGGAGAGGAAAGTTCCAAAAGAGCAGAGGTTTTTTTTGTGTTTTTTTTCCACCCAACGGATCAGTGAGAATGCCTGTTCAGGGGGACCGCTTGTCCATAATAATGGAGAGAACACTGTTCCAGTTTTGCAAAAAGTGTCACCATAAGTATGCCCTAAAAGATAAACATCCGGTGTGTAACCTCTTGCCTTCCAGTCAAACATTTGAGTGAGGATTGCATCACCTGTGCCATGTTTACGCTGAAGACCTTGAAGGTAAGAGCGATACAGAGGATGGCCCACCACCCGAGATGTGGGGCTCTCAAGTGACCATGAGAACACAGCAGGGGAAGTGGAGGGCAAAACATCAGGGGCACTCCTTTAAGACTTCCAAGTCGTAAAAAACAGACTTGCGAACACACAAGGGAGCCTCGGGTCAAAACACTCGCCGCCTGTATGCAGCACTCCTCACGGAGGCCTCGGTGGGGACTCCACTGGGTTGGAAAACTCAGAAAAAACCCATAACGTTGAAGGATGGAAGGGCAGAAGATGCGTTGAAAGTGCAACAGTCAGGAGCCGGTCACTTGAGCTCGACTACTGAGTCATTGTTGAAGGAGGGTCCAACATCGAAAACAAAGACCCCAAGCCACGATGAAAGGGCTGTTGACATAGAAAGAAAGAGGAAAAGGCTTGAGGCTGAAATGTCCACGCTTCTGGAAAGAAAGAAGGAATTTGACAAAAGTTTCAAAGATTTCAAAATTCCTCAAAAGGCTTTTAAGCCAAAATGCACATCTGAGATTGAAGTCAAGAAAATACAGCCACCACTTGCACCAGAACCTCAGGAAGAAGAGCTCTTCTATGAGGAGGAAGTAGATCAAAGTGGAATTTATCAGGCTTCAGAGGAAAATTGATACATTGATCAACAATGTGAAGACTGAGGCAAACTCGCCTGAAGAGGGTGTAGAATCTTACCCATCAAAGCCCTCAACTCCAGATGAATTTGAATGTACAATCTGGTCATAAAGAATGCATGTGACAAATATTATGTACAGCTCGAGGAGGATAAACCACAATCATGCTTCCTACTGGAAACCTTGCGGCCAAGTCAAGAAAGAAGGCAGTTTCTACCCATGCTTCCAAACTTCCTGGACCAGAGGAGAAAAGCTTTTAAGGAACCAACCACTTGTAGAGCTGTGACTCCAAGGGCTGAAAAGAACTATAAGTATTCCTCCAAGGACCTTGCGTATATAAAAGGCATTGTCCCTCCGGACTCTATAATGACATTGTAGGATAATGGCCCTTGTTGCAGTAACCCCTTAAATCCCCCTTCCCCAAACACACACTTTTTGCCTGATATTGATGCTGACTTGACTGAGTGTGTGCTGGGACCCTGCTAACCAGGCCCCAGTATCAGTGTTCTTTCACTAAAAATGTATCATCATTTCCACAATTGGCACACAGATAAGTACCTCTGTAAAAGGTACCAGTGGTACCAAGGGTCCCTGTGAGCAGGGAAGGGCCCTAAGGGCTGCAGCATGTGTTCTGCCACCCTAAGGGACCCCTCACCTAACACATGCACACTGCCATTGCAGATTATGTGTTGGTGGGGAGAAAGGGGCTAAGTCGACATGACTCCCCCCTCAGGGTGCCAGGCACACCAAACACTGCCTGTGGCATTGGTAAGTAACCCCTCTAGCAGGCCTTAAAGCCGTAAGGCAGGGTGCACCATACCACAGGTGAGGGCATAGCTGCATGAGCAATATGCCCCTACAGTGTCTAAGTCCATTCTTTGACATTGTAAGTACAGTGTGGCCATAATAAGTATATGGTCTGGGAGTTTGTCAAAATGAACCCTACAGTTTCATAATGGCTACAATGAATACTGGGAAGTTTGGTGTATCACACTTCTCAGAATAATAAACCCACACTGATGCGAGTGTTGGATTTATTTTTAAAAAAATGCACAGAGGGCATCTTAGAGATTCCCCCTGTATTTTACCCAGTCCTTCAGTGCAGGACTAGCTGGTCTGTGCCAGTCTGCCACTGAGAGATGAGTTTCTGACCCCATGGGGTGAGAGCATTTGTGCTCTCTGGGGCCAGAAACAAAACCTGCATTGGGTGGAGGTGCTTCACACCTCCCCTCGCAGGTACTGTAACACCTAACGGAGAGTCTCAAAGGCTCAGGCTTTGTTACAATCCTCCAGGGCACTCCAGCTAGTGGAGTTGCCCAGCCCTGGACAAAGCCTCACTTTTGTGGCAGGTCCAGAGGGATGACTAGGAAAAACAAGGAGGAGTCACCACCTCAGCTAGGACCACCCTACGGTGTCCAGAGCTGAAGTGACCCCCTCCTTGCAGAATCCTCCATCGTGGTTTGAAGGACAGGGACCAATAAGGTTAAGAATGTGCCCCCCTCCCCAAAGGGATTGGGCACAGGAAGGGTGTAACCACCCTCAGGGATAGTAGCCATTGGCACCCAGCACCAGCAACACAGGCCCGGGCAGGTGCAGAGGTCAAACAGGAGCCAAAATAATGTGGGCGCCTATGGAGATAGGGGGTACTCTGGTTTCAGTCTTCTGGCAGGTAAGTACCCATGTTCTCAGAGGGCAAACCAGGGGGTGGTTTGGAGGAGTACTGGAGGGGCCCCGAGTAGGCACAAAAACCACACCCTCAGGGGCACGGAGGCGGCCGGGTGCAGTTTGCCAACAGGGCGTCTCGTTCTAAATAGACCTCTGTGGAGGGACCTGGGGTCACTTAGGCGCTGCAGGCAAGGCAAAGGGGGGCCTCTCGGGCAAGCCACCGACTGGGCAAGGGTGAGGGCCACCTGCTGGTTGTTACTGCACTGGTGGTCTGTTTTTCACTGGCCTGGGGGCTGCGGGTGCAGTGCTTCTTCCAGGCGTCTGATATCTTAGTCCTGGGCAGTTGCCGTCAGGGGGGTCCTTGGGATTCATGGGGGTGCAGGGAGGTCAGCCCAGGGTGGACATGTTGTCTGAGTGGCCTGGGGGTCCTTTCTGGATAGTTGCTTTCTCTAGACACAGGCCGGGGGCGTCAGTGCAGAGTGTTGGGGACTCATACTTCTGGAGTGAGGAGGGAGTCCCTTTTAAAGATGGATGTCTTCTTGTTGGGCAGAGCTGCTGCCCACAGGAGTTCTTGGTCCTCGGTGATGGAGGCAGTCACCTGGAGGCTTTTCAGGGGTTGCTGGTCCTGCAGAACGCATCGCTTCTCGGTTGTAGGGTCTTTGAAACAGGAGACAGGCCGGTAGGGCTGGGGCCAAGTCATTTGTCTCCTTTTCTTTTCTGCTGGGTTTTCAGCTCAGAAGTCCTTCTTGTGAGGTTGTCCGGGATTTGACTAGCTTGGTTCAGGGAGCCCTTAAATGCAAGGTTTAGGGGTTAGAGGGCAGTAGCCAATGGCTACTGTCCCGGAGGGTGGCTACACCCTCCTTGTGCTCACTCCCTTTGGGGAGGGGAGCACACTACTGTCCCTATTGGTCCCTGTCCTCCAAAGCAAGATGGAGGATTTTTCAAGGAGGGGGGGGGTCCTTTCAGCTCTGGACACCCATGGGGTGGTCCTGGCTGAGGGGGTGACTCCTCCTTGTTTTTCTCATTATCCAGCTGGACTTGCTGCCAAAAGTGGGGCTTTGTCCGGGGCTGGACATCTCCACTAGCTGGAGTGCCCTGGGGCATTGTTACACGAAGCCCGGAGCCTTTGAGGCTCACTGCTAAGTGTTAGTTCTGCAGGGGGGAGGTGCAAAGCACCTCCACCCAGTGCAGGCTTTGTTTCTGGCCCCAGAGAGCACAAAGGCTCTCGCCTCAGGGGGTCAGAAACTCATCTCTCAGTGGCAGGCTGGCACAGACCAGCCAGCCCTACACTGAAGGATTGGGTAAAATACAGGGGGCATCTCTAAGATGCCATCTGTGTGCGTTTTTTAATAAATCCACACTGGCATCAGTGTGGGTTTATTATTCTGAGAAGTTTGATACCAAACTTCCCAGTATTCAGTGTAGCCATTATGGAACTGTGGAGTTAATTTTGACAAACTCCCAGACCATATACTTAATATGGTCACACTGTACTTACAATGTCTAAGATTGGACTTAGACACTGTAGGGGCATATTGCTCATGCAGCTGTGTCGTCACCTGTTGTATAGTGCACCCTGCCTTAGGGCTTTGAGGTCTGCTAGAGGGGTGACTTACCTATGCCACGGGCAGTATTTTGGGTGCATGGCATCCTGAGGGGGATGCCATGTCGACTTTGCCTTTTTCTCCCCACCGACACACAATCTGCAATGGCAGTGTGCTTGCATTAGATGAGGGGTCCCTTAGGGTGGCACAACACATGCTGCAGCCCTTAGGGACCTTCCCTGGTCACATGGCCCATGGTACCTTTTACAAGGGACTTATCTGTGTGCCAGGGGTGCACCAATTGTGGAAACAATAGTACATATT
Source organism: Pleurodeles waltl (assembly GCF_031143425.1). NCBI lineage: Eukaryota > Metazoa > Chordata > Amphibia > Caudata > Salamandridae > Pleurodeles > Pleurodeles waltl. Next base: position 701,201,992 of record NC_090440.1, read on the forward strand.
TAGTGAAAGAACACTGGTGCTGGGGCTTGGTCAGCAGAATCCTAGCACACTTCTTAGTCAAGACAGCATCAACATCTGGCAAAATGTGTGTGTGGGGGTGGTACTGCAACAAGGAGCCATTTTCCTACAAACTAAGAGTTCAAAGTGCTACCATTTGGTGTAACCGCATCACCAAATGTTTAGCGGTGTTTGTAGCGTTCCTCAGGATACAACACGTACATGTCTTCCCATATCTCGACGACTGGCTTATAAAAGCCAGTACACTTCAAATCTGTCAACAACATACTCAATAAACATCCTACACAATCTACGATTCACCATCAGTTTCTAAAAATCTCACCTGCAACCATCACAAATACAACTGTATTTAGGGGTAATTCTAAACACTCAATCAGCTTTGGCATACCCAAACCCAGCTAGGATTCAAGCATTTTTCACAATCTCATATTGTAACTACAATACAACCACACTTATACAGTGAAGTTGGTGATGAAACTATTTGGGATGATGGCTTCATGCATAGCAATAGTAAACAATGGTCTCAGGCACACGGTCAGATTCAGGATCTAGTGTTGTAGGACCGCCAGACTCACCGCGCTCTGCATTGGTGGAATTCCATCAACCCATCAAAAGGGCGGCCCATTCAGGACCTTGTGCCTCAGACCATAATCACAACAGATGCATCAATGATGGGTTGGGGAGCTCATCTCAACAACCTCACTATACAGGGGGAATGGGACTCAATCCAACAAACTTATCACATAAACCACTAGCAGTATTCGTAGCACTCAAAGCTTTTAAGACACAAATCACACACAAAATAGTATTAAGGACAGACTATATGACCACAATGTATTATCTGCAAAAACGGGGGAGGGGTGTGGGGGGGACACGTTCATCACAATTGTCCCTTCTAGCACAGACAATTTGGAAATGGGCAATTCACAATCCCATTCAGTTTGTGGCAGAGTATATCCCAGGGATACACAATCAACTAGCGGACCTCTTAAGCATAACGCAACAACAAATGCACGACTGGAAGATTCACCCACAGGTGATTCAACAATACTTCCAAATGTGGGGAACACCAGAAAGACCTTTTTGCCACAAAAGAAAACGAAAAAAGCCAAATCTTTGCATCCAGGTACCCACACCTTCAATCCAAAGGCAATCCTCTATGGATGAATTGGTCAGGGATATTTGCTTACGCTTTTCCACCTTTCCCACTAATTCCATTTCTGATCAAAAAGATGAAACAAACCTCACTCACCATGATACTCATAGCCCACGTGTGCACGTCCGCATTGGTACACAACACTTTTAGACCTGTCTGTAATAACACATCGCAAACTACCAAACCAACCAAATCTGTTGACTCAAAGGAAAGGTCAAATCAGACATACTAATCCCAGTATACTCAACCTGGCGATTTGGCTTCTGAAGTCAGTTTGGCTACTTACAACTTCCATCAGAATGTATGGATATTCTAAAAGAAACACGCAGACCGACAACTAGCCAATGTTATGCAGCAACATGGAAACGTTTTGTTTACTATTTTCAGCCTAAAAACATTGACCCACTTCAACCATCAGTACAAGATATTATTTGCTGTTAGTTATATTTACAAAAAGCAAATCTCGCATATTCCTCTATTAGAATCTGTAAAGAAATGGCTCCCTGTTGCAGTTACCCCCCCACTTTTTGCCTGATACTGATGCTGACTTGACTGAGAAGTGTGCTGGGAACCTGCTAACCAGGCCCCAGCACCAGTGTTCTTTCACCTAAAATGTACCATTGTTTCCACAATTGGCACAACCCTGGCACTTAGGTAAGTCCCTTGTAACTGGTACCCCTGGTACCAAGGGCCCTGATGCCAGGGAAGGTCTCTAAGGGCTGCAGCATGTCTTATGCCACCCTAGGGACCCCTCACTCAGCACAGACACACTGCTTGCCAGCTTGTGTGTGCTGGTGGGGAGAAAATGACTAAGTCGACATGGCACTCCCCTCCGGGTGCCATGCCAACCTCCCACTGCCTGTGGCATAGGTAAGTCACCCCTCTAGTAGGCCTTACAGCCCTAAGGCAGGGTGCACTATACCACAGGTGAGGGCATATGTGCATGAGCACTATGCCCCTACAGTGTCTAAGCAAAACCTTAGACATTGTAAGTGCAGGGTAGCCATAAGAGTATATGGGCTGGGAGTCTGTCAAAAACGAACTCCACAGCTCCATAATGGCTACACTGAATACTGGGAAGTTTAGTATCAAACTTCTCAGAATAATAAACCCACACTGATGCCAGTGTTGGATTTATTAAAAAATGCACACAGAGAGCATCTTAGAGATGCCCCCTGTATTTTACCCAATTGTTCAGTGTAGGCTGACTGGTTCCAGCAGCTTGCCACACTAGAGACATGTTGCTGGCCCCATGGGGAGAGTGCCTTTGTCACTCTGAGGCCAGTAACAAAGCCTGCACTGGGTGGAGATGCTAACACCTCCCCCAGGCAGGAGCTGTCACACCTGGCGGTGAGCCTCAAAGGCTCACCCCTTTGTGCCAGCACCGCAGGACACTCCAGCTAGTGGAGTTGCCCGCCCCCTCCGGCCCCGGCCCCCACTTTTGGCGGCAAGGCCGGAGAAAATAATGAGAAAAACAAGGAGGAGTCACTGGCCAGTCAGGACAGCCCCTAAGGTGTCCTGAGCTGAAGTGACTCCAACTTTTAGAAATCCTCCATCTTGCAGATGGAGGATTCCCCAATAGGATTAGGGATGTGACCCCCTCCCCTTGGGAGGAGGCACAAAGAGGGTGTACCCACCCTCAGGGCTAGTAGCCATTGGCTACTAACCCCCCAGACCTAAACACGCCCTTAAATTTAGTATTTAAGGGCTTCCCTGAACCTAAGAATTTAGATTCCTGAAACTACAAGAAGAAGAAGACTGCCGAGCTGAAAAACCCCTGCAGAGGAAGAACAGAACACACCAACTGCTTTGGCCCCAGTCCTACCGGCCTGTCTCCTGCCTTCCAAAGAACCCTGCTCCAGCGACGCTTTCCAAGGGACCAGCGACCTCTGAATCCTCTGAGGACTGCCCTGCTTCGAAAAAGACAAGAAACTCCTGAGGACAGCGGCACTGCTCCAAAAGAACTGCAACTTTGTTACAAGGAGCAGATTTAAAGACCCCTGCAACTCCCCGCAAGAAGCGGGAGACTTGCAACACTGCACCCGGCAACCCCGACTCGACTGGTGGAGAACAACCAACTCAGGGAGGACCCTCCGGCGACTCTACGACTGTGAGTAACCAAAGTTGTCCCCCCTGAGCCCCCACAGCGACGCCTGCAGAGGGAATCCCCAGGCTCCCCCTGACCGCGACTGTCTGAACTCCATTTCCCGACGGCTGGAAAAGACCCTGCACCCGCAGCCCCCAGCCCCTAAAGAAACGGAACTTCTGTGCAGGAGTGACCCCCAGGAGGCCCTCTCCCTTGCCCAGGTGGTGGCTACCCCAAGGAGCCCCCCCCTTGCCTGCCTGCGACGCTGAAGAGATCCCTTGAACTCTCATTGAACATCATTGAAAACCTGACGCGTGTTTGCACACTGCACCCGGCCGCCCCCGCGCTGCTGAGGGTGTACTTTTTGTGCTGACTTGTGTCCCCCCGGGTGCCCTACAAAACCCCCCTGGTCTGCCCTCCGAAGACGCGGGTACTTACCTGCTGGCAGACCGGAACCGGGGCACCCCCTTCTCTCCATTGAAGCCTATGTGTTTTGGGCACCTCTTTGACCTCTGCACCTGACCGGCCCTGAGCTGCTGGTGTGGTAACTTTGGGGTTGCTCTGAACCCCCAACGGTGGGCTACCTTGGACCCAAACCTGAGAATTGTAAGTGATGTACTTACCTGACAAAACTAACAAAAACTTACCTCCCCCAGGAACTGTGAAAATTGCACTGTCCACTTTTAAAACAGCTTATTGTGTTTTATGTAAAAAGTATACATGCTAATGTAATGATTCAAAGTTCCTAAAGTACTTACCTGCAATACCTTTCAAATGAGATATTACATGTAGAATTTGAACCTGTGGTTCTTAAAATAAACTAAGAAAAGATATTTTTCTATAACAAAACCTATTGGCTTGGATTTGTCTCTGAGTGTGTGTTCCTCATTTATTGCCTGTGTGTATGTACAACAAATGCTTAACACTACTCCTTTGATAAGCCTACTGCTCGACCACACTACCACAAAATAGAGCATTAGTATTATCTCTTTTTACCACTATTTTACCTCTAAGGGGAACCCTTGGACTCTGTGCATGCTATTCCTTACTTTGAAATAGCACATACAGAGCCAACTTCCTACAGAATCCATTTAACAGCAATAGCTGCTTACCTCCAAAACAGACAACATAATTCCCTGTTTAGTATTCCTGTTACAAAGGCTTTTATGGATGGTCTATTCTACCTAGAGCTCCACCAGCCCCTGTGTGAAATCTTAATATTGTACTCACCAGACTTACAGGGCCACCTTTTGAACCCATGCATTCTTGGCCTCTTCAGTTTTTACAATGGAAGGTTTATTTTTTGGTAGCAATCACTTCTTTAAGGAGAGTTGGTGAAATTCAAGCGTTCACTTTAGAGGAACCTTTCTTTCAAATTCACAAAAATAAAATAGTTCTTAGGACAAACCCAAAATTCCTACCAAAAGTAGTTTCACCTTTCCATATCAATCAGTCAGTGGAATTGCCAATCTTCTTTCCAGAGCTAGATTCAGTTGCTGAAAGAGCCCTTCACACCCTCTCATGTACTATACAGACAGAACAAAGATTTCAGAAAATCCAAACAACTCTGTGGCATTTTCAGAACCTCACAAAGGTAAACCTATTTCAAGAAATGGATTAGCCAGATGGAAAGTGAAGGGTGTTCAAACTTGCTATCTTAAAGCTAAAAGACAGTTACCAGTAACTCCTAAAGCACATTCCACTAGGAAAAAGGGAACTTCAATGGCATATACCAAAGGCAGACATAAGTAAAGCTGCCACATGGTCTACACCACACACATTTACTAAGCACTACCTTGTGGATATGTTATCTTGCCAACAAGCAAATGTTGGACAGGCAGTACTTAGAACACTGTTTCAAACTACTTCAATTCATACAGGCTAACCCCTGCATATTTTGGGAAGGGACTGCTTTACAGTCTATGCAAAGCATGTGTATCTACAGCTACACATGCCATCAAACGGAAAATGTACAGTAGACATCTGTTCGTGGCACGTAGGTCTGTAGATATACATGCACCCTCTCTCCTCCCCGGAAGTCTGTGGCCGTTGTAGTACTATATATTGTAAATATGTGTTCGATGGTATGTGTAGCTGCAGATACACATGCTGTGCACATCCCGCCATCTAGTGTTGGGCTCTGAGTGTTACAAGTTGTTTTTCTTCGAAGAAGTCTTTTTCGAGTCACGAGATCGAGGGACTCCTCCCCTTTCGGCTCCATTGCACATGGGCGTCGACTCCATCTTAGATTGTTTTCCTTTTCACTCCGCGTTTCGGTTCAGAAAGTTAGATAAAATCTCGTAAAATTAGACGGTATTGTTTGCGTTCGGTATCGGGTTCGTTACAACAGATCGACACCGAATTTTGAAGAGCTCCGGTGGCCCTTCGGGGCTTTCGATTCCCCGGCGGGGCCTGGTCGGCCCAACCACGTGCGTCTTCAAGGCTAATGGAACAGACCCCATTCCGCTTCTGCCCCGAATGTCACAACAAGTATCCTTATACAGATCAGCATCTGGTCTGTAATTTGTGTTTGTCTCCAGAACACAGAGGATACCTGTGAGGCCTGTCGAGCGTTTCGGTCGAGGAAGACGTTAAGAGACCGAAGAGCAAGAAGACTACAAATGGCGTCGGCGCCGACAGGACAAAAACACTTGGAAGAGGAAGAAGAAACCTTCTCCATTGAGGATTCGGACTTGGACGAGGTCGATCCCGAACAGACGCCGAAAACCGTGAGTAAGACGTCAATACACAACTCACGGAAAAACCACTAAAGCCCAGGGGACGCCACCGCCAGCAGGCCATGGCTTACCCCGAAAAATAGGTGACCGACCATCGGCACCGAAAAAGGGCACACGTGTCGAAGTCATCCGACTCCGGTCGAGATACTGGCACAGAGCAGACTCGACACTGGGTCAGAGCAATCTCGGCACCGAGAGGGCAGCACCGAAACGAGTCAGCACCGAGAGATCAGTACGCCGAAGATCAAAAAAGTGTTGTCGGAACTGAAAAAGTTTCCATACCGAAACATCCGGCCTCAGAACCGAAATCAAGTTCCTACACAGAGGAACAGGGCCTGTCCTCACAAATGCAAGGACACAGATTCGGACAGGAACTAGACACAATAGAGCCAGATTACACTCAAAGAAGGCTCCACATTCAAAAAGACACAGGGAAGATCCGTACTCTTCCCCCAATTCGAATGAAAAGAAAACTTGCCTTCCAAGAGAGAGACAAGCAGCCACAGGCAAAGGTGGCAAGACAAGTAACCCCGCCACCATCTCCACAACGCTCACCACAACCATCACCGGTAGCCACTCCACCAATGATGCAGTCCCAAACTCATACTGGAATGATTCAGGATGATCCCGACGCATGGAATCTTTATGATGCGCCAGTATCAGATAACAGTCCCGACTGTTATCCAGCGAGACCGTCACCACCTGAGGACAGTACAGCCTACACACAGGTGGTGCCAAGAGCAGCGGCGTTTCATAATGTCACCCTGCATGCAGAACCTATCGAGGATGATTTTTTATTTAACACACTATCGTCCACACATAGCCAGTCCCAGAGTCTCCCTATGCTACCGGGAATGCTGAAACACTCCAAACAAGTGTTTCAGGAGCCTGTGAAGGGCAGGGCCATTACTCCAAGGGTGGAGAAGTAGTACAAACCTCCACCAACAGACCCTGTGTACATCACGCAGCAATTAACACCAGACTCCGTGGTAGTAGGGGCAGCTCGCAAGAGAGCGAACTCGCACACCTCAGGAGACGCACCACCTCCAGACAAGGAGAGTCGCAAGTTCGACGCTGCGGGGAAACCAATGGCGCATTGCCAACTCACAGGCCTTGCTGGCTAGATATGATAGGGCTCATTGGGACGAAATGCAACATTTCATAGAACACCTGCCCAAAGAGTTCCAAAAGAGAGCACAACAAGTGGTGGAGGAAGGACAGAGTATCTCGAACAATCAGATACGGTCAGCAATGGATGCAGCGGACACCGCTGCTAGGACTGTAAATACAGCAGTGACCATACGGAGACACGCATGGCTGCGTACATCAGGATTCAAGCCGGAAATACAACAAGCCGTGCTAAATATGCCATTTAACGGACAGCAGTTGTTTGGGCCGGAGGTGGACACTGCTATAGAAAAACTCAAAAAAGACAGATACGGCCAAAGCCATGGGCGTACTCTACTCCCCACAGAGCAGAGGCACTTTTCGGAAATCACAGTTTCGAGGGGGGTTTCGGGGACAGAGCACAGAACCCTCAACCTCACAAACAAGGCCCACTTATCAGAGTCAATATCAGCGGGGAAGTTTTCGGGAACAATATAGAGGGGGACAGTTCCCAAAGAGTAGAGGGAAGTTCCAGAGTTCCAAAACGCCACAAAATAAACAGTGACTTCAACGTCACAAATCCCCAAGACATAACACCAGTGGGGGGGAGACTAACCAAGTTCTACAAACACTGGGAAGAAATAACAACAGACACGTGGGTCCTAGCCATTATCCAGCATGGTTATTGCATAGAATTTATACAAATCCCTCCAAATGTCCCACCGAAAACACACATGTCCAAACAACACATGGAACTCTTACAACTGGAGGTCCAAGCGTTGTTGCAAAAAAATGCGATAGAGATAATACCAATTCATCAAAGAGGAACAGGAGTTTACTCCCTGTACTTTCTCATACCCAAAAAAGACAAAACTCTAAGACCAATATTAGATCTCAGAACACTAAACATCTACATCAAATCAGATCACTTTCACATGGTGACACTGCAAGACGTGATCCCACTGCTCAAACAACAAGACTACATGACAACACTAGACCTAAAGGATGCATATTTCCATATACCTATACATCCTTCCCACAGAAAGTACTTAAGGTTTGTATTACAAGGAGTACATCCCAGTTCAAAGTGTTGCTATTCGGGATAACAACAGCGCCAAGAGTTTTTACAAAATGCCTGGCAGTAGTGGCTGCTCATATCAGAAGGCAGCAAATACATGTGTAAGGAAATGCCTCCTTGGCATGGTTGCCCCCTGACTTTTTGCCTTTGCTGATGCTATGTTTACAATTGAAAGTGTGCTGAGGCCTGCTAACCAGGCCCCAGCACCAGTGTTCTTTCCCTAACCTGTACTTTTGTATCCACAATTGGCAGACCCTGGCATCCAGATAAGTCCCTTGTAACTGGTACTTCTAGTACCAAGGGCCCTGATGCCAAGGAAGGTCTCTAAGGGCTGCAGCATGTCTTATGCCACCCTGGAGACCTCTCACTCAGCACAGACACACTGCTTGCCAGCTTGTGTGTGCTAGTGAGGACAAAACGAGTAAGTCGACATGGCACTCCCCTCAGGGTGCCATGCCAGCCTCTCACTGCCTATGCAGTATAGGTAAGACACCCCTCTAGCAGGCCTTACAGCCCTAAGGCAGGGTGCACTATACCATAGGTGAGGGTACCAGTGCATGAGCATGGTAACCCTACAGTGTCTAAACAAAACCTTAGACATTGTAAGTGCAGGGTAGCCATAAGAGTATATGGTCTGGGAGTTTGTCAAACACGAACTCCACAGCACCATAATGGCTACACTGAAAACTGGGAAGTTTGGTATCAAACTTCTCAGCACAATAAATGCACACTGATGCCAGTGTACATTTTATTGTAAAATACACCCCAGAGGGCACCTTAGAGGTGCCCCCTGAAACTTAACCGACTATCTGTGTAGGCTGACTAGTTTTAGCAGCCTGCCACAAACCGAGACATGTTGCTGGCCCCATGGGGAGAGTGCCTTTGTCACTCTGAGGCCAGTAACAAAGCCTGCACTGGGTGGAGATGCTAACACCTCCCCCAGGCAGGAATTGTCACACCTGGCGGTGAGCCTCAAAGGCTCACCTCCTTTGTGCCAACCCAGCAGGACACTCCAGCTAGTGGAGTTGCCCGCCCCCTCCGGCCAGGCCCCACTTTTGGCGGCAAGGCCGGAGAAAATAATGAGAAAAACAAGGAGGAGTCACTGGCCAGTCAGGACAGCCCCTAAGGTGTCCTGAGCTGAAGTGACTCTAACTTTTAGAAATCCTCCATCTTGCAGATGGAGGATTCCCCCAATAGGGTTAGGATTGTGACCCCCTCCCCTTGGGAGGAGGCACAAAGAGGGTGTACCCACCCTCAGGGCTAGTAGCCATTGGCTACTAACCCCCCAGACCTAAACACGCCCTTAAATTTAGTATTTAAGGGCTACCCTGAACCCTAGAAAATTAGATTCCTGCAACTACAAGAAGAAGGACTGCCTAGCTGAAAACCCCTGCAGAGGAAGACCAGAAGACGACAACTGCCTTGGCTCCAGAAACTCACCGGCCTGTCTCCTGCCTTCCAAAGATCCTGCTCCAGCGACGCCTTCCAAAGGGACCAGCGACCTCGACATCCTCTGAGGACTGCCCCTGCTTCGAAAAGACAAGAAACTCCCGAGGACAGCGGACCTGCTCCAAGAAAGGCTGCAACTTTGTTTCCAGCAGCCTTGAAAGAACCCTGCAAGCTCCCCGCAAGAAGCGTGAGACTTGCAACACTGCACCCGGCGACCCCGACTCGGCTGGTGGAGATCCAACACCTCAGGAGGGACCCCAGGACTACTCTGATACTGTGAGTACCAAAGCCTGTCCCCCCTGAGCCCCCACAGCGCCGCCTGCAGAGGGAATCCCGAGGCTTCCCCTGACCGCGACTCTTTGAATCCTAAATCCCGACGCCTGGGAGAGACCCTGCACCCGCAGCCCCCAGGACCTGAAGGACCGGACTTTCACTGGAGAAGTGACCCCCAGGAGTCCCTCTCCCTTGCCCAAGTGGAGGTTTCCCCGAGGAACCCCCCCCTTGCCTGCCTGCAGCGCTGAAGAGATCCCGAGATCTCTCATAGACTAACATTGCGAACCCGACGCCTGTTTCTACACTGCACCCGGCCGCCCCCGCGCCGCTGAGGGTGAAATTTCTGTGTGGACTTGTGTCCCCCCCGGTGCCCAACAAAACCCCTCTGGTCTGCCCTCCGAAGACGCGGGTACTTACCTGCAAGCAGACCGGAACCGGGGCACCCCCTTCTCCCCATTCTAGCCTATGTGTTTCGGGCACCACTTTGAACTCTGCACCTGACCGGCCCTGAGCTGCTGGTGTGGTGACTTTGGGGTTGCTCTGAACCCCCAACGGTGGGCTACCTTGGACCAAGAACTGAACCCTGTAAGTGTCTTACTTACCTGGTAACCCTAACAAAAACTTACCTCCCCTAGGAACTGTGAAAATTGCACTGTGTCCACTTTTAAAACAGCTATTTGTCAATAACTTGAAAAGTATACATGCAACTTTTATGACTTGAAGTTCCTAAAGTACTTACCTGCAATACCTTTCGAACAAGATATTACATGTAGAATTTGAACCTGTGGTTCTTAAAATAAACTAAGAAAATATATTTTTCTATACAAAACCTATTGGCTGGATTTGTCTCTGAGTGTGTGTACCTCATTTATTGTCTATGTGTATGTACAACAAATGCTTAACACTACTCCTTGGATAAGCCTACTGCTCGACCACACTACCACAAAATAGAGCATTAGTATTATCTATTTTTACCACTATTTTACCTCTAAGGGGAACCCTTGGACTCTGTGCATGCTATTCCTTACTTTGAAATAGCACATACAGAGCCAACTTCCTACATTGGTGGATCAGCGGTGGGGTACAAGACTTTGCATTTGCTGGACTACTCAGCCAATACCTGATCACACGACAAATTCCAAAATTGTCATTGTAGGAAGTTGGCTCTGTATGTGCTATTTCAAAGTAAGGAATAGCATGCACAGAGTCCAAGGGTTCCCCTTAGAGGTAAAATAGTGGAAAAAATAGATAATACTAATGCTCTATTTTGTGGTAGTGTGGTCGAGCAGTAGGCTTATCCAAGGAGTAGTGTTAAGCATTTGTTGTACATACACATAGACAATAAATGAGGTACACACACTCAGAGACAAATCCAGCCAATAGGTTTTTATATAGAAAAATATCTTTTCTTAGTTTATTTTAAGAACCACAGGTTCAAATTCTACATGTAATATCTCATTCGAAAGGTATTGCAGGTAAGTACTTTAGGAACTTCAAATCATCAAAATTGCATGTATACTTTTCAAGTTGTTGACAAATAGCTGTTTTAAAAGTGGACACTTAGTGCAATTTTCACAGTTCCTAGGGGAGGTAAGTTTTGGTTAGTTTTACCAGGTAAGTAAGACACTTACAGGGTTCAGTTCTTGGTCCAAGGTAGCCCACCGTTGGGGGTTCAGAGCAACCCCAAAGTCACCACACCAGCAGCTCAGGGCCGGTCAGGTGCAGAGTTCAAAGTGGTGCCCAAAACACATAGGCTAGAATGGAGAGAAGGGGGTGCCCCGGTTCCGGTCTGCTTGCAGGTAAGTACCCGCGTCTTCGGAGGGCAGACCAGGGGGGTTTTGTAGGGCACCGGGGGGGACACAAGTCCACACAGAAATTTCACCCTCAGCGGCGCGGGGGCGGCCGGGTGCAGTGTAGAAACAAGCGTCGGGTTCGCAATGTTAGTCTATGAGAGATCTCGGGATCTCTTCAGCGCTGCAGGCAGGCAAGGGGGGGATTCCTCGGGGAAACCTCCACTTGGGCAAGGGAGAGGGACTCCTGGGGGTCACTTCTCCAGTGAAAGTCCGGTCCTTCAGGTCCTGGGGGCTGCGGGTGCAGGGTCTCTCCCAGGCGTCGGGACTTTAGGTTCAAAGAGTCGCGGTCAGGGGAAGCCTCGGGATTCCCTCTGCAGGCGGCGCGGTGGGGCTCAGGGGGGACAGGTTTTGGTACTCACAGTATCAGAGTAGTCCTGGGGTCCCTCCTGAGGTGTTGGATCGCCACCAGCCGAGTCGGGGTCGCCGGGTGCAGTGTTGCAAGTCTCACGCTTCTTGCGGGGAGCTTGCAGGGATCTTTAAAGCTGCTGGAAACAAAGTTGCAGCTTTTCTTGGAGCAGGTCCGCTGTCCTCGGGAGTTTCTTGTCTTTTCGAAGCAGGGGCAGTCCTCAGAGGATGTCGAGGTCGCTGGTCCCTTTGGAAGGCGTCGCTGGAGCAGGATCTTTGGAAGGCAGGAGACAGGCCGGTGAGTTTCTGGAGCCAAGGCAGTTGTCGTCTTCTGGTCTTCCGCTGCAGGGGTTTTCAGCTAGGCAGTCCTTCTTCTTGTAGTTGCAGGAATCTAATTTTCTAGGGTTCAGGGTAGCCCTTAAATACTAAATTTAAGGGCGTGTTTAGGTCTGGGGGGTTAGTAGCCAATGGCTACTAGCCCTGAGGGTGGGTACACCCTCTTTGTGCCTCCTCCCAAGGGGAGGGGGTCACAATCCTAACCCTATTGGGGGAATCCTCCATCTGCAAGATGGAGGATTTCTAAAAGTTAGAGTCACTTCAGCTCAGGACACCTTAGGGGCTGTCCTGACTGGCCAGTGACTCCTCCTTGTTTTTCTTTGTTCCCTCCAGCCTTGCCGCCAAAAGTGGGGGCCGTGGCCGGAGGGGGCGGGCAACTCCACTAAGCTGGAGTGCCCTGCTGGGCTGTGACAAAGGGGGGAGCCTTTGAGGCTCACCGCCAGGTGTCGCAGTTCCTGCCTGGGGGAGGTGTTAGCATCTCCACCCAGTGCAGGCTTTGTTACTGGCCTCAGAGTGACAAAGGCACTCTCCCCATGGGGCCAGCAACATGTCTCTAGTGTGGCAGGCTGCTGGAACCAGTCAGCCTACACAGATAGTTGGTTAAGTTTCAGGGGGCACCTCTAAGGTGCCCTCTGTGGTGTATTTTACAATAAAATGTACACTGGCTTCAGTGTGCATTTATTGTGCTGAGAAGTTTGATACCAAACTTCCCAGTTTTCAGTGTAGCCATTATGGTGCTGTGGAGTTCGTGTTTGACAAACTCCCAGACCATATACTCTTATGGCTACCCTGCACTTACAATGTCTAAGGTTTTGTTTAGACACTGTAGGGGCACAGTGCTCATGCACTGGTACCCTCACCTATGGTATAGTGCACCCTGCCTTAGGGCTGTAAGGCCTGCTAGAGGGGTGTCTTACCTATACTGCATAGGCAGTGAGAGGCTGGCATGGCACCCTGAGGGGAGTGCCATGTCGACTTACTCATTTTGTTCTCACTAGCACACACAGGCTTGTAAGCAGTGTGTCTGTGCTGAGTGAGGGGTCTCTAGGGTGGCATAAGACATGCTGCAGCCCTTAGAGACCTTCCTTGGTATCAGGGCCCTTGGTACTAGAAGTACCAGTTACAAGGGACTTATCTGAATGCCAGGGTGTGCCAATTGTGGATACAATGGTACATTTTAGGTGAAGGAACACTGGTGCTGGGGCCTGGTTAGCAGGGTCCCAGCACACTTCTCAGTCAAGTCAGCATCAGTATCAGGCAAAAAGTGGGGGGTAACTGCAACAGGGAGCCATTTCTTTACAGTCATTAGAAATTGATTTTTGCAATTTGAAAAGTTTTCTAAATTCTTAAAAGACCTGCTAGGGCCTTGTGTTAGATCCTGTTTAGCATTTCTTTTAGAGTTTAAAAGTTTGTAAAAGTTTGAATTAGATTCTAGAACCAGTTGTAGATTCTTAAAAAGTATTCCAACTTTTAGAAGCAAAATGTCTAGCACAGATGTGACTGTGGTGGAACTCGACACCACACCTTACCTCCATCTTAAGATGAGGGAGCTAAGGTCACTCTGTAAAATAAAGAAAATAACAATGGGCCCCAAACCTACCAAAATACAGCTCCAGGAGCTTTTGGCAGAGTTTGAAAAGGCCAACCCCTCTGAGGGTGGCAACTCAGAGGAAGAGGATAGTGACTTGGAGGACAATTCCCCCCTACCAATCCTATCTAGGGAGAACAGGGTCCCTCAAACCCTGACTCCTAAAATAATAGTCAGAGATACTGGTTCCCTCACAGGAGAGACCAACACCTCTGAAATCACTGAGGATAGCCCCAGTGAAGAGGACATCCAGTTAGCCAGGATGGCCAAAAGATTGGCTTTGGAAAGACAGATCCTAGCCATAGAGAGGGAAAGACAAGAGATGGGCCTAGGACCCATCAATGGTGGCAGCAACATAAATAGGGTCAGAGATTCTCCTGACATGTTGAAAATCCCTAAAGGGATTGTAACTAAATATGAAGATGGTGATGACATCACCAAATGGTTCACAGCTTTTGAGAGGGCTTGTGTAACCAGAAAAGTGAACAGATCTCACTGGGGTGCTCTCCTTTGGGAAATGTTCACAGGAAAGTGTAGGGATAGACTCCTCACACTCTCTGGACAAGATGCAGAATCTTATGACCTCATGAAGGGTACCCTGATTGAGGGCTTTGGATTCTCCACTGAGGAGTATAGGATTAGATTCAGGGGGGCTCAAAAATCCTCGAGCCAGACCTGGGTTGACTTTGTAGACTACTCAGTGAAAACACTAGATGGTTGGATTCAAGGCAGTGGTGTAAGTAATTATGATGGGCTGTACAATTTATTTGTGAAAGAACACCTGTTAAGTAATTGTTTCAATGATAAACTGCATCAGCATCTGGTAGACCTAGGACCAATTTCTCCCCAAGAATTGGGAAAGAAGGCGGACCATTGGGTCAAGACAAGGGTGTCCAAGACTTCAACAGGGGGTGACCAAAAGAAAGGGGTCACAAAGACTCCCCAGGGGAAGGGTGATGAGACAACCAAAACTAAAAATAGTAAAGAGTCTTCTACAGGCCCCCAAAAACCTGCACAGGAGGGTGGGCCCAGAGCCTCTTCACAAAACAATGGGTACAAGGGTAAAAACTTTGATCCCAAAAAGGCCTGGTGTCATAGCTGTAAACAGCATGGACACCAAACTGGAGACAAGGCCTGTCCCAAGAAAGGTTCCACTCCAAACTCCCATCCAGGTAACACTGGTATGGCTAGTCTCCAAGTGGGATCAACAGTGTGCCCAGAGCAAATCAGGGTCCACACTGAAGCTACTCTAGTTTCTGAGGGTGGGGTGGATTTAGCCACACTAGCTGTCTGGCCGCCTAACATGCAAAAATACAGACAGCAACTCTTAATTAATGGGACTAGAATAGAGGGCCTGAGGGATACAGGTGCCAGTGTCACCATGGTGACAGAGAAACTGGTTTCCCCTGGCCAATACCTGACTGGAAAAACTTACACAGTCACCAACGCTGACAATCAGAGAAAAGTACATCCCATGGCAATGGTTACTTTAGAATGGGGAGGGGTCAATGGCCTGAAACAGGTGGTGGTCTCCTCAAATATCCCAGTGGACTGTCTGCTTGGAAATGACCTGGAGTCCTCAGCATGGGCTGAGGTAGAACTAAAAACCCATGCAGCAATGCTGGGTATCCCTGAACTGGTGTGTGTGAAAACAAGAGCACAATGCAAGGCACAGGGTGAACAAGTAGAGCTGGAGTCTGGAAGAATGGCCCAGCCTACCAAGAGAACAGGAAAGTCAGTTGGGAAACCAACTGCAACACCGCAAAAGAAAGGGAACCTCTCTTCTCAGGAAGAAGTTCTGCCCTCTGAGGGAACTGAGCCTTTGGAGCTTGAACCTTACCAGGTTGAGCTCTTAGGCCCAGGGGGACCCTCAAGGGAGGAGCTGTGTAAGGGACAAGAAACCTGTCCCTCTCTTGAAGGCCTTAGGCAGCAAGCTGCTGAAGAGTCCAAAGGCAAGAAAAATGGAACACATAGGGTCTATTGGGAGGATGGACTCCTGTACACTGAGGCCAGAGACCCCAAACCTGGTGCCACTAGGAGAGTGGTAGTGCCTCAGCTGTTCAGGAAGTTCATCCTAACATTGGCCCATGACATTCCCCTTGCTGGACATTTGGGACAAACCAAGACGTGGGAGAGGTTAGTCAACCACTTCTACTGGCCCAATATGTCCAACATGGTTAAGGAGTTTTGCCTCTCCTGCCCCACCTGTCAAGCCAGTGGTAAGACAGGTGGGCACCCAAAGGCCCCCCTCATTCCACTTCCAGTGGTGGGGGTTCCCTTTGAAAGAGTGGGTGTGGACATAGTTGGTCCACTAGAACCTCCCACAGCCTCAGGAAATATGTATATCCTGGTAGTAGTGGATCATGCTACCAGGTATCCTGAAGCTATTCCCCTTAGGTCGACTACTGCCCCTGCAGTAGCCAAGGCCCTCATTGGTATCTTTACCAGAGTGGGTTTCCCTAAGGAGGTGGTGTCTGACAGAGGTACCAACTTCATGTCAGCATACCTAAAGCACATGTGGAATGAGTGTGGGGTGACTTATAAATTCACTACACCATACCATCCACAAACTAATGGCTTAGTTGAGAGATTCAACAAGACATTAAAGGGCATGATCATGGGGCTCCCAGAAAAACTCAAAAGGAGATGGGATGTTCTCTTGCCATGCCTGCTTTTCGCTTACAGAGAGGTGCCACAGAAGGGAGTAGGATTCTCACCCTTTGAACTTCTGTTTGGTCATCCTGTAAGAGGACCACTTGCTCTTGTTAAAGAAGGCTGGGAGAGACCTCTCCATGAGCCTAAACAAGACATAGTGGACTATGTACTTGGCCTTCGCTCTAGAATGGCAGAGTACATGGAAAAGGCAACTAAAAACCTTGAGGCCAGCCAACAGCTCCAGAAGTTTTGGTATGACCAAAAGGCTGCACTGGTTGAGTTCCAACCAGGGCAGAAAGTATGGGTTCTGGAGCCTGTGGCTCCCAGGGCACTCCAGGACAAATGGAGTGGCCCTTACCCAGTACTAGAAAGGAAGAGTCAGGTCACCTACCTGGTGGACCTGGGCACAAGCAGGAGCCCCAAGAGGGTGATCCATGTGAACCGCCTTAAGCTCTTCCATGACAGGGCTGATGTGAATCTGTTGATGGTAACAGATGAGGATCAGGAAGCAGAGAGTGAACCTCTCCCTGATCTTCTGTCATCAGACCCAAAAGATGGCACAGTAGATGGAGTGATCTACTCAGACACCCTCTCTGGCCAACAGCAAGCTGATTGTAGGAGAGTCCTACAACAGTTTCCTGAACTCTTCTCCTTAACCCCTGGTCAGACACACCTGTGTACCCATGATGTGGACACAGGAGACAGCATGCCTGTCAAGAACAAAATCTTTAGACAATCTGACCATGTTAAGGAAAGCATCAAGGTGGAAGTCCACAAGATGCTGGAATTGGGAGTAATTGAGCGCTCTGACAGCCCCTGGGCTAGCCCAGTGGTCTTAGTCCCCAAACCTCACACCAAAGATGGAAAGAAAGAGATGAGGTTTTGTGTGGACTACAGAGGGCTCAATTCTGTCACCAAGACAGATGCTCATCCAATTCCAAGAGCTGATGAGCTCATAGACAAATTAGGTGCTGCCAAATTCTTAAGTACCTTTGACTTGACAGCAGGGTACTGGCAAATAAAAATGGCACCTGGAGCAAAAGAGAAAACGGCATTCTCCACACCTGATGGGCATTATCAGTTTACTGTTATGCCCTTTGGTTTAAAGAATGCCCCTGCCACCTTCCAAAGGTTGGTGAATCAAGTCCTTGCTGGCTTGGAGTCCTTTAGCACAGCTTATCTTGATGATATTGCTGTCTTTAGCTCCACCTGGCAGGATCACCTGGTCCACCTGAAGAAGGTTTTGAAGGCTCTGCAATCTGCAGGCCTCTCTATCAAGGCATCCAAATGCCAGATAGGGCAGGGAACTGTGGTTTACTTGGGACACCTTGTAGGTGGAGGCCAAGTTCAGCCACTCCAACCCAAGATCCAGACTATTCTGGACTGGGTAGCTCCAAAAACCCAGACTCAAGTCAGGGCATTCCTTGGCTTGACTGGGTATTACAGGAGGTTTGTGAAGGGATATGGATCCATTGTGACAGCCCTCACTGAACTCACCTCCAAGAAAATGCCCAAGAAAGTGAACTGGACTGTGGAATGCCAACAGGCCTTTGACACCCTGAAACAAGCAATGTGCTCAGCACCAGTTCTCAAAGCTCCAGATTATTCTAAGCAGTTCATTGTGCAGACTGATGCCTCTGAACATGGGATAGGGGCAGTTTTGTCCCAAACAAATGATGATGGCCTTGACCAGCCTGTTGCTTTCATTAGCAGGAGGTTACTCCCCAGGGAGCAGCGTTGGAGTGCCATTGAGAGGGAGGCCTTTGCTGTGGTTTGGTCCCTGAAGAAGCTGAGACCATACCTCTTTGGGACTCACTTCCTAGTTCAAACTGACCACAGACCTCTCAAATGGCTGATGCAAATGAAAGGTGAAAATCCTAAACTGTTGAGGTGGTCCATCTCCCTACAGGGAATGGACTTTATAGTGGAACACAGACCTGGGACTGCCCATGCCAATGCAGATGGCCTTTCCAGGTTCTTCCACTTAGAAAATGAAGACTCTCTTGGGAAAGGTTAGTCTCATCCTCTTTCGTTTGGGGGGGGGGTTGTGTAAGGAAATGCCTCCTTGGCATGGTTGCCCCCTGACTTTTTGCCTTTGCTGATGCTATGTTTACAATTGAAAGTGTGCTGAGGCCTGCTAACCAGGCCCCAGCACCAGTGTTCTTTCCCTAACCTGTACTTTTGTATCCACAATTGGCAGACCCTGGCATCCAGATAAGTCCCTTGTAACTGGTACTTCTAGTACCAAGGGCCCTGATGCCAAGGAAGGTCTCTAAGGGCTGCAGCATGTCTTATGCCACCCTGGAGACCTCTCACTCAGCACAGACACACTGCTTGCCAGCTTGTGTGTGCTAGTGAGGACAAAACGAGTAAGTCGACATGGCACTCCCCTCAGGGTGCCATGCCAGCCTCTCACTGCCTATGCAGTATAGGTAAGACACCCCTCTAGCAGGCCTTACAGCCCTAAGGCAGGGTGCACTATACCATAGGTGAGGGTACCAGTGCATGAGCATGGTAACCCTACAGTGTCTAAACAAAACCTTAGACATTGTAAGTGCAGGGTAGCCATAAGAGTATATGGTCTGGGAGTTTGTCAAACACGAACTCCACAGCACCATAATGGCTACACTGAAAACTTGGAAGTTTGGTATCAAACTTCTCAGCACAATAAATGCACACTGATGCCAGTGTACATTTTATTGTAAAATACACCCCAGAGGGCACCTTAGAGGTGCCCCCTGAAACTTAACCGACTATCTGTGTAGGCTGACTAGTTTTAGCAGCCTGCCACAAACCGAGACATGTTGCTGGCCCCATGGGGAGAGTGCCTTTGTCACTCTGAGGCCAGTAACAAAGCCTGCACTGGGTGGAGATGCTAACACCTCCCCCAGGCAGGAATTGTCACACCTGGCGGTGAGCCTCAAAGGCTCACCTCCTTTGTGCCAACCCAGCAGGACACTCCAGCTAGTGGAGTTGCCCGCCCCCTCCGGCCAGGCCCCACTTTTGGCGGCAAGGCCGGAGAAAATAATGAGAAAAACAAGGAGGAGTCACTGGCCAGTCAGGACAGCCCCTAAGGTGTCCTGAGCTGAAGTGACTCTAACTTTTAGAAATCCTCCATCTTGCAGATGGAGGATTCCCCCAATAGGGTTAGGATTGTGACCCCCTCCCCTTGGGAGGAGGCACAAAGAGGGTGTACCCACCCTCAGGGCTAGTAGCCATTGGCTACTAACCCCCCAGACCTAAACACGCCCTTAAATTTAGTATTTAAGGGCTACCCTGAACCCTAGAAAATTAGATTCCTGCAACTACAAGAAGAAGGACTGCCTAGCTGAAAACCCCTGCAGAGGAAGACCAGAAGACGACAACTGCCTTGGCTCCAGAAACTCACCGGCCTGTCTCCTGCCTTCCAAAGATCCTGCTCCAGCGACGCCTTCCAAAGGGACCAGCGACCTCGACATCCTCTGAGGACTGCCCCTGCTTCGAAAAGACAAGAAACTCCCGAGGACAGCGGACCTGCTCCAAGAAAGGCTGCAACTTTGTTTCCAGCAGCCTTGAAAGAACCCTGCAAGCTCCCCGCAAGAAGCGTGAGACTTGCAACACTGCACCCGGCGACCCCGACTCGGCTGGTGGAGATCCAACACCTCAGGAGGGACCCCAGGACTACTCTGATACTGTGAGTACAAAAGCCTGTCCCCCCTGAGCCCCCACAGCGCCGCCTGCAGAGGGAATCCCGAGGCTTCCCCTGACCGCGACTCTTTGAATCCTAAATCCCGACGCCTGGGAGAGACCCTGCACCCGCAGCCCCCAGGACCTGAAGGACCGGACTTTCACTGGAGAAGTGACCCCCAGGAGTCCCTCTCCCTTGCCCAAGTGGAGGTTTCCCCGAGGAACCCCCCCCTTGCCTGCCTGCAGCGCTGAAGAGATCCCGAGATCTCTCATAGACTAACATTGCGAACCCGACGCCTGTTTCTACACTGCACCCGGCCGCCCCCGCGCCGCTGAGGGTGAAATTTCTGTGTGGACTTGTGTCCCCCCCGGTGCCCAACAAAACCCCTCTGGTCTGCCCTCCGAAGACGCGGGTACTTACCTGCAAGCAGACCGGAACCGGGGCACCCCCTTCTCCCCATTCTAGCCTATGTGTTTCGGGCACCACTTTGAACTCTGCACCTGACCGGCCCTGAGCTGCTGGTGTGGTGACTTTGGGGTTGCTCTGAACCCCCAACGGTGGGCTACCTTGGACCAAGAACTGAACCCTGTAAGTGTCTTACTTACCTGGTAACCCTAACAAAAACTTACCTCCCCTAGGAACTGTGAAAATTGCACTGTGTCCACTTTTAAAACAGCTATTTGTCAATAACTTGAAAAGTATACATGCAACTTTTATGACTTGAAGTTCCTAAAGTACTTACCTGCAATACCTTTCGAACAAGATATTACATGTAGAATTTGAACCTGTGGTTCTTAAAATAAACTAAGAAAAGATATTTTTCTATACAAAACCTATTGGCTGGATTTGTCTCTGAGTGTGTGTACCTCATTTATTGTCTATGTGTATGTACAACAAATGCTTAACACTACTCCTTGGATAAGCCTACTGCTCGACCACACTACCACAAAATAGAGCATTAGTATTATCTATTTTTACCACTATTTTACCTCTAAGGGGAACCCTTGGACTCTGTGCATGCTATTCCTTACTTTGAAATAGCACATACAGAGCCAACTTCCTACAACATGTGTTCCCGTACCTAGACGATTGGTTAATCAAAACCAACACGCAACAACGGTGTTCACAACACACAAAGTATGTCAAAGAAACCCTTCACAAACTAGGTTTCTCACTCAACTACAACAAGTCACACCTACAACCGTGTCAAATACAACAATACTTAGGAGCAACAATCAACACAACAAAATGGATTGCCACTCCAAGTCCACAAAGGGTACAAGCATTTCAAAATGTAATACAAGCCATGCACCCAAAACAAAAGACACAGGTAAAATTAGTGATGAAACTATTAGGCATGATGTCCTCATGCATAGCCATTGTCCGAAACGCAAGATTGCACATTCGGCCCTTACAACAGTGCCTAGCATCACAATGGTCACAGGCACATGGTCAACTTCAAGATCTAGTGTTGATAGACCGCCAAACATACACCTCGCTTCAATGGTGGAACACTATAAATTTAAACAAAGGGCGGCCTTTTCAAGACCAAGTGCCTCAATACATAATAACAACGGATGCCCCCGTGATAGGGTGGGGAGCACACCTCAACCAACACAGCATCCAAGGACAATGGGACACTCAGCAGAGACCGTTTCACATAAATCACTTAGAACTACTAGCAGTATTTCTAGCGCTGAAGGCATTTCAACCTATAATAACCCACAAACACATTCTTGTCAAAACAGACAACATGACAACAATGTATTATCTGAACAAACAGGGAGGAACACACTCGACACAGTTGTGTCTCCTGGCACAGAAAATATGGCATTGGGTGATTCACAACCACATTCACCTAATAGCGCAGTTCATACCTGGAATTCAAAACTAGTTAGCAGACAATCTATCTCGGGATCACCAACAGATCCACGAATGGGAAATTCATCCCCAAATACTAAAAACTTACTTCCAAAGGTGGGGAACACCGCAAATAGACCTATTTGCAACAACAGAAAACGCAAAATGCCAAAACTTCGCATCCAGGTACCCACAGGCTCACTCTCAAGGCAATGCGTTATGGATGAGTTGGTCAGGGATATTTGCATACGCTTTTCCCCCTCTCCCACTCCTTCCATATCTGGTAAACAAATTGAGTCAAAACAAACTCAAACTCATACTAATAGCACCAACTTGGGCAAGACAACCTTGGTACACAACACTACTAGACCTCTCAGTAGTGCCCCATATCAAGCTACCAAACAGACCAGATCTGTTAACTCCACACAAACAGATCAGGCACCCTTATCCAGCATCGCTGAATCTAGCAATTTGGCTCCTGAAGTCTTAGAATTCGGGCACCTAGACCTTACACAGGAATGTAAGGAGGTCATAAAACAAGCTAGGAAACCAACCACAAGACATTGCTATGCAAAGAAGTGGAAAAGATTTGTTTATTACTGCCATAATAATCAAATTCAGCCATTACACGCATCTGCTAAAGACATCGTCAGCTACCTACTGCACTTACAAAAGTCAAAGTTAGCTATTTCATCCATTAAAATACATCCCACCGCATTTTCAGCTTATCTGCAAATTACGCACTCCACTTCATTATTCAGGGTCCCAGTCATAAAAGCATTTATGGAGGGTCTGAAAAGAATTATCCCACCAAGAACACCACCAGTTCCTTCGTGGAATCTCAGCATTGTCTTACCACGACTTATGGGTCCACCTTTTGAACCCATGCACTCATGTGACATACAGTACTTAACATGGAAAGTAGCTTTTCTGATAGCTATCACATCTCTCAGAAGAGTAAGTGAAATACAAGCATTTACTATACAAGAACCCTTTATTCAGATACATAAGCATAAAGTAGTTCTACAAACAAATCCTAAATTCTTACCTAAAGTCATATCACCGTTCCACTTAAATCAAACAGTGGAACTCCCAGTATTCTTTCCAGAACCAGATTCGGTAGCTGAGAGAGCATTACATACGTTAGACATTAAAAGGGCACTAATGTACTACATAGAACGAAACAAATTCGCAAGACAATTGTTTGTTGCATTCCAAAAACCTCATACAGGGAATCCAATATCCAAACAAGGCATTGCCAGATGGATAGTTAAATGTATTCAAACCTGTTATATAAAAGCAAAAAGAGAACTGCCTATCACACCAAAGGCACACTCAATTAGAAAGAAAGGTGCTACCATGGCTTTTCTTGGAAACATACCAATGTCTGAAATATGTAAGGCAGCCACATGGTCTACGCCTCATACATTTACCAAACATTACTGCGTGGATGTGTTAACAACACAGCAAGCCACAGTAGGACAAGCAGTATTACGGACTTTATTTCAAACAACTTCAACTCCTACAGGCTGAACCACCGCTTTTGGGGAGATAACTGCTTACTAGTCTATGCACAGCATGTGTATCTGCAGCTACACATGCCATCGAACGAAAAATGTCACTTACTCAGTGTACATCTGTTCGTGGCATGAGACGCTGCAGATTCACATGCGCCCTCCCACATCCCCGGGAGCCTGTAGCCGTTTTAAGTTGAGAAAAAATTAGACTTGTACATTTGTAAATTTGTAAATATATTACTTTTAAACACATTATGTACATACATATTTACTCCATTGCATGGGCACTATTACTATATACACAACTCCTACCTCACCCTCTGCGTGGAAAACAATCTAAGATGGGAGTCGACGCCCATGCGCAATGGAGCCGAAAGGGGAGGAGTCCCTCGATCTCGTGACTCGAAAAAGACTTCTTCGAAGAAAAACAACTTGTAACACTCCGAGCCCAACACTAGATGGCGGGATGTGCACAGCATGTGAATCTGTAGCGTCTCATGCCACGAACAGATGTACACTGGGTAAGTGACATTTTCCATATACATTGTATGGACATCTCAGTTACTTACTATATATTTACATATACACTTGTACACTCTTTACTTCACCCTCCTGCGGGAAAATAATCTAATAAAGGACTCGATGCCCATGGGCACTATCACCGAGAGGAGTCACTCGATCTCATGACTCAAAAACCTTCTTAGAAGAAAAACAACTTGTAACACACCTAGCCCAACACTGATGGCAGACTTATGCAGAGTGTGTGAATCTACAGCACTACATGCCATGAACAGATAACAGATAACATTTTCCTTTCCAATCCTGTCGGGACACAGGTATTACCTGTGGTTCAAGGTAGGCCACAAACACTTTCAGTTCACTGTGTAGCCATTTGGCCTTACCAGTGTCCCTCGGGTGTTCACCAAGGTGATGGCGGTGGTCGCAGCTCATCTGTGCAGGTCAGAGGTTTCAATCCTCCCCCACCTCAACGGCTTGCTGGTGAAGGTGGGTTTACCCCAGGCAGTTGTCTCCCACCTCCAGACTACAGCAAA
Organism: Pleurodeles waltl; assembly: GCF_031143425.1. NCBI lineage: Eukaryota > Metazoa > Chordata > Amphibia > Caudata > Salamandridae > Pleurodeles > Pleurodeles waltl. Next base: position 701,226,770 of record NC_090440.1, read on the forward strand.
CCTGCATTCACTAGGGTTCACTATATTTGTGCCAAAGTCACACCTGACTTCCTCCCAGGCGCTCTTTTTCATTGGAGTTGTTCTGGATACAGTGCAGTTTCGGGCTTAACCTCCCGAGCAGCGAGTCCAAGATATTAAGGCTGTGATACTGATGTTATAGCCTTATCCTGCGTTTCGATGAGACTGACTCTGAGGCTGCTAGGCCTCATGGCCTCCTGCATCCTGCTGGTAAATCATGGCATATGTGGTCTTTGCAGTGGAACATGAAGATCAAGTGGGCGCAACATCCTGCAAATATCTGACATGGTCCAGATTTCGGAGGGAACTGCGAAAGACCTGCAGTGGTGTATTACGAACTGCAATTGGGTCAAAAGCAGACTATTCTCCCTTCCCCCATCCTGACCTTACGTTACTGACCGATTCATCCCTTCTGGATGGGGTGGCCATCTGGGATAGGTGGATATCGGAAGACTGGTCTCCGGTGGAGTCCAGACTACACATCAACATGTTGGAGCTCCAGGCGATCCCACTAGCATTAAAAGCATTTCTTCTCTCTGCCAAGGGGAAGTTGGTGCACATGTTCACGGACAGCACCACTGTCATGTGGTACTGCAACAAACCGGGCTGGTGGGATTGTGGACCTTTTGTCGAGAGGCCCTTTATCTCTGACGTGGCTGGAACAGCAGGGCATTACCCTGGTGGATCAACACCTGGCAGGATCTCTGAACACAAGGTTAGACAAACACAGCCATAGATGCCTAGCAGATCATGATTGTCATCTCCATCCGGAGGTGGTAAAAGGTCTCAGCAGTGGGGAGAGCCTTGGTTAGATCTATTGGCCTCCGAAGAGAACACGCAATGTCAGCAGTATTACATGTTGAAGTTTCCAAGGTGGCAACCGCTCAGCAACACTGGAGCTCAGGCCTCCTCTACGCCTTCCCGCCCAAACCACTCTTACCCAAAGTTATCAAGAATGACCAGGCCCAAGTAATTGTTGTGGCTCTGGACCGGGCACGGAGAGTCTGGTATCCCAAGCTTCTGAAGTTCAGCATCGATCCTTTGACCAGGCTGCCCTTTCGGAAGGATCTTCAGTCGCAGCATGAGGGGAGGGTTCGCCACCTGAACCTGTCAACTCTACCCCTTCATGCATGGAGAGTGAGCGGCGACAGTTGACAGCTTTTAACTTTACTCCTGAAGTCTGAAATGTATTTTAGCAGCCAGGCGTTTCTCCACCAAGACGGTATATGCCAAAGATTTGTAAACTATTGTACGGAGAAGTCTTTGAATCCTCTATCTGCATCTCTCTCTGATGTTCTTCTTTTCATTCTGCCTCTTTCCCAGCAGGGGTCTGCTCTGGGCACTCTTAAGGGCTATCTCTCTGCTCTGTCAGCCTTTCTGCTGCTGCCTGACCAACCCTCTTTATTTAAGTCCCCTATTGTAAATAGGTTTCTAAAAGAGCCTGTACATATCATGCCTCAGTGAGATCTTAATTTAGTTCTCACATACCTCGTTTACTCCTTTTGAGACACTGCACAATTGACCTCCGGCTGCTTACCATCAAGGCAGCCTTCTTAATGGCAATAACCTCTCCCCGCAGCATGAGTGAAATACAGGCCTTGTGTAAAGAAATGGCTCCCTGTTGCAGTTACCCCCCACTTTTTGCCTGATACTGATGCTGACTTGACTGAGAAGTGTGCTGGGACCCTGCTAACCAGGCCCCAGCACCAGTGTTCTTTCACCTAAAATATACTTTTGATTCCACAATTGGCACACCCTGGCATCCAGATACGTCCCTTGTAACTGGTACCCCTGGTACCAAGGGCCCTGATGCCAGGGAAGGTCTCTAAGGGCTGCAGCATATCTTATGCCACCCTGGGGACCCCTCACTCAGCCCAGACACACTGCTGGCCAGCTTGTGTGTGCTGATGAGAACAAAACGAGTAAGTCGACATGGCACTCCCCTCAGGGTGCCATGCCAACCTCACACTGCCTATGCAGTATAGATAAGTCACCCCTCTAGTAGGCCTTACAGCCCTAAGGCAGGGTGCACTATACCACAGGTGAGGGCATATGTGCATGAGCACTATGCCCCTACAGTGTCTAAGCAAAACCTTAGACATTGTAAGTGCAGGGTAGCCATAAGAGTATATGGGCTGGGAGTCTGTCAAAAACGAACTCCACAGCTCCATAATGGCTACACTGAATACTGGGAAGTTTAGTATCAAACTTCTCAGAATAATAAACCCACACTGATACCAGTGTTGGATTTATTAAAAAATGCACACAGAGAGCATCTTAGAGATGCCCCCTGTATTTTACCCAATTGTTCAGTGCAGGACTGACTGGTCTGTGCCAGCGTGCTGCTGAGAGACGAGTGTCTGACCTCATGCGGTGAGAGCCTTTGTGCTCTCTGAGGACAGAAACCAAGCCTGCTCTGGGTGGAGGTGCTTCACACCTCCCCCCTGCAGAAACTGTAACACCTAGCAGTGAGCTTCAAAGGCTCAAGCTTCGTGTTACAATGCCCCAGGGCACTCCAGCTAGTGGAGATGCCCGCCCCCTGGACACAGACCCCACTTTTGGCGGCAAGTCCAGGAGAGATAATGAGAAAAACAAGGAGGAGTCACTGGCCAGTCAGGACAGCCCCTAAGGTGTCCTGAGCTGAGGTGACTCTGACTTTTAGAAATCCTCCATCTTGTAGAAGGAGGATTCCCCCAATAGGGATAGGAATGTGACCCCCTCCCCTTGGGAGGAGGCACACAGAGGGTGTACCCACCCTCAGGGCTAGTAGCCATTGGCTACTAACCCCCCAGACCTAAACACGCCCTTAAATTTAGTATTTAAGGGCTCCCCTGAACCTAAGAATTTAGATTCCTGAAACTACAAGAAGAAGAAGACTGCCGAGCTGAAAAACCCCTGCAGAGGAAGAACCGAAGACACCAACTGCTTTGGCCCCAGTCCTACCAGCCTGTCTCCTGCCTTCCAAAGAACCCTGCTCCAGCAACGCTTTCCAAGGGACCAGCGACCTCTGCATCCTCTGAGGACTGCCCTGCTTCAAGAAAGACAAACTCCCGAGGACAGCGGCACTGCTCCAAAAGAACTGCAACTTTGTTTCAAGGAGCAGACTTAAAGACCCCTGCAACTCCCCGCAAGAAGCGTGAGACTTGCAACACTGCACCCGGCGACCCCGACTCGACTGGTGAAGAACCAACACCTCAGGGAGGACCCTCCGGCGACTCCGAGACCGTGAGTAACTAAAGTTGTCCCCCCTGAGCCCCCACAGCGACGCCTGCAGAGGGACTCCCGAAGCTCCCCCTGACCGCGACTGCCTGAAACTCCATTTCCCGACGGCTGGAAAAGACCCTGCTCCCGCAGCCCCCAGCACCTAAAGGAACGGAACTCCTGTGCAGGAGTGACCCCCAGGAGGCCCTCTCCCTTGCCCAGGTGGTGGCTACCCCGAGGAGCCCCCCCTTGCCTGCCTGCAACGCTGAAGAGATCCCTTGATCTCTCATTGATTTACATTGAAAACCCGACGCTTGTTTCTACACTGCACCCGGCCGCCCCAGTGCCGCTGAGGGTGTACTTTTTGTGTGAACTTGTGTCCCCCCCCCCCCCCCCGGTGCCCTACAAAACCCCCCTGGTCTGCCCTCCGAAGATGCGGGTACTTACCTGCTGGCAGACCGGAACCGGGGCACCCCCTTCTCTCCATTGCAGCCTATGCGTTTTGGGCACCTCTTTGACCTCTGCACCTGACCGGCCCTGAGCTGCTGGTGTGGTAACTTTGGGGTTGCTCTGAACCCCCAACGGTGGGCTACCTTGGACCCAAACCTGAGACTTGTAAGTGATTTACTTACCTGACAAAACTAACAAAAACTTACCTCCCCCAGGAACTGTGAAAATTGCACTGTGTCCACTTTTAAAACAGCTTATTGTGTTTTATGTAAAAAGTATACATGCTAATTTAATGATTTAAAGTTCCTGAAGTACTTACCTGCAATACCTTTCAAATGAGATATTACATGTAGAATTTGAACCTGTGGTTCTTAAAATAAACTAAGAAAATATATTTTTCTATAACAAAACCTATTGGCTGGATTTGTCTCTGAGTGTGTGTGCCCCATTTATTGCCTGTGTGTATGTACAACAAATGCTTAACACTACTCCTTTGATAAGCCTACTGCTCGACCACACTACCACAAAATAGAGCATTAGTATTATCTCTTTTTGCCACTATCTTACCTCTAAGGGGAACCCTTGGACTCTGTGCATACTATTCCTTACTTTGAAATAGTGCATACAGAGCCAACTTCCTACATTGGTGGATCAGCGGTGGGGTACAAGACTTTGCATTTGCTGGACTACTCAGCCAATACCTGATCACACGACAAATTCCAAAAATTTTCATTAGAAATTGATTTTTGCAATTTGAACTATTTTTCTAAATTCTTAAAAGTCCTGCTAGGGCCTTGTGTTAGGCCCTGTTAGCATTTCCTTTTAGAGTTTAAAAGTTTGGTAAAAGTTTGAATTAGATCCTAGAACTAGTTTTAGTTTCTTAAAAAGTATTCCAACTTTTAGAAGCATAATGTCTAATACAGATGTGAATGTGGTGGAACTCGACACCACACCTTACCTCCATCTACAGATGAGAGAGCGAAGGTCACTCTGTAAACTAAAGAAAATAGCAATGGGCTCCAGACCTTCCAAACCACAGCTCCAGGAGCTGTTGGCAGAGTTTGAAAGAGCCAACTTCTCTGAGGATGGCAACACAGAGGATGAGTATAGTGACTTGGAGGGTGATTCCCCCCCACCAGTCCTATCTAGGGAGGACAGGGCCTCTCAAGCCCTGACTCCACAAATCATAGTCAGAGATGCTGGTTCCCTCACAGGAGGGACCAACCTCTCTGAAATCACGGAGGATAACTCCAGTGAAGAGGACATCCAGTTAGCCAGGTTGGCCAAAAGATTGGCTTTGGAAAGACCGATCCTAGCCATAGAAAGGGAAAGACAAGAGATGGGCCTAGGACCCATCAATGGTGGCAGCAACATAACTAGGGTCAGAGATTCTCCTGACATGTTAAAAATCCCCAAAGGGATTGTAACTAAATATGAAGATGGTGATGACATCACCAAATGGTTCACAGCTTTTAAGAGGGCTTGTGTAACCAGAAAAGTAAACAGATCTCACTGGGGTGCTCTCCTTTGGGAAATGTTCACTGGAAAGTGTAGGGATAGACTCCTCACACTCTGGAAAAGATGCAGAATCTTATGACCTCATGAAGGGAACCCTGATTGAGGGCTTTGGATTCTCCACTGAGGAGTATAGAATTAGATTCAGGGGGGCTCAAAAATCCTCGAGCCAGACCTGGGTTGATTTTGTAGACTACTCAGTGAAAACACTGGATGGTTGGGTAACTGGAAATGAAGTGCATGACTATGTTGGGCTTTATAATTTGTTTATGAAAGAACACATTTTAAGTAACTGCTTCAATGAAAAGTTGCATCAGTATCTGGTAGACCTAGGTCCAATTTCTCCCCAAGAATTGGGAAAGAAGGCAGACCACTGGGTCAAGACTAGGGTAACCAAAACTTCCACTGGGGGTGACCAAAAGAAAGGGGTTACAAAACCTCCTCAGGAGAAAGTGGGTGACACTAGAAACAAAGAAAAAGAGTCCTCTGTAGGCCCCCAAAAACCAGACCAGGTGGGTGGGCCCCAAGACACAACCCAAACCAAAGGTGTGTACCAGGGTAAGAACTGGGATGCCACTAAGGCATGGTGCCATAACTGTAAACAGACAGGGCACCACACCAAGGACACTTCTTGTCCCAAAAACAAACCCCCTAGCAAAATCCCAGGGGTGACCAGTGTAGCCATTGGGGATGACTCCTCAGATGAGGAGGTCTTCATAGCCTTCAACTGGAAAAAGGGCCCAACAGGTGAGTTGGAGATTCCAGAGGGAAGTAGACACTTCCACCACCTACTGGTGAATGGTTCCCAGCCACTGCCCTGAGACACTTGTGCCAGTCACACTATTGTGCATGACAGGCTGGTGTTCTCAAACCAGTACATCCCAGGTGAGATGACCAGAGTAAGAGTTAGCCCAGACAGGGTCACTGATAGGCCTGTGGCTTTTGTGCCCATAGAAGTGGGTGGGACTTTTAGCTGGAGAAGGGTGGTAGTCAGTACAGACCTCCCCCTTGATTGTCTCCTTGGAAATGACTACCCAGAGGTTAGTCAGAGCCCAAGAGAGGAACTGGTCCAGTGCCAGTCCTCTCCCAAGGATTCTGGAGTTCCTGCCTCTGCAGTAAATGCAAGTAGGCCCCAGAAGAAAAAGAAAAGGAAACAGAGTAGGAAAGGTGGACAACCTTTAGCCAAGGTTCCAGCAAGCCAAGGAGATTCTGCTCCAGTAGGGGAGAACTCCAAAAGTGGCTCTGATAAAGTCCAACCTGACCCACAAGAAGTCCTGGCTAGTCAGGCAACTGTTAAGTCTGAGTGGGTGGCCCCTCAGCTAACAGAAGAAAGAGTGGAAGAAGGGTGTTTACTACAAGATGTGGTAACCCCCCACTCTAATACAGCAGACAGGCACCCTGAACCCAAAGAAGCCTGTAACTTAGCCCCTTCCCTTGTAGGTGAAGAGCTAAAGGTGTGGTTCTGGGCACTGACAGCTGTCAGTGGCCTCTGCTGGGTGTTAACCTTTATGGCTGCACTATCCTTGGCATGGTGGTCAGACCCCATGCCAAATAGCAAGTTAGGCCCCCTGACCCTGTTGGTCATGGTGGGGTTACTCCAGCTCTGGGTAGCCTCTTTGGGTAAGCTAGGGGTGACCCTGGCTAAGATAAGATTAGCAGAGGTGGAAACCTCTAACCCCAAAATAGAGAGAATGGGTGAAGACATTAAAAGCACAGACAAGAGGCAGTTCAGATTAGGTCCTATCACTGTGGAAGTGGGTCAGTTCCCCAGAGTGAATGACCTGGACAGGAGAATGTAAGGCAGAGTAGGCCCTGCAACAAACCAGCCTATTTCCTCTACTCTTCCTCGCCTGACAGACTAGGAAGACTCTCCCAGCTTTGGCTGAGTCTCCTGGCCTGTGGGCTGGGGGGGCTTGTGTAAAGAAATGGCTCCCTGTTGCAGTTACCCCCCACTTTTTGCCTGATACTGATGCTGACTTGACTGAGAAGTGTGCTGGGACCCTGCTAACCAGGCCCCAGCACCAGTGTTCTTTCACCTAAAATATACTTTTGATTCCACAATTGGCACACCCTGGCACCTAGGTAAGTCCCTTGTAACTGGTACCCCTGGTACCAAGGGCCCTGATGCCAGGGAAGGTCTCTAAGGGCTGCAGCATATCTTATGCCACCCTGGGGACCCCTCACTCAGCCCAGACACACTGCTTGCCAGCTTGTGTGTGCTGATGAGAACAAAACGAGTAAGTCGACATGGCACTCACCTCAGGGTGCCATGCCAACCTCACACTGCCTATGCAGTATAGATAAGTCACCCCTCTAGTAGGCCTTACAGCCCTAAGGCAGGGTGCACTATACCATAGGTGAGGGCACCAGTGCATGAGCACTATGCCCCTACAGTGTCTAAGCAAAACCTTAGACATTGTAAGTGCAGGGTAGCCATAAGAGTATATGGTCTGGGAGTCTGTCAAAAACGAACTCCACAGCTCCATAATGGCTACACTGAATACTGGGAAGTTTAGTATCAAACTTCTCAGAATAATAAACCCACACTGATACCAGTATTGGATTTATTAAAAAATGCACACAGAGAGCATCTTAGAGATGCCCCCTGTATTTTACCCAATTGTTCAGTGCAGGACTGACTGGTCTGTGCCAGCCTGCTGCTGAGAGACGAGTGTCTGACCTCATGCGGTGAGAACCTTTGTGCTCTCTGAGGACAGAAACAAAGCCTGCTCTGGGTGGAGGTGCTTCACACCTCCCCCCTGCAGAAACTGTAACACCTAGCAGTGAGCTTCAAAGGCTCAAGCTTCGTGTTACAATGCCCCAGGGCACTCCAGCTAGTGGAGATGCCCACCCCCTGGACACAGCCCCCACTTTTGGCGGCAAGTCCAGGAGAGATATTGAGAAAAACAAGGAGGAGTCACTGGCCAGTCAGGACAGCCCCTAAGGTGTCCTGAGGTGACTCTGACTTTTAGAAATCCTCCATCTTGTAGAAGGAGGATTCCCCCAATAGGGATAGGAATGTGACCCCCTCCCCTTGGGAGGAGGCACACAGAGGGTGTACCCACCCTCAGGGCTAGTAGCCATTGGCTACTAACCCCCAGACCTAAACACGCCCTTAAATTTAGTATTTAAGGGCTCCCCTGAACCTAAGAATTTAGATTCCTGAAACTACAAGAAGAAGAAGACTGCCGAGCTGAAAAACCCCTGCAGAGGAAGAACAGAAGACACCAACTGCTTTGGCCCCAGTCCTACCGGCCTGTCTCCTGCCTTCCAAAGAACCCTGCTCCAGCAACGCTTTCCAAGGGACCAGCGACCTCTGCATCCTCTGAGGACTGCCCTGCTTCAAGAAAGACAAGAAACTCCCGAGGACAGCGGCACTGCTCCAAAAGAACTGCAACTTTGTTTCAAGGAGCAGACTTAAAGACCCCTGCAACTCCCCGCAAGAAGCGTGAGACTTACAACACTGCACCCGGCGACCCCGACTCGACTGGTGGAGAACCAACACCTCAGGGAGGACCCTCCGGTGACTCCGAGACCGTGAGTAACCAAAGTTGTCCCCCCTGAGCCCCCACAGCGACGCCTGCAGAGGGAATCCCGAGGCTCCCCCTGACCGCGACTGCCTGAAACTCCATTTCCCGACGGCTGGAAAAGACCCTGCACCCGCAGCCCCCAGCACCTAAAGGAACGGAACTCCTGTGCAGGAGTGACCCCCAGGAGGCCCTCTCCCTTGCCCAGGTGGTGGCTACCCCGAGGAGCCCCCCCCTTGCCTGCCTGCAACGCTGAAGAGATCCCTTGATCTCTCATTGATTTACATTGAAAACCCGACGCTTGTTTCTACACTGCACCCGGCCGCCCCAGTGCCGCTGAGGGTGTACTTTTTGTGTGAACTTGTGTCCCCCCCCCCCCCCCCCCCGGTGCCCTACAAAACCCCCCTGGTCTGCCCTCCGAAGACGCGGGTACTTACCTGCTGGCAGACCGGAACCGGGGCACCCCCTTCTCTCCATTGCAGCCTATGCGTTTTGGGCACCTCTTTGACCTCTGCACCTGACCGGCCCTGAGCTGCTGGTGTGGTAACTTTGGGGTTGCTCTGAACCCCCAACGGTGGGCTACCTTGGACCCAAACCTGAGACTTGTAAGTGATTTACTTACCTGACAAAACTAACAAAAACTTACCTCCCCCAGGAACTGTGAAAATTGCACTGTGTCCACTTTTAAAACAGCTTATTGTGTTTTATGTAAAAGGTATACATGCTAATGTAATGATTTAAAGTTCCTGAAGTACTTACCTGCAATACCTTTCAAATGAGATATTACATGTAGAATTTGAACCTGTGGTTCTTAAAATAAACTAAGAAAATATATTTTTCTATAACAAAACCTATTGGCTGGATTTGTCTCTGAGTGTGTGTTCCCCATTTATTGCCTGTGTGTATGTACAACAAATGCTTAACACTACTCCTTTGATAAGCCTACTGCTCGACCACACTACCACAAAATAGAGCATTAGTATTATCTCTTTTTGCCACTATCTTACCTCTAAGGGGAACCCTTGGACTCTGTGCATACTATTCCTTACTTTGAAATAGTGCATACAGAGCCAACTTCCTACACCTAGTCACCCAGGCCTCCATATCTCACAATATTTCCAGACAAGGTCGTGCTTTGCATCCTTGCCTTTTTCCTTGTGACGGTGGCAACACCATTCCATTTGGAACAGACCGTCACCCTGCCCACCTTCTTCACTCCCCCGCATTTCTCTAAGGAAGAGGAGCAACTCCACCAACTGGACCCCAAAAGAGCGTTGTTGTTCTACATTGACTGCACAAAAGAGGTCCGGTGGACAGCCAACTCTTTGTGGGATCAGTGGGAGCAAAGAAAGGTCAGCCAGTACAGAAATGAACCATTTCACCCTTGGTTAAATGTATAAAGATCTGGTACACCCTGGCTGTGAAGCAGTTTCCTGGCAACTTGAAAGCCCATTCATCCACGGGAAAACCTGCAACCACTGCATTAGGTTGTGGTGTCCCAGTCCTGGGCATCTGTCAGGCAGCAACGTAAGCGTCACTGCATATGTTTGCCAAACACTGCTGCCTTGCCAGTCAGGTCCGCAGGGACGGCATTTCGCCCATTCAGTCCTGCAGGACTTTCTAGTCTGAAAGCATTTGTCCTCAACCCACTGCCAGGAGACTATGCCTTGGGCATCTATTCAAAGATAATGAATCTGCAGCTAGAAGTGTCAATCGGATTAACATTTACTTACCTTTGGTAACGCATTATCTGGTAGAGACTCGATCTAGCTGCAGATTACTTACACCCACCCATGCCTCTCCGCTCTGCAGATTCATTTGCTAGGGCCGGGGTGATCCCTTTTCAGGGCCCTAGTTTGGACCCACATATGCACCAGTCTCTTTCATGGCTGTGCAGTCCTGGAATGGAAAAGGCATGATTGAAATAACTGAAGCCCGTGTGCCTGGGTGGCACCTATATAGGTGACCGCGACGCAGAGCGAATGAAGCCACCCGACCGCAGGCGCAGGGTTTTTGTTCAAACAAAAGATTCTGGATCCAGTCTGACACCTGGGGAAAATCTAAGGTAAGGAATCTGTAGCTAGATAGTGTCTGTACCAGATAATGCGTTTCCTAAAGTAAGTAACCTGTTCTTTTCCGCTAACATTTTGTCTGACTTATCATTGTGATGTTGTGTTTGTCCATCTCTACTAAGGCCAAAACATTCCTAACAAGAACCTTGCAACATGTTTTTTTCTTTTTTGTTTTTTCCCCCACCCAAGTCCGTTCAGCAGACAAGAGGATAGCATGTGATGAAGAATTCTCTGACTCTGAAGATGAAGGCGAAGGTGGACGCAAAAATGTGGCAAACTTCAAGAAATCCAAACGTGTGAAGACTGAAGAAGAGAAAGATGGCGAGGAGAAGAAAGGTGACATCCACATTAAGGGCTGAATGTTGTGCGATAACGAAGGGGGAAAAAAGGCAACGTCAGTGGGGCAGATCATAGGAAGGTATAATGGAGGAGAGAAAGTAAAGATACCTGGGGAGAGGAAAAACCTTTCTGGTGGGAAAAAAAGTGAAGAATCTGGACACTGTGAGGGTGAAGGGAGAGCGTACTGGAGAAAAAAATATGTAGCATGCATACCTCTTGCCCCATCCTTCAACACATAGTTTTGTATTTCCCTGATGACTCAGGAATGGGTTGTCTGTCACTGCACTGAAAAGATCATATTTGCTTGGCCACACTTTACCAGTGCCTTTTTCATTTCTGTGGTAATCAAATGTGTAGCACTGCCTGTCCTGTGAGGAACCAGAGCATCAATCTTTTCCTCATCGTTTTCAGGGCAACTTCCTCTTGATCAGTCTTTACTTCCAGTTATGCCAGATTTCTTGAACTCTTCCAATAAAGGCAGCAGAGAAATCATTGGATCAGACATGGCCAACAACACATCTTCCAACTCTGTCAAAGAGGATGCAGTCCTGTTTGCCAGAGGTTGCATATATAATGCAAATAACTTGGGACTGTAGAGGGCCTCTATCCCAGAGAAATTAGACATCTCAACATCAACAGAAACTCCAGCCACTGGCTTCTTGCAACCACTAGATATCCATGCTGTTTACCTAGGGCCAAATCATAGGTGCCTAAGGCTTTCCACGGGAATGGCCAGTGTGCTATGTCAAAGCCTTCTCAGCATTGACGGACTCCAGCAAAGCTATTTTCTTACCTCTACAAACATGGAGGACATGTTGGTATTATCTGTTGTATTTCTGACTGTTTAATTCTTCAACTGAACGGGGTTGATAAGCCCTTGCATATGTGGTCACAGTCTCCAACCCAAATTCCCAGTAAAGTTTTGCATCTGTATTTAGTAGTTAGTTACAAATGTTTCATCTTAAAGCCATAACGCACAGAACAGTACAAAGACCAAACATAAAAGTGCAGCTTTTGAAAATGTTCAAGTAAGTCAGAAATGACAGCCAGATAACAGTGGTACGTCCATGTTAAAAACATAAGAACAATAAAACCATATTCAAATGTATTTTAGTGCATAATTCATAATACATATAACACTTCATTGATCAAGTGCACAGATAAAATCGATTTACAGAGCAGGCACTAGATTCAGCCTTCTGTTTGTTTGTTTTTTTCCTCATGGGAAAAAAAAAAGTAGACCAAATGTAAGAGGCAACAGTGCAAACTGCATCAATATTGTCTGTTCTACAGCACGCTAATAAGGCATCACAGTAGAATCGTATTCCTAACTTCCTGAATAGAGGCCAAAGCCAAGTCCATCTTGGGCTGACTGTTTTTGTGTTAAAAAAAAAAAAAAAGGAAATTTGAGATTGGCCCTCTTTGTGAACCTGGCAGTCCATGGACTGCCAGTGCCACTGTGGCGGTCTCACTGCCACAGGACTGGTGATGCAGACTGCCATTTACGACCACAGTGGTTAGGCCACTGCCAAACCGCCGAAACCCCACCCATCCCGCCGCTTTACTGCGGCCCGCCGGGCTGGAGGTTTCCACCTGCAGCCAGACGGGAATCGGATAACCGTTGAGGTCATTCTGACTAGGTCTCATCGCTACAAAATGATCGCAGTAAGGTATCCTGACAACAGGAACTTGTGTTCCTGTTGCCGGGATACCCCCTCAAAACCTCCGCACGCATGCACCCCCACACGCACACAACTCCCACTCACACATGCACTAATAACATTCACCCCATAGACATACATACCCATACACCTCACACGCACACATACTCACCATCCCCCATCCCCTACTTTCAGCTACATACATACACAACCCCCCTCCCCCCACTCATCTTCACACAGCCCCCCCACTCCCTAATTGTACCTCACCGTGCACACACACACCATATACACATCCACACACCTGCATGCACTCTCACACTCCCCCTTATACATTCACCTACGGACACCCCCACCCCTCGTCCACATGCATACACACACACACACACACATCAACATCTCAACATTTACACACACGCACTTCCCTACCCCCCCCAACCCCCCCCCCCCACCCACACCCACACTCACACCCATTCACAGCCGCCCACTCCCTCCCTCCCCTTGCTGATGACACTTTCCTCGTCTGAGGAGCTCCTCCGTGAGGGGACGGGACCCAGTGCTCCCACCGCCGGCACCACCACACAGAATTACTGGTTGTAATTCTGTGGGTGGTCTTTTTCTGATGTGGTGGTGTCAGCAGCAGAACCGCCTAAGCGCCGCCAACCTCCAGGATGAATGCCGCCGGATATCCAACCACCGGCGGTGTGGATATCCAATGGCAGTCATAATATGGCAGTTGGAAGACCGCCAGCCGCGGTGGTCTTGGCAAAAGACCGCCAGAGTCCTAATGAGGACCATAGTGCCCTCCTATTTAATAGGGATATCATCCGAAAGGGAGAGCAAAGAATTGGGTCCTTACTAAACTTTGGTATAATTACTTTCAAGGCCTCTCACTGATCTAACCATTGCGTTAGAGTCCCCAAAAGAATTATCTAAGCTTGTGAGAACTGTGCTGAGAGTTGCCACAATGTTTTACAAAATACACCTGTAAACCAATCAGTACACAGGGACGTTATATGTCTTCAGCTTAGAGATGCCATCTGTGACCTCTCCCAATGTAATAGGGTTATCTAACGATGTTGTTTAACTCTGTTAGATACATAAGCAGTACTTTAAGGTAATCCTCTGCTTCAGTTAGCCTTGCTGTCTTCAAAGAATACAGGTCTTAATAGCGACTTTTAAATACTGCCTTATTTCATAATCCTTGCTAGTCGGAGCCCCTGCTTTATTTGCGATTGTAAGGAAATGCCTCCTTGGCATGGTTGCCCCCTGACTTTTTGCCTTTGCTGATGCTATGTTTACAATTGAAAGTGTGCTGAGGCCTGCTAACCAGGCCCCAGCACCAGTGTTCTTTCCCTAACCTGTACTTTTGTATCCACAATTGGCAGAACCTGGCATCCAGATAAGTCCCTTGTAACTGGTACTTCTGGTACCAAGGGCCCTGATGCCAAGGAAGGTCTCTAAGGGCTGCAGCATGTCTTATGCCACCCTGGAGACCTCTCACTCAGCACAGACACACTGCTTGCCAGCTTGTGTGTGCTAGTGAGGACAAAACGAGTAAGTCGACATGGCACTCCCCTCAGGGTGCCATGCCAGCCTCTCACTGCCTATGCAGTATAGGTAAGACACCCCTCTAGCAGGCCTTACAGCCCTAAGGCAGGGTGCACTATACCATAGGTGAGGGTACCAGTGCATGAGCATGGTACCCCTACAGTGTCTAAACAAAACCTTAGACATTGTAAGTGCAGGGTAGCCATAAGAGTATATGGTCTGGGAGTCTGTCAAACACGAACTCCACAGCACCATAATGGCTACACTGAAAACTGGGAAGTTTGGTATCAAACTTCTCAGCACAATAAATGCACACTGATGCCAGTGTACATTTTATTGCAAAATACACCCCAGAGGGCACCTTAGAGGTGCCCCCTGAAACTTAACCGACTGTCTGTGTAGGCTGACTAGTTCCAGCAGCCTGCCACACCAGAGACGTGTTGCTGGCCCCATGGGGAGAGTGCCTTTGTCACTCTGAGGCCAGTAACAAAGCCTGCACTGGGTGGAGATGCTAACACCTCCCCCAGGCAGGAGCTGTGACACCTGGCGGTGAGCCTCAAAGGCTCACCCCTTTGTCACAGCCCAGCAGGGCACTCCAGCTTAGTGGCGTTGCCCGCCCCCTCTGGCCACGGCCCCCACTTTTGGCGGCAAGGCTGGAGGGAACAAAGAAAGCAACAAGGAGGAGTCACTGGCCAGTCAGGACAGCCCCTAAGGTGTCCTGAGCTGAGGTGACTGACTTTTAGAAATCCTCCATCTTGCAGATGGAGGATTCCCCCAATAGGGTTAGGATTGTGACCCCCTCCCCTTGGGAGGAGGCACAAAGAGGGTGTACCCACCCTCAGGGCTAGTAGCCATTGGCTACTAACCCCCCAGACCTAAACACACCCTTAAATTTAGTATTTAAGGGCTACCCTGAACCCTAGAAAATTAGATTCCTGCAACTACAAGAAGAAGGACTGCCTAGCTGAAAACCCCTGCAGAGGAAGACCAGAAGACGACAACTGCCTTGGCTCCAGAAACTCACCGGCCTGTCTCCTGCCTTCCAAAGATCCTGCTCCAGCGACGCCTTCCAAAGGGACCAGCGACCTCGACATCCTCTGAGGACTGCCCCTGCTTCGAAAAGACAAGAAACTCCCGAGGACAGCGGACCTGCTCCAAGAAAGGCTGCAACTTTGTTTCCAGCAGCCTTGAAAGAACCCTGCAAGCTCCCCGCAAGAAGCGTGAGACTTGCAACACTGCACCCGGCGACCCCGACTCGGCTGGTGGAGATCCAACACCTCAGGAGGGACCCCAGGACTACTCTGATACTGTGAGTACCAAAACCTGTCCCCCCTGAGCCCCCACAGCGCCGCCTGCAGAGGGAATCCCGAGGCTTCCCCTGACCGCGACTCTTTGAATCCTAAGTCCCGACGCCTGGGAGAGACCCTGCACCCGCAGCCCCCAGGACCTGAAGGACCGGACTTTCACTGGAGAAGTGACCCCCAGGAGTCCCTCTCCCTTGCCCAAGTGGAGGTTTCCCCGAGGAACCCCCCCCTTGCCTGCCTGCAGCGCTGAAGAGATCCCGAGATCTCTCATAGACTAACATTGCGAACCCGACGCCTGTTTCTACACTGCACCCGGCCGCCCCCGCGCTGCTGAGGGTGAAATTTCTGTGTGGGCTTGTGTCCCCCCCGGTGCCCTACAAAACCCCCCTGGTCTGCCCTCCCAAGACGTGGGTACTTACCTGCAAGCAGACCGGAACCGGGGCACCCCCTTCTCTCCATTCTAGCCTATGTGTTTTGGGCACCACTTTGAACTCTGCACCTGACCGGCCCTGAGCTGCTGGTGTGGTAACTTTGGGGTTGCTCTGACCCCCCAACGGTGGGCTACCTTGGACCAAGAACTGAACCCTGTAAGTGTCTTACTTACCTGGAAAAACTAACAAAAACTTACCTCCCCTAGGAACTGTGAAAATTGCACTAAGTGTCCACTTTTAAAACAGCTATTTGTCAATAACTTGAAAGGTATACATGCAATTTTTATGATTTAAAGTTCCTAAAGTACTTACCTGCAATACCTTTCGAATGAGATATTACATGTAGAATTTGAACCTGTGGTTCTTAAAATAAACTAAGAAAATATATTTTTCTATACAAAAACCTATTGGCTGGATTTGTCTCTGAGTGTGTGTACCTCATTTATTGTCTATGTGTATGTACAACAAATGCTTAACACTACTCCTTGGATAAGCCTACTGCTCGACCACACTACCACAAAATAGAGCATTAGTATTATCTATTTTTACCACTATTTTACCTCTAAGGGGAACCCTTGGACTCTGTGCATGCTATTCCTTACTTTGAAATAGCACATACAGAGCCAACTTCCTACAGCGATGGAGGATACCCTCTCCACTTTGCTTGAGCTCTCAACTTGGATGCAATTTCCCTGCCCTTTCCACCTTTGTAATAGGTCTGTTTCAGTCAGAGGGGGGCATACCCCGTCCTGTCCTCCATATCAAGCATTGTAAGCTGCACACAAGCCCCCAACCTTTCCCCACTCCCCAAGTTGATGCCAGGTTCGTGAGGGTGTATAATTAGCTTTGATGAAGTGCTTTAAAGCATCCCATAATATATTAGCCTTGATTCCTTCGCTATCATATTCTCTGAGATATTACTCTATGGTCACAGTGATTTGATTCTTACTGCGTAGGAAATTTTCACCCTGTCTCCATCTCCTTACTGTCAGCCTGGTTTTAGGAACTTGAGGAACTAAGTGTACCAGAGCACGATTAGACACTCTTCTAACCCCAGTCTTCACTTCGACCACCCTTTCAAACAATTGGGAGGGACCCAGAAAGTAGTCCAATTGTGCATATGCCTTGTGTGCTGCTCAGTTGAACGCAAAGGTCTCCATAAGTCAGTCATGCAGACATCTTGAAGCCAATTTTGACACCATTGAGAGAGCTCACACGCATGGCCCAATCTCTGAGCACACCAAACTACCCTGTTATCCAAGACCACGTTGAGGTCCTCTCCTACTAATAAATCTGTTTGGGCTTCTGCATAATCTGCTGCAGTGTCAAGCACAAGAATGTATCTAGCTATGTGAGTATATGGCTGGTATAGTAAACATGTGCTCCCATTTTGCGAGTTGGAGACTGAGGGCCCTCCCTTTTAACTTCAGAAACAATCCATTTAACCTCCTTGATAAAGGTATTTAAAAATATTGCAAATCCTTCTTTTTGTTAGAGTATAGGTATTGGAGCAGAAGCCATTTTGACCTCAATTGTGGCCAGTCCTGTTAAAATAAAGGAATCTCCTGCAGCAGGTAGATATGACTGTCTAAATAGCACAAAAGCAACAGTACTGCAAGTCTTTTGACTGAGGCATTAAAACTTCTAATATTTAGACTCACAATCTTTGAAAGCACCTCTATAGAAACATGCATCTCAGTGTAGGGACTCAGAATGAAATAATCCCAGAAGTGATTAAAAGGGATCCTTTAATCTTGATGATCTGTGGGTACTACTTTTTTTGTTTTTGTTTTTTTATATTTTACTCTTGTCTCCTGCAGAGACTGTCTCAACTTAATAGTAACTAACCACAAACTGAAACCATAATAAGTAAACTTTCCACGCACCTAGCGGGAATGAGTGCAGACATGACCCCCACCCAGACTCTAGAGTTTAGTCTGTCATCTCAGGGACTACAGCCCCCCCTCTCCTCCCAGAGAGAGAAAGACCACCCTGACCACCCTAAACCCCCCTCCCCCCCCCCCCCCCCCCCCCCCCCCCCAAACACCCCGCTAAGTTTGAATTGCAGGGCTTCGGTGTAGGAGAGGATGTTAATGTGTACATGGATGACATTGGCCAGTGGGATCAAGTATGCATTAGAAAGAGTGGGGCTGAGCGATGAACCTTGAGGCACTCCACAGACCAGTTTGCAGGCCAGCGATGAATAAGGTGCCAGACTGACACCTTATTTTTGGACCATTAAGCAACAAACCTAGCGAAGAGCAGGTCTTTCAATGTCAGTCTTGTGCAAGTGCCTGATGAGGATGGCGGTGAGACCTTATCAGATGCCGCAGAAAGGCCAATGAGAATGAGAGCTGCTGTGTGTTTCCTGTCAAGGATCGTGCAGATGTCTGTGGCGGTGATAAAAGCTGTTTCTGTACTGTGATTGGGCCTGAATCTGGACTGCAGGACGCTGAGGATCTGGTGGTTGCTGACTTGGTTGGTGAGCAATCAGTTGATTTGTTTCTTTAAGACCTTTGCTGGGTATGGTAGAAGGGAGAGGAGTCTGTAGTTGACAAGCAAGCCAGGGTCTATGGAGGGTTTCTGAGCAGTGGGTGACAGTGGTTTGACGTCCTGGAAGGAGGGTGAGGTTATGGAGGCATTGACGATGTGTTAGTGCTTCCCTCATTGGGAGGAGTACTTTTCGTGAAGGCATTGTGTGGGCAGAGGTCAGATTGCACCCCCAGAGTAGATGAACTTTATGGTAGTGGCGGTTCCATTTGTGTTGGATGGTGGCTGTGCTGTCACGGTTAGTTTGTCAGCTACAATGAAAGTTGCGTGGTAAGGGTTGTGGGATCCAGTAGAGGTTTGAAGTTGCAGTATATGGAGGTGATCTTGCTGTAAAAAAAAAAATCTGAGAGCTTGATCCTTGGATCCTGTGAGGTGGGGTCATTCTGCTTAAGGCAGCTGTAGGTGCAAGTGAACTCTTTAATGAGGGTGAAAATGTTCTTGCTACTGTTGGAGCTGGCTTTGAGGCAGTCTGCGAGTGCTGTGCGCTTGGTGTTTCGGATCTGTTAATGGTATTGTCTCGGAGCGGATTTGAAGATCTTTATCTTCTCCAATTGTGTGCATTGGAGATTTGTGAACCTAAGTTGCTTTGTGTACCAGCCAGCTTGATTTTTGCAGCTGGATGGGGAGGTCCGGTGGTGGTAGGTGTGTGTGTGACAAGTATGTGGTCTGTCCAAGAGATTGCCAACAGATTTTCAACTTCAATGTTACCGAAGGATGTTAAAATCCGATCCAGGAGATCTCACCCATCAGTATGGGTATAGAAATGTGCTCGGTGAGGCAGAAGATACCTCTGCCTTCTAGGAGGTCGATCATGTTCGAGCCATTGAGGTCTTGCAGGTGAAAATTCAGGTCTCCAAGGACGATGAAGGTGCTGAAGTAAATAACTAGGGGTGCGAGGAAGTCTGTGATGTTGCTGGCAAAGTTAGTGCCTGGTCATGAAGGTCTGTATGTGAGAGTTCCAAATAGGTAAAAGTTTGTTCTGATGTGCAGTTGGAATGTGAGGTGCTCCATGTAGCTCGGGGGTGTGCCCGTGGATGCCACATATTTGATGCAGTCCTTTTCTATGTTGCCAACTCTGCCATTGGGCTTGTGATAGCAGTCCTGTCTGTCTTGTAGGCAGAGGACAAGGTTGTGGCTCTGTCTGGTACAGAGGTTGAGTTCAGCTGTGTCTGTGAGAAAGAGCAGGTCTGATCTGGGGTCTTGTATTAGGTCCCAGATTTCCGTGGTGTTTGAGCCAGTGGATGTTCAGGAGCAAGCAAGAAAGTGCTCAGAACTGTGTGAGTGGTAGTTGGGGTGTTGTAGGAGTGAGCGTGTGAACTGACTTCTAAGTGCAGTGAAGAAGTACTTATAAGAGGTGCAAGAGAATGCTCCATCCATGCTGTGTGGTGTGGCAACACAGCGGCGGCCAGAGTTGAGAGCAAGGAGGGTCGCTGCACAGTAACATAAGGTGGGAGCAGGTCCAGGGTTCTTGGCCCTGGATGTGATTCAGGCATGAACCATGTCCACGCTGCCCTTCCAAAAATAAGTCCTAGGAGAGGGGAGGAACACAGGGGCAGTTGGTAGGGTGACGCGGCACCCGAAGGATGGTAACAAGGGAAGGAGTGCTGGCAGGGTAAAGGGCAGGAAACATAGGCACAGAGTCACAAGGAGGCTCAAACAAGTGGAGAACAGGTAAGAGGCATGTTCCCAGGTGTCCAGGAATGGGGCTGAGTCGATGGAGGCATTGAGGATGGGTGTTAGTGCTTTGCTGATCGATAGGAGTTCTTTGGTGAAGGGGTGGTGGGGGCAAGGGTCAGATTAGGCCCCCGAGTGTATGGTTTTCATTGTAGCAGTAATTGCAACAGTGGTGACGGTGGGCCACGAGATTGGGGTTCAAGGGAGTAATGTTGCTGGAGGCGGAAGGCTGTTCTACAAAATATTTGATGGAAAAGATTTCCTTGCTGCTGTTAACGCCGATGTTGATGCGATCTGCAAGAGCTGTGCTCTTGGTGTTCCATATCTGCTGGTGGTAGCACCTTAGGGCTGATTTGAAGATTCTTTTATCTGTCGTATTGACTTGTTCTTGATTTATAACGCAGTTGCTTGTAGTGGCCTTTTGCCAGCCTTTGTTCCTCTATGCACCACCTGGCCTATGTGTGAACTATTGCCATTTGGTTGCTCTTGATGGGAGCCAAGATGTTACATGTGGTAATCCGGCTGTTTAGGTTCTTGATGTCTTTCTGCGTGTTGTTGGTGTGCTCAGGCTGTTGCACGGACAGGGCGGCAACCCACTCCCCTTCTGTGTTTTTCCAGCTGAAGTGGGTGTTTCAGGTAGTAGTAAGTCTGAGGTGGTGTGCTATGGGTATGCTGAAAGTGACGAGGGCTCAGGTCATAGTTGTCTTGTCAACTATGATTTTGCTGATTGAGAAGAAAATCTGGTCCCATAGCTAACTGGCAGTGTGGGTTCAGTAACAATCTGGGTGAGGCTAAAGTTTGAGCTTTTATAGAAGGGCCATAGAATTTGGGTTGATGCGGTGTACTAGGTGAGAATTAAGGTCTCCAAGAAGGTTGGAGGTGCTGGCGTTGATTGGTGGGGGGGGGGGGGGGGGGGGGAAGAGTGATGAAGTCTAGCAAAATTGTTGCTGGGTCCTCATGGGCTCTGAGACTGGTCCGCCTAGAGAGAAGCTGGCTGTGATCCGTTTCTTCCATGTAGCTGGTCGATTGCCCTTGTAGGTGGTGTAGCTGAAGATATCTTTGAATATAATGACAACTTCACTTCCTGGCTTGTGCTTACTGTCTTTCCTGCCAATCTTGTAGCTGGTGGAGATGGCTGTCACAATGTCTGGTGCAGAGGTTTGGTTTAATCATGTTTTCTTGTGAGAGAGCAGGGCTGGCGAGTGGTCCTGCAGTAGGTCCCATATCTCAGTGACATGCTTAGTGAGCGAGCGGATGTTTAGGAACATGCATGAGTGTGGCCTATTGTGTGAGTGGTGTTTGGTCTGTGTGAGCGGCTGGCTGATTTGTCTGAGTGTGAGTGTATTTTGGCTCAGGGGTGGGAGGGGGTGTCTCGGTTTTGGGCGAGTGCATGAGAACTTGCAGCAGACGCATGTGAACACTCCTTCTGTGGTGCAGTGTTCCACCCTCAGTGCTTCTGTCATAAGGAAGTCTGGGGAGGTGTGAGAAGCACAGGGTGCCCTGGGTAGGAACCAGTGGCCCCTTCCTGTGCAGATGAGTGATGGAAAATCCAATTATGTCACTTTCTGTGCACATAGGTGATAGGAAATCTGTGCACTCATTCCAGGATATTATCCCTCTCAGTCAAGTCAAAGAAAGAGTCTTGAAATGAGCCTCGATCTTATCACCATCTGCATTTCTCTGTACTACTATGATTCTATTCTGGAATCTCAACTGATTTTCAAGACGTGTACCTATAGATCTAAGTTCTGGTCTTTTAGTGTAATAAGTTCCTGGACAAAGGCTTTCACCTTGTTTTCATTGGCATTGTTTGTTTCAGGCAAAAATGCTGCATGTGGCCCAGATCTGCCACATCTTGCTTATTTCCTTGTAAGTCTTTGGAGGTGTCACCTTGAAGATGTGCAGAATCACCCTGGATACTCCAGCAGAGGTCCATGAAGCAACAACTTACTGGTGCATATTGGAAGCTGTCACTAATTGCCTCTGAGTCACCTCCAGGTGTGGTGGGGGGTCAGTCCTAGCATGATGGTTGGTTTTTGGGCTCTGCCCTTGTGGCTGTTTTCTTCAGCAAGGATTACCTCTTGTTTTTAAGTGAGGCCATAGCCTTAGTCACAAACAGTTATTCTCACACTGTGGCAAACAGGTGGTTTAACCCTTAGCCAAACTGGTATCACGAGTGATGCCACCACGGACCACAAGCAGAAAAGCTAAGTGGATGCTAGCAGATCATACCTTATTTAGCTAAGTCTTACTATTTTGGTGTTTCATGACCAGCATGTTGCCTTACAGTGAAGATGCTTTATTTATCCAGTAGGTGTGAGGAAATGGGGTGTATTATATGTGGTTGCTGTGCATCCTCACTGCGTAATCCACTTACAAACCCCTTTAGGACCAGTAGGTTTCATTTGCTGAATCTCTAGCTCAACCCTGGGTAGTTTCGGCTCTGAGCAGTCAGACTTACACAAGAGAACATTTGAACAGCAGTAACCAATTGAAGAAATACACGAGACACCAAAGAAATCTAACACCAGTTTATAAAAGTAGTTTAGATGTTTATATACTTTTTGGAGCCAAAATGAAAAAGATCCATTGAAGGGTTCCAGCGATAAAGAATTGACAAGGTATAGTATACTGTTAGCATGGTTAACCCCCCACTTTTTGCCTAGTGTTGATGCCAACTTTGATATAAACTGTGCTGGGATCCTACTAACCAGTCCCCTACACCAGTGTTCTTTCCGTAAAACTGTACCTTTGCTTCCCCAGTTGGCACAGAGTTAAGTCCCTTGTAAAAGGTACCCATGGTACCAAGGGCCCTGTGGCCTGGCAAGGTCTCTGAGGGCTGCAGCATATATTATGCCACCCTAGGGAACCCCTCATTCTGCACATGCACACTGCCTTGCAGCTTCTGTGTGCTGGAGAGGAGAACAAGACAAAGTTGACATGGCACCCCTCTCGGGGTACCATGCCCACAAACCACTGCCTGTGGCATGAGTAAGTCACCCTTCTAGCAGGCATTACAGCCCTAAGGCAGGGTGCACTATACCACAGATGAGGGCATAGCTGCATGAGCAATATGCCCCTACAGTGTCTAAGTCCATTCTTAGGCATTGTAAGTGCAGTATAGCCATATTGAGTATATGGTCTGGGAGTTTGTCATTACGAACTCCACAGCACCATAATGGCTTCACTGAATACTGGGAAGTTTGGTATCTAACTTCTCAGCACAATAAACCCACACTGATGCCAGTGTGGGATGTATTGAAAAAAAAACACAGAGGGCATCTTAGAGATTCCCCCTGTATGTTAGCCCAACTGCTAATGTAGGACTGACCTGCCTGTGCCAGCCTGCCACTTTTAGACAAGTTTCTGACCACATGGGGTGAGTACCTTTGTGCACTCTGTAGTCAGAAACAAAGCCTGTTCTGGTTGGAAGTGCTTCACACCTGGCGGTGAGCCTCAAAGGCTCAAGCCTCAGGTTACAGTGCCCTAGGGCACAGCTAGTGGAGGTGCCCGCCCCCTGGACAAAACCCCACTTTTGGCAGCAAGTTCGGCTGGAATATTAGGGAACACAGGGAGGAGTGACCACCCTAGCCAGGACCACCCCTAAGGTGTCCAGAGCTGAGGTGACTCCCCCCTGCAGAATCCTCCATCTTGGTTTGGAGGACAGGGACCAATAGGATTAGGTTTGTGCTCTCCTCCCCAAAGAGAAGTGGGCACAAGGAGGGTGTAGCCACCCTCTGGGACAGTAGCCATTGGCTACTGCCCTCTAACCCCTAAAGTGCCCCCAAGTCTACGATTTAAGATAATTACAACACTTACAGTCTCAGTCTACGGGTTTTAGGAAGTCCACCGGTTTGGGTTCAAGTTAATCCTAAACACCCACCACCAGCAACACGGGCCGGTCAGGTGCAGAGATCAAAGTTGAGCAAATTTAATGTGGGGTCCTGTGGAGACGGGGGGTACTCTGAATCCAGTCAGCCAACAGGTAAGTACCTGCGATTTGGAGGGCAGAACAAGGGGGATTAGAAGAGCACTGAAGGGGCCACAAGTAGGCACCAAACACACCCTCAGCGGCACAGGAGCTGCCGGATGCAGTGTGAAAACAGGACATCGGGTTTTCAATGCTGGTCTATGAGGAGGCCCTGGGGGTCACTCAGGGGCTGCAGGTGGGGTCGACAGGAGTTTCTCGGGCACACCACTGGTCGGACAGGGCGGAGGTGCCGCCTGCTGAACGATGAGGCACCGGTGGGTCAGTTTCTCCAAGGCCTGGGGGTTGTGGGTGCAGTGTGTCTTTAGGAGTCGGATATCTTCGTCCGGAGCTTCCCGGTCAAGGGGGACCTCGGTATTCCCTATGCAGGCGTCGACGTAGAGGGGTGGAAAGGTCAACCCAGGGTGGGCACTTTGTTGCAATCGCCTGGGGACCCTCTCTTGCTAGGTGGACCACCTGGACATGGGCCGTGGGCGTCTGGTGCACAGTGGTCAAGACTCATCTGGATCGAGGGGAGTCTCCTTAGAGCTACTGTCCTCTGGATGTCTTGGTCCTTTTGGGTGAAGGGCAGTCCTATGGAGTTGGCAGAGGTCACTGGGCCTGCTGGACGCATCACTAGTCTTTTTGCAGGTTCTTTGAAGCAGAAGACAGGCCGGCAGGGCTGGGGCCAAAGCAGTTGTTGTCTTCCTTCTCTGCTGGGGGTTTCATCTTAGCAGTCCTTCTTGTAGGTTGCCAGAATCTGGTGAGCTGAGTTCAGAGAGGCCCTTTACACAGTACTTTGTTTGAAATAGGTAAGCAATACAGTTTTTGAATTATTGTCAAATAGCTATTTTAAAAATGGACACTGCAACTTTCAAACAGTTCCTGGGGGGGGGGGAGGGTCGGTTGTTTACAGGTATATTGCAATGGCAGGACAATTTAGGTTATGTTGGTGCAAGCTCCATTTCGAACATCTTTCAAGCCTGGTGGGGTCCAGCGCACATAGTTAACACAGGGTGTAGACCGCCAGTCTATTGTCCAGAAACCCAGGACCTACAGTAGTTGGCCAGGGCCATACTAAGCCCTGGATTTCCACTCACTACCCCTAGTAGTCAATCCTGGAGGATCCCGCGCTGCCTTCTGGGATCTCTGGGAGCAGCTGCCTGTCCTGGTGCTTCAGCGGCCAGCCCGGCTCTGGGCCATCTTGGCCACCATGTTGAAAATCGATGAGAACATAAGCTGCTCTCCTCACAACTGATCTTAAACGAGTTGTCAAAATAGGCACTCCTGCACCAAGGCTGATCCTTGCCTTGTTCTGTGGTCAGAGTAGTGTTACAGTGACCACCACCCTCCTGTATACCCACCAAATCAGTAGGCATAGGCAGAAAGGGGCGTGCGTCCCACTGTGCTACTTTATTGACTCCGCCTTCTTGCATACTGTTGAGAGAGCCAGTGGTTCACACTTTGGGATTGAAAAGGAGCTTTCCTTTAGTAAGACAGCTCGCTTCATCTTGGGAGATCAAAAACGTTTTTACACCATATGGATGCACCTTTTAAAGCCATGCGTAACTGTTCTATATGAAATCTTTTACAGAAAGTAACATTTATGGTGGCTAATACTAGTTTGATGGGTTTTTTATGGGTACTCTCCTCTTTAAAAAAAAAAAAACTAAAAAAAACTCCTCAACTGCATTTCAGAATTTCACATTGACCAGATTATTGCATTGCCAATGTTCTTTCCCGAATCATGGGCCTTATTGTACAAAGTGGGCGCAACGGGAATGTGCGCCCCGGGCCATAATGGTATTACAAAGAGATCAGCAGGCGCACCCGCGGCCCATTCTGTACAAGTGATAGCCCTGGCGCACATGTTGCGCCAACGTGATCATAAGAGGGTGGTCCCTCATTTGCATTGGGGCGTGGCCGCATGCAGATGAGGGAATCTCTTTGCCTCTGCGCCAGTGCTTCCTTATGGACGCAGGCCAAAAGGCAAACGTGCCCGAGGGCATAGAGGGGTAACAGGCACGATGGATTCCATTTTGCCTAGGAGTTATTGGAGATGCGTAGCATGGCAAGTTGCTGTTTCCTGGTTATTTTTGTTAACATTACGGTGTGTGTTTAGATACATGACAAGAGTGGCGTGTTGTGTAATATAATCTGTTCAGACACCAGTGCAAAACCTGTAAGACTCCCGCACATCAAAAACAGTGGTATTCGTTTGTTTTTGTGTATAGAAAATTGCAAAAGCTAACCTTGCCGATAAATTCTACATTAATTTCCCATCATGGCTAGGCTTGATCAGTGTGAAAATTCTTGTGTTGCGCAGAAAAGCTTTGAAGGCTAACTTTGTAGGGCAAAAGTAGGAAACTTTTCGCCCACCAAAAGTCCGATCGTGACTACAAGGGACCCATGTCGCAGGACCGCCCAATGGGGTCTGGTAGGGATGGCTTTAGTCCAGCAGACGGCAAGAGTTTGCAAAGGATGTGAATTTAAATGAAGGCAAAAGCAGTGTGACGCGAATTATTTATTTACGTCGCTAGAGGGGAAAACAGGATTTTTTGCGGATGGTTACCGAGGACAGGCGAAGAAAGCCTAGGGGATACGGCCAGCGGAAACGTGGGTTGACAGGAGAAGGGGAAAGGATGCGAGGAAAAAGACAATTTGGCTCTTGGGTGTGGACAAAAGGTCCTAACAAGGAAGGTGGAGCACGCTGGCGAGGGGAGACTCGTCACGTATATAATAGAGGAGGGCACTGCAGGAGAAACAGGTGAGGCTTCTACAGAAGGATGGTGGCCTACACGCGAAGCACACACGAGTAGAAAAACGGCAGTGAAGGTTGACGTGATATGAAGGAGAACGGCGAACAATCTGGAGTTAGAGGGGGGTTAAGTGCTTAATGGACCACATTGCGGGTGGAGGCAGTGAGGAAAGGAGTGTGTTGGAAATGGGTGATTGGAGATGAGGTGAGGACATGGGTAGGGAGGAACCTTAGGACACCTGTTTAGAGAAAGGGATGAACTTTGGCATGGGAGGGGTTGGGGCGATAATACACCGGAGAGTACATACATGTTGGGGATCCTGTGGTGAGAAGGAAACTTTCACACCAGGCAAGGACAAAGCTTCTAAAATTATAATCCAGACTTGAATTTGAGGGGGAGGGAGGGTGGGGGCGAGGGGAGGTGGGTATGTGTGTTGGAACGCAAGGAGGTGAAACTGGAACAGGAGAATAATTGTGGTTTTGTGCGCTCTATCTCGCTCGGCTGAGGTAAGGGAATGTATCGTGTTGTTACACATGCGGAACTGGCCTTGGAGCTCCAGCGGGTTGTAGACTGTAGGCTTTGTAACTTCTCTATGTGACCGCATCCGTTTCTCCCCCAGATATAAAGGAAGAGGACAGGGCGAAGGAGGACAAAACCGATACCAAGAGGTGAGAGCTGGGGGGCCCGTGTATACACTGGATGCACCTATCCCATACACTGGCACTGTATTTAAAGCGGGGAAGGGGGGTGGGGGGGGCGAGAACCCACCGTGTGCGTGCCGTGCGCTGCTAGGAAGCGAGGGGTGGATCGTGGAAGGTGATGGCAGACTTGTGGAGCTCAGCCTCTATTAACTCCTTCCAGAGGTGAGATGGGGGCGCACGAGACCCGCACAGACAGCTGAAGGATGAGCTGGATGTTGAAGATCTTAGTCTGAATGGGAAGCGCATGGTTCCAGGTTTGGAAGACAGGCTGAGCTTTAGAGAAGGCGGATGGGCCAGTATTACAGCACTGACGAGTTCTCAGGGTGGCACGAGAGCCAGTGGCGTAACAAAACTTAAGGGGCCCCCCATGCAAAGTACCTCTGGGGGGCGGGGCGGCTTCCCCCTGAACACAGTCGGGCCTGCAGCCGTGCACAGTGTACTGTGCCGAGGGGGGGGGGGGGGGGGGGGGGGGAGCCTGGAGCTTTCAATTCTTCACCCCCACTAGAGGGGTTGCGGAGGCCGTTGTTACGCCACTGATGAAAGCAAGAGTACCTTTCTATTTCTTAGGACTGCGGCTGGCTTTCAGAAATCAGTGTTACCATTAATCGGTGTGAGGGTGCACATAATGTATTGTGGGTAATTACCACAGAACATGCTCTCTTGGGAAGGTCATTGGGTCCCTCCTCTGCTTTCCATTGCAGGTAAGGGCCTTCTTTGCATGTGTCACGCAGACCATCCCGACAGGAAAGTATGTTGCTCTCTGGGTGAAAACTGTCTTTTGGAACATATGCAATGAAGGCCAAAGACCCAACCTGGACCCTCACTGTTAACAGGCATTGACAAATTCATGTGTTATGACATTTTAGAAACTTTTTTTTAAAATGTAGTCACAACAGGTACAACTCAGGCGACAGCAATGTAAAAGCTACCATAGATGCAGGCACACCCGTACCACTCGGGTATAGGCATCTCAGACACACGCAGTAGTTACTGCACTTATCAGTGCAAGCTTCCTTTATCCATGAACATTTTAGAATTAATATCGCAGTGTATATTTGAGCATTAGCCCAGTTGTTTTTTTGCAGGTCACTCAGACCATCATGTTTTCAATGTGCATTGGAGAACGACGGTTGTGTAGCAAGCCGTGGGAGTTGAAAGAGACATTGTGCTGTCTACGTGGTCCTCTGCAGACTCCCAGAGTACACAGGCCCCACTAAAGACTCCTTGCTCATGTTTTGTGGTTCCATCTTTTTTTTATTAGAAGTAGTTTGTGGATGAGATGGATGCTTTTCCCATTTCCTTCTTGCCCATACTCTTGCGTTTTAGTTGAATTCCGATCTACAGGCATTTGCAGCTGGACGCAAGTCACTCTAGTGTTCCTTCCCCCCCTCACCTTTACCAAGAACTGTTTTTCCTTTTTGTTTTTCAATAAGCCATGTTTTCCATGAAGGAGATATCCCATCTTTCGTTTCGTTCCTTTAAATTTCTTAACTGAGTTGCTACTGCCTTTCATATGTTCGACGTACAGAAGTAGGACATCATCTTGCTTAACTTTCATTAAAGTACTTTAATATGATATGCAGTTTCTAAACCAAAATGCACCTCTCGCAATCCAAACCAAACCCTGGTTTCTCTCAATCCCAGTTGCTATTTCGTGTTCTGTCTTAGTTGGTCATAACTACAGCTAAGGCCGGCACACACTGCACCTCACTCTTCAGACTTCTTAAGAGGCATATTACAATACATAAAGGAGTGTGCAAGACAGCTTCTTGTATAAAAACGAACATTGGCAAAACCATTGCTATTTTTCTTTCCCAGAACTTCAGTGCTAGGGAGCTTCTGGACCTCTCGCCAAAATTAACAAAAATGCCTAAAAGCAAAAATATATCTTTTGAGCACAAAGAGCACGCAATTCCACAGTGGCCTCTAGCAATATGTTAACTTCTTTGTGTGGGCATGCGTTCCTTGTTAAAGTGCAGAATGCTGTTGCTCCCATTGAAGTAAGTCAGTGGTTGAAGTGATCTGGCCCATAGTCTTATGCTGTAGTGTGGGAGTAAGAAAAATATGAATAGCACAACAAACGACTAATGGATGAAGAGGCTGGCTGAAAACCCCATAGTTGTATCACGTACATTATTTTAATACAATCAAATTGTCTTGACTTGTGGCAGACTAATACTCAACAATATAGGCTCAGACTGTATACGTTCACTGCAAATCTGATTTAACTCCTTCAGGGATCCCAAGATCACAAACAGTCCCTCAAGCTGAATACAAAAGCTGAAGGGGTAAGCAGAAAGACCACCACCCAGAGATGTTGGTAAAGCAGGGGTGAGGTTTGGATCCACCAAGAAAGAGCCAGACATTTGACCGAGAACAGTGGACTGGCACAACCAGGAACCTCTGGTCCTTGAAGTGGAACTTCCATGACGGCACAGTACTAAGTGTATTAACTGCTTCTGCGGTGGTTACTTTATATTACACTTTATTAGCTGTTACTGATGCCACATGTTGTACCCTGCCAAGTGTTTCATCCAGAGTTGGCTTAATGAATGTCTTTCGTGGCACTCATGTGACAAACTTATTTCAGAGATAGGATTCAAATGAGGGGCCAAGGTGCAGTGTGTGGAACTGCCATTTTTGGGATTGGTTGAGTATGAGAGAGCCAGAATAGTGGAGACAGTTCTTGCTTAGATCACATTGTACCTGCACTTAAAACAGATATTATATATGTTTCTCCATTCTCTTCTAAACCATACATTATTAAAGCAGGAGACCCTCATGCTCAGTCTTCTCACCCATGCTTTTCAACATCTGTATTGAAACATTGCCAGCTCTGATCAGTGGTTTTGACTTAACCAACTGTAACTACGCTGATGACACAAAGTTACGTCTGAAATGGGAAAACCTGAAGAACATTGGAAGATTGAAAACCTTCAGTTTCCTTCAGGCTGTTGACCAGTGGGTGACATGGAACCACCTAAAATTGAATGCTTTCAAAACCTAAATACTCACCTGTGGCGACTGGCAAACCTATGACCCTTCCTGCATCCAGTCTGGTGATCTTGGACCATCTATAACAATATCCAAGGAGGTAAGACACCTCAAAATGATTATATACGCCAAGCTGTACATGAATGCACAAGTAGATAATCTAGCCAAATCAGGCTTCCCCCACTGTGAAAACACTGCAACACATCTTCCCATACCAAGAATTCCTGCACAAGGTTCAAGGTACCATGTCTTATCCTATCAATACTGGATTACGCCACTGGTCCATATCACGGGTCACCTTTGTCAGCTATGAGAAGATTACAGAAAAATCTAAACGCTGCTGCTAGACTCCTCCTACATATAAAGCCACTAGCACGCATCTCCCCTGCCTTGAGGGCACTACACAGATTACCAGTTGCCAGAAGATCCACCTTCAAGCTGCTTTGTAGCACACAAAAAGCAATTCATGGCAAAACGACACTCTTTATCAGACAAAAAATCAACAAATAAATACAACAAAGGAACCTTCACTCAAGAATGGCTCCCGTCTCAATATTCCTAAGTACAAAAGAAAACATGGGTGGAAGATCTTTCTCTGTTCAGGCAGCCTCATTATCAGTCACTAACCACAAACGAGCCACTGATAACCATCTTAACTTCTAAATTCTAGTCACGAGCTGGCTCTTCCCCACATGACAGCTGTACCCACAAGACAACAGTGTCCGCAAAATTATACTTTGACATGACAAACTATACTTTTTACAATATAGAAATGAAGTTGTTGTTATACATGCAGTTGAACTTTGCTTCCTGTTATAAGCAGACACATGCATGTGTATATCTGACAATGTCATCATTCCTGCTTCTGTGAAAATATAGGTGCATATATAGAGGAGTTTATGCCTGCTACTAAAACTTTAAGAAATGTCATGAGAAAATTTGCATACTTCATTACAAGATAAATGTGCCCATCATACCATGTAAATATTGCTGATTCTATGCACACATGGGTATTTATATAGAGGAGTTTTCTCCAGCCAGCAAAACCCTACCAGGTGTCCTGTGCATTTATGTATGAATAAGTTATTTAAAAAAGCCTACTTTCAACCTTTGCCCCATCCCTCATCTCTCTTGACTTATCCCTACCTATTCTGACTACTGTGAACCTCCAAACATCTGTTTCAGTCCTCTCCTCCCCTTTTTTAGCCATGTCACCCAGCTAACATGCACCAACCAGCACCACTTACAAAAACAACTTACTACTTCCTCCTTCAAATCTTTTCTCATCATTCATTCCCTACTCTGAACTCTACTAAACTAAAAAGTCAAGCACAAACCTAATACAACTAATCCACAAAGGGGGGGATGGAATCTTTTACTAATCTTCTAACTGTTAACCTCTAACCTTGGGTCCTGGAGCAGAGTGCTACTCACGTCCAAAGTGCTTCAACATCTTGGCAGGGGGCGTAAGCGCTGTTTAAATACACTATACCACTACAGACTATGCATCCACCCATTGACTAATTTTTATTCACCCACTCACTTATCCAGTCTACCACCAACACACAAGCTCGCTAATCTATGAAGTCCCACTTTCAGTTATCAGCTAGTCATAATAGCTTTGTTGATAATTCATGAAGGGGAGAGGTAGTCAGTGAGGGGTGTCTGATTAAAATTTAGGAAAGTCTGTGAAAGTGCTGTTGGGCATCTGAGACTGCTACACTGATGTAAAAGGGCTGCCTGTAAAGTGCCTAGTCTGTGAGTAGTGTGTACTTGCTACTTTGATGGGTTATGGAATGCTGGTGGCAGTCCAAGACCAGGGATGCGAGTGCTCTCGGTAGTAGTCTGACTCCTTGTGTAAGGGGGAGTAAGTGCTTTCGGTTTTTAAGATGTTTTGCTTTTCCTCCACTTGGGCTTCAGCAGTTCATCCTCATGTGTTCTTTGAGACTGTGGCTAAAGGCATACTTTATTCATAGTTAACAGAGTCTTAATCTTGAAACAAGTCCACAGAAATTAAGAATAGTCCTCTTCTGCTCCTACATATGAATAGGTAACATACAGCATGTCATGCCTTGGATTGGCCCTGCTGCTGGTACATGTAGCAGTAGTGACCAGCAGTAGGCTGTAGCAGGTTGGGACGCGACAGTAAGGGACGTCGAACGAGATGGGTAGTAGTAATTCTGGTTTCTCCTAAGGCAGAGAGCAGTAACAATGCTACTCGATTTCTGTTCATGTGTAAATGTGAGATATGATTTAATAAGTTGGTGGCAGGTCAGTCTGTGGTTAATGGGCTCCTGTTATGAAAATTGGAGTATCTTACTGCTGTCTAGTGGTCCCTTGCTTTCAAACCCAAACTGACCACATAGTACAGCCCTTAAGCACTTGTCCCTCTGGGTATTCTGTCTGAACTTGAGTTAGAAACTCAGTGCTCCACAAAGCACACAATAACACTTTAAAAAATTAAACTGAAAAAGTAAATTCACATACAAATAACATTACAACCAGACCTCTAGTCCCTCCTGAACTAGAGTCTGTCGGATACACCATTGTAATAAAAGGCTGTGTCTTTCAATGCTGCAGTTGCCAAGACAGTAGTTGGCAGACACAGTTACAACTTTAAGGAAGCTAAAAAGGACTCCACTAACAATATTTTACTTGTCCATGCATCAGCAAATGTAGTAACCGGTTCTGTCTCTTGGTATTGAGGGTGGCTCTAAAGTAAATATTTCTGGTCAGAAGTGCAGGATAAGGTTTTTGACTTGCCCTTTGATAGACAGCCTCTCACAATGCACATAAATGAAGCAATTCAGTCAAACATTAGTATAGCTTGATTTGATAGATGAGGTATCATTTTCAGGCCTCCTGGCACAGTCCATTCTTTGCAGGACAAGGATAGTCTTGTATCCTTTCTGTAGACAGATTACTTGCATGATGGTTTAACCTCGGACCACCTCCTTCATTGCAGCATTCATGGCCAGAATAATAGGAGCTAAATAAATATATCCTGTCTCTCCCTTCTTTTGTCACCCTGTGGGGAGGCATCATTGTAAATTGTGAAGGACATTACTTCAGACAAGTAGGTTTTGTTAATAATTCAGTTTTTGCATTCTCTCAATTTTGTTACAAGACAGCCCTCATTGTGAAAGGAGGGAAACCAAAAGCACATGAAGTTGCTGAAGGAGGTGTTAACCATGACCCTGAAGCAGAACACAAATCAGAGACTGTTGTTTCTGTTCAGAATATTTCCTTAAGAAGATGGCTAACCTTATCTAAATGTGTGAGTGCAACAAGTACCCAAAAAAACGGACTTGGGTGACAGTAGGTTATACCAGTAGCAGCTCCTCCACTATGGTGGAGGAGTGTCTCATTCTCATTCTCTCTCTCTCTCTCTTTCTCTCTCTCTCTCTCTGTCTGTCTCTCTCTCTCTGTCTGTCTGTCTCTCTCTCACTCTCTCTCACTCTCTCTCACTCTCTCTCACTCCACCCACCACACCTTTTACAACAAAACAAGAATAAACTAAGTTTATTATCGCTTTGTAGAAAAGGGGCAGGGCATTGGGGCTGACAGCCATGGAGGGGAGTGCACAGAGCACTCACCTCAGTGTGCATGTGTTTGTCCAGTCGTCTCAGACTGTCCAAACACACATGCGCATTGTGCTCTCTCCAGCCCCGCACTCTGTTGCCGGGCTGGAGAGATCAGGCACAGGGTTCACATACTGTGCATTATTCTGCCATCTAGTGGTTGAATCTGGAAAAGTCTTTGAAGTCTTTTTTTGTTTTTTTTGTGGGTGTTGTTCACCATTTAGATTTAAATCGCTCCTTGTGTGCCTTTATGCCCTTGAAATCTCTTGATGCAGTCGCCATGTTCAGATTCTTTTTTCCGCCGTTGAGTGTGTAGGCCTAATTGAGAGCTTCAGAATCAAGGCTGAAGAAATTGCAAGAAGTAATCATTTTTTTCCACCAAAAATCACCATTGAGGGAAGAGGATTTGTGACGACCGATAGCAAGAAGAGTGCATTGAACACTGAAAACTACTGACAATCACCCAGGTGAGTAGACCGACATTGCAAGACCATGTGGTCGGAAAATGCGAAAAGGGCATGGAGCAGATCTGCCCCAAGTGCTACCACAGGTACGTATGGAAGGATAAGCGTGAGGCCTCGACCTTCAGAAAGAAGAACAAGAATCCTTTTTGCACATAGGAGAAACTGCAGTTGTCTGCCAAAAGTAAGGGGTGAAGTTTTAGCCATCAAAACCATCACAGCATACAAAGCCATAGTAGAGGGCAGCAGAACCCACAGAGTGCAACTGGAAGAACAATCTAAAGCATGTTTCCTCCTAGAGACATTGTTACCAGAGCAAAAGAGAAACCAGTTTCTGCCAATGCTCCCAAGCCTGTTAGATCAGTGCAGAGAGGACCAGCTGCAGCTAAGGCAGTAAGCCCAAGGATAGAGAAGAAGTACTATTTCTCTTGAATAGATTAACCTTACATCAGGAGAAATTTGCAAGCAAACCTCTTCTTCATGGCTACTGCACTGTAAAGTGCCAGTACACCCACATCTACAGGACCACTTCCTTTGATGAGGAGAGCAAGAGAATTGATGTGGTGGAGATAAAGATGGAAAGGTCAGCAGCAACACAGTGGCGGATAGCCAACTCGCACACCTATCTAAATAGGTATGCTCATAAACAGTGGGACGAAATGGAGGAGCTAATGGAACATCTCCCAGACTAATTTTAAAAAAGAGCAAACAGTGCTGCAGAAGGGCAAGACGATTGCCAGCACATGCCTGATCTGCCTTGCATGTGGCTGACACAGCTGGTAGACAGCTCTGCACAGCAACCACATTGTGCAGACACACATGGCTGAGAATCTCAAGATTTAAGCAACTGGTCCAGTCAGCTATCATCAATATGCCTTTCACAGGAGACAGTCTATTTGGAAAAGCCTTAGACAAAGCGCTTCAGTGCATTAAAAAAGAGCAACAAGACCGCCAAGGCTATGGGGGCCCCAATAGTACAGAGGAAACCTTTGGAGGAGGCATGGCCCAGAAAGAGCGCAACATCAGCAAAAGGAACCCTACTATCAGACACATCCCTTTCAGGCTTCAGCAGCCAGCGAAGTGAACCCACCACTGCCCCATAATTACAGTACCACTCAAGTTCCAGCCAGACGTTTGCAGCCAAGGAAGAGGCGGAACCCCGAGAGGGGGAACCGCACCACCAAGTGACTAAGGAACCCGCCTACACAAACCACCAGTAGGAGGAAGAATCAGAATCAGAAGATTCTTATAAGAATGGTAGGGAATTACCTCTGACAAGTGGATACTAAATATGATAAAATACAATTTGTGTGGTTAACAAGGTCACCTCCAACACAACCAAAGCTACAGAATATAAAGATAGACGAACAACAACAGGAAGTGGAAGAGTTGTTAAGCAAACAAACGTTGGAATTTGTTCACCATGCACAAAGACTCCTAGGGATTTACTCAGATTACTTCCTAGTACTGAGCCATTCAAGACATTACTACCAATACAGGCCCTGTGGTCATTAAACAGTTTCATAAAAAGGCAAACATTCAAGATGGAAGAGGGAGGAGCCTGGCAACCATAGACCTCATGTATGCCTTCGTGCACATGCCAGTAAACAAGTCACAGACAATTTCTCAGGTTTGCGATGGGGGAAATGATGGGTATAAAGGCTTTCTGCATTTCCCTAGTGCCCCATGCAAGACTACGTGAGCCCAATACAAGAGTGGGTCCAACAGCAATAGTCACAATCAACCAGGAGTTGAGCCGATCTAGTCGTTGTTAAAGACCAGGTTTAGAAAGAGATGGTGGAACCGCAGAACACCAACAGTGGGGAAACTGTTCAAGCCACCAACGTCCTCCTCGACCATCACAACAGATGCATCCCACATGGGATGGGGAGCTCACATGGGCAAGCTGAACGTCAGGGATATCTGGAGCCCCAAAGAAGTTGTGCAATACGAATATGCTGGAGATTAAAACAATTTTTTGGCACTAAAGGCCTTCCAGAAACATGTGATGGAGAGGACAGTCTTAATTCAAATGTACAACACAACGGCTACACTAT
This sequence comes from Pleurodeles waltl, assembly GCF_031143425.1. Taxonomy (NCBI): domain Eukaryota; kingdom Metazoa; phylum Chordata; class Amphibia; order Caudata; family Salamandridae; genus Pleurodeles; species Pleurodeles waltl. The sequence continues at coordinate 701,263,580 of NC_090440.1, forward strand.
TACAACAAACAAGGTGGGACCAGATCCTACCCACTGTCTGCCTTTGCTCAGGATATATGAAGATGTGCAATTGCACACAAGGTATGTAGCAGTGCACCTATTAGGAAAAGAAAACACAGCAGAGGACAGGCTAAGCAGGAAGGCATACATCACACAGGTAGGAGCTCAAACAAGAAATGTCAAGACACATGTTCAAGATCTGGGGGACGTCACAAGTAAACCTCTTTGCAGTACTCAAGAATCCAGAATGTGAAAACATTGCATCCAAGTTCCAGCACCCAGAGTTGCTGGGGAATGACATGTCTTCATATTGGTTAGGGAAATTTGCTTATGCCTTTTCACTGATTCCAGTGGCACCAACGATAATTTAAGAAATGTAGATAGGAACAGGCCAACATGACCCTAATAGCCACTCAATGGGCTCTGCAGACATGGTTTTCAGATCTCATAAAAATATTATAAGGTCAATAATCCCACTCCCAGCACACCACAACCTCTTAACGATACAGGAAGGGACATGTGTGGTACCTGGAACCAAACACTCTCAACCTGGCAGCATGGCTCCCAAGAACATAGATTTTGAGTACCTCAAGTTGCCAAGTAGGGCATTGGAGATTCTAAAGGAAGCAAGGCGACCAACGATAAGAAAATGTTAAACAGCGAATGGAAGAGATTCCAGGTATGGTGTAGCAGGCCTGGGGAAAAACAGACAGGACGCAAGATGCCGGGTAATTGAATACCTGGTAACCCTACTAAACACACAATTTCCCTATATCTCAAAGTCCTCTTGGCAGCCATTGTAGCAAGCACAAGAGGCACTCAGAGTAGAAGTTTCTCCACATCAGTGGTGAAACGCTTCCTAAAAGGGGTTGAAGAAAGTAGCACCACTAGGGAGAGTGCCAATTCCTTCTTGGAAGTTCAGTGTGGTGCTCACCCAGCTGATGACTTCACCTTTTGGACTTATGCAGAATGCACAGCTGAGGCTTCTTACCCTCAAAACTGCCTTTATCATTGCCATCACATTGAGGAGGATACAAACACTCACCACTAAAGAGCCACACCTGTGGATAAACAAAGACGAGGTGGTCATAAACACAAACCCAAGATTAGTTCCAAAGGTAGTATCAAAATTCCATGATAATCCAGCAGTCCATCTGCCAGTCTTACCTAAAAGGCAAGTGCAGAAAGCATTGCACTCTTTAAATGGAAGAAGAGCAATTGTGTGCTATTTGGAGAGAACAGAGGACATCCGGAAAGGAGAACAGTTGTTTATATCATACACACATGCAAGGAAAGGACTCTGTTACCAAAGGAACAATTGAAAGGTGGGCAGTACAAACAATACAATATTGTCAAACAAGGAGGGAGTAACCCTCGTAGATGAGCCAAAGGCGGCTTCAACAAGGAAAAAAGGAGCAACACTTGCTGCCTTATGCAGCGTAGTGTTAGAGGACATTTGTGCAGCTGTTAAATGGCCATTCATGCATACCTTCACACAACACTGTGTGTTGACATTCGGAACATCAGAGAGGCAGAAGTGGGACAAAGAGTACTGAAACATTTGTTTGCAAGTACACACTCCAAAGAACCCAACTAACCCACGTGAAAGAAAAACGCTCTGTAATCCGTGCACAGCATGTGAATCCAGAAAATATTCATGCTGCAAAAAGAAATGGTTATTTACTGGTAGTAGTTTTGTAGCTTGAAGAATTTTCTGGATTCGCATGCAACCCACCCACCTCCACCAGTAGAGGTGTATATACAAACTCAAGACAAGAGAACAATGGCACCCTGAAGAAAAATATCTGAAGATGGCAACTGCGTCGGGTTTAAACCCAAATGATCGACTATGCTCACGAAAAAATGAGAAAGAAACCTCAGATATTTTTACGGACCCATCCACTAGTCTGTGGTATAATGTACAGCATGTGACAACAGAAATTTCTTCAAGCTACAAAACGACTCCTTCCGGTAAGTAACCATTCTCTCGTAGGGGATTTCCATGTATAGTCATAAGCACTGAATAGTTCCACACGCCTGCGGGGACCCCGGAGCACTGTTCTGAAGTGTGTTCTTAAGTGTAGATGTTTGCCTTTCTTGAGGAAGGCCTGCAGAGTCACTTAAGAACGTCAATGTGCAGCCTAGAGGAACGGCTACAAAGGCCAAATTGTTCATTCTTTTGGTTGAAAAAAGGATACTGTAGTATAGATATACATTTCAAAAACATGTTTATTCTAGAGATGAAGTAGAAAACATCTTTCACAAACCTTTTTACAACTTCAAAATAAGGATGGAACAATGCAGGGCAGTGTAGCCCATAAGCTGCCATTATACAGAATGTAAATAGAGCTGTGCCTTTAAGAAGAGAAAGTCTTCCTGTATCCCATCATGCATAGCAAAAGGCATTTGCCTCCGTTCTTTTTTCGGGCTCCTTCTGACAGGACCCTGAAGCATTGAGCTCCACCTATTTATAGGTTTTTTGACTAGAATTCTTTGGATTTCATTTTCATTCAACGTTTTTCAACCAGAGTGAATGTTTTCTGTCTTTTTTTTTTTTTTTTTTTGTCAAATTCTGACAAATTTGAGGCTTTTTTCCACCAGCATGCCTTCTCTTTTTGATAAGTGCCCTAGCTGTGGCAGGAAAGACTAAAACAGACCCACATCAAGTCTGTATTATTTGCCTGCCTTCATCTCATAAACCTGATGCTTGTGACATTTGTAAAACCTTCTCCAGGCACACCATTCGTGACAGGGAGAAAATCCGTCTTCAAGCCAAGGAGGACAGTAGACGGAGAGGACAATCCACCACAGAGCGAGGAGAAGGTCAGCCTTCTACTAGGGCTCTCACTTTGTCCTCTAGAGCAGCCTCCAGATCTGCTCAAAAACGTCACAGGTCCCCGACGATGTCGAGAGCATCGGCGTCGAGACAAGGAACGGCACCGACATGCTCGCCGTCGAGAACCAGCTCGCCGTCGAGGAAGAGGCATCGCTCGCCGTCAAGAGCGTTATCATCGAGACGGCGTAGACATTCGCCGTCGAAGGTCCAGGTCACAGTCGACGCGAAGGGGAAGATCGACGTCGATAGACAGTACTCGCTGTCTGAGACGATCGCCATAATCCCACCGACGTCGAGGCAGATCGCCGTTGAAGGGTTCTCAACGGTGAGGAGTCAACGTCGAGAGGTACTCGTCGGTGTCGTACTTTGACGTCGAGAAGCTTGTCGGCGTCTAGAAGGCATTCAAAGAGACCAAGGATCGGAATCCTCGGCTTCTCTGATTATCTTGCCACCTTCGCCTAGGCCTTTTCCTCAGCCATCTCCTCTACCACCTACACCTCTAGCACCTACAGCTCCTCCGCCGGTACCTCTTTCAGAGGCCGCCCCAGTGACTCCTGCAGAATCCACGAGACAATCTTGTCATTCTTCGAGACGCTCCTCTGCGTCTAGACACCGTCATCGGCATGACTCTGATCACAGGTCTCCTCGTTCCCACCATAGATGCTCCTCTTCATCCACAAGAGATTACTCTCCGTTATCGGACTCCCCGTCTCCGAGAGTTTCTCCCATAGATGATGTGAACACTTTTCAAGAGGTACTAATTCGTGGTGCTACCAAGCTGAACATCCCTCTGGCTGTACCCACTCCAACAACCTCTGTCATATTTGAGACATTACACCAGTGATATTCCGCTAGACCATTACTACCGCTGGTCTCAGGGTTACTTGAACCGGCAAAGGACATTTTCCTTACGCCGTCCACAACCAAGACTGCTCCTTCCAGACTCCTAAAGAAATACCGTCCTCTGGAGCAGGACCCTTTATTTCTGAGAGCGGATCCAGTGCCCGATTCGGTGGTAATCGTGGCTGCTAAAAAGTTGCATTCAACATCTCCGTCGTCTTCTTCTCCACCAGACAAGGAGAGTAGAAAAATGTATGCCGCAGGCCACAAAGTTTGCTCAACCTCAGCCATCACCATGAAAGCGGCTAGTGCCACTCCCCTGTTGGGCAGGTATGATCACGCCCTTTGGGATTCTGTGCTACAATTTGCCGATTTACCTTCCTAAAGACAAAAAGGAGGATTTCTTGGAGATTGTAAATGAAGGCGCCATGTTCTCCAACCAAGTGATAAGTGCGGCTGCAGTCTCCTCCGTGTTATCTGCACATAGTTATTCTCATGGCATATCCTTAAGAAGACATTCCTGGCTACGCCTTACTTCACTCAAGCCAGAGGCGCAACAGAGGATACAAAACCTTCCTTTTTCAGGTTCCACTTTGTTTGGGTCTCATGCTGATGACGAGATGTCTAGGATGAAGACAGAATTAGACACTCTGTAGGCAGTGGGCATCGAGAAGCCAAGAGAACAATGGAAAACATTCCGTCCCTACCACCATAGATTCTTCGCTCAAAGGCTTCAAACACCGCAGTGGATGCCTCTGAGATCCCAGCACCAGCAACACCAGAGACCTTTTTCGACCCAGCGAAAACAAACAAGGGGTCGCTCCACGCCACAAACCGCCCAAACAGGTCAAATATCGGCGTCTAAACCCTGAATCCTCACTTCCCCCTCCTCCGTTACCCACTCCGGTAGGGGGAAGTATTTCGCATCATCTGGAAGAGTGCCAACGCATAACATCAGACGCCTGGGTTTTGAATATTGTACAGAATGGCTATTGTCTCAGGTTCATAAACCCTCTGCCTTCTGTTCCACCCAAACCGGTGAAATACCATCTCGACGCTCTCAAAGTAGAAGTAAGAACCCTATTACAAAAGAAGGCCATAGAACCTGTTCCTATGAACCAGCAAGGAAAGGGAATCTACTCGAGGTACTTCCTGGTACCAAAGAAAGACAAGCACGAGTTTCGACCCATTCTCGAGCTAAGAATAGCCAACAAATGGATTCGCAGAGAAAAGTTCAGAATGCTATCCTTAGCCCCAACTTCATCAAGGCGATTGGCTCTGTTCAATAGATCTCCGCGACGCTTACTTCCACATTCCCGTGGTCAAAAAGCATCGGAAGTTCTTAAGATTTCTCGTCCGAAAAAGCCATTACCAATATACAGTGCTACCCTTCGGCCTCAAGTCAGCACTGAGGACGTTTTCCAAATGCATGGCGGTGGTGGCAGCCCATTTAAGGAAGCATCGGATCTTCGTCTATCCCTATCTAGACGATTGGCTCATAAAAGCATCCACATACCTAGAGGTCCAACAGCACTTCAATTGGACCTACCAACTACTCCAGAGACTGGGTCTTTAGGTAAAAATCTCCAAGTCCACGACATCACCTGTACAGAGGTTGCACTACTTGGGCGCCATCATTGATACCACTCAAGCAAAGGTTTTTCCTTCGGAGGAACGACGTTTATCAATCCTCCAGAAGTGCCAGCTGCTCGAAAATCCCTCAGGCCACTGCAAGAGCGATATCTTCTCTCCTGGGGTCGATGGCGTCTCGCATCTATCTCACTCCCAACGCTCGCCTCCATATGAGACCTTTACAGGAGTGCCTAGAAAATCAAAGGAATCAACTAGTAGACGATTGGGAGAACAGCATCCTTCTTTCTCCCCATGCCATTCAATCCCTCAAGTGGTGGTGGTCTCCGAACAATCTCCTGAAAGGGATGCCATTCCACCAACAGCCTCCCACTCAGACCATAGCCACGGATGCATCGCTGCTCGGATTGGGAGTGCATATGGATCACCTTCAGATTCAAGGCTCTTGGTCTCAGAGGGAAAGACTATATCACATCAATCTTCTAGAGTTATGTGCAGCCCATCTTGCGCTCAAGGCCTTCCTCCCCACATTGACTGCGAAAACTCTGCTTCTCCAAACAGACAACATGGCCACCATGTATTACTTGAACAAACAAGGGGGTACCAGATCCAGGACTCTGTCTACGGAGGCCCAAACAATTTGGCACTGGCTTCTAGCCAGGAACTTAACAATAGTAGCAACTCACCTTCCGGGCATACAGAATGTCTAAGCGGATGCCCTCAGCCGAGCAATGGACGAAAACCACGAGTGGGTTCTGCACGACGACGACGTCCACTCCATTTTTTCCATGTGGGGTACCCCTTCTATAGACCTATTCGCAACCCCAGAAAACAAAAAATACCAAGACTTCGCCTCCAGATACTACCATCCAGGAACATTGGGGAATGCCCTGTGGATAAACTGGTCAGAAAAATTTATTTACGCCTTTCCACCGCTTCCCCTGATACCGACAGTCCTCCTCAAGCTGTCCCACTCCAATACCAAGATGATTCTCATCGCCCCGGAGTGGCCACGCCAGTGGTGGTTTCCAGACCTTCTTCACCGATCACACCATCGACATATCAGATTACCTTGCCGCCCGACCTTCTCACGAAGTTTTGAGGCCAGGTGAGACATTCCAACCTCTCGTCTTTGAATTTGGCAGCATGGCTCCAGAGCTAGTGCAGTATGGTCACCTTAATCTTCCTCAGGACGGCATGGAGATTCTAAGGGAGGCAAAACCCTCTTCCACAAGAACAGCTTATGCCTTCAAATGGAAAAGGTTCTTCATATGGTGTTCGGACAAGAACTTTGACCCAACGAAATGCGGAGAAGAAGCTATTCTTCCATATTTATTACACCTGGCGAAATCTGGCTTACAGTTGTCATCAATCAGAGTACACCTGGCAGCACTAACAGCATATAGGAAAAGTCCTTCCCAAACGTCTTTCTTTAAGATTCCAATCATTAAAGATTTCCTAGAAGGTTTAAAAAAGGTTTTTCCTCCTATTAGACGTCCATCTCCTCCATGGGAGCTTAATATAGTCCTTTCGCGTCTGATGCTACACCCCTTTGAACCCATACACAAGGCATCCCTCCAGCATCTTACCTGGAAAACTGCCTTTCTTGTAGCAATCACTTCAGCTCGCAGGGTTAGTGAGATCCAGGCCCTTTGCGCTCAAGAACCTTATACTGTTTTTCATTCCTCAAAAGTAGTAATGAGAACACATCCTAAATTTCTACCTAAAGTCATTTCAGACTTTCACATAAACCAGTCCATCTCTTTAATGACTTTCTTCCAAAATCCATCTACTCCTGCTGAGAGAACCCTACATTCTCTCGATGTAAAGAGGGTTCTAAAATTTTACATAGAAGAAAATCATTGAGCAAATCACAACAGCTGTTTATTAACTATGGCCCTATTAGAACAGGTCTGGCCACCTCCAAACAATCCTTATCCAGGTGGATTGTCTCATGTATCTTATTCTGTTATCAGTTAGCAAATAAATCCCTTGATGGCAGGCCTAAGGCCCATTCCACTAGGGGCAAAGCAGCAACTGCTGCTTTGATGAGAAACATTCCGTTAGCAGAAATACGCAAAGCGGCTACATGGAGATCTGTCCACACCTTTACTAAGCATTACTGTCTTGATTCGGATGCTAGGACAGATGCTCAGGTTGGACAGGCCTCTCTTGAGAATCTCTTTGCGTGATTTATTGTTTCTTTATTGTTCTGTCTACTCCACCGCGGTTATTGGGATGGGCTTGCTAATCTATTCAGTGCTTATGACTATACATGGAAATCCCCTACGAGAGAAGGAATAGTTTCTTACCTGTAACTCCAGTTCTCTCGTAGGGGTATTTCCATGATAGTCATAAGCAATCCTCCCTCCTCCCTGGTGGAGTTGACATAATAATAACTATAATAATATTAATAATGAAAGATATATTCAGACTTCTTCATGTCAAATTACAAGCCTACAAAAAGAACTGAGGCAACTGCCTTTTGCTATGCATGATGGGATACAGGAAGACTTCACTGCCCTGCATTGTTTCATCCTTATTTTGAAGTTGTAAAAAGGTTTGTGAAAGATGTTTTCTACTTCATCTCTGGAATAAACATGTTTTTAAATGTATATCTATACTACAGTATCCTTTTTTCAACCAAAGGAATGAACAATTTGGCCTTTGTAGCCGTTCCTCTAGGCTGCACATTGACATTCTTAAGTGACTCTGCAGGCCTTCCTCAAGAAAGGCGAACATCTACACTTAAGAACAGTGCTCCGGCGTCCCCGCAGGCGTGCAGAACTATTCAGTGCTTATGACTATCATGGAAATACCCCTACGAGAGAACTGGAGTTACAGGTAAGAAACTATTCCTTTCGTTTCAAATACATTCAGGCAAGCGTATTTACCTCTATTTGGATGACTGGCAGTTGAAAGATCTACAGTACAAACTGCAAACGATTCTGCATCCGTGGTTCTCAAGATTAAGGAACAGTTTAGATTGTAAATGCAGCAACTTTACCTCGTTCCTTTGCAGACCATTTTTCCTGTGGATAGATCACGTGTAGGCAGCAAAACTTTATACATGAGAAGATAAAGTAGGAAAACTAATGCACAATGGTACATTCTGCCAGGTTTAGGTCCTGCCGAGCTCCACATTATCTGGCTTGCATCTAACTGTTTTGGCTTTATGCAATCATTGGAAGAAGACATTGGGGAAAAAAGGACTACAATGAAGGTAACACCAGATCTCGAAAGACCATGGCAGTGGTGACACCAGGGTGCTCACCTTCCTTTCAGATCAAGCAGTGGCAGCGCTGTGTAGCTACTGGTTATCACCCCAGGGTTGGAGTCCCTATGTTCAACGGCTTTTAAACCACCAAAACTAGTCATCACTGCTTTTCTTAACTGCATCCAGCACTTCCGAGTAGGCATCCCAACAGATGACAACTTGCATGTAAAACATGACAAAGCACAGTGGCACAAGATCACATGCCTTCTCCAAGCAGGCACAGACCCTTTTGCTTATATGAACACCTGATACGTTTGAAGAACATCCTTTCATACATGGAAGTTGACTGAATCTAAACTTAAGATGCTGGTGTAGACCTGCTAGACCTACTGCATACCGAGTCGAGCTGCAAATGCTGTTTGCCTTCTTAAGGATCCCCCCACTTTGGGGTTTTTCTCTGTACAAAAACAGTTTGCTAAATGGGTGTTTTAAACAAGGTGCTTGCTTGGCAAACTTGCTATGCTGTGAGAGGGGAAACAGCACCTCCCTTCACAGCACAGAGATCCTTGCCAGGCAAGTGGAGATCTCTAAACAGGGACAGCAGTACTCCACTATGCTGATGGATGCCATATTCTGTCCCTTGGCAGACCAGGGAATATCAGCCAGGGTCTGAATGTCTTGCCACACCCTCCTCTAAAAAATAAAATTAAAAAAAAGTCTCCATTTTCTATTCCTCCTATCTGTCTTCCACCACTTTACACTTCAGTGTATCACACACTTGCAGTTTTTTGATTCCTGCTTTCTTGCTTTGTCAATGATTTCTTATCTCTTCTTCATTCCTTTCTGGCTTTCTTTTGTTCTGGATTAAAGTCTGGTAATGAAACCAAATCACAGTTCTGGTCTCCCCTTCCCCCTTTGCAAAAAATGTGTGGGTGCCAACCAACTGCATCTGCAGGCGCAAAATAAAACTTTGGTGGAGAGGCTGCCTAAATTACTACGTTAAGATAGCAGTGGCAGAATGCCTTGATTTAGCATTTGTACAACTTTTAGGAGCAGGATACAGTGAGCATTAACTTAACAAATTTGTTAATAAGTGTGTGGGACAAGCAGTATCAAAAAACAAGATATGCCCTCGATCCTTGCAGCACAGGGTTGTACATAGGATCTGTAAATTAATGAGGCGATCTAGTTGCAGATGATTTTAGAAATGGGAATTGAATAGAGTAATACTGTAATATGGATGTTCTTTAGTTGCTTGCTCTCATCTTTGGGAGTGGGACATCTGAATAGATGTAAGGTAATCTTATGGTGCCACGTCCAGTACCTTTATTTGCTCGTTTATGTATGAGATTTGGCATTCTCATCCATTGCTAGAGTTTTCATGCCAATATCGCATTCTTTTGTTTGCAGTGAGCTGAACAACCTCCGTGGATGAAGGAGAACGCCCTCGATTGCAGAATGGTGGAGTGAAATGCAAGGATGATCTGGCACTGGTTTAAAGGGAGTCTCAGCCCCAGGATTTATATTTTATGTATGTTTGTGTATACATACCATTTATATAAAATATAAATCCATTCTGTCATAGTTTACAGTGGTGCTAAATAGAGTGATCCTGAGCTAGCTCTAAATGCACAGAGTGGGATATTTGCCTATATCTGCACTATTACTCACCCAGCACCACTGGCAGCTGCTTGGAGTTTGCTGCCTTTTATGTATTTTTTGTATTTGCAAATTCAGTTTTAGGGCTGCTGGGGTGGGGGTTGAGGGAGAAGACTGACATGGGGGCCAGTTGGTTCCTTGCCTATGACCCGCCATATGTGCATGGACAAAGCTTTATATACACTCCCTGATTTGACTTGTGCTCCTCTGCAAATGCTCGGGACGATGTCACTTGCCTTTGGGCTGTCAGTTGTATTCTTTCACAAGATATTTGTCCTCTTGTACTCTTATTTGAACGCTGCGAGTTAGGCATTGTGTTCAGTGAAGTAACCAGTTTTTAGGAGGTTGGTGTAAGTGCAGTTCAAGTCGTCTGGTAATATGGGGTCGGATGGCCAAAAAAAGGATGTTCTTGTGAGTCTGGGTTAATGGGGGAATGGTCGATCTCCCTTCTCTTCTATGCACTTGCCCTACTGATGGAAGATCTCCAGCAGCTCTAAATCGAAGGAAAGAAAGCCATTTGCAATCAGGCCTAATCCAGGCCAAGTTCCAATATTTCTTGGTACGTCTTTGTGCAGGGGGTACCCTCTACATTTGTAGTCTCATCCTAAAGGGTATCCTTGGAAGTGCATGTGTGGCTTCTTCCTCGGTCGCCCCATGTAATGAAGCAGAAAGTGGTTCTTGGATCCATTCTTCTTGCAGGACTACACTCTGTGCCGTCCCCTTTTAAGTACCAGGGTGCGTTTGCCACTGTTTTTGCCTCCTACTCTCTTTGAGCTGTTTCTAAGGTTCTGGTGAGAACCTTTACCTCCACTCAGAGTGACGGCGAGTATGGACCGATGCTTAGTAATCCCACCAAGTCCGGTCTAGATCGAGTCATTGCTGCTAACTTTACACACATTTTTGTCTCTTAATATTATTTGTATTTTTTAATCCATATGTCTTTTTTTCTCATTGGGAGGGGCGGGGTTTGTCTTGTGAGTGGATTAGCCTGTATGGGATCATAGGATTGTAAAGGTCTCTTCATTGTACGTCTGCACAAATGGCACAGACATTTGTTCTTCCATTAAAATACTTTTTATTTTCATTTTCGAAAATCTTTATAATAAAACTGGTACCTTTGTAACTTGGGGCTTTTGTGTGTTAAAGGTGTCTTGTCCATGGTTGTGACTGTAACACTGAACGTTTTGTGGAAAAGATTTTTATCAAAATGGTGGTGCTTGAATAATATAGATTAAAGTTGGAACAGTCAGATGACAGGAGAAATTGTTGGGATCCTTTGAAACCAGACCCACATGGAGGGAGAAGTACAGGTTTAAAAAAATAAAATAAAAATAAGCCTCTGAATTTTTCCCCTTCATAAGCGTGTTGCTCCTGCATTATCCCTGGTTGCCTAATATTTCTGATGTGAAAACTGAGGTGTAATCCTGTGACGTACTCCTGGAGAGACATCTGCAGGGTGCATTTTGACACGTGAAGATATTTGAACTCCCTTGTGAACCAGACTGCATTTTTAATTTCATATTCTTTATTAAAATTTGACAACAAAGGTGAGAACAAAACGGTAGCTACAGTGAGTAGGAATGTGGGTGAGCCTGAAAGTGATGCCCTGTGAGGTAACTACCATAAGAAATGCCACCGTTTGAAAACCACTGGATCTCATAGTCTTGATGGGTTAATGAACTGCCTAACCATTAAGACGAAAACTCTTAATTCTGCTGTCCATGAAAGTGATGCTTAAATAGTGTTTTGTATGGGAAATCATTCTCTTTTCTTCAACAACTTAAAGGAATGCGGCTGGATGCCTCACTTCGATGATCCACACCAGTTGCACAATGCTTACAAAATTCTTCTCCAGATCCAGTCAGTGTATTTATGTATGTATGTTTGACATATCGAAACATAAAATCTCATAATCAAACTGGAATTGTAAAAGAACAAAATTAAAAGGGTCCCAATATAAAATATATCTTAAGAATAATATACATGGTACTTAAAGAACTCCCCAAGTTTGATTCCAACCGATTTAAAACTGTAATAATAGATGCCAAGGAGCCAGAGTACGCAATCCTATAAAATCAATAAAAATGCTTGATAAGTAGTAGATACTATGATTATTATAGTCTAAAAATACACTTAAGTTAAAAACCAAATAAAAACAATCCGTGTTTAGGGCTGGGCTATTGACCATGTGCAAAGCTTTATAGAAACAAAAATTCTCTATTATAATCCACCTCAACCATATACTTTAAAATTTCATACCTTAAGGCTGGCCCAATAGCCTTGTGCAAAACATGCAATATGAGCTTTTTCTGAGCCACCCCATCCAAGTATTATAGAGGCGCTAAACCGTTGCGGCAAAAAAAATCTTATTGTGAGCTGTCCCATCCAAGTGCTTTGATGTCTGCAGCAGGTGGACTAGGGAGCCGAGAGATACTTTGAAACAGCACTTACCACCACTGTAGATGTGTTGCTTTTACAAATTCTATAAGCATTAGCACGGTGATATAGAAGCAAGGCTTTACAAAGTGGGATAATCCATTATTTCCTGGGAATCATATTTGGGACAAAAAAAGAGGGAGTGTTTAATTGATTCCACACCTAGTTGACACAGTTTACATTTGTCTTCAGAGTGGTTTGCCAACCATATAGCATTGACTGGTAGGGTGCCATATCTAAACTGGAGAAATAGGGAACTAGCATAGGCAGGTATGATCAGGTCAAAGAAATATTCAGCCAACGACTCCTGTTTGACAGACAATAATTCTGTCGTCAAGTGACCCAACCTGTTCCTCTGGGAGATCTGATCATTTACCCTCCTCCAGTAACTTTGTTTCACAAGCGTGGCTGTGTCGGCTGGAATTGATTCAGGTCCCCCCCCCCCCCAAACTGTGGGAACTCAATTTGATCGAAGCTGACTTCATTTCCCGCAGCCTTTTGACCCTGTCCAAGCAACTCGAGCTCCTTAGGAATTCTCTAATTCCCTCCCTGAAAGGCTCCAAATTCTCTGTCTTCCAGGGCCGGATCCAATATAAAAGTGGTTTCAGGGTTGCATGATCTACAATGTTATTTAGCTCAAGGTCTAGTCTTAAAGGTACTAGTGGGGTGCCCTTCACTAACCTTGCTATATATCTAATAAAGTTATGTTCGATGGCATCTGTCGCTGTAGATACGCATGTTCTGCAATAGCTCGCCATCTGGTGTTGGGCCGGAGTGTTACAAGTTGTTTTTCTTCGAAGAAGTCTTTCGAGTCACGGGACCGAGTGACTCCTCCTTTTGTCTCCATTGCGCATGGGCGTCGACTCCATCCTCGATTGTTTTTTTTCCGCCATCGGGTTCGGACGTGTTCCTGTCGCTCCGAGTTTCGGAACAGAAAAAATAGTTAATTTCGGAAGATTTTCGTCGGTATTGTTGCGTTCGGGATCGGCATACTTACATTCAACACCGCATCGAAGATCGAAGAGCTCCGGTGCCCTTCGGGGTAATTTTTCGATCCTCCGTCGGGGCCTGGTCGGCCCGACCGCGTGCTGAAGAACGCCGATGGAACGGACCCCGTTCCGTTTCTGCCCCAAATGCCACAATAAATACCCCTACACAGACCAACACTTGGTCTGCAACCTGTGCCTGTCACCTGAGCACAGCGAAGACACCTGCGAGGCCTGTCGTGCGTTCCGGTCCCGAAAAACACTCCGAGACCGTCGAGCCAGAAGACTTCAAATGGCGTCCGCGCCGACAGCCCACCGAGAGTTCGAGGAACAAGAAGAGGAAGGTACCTTCTCGATCCAAGACTCAGACTCCGAAGGATTCGACGATACACAAACCGTGAGTAACACGTCGAAAACCACACAGAGGAAGATTTACAAGGCCCAGGGGACGCCACTGCCACCAGGCCATGGCTCAACCCATAAAATCGGTGACCGACCGTCGGCACCGAAAAAGGCCCAAACAGTGCCGAGATCGTCCGACTCCGGTCGAGACACCGGCACGCAGCCTTCTCGGGACCGAGAAAGTGCTGGAGACAAGCCTCGACACCGAGATGCCGGTGTGGACACGGCTCGACGCCGAGACAGCGGCACCGAAACAGATCGACGCCGAGAGGTTTCGGCCCCGAAAAAGAAAAAAGTCACCTCGGAGCCGAAAAAACATGCAGACAAAGTTTCGACGCCGAAACAAACTGCAAGCGACCCAGCTTCAGGCTCTTATACAGAAGAGCACTCGCTAACCTCCCAAATGCAGAAGCATAGGTTTGAGGAAGAGCTACAAGCAACTGATGCGGACCATACGCAAAAGCGTATCTTCATTCAGCAGGGGACAGGAAAAATAAGCACCCTTCCCCCCATTAGGAGAAAGAGAAGGTTGGAGTTCCACACGGAACAAGCACCACAACCAAAAGTGGTGAAAAGAGTTACACCACCACCCTCTCCTCCGCCCGTGATTAACGTTTCACCAGCACAAACGCCATCACACTCCCCAGCTCACACCACCATGAGCCAGGGTGACCAAGACCAGGACGCATGGGACCTATACGACGCCCCAGTGTCAGATAACAGCCCAGAGGCATACCCTACAAAACCATCTCCACCAGAAGACAGCACCGCGTACTCTCAGGTGGTGGCTAGAGCAGCACAATTTCACAACGTAAGCCTCTACTCAGAACAGGTCGAGGATGATTTCTTGTTCAACACACTCTCCTCCACCCACAGCTCCTACCAAAGCCTGCCTATGCTCCCTGGTATGCTCCGGCACGCAAAAGACATATTTAAGGACCCGGTCAAAAGTAGGGCAATCACACCAAGGGTGGAAAAAAAGTATAAGCCGCCTCCTACAGACCCGGCTTTCATCACAACACAGCTGCCACCAGACTCTGTTGTTGTAGGAGCAGCTAGGAAAAGGGCCAACTCTCACACATCTGGAGATGCACCACCCCCAGATAAAGAAAGCCGCAAGTTTGATGCAGCTGGTAAAAGAGTCGCAGCACAAGCTGCAAACCAGTGGCGCATCGCGAACTCCCAGGCACTACTTGCGCGCTATGACAGAGCCCACTGGGACGAGATGCAACATCTCATTGAACATCTGCCCAAAGACTTCCAAAATAGGGCAAAACAAGTGGTTGAGGAGGGACAGGCCATCTCCAACAACCAGATCCGCTCCTCCATGGACGCTGCAGATACAGCTGCACGGACAATTAATACATCTGTAACTATCAGAAGGCATGCATGGCTCCGAACGTCTGGATTTAAACCAGAGATTCAACAAGCAGTTCTCAATATGCCTTTTAATGAAAAAGAACTGTTCGGTCCAGAAGTGGACACAGCGATTGAGAAACTCAAAAAAGATACGGACACTGCCAAAGCCATGGGCGCACTCTACTCCCCGCAGAGCAGAGGGAATTACAGCTCATCCCGTAAAACGCCCTTTCGAGGGGGGTTTCGGGGTCAAAGCACACAAGCCAGCACCTCACAAGCCACACCGTCCAGTTACCAAGGACAGTATAGAGGAGGTTTTCGGGGACAATATAGAGGAGGGCAATTCCCTAGAAATAGAGGAAGATTCCAAAGCCCCAAAACCCCTACTACTAAACAGTGACTCACATGTCACTCACCCCCTCCACACAACACCAGTGGGGGGACGAATAGGTCATTATTACAGAGCATGGGAGAAAATCACGACAGACACTTGGGTTCTAGCAATTATCCAACATGGTTACTGCATAGAATTTCTACAGTTCCCTCCAAACATACCACCAAAAGCACAAAATTTAACAACACACCATTCCAATCTCCTAGAGATAGAAGTGCAGGCACTATTGCAAAAGAATGCAATCGAATTAGTGCCAGACACACAAATAAACACAGGAGTTTACTCACTGTACTTTCTGATACCAAAGAAGGACAAAACACTGAGACCAATCCTAGACCTCAGAGTAGTCAACACTTTCATCAAATCAGACCACTTCCACATGGTCACACTACAAGAAGTACTGCCATTGCTAAAGCTGCACGACTACATGGCAACTTTAGACCTCAAGGATGCTTATTTCCATATACCAATTCACCCATCGCACAGGAAATACCTAAGGTTTGTATTCAAAGGAATACATTACCAATTCAAAGTACTGCCTTTCGGATTAACAACCGCACCAAGAGTCTTTACCAAATGTCTAGCGGTAGTCGCTGCACACATCAGAAGGCAGCAAATACATGTGTTCCCATATCTAGACGACTGGCTAATCAAGGCCCATTCGTTAATAGAGTGCTCAAATCACACAAATCATATCATACAAACCCTCTTCAAACTAGGGTTCACCGTCAATTTCTCAAAATCCAAAATTCGGCCACGCAAGGTACAACAATACCTGGGAGCCATAATAGACACATCAAAAGGAGTAGCCACTCCAAGTCCACAAAGAATTCAAAATTTCAACACCATCATACAACGCATGTATCCAACACAAAAGATACAAGCAAAGATGGTATTACAACTCCTAGGCATGATGTCATCATGCATAGCCATTGTCCCAAACGCAAGACTGCACATGAGGCCCTTACAACAATGCCTAGCATCACAGTGGTCTCAAGCACAGGGTCACCTTCTAGATCTGGTGTTAATAGACCGCCAAACTTACCTCTCGCTTCTGTGGTGGAACAACATAAATTTAAACAAGGGGCGGCCTTTCCAAGACCCAGTGCCACAATACGTAATAACAACAGATGCTTCCATGACAGGGTGGGGAGCACACCTCGATCAACACAGCATACAAGGACAATGGAACGTACATCAAACAAAACTGCATATCAATCACCTAGAACTTCTTGCAGTTTTTCAAGCACTAAAAGCTTTCCAACCAATAATAGTTCACAAATACATTCTCGTCAAAACAGACAACATGACAACAATGTATTATCTAAACAAGCAGGGAGGGACGCACTCCACGCAGTTAAGCATGTTAGCACAAAAAATTTGGCATTGGGCAATTCACAACCAAATTCGCCTAATTGCACAGTTTATACCAGGGATACAAAATCAACTCGCAGACAATCTCTCTCGAGATCACCAACAGGTCCACGAATGGGAAATTCACCCCCAAATACTGAACACTTATTTCAAACTCTGGGGAACACCTCAGATAGACTTGTTTGCGACAAGGGAGAACGCAAAATGCCAAAACTTCGCATCCAGATACCCACACAAACAATCCCAAGGCAATGCCCTATGGATGAACTGGTCAGGGATATTTGCTTACGCTTTTCCTCCTCTCCCTCTCCTTCCTTACCTGGTAAACAAACTCAGTCAAAGCAAACTCAAACTCATATTGATAGCACCAACTTGGGCAAGGCAACCCTGGTACACAACGCTGCTAGACCTATCAGTGGTACCCTGCATCAAATTGCCCAACAGGCCAGATCTGTTGACACAGCACAACCAAAGGATCAGACACCCAGATCCAGCATCGCTGAATCTAGCAATCTGGCTCCTGAAATCCTAGAATTCGGGCACTTACAACTTACCCAAGAATGTATGGAAGTCATAAAACAAGCAAGAAGGCCATCCACCAGGCACTGCTATGCAAGTAAATGGAAAAGGTTTGTTTGCTACTGCCATATTAATCAAATACAACCATTACACACAACTCCAGAACATGTAGTGGGTTACTTGCTTCACTTACAAAAAGCTAACCTAGCTTTCTCTTCCATTAAGATTCACCTTGCAGCAATATCTGCATACCTGCAGACTACCTATTCAACTTCCCTATATAAAATACCAGTCATTAAAGCATTCATGGAGGGCCTTAGGAGAATTATACCACCAAGAACACTACCTGTTCCTTCATGGAACCTAAATGTTGTCCTAACTAGACTTATGGGTCCACCTTTTGAACCCATGCACTCCTGCGACATACAATTCCTAACCTGGAAGGTGGCATTTCTCATCGCCATTACTTCCCTGAGAAGAGTAAGCGAGATTCAGGCGTTTACTATACAGGAACCTTTTATACAACTACACAAAAATAAAGTCGTCCTAAGGACCAATCCTAAATTTTTGCCAAAGGTTATTTCACCGTTCCATCTAAATCAAACAGTGGAACTTCCGGTGTTCTTTCCACAGCCAGATACCGTAGCTGAAAGGGCACTACATACATTAGATGTCAAAAGAGCATTAATGTATTACATTGACAGAACAAAGAACATCAGAAAGACTAAACAACTCTTTATTGCATTTCAAAAACCTCATGCAGGAAACCCAATTTCAAAACAAGGTATAGCCAGATGGATAGTTAAATGCATCCAAATCTGCTACCTTAAAGCTAAACGACAGCTGCCCATTACACCAAGGGCACACTCAACCAGAAAGAAAGGTGCTACCATGGCCTTTCTAGGAAACATCCCAATGCAAGAAATATGTAAGGCAGCCACATGGTCTACGCCTCACACATTCACCAAGCACTACTGTGTAGACGTGTTATCCGCACAACAAGCCACAGTAGGTCAAGCTGTATTAAGGACATTATTTCAGACTACTTCCACTCCTACAGGCTGATCCACCGCTTTTGGGGAAATAACTGCTTACTAGTCTATTGCAGAACATGCGTATCTACAGCGACAGATGCCATCGAACTGAAAATGTCACTTACCCAGTGTACATCTGTTCGTGGCATCAGTCGCAGTAGATTCGCATGTGCCCACCCGCCTCCCCGGGAGCCTGTAGCAGTTTGGAAGTTACCTTCAATTATTTATATATGTATCATCTCAACCTTAAATAAGTGCATACTTAGTCACTCCATTGCATGGGCACTATTACTACAATTCAACTCCTACCTCACCCTCTGCGGGGAAAAACAATCGAGGATGGAGTCGACGCCCATGCGCAATGGAGACAAAAGGAGGAGTCACTCGGTCCCGTGACTCGAAAGACTTCTTCGAAGAAAAACAACTTGTAACACTCCGGCCCAACACCAGATGGCGAGCTATTGCAGAACATGCGAATCTACTGCGACTGATGCCACGAACAGATGTACACTGGGTAAGTGACATTTTCATTTTGTTAGCTTTTAAAATATTCAACTGGCTATTAAAACCCTACAGTACTGCCCCATATAGGTTGGCTCTCCTAACCTGTGCCTTGTATATTTCCACTATGCGGTTTAATGGACTTGCAGCTGCTTTTGCTTTGCAGCCTAGAGCCCCCCCATGACTTATTACATGTGCACTTTTGTTAATGTGTGCATTCAATTTGCCAGAATCCATCAGTCTAATCCCCAAAGAATCAATCTCATTGACTCTTTCTAGGACGACAGAGTTCATTGTTATGCTAGCTCTCATCTTTTTTCTTCCCTTGCCAGCAAATCCTACATTTAGTTTTTCTGAAACTGATCTCAGAGTCTTCACAAAACAGACAACTAGGTTTTGGAGTCCCATGGGTGATGATGGTATCGTCTGCATAAAACAGTCCTGGAATTTTCCGACCAGCCAGCCATAGTGAATCATTTACACAATTATTTAAATACTTGATACAGTTGTTTGTGTAGAAGAAAGGGTGGTGGCAAGGACACAGCCATGTAGCACCCCCTTTTCCATAGTAACTGGGTCTGTCAGTTCACCATCCCTCCCACATCTAATTATAGCGAACGTCCCTTTGTGGAGTCGAACAATTAAGTTCAGGAGTCTGCTTGGAACTCCCATTTTGCTCATTGTATACCATAGCTTATGCCTGGGAACCACTTCAAAGGCTGTTCGAAGATCGATGAAGGAAACTTCTAGGTCCCCTCCACCGATATCCACTGCCTTCCATCTGATTGCCACAAACCTCAACACTTAATCAATTGTACTAACTGCAGGCCTAAATACTGCCTGCAAGCTCAAAATGGCCCGCTCTTCAATCCACTCCCCCAAACGATTCAAAACCTGCTTCGCAGGAGGTTTTTGAAAGTTATCTAGCAGGCTTATAGGCCGATAATTGGATGGATTGCTAGGATTTCCCTTTTTGTAGAGGGGAACCATTTCCATGTAAAAGGGATAGATGCACCTGCAGCCACTGCATTACAAACTTTATAAATGTAAGGTGTCCAAATGTCGGGGTTTGATTTATAGAGGTTGCCCAATATCTTGTTGAGGCCAGGAGCTTTACCCCATTTGAGGGAAGATATTGCTACCTTGGTCTCAGCTACGGAGAACTTGATTGGGGGAGCACTCTTTCCTCTTTAAGGGAATTAGCTCATCACTCCCAGAATAGAGAGAATTAAAATGTTTAACCCACTCATCAGGAAGGATTGATGCCCCAATCAAGAGCTGGGATTCCTCACTTCAAACCAATTCCCAAAACTTGCTAGCATCCTTTTTTCTTGCTGCCTCTAAAAGAGCTGTCCAGCACTTCTGTTCCCTGCTTCTCCATGCCTTGGCAGCTCCAGCCTGTACTTTTTCCTCAGTTGTTTGATTGAACCTCGTATCTTCCTTCTAAGGTCCCTCAGTAGTCTGTTTTTAGCTTCTCTGCAAGATTTGTTATACCACCTATCTTTTTGCCTACTTCTCAAGTTGCCCATGGATCTTTGACAAATAGCTCCCTCAGGCAAATAGTTTTAAGTGCTCAACCAATATCCTCCCCTCATCCTGCCCAAATTGGAGCATAAGTTCCATTTGGTTTGCCAGTAGTCTATACATGGTTGCAGTGGCACACGGAGGAATTGATAGTTTCCCACTTAACATTCCGTCTGTTATTTGTCATAATGATATGCTGGTCAAGTGCCCCAGTTAAAGCTAGCAAATTCCTAGTAATAAGTATCAGTGGGTCATGGTCACTTTCCTCGTGTTCTATCACTACCATATATTCTATATGTCCCCATAGACTTGTATTAGGAGGAGGTAATCAATATGACTCCTACATGTCCTTTGTCTAAATGTAGGCGAGGGATTTACATCTGAGTGAGAGCCCCCATTACATGCTTGGAGGCCAAGGGCTAGTGTGATGTTTACAGTTTGAATTGGAGCTCTAGTCAGTCTGTCCATTACTCAGTTGCAGGATGATCCAAAAACTATCCTCTTCCTGATAAAGCTCCTGTGCTAGTAAGTAAGGCTCAAATGTAGTATTGAAATCCCCAGCAATCAAAATATAATGGATGTTATTTCTGCTAGCTAACAAATTGTCCAGGGCACTTAAAATGTTTCATTCACAGCTACTTCCAGCGCTCCTGCTCTAGATTTTTACCAATAGTAGCAAATGCTCATTATGGGTAGACAAAACTAAGCCCTGTAAATCGGCACAGCCCATGTCCAATTCGCTCACTTGCCATTTAAGGGAGCCACTGATCCAGATTAATAGGCTCCCTGAGGGACTGCCAGAAGACACCCTATTCGCTGGGAACCAGTAGCTCATATACCCTAGTCTATACTTGGGTTCCATGGTCCACGTTTCCTGGAATACACAGATCATGTGCTCATCTATAAAAATAAAAAAAACACCATTCTGGGATGGACAATGTGGCTTCTAGTTCTACTATGTTACAACTAATAATGTCAACTAAATTCTCAGGCTTTACTTGTGATTAGTTTTGCATTGTTACCGCCTCTAGGCAGATAGCACCAGAACTTGGGGCATCAAGTATATTGTGGGCTACCATCAAACTCCCCCATCCTTCATCTAGTAGACCATACTTATCCCCATCTTTTGAGTCGATCCACTTCAAACAAAGTGGATGGAATCCTCATGCACACAGTCTATTGAGAAGGCATTGTTTTGGACAGAGGGCTAACAGGGCCTCTGAGGCTTATTTCCAGCCCCTTAGTAAAAGAAAAGCCTTTTGGGGGTAAAAGTCTGCACAGAAAAAGCGCCCCAAGGGTGTGGGCCAACTTTGCAATAATTTAGAAAAATCTGATTGACTAACAGGCAAGTTAAAATTTACAATAATGCAATCCCCTTCACAACGTCTTCAGCAAACACGCCCAACCCACCCTCCTTACCATTAGTAGTGAGGAGACCATTGAGAATAGGAAGTGTAACCATTGGATAACCTTATGTTCGGTGGCATGTGTAGCTGCAGATACACATGCTGTGCATAGTCCGCCGTCTGGTGTTGGGTCGGAGTGTTACAAGTTGTTTTTCTTCGAAGAAGTCTTTTCGAGTCACGAGACCAAGGGACTCCTCCTCCTTTGTTTCCATTGCGCATGGGCGTCGACTCCATCTTCGATTGTTTTTTTTCCGCCATCGGGTTCGGACGTGTTCCTTTTCGCTCCGGGTTTCGGGACGGAAAGATAGTCAAAACTTCGGAAAACTACGTCGGTATTGTTTCGTTCGGTATCGGATTAGATAGAATCGACACCGAATCGTGAAGAGCTCCGGTAGCCCTTCGGGGTAACTTCGACCCCCCGTCGGGGCCTGGTCGGCCCGACCGCGTGTAACATCGACACCGATGGAACGGACCCCGTTCCGATTCTGTCCTAAATGCCACAGCAAATATCCATATACAGACCAACATTTGGTCTGTAACTTGTGCCTGTCGCCCGAGCACAAGGAAGAAACGTGTGAGGCCTGACGTGCGTTTCGGTCCCGAAAGACTCTCCGTGACCGAAGAGCCAGAAGGTTGCAAATGGCGTCCACGCCGACAGGACAACGAGGGTTCGAGGAACAAGGAGAAGAAGAGGAAGCCTTCTCCATCCATGAATCGGACTCGGAGGAGTTTGACGTCGAAGAAACCGTGAGTAAGACGTCGAAACAAGCACCACACGGGAAAACAGACAAGGCCCAGGGGACGCCACTGCCAACAGGCTATGGCTCAACCCATAAAATAGGTGACCGTCCAGACGTAAACCACACCCAGAAGCGGATCTTCATACAGAGTAGGACAGGTAGGATAAGCACTCTTCCCCCAATCAGGAGGAAAAGGAGACTCGAGTTCCAAACACAAGAACAAACACCACAAGCAAAAGTGGTGAAGAAAGTAACTCCACCACCCTCTCCTCCACCTGTAACTCATACATCACCGGCACAAACTCCGTCACATATCACCAGCTCATACCACCATGAGCCAAGATGACCAGGACGCTTGGGACCTATATGACGCCCCAGTATCAGACAACAGTCCTGAGTCGTACCCTACCAAGCCCTCACCACCTGAGGACAGCACAGCGTATGCACAGGTGGTAGCTAGGGCAGCAGAGTTCCATAACGTGTCGTTACACTCAGAACCTGTCGAGGATGACTTCCTTTTCAACACCCTCTCCTCCACCCATAGCACCTATCAAAACCTGCCTATGCTCCCGGGAATGCTAAGGCACGCAAAACAGATCTTTAAAGACCCTGTCAAAAGCAGAGCGATAACTCCACGGGTGGATAAAAAATATAAAGCACCGCCCACAGACCCTGCTTTTATCACATCACACCTGCCACCAGATTCAGTTGTAGTAGGGGCAGCTCGCAAGAGAGCCAACTCGCACACATCAGGCGACGCCCCACCTCCGGACAAAGAGAGCCGCAAGTTCGACGCAGCTGGAAAAAGGGTTGCTGTACAAGCTGCAAACCAGTGGCGCATCGCGAACTCTCAGGCGCTCCTAGCGCAATATGACAGAGCCCATTGGGATGAGATGCAGCATCTCATCGAGCATCTACCCAAAGAATTACAGAAACGGGCAAAACAAGTAGTCGAGGAGGGACAAAATATCTCTAATAACCAAATACGCTCCTCTATGGATGCAGCGGATACAGCTGCAAGAACAATAAATACCGCGGTAACCATAAGAAGGCACGCATGGTTGCGCACATCCGGGTTTATACCCGAGATACAACAGGCAGTGCTCAATATGCCGTTCAACGAACAACAATTGTTTGGACCTGATGTGGACACGGCAATTGAGAAATTGAAAAAGGACACTGACACAGCCAAGGCCATGGGCGCACTCTATTCCCCGCAGGGCAGAGACACTTTTGGCACATTTTGCAGAACACCCTTCAGAGGGGGGTTTCGGGGTCAAGCCACACAAGCCAGCACCTCACAATCAACACAGTCTACCTACCAGGGACAGTACCAAAGGGGAGGCTTTCGGGGCCAGTACAGAGGGGGACAATTCCCTAGAAACCGGGGAAAATTTCAAGGTCCCAAAACCCCTACAACCAAACAGTGACTCACAAGTCACTCAACCCCTTCACACAACACCAGTGGGGGGAAGACTAAGCCAATTTTACAAAGCTTGGGAGGAGATAACAACAGACACTTGGGTCTTAGCAATTATCCAACATGGTTATTGCATAGAATTTCTCCAAATCCCTCCAAATGTCCCACCAAAAACACAAAACATGTCAAAACAGCATTTAGACCTTCTGGAATTAGAAGTTCAGGCATTACTGCAAAAGGACGCAATAGAACTTGTACCACGTACACAAAGGAACACAGGAGTTTACTCACTGTACTTTCTAATACCAAAAAAAGACAAAACACTGAGACCAATCTTAGATCTCAGAACACTAAACATCTACATCAAATCGGAACACTTTCACATGGTCACGCTACAAGACGTATTACCACTGCTAAAACAACAAGACTATATGACAACCTTAGATCTAAAGGACGCGTATTTCCACATACCGATACATCCCTCGCACAGGAAATACCTAAGGTTCGTATTCAAGGGAATACATTACCAATTCAAAGTGTTGCCGTTCGGTATAACAACCGCACCAAGAGTATTTACAAAATGCCTAGCAGTAGTAGCTGCACATATCAGAAGGCAGCAAATACACGTGTTCCCCTACCTAGACGATTGGCTAATCAAAACCAACTCCCTAACAAAGTGTTCACACCACACAGAGTATGTCATACAAACCCTCTACAAACTCGGTTTCTCCATCAACTATGCAAAATCACACATTCTGCCGTGCAAAACACAGCAATACTTAGGAGCGACAATCAACACAACAAAGGGGATAGCCACTCCAAGTCCACAAAGGGTTCAAAATTTTTACAAGGTTATACAAGCCATGTATCCGACACAAAAAATACATGCAAAGATGGTATTAAAACTCCTAAGCATGATGTCTTCATGCATAGCCATTGTCCTAAACGCAAGACTGCACATGAGGCCCTTACAACAGTGCCTAGCATCGCAATGGTCACAGGCACAGGGTCACCTTCTAGATCTGGTGTTGATAGACCGCCAAACATACATCTCGCTTCTATGGTGGAACAGTATCAATTTAAACAAAGGGCGGCCTTTCCAAGACCCAGTGCCACAATATGTGATAACAACAGATGCTTCCATGACAGGGTGGGGAGCACACCTCATTCAACACAGCATCCAATGACAATGGGACGTACATCAAACGAAGTTGCATATAAATCACCTCGAATTGTTAGCAGTATTCCTAGCGTTGAAAGCATTTCAACCCATCATAACCCACAAATACATTCTTGTCAAAACAGACAACATGACAACAATGTATTATATAAACAAACAGGGGGGAACACACACTACACTGCTGTGCCTCCTGGCACAAAAGATATGGCAATGGGCGATTCACAACCACATTCGCCTAATAGCACAGTTTATTCCAGGGATCCAGAATCAACTAGCAGACAACCTCTCTCGAGATCACCAACAAGTCCACGAATGGGAGATTCACCCCCAAATTCTGAACACTTACTTCCACCTTTGGGGAACACCTCAAATAGACCTATTTGCAACAAAGGAGAACGCAAAATGCCAAAACTTCGCATCCAGGTACCCACACAGGCACTCTCAAGGCAATGCTCTGTGGATGAATTGGTCAGGGATATTTGCATACGCTTTTCCCCCTCTCCCTCTCCTTCCATATCTAGTAAACAAATTGAGTCAAAACAAACTCAAACTCATACTAATACAACCAACATGGGCAAGACAACCCTGGTACACAACACTACTAGACCTGTCAGTAGTACCCCATGTCAAGCTACCCAACAGGCCAGATCTGCTAACACAACACAAACAACAGATCAGGCATCCAAACCCAGCATCGCTGAATCTAGCAATCTGGCTCCTGAAATCCTAGAATTCGGACATTTAAACCTCACCCAAGAATGTATGGAGGTCATAAAACAGGCTAGAAGGCCATCCACTAGACACTGCTATGCAAGTAAATGGAAAAGATTTGTTTGCTACTGCCATAGTAATCAAGTTCAACCATTACATGCATCTCCAAAGGATGTAGTAGGATACTTACTACATTTGCAGAAATCAAATCTGGCCTTCTCTTCCATAAAGATACACCTCGCAGCAATTTCTGCATACCTGCAGATCACCCATTCAACTTCACTATTTAGGATACCTGTCATTAAAGCGTTTATGGAAGGCCTAAAAAGAATTATACCACCAAGAACACCACCTGTTCCTTCATGGAACCTCAACATCGTCTTAACAAGACTCATGGGTCCACCTTTCGAACCCATGCATTCTTGCGAAATGCAATTCTTAACGTGGAAGGTTGCATTTCTCATTGCCATTACATCTCTAAGAAGAGTAAGCGAAATTCAAGCGTTTACTATACAGGAACCTTTTATTCAAATACACAAAAATAAGGTAGTTCTAAGAACCAATCCTAAATTTTTACCAAAAGTTATTTCACCGTTCCACTTAAATCAAACAGTAGAACTACCAGTGTTCTTTCCACAGCCAGACTCAGTAGCTGAAAGGGCACTACATACATTAGACATCAGAAGAGCACTAATGTACTACATTGACAGAACAAAACTAATTAGGAAAACAAAACAACTGTTTATTGCATTTCAAAAACCTCATACAGGAAACCCAATATCAAAACAGGGTATAGCCAGATGGATAGTTAAGTGTATCCAAACCTGCTACCTTAAAGCAAAGAGAGAGCTGCCCATTACACCAAAGGCACACTCAACCAGAAAGAAAGGCGCTACCATGGCCTTCCTAGGAAATATTCCAATGAACGAAATATGTAAGGCAGCCACATGGTCTACGCCTCACACATTTACTAAGCACTACTGTGTAAACATGCTATCCGCACAACAAGCCACAGTAGGTCAAGCCGTACTAAGAATTTTATTTCAAACTACTTCCACTCCTACAGGCTGAGCCACCACTTTTGGGGAGATAACTGCTTACTAGTCTATGCACAGCATGTGTATCTGCAGCTACACATGCCACCGAACTGAAAATGTCACTTACCCAGTGTACATCTGTTCGTGGCATTAGTCGCTGCAGATTCACATGCGCCCACCCGCCTCCCCGGGAGCCTGTAGCCGTTTGGAAGTAATCTTCAACATTTGTACATATATTACTTAAACTTAATTTTGTACATACTTATTCATTCCATTGCATGGGCACTATTACTAACATACACAACTCCTACCTCACCCTCTGCGGGGAAAACAATCGAAGATGGAGTCGACGCCCATGCGCAATGGAAACAAAGGAGGAGGAGTCCCTCGGTCTCGTGACTCGAAAAGACTTCTTCGAAGAAAAACAACTTGTAACACTCCGACCCAACACCAGACGGCGGACTATGCACAGCATGTGAATCTGCAGTGACTAATGCCACGAACAGATGTACACTGGGTAAGTGACATTTTCATTTTCAGTTCTTTGTGAGTCTGTTGACTGACTGTAATCTGGGTACTTTGGTGATCACTGCCACATATGGGCTGGCCTCCTGGGGGAGATGTAGCACCCCAAAATGTGTCTCCCTATTTCTTGCCAACTTCAGAATTTTCACAGCCTGACAATTGAAAGTCACCCCATTGACCTTAATCACTGCCATTTCTTCCCGTATTATTTATAGCAAAACCTTCGGAGTGGCAAACCCCCAAAGTTTTGCTAGTGCATCCATCCAAGTCCGTACTCTGACTTGTTCTGTCCAGCAGTAGCACTTTTACGGGCCAAGTGTAGTGAGGTTCCTTTTTGGCACAGCATAGCCCCATCCTGTGATCCAGACAATATAAGATTGCCCTGGGACTGGGATTGTAAAGAGGGGATTGTGGACAATGAATCAATGGACTTAACTGAACAGCCTCCCCTAATTTCTCTTCAATGATTGTTAGCCGAGCCTCTATGGGACGTAACCATTTGGCTAATTCCTCCACTATGTGCTCCGTTACTGAGGCAGCTAAATTGGCAGAGTGCCCCTAGACCCTCTCCACCATCCTCTTTCAGATCCAATACTGGGGGGGATGGGAGGCGGAAACAGTACATACACATTTGTTCTTTAAGGAATTGTCACCTCACTTTCTTTTCCCTTTGACTAGTGGGATCTCTGCTACAACAGCCAAAGTACCCAGTGGATCTGATGGAAGCTCATCAGAGATGAATCAGGCAAACAAGTGACCAAAATCTCCTGGCAACCATCTTGCTTATGTTCCTGTTGGTTCAGCCTCGCCACTAGTTAAAGTGGCAATGGTACCGAGGATGACACAGGGGAGATGGCTATGGAAACTACATTGGACACATGTTGTTCGTCAGAATCGATCTCCTTTTCTATGGCCCCAACTGCCTTTTGTAAGAAGCCATCTAGTGTGCTGTTGCCTTTGAAGCTGTCCTGTGATGTTACTGTCTTTCGTTTGCCCATCTTTCCCCAAATACCTAGAGCATAAATAGTATAATATTCTCTGCTCTTATGGTACCACTGGCTGACAGCAATTGTATACTGCAGACCCAGGTATCAAATGGGATGTCACTTACTATGAGTGTGAGGGCGAATTAACCACGTTATGGGGGTGGCCCAGCCCAGCCTCATTCAGTTGATGATGGGCCCAGTCTTGGCCCGGGCGCGACCCGCACATCTTGTGCAGTGGGAGGCTCTGTCACTGAAATCCGCCTGATAGCGCACACCACCACAGCTCCTGCTGCTAAGAATAATGGGGGCTGTAGTCCTCTGGGCCTCCCTCCGGGCTCAAGTGCCTCCTGCTTCCAGCGGCACAGCGGGGATGCTGTCACTGAAATGCGCCCAATGGCGTGCACCGCCGTGGCTCTTGCTGCTAGGAATAATAGGGGCTGTAGTCCTGTTCCCCCCCCCCCGTCTCAAGAACCTCCTCCTTCTAGTATAACCTATCCTCCAAAAGTCTCGAAATACTCATACTCAATGAAAAACTTTAAACACAAGCTCCTAACACAATTTCGACAAACTCTAATCCCAGACCAATAGCATTGCATTAGGAAAGGGACCCTCAAAACTGACCTACTCTTGACTCCAACACTGACCTATGGTCCACATTTACAAAAGAATCTGCATGCCTCCCTCATGACAAACATTCCCTTTGGGCATAAACTAAACTTGTATCATACCACCACCTAAATGGTAACCCTTAGATTTTTCATCTTTCACAATGGGAAAGTAATGTTCAAAGCAAATGACATAACCTTGACCATTGTCGACCATCTCTTTCCTACTCTTAGAACGTACTCCGACTCATGACCATCTCTCTCTGGACAACTGCTCACACTCCCTTCAGTCTCTGTTCCAGGCAGACCACTAACCAAATCACTTCATCACAACTCGTTCCACCCTCCTACGATCAAGAACCCTCTTCCTTCAGAACTCTTCTACCCCAACCCTCTCACCTGGTTCCCCCATCAACAACTTGCCTCCCATGCCCACCACTCATCTCATGCCTGCTGTGTCATCCTCCCAACCCCATATTCCCACCACACTCCTGCTAACCCACATTCCTTTTGCTGGGTTATGCCCAGCCTTCCACATCTTTTTATCTTTATTCCTCCTCTAATTCTTTGATCCCTCTCCTCTCCATTTTCCCCGTTCTTGCAATATTCCACAACAACCCAATGCTAACCAGTCAACCTCAACCTGCCCCTCCTTTGCCCACAGTCCACCATCACAATCCCAGTTAACCAATGTAAAGAAATGGCTCCCTGTTGCAGTTACCCCCCACTTTTTGCCTGATACTGATGCTGACTTGACGGAGAAGTGTGCTGGGACCCTGCTAACCAGGCCCCAGCACCAGTGTTCCTTCACCTAAAATGTACCATTGTATCCACAATTGGCACACCCTGGCATTCAGATAAGTCCCTTGTAACTGGTACTTCTAGTACCAAGGGCCCTGATGCCAAGGAAGGTCTCTAAGGGCTGCAGCATGTCTTATGCCACCCTAGAGACCCCTCACTCAGCACAGACACACTGCTTACAAGCCTGTGTGTGCTAGTGAGAACAAAATGAGTAAGTCGACATGGCACTCCCCTCAGGGTGCCATGCCAGCCTCTCACTGCCTATGCAGTATAGGTAAGACACCCCTCTAGCAGGCCTTACAGCCCTAAGGCAGGGTGCACTATACCATAGGTGAGGGTACCAGTGCATGAGCACTGTGCCCCTACAGTGTCTAAACAAAACCTTAGACATTGTAAGTGCAGGGTAGCCATAAGAGTATATGGTCTGGGAGTCTGTCAAACACGAACTCCACAGCACCATAATGGCTACACTGAAAACTGGGAAGTTTGGTATCAAACTTCTCAGCACAATAAATGCACACTGATGCCAGTGTACATTTTATTGTAAAATACACCACAGAGGGCACCTTAGAGGTGCCCCCTGAAACTTAACCAACTATCTGTGTAGGCTGACTGGTTCCAGCAGCCTGCCACACTAGAGACATGTTGCTGGCCCCATGGGGAGAGTGCCTTTGTCACTCTGAGGCCAGTAACAAAGCCTGCACTGGGTGGAGATGCTAACACCTCCCCCAGGCAGGAACTGTGACACCTGGCGGTGAGCCTCAAAGGCTCCCCCCTTTGTCACAGCCCAGCAGGGCACTCCAGCTTAGTGGAGTTGCCCGCCCCCTCCGGCCACGGCCCCCACTTTTGGCGGCAAGGCTGGAGGGAACAAAGAAAGCAACAAGGAGGAGCCACTGGCCAGTCAGGACAGCCCCTAAGGTGTCCTGAGCTGAAGTGACTCTAACTTTTAGAAATCCTCCATCTTGCCGATGGAGGATTCCCCCAATAGGGTTAGGATTGTGACCCCCTCCCCTTGGGAGGGGGCACAAAGAGGGTGTACCCACCCTCAGGGCTAGTAGCCATTGGCTACTAACCCCCCAGACCTAAACACGCCCTTAAATTTAGTATTTAAGGGCTCCCCTGAACCCTAGAAAATTAGATTCCTGCAACTACAAGAAGAAGGACTGCCTAGCTGAAAAACCCCTGCAGAGGAAGACCAGAAGACGACAACTGCCTTGGCTCCAGAAACTCACCGGCCTGTCTCCTGCCTTCCAAAGATCCTGCTCCAGCGACGCCTTCCAAAGGGACCAGCGACCTCGACATCCTCGGAGGACTGCCCCTGCTTCGAAAAGACAAGAAACTCCCGAGGACAGCGGACCTGCTCCAAAGAAAAGCTGCAACTTTGTTTCCAGCAGCTTTAAAGAACCCTGCAAGCTCCCCGCAAAAGGCGTGAGACTTGCAACACTGCACCCGGCGACCCCGACTCGGTTGGTGGCGATCCAACACCTCAGGAGGGACCCCAGGACTACTCTAAGACTGTGAGTACAAAAACCTGTCCCCCCTGAGCCCCCACAGCGCCGCCTGCAGAGGGAATCCCGAGGCTTCCCCTGACCGCGACTCTTTGAAACCAAAGTCCCGACACCTGGGAGAGACCCTGCACCCGCAGCCCCCAGGACCTGAAGGACCGGACTTTCACTGGAGGAGTGACCCCCAGGAGTCCCTCTCCCTTACCCAAGTGGAGGTTTCCCCGAGGAACCCCCCCCTTGCCTGCCTGCAGCGCTGAAGAGATCCCTAGATCTCCCATTGACTTCCATTACAAACCCGACGCTTGTTTCTACACTGCACCCGGCCGCCCCCGCGCTGCTGAGGGTGAAATTTCTGTGTGGACTTGTGTCCCCCCCGGTGCCCTACAAAACCCCCCTGGTCTGCCCTCCGAAGACGCGGGTACTGACCTGCAAGCAGACCGGAACCGGGGCACCCCCTTCTCTCCATTCTAGCCTATGTGTTTTGGGCACCACTTTGAACTCTGCACCTGACCGGCCCTGAGCTGCTGGTGTGGTGACTTTGGGGTTGCTCTGAACCCCCAACGGTGGGCTACCTTGGACCAAGAACTGAACCCTGTAAGTGTCTTACTTACCTGGTAAAACTAACAAAAACTTACCTCCCCCAGGAACTGTGAAAATTGCACTAAGTGTCCACTTTTAAAACAGCTATTTGTCAATAACTCGAAAAGTATACATGCAATTTTTATGATTTAACGTTCCTAAAGTACTTACCTGCAATACCTTTCGAATGAGATATTACATGTAGAATTTGAACCTGTGGTTCTTAAAATAAACTAAGAAAAGATATTTTTCTATATAAAAACCTATTGGCTGGATTTGTCTCTGAGTGTGTGTACCTCATTTATTGTCTATGTGTATGTACAACAAATGCTTAACACTACTCCTTGGATAAGCCTACTGCTCGACCACACTACCACAAAATAGAGCATTAGTATTATCTATTTTTTACCACTATTTTACCTCTAAGGGGAACCCTTGGACTCTGTGCATGCTATTCCTTACTTTGAAATAGCACATACAGAGCCAACGTCCTACATTGGTGGATCAGCGGTGGGGTACAAGACTTTGCATTTGCTGGACTACTCAGCCAATACCTGATCACACGACAAATTCCAAAATTGTCATTAGAAATTGATTTTTGCAATTTGAAAAGTTTTCAAAATTCTTAAAAGACCTGCTAGGGCCTTGTGTTAGATCCTGTTTAGCATTTCTTTTAGAGTTTAAAAGTTTGTTAAAAGTTTGAATTAGATTCTAGAATCAGTTTTAGTTTCTTAAAAAGTATTCCAACTTTTAGAAGCATAATGTCTAGCACAGATGTGAATGTGGTGGAACTCGACACCACACCTTACCTCCATCTACAGATGAGAGAGCTAAGGTCACTCTGTAAACTAAAGAAAATAACAATGGGCCCCAAACCTACCAAAATACAGCTCCAGGAGCTTTTGGCAGAGTTTGAAAAGGCCAACCCCTCTGAGGGTGGCAACTCAGAGGAAGAGGATAGTGACTTGGAGGACAATTCCCCCCTACCAGTCCTATCTAGGGAGAACAGGGTCCCTCAAACCCTGACTCCTAAAATAATAGTCAGAGATGCTGGTTCCCTCACAGGAGAGACCAACACCTCTGAAATCACTGAGGATAGCCCCAGTGAAGAGGACATCCAGTTAGCCAGGATGGCCAAAAGATTGGCTTTGGAAAGACAGATCCTAGCCATAGAGAGGGAAAGACAAGAGATGGGCCTAGGACCCATCAATGGTGGCAGCAACATAAATAGGGTCAGAGATTCTCCTGACATCCTAAAAATCCCCAAAGGGATTGTAACAAAATATGAAGATGGTGATGACATCACCAAATGGTTCACAGCTTTTGAGAGGGCTTGTGTAACCAGAAAAGTAAACAGATCTCACTGGGGTGCTCTCCTTTGGGAAATGTTCACTGGAAAGTGTAGGGATAGACTCCTCACACTCTCTGGAAAAGATGCAGAATCTTATGACCTCATGAAGGGTACCCTGATTGAGGGCTTTGGATTCTCCACTGAGGAGTATAGAATTAGATTCAGGGGGGCTCAAAAATCCTCGAGCCAGACCTGGGTTGATTTTGTAGACTACTCAGTAAAAACACTAGATGGTTGGTTAACTGGAAATGAAGTGTGTGACTATGTTGGGCTTTATAATTTGTTTATGAAAGAACACATTTTAAGTAACTGCTTCAATGAAAAGTTGCATCAGTATCTGGTAGACCTAGGTCCAATTTCTCCCCAAGAATTGGGAAAGAAGGCAGACCACTGGGTCAAGACTAGGGTAACCAAAACTTCCACTGGGGGTGACCAAAAGAAAGGGGTTACAAAAACTCCCCAGGAGAAAGTGGGTGACACTAGAAACAAAGAAAAAGAGTCCTCTGTAGGCCCCCAAAAACCAGAACAGGTGGGTGGGCCCCAAGACACAACCCAAAACAAAGGTGGGTACCAGGGTAAGAACTGGGATGCCACTAAGGCATGGTGCCACAACTGTAAACAGTCTGGGCACCACACCAAGGACACTTCTTGTCCCAAAAACAAACCCCCGAACAAAATTCCAGGGGTAACCAGTGTAGCCATTGGAGATGACTCCTCAGATGAGGAGGTCTTCATAGCTTTCAACTGGAAAATGGGCCCAACAGGTGAGTTGGAGATTCCAGAGGGAAGTAGACACTTCCACCACCTACAGGTGAATGGAATCCCAGCCACTGCCCTGAGAGACACTTGTGCCAGTCACACTATTGTGCATGACAGGCTGGTGCTCTCAAACCAGTACATCCCAGGTGAGATGGCCAGAGTAAGAGTTAGCCCAGACAGGGTCACTAATAGGCCTGTGGCTCTTGTGCCCCTAGAAGTGGGTGGGACTTTTAGCTGGAGAAGGGTGGTAGTCAGTACAGACCTCCCCCTTGATTGTCTCCTTGGAAATGACTACCCAGAGGTTAGTCAGAGCCTAAGAGAAGAACTGGTCCAGGGCCAGTCCTCTCCCAAGGATTCTGGAGTGCCTGCCTCTGCAGTAAATGCAAGTAGGCCCCAGAGGAAAAAGAAAAGGAAACAGAGTAGGAAAGGTGGACAACCTTTAGCCAAGGTTCCAGCAAGCCAAGGAGATTCTGCTCCAGTAGGGGAGAACTCCAAAAATGGCTCTGATAAAGTCCAACCTGACCCACAAGAAGTCCTGGCTAGTCAGGCAACTGTTAAGCCTGAGTGGGTGGCTCCTCAGCTAACAGAAGAAAGAGTGGAAGAAGGGTGTTTACTACAAGATGTGGTAACCCCCCACTCTAATACAGCAGACAGGCACCCTGAACCCAAAGAAGCCTGTAACTTAGCCCCTTCCCTTGTAGGTGAAGAGCTAAAGGTGTGGTTCTGGGCACTGACAGCTGTCAGTGGCCTCTGCTGGGTGTTAGCCTTTATGGCTGCACTATCCTTGGCATGGTGGTCTGACCCCATGCCAAATAACAAGTTAGGCCCCCTGACCCTGTTGGTCATGGTGGGGTTACTCCAGCTCTGGGTAACCTCTTTGGGTAAGCTAGGGGTGACCCTGGCTAAGATAAGATTAGCAGAGGTGGATACCTCTGACCTCAAAATAGAGAGAATGGGTGAAGACATAAAAAGCACAGACAAGAGGCAGTTCAGACTAGGTCCTATCACTGTGGAAGTGGGTCAGTTCCCCAGAGGGAATGACCTGAACAGGAGGATGTAAGGCAGAGTAGGCCCTGCAACAAACCAGCCATTTCCTCTACTCTTCCTCGCCTGACAGACTAGGAAGACTCTTCCAGCGTTGGCTGAGTCTCCTGGCCTGTGGGCTGGGGGGGGCTTGTGTAAAGAAATGGCTCCCTGTTGCAGTTACCCCCCCACTTTTTGCCTGATACTGATGCTGACTTGACGGAGAAGTGTGCTGGGACCCTGCTAACCAGGCCCCAGCACCAGTGTTCCTTCACCTAAAATGTACCATTGTATCCACAATTGGCACACCCTGGCATTCAGATAAGTCCCTTGTAACTGGTACTTCTAGTACCAAGGGCCCTGATGCCAAGGAAGGTCTCTAAGGGCTGCAGCATGTCTTATGCCACCCTAGAGACCCCTCACTCAGCACAGACACACTGCTTACAAGCCTGTGTGTGCTAGTGAGAACAAAATGAGTAAGTCGACATGGCACTCCCCTCAGGGTGCCATGCCAGCCTCTCACTGCCTATGCAGTATAGGTAAGACACCCCTCTAGCAGGCCTTACAGCCCTAAGGCAGGGTGCACTATACCATAGGTGAGGGTACCAGTGCATGAGCACTGTGCCCCTACAGTGTCTAAACAAAACCTTAGACATTGTAAGTGCAGGGTAGCCATAAGAGTATATGGTCTGGGAGTCTGTCAAACACGAACTCCACAGCACCATAATGGCTACACTGAAAACTGGGAAGTTTGGTATCAAACTTCTCAGCACAATAAATGCACACTGATGCCAGTGTACATTTTATTGTAAAATACACCACAGAGGGCACCTTAGAGGTGCCCCCTGAAACTTAACCAACTATCTGTGTAGGCTGACTGGTTCCAGCAGCCTGCCACACTAGAGACATGTTGCTGGCCCCATGGGGAGAGTGCCTTTGTCACTCTGAGGCCAGTAACAAAGCCTGCACTGGGTGGAGATGCTAACACCTCCCCCAGGCAGGAACTGTGACACCTGGCGGTGAGCCTCAAAGGCTCCCCCCTTTGTCACAGCCCAGCAGGGCACTCCAGCTTAGTGGAGTTGCCCGCCCCCTCCGGCCACGGCCCCCACTTTTGGCGGCAAGGCTGGAGGGAACAAAGAAAGCAACAAGGAGGAGCCACTGGCCAGTCAGGACAGCCCCTAAGGTGTCCTGAGCTGAAGTGACTCTAACTTTTAGAAATCCTCCATCTTGCCGATGGAGGATTCCCCCAATAGGGTTAGGATTGTGACCCCCTCCCCTTGGGAGGGGGCACAAAGAGGGTGTACCCACCCTCAGGGCTAGTAGCCATTGGCTACTAACCCCCCAGACCTAAACACGCCCTTAAATTTAGTATTTAAGGGCTCCCCTGAACCCTAGAAAATTAGATTCCTGCAACTACAAGAAGAAGGACTGCCTAGCTGAAAAACCCCTGCAGAGGAAGACCAGAAGACGACAACTGCCTTGGCTCCAGAAACTCACCGGCCTGTCTCCTGCCTTCCAAAGATCCTGCTCCAGCGACGCCTTCCAAAGGGACCAGCGACCTCGACATCCTCGGAGGACTGCCCCTGCTTCGAAAAGACAAGAAACTCCCGAGGACAGCGGACCTGCTCCAAAGAAAAGCTGCAACTTTGTTTCCAGCAGCTTTAAAGAACCCTGCAAGCTCCCCGCAAAAGGCGTGAGACTTGCAACACTACACCCGGCGACCCCGACTCGGTTGGTGGCGATCCAACACCTCAGGAGGGACCCCAGGACTACTCTAAGACTGTGAGTACAAAAACCTGTCCCCCCTGAGCCCCCACAGCGCCGCCTGCAGAGGGAATCCCGAGGCTTCCCCTGACCGCGACTCTTTGAAACCAAAGTCCCGACACCTGGGAGAGACCCTGCACCCGCAGCCCCCAGGACCTGAAGGACCGGACTTTCACTGGAGGAGTGACCCCCAGGAGTCCCTCTCCCTTACCCAAGTGGAGGTTTCCCCGAGGAACCCCCCCCTTGCCTGCCTGCAGCGCTGAAGAGATCCCTAGATCTCCCATTGACTTCCATTACAAACCCGACGCTTGTTTCTACACTGCACCCGGCCGCCCCCGCGCTGCTGAGGGTGAAATTTCTGTGTGGACTTGTGTCCCCCCCGGTGCCCTACAAAACCCCCCTGGTCTGCCCTCCGAAGACGCGGGTACTGACCTGCAAGCAGACCGGAACCGGGGCACCCCCTTCTCTCCATTCTAGCCTATGTGTTTTGGGCACCACTTTGAACTCTGCACCTGACCGGCCCTGAGCTGCTGGTGTGGTGACTTTGGGGTTGCTCTGAACCCCCAACGGTGGGCTACCTTGGACCAAGAACTGAACCCTGTAAGTGTCTTACTTACCTGGTAAAACTAACAAAAACTTACCTCCCCCAGGAACTGTGAAAATTGCACTAAGTGTCCACTTTTAAAACAGCTATTTGTCAATAACTCGAAAAGTATACATGCAATTTTTATGATTTAACGTTCCTAAAGTACTTACCTGCAATACCTTTCGAATGAGATATTACATGTAGAATTTGAACCTGTGGTTCTTAAAATAAACTAAGAAAAGATATTTTTCTATATAAAAACCTATTGGCTGGATTTGTCTCTGAGTGTGTGTACCTCATTTATTGTCTATGTGTATGTACAACAAATGCTTAACACTACTCCTTGGATAAGCCTACTGCTCGACCACACTACCACAAAATAGAGCATTAGTATTATCTATTTTTTACCACTATTTTACCTCTAAGGGGAACCCTTGGACTCTGTGCATGCTATTCCTTACTTTGAAATAGCACATACAGAGCCAACGTCCTACAACCAATATTAATGGGCCAGCGTCTCTACCTCAGCACTCTCTGTACATTACCTACCCTCCATCTATCAGCAACTACGCACATCATATAGATCACTCTTCCCAGTCTCATTTTCTTGACCACTGGTACTTATGAAACACAAGTCCAACTCGAGACCGGAGTACCATCTTCAACCAAATTTCCCACCTTCCCATATGCCTACCCTCTTGGAACACCTGTCCTCTTTATTCCATCAGACAAAGAAAATCGATGTCCTAACTCAGTGTCTCTCTGCTCACCCATTCGCTTCCAAGCTAGAAATGTTGCCTATAACCGCCTCAACACCCTTCTCTGAACAGCCCACAGAGACTCCATATTCCCAGAGACAGCCGTTCCCTTAGACCCAGCCATGCGTATTCCTCCCTCCAGAAAAGCCTATCCACACTCCTTGTAAGCAGTAAAGGTCGCAAAGCCACAAACAAGCAGCCTACCCATTTCCACCATTATCATGTAGTGCATACCACCTGACCCTGCTCACATAGCTCCCCAAAATCACACTGACCTTACATAAGTGTTCCTCGCACATCCTGAGCACCCTGTACCTAAACTCACCAGCTCTTCTTTCAGATGCATGCTCCATAACTCCTGCTCAGCAGCTAAACACCGCCTTGAGATTTCGTAAATGATTATTTCAACCTGGACATCATGTTTCACAAAAACTCTTAAAGGTGCAAATTCCTTCCCTTGACGTGCCTGTCTCTTTCCATGCTGCCCCCAGTTTCAGCGAGATTGTTGTAGATCGCTTGTTGTGAATTAAAAATTTCAAGGAATGGATGAAGTTCATTGCATCCCAATTAATAAACTCCAATAACTAGGTTGACTTCTTGGGTGACTTAATTATTTGCTGGGGTACCAAGGGCAGCAAACCAATATCTCTTCCTTTTTCCATGGAAATGATCTGCAGCATTGCCAGAAACCCCCATAATGCAATTGCTCAACTCTTAGACCTCCTCATCTCCAAACTTCCTCACCTAACAGCAGGTGATCCCATTCTGGTAGATAGGTCTGGTCAACCTCACAGTCATCTTTACGTGTTTCAAAGTCAATCAAAAAAGCAGAAAATCTGGCTTAAGGACAAAAAGAAAACAAATTTTAAAGGTCATTGCGAATGTCACCTCTTTAGATCCCCAAATTGACTGTTTCTGATAAACTCTTCTAGCTGCAGATTGTAGGAAGCTGGCCTTGTGTGTGGTGAGTACCTAAGGCGTTTACACCTTATATCAGGTCCATTTTCCCTTATTAGTGTAGACATGGTCTAGAAGCCAGGGTCTCTAGAGGTAGGTGTGGATGAGCAGCCAAGGCTCATCTAGGAGACATGCAAAGCTCATGCAATATTCACTGAAGTCACACAACACTTACACACATGAAAGAAAAACACCCAGTGTTACAAAGATAAAAGTACTTTATTTTAGTGACACAAGTACAAAAAAGTACTAGAGTGACAACCCTCCTCTAAATATACACACTAGTAATCAGAAATAGCCATAAATAGCAATATAAAACAATGCAAATAGCAATAGTAGTGACCCCAGGGGGAGCCCAAACCATATACTAAAATAAAAAATGGGATGTGAATGCAAGACCCCCCACCTAGGCAAGTGAAATGTGTAGAGGGGAGCTGGAGGAACTAGGAAACCCCAAAGGTAAGTACCACAGTGCCCCCAGCGACCAGGAAGGAGTAAGTTACTGGATTTTCTCCACCCAAAAGGATGAAAATGCGACACCCAGACAAGACTGCAAGAAACCATCAGTGGGTTCCTGAAGAGGACCAAGTCTAGATGTCACAGGGGTGTCCGGTGGTGGCAGGAGCCATTACGCATCCGTCTGTGGTTGCAGGGATTGGTCGACGGTAGGACAAAGACGGTCAGCAATTCAGCCCTGGAGCCGGTGAAAAGTTCCTAGAGAATGCAGTCGACTTTTCTTGCTGGATTGGAGACTGTAGTCGGTCAGTGGCTTGGAAAAGCCACCAACAAGCCTTGGCAAAGGCAGAAGTCGCAAGGAAGCACAAGTGGAGCTGCTGGGGACGAGCAAGGTCCAGGAGGACTCCACCCACAGGGGGACCCTCAGCAAGGCAGAGTCTGTAAAAGAAAAGGCAGCCCCCACAGGAGACCCACTGGAAGAGGAACCAGGAGTCGGAGGAGCCCACGCAGCACAAAATAAATTTCTCCTCGTTGCACCTCCCCTTGGGGAGGCGTAACGTTTTGGTGCATCCCCAGGTTTACAAGGTATTGTAAATCTGAGGATGCATTAAAAATCCATAGATGTTGCATGGAACGCCACTCTGGCGTAGAGTAAGGCATCGAAGCGATTTGCACTGCTGCCTTGCCTTACTCCATGCATATGAGGCAATTCAAAGCCATGCAAAGTGGTTTTGTGCAAGCCCCTTGCCTGAGGCAACAGTGGCGGCTCCTCACAAAGTGATGCAACAGCGGGGCAAGAGGAGTGTAAATATGCCACAGATCCGGAACACTCATCTATCAGAGCCCCTTGACCAACCCTCTCCCTCATAAACGGGCCTTCACTCAGCTCCTGGTCAAGACACCGGAGAATCGGCTTCCTTGACCTCCAGCTCCGCGCCTTGGAGGTAAAAACTGATGTACTCATGGACGTCCTTCAGGTGAGGCACACATCTTCTTCAGCCATTCAATAGGCATCAACAGATACCTTGTTGGGAGCCTAGGTCAAGCTTTTCTCTGGCCCCACAGCCAACAGGCAAATAGCGAGACTTCATTGCCCTGGCCTGGACGACCCTGCATTCTGATCTCCATCCCCAGGATATTTAGTGGTGCAGGCATCCACGAGCAGGTCTAATCCCAACACTTTTTTAACTATCCTTCCCCGATAGGGTGTTCAAAAGGATGGAGACGATCTTGGAAACAATTATTATTATTATTTTTTTTAATGCAACCTGGCTTTCCATTCAGTAAATGTCAACTGCCTACTGAGATGTTATTCCCATTCCTGTTCCTCAGCTCCTCCCCTATGTCCCTGGAGATCTTTAACTTGCCCTTGTACAGTGCATCTGAGACAGA
Source organism: Pleurodeles waltl (assembly GCF_031143425.1). NCBI lineage: Eukaryota > Metazoa > Chordata > Amphibia > Caudata > Salamandridae > Pleurodeles > Pleurodeles waltl. The sequence continues at coordinate 701,304,792 of NC_090440.1, forward strand.
CGTCATGCCGCCAAGTTCATAATTCCTTGTGGGTTAGACACCACCAGTCCCATCGAGCAAGCTATTGGAGCCAGTGTCACTAGCAATGTCTAGTCCGCACTTATGGACCTGGCCTTAGACTGGACTCACCTGTTTGGGGGCAAGGCTTATTCTGCTTTACAGTGATTTAAAGTGAGGAAAGCTACTGCACTCTCTTTTGGCTTTTCAGGCCCCCTCCCCAACCTTACCACTCCTTTTGCAGATTTGGTCGAGCCTTCCCGTACTGTAAGGCTCAACTCAGAATTCAGCAGTTTTGTGGTTGAGGGTGTGGTGCTAACGGCCCCTGCGGCCAAAGTCATCGGACTACACACATCGCTCCTACACCCTTGCAGCCACACCTGCTAAACTACTTTAGTGTACCCTTAGGTGGGGCACAGCCACGTGGGGGGGGGGAAGTGGGTGCAGGATCCACCGATTCGAAACATAGCTCGCAATTTGTTGTGATGGAACACCGATGGCAAACAATGTCAGACCTGTCTGTGTTTTATCCCCTTAGATTCTGTAACAGGGTAGATATCTTAGCTGATGGCGCCAGGCCTGAGCTGCTGTCTGGTATTTCAAACTGCAAAACAGGTCAATGTAGTCTGCTGAGACTCATAAAATGTGTTTTTCAAAAGTGGAGCTGAGGAGGTCCAGGGCTATGTAGTGGCTGTTGAGACAAGAATGTCCTCTGTATAGTAAATGTGTATATACCCCTGCCCTGAGTGCCATGCCGCATGTGAAACTGGTATCCAAACTTTTATTTTGGCCCTGACTTCATGCTAATCCAGTGTGGGCACAGAGGTCTAGGCTTGTCCCCAATAATGTATGGCCCTTTACTTATCCTGCAGGGGTGCACCAAGCGTCCCCTTCATATATCGGAATATGACTAATGTTCTTGACCTCAGAACATGAAGTAAAGCAATGGTGGCAGCAAACTCTTTTTGGTGAATTTGTAGCAGGCTAGACCTTTTTTTCACTGTGCCTGTGAGAGTGTGTTCTACTGAACTGTCCTGTATAAAGAGCTGCTATTATATGAAATGCAGACGTTTGTGCTGTCCTTCTGTGAGGTACGTGCAGTGTGTGTTGTAATCTGAGTACTGGTGCTACTGGACTCCCTTTTGGAGGCCCCTGGTTTAACATGGCACAAGATGATAGGTGAAGATGACTGCCACAGGCACTGAAAGTGTATTGCCTGCATTTCTATGGAGGGTAAAGACACAAGCACTGAAGTGAAAAGGGTGGAAGTAGGGCTACCTTTATAAAAAGCCTTATGATTACCTCAGTGCTGTCATTTGGCAGAGGCTATTGGTGGTGTGTGGAATTTGAGTGTTGTTTAGAGTGAGGCAGTTTCTAGCCAGAGCCTTCTTTTTTATATGCCCGAGTACTGCTTTGAGAAGGTGATGGCTGGCATATACATAGAGCTCACACTTCACTGGGCCCATGCTTTGGATGCTTCTGCTTGGAACCAGCCCCATTGCTACCTGCTGTGAGAAACCATGTGCTCAAACCTGTCTGGAGAGCAGACATTAAGTAACCTATGAAAGAACCACCTCATTTGGTTTCAGTTCCTTCAATACCAAAACCAAAGTTTTGGAGAGTTGCTGTGTAGCCATGGCTGGTATGTGAATGACAGCCAGTGTCCCACAATTGTGTAGACATCACCTGAAGTCTACAACTGAGGGTCTGCCTAAGTTCATAGAAGCCACTGTACTTGCTTAGAGAGGGAAGGGGAGTGTCGGGTCCTGCAGGATGAGACACTGTCCATGAGAAGCCCAGGATGTTCTTGTTGACTAGCGCACCCAGAAGTAGCTAACTGCTGAGAGGGAGCAAATCCATTCCTCACCCAAAATCATCAGAGCCTCCCCCCGTAACTTCCATCGCAGGCTGTGTATTGACCAAGTTGCCACTGTGTTATACCATTCCTGACAGCCACCAAGAGGACCTAGTACTGCAGCTGCTACTCAGTGCCCACCTGAGAAGAGTCTCAAGGGCTGCAACTGCAGAAGATTAGTAGCTGCCTGCATCGGCCTCCAAGACCAAAACCGCTCAAGACAAACACCTGTCTGTGCTGGCCTGAAAGCTGCAACCACCCACAAGCCTGATGAACATGTTGCACAGCATCTGTGATCCTGGTGGTGAATAGACTGTGGTTTGTGATTTCCCAAGCTGAAGTTCAAGTGTGTGAAGATGCTGATCGTCCCTCCTGTGCCTAGGACTCACTAGCATCAATGAGCAGATAGTTAATTCAGAGACTGTACTGCACTGAGAGACTGTGCATCAATGTAAACTGAGAACAAGCATTGTTAAAGCTAATAGGTCTTGCCTACGAGAGCTACTGACTTTGTCAGTCTTTTTTGCCATGTTGCCCAATCGCATAACATGGGTGAACTTTTTTATTTTTAAATTAAAATGTTGCTATAAGGCGGAGCACTGCTGGATGATGTTTTTTTTCAACTTTCAGCCATGTCCTACAGCAGATGTGCTGCTATGCAACATGGCTAAAAACAAAAAAAACTAAAAGAGAGGGAGAGAGGGCCATACTCAACCTAACAAAAAACACATACAATGACTGGAGCCAATAGCTTTCATAGATGAGACCTATTGGCTTTGCTGATGCTTGTTTAAAAAGGCAACATAAAAAGCTGGAAAAAGTAATATTGCTTGTTGACACCTTTGATTTCATGGCTGTTAAATACTCTCTTCAGAATATGACCTAATGGAATGGAGAATTTCAGATCATCCGAGTTGTATATTAATTGAAATCCAAGAAATGCTACGCTGAAGAGCATAAAGATGATACATGCCCATGTGCCTTGCATTCTGAGCTTCTCATAGGCTTTGAACAGTTCAGCAACCAAACAGAGCAATAATATTCAGACCAGATACGCATATGAACAGAAAAAATGGTAACTCAACAGAGCGGAGTACAATGCCACTGATATCCCTCAGTTCCCGGACACACAAGATGCATTGGCCCAGATTTAAGAAAATTGACGCACAATGGTGCTAGCGCAGTTGTGCGTCATTTTTTTTAACGTCAACTAACAAAATGTCTTTGTGCCATCCATGCATTGTATTTAGAAAACAACGCACTATGGTACTAAGGAAAGGTTAGTGTAAAAAATAAATTAAAAAAATACGCTAACCTTTACGACACGTTGTAAAGAAAAACAACACTAATGCTGCAAACGTGATGTTAGCATGATTAGTGGCTTGTTTTTTTTACGCTTGTCATGTTAGCGCCATATTTGCAGCATTAGCCTTAAAAAAAAAAAAAAGCCTACAAGCAAGTGTTGGAGCTATTGGCATTGTAAATTTATAACTGGACTTTTCTTGCCACATAAATTGGTCAACCCTGCCTCATAATTTCGTCTTTTCCTGCTATATCATTCAGAGCCCAGCATTTAAATAAATCACTTCCATTTACCTTCTTCCTCTATATTAAAATATATACAATTATCATATAATGGTTGACTGCAATTTTGGTAGGAAAATATAGCAGTAGTTAGAGTTGAGTGAGTTCCATAGGTCTGTGGAGCCTGGTGCCACTGCACCTGTTGCTCCATTGATAATTAGACCTCTGGAGAGAACGCGGATGGGGCAGAAAAAGAAAAGCGAAAGGAATTTAACAGACAAAAGGAAGAAAGAGAAGGCGTTGCAAAGAAATGAAAGAATGGAAAAAGAGGTATTCATAGTAAAACGTGAAATGACAGAGCTAGATAAGAAAAACACCTAAGAAAGGAAGAAGAAAGATCTAAAAGAAAGTGAAAGTACACATACCCAGTTAAAGGAAAGAGCAAATAAAAAAACAAAGAAAGAATGAAGGGAAGAGAAAAAATAGTGAAAATATGAACGCATAATGAAGAAAAAAGAAAGAAATGAAACAAGGGAAGAAATAACCAGCAGGTGAGGAATGAGAAACAGAGCACTGTGAAATTCCTAGTATTGGAATAATTGGGCGTTTCAGGTTAGGGTTGAGGTGAGCTGACAGAGTTGCATGTGGACTGCAGTACTGGAATAGTAACGGGTACACAAGGTCAGAAGTGAGGTATGTTAATGGAGCTATGTAGGGAACCTAGTATCGGAGTGCCAGTGCTGCCAAGTGTTAGCCAGGAGGTGCCCTGGTAAAGCTGCAAGTGGGGTCCAGCATGGGAGTGCCATTGCCTCTGTACCACAGAAGCGAGGAGACCTGAGAGGGGGGCGGGGGGGAGAGAGAGAGCGAGAGCCTTAGTACTGAGAAGAAAATGTGCACTGAATGTTAGAATTGATGGGTTCTGGCGGAGCTGTGGTGGTTCCCATCAATAGTGGCATTGGATATTAGACTTGAGGTGCACTGGCTGAGATGTGTATTGCTCTTCTGGGTCCAGTATTGGCTTGGTAGTGGGACTGAATATTAGAATTGAGCTGCTGTAATGGAACTGTATGTGAGTGGGGTCCCAGTATAGGAAAGGAAGTGACCTCACGGGGTAGAACTGAGATGCACTGATGGAGCTGCGCCTGAGGTCCTAGTACTGGAACAGCAAAGTGTACTGACTGTAAGAACTGAGGTGCTCTGGCAGACAGCGTTTGTGGTGTTCTTGCATGGGGCACGGCTGAGGGCTTGGAGTGTATGAAGTGGGGTGCACTGATGGAGCTGTGCCCGAGGTTCCAAAACTGGAGCAGCAGGGTGCACTGACTGCAAGAACTGAGGTGCTCTGCCAGACCGTGTGTGGAGTTACTGGCTCAGCTGAGGGCTTGGAGTGTGTGAACTGAGGTGCACTGATGGAGCTGCACCCGAGGTCCCAGTGCTGGCGCAGCAGAGTGTACTGACTGCAAGAACTGAGGTGCTCTGGCAGACAGAGTGTGTGGGGGTTCCTGGCACTGGCACAGCTGAGGGCTTGGAGTGTTTGAAAAGGGGAGCACCGATGGAGCTGCACCTGAGGTCCCAGTTCTGGAACAGCAGAATGTACTGACTGCAAGAACTGAAGTGCTCTGGCAGACAGCGTGTGTAAGATTCCTGGCATGGCTGAGGGCTTGGAGTCCGTGAACTGAGGTACACTGATGTAGCTGTGAATGCGATCCCAGTATGGAGCAGAAGTGGACACTCTCTCTAAGGACTGCAGAGCCCTGGTAGAGCTAGGTGCCTAGGCTATAAGCAATAACAAGCAATACTCCACCCTTGCTCTCAGCACACAGGCAGGCACCCTTGATAAAGAAAATCCAAGCCAGAGAAGCGCGGGAGCCAGGCAGCTGAGAGAGGGTGCAGAGAGTCCACAAACACCAAATGTGACAAAAATAACAACCTGATTTATAGCCTTGGTTACAGCTAAGCTCAGAGGAAGAATGCTCTGCAAATGAAAAGGGAGGCTTGCCATGGGCAGGAGCAGGAAACAAAGTTTAAAAAAAGTCCCCTACAGACCAGATAAACAGGACAAAGCATAATTATACAGTAGTTGGTCACTGCTCCCACACAGAAGGAGGGACAAAGAGGCATGACTGACCACTAGCAAGCAAGGATTTTTAAATGACACTGAAACTAACAAATGAAATAGCTGGAAGCCCACAGGAGTATATTTAAAAGTATACAAGTGGTTATACTTTTACGCTCAACCTAAAAACAGGGAGCCAAGATGGAAAATGCAGTCCAGGAGAGACCCCAGAGAGATCCCAATCAGCCCAGTACAAGCCAGGGTGGACTAGGAAATTCACAGGAGAAGGAGAAAAGGAAGCAGAAGTGTTGCTTCAGTGAGGAGGAGAATTACATCTTGATCAGAGAGGTGGAGGAGCACTAACACCAGCTCTTTATCACCTCCAAATTGCCAATAGGTTGGAAGGAGGCCATATGGCAGACAATAGTAGATAAAGTCAACATGTAAGAGGTGAAGAGGACTGTCACTGATTATAAGAAGTGCTGGCACAATTGCAAGTGCAGAACTAAAGAGAAACTGGCCAGGAACTGAAAGGCAGCACTGCAGTATGGAGGTCGAAGTCCAGCACCCCAGGAGGACCTGGAGGAGATGGTGGCAGCAGTCATCACTGAGGAGCTGGTCACCGGAATCGCAGGACAGGATAGCACAGACTTCCAAGACCTACCACAAATGCATGGTAAGTTGCAGTGGGGGACAAATCTAGAAATTAACAAATGGCAGAAGGGGGAGGCACATAGGAGACACTGAATGCATGCAAAGGGTCGCATCGGGACACAGTGCCAGAATCAAAAGGCCCTTTCACCATCAGATCGTCACTTTTAGTGATGCTCTGGTGGCGCTATCCACTCCGCCATATATACAAGGTGGCATTAAGCCACTTTTTGTGGCTTAACTCCACCCTGTAAAAATGGCCCCTTCGCAAACAGCACTTTGACTGGAAGGTGGGTTCAATCAGTGTTTCTGTGGGCATGCCACAACACCCATAGCATTTTGATGTTGACCCAGATATACATCTTTTTGTAAACCTGAGGCTGCACCAAGATCTAATACCACCCCAGAGGTGGTGGTAGCATTGCACAACAAGGAGAAATGCTCTCCTTCCGCCTCTTGTTTTTGCTCTTTCTATATGTGCTGCATCCTGAAAGTGCAAATGGCCATAGAAGATTGTTTTTGTGCAGGGAGGTGTTCCTTTCTACACATAAGCAACTACCCCCACAGCGCAACCATCCTTGCACCATGGCACAAGGTTGTGTGCATTGGCGCTCAGCAGCAAATATAGCGCTGGCGCAGGGGCCAACACAGGGCTGAGCCGTATACACTTTAAAACAGTGCACCCCTGTGTATTGAAAATGACAGAGTGAGGCGCTGCCAAATGTGCTGCAGCGTTGTGCTCCGTCATTTTCTGTGAAACCTGGGCCGCTTCAGATGCGCCCACACCTTCCCTCCCAACATGCACCAACCATTTCTCAGGCATCTCAGCGATTGCTTCACAGTTGCCACTGATCCACCTGCCCATGTGTAACACTCAGTGGGCAACATGTAGTATGCCTGTTGCACAGGGTGGCCCAACAAGAACTGCCACACACCTCCATGCAACATTTGGGAATGGGCACAAAAGTGAATATATACAACATTTGGGGCATGTCTGTTATCATCATTTGTGCTGCTGTACAACTAGCTTCCATTTCACCATATGGCACCATTGACTGTGTTGTGGGAATGGGTGGTTTCGTCCACAGAGGGACACCTACATGCATAACAACACCTACAAGTGGCCCTTGGGGCCCAATTTTAGAAGCCCTTAATGCAACATTAGCACCATACAAATTGTTGTCAGTGTGGATCCAAGCTGCCCATTCCCCTTGTGCTACATCAACAAAGTCACACAATGCATGCATTGATCCACTTGCACATCCTTCCACCACGATATGCCTGTGACAAATATGATGTATGCAAGGAAATAATCCTTACGCAGGGAGTGAAGAACTAATGGGGCTGACAATCCATATAGGTGCTATCTAATAACCTCATGTGTGTGGCCTGCCAAAGGCAGATGAAAAAGTGGCGCAAGCATTGTAAGCAATGGACCTTCCTGTGCTTTGCTGCACTAGTGCCATCATTAATGGTGCCAATGCAGTAAAGCAGCAATATAGTGACAAAACTTATAAGTCTACTGTGGGAATGTCCAACATGGTGACCAGTACTGTCAATAACGTGCTTCCATGGAGTCGTTGGCTGGGGCAAGGGACCTGCAAGGAAAATGATGGTGTGGGATCAAAGCACCACATACATTGAAAGCTTGCCCTATGTGTGATGCACAATGAAACACACAATAAATAACTACAATCTGTAGAATTAGAAACTAGTCACACACCCGCACCACCCTGAGTTCTTGGACTACACTTAACCAAATGTGCTGACCTTTTCAAAGGCTCCAGAAGCTGGATGGGTCACACTTGTTGCATGGGAATATCAAAAATATACACATGGAATGCCTATTACATGCAATGTCAGATGTGAGAGGGGCACATGGAAAATACACCAAGATAAGGTATGTTAAGTATGATCTATCACTATCCACTACTCGAGTAGAAGCCAAACAATTAAAATGTTTGGGTTCAGCATTATGATTTCTGTGTCTAGATATACTGGCACATAATTACCCATTTATGAAGAAACGCGTAGTGCAACAGCTCAGCTTGCTCCACTATGCAGCATCCATTTAAATGTGAAGGGATGTGTACTTGTCACAGAATCGTCAATGCATCCCTCTACTAACCTTGGTGATGCCAAAATATATGACATACCTCATCAACATTGCCACACAACTTTCATGGTTTAGGGGTGTCCATCTTGCTGGCCCTAATGCACATCTGCAGGAAGGAACACATCCTGCTAAATCTACTAACAGGAATGCTGTCAGCCACTTACAATGTTTGACGATTATTGCAACTCACATTTTAAGTAGTCCACAATAGTATTACTTCAATGTCTGTCCCTAGTACCACATCTACAATGCCACCACTGATGTGGTGTCCCAACATGATGCATCCATACATCAACAAGCCTCAAAATGTATCAGGTCCACCTCCCACCACATGTGTGTTGACAAAGTGATGAAAGTGGGTGGGCTTTCCACATGCATCCTCCTAACCACTTAGGCCCAGGTTTATGAGAAAGTGGCACAGCGCGGTGTTGCGCCAAAAATAGCAGTGCTGCACCACTTTTGAAATGGAGGGATGCATTGTATTTACTGGAATATGGCCCACCCCTGAGTTTCTCCCTATGCCGGCGCTGAATTAAGCTACATGCGCCAATGGAGGCATCCTTGCACCATAGTGCAAGGTTGTCTGCGTTGAGGAGATAGATTGTTTATGTGCAGGAAGGAACACCTTCCTGTACATAAACAAACATCCGATAAAAGAAGTCCTCCTCATTTTGTTATGCTAACGCCATCCCTGGGGTGGCGTTATTACAGAGCTGGCGTTAGTAATTGCCACTGCCACAAATTTAGGATTTCTTGTAAATTTGGGGCAGCATGAAAAGCTATGGAGGTTGTGGTGGAATGGCCACTGCAACACCTATTGCACGCCCCTCTGACACAGAAAGCTGTTTCGGAGGGCCGCATGTTTACAAGGAGGTGTAACACCACAAAAAGGGGCATTAACCTCCTTGTAAATTTGGAGCAGTGAAAAGCATCACCGGAGCGTTGCAAAAAGTGACTCTTCGGTGGCCGTAAGACCTTGTAAATCTGGACCCTAGAGTCATGTGTTCTGCATCCTGCACCACACAACATAACAATGAACCATCTTGTGTGTATGTGTGCAAACAGGAAGATCTAGCTTCCACCAAAAAAAAAAAAACTCAGTCCAGCAATGCAACCATTGTTGCAGCAATGCAACAAGAAAACCGGAGATGCACGGATGAGTTTTGTCCTGCAGGAAGGTTGAAAATCCTTTTTGCACACATACACACAATGTGGTTGAATCTCACAGTGGATGGTGCAGAATGCTAGACACACCACTCAAAGTGGCTAGGAGGATGCATGTAGACAGATCACTTCCTACCATCACTCCTACAGCACATGTAGAGTGGCAGATGAGTCAGTTACTAACTCAAATATCTGTAACAACCAAATCCAAGTATTTCTGTACATCTCCACTTGTGATGTGAATGCAAATCTGGATCATTGCCTATGGCTTGCTAAGTTAACACAGTCAAGTCAATGAAAGGGATACATATGTCGAAGACCATGATTACACAATCAAAGTTGGTGTAACACACTGGGGAACTTTGGACTGGCAGACTGTGCAAATGGTGACTACATACAAATGATGTTTAGGTGGCACAGTGTGCCATTAGCGGTCCACAAATGTGTGCCTCAATGTGGGGGTTAGTACCATGTCACTGAGCCACCAGTAGCAAGTAAATGATGAGCCATGTCAATAGCCATTACAGTCAAAGATTGACCTTTCACTATCCCATTGCAGAGAATGATGCCTTATCTCAGGCGGACTTGCCTGTCCTGGATTTTACAGATGATATGGATGGCTAGCTGCCGACCATCAATGCTGACACTCTCCAGGATGTCCTGGGTTCCTTCCAAACACCACCTCCAGTCGCAGGGAGGACACACAGCATTGCGGGGTCTCCACATAAACCACCCAACTACCAACACACAGCACCGTCCAGTCCTGCCACAGCCCTGGACTCTGAGGACCCAGACATCACCTTTCAGAGGACAGCCGTAGGAGTCCAGCGGGGAGCTGGCACAGCAGGTGCCGGTGCGGATGGAGACCATGGCGGGCAGCCTAGAGAGAGTGTAGAGGTGCCGCAGTCTGAATAAGGACAACTGTGCTGCCATTAGAGGCACCCGCTATGTGGACTCCAGCAGTCCTTGGCCGACATAGCTGCTGTCATGTGGTAGAGGCTTGACCAATTTCCTTCCCAAAGTGCCAGCAGCATGATTGATAACAGGCTGGGGCCATACAAAATGCCCTGGGGGCCATATAGTGGGATGTGAAAACATGACTGCCTACCACCGCAATATACCAGCTGTGTTGCAAAACTAGCAGTTCCTCCTTGCTGTAGTGATATCTTATGCATTTCCACAATTCCCTTTGATTCCACATCTCTATCCCCCAATGTGTATGTGCCCAATTCAACAACAGCACCACCCATGGCACAGGAGGCACCTCACATATCATCAGAGGATAAAGATGTGGAAGGAACATCTTTCACATGAAAGAACACCCAGTAGCTCCAGTCTGTGCCACATGGAAAGTATCTCTGTAGTTTTGTGCTTAAGATCATGCCGGAGTTGTGACAGCTGTCACTGTGCCCTCTTCATTGTACCACTGTTGACTCATCATGTATGGACTGTCATTGTCACAATCCCTACCTATTGTCAATTTAAACACCTCCTCACTAATGCTCACCTGTCCTACACATCTCATGACATGTCCCTCACCCTGACTGGGCATTCAATGGCTTGGGATCTCTAATGGGATGAGTGAACAATACACTGTACATAATTTGAAAAAAAACTTGCACTTGTAAATCACCATATTCACGTGTCCTGCTTTTTTCAGTTTTCCATCAACACCTATAAATGTATGCATTGTGTGAATCAATGTCAATGAGTACAGACCCAAATGACATGTGGCTTACTGTGAGAAAGAAAGGCACACACTAGGACTCAAACATGATAAAGGTGACCAATAGTATTGTGGACTACAACCAACTTTCTGAGTCTTCAAAGCAGGTATTAAACAGATATCCATGCAAGTTGACATGTGACGTGTATTTTAGAACACAAGTGTCAGGGAATTTCCCTGAGGATTGTACCTGTACAACATTTATATGAGAAACAGAAGAGGCATATGTAAGACTGTGAGGGGCAGCTGTTAGTGTGCCATTATCCATTCCCCAAATAAGGTGGAATTGAATGTGCTAAACGTTTCAAGAATGATTGTTACAGATCTTAGCAATAACAATTGATGTTGTATTATTAACTGCCAAAGATTTTGTATCGATACACAATCCGAGTGTCAGAAACTGCCCTGAAAACTGTCTTGAGTAGCTGATGTCATACTGCTGCCAATCAGACAGCTCCTTGGTCATAGGGGATACACATAGTCATACATGTAAATCAATACTGAATGCGTACCCAGAGGCATTTCTCTAACGTGACCAGTGCAGACATGAGAACGCCTAGAAAGCCAATCATCATGGACTCCCGATTGTCGAAAACTAACTGGATTTGTTGTTACTTAAAAAAAACACAACCTATTTAAAACCTAAACTAAACACTAACCTACACTAAGCTAACCCATACCAACTTATCTTAACTCATCCATACAGCTATCTATCCTAATCTAAATTTATCTTATACATGTAACGCCACATCATAAACATTGTTCTCCAACCCCCTTAAAAGGGGGTAGACCAGTGGTTCCCAAACTTTTTCGATCCCCGGCTCCTTTGACCTATTGGCCGTGTTGGCCACGGCTCCCCATTATGTTACTTTTTTTTGGCGGGTGGGGGAACGTAATCCCAGCCTGTACCTGTACCTACACTATTTACAGTTTGACTTCTTAATTCTCTCGTTCAGGTTCCTGAAAACCATTTATTTTAAACTATTTCTTTTCTTTTGTCATAGGGATATTATTAATGGTACTCTGGCGCCCTCCGTTGGTCACAATAATTAATGCAGGGGGTTTTGTTTCCAAAACCACGGTGAAAAGCTACCGATTAAAAGCACCTCCGAGTGGTTTCCAGACTGTGTGCGGCGCCCCTGGCTAATTTTGACGGCGCACCAAGGAGCCGCGGCGCACAGTTTGGGAACCACTGGGGTAGACAATAGACGAGTGGGAAAACATGAACTAAAGCTACACATAGACTTACTAAACGTATTCCCTATCAAATATATATTGTTTGGTATTTCTTTATATATATTTTTTATACATAGAGACCCATACATAGCCCCCCTAAACGCCCCCTCCAAAACAAAAAAAAGTACCACAAGCCCACCCTCCCTAACCATACTATGTCCTACAACTAACCTATGCTACCTCACCTAAAACCCACTAAAACTATTTACAATATAAAATAGGGGAAGAGAAGGAACTAGAAATAGTTCATTTTTCACACTCATACCTTTTTATTTTAGCTTTTTCTTAATGAATTTCAAAAGCTTATAATCATGGGAATTGTCTTGCTCTAGTTTTGCCAACCTTACCTTTACATCTGCCATGTCCCTTTTCATATCAGCCGCAAAGGTGGAGGCTGTGGCAACTGGTGGTGGCTGTTGCTGGGCTGCTGTCATAGTTTGCGCTATGGATGTGAAGGGGATGGGACCTGCTAACGCACCCCTGACCCTTGGTGTAGAGGTTGTTGCTTTTTTTGCTGCTGGATGCTGCCTGTTTAGGTGGTCCCCCATGTGGGAATGCCAACTACGACCCCAATGACTTCTACCTACGATACCTCTTGGCCATCTTGCCGTAACCTGCTTGGACTTCCAATATGTGGCTGAAATGCTCGTACCTCTTCTTAGATGCACGCTTCTGTGCTGGGATCATTGTGGCTGCTAAAACACGAGGAGAATATGACATCAAAAACTTCATTGGGTAGAGGAAGAACAACTATGCAATGTATACTGCATCTTCAGATGACACATGTTGTCCAACAGACATACTACAACAATGTCAAGATCCAAATCAATACAAAACTGCCTACCAAGCATCTACGGTATCATGATCATGTCAGGGGGATAGTGGCTATCTAATGTTGCATATTAGGACCCAGATTTAGGTTGGACTAGCGACTCCTTGCGCAACGTTATTGTGAGGCTGATGTGGCCCAACAAGGCCAACATCCCTGTCCCTTAGTAACAAAGTAGGGCTATGCATGCATTAGTAACAAAGTGGGGCAATGCTTGCATTGCGCCACTTTGTCATGCCTTGCGACAATATGCCTTGGTCAGGCAACTGTATGCAAGGGTGGGAGTCCCCCTGGTAGGGGTGCTGAAAAAATGGTGCTGGGGATTTGTAAGGAAATGCCTCCTTGGCCTGGTTACCCCCTGACGTTGTGCCTTTTGTTTATGCCAGTTATGATTGAAAATGTGCTGGGACCCTGCTAACCAGGCCCAAGCACCAGTGTTCTTTCCCTAAACTATATCTTTGTTCCCACAATTGGCACAGCCCTGGCACCCAGATAAGTCCCTTGTAAATGGTACCCCTGGTACCAAGGGCCCTGATGCCAGGGAAGGTCTCTAAGGGCTGCAGCATGTCTTATGCCACCCTGGAGACCCCTCACTCAGCACAGACACACTGCTTGCCAGCTTGTGTGTGCTGGTGGGGATAAAATGACTAAGTCGACATGGCACTCCCCTCAGAGTGCCATGCCCACCTCACACTGCCTGTGGCATAGGTAAGTCACCCCTCTAGCAGGCCTTACAGCCCTGAGGCAGGGTGCACTATACCACAGGTGAGGGCACCAGTGCATGAGCACTGTGCCCCTACAGTGTCTAAGCCAAACCTTAGACATTGTAAGTGCAGGGTAGCCATAACAGTATATGATATAGGAGTCTGTCAAACACGAACTCCACAGCACCATAATGGCTACACTGAGAACTATGCCCCTACAGTGTCTAAGCAAACACTTTGGGCCAGATGTAGGAAGCCATTTGCATGGTGCAAACTGCAAAAATCGCAGTTTGCGCCATGCAAACGGCCTAACGCGATGCACATTCACAAATTGCGAGTCGGTACTGACTCGCAATTTGTGAATGCGACTCGCAATTAGGCAGGGGTGTTCCCTTCCTATTTGCGACTCGCATCGCAATTCAGAATTGCTTTGTGACCGCGAATGCGGCCGCAAAGCAACTCGCAGTTACCACCAGTGTCACACTGGTGGTAACTCATTCGCAAAAGGGAAGGGGTCCCCAAGGGACCCCTTCCCCTTTGTGAATGTTGCCCAGAATGTTTTTTCAGAGCAGGCAAGTGGTCCAATGGACCACTGCCTACACTGAAAAAACGAAACCAAATGGTTTCGGTATTTTTTTCATTTAGCAACTCGTTTTCCTTTAAGGAAAACGGGCTGCAAAATGAAAAATAAAAACTGCTTTATTGAAAAAGCAGTCACAGACATGAAGGTCTTCTGACTTCAGCAGGCCACCATCCCTGTGAGTGCAGGGACTCGCTATGGGGTCGCAAAATGCGACCCACCTCATTAATATTGATTAGGTGGGTCTTTGTGACCCCATAGCGAGTCGCAGACGGTGTCTGAGACACCGTTCTGCATCTGAGATTACGACTCGGAAATTGCGAGTCGGACAGCCTCGCAATTTCCGAGTCGCAATCTTGGAGTTTGCTACATGTGGCCCATAGACATTGTAAGTGCAGGGTAGCCATATAGAGTGTATGGTCTGGGAGTTTGTCAAACGCAAACTCCACAGTTCCATAATGGCTAAACTGAAATCTGGGAAGTTTGATATCAAACTTCTCAGCAGAGTAAATGCACTCTGATGCCAGTATGGGAGTTATTGTAAAATGCGCCCAGAGGGCATCTTAGAAATGCCCCCTGAATACCAGTCCAACTCCTAGTGCTAGGCTGACCAGTTTCTGCCAGCCTGACACAACCAGACGAGTTTCTGGCCACATGGGGAGAGTGCCTTTGTCATTCTGTGGCCAGGATCAAAGCCTGTGCTGGGTGGAAGTGCTTCTCACCTCCCCCTGCAAGAACTGTAACACCTAGCGGTGAGCCTCAAAGGCTCATGCCTTTTGTTACAGCACCCCAGGGAGATGCGCGCCCCTCCGGCCACTGCCCCCACATTTGGCAGCAAGGCTGGAGGAGATAATGAAAAAAACAAGGAGGAGTTACCCACCAGTCAGGACAGCCCCTAAGGTGTCCTGAGCTGTTGAGGTGACCCCTGCCTTTAGAAATCCTCCATCTTGAGTTTGGAGGATTCCCCCAATATGATTAGGGATGTGCCCCCTCCCCTCAGGGAGGAGGCACAAAGAGGGTGTAGCCACCCGTCAGGACAGTAGCCATTGGCTACTGCCCTCCTGACCTAAACACACCCCTAAATTCAGTATTTAGGGGCAACCCAGAACCCAGGAAATCAGATTCCTGCAACCTACACAAAAAAGAAGGACTACTGACCTGAAAGCCCTGCAGAGATGACGGAGAAGACAACTGACTTGGCCCCAGCCCTTCCGGCCTGTCTCCAGACTCAAAGAACCTGCACAGCGACGCATCCAACAGGGACCAGTGACCTCTGAAGCCTCAGAGGACTGCCCTAAACCGAAGGACCACTCCACAGAACAGTGGCACTGTTCACCAACAGCAACGTTTTTGCAACTTTGAAGCAACTTTTAAAGAACTTAGGCCCATATTTATAGTTTTTTAGCGCCACATTTGTGACGGTTTTTGACGCAAAAACGGCGCAAACCTACAAAATCCAATTGTATTTTGTAAGTTTGCGCTGTTTTTGCAAATGTGGCGCTAAAAAAGTATAAATAAGGGGCCTTACTCTCCCCGGGAAAGTGTGAGACTTCACACTCTGCACCCGACGCCCCCGGCTCGAGCTTCAGAGAACCAACAATGCAGAGAGGACTCCTAGGTGACTGCGACCTTGTGAGTAACCTGAGACTACCCCCCTCAACCCCTACAGCGACGCCTGCAGAGAGGATCCAGAGGCGTCCCCTGACCGCAACTACCTGGAACAAAGAACCCGACGCCTGGACCCGCAGCCCCCAGGCCCGAAAGGAACCGACCTCCATTGCACGAGTGACCATCAGGCGGCCCTCTGCCTAGCCCAGTCGATAGCTGGCCCGAGAACCCCCCCGTGCCCTGCCTGCATCGCTAGAGTGACCCCCGGGTCCCTCCATTGATTTCTACAGAAAACCCAATGCCTGCTAAGCACACTGCACCCGGCCACCCCTGTGTCGCTGAGGGTGTGTTTTATGTGCCTGTTTGTGCCCCCCCCCCCCCACTCCACTGCTCTACAAAACTAGTCTGCCCTCCGAAGACGCAGGTACTTAACTTTTGGCAGACTAGAACTGGAGCACCCCTGTTCTCCATAGGCGCCTATGTGTTTTGGGCCCTCCTTTGACCTCTGCACCTGACCGGCCCTGTGTTGCTGGTGCGGTGACTTTGGGGTTGCCTTGAACCTCTAAAGGTGGGCTGCCTATGCCCAGGAAACTGAACTTGTAAGTGCTTTACTTACCTCAGAAACTTAACCTTACTTACCTCCCCCAGAACTGTTGATGTTTGCACTGTGTCCACTTATAAAATAGCTTATTGCCATTTTAACCTATACTGTGTGTACTACTGCTTTAATTCAAAGTTCCCTACTTACCTGAGTGGAGTACCTTGCATTTTATGTATTTACTTCAAATCTTGAATCTTGTGGTTCTAAAATAAATTAAGAAAATATATTTTTCTATATAAAAACTATTGACCTGGAGTTAAGTCTTTGAGTGTGTGTTACTCATTTATTGACTGTGTGTGTACAACAAATGCTTAACACTACCCTCTGATAAGCCTACTGCTCGATCACACTACCACAAAATAGAGCATTAGGATTATCTAATTTTGCCACTGTCAAACTCTAAGGGGAACCCTTGGACTCTGTGCACACTATCTCTTATTTTGAGATAGTATATACAGAGCCAACTTCCTACTGGATTCTAAGAGATTTCACAGCATCATTTATTTTTTCTTATTTTAACAGCTGCTCAGAGCAGGCGTTACAAGGGAGCACACCATTGGTTACAGTGGACCCCTATGTACATTTCAGGATTAGTGATAATTTATTGTGTGCTAAGCCTTAACAGTACATCAATAGCATCTACAAATTTTACTCTATTGCCCCCTACCCTGTAGCATGGTGTGCCTAATTTCTAATGCGGTGCACACATGGTGGCGGTAGGGGCAGACTAAGAGGCACAGGAAAAGTGGCGCTGCACTGGGTGCAGCTTCACTTTTCTTATATCTTAACCTATGTGTGCACAAGCTTTTTACATCTCCTAAGAACCAGGTAAACACCCACCATGCACATCTTATACACATGTGATGTGACAATGCTCGCTCACAATTATCATGATGGGTAGATAATGTAGGTTAATCTGCACACATCTTGTGTGCTACAATTCGTAGACATGTCCCACATCCATCTGGAGAAGAGCTGAAATCCCTGTGTACTCAACTGACTGTTGCATATCACAAAAAGCTCCTTGCATGGCCTGTGTCTCATTTCATTTCTGAAGAGTGTTGAAGCACCGGTGGTGCAAGTATCTCATTGATAAGCCCCTTAAAGATCTCAACACGTACATAAATTGTACCATGTCCAGAGTAAATTAGTGCAATATGTGGCACACAGTGCAGCCACATGTGCTGTGACAAATATGTAATGTAATGTAATGTAATTCGAGATTTATAAAGCGCGTTCCTACTCAAAGGGCATCGAAGCGCTGGGAAGAAAGCATGTAGTAAAAAATAGACAGAGGATAAGAGAAATAACAGAAATAATGAAGATAGAAAAACATCCAATAGAAGAAACTGAAACAAACTAAATTAAAGACCCTGATCTTGATGTACCAAAAAATTAACGAGGAAAGAGCCAAGTTTTCACCATTTTCCTAAATTTCATATAACCTGATTCTTGCCTAATATTCTGTGGGAGAGAGTTCCATCCTCTGGCTGCAGCTACTGTAAACGCTTTGTCTCCCCATTTGGCTTTATGTGTGCGAGGGACCTGAATCAAGTGAGCTTGGGAAGACCTCAAGCTTCTTTTAGGTACATGCAGGAGGAGTCTGGAAGTCAGGTACCGTGGTCCTATTCCATGAACTGCCTTAAAAGTAAGACATAGCGACTTAAACTGGGTACGCTGCGCCACTGGTAACCAATGTAATTTCCTAAGACTCTCTCTAACTGATATACATCGTGGGAGATTAAGAATTGCTCTGACAGCGGAATTCTGAACTAATTGGAGTCTTTTCATCAGCCCTTTATCCAGATTAAGGAACAGTGCATTACAGTAGTCTATCTTGGACATTACCAATGCCAGGATAGCAGATACTCTCCATTCATGTAACAGATAGGCTGTGACAAATATGTTGGCATCATCCATGCCATTGTAAAAGCCAACACCTCTGATACATCTTGACTGACCTTACTGTGTTTGTGGGCATAATTACCTTTTCCCAAGACCCACAATTCCATTGCAGCATACGTTGGCACCTGTGCATCAATCAACTCAGTCCACATCCTCAACACGATGTTGATACCCAAGCATAAATTATGCTGTCTTAATTGTCACACATGCCATTTAAAAATGGCATTGCACACATCATACCCTCTCACACACAACCCTGGATCTACACATGTGACATACAAGGTGACACTTACTGGCTGCATTGGGGTCTTCGAACCGAGAAACCTCACCAACAGTGTACGGCAGGGATCCACCTGCAACACATGACAGGAAAGCATAGCTTTGTGATTGCTGAACAAATAAAAGCATGGACAGCTGTTACACATTCAACTTGTTTAGCTGAGTGAGCTAGTCAACTTGTGTTAGGAATGACAACTGCCAACTATTACATGTCTGTCAGAAAGACAAAGAGCCAGATTTAAAAGGCCCTAGCACCACCGGAGCATCACTTCTCCTGTGTCGTTTTTCACTGCACCATATGTACAAGGAGCTGTAATGGCACTTTTAGTGGCGTAACGCCTCCATGTAAATATGGGCTACTCTGACAGTTTTCTGTGTCAAAGGGGTGTGTAATGGGTGTTGCAGTGGGCGTCCCATCGCAACACCCATAGCGTTTGACACTGCCCCAGATTTACGAGACATCGTAAATTAGTGGCAGTACCAAAAACAAACCATGCCAAAATGATGAGGAATGCTTTTATTCCTCCACGTTTCTTGCTTTTCAATGTATGCTGCATTCTACAGCACACACAGAAGAAGCAAAATGCCATGGATGATTGCTTATGTGTAGGAAGGTGTCCTTTTCTGCTCATAAATAATCGTTAAAAAATGACACTGTGGCACTTCTTGCACACATAGAAGTGGCAAATGGCCACTGTAGATTGTTCATGTGCAGGAAGAGATACCTTTCTGCATATAAACAATCACTCCCCTCAATGCAGACACACATGCACTATGGTGCAAGGATGCCTGCATTGGTGCAGGCAGCTTAATTAGGTGCTAGCACAAATGCAGGGCTGCGCCATACTCTTGTAAATACGGTGCAGCCCTGCATTTGAAAACTGGCGCAGCACCGCGCTGCTCCAGTTTATTTAATATCAGGCCCATAGTTAGCCCACAAAAATATGTACAGATATGGGATGCAGACATATATACATGTTTCAGATACATACATTTCAAATTTTTGGGGGACAGGATACTGTCCATTGGTAGAAGCTTAGAACTTTGTAGTTAATCTATGTGAAAAAGGAGCAACCACCCAGATGCTTGACTCTTTTCAAATCCATACTACCACCACATAACTCCATCATGTGTGTGCCGTATAGAGCATGTGGCACACCATGGCAGATGTCAGGACACTGATATTGTAAGCTATGACATTATGGTTGTTCATTGCATGTTTTGCCCATACATGGAAGTGCAAATCTGCTAAGCTAAAATAGGCATTTTGATAACAATGGAATTGTCATGTAACCAACCTGCCCTAGGCACAAATACAAGTTAACTCCAAACAAGGCACACTGTAACCAACTTGATTTAAAGACTCTTTTTTTCACGTGCCACCTACAACAGGAATATACACCTTGCATTCTTCAGGCCTGGCGCAGCCATCATGTGGCACCAGGCTTTACAACTGCCACAATGCTTGCACTGGCCAAACTTTGACATATGGCTAGGTATTACTTGCCTACATCAGCAACATTACCTTCAAAAACTAAGACACAGATGTTGCATTATTAGCCAATCACTCTTCTTACATTTGTGTTCTTGTCATGCCACTCTCCACATACATGACTCAAGGCGCACACACCCACCCATGACTAACAATATTCCTGTGTCATGTTTGCCATCACTCTAACATTACTTAGCACATTTCCACAGTTGTAAAGCCCATGATGGACATGTACATTTGTGCCTGGGAAACAGGAATCCTTGCACCATTGCACGTTTGTACCACTTTTGGCACTTCATTATGTTTATGCAATACACAAGGTACACAGAGAGGAATGTGCCATTTGTCTGCAAACAGTGCATTGCTGAGCTCTCATAAATGCAGGTAGTTTGAGATACAAAACTTGCTGTCCTGACCCTTGTCATTACATGCTGAAGTTATCCTTTTGTCCTACTGTCATGCACATGCAAATGAGGATGTTGCAATTTAAAGATCATGCAAAGCTGGTAGAGAACCTTGCCCCACTGCAGCTTCCTTGCCTCCGTTGGGTAGCCATTGATGACCCGGCCACCCATAGCCACCAGGTTTGGGGAGGTAGTGGCACACTAACCAGATGAACCCTTCCAATTCATCACCACTCATACGATGGGCTCTTTCCTTCGCTGACATCTTGAAGTTTCCCTCCACTGCAGAAATAAGAACCCCCAACAGTTATATAACAATACCCCACCTAAACCCAAATGCCCCAACAAACTACACTACCCCAAGACAAACACCCAACAATACTAATACAATAACAGGGCGATATAGTACAAAAACACTTACAAATATAACAAACTGGACTTGAAAAAGACATGACACAGCACAAAACACTCAAAAACAACTACTCCTCACACCAGCACAATCTCCACATAACCTCTCTCAACCACAGACTAGAAGACTGTAAAGTAAAAGTAAATTCACTTTACCATGTATGCAGCATAGAAGTCCTGTTACATCACTTCCTGGGCGTATGCGCCACGTTTTCTGATATGCGTAGTTTTTTTGACGCATGGTGGCCATGTGTGGAATTTTTCTATGAAGGCTGACAAGGCCTGTCGATTTAGAAGTGACACACAGATGCTAGGCGTCATTTTTGGCATGTACAATGTTAGTAGAACAATGGTATGCGTCAAAAGTTTTGACGCATGGCGGGCATGAGTGGATTTTGGAGGGAAGGCTAAGAAGGCAAGACAGATTAAACAGGCATGGTGCCAGGCATCAATTTAGTGATTTGTGATGTAGGGATAAGTACCGTATGCCTAATTGTTTTTAACACATAACAGTCATGCGTGGATTTTGGATGAAAGACTGACAGTGCACCCAGATTCACATACCTTGTTACAGGGGCTATGCATCTATGTAGCTTGTATGGTATGGCTACATGTGCATTTCATTGTGCACCGTAACATAGGAATGTGTTACCATATTTTTGTAGGTGTGTGTGATGCCTGCGAGGAGTTTGCAAAACTTCATGTTTACACGTGTGTACTGAGTGTACGTATGTGATGATACTCATATTGTGGGTCTACCACATTTTCATGTCCGAATTCAAACTGTATGCTTCAAAACAGAACATAAGATAAGAAGAGCCATGTGCAATACATTTTCATGCATGTGATACCCTTAACAAATCTTTAGCAAAGGATGCCTCTTTGACTAAGGCTGCAATAAGATCCTGTAAGCCATTACAATGTGAGTGCACATATATGCACACTCTGGTGTGTTGTAAGGACCAGACTTAGTGATGCCAAGCAACACATGTAACATATAGTTCCCCATTCATGCAAAATGTTGGAGATGGTGTGCTGACATGTGTCATTGTAGGTATGAATGTGACATGTTTGTGTGTGAAAATATATGTTTCATGTATGACAAGTGATGCTTGACACAGTGGTGTGTTTAGGGACTAGACATACACCAATTATTGATTCCAGCAGTATAATATGTATGCCATTGTCTCAAGGCTGTGTACTCATATCTGTGTAAAATATATTTCACAATGTGGGTACATTTGTACTGGTCATAATAATTTGGAAGTAATCATGTGACATGCACATTTTCTCAGGTAAATTGTACCCTTTTGTCCATACATAAATAGACGGCACCAAGCCTGATCCACCTAGCTGGGACATGTGTGGAAAAATGTAGGTCTTATGTGGTAACATCATACATTTGCAATGTACAATGACTCAAACTTTGTTGCTAAGCCAAATTTCTAAAATTGAACACAATCTGTATGGCAAAGCAGCTCCCATGCAGTAATGCCACCCAAGTCTTCAGTGCTTCTGTGGCACATTGAATGGCCACACAGGCAAATACATGTATTGTTACATGTATTGGCACAGGTTGACTGTGGTAATCTCAGCTCAGGTCACTGCGCACAATCAGCAGGTCCCTGACTGTGTCAAGAGTCAATGTAGCCTCCTCTGGGGACTGGGTGCGTTGGATGGTGTTCTGCCATCCTCATGATGGATGATCAGCACTGTGATGCATAGTCCCCTGCAGACATACACCTGAACATTTGTGATCCCATGGCCAAGTATGTTTTGTCACCTTTGGGGTTCTTGATGTCAGGCTTAAAGTCCACTCACATGATCAAATACCCATATGGAAGATTGTGTAGCAAAGTGGTCAGGGCTTGTAGTACAAAGTCATGCAGTCATATTGGGATATATACTGAAAGTATGTTTAAGGTGCCCCCCTTCCAGGTCCCAGAGAGCACCATATAGCGACCCAGCTGTTCCGGCCATATTTGCAGAATGACCAGGGGCAGCATTCTCCTCACCAAGATTACTGCTCCTCTAGAGGAGGTAGTGTGGCCGCATGAGAAGTTTTTTTATATTCTTAACGGTCCAGTGTGTGACACCTGTTACCCAGGAGGTGAGTCTCTTGTAGGAGAACTATATCAGGGGAGTCTTGTTTGATGTACTGGAGCACCACTCCTGTTTGACTTTGTTGCCTAGACCATTGATGTTCCAGGATAGTATCCATATGGTTGACATACTAACTTTGGCCACTCCACTGTATGGTTAATGGACCATACCTGGGAGATGCCAGGCCAACGCTGGTTGGGGTTCCGACTGTGAGGCTGAATGTCCTGTGTGCCTCAGTTATGTTGACTGGCCATATGTATCTTGCCTGAACATAAACGTCAACAATAATCCAATAACCCCTCTTCAATCATGACTCCCCCTCCCTGCTACACTGCGTTGTGGAATCCAAACTGCCCACCTCCCCAACTGCGCATAGCGAATGTTGCCCCAACTAAACATAATGCTAACTAGAAATCGTCACGACCGCCTTCTGGCCTACACCTGGCCCTTTACTGGGATGTCTTTACTAAGTTGGTTTCTCATATCCTCATTCTGTATCTTGCCCCCAATCGCCGATTTAGGACCATCGAGGGCTGCTCCCAGCACACCCACAAGACGCTCTGGGTGCATCTCCAGTGCCACATTTACTATCCCACTGGCCCGGCTCATCTCCCCATGAGTCCCAGAATCCGTTCTGGGGATCAGGACGATGCCCTGGGCTAGGTGATGTATTTTTGCCCTGCATGTCCACTTCGAGTATATCACAATTCTCCTTTGCAGTGCCGTTGCCCCGGCGCCTCTTAGGGCAGTCGCAGTACCTTGACCTTCCTGCCACCTGACATCCATCCAGCCAGTAGTGACCAGCTCCTGGGGTTGATAAAAAGTGACTATCAAATCCGCACCAGGTAAATCATTGAATACTAGGGGTCCCGCTTTCTCAGAGCCTTCTTCACCTAGAGGAAACTGCAGCATAGCCTTTGGACCCAAAGACTGAAATCGGGGAAGAAGGTAACCCAATCGTTACTTATATGCAATAGAGGGGCACTGCGAGCTGCTTGTAGAATAACGTTCTGGTATCAGAAGTGTCTTGCTATGAGGGGACAAGGGTGTGCTCAAGGCTATGATGATGCACATGGGCTGTGCTGGGCTCTCTCCACCTAAATGATTTTGGAAAGTCTACATGGTTGCAGCTTTTTCAGGATGAGAACCTCAACGAACAGGTCAATTGCCGGATCCTTGCTATTTTAAGGTACCCTTAATATCCATACATTATTTCAGCGGGACCATCCCTCCAAGTCGTCCAATTTCTCTCTCAACTGTACTACTGTAGCTTCATAACATTTGCTAAACATGGCCACATGCTCACATTTGCATTTGGTACTGTGATTACTCATGTCAGCCATGAGTAAAGGAAATGACAGAATCAAACTTTCACATATTTTTCACACATACAATTCTTCACACATACAAATTGCCAAGGGTCTGTGAGTTGTTTGTACATTGCTTGACATACATGCACATTCCTAAATGATTGGGTGTGATACACCTAGACATTTATGTGTATTGTTTTCTGTATGTCACCCTCTTGCTAAAACATAGGAGTGGCACTGAGAAGTATGTTCTCAGTACTCACGTGTGATATTGTCATTCAGACTTTGCTAGGTTATCTAGCAAACACAAACCTGCCATTGTAGGTCATTGCTAGTTTTTTCGTACCTAGCCATTACATCTGTACAGCAGTCTTCACTTATATTCCCAGGACTGCTACAGGCATGTCAGGCCAACACACTTGTGTGATATGTATGTGGCAATGTAAAGTGTATTTGCTACAGACTATGACTACATTACACCCACACATGGATGAGGTAGTGAATTCTTTTAAATTAATTTTTGTTCCTGACTACGGGGCAGATTCAAGAAAAGTGGTGCTGCAACCAGTGCAGGACCACTTTTCTTTTGGCCCTTAGCACCCCCAACCACCACCATGTGTGTGCCATATTTAAAAGACAGCGCACCATGGCGCAGGGGAGGGGACAATAGCGTCAAGGTAGTTGACGCAATTGATGTTCTGTTCAGGATTACAGCCACAAATTTGGCCCTAACTCTGAACAGTACTTAGGGGCCCATTGATACTCCCTTTAAACAGCTACTCTGAGCAGATGTTAATAGTAGCAGCTAAATATGACACAGTTGATTTTCTTAGATTCAAATCTGGGCCTATGTCCCAAAGTTGTTTACAACTGTTGTGGTATAGTCATGCTTGCTAAGATATGGGCAAGTTACAAATGGTATGTGATGAGTACGCCATGAGCATTCTGAGTTTACGTGATTTTATTTAATTGTTTACATGGTGATTCTTGGAGAACAGTGACTATGTAAAAATTTTGTCAACAATTAGTTCTCTTGTGCATACTCCAGCAGCAGTTTTCTTCTTTCCGATTCTCCGATTGTACAACATTGTTGTCACCCTCCTCATTGGTGACATCTACTTGTTCATCCTATGGGACATTGGTGTGTAGACAGCTGTTATGCAAAATGGCACACACAAGGATCATTTTGCAGACTACGGGTGTTACATATAACTGTCCTACTCCTGTTAGATGTAGGCAACTGACCCTTGATTTAAGGAGGCCAAATGACCTCTCCACCACATTTCTGGTCCTTCTGTAGCCTTCATTGTACACCCACTTTGCATCCGTTTTAGTATTTCCAAAAGGTGTCATGACCAGTGCTGGATGCCATAACCTTGGTCCGCTGCAAAGGAATTTTTGTTTCGAGTGGAGTGGTGAATCAGACTAGCAGTAGCACTAGTATTGTGGGTGTTCCTGTTTGGATGGATGGTTGCATTGGTATGTGGTGGTGCACTTTCCTATCATGGGTTGTGCCTCAGGTACCTGGTGATTGTAATTGAAAATCTGGTCTGACAGTTCACCCATGGCAAATATGTGTGGTGTTGTCTAAATTTGAGCCTGGGGCCCAAATCTAAGAGGACCTAGCACCTCCTGGCACCACATTAGCCTATTTTTATTGACACTATTGTGGCCCAATGTAGGAAGTTGGCTCTGTATATACTATCTCAAAGAAGGAGATAGTGTGCACAGAGTCCAAGGGTTAGATAGTGGCAATATTAGATAATTCTAATGTTCTATTTTGTGGTACTGTGGTTGAGCAGTAGGCTTATCAGAGGGTAGTGTTAAGCATTTGTTGTACACACACAGGCAATAAATAAGGAACACACACTCAAAGACTTGCAACACTGCACCCGGCGACCCCGACTTGACTGGTGGAGAAACAACCCCTCAGGGAGGACCCTCCGGCGACTCTGAGACTGTGAGTAACCAAAGTTGCCCCCCCTGAGCCCCTACAGCGACGCCTGCAGAGGCAATCCCGAGGCTCCCCCTGACCGCGACTGCCTGACTCTAAAATCCCGACGGCTGGAAAAGACCCTGCACCGCAGCCCCCAACACCTGAAGGATCGGAACTTGAGTGCAGGAGTGACCTCCAGGAGGCCCTCTCCCTTGCCCAGGTGGTGGCTACCCCGAGGAGCCCCCCCCTTGCCTGCCTGCACCGCTGAAGAGACCCCTTGGTCTCCCATTGAAATCCATTGGAAACCCGACGTGTGTTTGCACACTGCACCCGGCCGCCCCAGTGCCGCTGAGGATGTACTTTTTGTGTGAGCTTGTGTCCCCCCCGGTGCCCTACAAAACCCCCCTGGTCTGCCCTCCGAAGCGGCGGGTACTTACCTGCTGGCAGACTGGAACCGGGGCACCCCCTTCTCTCCATTGAAGCCTATACGTTTTGGGCACCACTTTGAACTCTGCACCTGACCGGCCCTGAGCTGCTGGTGTGGTAACTTTGGGGTTGCTCTGAACCCCCAACGGTGGGCTACCTTGGACCCCAATTTGAACCCCGTAGGTGGTTTACTTACCTGCAAGAACTAACATTACTTTACCTCCCCTAGGAACTGTGAAAATTGCACTGTGTCCACTTTTAAAACATCTAAATGTGTTTTATGTAAAAAGTATATATGCTATTGTGATTATTCAAAGTTCCTAAAGTACTTACCTGCAATACCTTTCAAATGAGATATTACATGTAGAATGTGAACCTGTGGTTCTTAAAATAAACTAAGAAAATATATTTTTCTATACAAAAACCTATTGGCTGGAATTGTCTCTGAGTGTGTGTTTTCTCATTTATTGCCTGTGTGTATGTACAACAAATGCTTAACACTACTCCTTTGATAAGCCTACTGCTCGACCACACTACCACAAAATAGAGCATTAGTATTATCTCTTTTTGCCACTATCTTACCTCTAAGGGCCTCTAAGGGGAACCCTTGGACTCTGTGCATACTATTCCTTACTTTGAAATAGTGCATACAGAGCCAACTTCCTACATTGGTGGATCAGCGGTGGGGTACAAGACTTTGCATTTGCTGGACTACTCAGCCAATACCTGATCACACGACAAATTCCAAAAAATTTCATTAGAAATTGATTTTTGCAATTTGAGCTATTTTTCTAAATTTTTAAAAGTCCTGCTAGGGCCTTGTGTTAGTCCCTGTTAGCATTTCTTTTAGAGTTTAAAAGTTTTGTGAAAGTTTGAATTAGAACCTAGAACTAGTTTTAGTTTCTTAAAAAGTATTCCAACTTTTAGAAGCATAATGTCTAGTACAGATATGAATGTGGTGGAACTCGACACCACCCCTTACCTCCATCTTAAGATGAGGGAGCTAAAGTCACTCTGTAAAATAAAGAAAATAACAATGGGCCCCAGACCTTCCAAACTACAGCTCCAGGAGCTTTTAGCAGAGTTTGAAAAGGCCAACCCCTCTGAGGATGTCAACACAGAGGATGAAGATAGTGACTTGGAGGGAAATTCCCCCCCTCCAGTCCTACTTAGGGAGAACAGGGCTGCTCAAGCCCTGACTCCAAATATAATAGTCAGAGGTGTGTTTCCCTCACAGGAGAGACCAACATCTCTGAAATCACTGAGGATAACTCCAGTGAAGAGGACATCCAGTTAGCCAGGATGGCCAAAAGATTGGCTTTGGAAAGACAGATCCTAGCCATAGAAAGGGAAAGACAAGAGATGGGCCTAGGACCCATCAATGGTGGCAGCAACATAACTAGGGTCAGAGATTCTCCTGACATGTTGAAAATCCCTAAAGGGATTGTAACTAAATATGAAGATGGTGATGACATCACCAAATGGTTCATAGCTTTTGAGAGGGCTTGTGTAACCAGAAAAGTGAACAAATCTCACTGGGGTGCTCTCCTTTGGGAAATGTTCACTGGAAAGTGTAGGTATAGACTCCTCACACTCTCTGGAAAAGATGCAGAATCTTATGACCTCATGAAGGGAACCCTGATTGAGGGCTTTGGATTCTCCACTGAGGAGTATAGGATTAGATTCAGGGGGGCTCAAAAATCCTCGAGCCAGACCTGGGTTGATTTTGTAGACTACTCAGTGAAAACACTGGATGGTTGGATTCAAGGCAGTGGTGTAAATAATTATGATGGGCTGTACAGTTTATTTGTGAAAGAACACCTGTTAAGTAATTGTTTCAATGATAAACTGCATCAGCATCTGGTAGACCTAGGACCAATTTCTCCCCAAGAATTGGGAAAGAAGGCGGACCATTGGGTCAAGACTAGGGTGACCAAGACTTCCACAGGGGGTGACCAAAAGAAAGGGGTCACAAAGCCTCCCCAGGGGAAGAGTGTTGAGACATCAAAGAACAAAAATAGTAAAGAGTCTTCTACAGGCCCCCAAAAACCTGCACAGGAGGGTGGGCCCAGAGCCTCTTCACAAAACAATTTTGGGTACAAGGGTAAAAACTTTGATCCCAGAAAGGCCTGGTGTCGTAGCTGTAATCAGCCTGGACACCAAACTGGAGACAAGGTCTGTCCCAAGAAAACAACCACTTCTAACTCCACTCCAGCTAACACTGGAATGGCTAGTCTCCAAGTGGGATCAACAGTGTGCCCAGAGCAAATCAGGTGTCACACTGAAGCTACATTAGTCTCTGAGGGTGGGGTGGATTTAGCCACACTGGCTGCCTGGCCTCCTAACATGCAAAAATACAGGCAGCAGCTCTTAATTAATGGGACAAGTGTAGAAGGCCTGAGGGATACAGGTGCCAGTGTCACCATGGTGACAGAGAAACTGGTTTCCCCTGGTCAATACCTGGCTGGACAAACTTATCCAGTCACCAACGCTGACAATCAGACTAAAGTACATCCCATGGCTATGGTAACTTTAGAGTGGGGAGGGGTCAATGGCCTGAAACAGGTGGTGGTCTCCTCAAATATCCCAGTAGACTGTTTGCTTGGAAATGACATGGAGTCCTCAGCATGGGCTGAGGTAGAACTGAAAACCCATGCAGCCATGCTGGGTATCCCTGAACTGGTGTGTGTCAAGACAAGGGCACAGTGCAAGGCACAGGGTGAAAAAGTAGAGCTGGAGTCTGGAAAAAGGGCCCAGCCTACCAAGAGAAAAGGAAAGTCAGCTGGGAAACCAGCTGCAACACAACAACAAAAAGAGAACCTCTCTTCTCATGAAGAAGTTCTGCCCTCTGAGGGAACTGAGCCTATGGAGTTAGAACCTTATCAGGTTGAGCTCTTAGGCCCAGGGGGACCCTCAAGGGAGCAGTTGTGTAAGGGGCAAGAAACCTGTCCCTCTCTTGAAGGCCTTAGGCAGCAAGCTGCTGAAGAGTCCAATGGCAAGAAAACTGGAACACATAGGGTCTATTGGGAAGATGGGCTCCTGTACACTGAGGCAAGAGATCCCAAACTTGGTGCCACTAGGAGATTGGTAGTGCCTCAGGAGTTCAGAGAGTTCATACTAACCTTAGCCCATGATATTCCCCTTGCTGGGCATTTGGGACAAACCAAGACGTGGGAGAGACTAGTCAACCACTTCTACTGGCCCAATATGTCCCAGAAAGTTAAGGAGTTTTGTGTCTCCTGTACCACCTGTCAAGCCAGTGGTAAGACAGGTGGATATCCAAAGGCCCCCCTCATTCCACTTCCAGTGGTGGGGGTCCCCTTTGAAAGAGTGGGTGTGGACATAGTGGGTCCACTTGAACCTCCCACAGCCTCAGGAAATATGTACATCCTAGTAGTAGTGGATCATGCTACTAGGTATCCTGAAGCTATTCCCCTTAGGTCGACTACTGCCCCTGCAGTAGCCAAGGCCCTCATTGGTATCTTTACCAGAGTGGGCTTCCCTAAGGAGGTGGTGTCTGACAGAGGTACCAACTTCATGTCAGCATACCTGAAACACATGTGGAATGAGTGTGGAGTGACTTATAAATTCACTACACCCTATTATCCACAAACTAATGGCCTTGTTGAGAGATTCAACAAGACATTAAAGGGCATGATCATGGGGCTCCCAGAAAAACTCAAAAGGAGATGGGATGTCCTCCTGCCATGTCTGCTCTTTGCTTACAGAGAGGTGCCTCAGAAGGGAGTAGGATTCTCACCCTTTGAACTTCTGTTTGGCCACCCTGTAAGGGGACCACTAGCTCTTGTGAAAGAAGGCTGGGAGAGACCTCTTCATGAGCCTAAACAAGACATAGTGGACTATGTACTTGGCCTTCGCTCAAGGATGGCAGAGTACATGGAAAAGGCAAGTAAAAACCATGAGGCCAGCCAACAGCTCCAGAAGTTTTGGTATGACCAAAAGGCTGCACTGGTTGAATTTCAACCAGGGCAGAAAGTCTGGGTTCTGGAGCCTGTGGCTCCCAGGGCACTTCAGGACAAATGGAGTGGCCCTTACCCAGTGCTAGAGAGGAAGAGTCAGGTCACCTACCTGGTGGACCTGGGCACAAGCAGGAGCCCCAAGAGGGTGATCCATGTGAACCGCCTTAAACTCTTCCATGACAGGGCTGATGTGAATCTGTTAATGGTAACAGATGAGGATCAGGAAGCTGAGAGTGAGCCTCTCCCTGATCTTCTGTCATCAGACCCTAATGATGGCTCAGTAGATGGAGTGATCTATTCAGACACCCTCTCTGGCCAACAGCAATCTTACTGTAGGAAGGTCCTGCAACAGTTCGCTGAGCTCTTTTCCCTAACCCCTGGTCAGACACACCTGTGTACCCATGATGTGGACACAGGAGACAGCATGCCTGTCAAAAACAAAATATTCAGACAGTCTTATCAAGTTAAGGAAAGCATCAAGGTGGAAGTCCACAAGATGCTGGAATTGGGAGTAAATGAGCACTCTGACAGCCCCTGGGCTAGCCCAGTGGTCTTAGTCCCCAAACCTCACACCAAAGATGGAAAGAGAGAGATGAGGTTTTGTGTGGACTACAGAGGACTTAATTCTGTCACCAAGACAGATACCCATCCCATTCCTAGAGCTGATGAACTGATAGACAAATTAGGTGCTGCCAAATTCTTAAGTACCTTTGACTTCACAGCAGGGTACTGGCAAATCAAAATGGCACCTGGAGCAAAAGAAAAGACAGCATTCTCCACACCTGATGGGCATTATCAGTTTACTGTTATGCCCTTTGGTTTAAAGAATGCCCCTGCCACCTTCCAAAGGTTGGTGAATCAAGTCCTTGCTGGTTTGGAGTCCTTTAGTGCAGCTTATCTTGATGATATTGCTGGCTTTAGCTCCAACTGGCAGGATCACCTGGTCCACCTGAAGAAGGTTTTGAAGGCTCTGCAATCTGCAGGCCTCTCTATCAAGGCATCCAAATGCCAGATTGGGCAGGGAACTGTGGTTTACTTGGGACACTTGTAGGTGGAGGCCAAGTTCAGCCACTCCAGCCTAAGATCCAGACTATTCTGGACTGGGCAGCTCCGAAAACCCAGACTCAAGTCAGGGCATTCCTTGGCTTGACTGGGTACTATAGGAGGTTTGTGAAGGGATATGGATCCATTGTGACAGCCCTCACAGACCTCACCTCCAAGAAAATGCCCAAGAAGGTAAACTGGACTGTAGAATGCCAAAAGGCCTTTGACACCCTGAAACAAGCAATGTGCACAGCACCAGTTCTGAAAGCTCCAGATTACTGCAAGCAGTTCATTGTGCAGACAGATGCCTCTGAACATGGGATAGGGGCAGTTTTGTCCCAAACAAATGATGATGGCCTTGACCAGCCTGTTGCTTTCATTAGCAGGAGGTTACTCCCCAGGGAGCAGCGTTGGAGTGCCATTGAGAGGGAGGCCTTTGCTGTGGTTTGGTCCCTGAAGAAGCTGAGACCATACCTCTTTGGTACTCACTTCCTAGTTCAAACTGACCACAGACCTCTCAGATGGCTGATGCAAATGAAAGGTGAAAATCCAAAACTGTTGAGGTGGTCCATCTCCCTACAGGGAATGGACTTTATAGTGGAACACAGACCTGGGACTGCCCATGCCAATGCAGATGGCCTTTCCAGGTTCTTCCACTTAGAAAATGAAGACTCTCTTGGGAAAGGTTAGTCTCATCCTCTTTCGTTTGGGGGGGGGGTTGTGTAAGGAAATGCCTCCTTGGCATGGTTACCCCCTGACTTTTTGCCTTTGCTGATGCTATGTTTTGAATTGAAAGTGTGCTGAGGCCTGCTAACCAGGCCCCAGCACCAGTGTTCTTTCCCTAACCTGTACTTTTGATTCCACAATTGGCACACCCTGGCATCCAGGTAAATCCCTTGTAACTGGTACCCCTGGTACCAAGGGCCCTGGTGCCAGGGAAGGTCTCTAAGGGCTGCAGCATATCTTATGCCACCCTGGGGACCCCTCACTCAGCACAGACACACTGCTTGCCAGCTTGTGTGTGCTGATGAGGACAAAACGAGTAAGTCGACATGGCACTCCCCTCAGGGTGCCATGCCAACCTCACACTGCCTATGCAGTATAGATAAGTCACCCCTCTAGTAGGCCTTACAGCCCTAAGGCAGGGTGCACTATACCATAGGTGAGGGCACCAGTGCATGAGCACTGTGCCCCTACAGCATCTAAGCCAAACCTTAGACATTGTAAGTGCAGGGTAGCCATAAGAGTATATGGTCTGGGAGTCTGTCAAACACGAACTCCACAGCACCATAATGGCTACACTGAAAACTGGGAAGTTTGGTATCAAACTTCTCAGCACAATAAATGCACACTGATGCCAGTGTACATTTTATTGTTAACTACACCCCAGAGGGCACCTTAGAGGTGCCCCCTGAAACTTAAACCAACTACCTGTGTAGGCTGACTGGTTCTAGCAGCCTGCCACACCCGAGACATGTTGCTGGCCACATGGGGAGAGTGCCTTTGTCACTCTGTGGCCAGTAACAAAGCCTGCACTGGGTGGAGATGCTATCACCTCCCCCAGGCAGGAGCTGTAACACCTGGCGGTGAGCCTCAAAGGCTTACCCCCTTTGTTCCAGCACCGCAGGGCACTCCAGCTAGTGGAGTTGCCCGCCCCCTCCGGCCACGGCCCCACTTTTGGTGGCAAGGCCGGAGGAGATAATGAGAATAACAAGGAGGAGTCACTGGCCAGTCAGGACAGCCCCTAAGGTGTCCTGAGCTGAAGTGACTCTAACTTTTTGAAATCCTCCATCTTGCAGATGGAGGATTCCCCCAATAGGGATAGGAATGTGACCCCCTCCCCTTGGGAGGAGGCACAAAGAGGGTGTACCCACCCTCAGGGCTAGTAGCCATTGGCTACTAACCCCCAGACCTAAACACGCCCTTAAATTTAGTATTTAAGGGCTCCCCTGAACCTAAGGATTTAGATTCCTGCAACTTACCGAAGAAGAAGACTGCTGAGCTGAAAACCCCTGCAGAAGAAGAAAGAAGACACCAACTGCTTTGGCCCCAGTCCTACCGGCCTGTCTCCTGCCTTCTAAAGAAACCTGCTCCAGCGACGCTTTCTCCAGGACCAGCGACCTCTGAATCCTCAGAGGACTGCCCTGCTTCCAAGAGACCAAGAAACTCCAGAGAACAGCGGCCCTGTTCAACAAAGACTGCAACTTTGTATCCAGAGGAGCAGATTTAAAGACCCCTGCAATCCCCGCAAGAAGCGTGAGACTTGCAACACTGCACCCGGCGACCCCGACTCGACTGGTGGAGAAACAACCCCTCAGGGAGGACCCTCCGGCGACTCCGAGACTGTGAGTAACCAAAGTTGCCCCCCCTGAGCCCCTACAGCGACGCCTGCAGAGGGAATCCCGAGGCTCCCCATGACCGCGACTGCCTGACTCTAAAATCCCGACGGCTGGAAAAGACCCTGCACCCGCAGCCCCCAACACCTGAAGGATCGGAACTTCAGTGCAGGAGTGACCCCCAGGAGGCCCCCCCTTGCCTGCCTGCACCGCTGAAGAGACTCCTTGGTCTCCCATTGAAATCCATTGGAAACCCGACGTGTGTTTGCACACTGCACCCGGCCGCCCCAGTGCCGCTGAGGGTGTACTTTTTGTGTGAGCTTGTGTCCCCCCCGGTGCCCTACAAAACCCCCCTGGTCTGCCCTCCGAAGACACAGGTACTTACCTGCTGGCAGACTGGAACCGGGGCACCCCCTTCTCTCCATTGAAGCCTATGCGTTTTGGGCACCACTTTGAACTCTGCACCTGACCGTCCCTGAGCTGCATGGGTGGTAACTTTGGGGTTGCTCTGAACCCCCAACGGTGGGCTACCTTGGACCCCAATTTGAACCCCGTAGGTGGTTTACTTACCTGCAAGAACTAACATTACTTTACCTCCCCTAGGAACTGTGAAAATTGCACTGTGTCCACTTTTAAAACAGCTAAATGTGTTTTATGTAAAAAGTATATATGCTATTGTGATTATTCAAAGTTCCTAAAGTACTTACCTGCAATACCTTTCAAATGAGATATTACATGTAGAATTTGAACCTGTGGTTCTTAAAATAAACTAAGAAAATATATTTTTCTATACAAAAACCTATTGGCTGGAATTGTCTCTGAGTGTGTGTTTTCTCATTTATTGCCTGTGTGTATGTACAACAAATGCTTAACACTACTCCTTTGATAAGCCTACTGCTCGACCACACTACCACAAAATAGAGCATTAGTATTATCTCTTTTTGCCACTATCTTACCTCTAAGGGGAACCCTTGGACTCTGTGAATACTATTCCTTACTTTGAAATAGTGCATACAGACCCAACTTCCTACAGGTAGGCTGGCAGAAACTGGTCAGCCTAGCACTAGGAGTCGGACTGGTATTCAGGGGGCATCTCTAAGATGCCCTCTGGGTGTATTTTACAATAAATTCCACACTGGCATCAGTGTGCATTTATTGTCCAGATTTCAGTGTAGCCATTATGGAACTGTGGAATTCATATTTGACAAACTCCCAGACCATATACTCTTTATGGCTACCCTGCACTTACAATGTCTAAGGTTTTGCTTAGACGCTGTAGGGGCATAGTGCTCATGCACATATGCCCTCACCTGTGGTATAGTGCACCCTGCCTTAGGGCTGTAAGGCCTGCTAGAGTGGTGACTTAACTATGCCACAGGCAGTGTGAGGTTGGCTTGGCACTCTGAAGGGAGTGCCATGTTGACTTAGTCATTTTCTCCCCACCAGCACACACAAGCTGTGAGGCAGTGTGCATATGCTGAGTGAGGGGTCCCCAGGGTGGCATTAGACATGCTGCAGCCCTTAGAGACCTTCCCTGGCATCAGGGCCCTTGGTACCATTTTCAAGGGACTTATCTGAGTGCCAGGGCTGTGCCAATTGTGGAAGCAAAGGTAGAGTTTAGGGAAAGAACACTGGCGCTGGGGCCTGGTTAACAGGGTCCCAGCACACTTTCAATCATAACTGGAATCAGCAAAAGGCAAAAAGTCAGGGGGTAACCATGCCAAGGAGGCATTTCCTTACACCCAACAAGACCAAAACACAGCGCCATGTTTACAAAGTGGCACTACCCATGCAGTGCAACACTTAGTGACCCTTTGCGCCACATTATGCATGTGCCAAGTATCATGAATGCAAGGGTGTTCCCTAGTTAGGGTAAAATGCAAAAATGGTGCAGCGGAATATAAGAGGTTCCAATGTGTCATTTTTATACTTTTGAGGCTTGCACAGGGCAGGCGTAAGTAAAGGGCACACCATTTCTTTCAATGGGCCCCTATGTACTGTGCAGGATTTGCACCATAAATTTGGCAATAATCCTACACAGTCCATCTATGGCATCCATTATGTTGACACTATTGCACCTACTGTGCACCATGGTGCACCATATATTGAATATGGCACACACATGTTGGGGGGAAGGAGGGGGGCGCTAAGGGCGCAAGTAAAGTTGTGTTGCTTTACATGCCGCACCACTTTTCTAACATTTGGCCCTTAGTCCTTTCATTTAAGACCTGCAGAAGAATGATGTTGTGGACATGTGAACCTATTTTGTGTGTTGTGTACCATGTAACAGGTATAGTGCCCTGTGTATTGCATGTGAATCCCACCCCTTTGCCCTTGAAATACCTCCCTTGAACAAAGTGTTATTGTTGCCAGTTGCTGGCAGTGTGGCATAGTTGTACGGGATATATTGTGTTGTATGTAAGATTTTTCCGATAGCTGTGGGACAGGAGAGGCTATGCTGTACTTTTTAGCACTGCCCTGCATCCGGAGTCCAGTCCTGCTAAGTCCCATGTATCCTGATTCATATGCATGTCTAGCCTCTTCCTGTACATTGTCAGTAGTTCATCTGCCACAGTCCACTGTTGGAACCCTTGTATCATGGTATGGGGATGTGGGATTTACGGGTATGACTGTTGGTGTGCTGTGAATTGTCAATTCCTGCGCATTATCTTTCATTGATGGTGATGTATTTCAATGTTTGCTGCACTCTGCACCACACAAGGGGAAGTTGAACACAATAAGTGTATCTTTTACATGTTGCTGATATGTAAATGGTGATGGGACCATTCGGGTTGCAATTGATATTGTTTCTGCCTGAGGTTTCTACAGCTAGGTAAATGTGGGGCAGTGCCAATATGTGAGTTGTTTGACGGTTGAATGGCCAATGCAATTGACATAGCAGAGCTATTCCTTGGTAAGTGTTATGTGTGAAGGATTTGTGTTTTGTTGCCAACCTGCGGGCATATCTAGTGGTTTGAGGCCAGCTGTTGTATTCAAGGGGGCATTGCTCCATTTGACCGTCATGTGATGTGTCAGTCAGGTGGTGCCAGGGACTTGTAGATATTGGCGTACGTGAGGGTGATCTGCATTGAATGCAGTGTAGTGTGGCATATGTGTTGTGGTCTATGCATCTGTATTTCCCTGTCCGTGTGTGTTTAGTGTGGAGTATGTATTGTTTGTAATACAAATCTGGTGTATTGTCTGGGAGTTCTATGCTATCTTACCTACAAGTAGTCCATTGCCATATTGTCCATCCTGGAAACGTTGGTTTATAGTATATTGTGCGTGAAGATGTAAGCATCATGGACCCGACCAGGATATTTTGCAAGGATGTTTGAGATAATTCCACGGTGGTCCACGATGGAGTGCACATTGACGGAGTGTCAATGTTTAGGGTTCCTGTAGAGGTGTTCGGTTGCAGCAGGAGGGACAAGTTGGACATGGGTTCAGTCCATTTTACCCACCACATGTGGAAAGCCAGCAATTAGATAGAAACCTTATTTGGTCTCTTGTTGCAATTCCTGGGTGTTGGGGAACTGGATGTGATGGGGCATGAGTCTGATGATGACGTCCTGGAATGATCCTGATGCCAGCAAGTGGAGAACAGCCAGGACTTTTGTCCTGGGTGGAATTGCTGTGTGACTCTGCACTCTTGCTGTGATGCCTGGTGCAATGAGGTGGAGGAGGCGTACAATGGACTCCTGCTTCAGAAGGTAGAGTCTGATCACCTCTTCTTCCCTGAGGGCCAGGGAGGTGTTGAGCTGGTGAAATATACTCTCCTGCCTTCTTTGCTGTCGTTGTGGCTGCTGTGCTGGTGTTTGCAGATGCTGCGGTGGTGCTGGTGGCACTTGGCGTCATCACTGCCGTCTTTTACAGGTGCCAAGCTGTAGCAATAAAAGGTCCATGTTGTCCAGTTGCTTGCCAATGGTGCTTCTGTGTGTTTCCCTTATGTAGTACTGCGTGGGCCTCATTTTAACACTGTTGTTTTTCTGTTAGGTACTACATATGGCACTAGTGACCTAGTGTAATTTTTTAGGGGGGAAAACCTTCCTTGCATATCATTGTCGTAAGATGACACAAGGTGTGGTGGCGATTCCAAAAAATGACACAAATGTGGAAATTTTGATGCTAGACTGCTCTAGCGACAAATCTAAATATGATGCTGGGTCAGTGCCACTTTTGCATTTTAAAAAATGGCGCAAAGGCAGCTCTAACTTTTTTTTTTAAATCTGGACGATTGTGTCTCACTTCTGTTGGAGCCAATGTCATGGGACCGGATGATAAGGAGGGGAGGCAGAATGAAATGCCACCCTCTGAGATTAAGGCCCATATTTATGAAAAATGAAGCACAACTGCACTAGCGCAGTTGTGCATCATGCGCAGTTGTGCATCTTTTTTTAACGCATGCTAACGTCATTCCCTTGCGCCATGTGTGCCCCACATTTAAAAAATGACACACAACGGCACTAAGGAATGGTTAGCGTGAAACATAAATGTCGTTAACCATTGCGACATGCCATAAGGAAAAATTATGCTAATGCTACAAAAGTGGCAATATATATATGTCACAGAATGGGTTAGTGCCAATTTTTACTGCATTAGCATCAAAATAAAATGCACAAGCAGGAAAATTAGAAATTGAAAGACAAGATGGAGCTTGCAGGCCAGGAGAGACCCCAGGGAGACCACAGTCACCCAAGTATCAGCCAGGAGGGTCCAGAAAAGTCCCAGGAGAAGCAGAAAAGGAAGCACAAGTGTTGCTTTAGTGAGAGGAGCATAACATCCTGGTCAGAGAGGTGACGAAGCACCAACACCATCTTTTCGCCACCTCCAAATTGCCAGTCGGTCGGAGAGACGCAATATGGCAGGCAATAGTAGACAAAGTCAACAGCATGGCAGAGGTGAAGAGGACTGTCGCTGAGTGCAAGAAGCACTGGCATGATTACAAGTGCAGGACTAAGGAGAAAGTGGCCAGGTACCAAAAGGCAGCACTGCACACTGGAGGTGGAAGTCCCGCACCACAGGTGGACCTTGATGAGCTGGAGGAGATGGTTGCAGCGGTCATCCCGGAGGAGCTGGTCACTGGAATTGCAGTACTGCGCAGCCTACCAAGAACCACCACAAATGCAGGGTAAGTTGCAGGGGGGTGAAATATTTGGAATTCCACAAATGGCAGAAGGGGGAGGCACAAGGATACACTCAATACATGCTAAAGGTTTGCATTGGGACACATAGGCCCAGAATCAAGACGCACCCTCCCAAGCCACACATGTACTGATGCTTTGGTTGTGCAATGCACTTCAACATATACACAACATGGATATCAGCCACTCACTATGGCTATACTCCACCATGTAAATATACAGCACATTGCCTGGAAGGGACGTGCAAAGTTTGGCTGTGGCTGTGCCACGACAACACCCACTGCATATTGTCAAAGCCCCTGTACCTGCACAACTTAGGCCCTTATTTATACTTTTTTAGCAACACATTTGCATCATATTCTGATGCAAAAGAGGTGCAAACTTACCAAATATAATTGTATTTTTTAAATTTGTGCCGCTTTTGCGTAAAATATTATGCAAATGCAGTGCTAAAAAAGTATATATATGGGCCTTAGACATCAGAGACTAGGACTGAAGTCAATACCACCCCAGGGGTGGTGTCAGGGTGGTGTAACTGGCCAAAATGCTTCCCTTCCTCCTTGTCACATTGCCCTTCTCATGTGTGCTGCATCTTGCAAAAATAGCTTGTACATTTGCAGGAAGAGACACCTCCCTGCACATGAACAAATTATCCCCTCAAGGCAGGCACCTCTTCGTCATGCTGCAACAATGCCTGTGTTGGTGCAGGGAGAACAAATCTGTGCAGGTGCAGGGGGAATTGCAGGGCTGTAGCGTATTCTAGTAAACATGGCACATCCCTGCATTTCTAAACTGGTGCAGTGTCGTGCAATAGGTATTGCTGCTGCACTGAGCCGTGTCACTTGAGAAAAAATCAGCCCTAAAGCATGCAACCGGTAGAGCACAACCACACGGAGTGAACCCACATATGGGAATGGCCACAGAATAAAACATATACAACAAATGGTGCATGTCTGTGAACATCATGAGTGTAGCTGTACAAGTAGCTGCAATCTCACCATCTGACAAGATAAGACTGTCTTGGGTGAAAGGTTGGTCTTCTGCTTAGTGGCACATTCAACATGCATGGTAACTGGCACAAGTGGCTTCAATTTTGCACTACCGGCACAATGTCACTAGCATGTAATGCAACTATATCATCATTCTAATAATAGCCCATGTGGAACCAAGCTGCACATTCCCCAGTTCCACATCTACAAAGTCACAAAATGCACGCAATGATCCACATTCCACATCCTTACACCAACCCATGCCTGTTACTGATAACTTGTGTGGAAGGAGGTGACACAAAGTTAGGGAGGGACAAACTAATGGGGCAGACAATCCATAATGGTCACCTCCAATTAACACATGTGTGGGGCCTGCTGCAGGCGGTTGAAAATGTAACAAAAGCATTGTGTGCAATGGCGCTTACTGTGCTATGCTGCACTAGTCCGATCATTCATGGTGCCAATGCATCATTGCACCA
This sequence comes from Pleurodeles waltl, assembly GCF_031143425.1. Lineage (NCBI taxonomy): Eukaryota > Metazoa > Chordata > Amphibia > Caudata > Salamandridae > Pleurodeles > Pleurodeles waltl. Next base: position 701,345,671 of record NC_090440.1, read on the forward strand.
GAAGAGTGATAGTGCACATTACACTACTGTGGCAATGTCCACCATGGTGAATAGGAAGGCTAATTACATGCCACCATTGTACCAGTGACAGGGACAATGAGCCTGCAAGGAAGTAGGTGGTGTGGGATAAAATCACAAAGGCCCAGGTGTTATAGGAAACAATGGTGTTCCATGCAACCCCAAATGTGGCAGCGTTGTGCACCGTCACTTTCAAAATGCACTGATGGCCAGTAGTCACTAGCAGCATGACAGACAATAGGCTGGGGGCTATGCAGAATACCCTGGAGTCCATACAGCAGGAAGTGGCCTCCCTCTGAGAAAACATGGCTGCCTACCACCATGATGTTGCTGCGGTACTGAAAAATCAGCAGTTCCTCCTTGCTGCAGTGATGCCTTATGTGTTCCTACAAATGTCAGCTGCCGGGACCTTTGACTTCACATCTCTATCCCCTGATGTGTGTGTGTGGCCCCTCTACCTCTACAACAGAACCAGCCATGGCACAGGAGGCACCACACACATCAGAGGATGACGATGTGGAAAGAATAACATTCACAAGGAAAACCACCCGGTAGCACCAGTCTGTGCCACATGGAAGGAATCTCCTTAGTTCTGAGCTTAAGATCATCCCAGTTTTGTGACAGTATGAAATGTGATCTTTTCACTCAATCATTGTTGACTTGTCTGCTGTGTACTGTCATTGTCTCTATTCTTACCAATTGGCAATCTTAAACCTCCTCACTAATGCACACTTCTCATAACCATGTCTCATGTCATGTCCCTCACCCCAGGACTCTGATAGTGCTACATATGGCTACGGTTCACTCGTGGGGTCTGTGAGCTGGACATTGTATAGCATTTGAAAATACACTTGCACCTGTAAATAAAGCAGCTTGTATACATGTAGCATTTCTATGTTTACTGTGATCCACCTACTCAGCTAAATGATTGGATTGTGTGAATCCATGTCAATGAGTACAGAACATCTATTATATGAGTGCATTACTGTCAGACATAAAGCCACACACTAGGATCCTAACAAAAAGGTGAATGATGGTGTTGTGGACTACAACCAACATACTGGGTATTCTGGACAAATACTGAACAGATATCCCTTGACGTTGACATATGGCATGTATAGCTCAGAACCAAGTCAATGGTAATTTACCCTAACAGGGGTACCACTACAATTAATTTGTGTGGTACAGAAGAGGCTAACCTTATCAGTGATGAGCACCTGTTAGTGTTGCAGGATACCCACCCTCCAACTATACTTCACCTAATCTATGCCTACCCTCCACTACTACACTAACCTAACACTACCCATCTAAAACTATTTACAACCAAAAAAGGGAGAGGAAAGGGACTGGGAGGTAAAGGGTGTGCCACATCACAATTTTTTAAGCTTGCGTTTGCAGTACTTCAAAAGTTTCCAATTTTGAGCACTTTCCTTCTCTAACCTGTCCAAACTGGCCATCATGGCCGCCATGTCCCTTCTCATGTCTCTTTCAAAGTTTGCGCTCAAAACTGCAGCAGGTGGCTGCACAGGTGCCTGGCTCCTGACGGGTGCAGCAGATGTGAATGGGGTTGGACCCGCAGAGGCCCCCTGGACTCCTGATGGTGTTGGCAATGCCAGCTGCTTATGTCGTAGCTGCTGCAGAGGTCCCCCATGTTGGAACACATGCCATGCCTCTGTGGCCTTTTCCTTATGGTACCTCCTTGTCATCCACTTGTACCAGTTATCAACTACCTGGCTGCCTTTTTTGTGAAAAGCTCTACATTCCTTGGGTGTCATATTGGCAGCTGAAAAATGAGGTGAATCAAGCTTTAACTAAAGCACTGGGTGGAGGTAGAACAGACGTATAATGTAGACTGTATCTGCAGATGACATATGCAGTCCACCACACATTCCTCAACAATGACTTACTCCTAATCCAAGACTATTTCCTACCAGCCATCTACAGTATAATGCACATGTCACTGGGATGAAGGCTATCCGTTGTTGACCATCAGGCCCCAGAGGTGAGTGGACCAATGCGTCCTCGCTCAAAATATGTATTAACAAACTTGTCAGGATCACGTGGCCCTGCAATTCTAGATTTCCTGAGCCCTTGCCAATATGGGGGGTCTTTGTATGCAATCCACCTCCTTGACACCCCTAGTAGTATAACAGGGCTTCCTGGGCATCATGCATGCAAGGTAGGGGTCATCAGATATGAGTTATGGAAAGTTTCTACTGTCTAATGTAAGATTTTGTAAAGCCTCATTCATGTGTCCTTGTGTAGTAACTGGTCTGAGCATACATTACAAGGGGGCATACCATTGCTCATGATGTGCCCACATGTACAAATTATGCTATGTCCCCATTAAGTTTGGCCAAAGCATGACCAGCACATCAAAGTTGTCTACAGTTTAAGTAACTTATGCCCCCTACACTGTGCTATGTTGTGCTTAATGTGTAAAGTATCACACACATGGTGGCTGTATGGGTGCCCTTAGGGCTAAAGTGAGTTTGGCACTGCACTGGGTGCTGCTACAGTATTCATATATATTGAACATCATGTGCATATGCATGTCACTCATTATCAAAGTACCAAGTACGCACTCAACATTCACATGATATACACATGTGATGTGACCAAGATCACTCACAGGTATCATGGTGGCAGGACCATGTTGGTAATTCTGCTGAGATCTAGCTTGGGACAATCCACAGACTTTTCCCATAACCATCTGGAGCCGAGTTGTCTACTAATTGTGTACACTACTGACTGTTGTCCAGCACAATATGGATCCTTGCAAAACCGCGGCTTAAATTTTTATCTGAAGGTTACTGAGGCACCTGTGGTGCAAGTATCTCCTACATAAGCCCCCTAGAGACCTATATACATTTCCTTCATCTGTATAGTTTGCGAGTAAGTGTTAGCTATGTGTGGCACACAGTGCTGTCAATAGTGCTGTGACAAAGTTGTTGTTAATAGGCATGCTAATTACATTAACAGCTGTGCTGACACTTATCATTTTAGGCATCAATTAATATATGGCCATGCATTCCATTTGGTAATACCCACAACTCCATGCCAGCACACGTTGCCACTTGTGCTACAATCAAGCCATTCTCAATGCTCAACATTCCAAGAGACACGATGTCACCATCCTAACTCCAATGAAATTATAGCATTGGTCAGGCAAAACTATTATTCATAGCACTGCACACATCAGACTGAGTCACACCAAACCCTGAATTGGCACACATGACCACAAGGTGACACTTACTGGCTGCATTGGGGTCTTCAAATATGCTGACCTCTCCAACAGTGTAGGGGGAGGTCCACCTGTAATACATGAAAGGAAAACCTAGCTTTGTGATATGTGGACTTTTCTGTTAAAGGACGACATTGTTTAATATCAACTTGGTAGGCTGAGTGAGCAAGTCAACCTAGGGGTAGATCAGACCAACTGTCAAGTATCTATGATCAGTCAATCACACATAATCTCAGATAATGGAGACCCAGGCACCCAGAAATCACCACTTTCCCAGACACTCCTGTGGTGCTTTTCACTGCACCGTAAGTACACGGCGTTGTCATGCAGGTGTTTATTTAGCTTTACACCTCTATGACCATATGGGCCTGCATTACACTGTATACTGCATCTGAGGGGCATGCAATTGTTGCTGCATTGGCGATCCCATTGTGACTCCCATTGCTTTTAAACCTGCCCCAGATGTTGAAGACATCTACCTCAGGGGTTTTGTGAGTATTCCAAAGTGTTGAGGAATGCTTTGATAAATCCTTGTTTGTAGTTACTGATATGTGTGTGCCATCACAAGGCACACACACAAGCAAAAATGCCATGGGAGTTTACTTGTGTTCATTTAGTTGTAACTACTTGCACATTGACTGATTGAAATTACTGATGTATTGCCAATACTGTGTGGCCAGCCATTGTTGGCATGGTATTCCAGTATTTCTCCAGAAAGGGATTAGAACATGTGCATAGACAAATGCCTCAACACAGACACACTTGCTCTGTGGTCCAAGGATGCATGTGTTGGTGCAGGTTTCTGAGTAATGTGCCAGTGATGGTGCAGATGCAGAGCAGCCCCATACTGTCAGTAAGATGTGGCAGACCTGTGGTACAAAATCAGCACATGTGTGTGGGTTAAGAGATATGTGGTAGTAGTCTGAACCCAGTGCATAGTCAAGCTCCCTTACATGGCCTTGGCCAATGACACAAAGGGGCAGATTGTAGGAAAGTGGTGCTGCACCAAGTGCATCACTACAGTCTTTGTGGCCCTCAGTGCATCCCTTTCCCGGTTATATGTCGGAACCACGAGTGCTTCAAGCACCCATGGCTAAATAACGAGGCCGGAACAACGACCTCCTTCTTATCACTAATGCCTTTACCACAAATGTGTTTACATTAGTGATCAGCATGCACGGTTCCAGCATGCTTCCCCCCTAGCTCCCTACCCCCAAAAATTACCGTGACCCCTGCGTCCCCACAACTACCCCAACCCCCATCCCCAAAATTACCCCAACCCCCTCCCCTAAAACCTAAACACCCCAACCCACCCCTTAAACCTAAACCCTGACCCCCAAACCCTAATCACCCCCAACCCCCACCCCACCCAAAAACTAAAAATACCCTGAGTCCCCACCCCTGCCCCTAAAACCTCAACACCCCAACCCCTCAACCCACCCCTTAAACCTAAACCCTGACCCCCCCGAACCCTAATCACCCCGAGCCCCCCACCCCACCCAAAAAAACAGCCCCAGTCCCAGACCAACTTACCTCCTCCTTCACTGTGTCGACTCAGACTCCCTTCTTCTGTACCTTAACCACGCATGTACGTGGTTCAGACATGCGTGGTTAAGGTACCAAAACCAGGAAGTCGTTGTTTTGGTTTTGGTTTTCACGACTTCGTGGTTTCGGAGTCGTTGTTCCGGGTGTTTCCCCCCCTTTCCCCTGTCATGTGTGCGCCTAATGAGAAATAAGGCACAGCATGGTGCAGGTAAGGTCCAACTGCATCTATTTATATGGATGCAAATTATGCACTCCACAGGAGTAGCAACAAAACTGATCATCACAATTTCTGCTGAGTACAGAGGGGACCATCATATACATTTATATGCCCCCTTATAACACCTGTCTAAGCAGCCATTTAAAGTGCATGAAAAATGTCATTAAGTTATTTCTCATATTTCCCAGAGGCTTGTACATTTGCCCCCCAAACAGGTGCTGGTCACCCCTCCATACATGATGCATGGCGCAGGCCTCATGTTGTGCTGCTTAAAACAGAGTTGCACTATGCATGCATCACAACACTTTGTTATGGTTGTGCAGGGAAGATGGCACTTCTGCTCTGCCTCTGCTTTATAAATGTGTATTACAATGGCAGCCCTAAGGTGGCGCTAGGGCTCATAATACAGCCAGCATACGACATGTCCAGATCCTTAAACAAAACATGCTGCACTCAATCGTATCAGCACCTGTCATGCACATGCAAATAATGGTGTTGCTATGGAAATGTGATACTTATCAACTGCTCCACCAATCTCAGTCCCCAGGTGATCCAGTAGATCTTGCATCTTAGCACTAAGGTCAGCTTATTGGTGTTTCAGTTGGTGGTCATTGCATCCGTTGCCAAAAACTCAGGTCAGGTGGTAGAGCACTTTGCCCCACTGTAGCTTACTGTCTTTTGTGGGGTAGCCCTGGATTACACAGCCACCCATGTCAAGCATCATAGGGAGGTAATGTTGGAGAAGCCAAATGAAGCTCCCCAGGTCATCTGCCAACATCTTGGCCATCCTCCCTTTCCCTGACATCATGCAGTGTAAAACAGCTGCAAATGTAGTTGCAGGAAAAATAATCAAACCTGACACTACCGAGAAAATGATCCTACCCATAGACAAACACCCCACAATACAGTGACAGATACAGAGCAAATAAAATACAAAAGACTGATTAGAAGACAAAAACACTCCAATAACTCCAAATCACTAACAGCACCAGCTCCACACACGCTCACAGTCACAGACAAACAGACTGTGAAGTGAAAGTAAACTAACTATACCATGTATGCAGGCAGGATGTCCTATTTCATCACTTCCTGGGCCTGTGAGCCACGTTTTCAGTAACGTGTCCTTTTTTAAAACGCATGACTGCATGCGTTGTATTTTACCCATTGTGCGTGAAAAGGCCTGTGGATGTGCAATATATGCTCAGGGGCCAGGTGTCTTTTTTCTTAAGAGAAAAGTATGCTTTAGGCGTTGGCGCCTACATTTTTTACACATGACTGTCAGGCGTCGTATTTTTCCCATTATGCGTGAAAAGGCCTGTGGACGTGCAATAGACGCTCAAGGGCCAGGTGTCTTTTTGCTGAAGAGAAAAGTATGAAGTTTAGGTGTTAGCGTCAAAACTTTTTTACACATGATGGGAATGCGTGGGAATTTGCTATGTAGGCCTTGAGTGCACCCAGATTCACATACCATGTCACATAGGCTATGCAACCATGTTGTCATTATGGTATGGCTACATGTATGTGACTATCCAGTCATATCTTTACAGTAACATTGGTATGTTCAACCTATATGTTTGTTTATGTGTCTGCTGCATGCAATGACTTATACCTTGTGCATATGTGTAGCTACACTGTGTCCACATACATGTTGCCACATGTGTACTATGACTGTACATATGTGTTTGAACACTTATTTGTGGGTGTACCATATTGTTATGTGTGACATACAAATTTACACATACCAACAACACAATAGATAAGATGGCCTATGTCTTAAACATGGAAGGCATGTGACAGCCATGACACTTTGTGCTCAGAGGATGCAGTGGACTAGGACTGGGTTGACATCATGTTACCCCAGGCACTTTGTGTGTGCATGTGTGACTCTGTGGTGTGTTGTTGGTTTAGCCCTCATGGTGCTCTGCTACACATGTGACATAGTTCCCCATGCATCTTAGTTGCAGGAGATGGTCTGAACACGTCAGTGAAGGTTGTCACATGCTGTGTGTGTCTGTGTGTAAAGATATGTGTAGTGTTATTTCTGTAACATGTGACCACACCAGTGTATTCATGGGATATGAAACCTCACATATCTATCTTCCTACATGGACATGTTGGAATTTGACAAATGCCTGTGTAGTCACATCAGCGCCACCTATGTTTCTGTATGTTGAAACATATGTGGAGGTAATTTATTTCTGTCAATGAGCTTGTGATACATATGCTCTTACATTTGTGGTACGTGGCCTTTTGTTCAGACTCCAACCCACATAACCATGCCTGAGCCATTTCAGTGGTACATGTGTGCTGAGATATCTGGTATATGTGTGCATGGTACTGACTAAGCACTCACATTCGTCCACATCATGTTTGTTATGACTGTCACATACAATGTCATACCACTGTGTAGTAGTGTTGCAGTCTGGCATGGATGGCAGCCAACTCTTCGTCACTACTGTGGGATTTTTTCATGCCAGCACAAGCCCATGGTTGCATGTGAAGGGACAGGTTTACAGAGCTCCAGATTACTCAGTCCACTCTGCACATGCATCAGGCCCCTGACAATGTCATAAGTGTATGTAGGCAGAGCAGTTGGGGTGTTTTGAGCTGGGATCTAGCCTCTTCATGATTGCTAATCAGCAGAGCAATGCACAGGCCCCTGCAGACAGGCACATGCACAATTGTGAGCCAACAGCCTGGGGTATTATTTTTCCTCCCAGGTACTTGATGTCAACCTTCCCCTCTCATGTACAGAGGACTGGCTACCAGCATGTGTTGGACATGTCTCATCATTTGATGTCCTTGATAATTTCCATGACCTGCTTGGTTAGGGGTTGTATCTCTGTTGTGACTTCTATTTTGGGAACGTGGCAGGGGACAGATGGTGTTATCTGTCACTGCCTCCTGTCATGTTGGCAAGCAATAGGCAACTACCAGGTTATGGTAGTGGCAAACATGACATCGTTATGTACTGACCTAGCCACCCTCTCTGTACACATGTTGTGTGTTCAAATGTAGACATTGATGTGTCGCACAGTCCGTATTGGTCTGTGTGTTCCTTCTCCACTTTTTCCCACATTACTTGTAAGGTATATTTTGTGTCTTAGATTGCTGCCATTCTTTAGGCTTCTTACACTTTGTACACATCTTCTACAGAAACATTGTCTGGTTATACATGGACAGAATGCAACATCTACTACTGGCTACATGATATTTACCATCCCAATGCCGGTATTTGTGAGATGTAATGAGTGCCACACACACATGACATTACACCAGCCACAGCACTTGTGTCATCTCAAAGTGACCTCCCATGTTGTATTTCAAAGTATCTGTGGGTATCTCTCAGCTGTCCATCCACATCCTCTGTTGAACATAAGTATGCATTTATTCCGGCATGCCACAACCTATGTAACTCTTACCATGACCATGTGTGAAATCATCTCAGTGCTGCTTTTTTCATTAGCCAAATGCAACATATATGGCTATATCTACTTCCATTCATTTTTTGGGTGGGTCTCCGACATTTTTGGACGTAGTTGTACATCCCACACCTGATTGCCATGTTGGAGCCCAAAACATGTTTGGTATAATTTGTAACTGTTGGTACCTTTTTTCTTGGGCTGGCATGTGAGTGACAGAGTGGCGTGTACTATGTGCTGTGTGATGTTATACAGAGCATACTAGGTAACCATGCTGACACGTCGACCATTGTTGGTACTAGCAAACCCTTTGCTACCTAGGACATACACCCATGCATCAGTCTTCAAATGTATATCTGGAATTGCTGTAGGCATGTGTCAAGACAACAGATCTGTGTGACAAGTGTGCATCTTATGAACATAGGGAGTGCAACACACTTTGCCTACATTCCACCAAGACAATAATTTGGTGGTGCATTGTCCCATTTTATTCTGTGATCCTGACAATGGGTCATATGTTTCATGTGTCTGGTAACCCATAGCGCAATCCACAACCAATGTGTGTGTGTGCCATTAGTGAGGTACTGCCCAGCATGTGTTAGGGTTGTGCACAATGGCAGCGCCAGGTGTGTATCCCATGGATACACACTGCAGGCTCTGCCTCTAACATTGGTTACGAAGCTGTACAGTTACTGAAGGTCCATAGTTACCAATGATGCCCCCCTCACTCCACCCCCCCGGCACACATGCGCAGTCTAGGTGAAGCAGCAATCGCCTGAGATGTGACTTATGTTCAGTTCCGACATTACTTAACCCCTTCGCTGCCAGGCCTTTTCACCCTCAGGTGCCAGGCTTGATTTTTGGCAGGTTGCGCTTAGGCCCTCATAACTTTTTGTCCACATAAGCTATCCACGCAAAATTTGCATCCTTTTTTCCCAACATCCTAGGGATTCCAGAGGTACCCAGAGTTCATGGGTTCCCCTAGAGGAGAAGAAATTAGCCAAAATACAGCGAAAATTTTCTTTATATAAAAAAAAAACGAGAAAAAAGGGCTGAAGAAGAAAGCTTGTGTGTTTCCCCCTGAAAATAGCATCAACAAAGGTTTTCCAGTGCTAAAATCACCATCTTCCCAGCTTTCAGGAACAGGCAGACTAGAATTAGAAAACTACATTTTTCAACACAAGTTTGGCATTTTACTGGGACGTACCACGTTTTTACTATTTTTTGTGCTTTTAGCCTCCTTCCAGTTAGTGACAGAAATGGGTGTGATGCCAATACAGGATCCCAGACAGCTAAACATTTCTAAAAAGTAGACAAACTTCTGAATTCAGCAAGGGGTCATTTGTGTAGATCCTACAAGGTTCCCTACAGAAAATAACAGCTGAAATACAAAAATATTGAAATTGAGGTGGAAAAAACCCAGCTATTTTTCTCCATGTTTTACTCTGTGACTTTTTCCTGCGATGACAGATTTTCAAAACTAATATACTGTTACGTCTGCTGGACTCTTCTGGTTGCGGGGGATATATAGGGCTTGTAGGTTCATCAAGAACCCTAGGTACCCAAAGCCAATAAAGGAGCTGCATCTTGCAATGGGTTTTCATTGTAAACCGGGTTTACAGCAATACATTTGGTGAAATATAAAGAGTGAAAAATCGGTATCAAGGAAACCTTTGTATTTCCAGAATGGGCACCAGATAAGTTGTTGAGAAGCAAAGGTTATTTGCACATCTCTGAATTCTGGGCTGCCTATACTAGCATGTGAATTACAGGGCATTTCTCAAATAGACGTCTTTTCACACACTGTTTTGCATTTTGAAGGAACAAATGTAGAGTAAGACAAGGGGCAATAACACTTGTTCTGCTATTCTGTGTTCCCCCAAGTCTCCCGATACAAATGGTACCTCGCTTGCATGGCTAGGTCTAATGCCCATGACAGGAAACGCAACATGGACACATCACATTTTTACAGTGAAATCTGGCGTGTTTTTTTTTGGAACGTGCCTAGTTGTGGATTTTGGCCTCTAGCTCAACCGGCACCTAGGTAAAGCTACCAAACCTGTACATTTTTTAAAACTAGATACCTAGCGGAACCCAGGATGGGGTGACTTGTTGGGCTCTCACCAGGTTTGGCCAAAACAACACGTTTTCCTCACATTTCAGTGATAAAACGTTCTGGAATCTGAGGAGCCACAAATTTCCTTCCACCCAGCGTTCCCCCAAGTCTCCCGATAAAAATTGTACCTCACTTGTGTGGGTAGGCCTAGTACCCGCGACAGGAAATGCCCCAAAACACAACATGGACACATCACATTTTACCAAAGAAAATCAGACCTGTTTATTTGCAAAGTGCCTAGCTGTGGATTTTGGCCTCTAGCTCAGCAGCCTTATAGGAAAACCTACCAAACCCAAACATTTCTGAAAACTAGACACCCGAGGGAGTCCAGGGAGGTGTGACTTGCGTGGATCCCCCAGTGTTTTCTTACCCAGAATCCCTAGCAAATTTAGCTTTAAAAAATCATACTTTTCCAATATTTCAGTGTGGGATCACCGAACTGGCACAAATTTCCTACCACCTAATGCTCCCCTCAGTATCTCAGTAAAAATGATACCTCACTTGTGTAGGTGGGCCAAGTGCCTGTGAGAGGGAAGAGCCAAAAAGATGTCAAAAATTAGTGGGGAACAAAAGCGGGTCCAAAAGGGCAGTCTGGAAAAAAAACTTTTTTGGGCGGACAAGTGGGGCAGAGTTGTTATCGGTACAGATGCGACAATTCCAGCAGATTTCGGAAGGTTCCATCACAAAAATGTGGGGAAAATGTGTGATTTTCAGCAAGGTTGGCGGTTTGTAAGGCATTGTGTGTAGGAAAATGGTGCAGGGCGCATGTGAAGCACACCACCTTGGACTCACCCAGATGATTGGTTTTCAGATGTGTCTAGGTCTCGTAGATTTTTCTAATGGCAGCGCCCCAAAGTCCACAAAGTGTAGCCCTCACCATTCCAAGTGGGACGAATTTGAGACTTAAGCAAGCTCACATTGCCCAAATGTAAAACCATAACCCAAAATAATCAAATGTCCTCTTGCTTGCTGCCGGATAAGATGTTTTAATGTGCTGGGGAGAGCTGAAAGACTGTTACCCTCTTCAGTTGGGGTGGGAGCATAACCATGTCCATACTGGTTCGTATCCACCACCCCACTTTTTTTTTTTTTTTAATTCCCTGGCATTTAGTAGGCTTTCTGTCTGCCCCCCCACCCCTCCAGGGAATTGGATCCGGGGTAATTGCCCCATCTGCCCACTGTGGGGCAGAACAACTTTGTCCCCATTTATTTGGGGTGGGAATATGGCCATAACCCCTCCCTCTTTAAAAAAAAAAAAAAATCTTGTCTGGTGGGCTTTCTGCCCCCCACCCCGGGCCTTCCAAAAATAGGTCGATCTGTCCCCAAGGGGGGCAGAAATGGCCAACAGTAAGATGTCCCCATTGGGAACGACCCTGTCACCCCAAACAAAACACACACACCAATCCCTGGTACCTAAGTGGTTTCTGCCCCTCTGGGGGCAGATCGGCCTAATAGAAATAGGTCTATCTGCCTCCCGGGGGGGACAGAAATGGCCTAAAATAAATTTGCCCCCCAGGGGAGCGACCCTTGCCTAAGGGGTCGCCCCCAACTGTAAAAAAAAAAATCACTGATGCCTAGTGGTTTCTACCCCCATTAATTAAAATAGGCCGACCTGCCCCAAGGGGGCAGAAATGGCCTAATAAAAAATTGCGCCCCCGGGGGTTGTGACCCTTGTTCAAGGGGCCACTGCCCTTTTTTGTATATGGTAAAAAAAAATCCCTGGTGTCTAGTGGGTTCTACATCCCTCCTCCCCCCGGGGGGCAGATTGGCCTAATTAAAACAGGCTGATCTGCCCCCATGGGGGTTTAGAAATGGCCTACTTAAATATGCCCCCTCTGGGGAGCGACTCTTGCTATAGGGGTCGTTCCCCTAATGCCAATTTCTAGCGGGCGTTTCTGCAGCCCGATTGCTTCACGGTCGGGCTGCAGAAATGCTCAGAGACATGAAAGGAAAGGCCTTTCCTTTCATGTCTCTGTGCTGCCCCCAGGATCAGAAGAGAAATGAAAGCATGGGGGCGGCCTCTGATGAGGTCAGCGTGCAACTGCGTGCTGAGGGCATCAGACATCACTGGGGTAGTCTGGAGTGTAAGGGGAAGCGATTCCCCTTCCGTTCCTGCCCATGGGAGGGACGTGGGAGGCTCATTTGCTCCCCTCCTTGAGCCAGTCCCAGGACGTAATGGTAACGTCCTTGGGGCCTCAGCGCCGCAGCCAAGCATCCAAATATTATGTCCTTGACGGGGAAGGGGGTTAAACACCATTTGATCACAGCCCCTACCTTATGTATGCCCCCTTTGCATACAACCTGGTAGGCGTGGGGATGATGTGGGGATAGGGCTAGGAATTAGCACATTAGCCACTTGGCATGTTATATGTTATGGTGCGTGGATCTAGGCCTTCAAGAATCACATGCCCGTGAACTGGGTGTCAATGATATGTGAAATGGAGACAGTAGACCCTCTTACATTACAAACAATGTTGCTATCATACTTGTAACTATGGTGTTTCTTTCCTGCTCTCTGAGGTTTGAGTTACATTCCAGTAGTATATGTAGTGGAAAATGAGTGGACCAAGGAGATTCAGGTGCAAAGTATTTTATTGATGATGTTTACAATGTGCTGATGTTTGTACAGTCATGATGTGTAAAGGTTCTGTACTATGTGGAGTCTCCTGCCAACTCCTGCAGCAGTGTTATGTAGTTCCCCCTCCAAATGTGCTTCACCATTGGCATCATCCTCCTCGTTGGGGACATCATCCAGTTTATCCCAGGGAACATTTGTCCATATACATATATTATGCATGATTGCACATATCAGTATGATCTTACATACTGGTGGTGGAGCATACAACGGCTTCCTCCTGTCAGGGCCAGGCACCTGAACCTTGACTTCAAAAGCCCAAATATCCTTTCCACCACATTGCATGTTCGTCTGTGCCCTTCGTTATATGCACACTCTTCCACTGTTGTGGGATTGGCAAAGGAATCGTAACCCATGGCTGTATGCCGTAACCTTGATCGGCTGCAACGGAATGAGAGATATGTTGGTAAGGCTTAATAATGGTTTGGAATATACCACAGCAGTTGTTAGTTGTAGGTGGAGTGGTGACTTAGACTTGCTTCTGGTTTGGTGTATGTTCCTGTTTTGTGAAATGGTTTAATAGGTCTGTGTTGATGGACATGACAATCTTTGGTTGTGGCTCAGGGACCTGGGAATTGTTGTGTAGTCCATATTTGAGACAGTGTCCTACTGTAGGATGTAACCTACCACCTCCTTGCACTTCAGTGGTGTCATATGTAAAGTAACCATGGTAGCCTTACAAAGCCAAACTCTGCCCTTCATGTTACCATGTTGCAGTATACATGCAGTGCAACACTTTGTGACCCTTTTTGCCCAATGATGGTTGTGCCAGCCATGAAGTGTACGAGGGAGTGAATCGCACATTTGTAGGATGATCAAATTTGGTGTAGTGGAAACTCCTAGCGTCCAAATCATGATTTCTCACTGACACATTGTACACATGCAGAGTGCAGGCTTTGGGAGGGGGAACACCATGTTTTTTTTACATGGGTCCCTAAAAATACTCCTACAGAGTCCTACTATGGCATCCATTATCTTAACAGTTTTGCACAATATCTGCACCATGGTGGACTGTTTCTTGTATACAGAACACATGTGGTGGCATTACGGGGCAAAATGGGGTGCATGTGGGGTGGCACTGGAGTAGGTGCTGCACTTATTCTCAGTTTTCTGCCCCATTATCTTTCGTGGCAGGTTAATTTGTATTCCTATGTGTGCAACACAATGAAGCAGACAGGTAATGTGCACACTACAGGTGTCAGGTATGTGTAGGTAATATTTAGTTGGTAATAGCACCACTTGGGTGGCATTTGATAATGGTGCAGCCAGAGGCTTGCACACCATGATTAATGTGGGACTGTGCCTATGTGTGACTTCCTTTACACGGCCATGGTCTACGCCATTCACATAGCTGAGCTATTCATTGTATGGTTTTATGTGTGTGGGATCTGTATTTAGTTGTCTACCAGTGGACACTTGTAGCGTTTTGTGGCCAGCTTCTGTATGCAAAGGGGACATAGCTCAACCTGTCCTCATGTGGTGTGTCAGTCAGGTTATGGCTGTGTTATGTACATGTGGGTGGGTGTATGTGTGTGATGGGCAATGATTGTGATGTAGTGTGGCATGTTGCATATGTGTTGTTGTCTGTACATCTGTGTTCCCCTGCTCATGTGTATTTAGTGTGGTATATGTCTTGTTTGTACTAAACAGTTGGTGTGTTGTGTGTGTACTGATTGGTATGGTGGCCTACCTACGAGTAGCCCATTGCCATATTGCCAATCCTGGAACCGCTCGTTGACACTGGAATGGTGGAATATGTAGGCATCATGGATGCTGCCGGAATATTTGACTAGGACGTTAGTGAAGAGCCCACAGTGGTCCACAATAGTCTGCACATTGACCGAATGGGTGTGCTTGCGGTTCCTGCACAGATGTTCGGTTGCTGCAGGTGGCACCAGTTGGACATGGGTGCATTCCTCTGCACCCAGCAATTAGGCAGGAACGTCGCTTGATCTCCTGCTGCAGTTGCTGTGTGTCTGGGAAGCAGATGTGGCGGGGCGTGAGGTGTTAAATTGCATCTAGGCCCTTTTGAAGGAAGACCGAGAAGGATGGCTGGGAGATACCACCCACTTGTACGCTCGTTGTCTGAAAAGATCCAGACGCATATGGAGGACAGCGAGGAGTTTGGTCATAGGTGGAATAGTTGTTGGAGTTTCCACCCTTGCAGTGATGTCTGGCACAGTGTTGTGCAGAAGACGTACAATGCGTGTGGTAAGTCTTGATCACATCTTGTTCCCTGAGCCCAAGGATGGTTGTACACTGTGTGAAGATCCTCTACCACCTTCTGCGCTACCTTTGTGGCTGCTGTGGTGGTGGTTAGGGTTGCTGTGGTGGAGGGACTTGCTGTCTTCACTGAAGTCTGCGACATGCGCCAAGCCTCCATTTTGTCCTGGAGGTTGCAAATGCTCCTTCTGTGTGTTTCCTTAAGTGGTGGTGTGGGGACCTCTTTTTAATGCCTGGTCTGACCAAGTGTAAATTTGGAGCTAGAGGACTAGCGTCATTTGTCATTTTTTGGAAAGGAACGCCTACCTTGCATATCATTGTCGCAATGTGATGCAAGGTGGGTTGGCACTTCCAGAAAATAACGCCAACTCATACATTTTTACACTAGTGTCGAAATATAAATATGGAGTTAAGTTAGCACCACTTTAGCGTAAAGAACAATTATGCTATGGTGGTTTCCATAAATGTGGGTCTAAACGTGTGTGGCACTAATAAAAAGTTTGAACAAGCATTGACAAAGCCAATAGGTTTTCCCTACTGAAGAGCTATTGGCTTTGCCAATGTCTTTTAGCCATGTTGTACAGTAGAATGAAGTGGCCTAGAGCAGAGACGAGTGGACTGAACTGGTAGACTGTAAAGTGGCACTGTGTGGCTTGGAATGGTGTTGAGTGGAATGGCATACAGTGCAGTATAGTAGACTCGTGTAGAGCAGAGTGTAGTGGCATAGAGCAGTCTGGCACATAATAGAGTACACTGGGCTAGAGTGGAGTACAGTACAGTGTAGTGGTGTAGAGCACAGTAGCAGAGTAGAGCGCAGTGGCATAGAGTAGAATGCAGTGATGTTGAATGCAGTGTCGTAAAGTATTGGGGGGGGGGGGCGAAAAGCAACATAGAAGGGGATGGGTGGGAGGGAATAGATGATACTTGGACTGGGATATCGGAGACAGACTTAAAACACAAGTAATCATATGGAGTGCTTGAACACCAAGTAGTTCCAAAAATGGGAGCAGTGGATGGACACAAGTACTTGGCCATACTCCGGGGGAGGGACTAACCCAAGAAGAATTACGCCTTCATGCTGTGACAAATGACGACGAGGGAAATAAGAGCAATGCTGAAGCTAACAAACGGTAAGCTATGGGCGAGCTGTAAGCCCACTGTATGTGAACTTGTCGTGAAGAGACAGATCAATTGTAAGTAAGTGAAATAGTGAACCCAACCAAGGTAAGTGTGGTAGTTAGCTAGGGCCTGGAGGGAAAAGAAAACACCAGAGATAAGTACAGTAAGTGTCCCCAAACACCAGGAGCAAGGTAGTTACACACCCAGACATCCCATAGACTAACACAGGGATAGTGGTTGGAGTCCGTGCGATTCAGGATCTTTCCCAGTGGGCCTGAGGAAACTAACAGGCAAGAGGAAGGTTGGAAAGTACCCATACCTGGGGATACCCAGAAGACAGGAGTACCTACACCAGGGGACCCGGATGCAGAGGAGAGAAGGAAGTGAACCCAGAGACAGATTCCAGACTTGGAGGACTTGAAAAGGAAGGAGACAGAGTGCCCACACTCCTAGAGGTGAAGGAAGAAGTCCAGCTGTGGGGTCCAAAATTGGCAGCACCACGCGTTTTCGCAATGCAAGGATGTGAATCCAATTAATGGTTGTGGGTTTGGATGTGTATTTAATTGAATATGGCGCACCCCAGGGCTGTCCCCTGCGCAGGCACTAAACTGAGCTGCCAACGCAGACATCCATGCACCATCGTGCAAGGATGTCTGTGTTGAGGGGTCTGATCGTTTATGTGCAGGAAGATGTCCCTTCCTGCACATAAACAATCACTAATGGCAATTTGGCAATTCTGTGTGTGCTGCAGAATGCAGTACACACAGAAGAGCTGAAGCGCCATTTTGAAATGATTGTTAGTGTGCAGGAAGGGACACCTTTCCGCACATAAACAATCATGTCTGGCATTTTGCTCTTTCTATGCGTGCTGCAGCAAAAAAGAAGGAGGAATAACAAAATATTCCTCCTCGTTGCGCTTTGCTAACGCCAACACTGGGGTGGTGTTCGATTTTGGCGCTGCCTCAGGTTTTATGAAATCTCGTAAATTTGAGGAAGCATCTAAATGTAATGGGTTTTGCTGTGGCATTCCCACAGCACCACCCATTGCACGGCCCTTCGTGTGAAGGGGCCATATTTACAAGGTGGCGTTAAGCCTCAAAAAGTGGCTTAATGCCAACTTGTAAATACAGCGCAGGGCAGACCACCACCAGAGCGTCACTAAAAGTGCCCTTCCGGTGGCGCCAGGGGCAATTAAATAATTTACTTTCAAAATAATATTAAAGAATGGAAACATTATCAGAAAAGATTAACTGTTATATACTCAACTCACAAACCTTTTTAAAGGAAACAGATTTGAAGGATTCAGGGCACTGTAAACATATTGGATGCAGTTATCTTAGCATGAAAACGGACACTGCACCTATAATGGCCTACAATATTCCATCATGTCCTGCAGATGGCAGTAACCGATTATTTTTTCCAGCACATGGTTGGAGAATCCTGCAATCCTGAGCTCTGGCTATTTTGGCTTCATCCCCAAAGATGCTTGGGCACTAAATATTGTTCAGAATGACTACTAAGATTCACCCATCATCTACATCAGTGGTTCCCAAACTTTTGACTTTCGTAGACCCCCATTGTATCAGTATTGGAACCCGGGGACCCCCACTGAATGATTATTGGGATCCCCTGGTGAGTCATTACTGAAAGCTGGGGACCTAATCTGTAAATATTATTAAAATTTCTAAGCAGTCAGGGACCCCCGAGGAGGCTTTCTGGACCCCCACAAGTCCCCAGACCACAGGTTGGGAACCACTGATAAATACCGCCAAAGAATTAATCTGCACTACATTGGAAAACCTTCAACAAGAAGTAAATGTGCTCATACAGAAGCAAGATGTGGAGGTTGTACTTTTTTCCCAGAAAAATGGGAATCTATTCCCAGGATTTTTTGGTTAAAAAAAAAGGCCAAACAAATCCAAACCCATGCTAGATATAGAACTGGAAAATAAATAGATACAGAAGGAAAAGTTCAGGATGCTAGCACTACATCAAATGGATTGGCTAGGCCCCACAGAACTTCAAGATGTGTAAATAAGTACTGCAAATTCCAAAGCTTCGCATTCGGCAGCAATCTCCATCACTAAAAAGTTCTTCCACTTGGCCTGTCTTCCTCAAGGATATTCTCAAAGTGTTGCCACAGTGCATCTCAGGTAATGCAAGATCTTTATCTATCTGTATCTAGACGACTGGTTGTTCAGGAAACTCATCAACATTTCCAGGTGATTGTTCTTGCTATCAATCAATTAGGGATGCATGTCATTCATGAGAAATCAACATCATCTCCAGTGCAGGCTCTTCATTATCTAGGATCAGTTCTGGATACTATGAAAGCAAGAGTATATCCTTCAGAGAGAATTGTATCTCTATCAGGAAACAAACATTACCCTTGTCAGGGTAAACTCTCAAAATTCCTAACTCAACCCACTGGTGGCCATGGGACAGATCAGACATGTTTAAATTAGAGGCAATGGGTACATTATCTATATGGTGCCAAAATAGTAACAACGTTGAAATCCAAAACAATACAGGTCCAAAAATGAATTAGGAAAATGGTGTAATAATATCCAATAGGTGAAGCTGGAGATATGCATTTTTACAGTTTAAAATAGAAGGGCCAATTAATTTCAATGATTGTTATAAAAGAGGACTCGGTTAAATTTGATATTGACCGAGCACAGCTCGTATACACTAAACAGGTGTGTACTGGATAAAGATTCTACCTCCTCACTTTAGTCCTTTAAGTCCCAGTACACCTCAGGCAACAAGGTGTCATCATTTATGCCTGGGGACGTCCTAGTGGGTGTGAATTAATCCTAGGTACATGCTAACCAATGGGCTAAACGTTCTCGGGACCAACACACTTTGGGCACTCTCAGAATAGTGAAAGTCATCTGCTACACTAAACTGAGAGTTAGGTATGTGTGCGGATTGTAGCATAATAATAAAGCTAACATGTGCCTGTGACAGGGGAGGCCTCTATGAAGTTAATCCAGTTAATGGTTCCAACTCCACTGCTCATCCTGTCAAGGGAACAACACCAACACACCCAGGTTTTTGTTCTCTGCTCTGGGAGCAGTTTTCACCTCTTCAAATGCTAATTACTGGATAGCTAAATTCTAGCTCACTGACTGAGAAGCAGGTTTCGGCTCTCCTGGTCTCCATGGAATCCTGCATCTTTCTGGCCCTGCCTTCATATAAAAGTCAATTACACTAATGTCTGGAAAACCAGTGGAGTCTGTTAAGAGGAGACAAGCACATTTTCCCCTCAAAGAAGCGTAATCTGGCAAGTAAAAGTGTTGGAATGGCTATCCAAACAATGACTAATGCCTCCCTCACAGTTTGTGGTACTCACATGCATCACTTTAAAATTCAGGAGCATGGCCCTCAAATGAAGTGATACCACATAAATCTGTAACACTATGGATTATCTGAATGTCCAGGAAGGAACAAAGTCCAGTGCCCTATGGTTAGAAGCCCAAACCCTCTAGAAACCGTTTATAGGCACAGACTTGAGGATCACTGCGCCCACCTGCCAGGAGTCTAAAACAACCAAGGCGAATCCCTATTTATTACCATTTAGAGCATTTATAAAGTGCAGCCGTCCCCAATCTGGTATCCTGGCGCCAAGCATACAAGGTACTAACTAGCTGAAAATACCACAGGAGCAGCTCAACCTATTGGAGTGAATTATTTCAAAAAGAGGCAGGTCTTCAAGGCTTTCCTGAAACGTAAGAACTCCGATGAGGCACTTACAAGGAAGGAAGCTCATTCCACAGATGAGCTGCTTTTATTCTGAAGGAACGCCCCCCCCCCCCCCGAGTTTACTCTCTAAACGTCTTGATGCAACCCAAATTTGTGGAGCTTGAAGATGTATCCCCAGGCATGTATCTGTTCAATCTCTTCTGCAGAGGCAAAGGACTTTTCCCATGTAGTGCCTTAAACACTATTGACATGGTTTTAAAAATAATTCTGTTTCAAGGGGAGCTAATGCAAGTCTTTTAAAGCATTGGTTGCGGATGACCTACTGGGCCTTTTTAGTGCCAATTTACCCACTGCTACTTGCACCCTATACAATCTCTCCACCAGAAATTCAGGAGCTCCAAATTGCGGGACATTACAATAGTCTAATCTACGGAGTATAACACTCATTACAACTAAGGATTTGGCTTGAACAGGCAACTAAGGTAGCACCTTTCTCAAATAACGAAGAAGTGCAAAGCATGTGCCTGGAACCTTTGTGACATGACTTTCTAGGGGCAGCTTCTTGTAAATAAATAACCACCACGGATGCAGACTGTAGCTGATGTCTGTAATTCCTCTCCTGATGAGAGGCTAAATGTTGTGGGGAAGTGCTGCAGGTTTCTTTAGAATGGGGTTGACTATCACCTTCTTCCATGTGAGGGACACCACCCACGACTCCAGTCATTGGGTACAAAGCTGTAACATTGGGAGGGAAAGTTAATCTCCATACTCCTTCCATATTCTAGGTCAAGTGGAGAACAAAGCAAAGAGTTAAAAAATGTCCTGGCTTTCCAGGGGGTCTACACTATTTTGGGCTATACTGGGTGATATTCGATTTATGGGACCGATGTCCTCCAATATTTTACTACTCTCATCAAAGAAGGCAGCGAGATCATCGCAGAGCTCCTGCGACAAAGTACAGTTGGGGTTTGACAGCTCTTGCAGAATATCAAAAGGCTTTTTTGCCCCGTTTGTAGATGTGAGAATAGAATTGGCAAAATATTCAGCCTTAGCTTTACTAACTTTTTTTTTTTTTTTTTTTTAAGTCACATAATACAGACTAAGACATTTTTTTTCTGCTTCTCTATATCCATTCCGCCATTTTCTTTCTAACCTCCCACATTAAATGCCTTCAGTGTAACAAGGTGCCGATGGTCTGTGATGAGTTTTTTTTTATTATTATTGAGGAATCACTTCATCCACGGTCTTAAGAATCCCTTGTTCATATGGGGCTGGATACACAGTTTTAGACCTGCAATCTCACGAGTCCCACAGTGCTTTGAGGGGGAGGGGGAATGATTTTCACAGATAAATACAGACAAAAAATAATTGTCTGTATTTATTCTTAAAAGCTGGGAAAAAAAAGACAGAAAATTGCGCTTATGAGTGACTCCTTGTCCTTTATTAATTCCAGACCAACTGCTTAGCGGACAGACACCATGGGGATCCAAAAACAGGATGAGATTCTTAAACACAGGCATATATTAACATATTTGTATATAGTGCCAATATTTACCATTGGGTGTAGTGTTTTGTTACATTTGGCTTCTTTATTTGCTAAATCGTGACAGGTATCAAAGTGTGAGTGTTTATCAGTTAAATAAGTGTGGAAATATACAATTTTAAGACTCCATTTATTCTCAAATACCAATGGCCAAAAAATAGATATGAATACAAACAGAAACGGACACACAGAAAAAAAAAAAGGAGCCCTAGTTACAATCAGTACATCCTAGTCCCCAGACTCAAGCAGCATAAGAATTTCTATAGTGTGTTTCACTTAAGACCTCGCATTCAGCAGGCCACACCATAGGAATCCAGGTGACTTGGGGGCCATACTCATACTTTTTTGAACCTCATTTGCGTGTTTTTTTTTTTTTTACACAAAAAGCAGTACAAACTTACAAAATACAATTCTGTTTTGTAAGTTTGCGCTTCGTGTAAAAAAAAAAACCAATGTGGTGCAAACAAAAAAAAATTCTTCCATAACCCTTAATTCTAGCAGTAATCAAGCAGACGTACTCGAGAGCCAGAATAATTTTACCAGCTCCAAAAAGGGCCATGTTGTGGTGTTTCATAGACCAACTAAACTGCTGGAAAAAAACAGACATGAGGCCAGATGCTGCAGAGTGACCCACAATCATTATAATTTTCCCAAATCGCTATTTTGCCTTAGGGAGGCATAGAGGAGAACTATCTATTTCTCCTCGTTTCCCCCCCTAACCTCCCCCCCACCCCCAGTGTGCTGCATTTTACAGAAATGGTCTCCCAGAAATGTTTGTGCAGGAAGATGCCCCTCCCTTCATAAAAACAATTCTGTATGCAATGCAGATACCTGTGGTTCAAGGGTGCCTGCGTTAGCACTAGGAAGCCCACTGTGTGCCAGCACAGGAGAAAATGACAAAATTTAAATAGTCCATTCCTATCCTTTTCAAGTGACGTTGTGCAGGGACTTGCTCCCCTCCACCACTTTTGTTTTAAGCCTGGCAAAAAATTGCTATCTAACACAGCATCTTACTCCTTCAAATGTGCAATCCTGTATCTGACGTTCTGATAAGTTTGATTTTACCACCTGTGGATTGTAGCAGACATTTTAAGAGCACCCAAACATCCATCTACAACTTCTTGCTCCAAGTGGAAGAGATTCTGCATTTAGCGTTCTGACAACAGCCTTGATCCGATTCTCTAACCAATTTGTTTCTGAAATGAGTTCATTTAGCAGCATCAAAAAGAAATGGGAGGACATTTAGGCTCATTATCACTGAAGGTATTAAGTAAGATGTGCATTCAGGAGTTACCTACCAGGCTTTTCACTCGGGCAGGCCATCCTCTGCTTTACCTCACACCATCATTCTAACTGCCAACACTCAATGACCTTCGAAAGAAATTGGGTATTGTACCAACAAGTGGAAAGAGAAGTAGATTGGGACCTAAGTAATATGTTAACAGTGGTAAACTGACAGCACACTACCAGAGGAAAATCCGTTATGGACGTGCTAACGTGAAAGAGTCCCATTGTTCAAATATGCTGCAAGGCCTGTGGATGTCTGTTCACACATTTACCTTGCACTACTGTCTCAATTCAGATTCTGGGACAGATGCCCAAATAGAGCAAGCTTCCTTGAGAAATTATTTGCTTCACGGAATTACCTTTCTCGTCAACCACATTTTAGGGATGGGCTTATTAGTGTTTATGATTATCAATAAAGATCGCCGGTAGGAAGAAGTTTCTTACCTGTGATCCGAGTCCTCCTTCAGCCAGTGGAAAAGTGTGAATTCCTTCCTTCCTCAGAAGAGCAGCTACTACCACTAAATACTTGGTGAGGACTGAGCTGTGATGAACCCAAAGGGCAACACCATGATTTGTGGTGACCATACGCCATCAAGCAGACCTAGCAATGACAAGCTAGATGAATTGAAATATGAGACTAAGCATCTTTCTGGGCCACAGTGGCCACTAAGTGACCTTTCTGCAGTAGAGGGATGAAATTCTGTAGGGCAATGATCTGACAGGAAGTAACCGTTGAGAGGACAGAACTCAAGGGTTAGTTTGAGAGTTCCATCCTTTTTGGAAAGTATAGGGAGTAGACATGTTTACCTGGACTAGGGATTCTTTGTGTAGGATTATCTGTGCCTCTTTTGGCAATGCGACATGTTTTGTGCAGAGTGCAAAGGGGAAATGTTTGGCAGGACTATGACGAGATTCAGTCAGTAGCCATGCTCAATGATGGCTAAGACTCATCAGTATGTGGTGACCTCTTCCTAGCAGGTAAGAGATACATAAAGTTTGCCACCACCACAGGTGTGTGATCAGAGATATGCAGCAAGTTAGTTTTTAGAGTTGGAGGCTCCCTTACCAGAGGTGAACCCCTGCAGGTGATAACCTGGCTAGTGCTGATTCTTGGGAAATGACTTTCAAGCCACATTGTATCCGCTTCCCGGAGACCTGGTTTGTTCGCACATAAATGCATTTTAGATGAATTCTCTTCGGGTAGAGTTTCCAATTTAAATGCGCCTGATGGAGAACAAAAATTTCAGATAAGTGACCTTTCCAGTACCAGGAAAGTGGTCTTGAGACTGTAGATATTTAGGATCACAAAGCTACTTATGCGAGGAGCCAAGGACACCGATGACAAAATCCAGTGGGAGATAAACTCTAAACCCCACCCCCTCCAACGTGAAATGCATATTAGTGTAAAACACCCAATACCACCACATGTTGGCAAGAGCTCTTTCACACAAAAGCACCATACTTCAGTGTGAAGCCCGTGTCCACACTTAAGGCTTAGGTCAACCCTAAGCTTTGCAATTCCCTTACAAGACGCATGTTGTACTCTTCAAAATAGCAGGTGTGTTCAGCACTTTAAGCTGTGCTTAGCGACTGAGATGATAACCCAATGAAACCAGAAGTTCCAAGACGACGACGGGTGGGTGGGGGTGGAAGTCGCAAAAGGAAGTAGGGGCACATGCGGAGAAATATTAAGTCCCCTGTAATGGGTTGTACATTACAAAAAAATCCCACACGTGACTGGCAAGAAGAGTGACAGACCGCGGTGCAAAACAAAAATGATAAACCCCCGTCATGTGGATGCCATAGGCTAAGACTCGCCACTCGTGTGAGCAGTCTATATCAGAAGCAGTGAATGTGTAGGCCCCAGTCACCCCTACGTAACAGAAGGGTTACAGTACTGTGAAATGAGTAGGTGACGTACTAATGTCACCATGGCTAAGCTCCTTAGAAACCCATTTGCCACGTGTGTGGCATAACAAGCAATGTGCTGAACAAAGCATGTAAGGGAGTCAAGAAAAAGAGGGACTAAAAATATTGGCCATGTTTTACTGCGCTCTAATGTGGCTGGCAACTGAAATGAGGGTGACATTTGTACATCTAAATGGACGTTTTGCACGTAAATCAACTGCTAATCCTTGAAGTTCCTGCTTCCCCACCCGCACCTCTTCCCATGCCCTGCGCATACTTATCCTACACGCAGAAAGTGTGGAAATTACAGCTGCCCGAAAATATCCCTTGCTTAATCGTGCACTCGGGTCCTTGCTTTGGCAAAAAGCTGCATCCCGGTTTATAGAGCTGGCGGCTGTTCCCATATCGCCATAAGAGCCCACACCACATAAAATGCCACGTGGAACGTAAAAATCAACGCTATATAAATTTACAGAGCAAGAAAAGCGAGGCATTGTAGGCATAAGAGGAACAATGAGCAAACATTACGTCAGTGGAAAGAGGTAAACATTTAATTTCTTTTAACAGTTAGAAAAAATTGAACAAAACAAAAAGTGGCCATTAAAAAAGTATTTACAAACACCTTCATAATTCACAGCTTGAATCGCCTCCCCCCTCCGTAGTAAAACTGGAATGCAGAGACGGAGATCACCCGAAGCCAAAGACAGACAATTAAACCAGGTCAGCGTTTTAAAATCACAACAATTTTTAAAAGGATAAAAACAGAATGTAAATGCAAAAGTCTTAGTCCTGGTGCCAGCTTCTACCCGCACGAGTCTTGCGCTGCTGAATGAGTGGCATGGGTAGGTGGCTCCAGGAATGGCACCAGACTTGTCCAACAAGACAACCTCAACATCTTTGCAAGATGGGTCTCCCTCCCAACAACCCAGTGACAGCCCCGAGAGAGAACTCCAAGAACGATTATAAGAGGTTAACTAGGGGGTGATTGGTGCAGAGTGGCTTTGGGACCTCCCCAGGCCACTCCTAAAGTAGATACCAAGTGTCAATCTAGGCTCCATTCGGGCTCATCTCAGCTGTGTTGGTGCCGTTTAATTTAAAAAGTGAGGTGAGGGAAGAAGTGTCCTGTCTGAGGGTTGCAGAGTGAAGCGGGTACGTGAGGGTACAGAAACCTTGTGCTGTTAACGGGGCAAAATGTTCAATAATGGGTCCAGAGGGCATGGTTTATGCCCAGGATGCTGAGCAATGGCAGCCTGGTGCAAGTGGGGCTTGTGTCGAGTGTCCTGGTGCAAGAGACCCAGGGTTTCATTGGGGGGGGAGGAGTGTCCTTAGGCCTCAGCCTGTGTCCAAAGTCTACTTTAAGGAGCGGCTTGAGCAACCTCTTCCGCTTGAGGTTCCACCGATGGACGTTCTTCGGATTCTGCAGGTTTATCTGGTCCCGCTTCCTTTGCGGGCTCTCCTTGCGGAGGCTCTAGGTTATCTGTTGCTGGCTGGGCCACTTCTTCCTTCACTTGATCAGTAGCTGCATCAGGCTCCTTCTCTTGTTCAGCGGTAGTGGAAGGTTCCTGGTTCTGCTCTGTTGCAGCAGCAGGCTCTTCGTTTCCCTGTTCTGGGACAGAAGCTACTGCGGACTCGGACGCTTTAGCTTCCTCCGGAGCAGCCTCCGCTTTATCATCACTAGCTACTACCTCTGCTGCAGGAGCCTCTTTCTTCCCCTTTCGAAAAGAGATGCTGCCCAGCTTGAATGGTTTCTTGAAGGAGAAGCGCTTCTTCTTTTTGGTAACTTCCTTTGTAGGCGCAGGTGCAACCTCTCCTTCTGGGGCTGGTTCAATTGCATCGCCTGAACCCACCTCCGCTTTGGCATCAGCTGCTGGTTCAGCAGAACCATTGTCAACAGCAGTCGAATCTCCCCCGTCAGCCTTGGGCGATAAATCCCCATTGGTCTTTACATGCCCATTTTCCTGTAGGGAAAAAAAAATGCCCAAGTCAGTAGAGGTAAAGCACCACACCAGGACCGGCAAAGTCCAATGTACTGCCTAATGCCTCAAAATACCAGAAAGAGTGACCAGCCTAAGTTGCCGGGACACTAAGGGCGTGGCACCGATATATAAAATACAGATTACGCTGTTTAGTTTAACAGGCAAAACTCAGTAACAAATTGGGGGAACTAATCTGAAACCTTTAATATGGCGATGATCAACTCAAACCAAAAGCCAGACACTCCAAATATCGCTCCCGCCTACTCCTCTTTTTGAAACTAACCCCCCCGCCACCCCCAACATAAAATACCCAGGTCAAGTGACATCTGCAGTTTAACACTCTCGCACACAGACAAAAATAAAATAAGACAGACCACATCTAACGGCCAGGCCTAACGTAACGCCAGCATCTGAAACCCGCTACACACGGATTTAAAAAGTTAACGAAATCCCATTTGAGAGAGACTAGCCCACGACTGAAAGAAGAAACCACCCACAACACGCCCAACAGGAATAAAACAAGGGGCAAAAACATCGATCACACACACAAGAAGGCTCAAAGACGAGCGTCGCCAACAAGTCACACGGTAAGAATCCCCTCACAAAATGGACCCCTGTATATTCATCAACCGATTTTGTTCCCCAAAGGGTACACGCGCGAAGTCCTTAAGACAGCCTAGAAAGAGAGGAGGGCTTCACCGGTATTGACCCTCATCAAAAGGAGGCAAGAAAAGCCGGTCGCCATGAGGACAGATTCTCTACGGAGTGTCGTTAACGTTGCAGGGAGGGAGGTGGGGGCATCGGGGTAGCGCGCCACCGGCCGCACCCTCCCGGGCATTACGCTGTACCCCGGCTGCGCAGCGAACTGGCCAATCCGATCGCGGAGCAAATCGTACGCAAAAGAAAAGAGCGCGATGGATCTGGGACGCGCCGGCTATGGGCGCGCGGCCACCCACAAGTCGACGCAGCTGGCGGCCGGCAGGAGGCGCGCGCGCCCCGCAGAATCACGTCCTTCTCTGAGGAACAAAGAACGGCGCCTCCGAGAGGGAAGAGCAGCGAGGGGGTGATGTGCGGCTCTTGGGAGGGGGGCCGAGAACGGGAATGGGTGTAAATGGAGCCACGGTGGATGCAGTCTATAGGCGTGGTGCCCGACACCCAGTACGTGGCAAGCCCAGAGACAGGGTGAGCTAGTGTGAGAAGCAGTGGAAGGATAGTTATCTTGTGTGGAGAATAAAGGTATATAGTGGAGGAAATGCGCGCGAAATCGACTGGGCGTGGACAGTTGGGGGTCCCATTTGCGCGTCTCCCGTTTCCCTCCATGTACCCTATAACCCCCCTCCAGTTCGAATCCTACGTGTTTCTCCACATCCCGACTCACCTCTCCGCTCTTAGGCTCGGCGTTTGCCACACCCTGGAGGACGCAGGCATTGTCCGCGCTTTTGGAGTCGCTGCTGCCCATCTTCGGGCTCTGGTTGTAGTCGGTGGTCTTTCGAGAACGTCGACGCTACTCCCGAAGAGCGCAGATATCTTTATGGGTCTCGGCGCTGCTCTGAGACGTCGGAGGCACGGGGCGCAGATCGGGCTCTGTGGCGAGGAGGCTTGGCGTTGTGTGGGGCCTGGGTCTCGATGCTGCGCCTTCTACTCTCACAAAGCTTTGATCACAGCGTGGGGCGGGCACAGCCTTTAAAAGGCTGCGCGCGGGCATTTAACCAGCCGGCCAATCAGATCCCCGTGCGGGAATGAGGGCGTGGTCGCAGCTCATGTCGTCACCGATTGTACAGCTCCTTTCAAACAACAACATGGGGAGCAGAAGGGGGAGGTAGGGGCTCAAGGACGGTGAAAACGACAGGTCTAGTCGAAACAGCTCCGGAGGAGAATATGAACAGAGTTGGCGCTGGAAACTACCTCTTTATTAAGCAGTGAAGCATCGTAGTGTACAAGCCATCCAGTGAATGAAGTCACAAGACAAACCAACATTATAATGAGAATAAGGGATTGGGGGTGGCGTAGAAACATGAGGAGGACTGTTGGATGAATATTGCGGTCCAGTGCACCATAGGATTGGGAGGGGACCTGGGTGTTAGAAGCGAGGGATAGAGGACTGGGGTCAAGGATATGGTGACCACCTCACTCCAGGCGCTGTTTCCATTTCCGAGCTGTTCTACAAATTATTGATTTCAGGTGTTAGTCTAACTAGGCCAGTGAAAGCAAAGCAAGACTACAACTCCTAGAATGCATTAAGCTATCACACACACGTCCAGGACTCGGACGTAATGACCTGAGAGAGGTGGTCACTCTAGTTTAGATTGTGCAGACTTGTTGGTGGTTCTCTTGCTGGTATGTCTGGCAGCATATCCATTACCCCAGATGGAGCATGTCAGTTGAGGTCAGTTTCAGGAGTCTTTAGGCTAAGGGATAGATGCAGTAGCAGAGGTTTAGATTATTGTAGTATGGCTGGGGATGACACAAATCTGTTGGTCGCTTTAGTGCCATTAAGGGAGATGTGCATCACCGCCCACCAGGTGGCGGCTATACAGCAACAGGCAGGTGGGAAGGCCTACACTTGGCTTAGAAGACAGAGGGAGGGACGGAGGACTAGATCCCGACCTATGGTTTCAAAGGATAGCGCCCTCAAGGCTGACACCAATAACTTATATGGCCTTGTGGGCAGGGATCACAGGGAGGTGCATTTTGGGTCATGAAGAGACGTTTTTGCAACAGGGAATATTCTAAGTATAGACTTGAGTGTTCAAAACGAGTTGCCAAGCACCCAGTCTTACACAGCATCATTCTAGTTGGGGGAACAATACAGTCAAAGGGGTTAATTGGCAGCTGCTTAGAGAGGAAGGGGGACAGGGTCAGCAAGGAAAGGACCGGTATGCCAATTAATTTGGAGATTTTGCATTCCTGGTTGAAATGTTATCCTGAGTGCAATGATGCAGAACTACTATGGGGAGAATTCGGCAAGGAGTTTAGGTTAGTGTACACGAATCCTAGGATTAGCAAGTGGGTGGAGATTCTGTGTTCTATTGGATGAAGGCATAGTTGGTGGAAAAAAAGTTGTTGAAAGTGGGAAGGCATGTTGATGATTGGGTGATGAAGATATTGATAATATCTCAACAGGAGTAGTGCCCAAAAAGGAAACAAAGGAGTTCTGTTTTTATATAACACCAGTCAAGGCCTCATTCAACTGCTTTTTTCTCTCTACTTTAGAAGGCCCTTGAAGGTAGCAGTTGCTGTAACTAGAAGCCACTCCATTCAGTATTCTTCAGTCAGCACCTTGCTTTTTATGTTTGCAGTCGAATGCCATCCTGACCAGCTCTGTCTTCAGAAGTTCCTAAATCGGAAGTGGACGGCTTTTCCTCAAATTGGGATTCAAGGCATTAGAATTTTAGTCCCTTTTCTCCTAATGATCATCCCTGGGTTATGCCTTTAAAAGTCGCAATGTTTAATAAAATTGGAGCTGGTTGACCAAGGTCTGTGCTCGGGTTGTGATATGTTGCCAGTTTTATTAAATAATTTATATATAAAGGACAGCAGTCACCTGAGGGCATCATAACACTAGAACAGCCACTAACCTGCAACACAAAACAAACACAGAGAGGATAAGAAAACTTGGGAGTACAAGTATGTTTACAGCGTTTATTTCTTCAATAAAGCAAAGTTGAAAGTCTGGTGTAGGTGAAATGGGAAAACAATCCAAAGTTTGGGACTTCAGATTCCAAATCATCTGCCTTACAACATTCCTCGTTGTAGTGATAGATATGGAGAAGACAGAGGGAACAATATCGCAAGGTTCCAGATTGTGTGAGTTGCAATTTGGGGAAAGCGCAGCATTGGCCCAGTTTGATGATAGGCCTTTTGAACCTTTAAGGGAATGTGCTTGTGGACTGGAAGCCCACCAGTGATCGATGAGCTGATGAAATGTGATCGAATTAATGCAGACCACAGGCCAGCTGCATGTCCATGTTTTGTATACTCTGCATCTTCTTGATTCAAGTAAATGGCAGACCCTGGTATAAGGCATTGTAGTAGTCAAGGTGAGACAATCATCAAAGCACCCACTGTGCGCATGTTTATCACTGGGGAGAAATGGAAGAATCTTTGTCAAGGTGGGTTATGTCAGGCGCCAGGATGTCCAGAGCTTCTGAATCTTATGTACAAATGAAAGTGTATTGTTGAACCAGACCTGAGGGTTCTTACCTTAGCGTGGTAGGGAAGGCTGCCCAGTGGAGCCAGCCAGGCATTGTAGGGCCATCACAAAAAGGTTCGCTCTGACAAGCAAGGTCTCTAGTGTGTCATTATTTATTTTATGGAAGGTGGAGTAAATGCTCTGGCACATGCACCCCACTTTATGCATAGATTATAGAATCTTGAATATGATTCTAAAGGAAACTGGTACCAGTGGAGTAAATTCAGGGCAGGTGTCACATAATATTGCTTTGTAAGATTAAGACATAACCTGGCCGCCTGAAGATGCACATTTTGTATTCTGCTAAGTGATTCGTTTGCACAGACTTTCGTAGGTGATGCAATAATATATGTGTGCCATTACCAAACTTGTTAAGCTGAAAGCTTTGACATGGGGGACTAAATCAGGGATCAACGTCAAAGAGGACTGTCCCATTTTTTACATTCTACCACAGGGTCGCAGATGAACCCATGCTTACCTGCCTACGAAGTGGATATAGATGCAACCTCTCCCAACATTAGGATTTCCGTTTTTGGTTGTCTTTGATAAAAGTCAGATTATCAATAGCCGCAGTTTAGTGTGTAATAAGCACAAAGACGTGTATGGTAAGGAGCATAGAAGAGAGAGAAGACATAAATACATGTTACATTTAATAACTTTTAGAACTGTACAAGACAGTAAGCCTTGGGAGTCACACCCTACTTTAGGCGTGGCTGAGCCTTGGGCCACGTTAATGCAATCTTTATAAAGACCATCCCACGCTAATGAGTATTTACTTAACTATCAAGTACACATACACTCCTAGTTTGTGGTGAGGAGAGACGGGTATGCTGGTGAAAAGCAGGACCTATTTTCAAGGCCCAACCATGTTTATTCAGAGACTGGAAGAAATCAGAAATATTAACTATGTTGTATATGAGCTTCTTATCCAGGCTCACACTCTTGCAGGTACTGAGGTAAAACATAGTGGTTAAATACAACTTTTACAAATATATATGTTACAGACATGTCTCATCTGAATAAAGCTTCTGGCACAGTTTTGCAGGTGCACAAACGAAAGCTTTCCAGCTACACGCTGTGTATATAACTCTGAACCGTAGAACACTTACAACTATCTGACAGTGTTTGAAGACCCGCCTCAAATGTTTTCTCGTGTTTTTTCCGTAGCAGTAGGAAACTCACATCCATCTACCTTTGAGGGCAGTGACCCTGTTGCCTGTGAGTGCTGTAGGAGGTGACCCTTGCAGAGCTTCATGCAACCTGTTCCACCTTTTATCTTGGAGTTGTGCCTGTGATGGGAAGAGGTACCTTTT
Organism: Pleurodeles waltl; assembly: GCF_031143425.1. NCBI lineage: Eukaryota > Metazoa > Chordata > Amphibia > Caudata > Salamandridae > Pleurodeles > Pleurodeles waltl. Next base: position 701,378,134 of record NC_090440.1, read on the forward strand.
GCTAACACAGCCTGCTCTGGAGTTTGTCTTAGGGTGGGTGGTGATTGGGAACTTGCGAATTCAGAAACTGTTGGTCACTGCAAACTGAATTACTGTGGATGTAAAGCCAATGTAGCATTTATTGGAGTGTGTGTGCTCCCTATGGAATTACATATTCAACCTGTTCTGGTGCTTGTAAAATGATCAATACGATCTTCTAAATATTTAATGTGGCGTGAGCGGCATTGCTATACTTCTATGGTGTTGGAGCATGGTCTCTTGAACAGTCCCTTTTTCCAAGCAAACATGTTGCCAGCCTACAGGCTAACCGGGTGGAAAGCGGACGAGGCTGACCTTTTTTCCACAACTGATCAATGGTTCTGGAGTTATTTCACCCCGTCGTCCTTTCCTGCTGGTATAATCAATCTATAACAGTACACACTGAATTCGTTTATGCTTTGATTAAAAAAGGGCGTTCTTCACTAAGTCAAAGGCACTCCTTTCTTTCTCCTCGGAATGACGAAAGACGTAGCACGCCTTCATTTTTAACAATTCCAGGAGGAAGAATGAAATGTCTAGAGGGCGGTGCATGGGCAAACAAACCCCAAGGCCCTCAATTTAGGGATCAACTGGGATTCCAGCCAACTCGGAAACGAAGTTGAGGAGACAACATTATTTGAAACAACTAAATGGCACTCATTTTATCAAAATGAAACAGAAGGCTGACAATCTAGCAGGGCAATTTAAAAGCCCATACTTAAGCAACATATGAAGGAAAAGAGTGGGGCATAATTTGAGTCAAATCACCAAAAAGACAATGCTTTTTTGGCTCAAGGAGGATAAAAAGTGGTGAGTGATGGGATTTGAACCAGTGACTTACAGGTTGCCCACCGAGTTCTGCAAGATATGAAGTAACACTCCTTCACTTTGGGGTTGTCTCTGGATTTCAGCACATGATTCTGCTGCAACCTTCCTCCCAAACACCCACAATCCACTTTAAGTCAATGGCTATTTCAGCTCTAAGCCAGAAGATTTAAAAACAGGAGAGTATATGACAAAAATGATTCTGACAGTGGGCAGGGGCGTGGGGTCACGTGCAGCTCCCTAGTAAGGAATAACAACAATTTCACACTCTGGCATCTGTTAAGCCGGGATCTCAGATATATTTTAAGAATAAGGTCCTCATTTAATTCTTTATTCTGTAAAATGTGATGGCTCCTCAAAAAGTAGGCATTGCTGTATCACTTTTTTAAAACACAAAGGGTTTTATCTCATTTCCTGCTCTCTACATCCCCGCCCCTTTCTCAGTGAGGAACTATAAAAAGCCTTCTCTCCAAAAGGCTGCCTGTTTTCACATGTCTTTCCTGAAACAGGTACTTTCACGACCTTGGGGTTTCCGTTGTAATGCACCTAAATGTATTTATTTGCTTTTGGAGTACTGCCCTGGAGGAAGATTAGGAGCTCTGGACCCCCTCCACCCATTTGCTAAGCTGCAGGCTAGGAGACTGGTCTGCTTGCGTAACCAAAGAGAAGGCATGACTTATCAGTCTTGGCAAGCAGAGCAGAGAGCTGGGCCTAGCTAGAATTCCTATTATTAGTTATGTAAGTGAACTGGAGGGGTGGATAATGTGCATCACTTTCAGCAGCTTATTCACAAGCGCCCATGAGAAGAAAGACCTAGGAAAGCACACACACACATGCACATTGAAGAATCGCTGCCACTGTTGGACAGGCAGAGTTTAAGCCTCCTGTTATTCCACCGAAGACCTGCCAGGGGATGTAGTGGAATATCCTGATTGTGCTTCATGAAAACAGAATTATTTGTGAAGATGTGCTTTCCGAAAGAAATGTCAAGCAAGACTCATTAGAAAACCCAAAAGTGTCTTAAAAGTGGGTGGGGCTTCCTGAGATTCTCATTCTGAGAAAAACTGGACAATGCAAAAACCAGGAGGGAGAAAATGATGTCCAACAGACTAACAGTGCAGCGAGGCAGGCACAACTAGAGGACACAATGAGGAATGTGCCCAATGACTGTCAACCGAAAGCTTGCATTAGAAAAAGTTCCATAAGAAATAAAAAGAGTCAAAGGTTATCTTTGTTTTCAACCACTTGAGGAACATGACAAGCCCAAAAGAGTAGCTGTTTAAGAGGAGCATATTCCGAAGATACTTGTTTCAGAATAAATTTGAGCCTCCGTGGAACAGAACCAGCAGCTAGTAATTCGAGCGCTTTTACTATTCAACAAATATTAAAACTATTGATTGAGTTGGTGGTTAAGAATCTGATACTATGAAATCTGAAGGGTCCATAATAAAATGTACAATGCTGATATTAGAAGGGCAGAAATTGGCAACCGCTTTATAGTACAAGTGTAGGAAGTTGGCTCTGTATGTGCTATTTCAAAGTAAGGAATAGCATGCACAGAGTCCAAGGGTTCCCCTTAGAGGTAAAATAGTGGTAAAAAGAGATAATACTAATGCTCTATTTTGTGGTAGTGTGGTCGAGCAGTAGGCTTATCCAAGGAGTAGTGTTAAGCATTTGTTGTACATACACATAGACAATAAATGAGGTACACACACTCAGAGACAAATCCAGCCAATAGGTTTTGTATAGAAAAATATATTTTCTTAGTTCATTTTAAGAACCACAGGTTCAATTTTAACATGTAATATCTTGTTTGAAAGGTATTGCAGGTAAGTACATTAGGAACCTTGAATCATTTCAATTGCATGTATACTTTTCAAGTTATTCACAAATAGCTATTTTAAAAGTGGACACAGTGCAATTTTCACAGTTCCTGGGGGAGGTAAGTTTTTGTTAGTTTTACCAGGTAAGTACGACACTTACAGGGTTCAGTTCTTGGTCCAAGGTAGCCCACCGTTGGGGGTTCAGAGCAACCCCAAAGTTACCACACCAGCAGCTCAGGGCCGGTCAGGTGCAGCGTTCAAAGTGGTGCCCAAAACGCATAGGCTTCAATGGAGAGAAGGGGGTGCCCCGGTTCCAGTCTGCCAGCAGGTAAGTACCCGCGTCTTCGGAGGGCAGACCAGGGGGGTTTTGTAGGGCACCGGGGGGGGACACAAGCCCACACAGAAATTTCACCCTCAGCGGCGCGGGGGCGGCCGGGTGCAGTGTTAGAACAAGCGTCGGGTTCGCAATGGAAGTCAATGAGAGATCAAGGGATCTCCTCAGCGCTGCAGGCAGGCAAGGGGGGGCTTCCTCGGGGAAACCTCCACTTGGGCAAGGGAGAGGGACTCCTGGGGGTCACTTCTGCAGTGAAAGTCCGGTCCTTCAGGTCCTGGGGGCTGCGGGTGCAGGGTCTTTTCCAGGCGTCGGGACTTAGGTTTCAGAGAGTCGCGGTCAGGGGAAGCCTCGGGATTCCCTCTGCAGGCGGCGCTGTGGGGGGTCAGGGGGGACAGGTTTTGGTACTCACAGTCGTAGAGTAGTCCGGGGGTCCTCCCTGAGGTGTTGGTTCTCCACCAGCCGAGTCGGGGTCGCCGGGTGCAGTGTTGCAAGTCTCACGCTTCTTGCGGGGAGATTGCAGGGTTCTTTAAAGCTGCTCCTTTGGATAAAGTTGCAGTCTTTTTGGAGCAGGTCCGCTGTCCTCGGGAGTTTCTTGTCGTCGTCGAAGCAGGGCAGTCCTCAGAGGATTCAGAGGTCGCTGGTCCCTTTGGAAGGCGTCGCTGGAGCAGAGTTCTTTGGAAGGCAGGAGACAGGCCGGTGAGTTTCTGGAGCCAAGGCAGTTGTTGTCTTCTGGTCTTCCTCTGCAGGGGTTTTCAGCTAGGCAGTCCTTCTTCTTGTTGTTGCAGGAATCTAATTTCTAGGTTCAGGGAGAGCCCTTAAATACTAAATTTAAGGGCGTGTTTAGGTCTGGGGGGTTAGTAGCCAATGGCTACTAGCCCTGAGGGTGAGTACACCCCCTTTGTGCCTCCTCCCAAGGGGAGGGGGTCACATCCCTAATCCTATTGGGGGAATCCTCCATCTGCAAGATGGAGGATTTCTAAAAGTCAGAGTCACCTCAGCTCAGGACACCTTAGGGGCTGTCCTGACTGGCCAGTGACTCCTCCTTGTTATTCTCATTATTTTCTCTGGCCTTGCCGCCAAAAGTGGGGGCCGGGGCCGGAGGGGGCGGGCAACTCCACTAGCTGGAGTGTCCTGCGGTGCTGTGACAAAGGGGTGAGCCTTTGAGGCTCACCGCCAGGTGTTACAGCTCCTGCCTGGGGGAGGTGTTAGCATCTCCACCCAGTGCAGGCTTTGTTACTGGCCTCAGAGTGACAAAGGCACTCTCCCCATGGGGCCAGCAACATGTCTCTAGTGTGGCAGGCTGCTGGAACCAGTCAGCCTACACAGATAGTCGGTTAAGTTTCAGGGGGCACCTCTAAGGTGCCCTCTGTGGTGTATTTTACAATAAAATGTACACTGGCATCAGTGTGCATTTATTGTGCTGAGAAGTTTGATACCAAACTTCCCAGTTTTCAGTGTAGCCATTATGGTGCTGTGGAGTTCGTGTAAAACAGACTCCCAGACCATATACTCTTATGGCTACCCTGCACTTACAATGTCTAAGGTTTTGCTTAGACACTGTAGGGGCACAGTGCTCATGCAATGGTACCCTCACCTATGGTATAGTGCACCCTGCCTTAGGGCTGTAAGGCCTGCTAGAGGGGTGTCTTACCTATACTGCATAGGCAGTGAGAGGCTGGCATGGCACCCTGAGGGGAGTGCCATGTCGACTTACTCATTTTGTTCTCACTAGCACACACAAGCTGGTAAGCAGTGTGTCTGTGCTGGGTGAGGGGTCTCTAGGGTGGCATAATACATGCTGCAGCCCTTAGAGACCTTCCCTGGCATCAGGGCCCTTGGTACCAGAGGTACCAGTTACAAGGGACTTATTTGGATGCCAGGGTGTGCCAATTGTGGAATCAAAAGTACAGGTTAGGGAAAGAACACTGGTGCTGGGGCCTGGTTAGCAGGCCTCAGCACACTTTCAATTCAAAACATAGCATCAGCAAAGGCAAAAAGTCAGGGGGTAACCATGCCAAGGAGGCATTTCCTTACACAACCCCCCCCCCAAACGAAAGAGGATGAGACTAACCTTTCCCAAGAGAGTCTTCATTTTCTAAGTGGAAGAACCTGGAAAGGCCATCTGCATTGGCATGGGCAGTCCCAGGTCTGTGTTCCACTATAAAGTCCATTCCCTGTAGGGAGATGGACCACCTCAACAGTTTTGAATTTTCACCTTTCATTTGCATCAGCCATCTGAGAGGTCTGTGGTCAGTCTGAACTACGAAGTGAGTACCAAAGAGGTATGGTCTCAGCTTCTTCAGGGACCAAACCACAGCAAAGGCCTCCCTCTCAATGGCACTCCAACGCTGCTCCCTGGGGAGTAACCTCCTGCTAATGAAAGCAACAGGCTGGTCAAGGCCATCATCATTTGTTTGGGACAAAACTGCCCCTATCCCATGTTCAGAGGCATCTGTTTGCACAATGAACTGCTTGGAGTAATCTGGAGCTTTTAGAACTGGTGCTGTGCACATAGCTTGTTTCAGGGTGTCAAAGGCCTGTTGGCATTCTACAGTCCAGTTTACTTTCTTGGGCATTTTCTTGGAGGTGAGTTCTGTGAGGGCTGTCACAATGGATCCATATCCCTTCACAAACCTCCTGTAGTACCCAGTCAAGCCAAGGAATACCCTGACTTGAGTCTGGGTTTTTGGAGCTGCCCAGTCCAGAATAGTCTGGATCTTAGGCTGGAGTGGCTGAACTTGGCCTCCACCTACAAGGTGTCCCAAGTAAACCACAGTTCCCTGCCCTATCTGGCATTTGGATGCCTTGATAGAGAGGCCTGCAGATTGCAGAGCCTTCAAAACCTTCTTCAGGTGGACCAGGTGATCCTGCCAGGTGGAGCTGAAGACAGCAATATCATCAAGATAAGCTGCACTAAAGGATTCCAGCCCAGCAAGGACTTGATTCACCAACCTTTGGAAGGTGGCAGGGGCATTCTTTAAACCAAAGGGCATAACAGTGAACTGATAATGCCCATCAGGTGTGGAGAATGCTGTCTTTTCTTTTGCTCCAGGGGCCATTTTGATTTGCCAGTACCCTGCTGTTAAGTCAAAGGTACTTAAGAATTTGGCAGCCCCTAATTTGTCTATTAGCTCATCAGCTCTAGGAATGGGATGAGCATCTGTCTTTGTGACAGAGTTGAGACCTCTGTAGTCCACACAAAACCTCATCTCTCTCTTTCCTTCTTTGGTGTGAGGTTTGGGGACTAAGACCACTGGGCTAGCCCAGGGGCTGTCAGAGTACTCAATTACTCCCAATTCCAGCATCTTGTGGACTTCCACCTTGATGCTTTCCTTAACTTGGTCAGACTGTCTAAATATTTTGTTTTTGACAGGCATGCTGTCTCCTGTGTCCACATCATGGGTACACAGGTGTGTCTGACCAGGGGTTAGGGAAAAGAGTTCAGCAAACTGCTGCAGGACCTTCCTGCAGTCAGACTGCTGTTGGCTAGAGAGGGTGTCTGAGTAGATCACTCCATCTACTGAGCCATCTTTAGGGTCTGATGAGAGGAGATCAGGGACAGGTTCACTCTCAGCTTCCTGGTCCTCATCTGTTACCATCAACAGATTTACATCAGCCCTGTCATGGAAGAGCTTAAGGCGGTTCACATGGATCACCCTCTTGGGGCTCCTGCTTGTGCCCAGGTCTACCAGGTAGGTGACCTGACTCTTCCTTTCTAGTACTGGGTAAGGGCCACTCCATTTGTCCTGGATTGCCCTGGGAGCCACAGGCTCCAGAACCCAGACTTTCTGCCCTGGTTGGAATTCAACCAGTGCAGCCTTTTGGTCATACCACAACTTCTGGAGTTGTTGGCTGGCCTCAAGGTTTTTACTTGCCTTTTCCATGTACTCTGCCATTCTTGAGCGAAGGCCAAGTACATAGTCCACTATGTCTTGTTTAGGCTCATGAAGAGGTCTCTCCCAGTCTTCTTTAACAAGAGCAAGTGGTCCCCTTACAGGGTGGCCAAACAGAAGTTCAAAGGGTGAGAATCCTACTCCCTTCTGAGGCACCTCTCTGTAAGCGAAAAGCAGACATGGCAGGAGGACATCCCATCTCCTTTTGAGTTTTTCTGGGAGCCCCATGATCATGCCCTTTAATGTCTTGTTGAATCTCTCAACAAGGCCATTAGTTTGTGGATGATATGGTGTAGTGAATTTGTAAGTCACTCCACACTCATTCCACATGTGTTTTAGGTATGCTGACATGAAGTTGGTACCTCTGTCAGACACCACCTCCTTAGGGAAACCCACTCTGGTAAAGATACCAATGAGGGCCTTGGCTACTGCAGGGGCAGTAGTCGACCTAAGGGGAATAGCTTCAGGATACCTAGTAGCATGATCCACTACTACTAGGATGTACATATTTCCTGAGGCTGTGGGAGGTTCTAGTGGACCAACTATGTCCACACCCACTCTTTCAAAGGGGACCCCCACCACTGGAAGTGGAATGAGGGGGGCCTTTGGGTGCCCACCTGTCTTACCACTGGATTGACAGGTGGGGCAGGAGAGGCAAAACTCCTTAACCTTCTGGGACATATTGGGCCAGTAGAAGTGGTTGACTAACCTCTCCCACGTCTTGGTTTGTCCCAAATGCCCAGCAAGGGGAATATCATGGGCTAAGGTCAGAGTAAACTCTCTGAAACCCTGAGGCACTACCACTCTCCTAGTGGCACCAGGTTTGGGATCTCTTGCCTCAGTGTACAGGAGTCCATCTTCCCAATAGACCCTATGTGTTCCATTTTTCTTGCCTTTGGACTCTTCAGCAGCTTGCTGCCTAAGGCCTTCAAGAGAGGGACAGGTTTCTTGTCCCTTACACAACTCTTCCCTTGAGGGTCCCCCTGGGCCCAAGAGCTCAACCTGATAAGGTTCCAGCTCCATAGGCTCAGTTCCCTCAGAGGGCAGAACTTCTTCCTGAGAAGAGAGGTTCTCTTTTTGGTGTTGTGTTGCAGCTGGTTTCCCAGCTGACTTTCCTTTTCTCTTGGTAGGCTGGGCCATTTTTCCAGACTCCAGCTCTACTTTTTCACCCTGTGCCTTGCACTGTGCCCTAGTCTTGACACACACCAGTTCAGGGATACCCAGCATGGCTGCATGGGTTTTCAGTTCTACCTCAGCCCATGCTGAGGACTCCAGGTCATTTCCAAGCAAACAGTCTACTGGGATATTTGAGGAGACCACCACCTGTTTCAGGCCATTGACCCCTCCCCACTCTAAAGTTACCATTGCCATGGGATGTACTTTAGTCTGATTGTCAGCATTGGTGACTGGATAGGTTTGTCCAGTCAGGTATTGGCCAGGGAAAACCAGTTTCTCTGTCACCATGGTGACACTGGCACCTGTATCCCTCAGGCCCTCTACACTTGTCCCATTAATTAAGAGCTGCTGCCTGTATTTTTGCATGTTAGGGGGCCAGGCAGCCAGTGTGGCTAAATCCACCCCACCCTCAGAGACTAATGTAGCTTCAGTGTGACACCTGATTTGCTCTGGGCACACTGTTGATCCCACTTGGAGACTGGCCATTCCAGTTTTACCTGGATGGGAGTTAGAAGTGGTATCTTTCTTGGGACAGGCCTTGTCTCCAGTTTGGTGTCCAGACTGACTACAGTTTCGATACCAGGCCTTTTTGGGATCAAAGTTTTTACCCTTGTACCCAGGATTGTTTTGTGAAGAGGCTCTGGGCCCACCCTCCTGTGCAGGTTTTTGGGGGCCTGTAGAAGACTCTTTACTATTTTTATTTTTGGCTGTCTCACCACCTTTCCCCTGGGGAGGTTTTGTGACCCCTTTCTTTTGGTCACCCCCTGTGGAAGTTTTGGACACCCTAGTCTTGACCCAATGGTCCGCCTTCTTTCCCAATTCTTGGGGAGAAATTGGTCCTAGGTCCACCAGATGCTGATGCAGTTTATCATTGAAACAATTACTTAATAGGTGTTCTTTCACAAATAAATTGTACAGCCCATCATAATCATTTACACCATTTCCTTGAATCCAACCATCTAGTGTTTTTACTGAGTAGTCTACAAAGTCAACCCAGGTCTGGCTCGAGGATTTTTGAGCCCCCCTGAATCTAATCCTATACTCCTCAGTGGAGAATCCAAAGCCCTCAATCAGGGTACCCTTCATGAGGTCATAAGATTCTGCATCTTTTTTAGAGAGTGTGAGGAGTCTATCCCTACACTTTCCTGTGAACATTTCCCAAAGGAGAGCACCCCAGTGAGATTTGTTCACTTTTCTGGTTTCACAAGCCCTCTCAAAAGCTGTGAACCATTTGGTGATATCATCACCATCTTCATATTTAGTTACAATCCCTTTGGGGATTTTCAACATGTCAGGAGAATCTCTGACCCTAGTTATGTTGCTGCCACCATTGATGGGTCCTAGGCCCATCTCTTGTCTTTCCCTTTCTATGGCTAGGATCTGTTTTTCCAAAGCCAATCTTTTGGCCATCCTGGCTAACTGGATGTCCTCTTCACTGGAGTTATCCTCAGTGATCTCAGAGAGGCTGGACCCTCCTGTGAGGGAGCCAGCATCTCTGACTATTATTTTTGGAGTCAGGGCTTGAGAGGCCCTGTTCTCCCTAGATAGGACTGGTGGTGGGGAATCAACCTCCAAGTCACTATCATCCTCCTCTGTGTTATCCACAGAGGGGTTGGCTCTATCATACTCTGCCAACAGCTCCTGGAGCTGTGCTTTGGTAGGTCTGGAGCCCATTGTTATTTTTCTTATGTTACAGAGTGACCTTAGCTCTCTCATCTGGAGATGGAGGTAAGGTGTGGTGTCGAGTTCCACCACATTCACATCTGTGCTAGACATTATGCTTCTAAAAGTTGGAATACTTTTTAAGAATCTAAAACTAGTTCTAGAATCTAATTCAAACTTTTACCAAACTTTTAAACTCTAAAAGAAATGCTAAACAGGATCTAACACAAGGCCCTAACAGGTCTTTTAAGAATTTAGAAAACTTTTCAAATTGCAAAAATCAATTTCTAATGACAATTTTGGAATTTGTCGTGTGATCAGGTATTGGCTGAGTAGTCCAGCAAATGCAAAGTCTTGTACCCCACCGCTGATCCACCAATGTAGGAAGTTGGCTCTGTATGTGCTATTTCAAAGTAAGGAATAGCATGCACAGAGTCCAAGGGTTCCCCTTAGAGGTAAAATAGTGGTAAAAAGAGATAATACTAATGCTCTATTTTGTGGTAGTGTGGTCGAGCAGTAGGCTTATCCAAGGAGTAGTGTTAAGCATTTGTTGTACATACACATAGACAATAAATGAGGTACACACACTCAGAGACAAATCCAGCCAATAGGTTTTGTATAGAAAAATATCTTTTCTTAGTTTATTTTAAGAACCACAGGTTCAATTTTAACATGTAATATCTTGTTTGAAAGGTATTGCAGGTAAGTACATTAGGAACCTTGAATCATTTCAATTGCATGTATACTTTTCAAGTTATTCACAAATAGCTATTTTAAAAGTGGACACAGTGCAATTTTCACAGTTCCTGGGGGAGGTAAGTTTTTGTTAGTTTTACCAGGTAAGTACGACACTTACAGGGTTCAGTTCTTGGTCCAAGGTAGCCCACCGTTGGGGGTTCAGAGCAACCCCAAAGTTACCACACCAGCAGCTCAGGGCCGGTCAGGTGCAGCGTTCAAAGTGGTGCCCAAAACGCATAGGCTTCAATGGAGAGAAGGGGGTGCCCCGGTTCCAGTCTGCCAGCAGGTAAGTACCCGCGTCTTCGGAGGGCAGACCAGGGGGGTTTTGTAGGGCACTGGGGGGGACACAAGCCCACACAGAAATTTCACCCTCAGTGGCGCGGGGGCGGCCGGGTGCAGTGTTAGAACAAGCGTCGGGTTCGCAATGGAAGTCAATGAGAGATCAAGGGATCTCCTCAGCGCTGCAGGCAGGCAAGGGGGGGCTTCCTCGGGGAAACCTCCACTTGGGCAAGGGAGAGGGACTCCTGGGGGTCACTTCTGCAGTGAAAGTCCGGTCCTTCAGGTCCTGGGGGCTGCGGGTGCAGGGTCTTTTCCAGGCGTCGGGACTTAGGTTTCAGAGAGTCGCGGTCAGGGGAAGCCTCGGGATTCCCTCTGCAGGCGGCGCTGTGGGGGCACAGGGGGGACAGGTTTTGGTACTCACAGTCGTAGAGTAGTCCGGGGGTCCTCCCTGAGGTGTTGGTTCTCCACCAGCCGAGTCGGGGTCGCCGGGTGCAGTGTTGCAAGTCTCACGCTTGTTGCGGGGAGATTGCAGGGTTCTTTAAAGCTGCTCCTTTGGATAAAGTTGCAGTCTTTTTGGAGCAGGTCCGCTGTCCTCGGGAGTTTCTTGTCGTCGTCGAAGCAGGGCAGTCCTCAGAGGATTCAGAGATCGCTGGTCCCTTTGGAAGGCGTCGCTGGAGCAGAGTTCTTTGGAAGGCAGGAGACAGGCCGGTGAGTTTCTGGAGCCAAGGCAGTTGTTGTCTTCTGGTCTTCCTCTGCAGGGGTTTTCAGCTAGGCAGTCCTTCTTCTTGTTGTTGCAGGAATCTAATTTCTAGGTTCAGGGAGAGCCCTTAAATACTAAATTTAAGGGCGTGTTTAGGTCTGGGGGGTTAGTAGCCAATGGCTACTAGCCCTGAGGGTGAGTACACCCCCTTTGTGCCTCCTCCCAAGGGGAGGGGGTCACATCCCTAATCCTATTGGGGGAATCCTCCATCTGCAAGATGGAGGATTTCTAAAAGTCAGAGTGACCTCAGCTCAGGACACCTTAGGGGCTGTCCTGACTGGCCAGTGACTCCTCCTTGTTATTCTCATTATTTTCTCCGGCCTTGCCGCCAAAAGTGGGGGCCGGGGCCGGAGGGGGCGGGCAACTCCACTAGCTGGAGTGTCCTGCGGTGCTGTGACAAAGGGGTGAGCCTTTGAGGCTCACCGCCAGGTGTTACAGCTCCTGCCTGGGGGAGGTGTTAGCATCTCCACCCAGTGCAGGCTTTGTTACTGGCCTCAGAGTGACAAAGGCACTCTCCCCATGGGGCCAGCAACATGTCTCTAGTGTGGCAGGCGGCTGGAACCAGTCAGCCTACACAGATAGTCGGTTAAGTTTCAGGGGGCACCTTTAAGGTGCCCTCTGTGGTGTATTTTACAATAAAATGTACACTGGCATCAGTGTGCATTTATTGTGCTGAGAAGTTTGATACCAAACTTCCCAGTTTTCAGTGTAGCCATTATGGTGCTGTGGAGTTCGTGTAAAACAGACTCCCAGACCATATACTCTTATGGCTACCCTGCACTTACAATGTCTAAGGTTTTGCTTAGACACTGTAGGGGCACAGTGCTCATGCACTGGTACCCTCACCTATGGTATAGTGCACCCTGCCTTAGGGCTGTAAGGCCTGCTAGAGGGGTGTCTTACCTATACTGCATAGGCAGTGAGAGGCTGGCATGGCACCCTGAGGGGAGTGCCATGTCGACTTACTCATTTTGTTCTCACTAGCACACACAAGCTGGTAAGCAGTGTGTCTGTGCTGGGTGAGGGGTCTCTAGGGTGGCATAATACATGCTGCAGCCCTTAGAGACCTTCCCTGGCATCAGGGCCCTTGGTACCAGAGGTACCAGTTACAAGGGACTTATTTGGATGCCAGGGTGTGCCAAGTGTGGAATCAAAAGTACAGGTTAGGGAAAGAACACTGGTGCTGGGGCCTGGTTAGCAGGCCTCAGCACACTTTCAATTCAAAACATAGCATCAGCAAAGGCAAAAAGTCAGGGGGTAACCATGCCAAGGAGGCATTTCCTTACAGCAAGTGTCACTCAATGACAACTGTCCCTTGAACAGCTATTGTGGCCACGGAAGACCTAACTCTATCTGATGTTTGACAAGAAAGCATATGGCGCCATGAACAGTATAATGTAGCCTAAATCTAGCTGTGAATTCAGATATTTATACAATCTATGCACCACAATCATTGGTTAAAGAGATTGCATGCATTCAAGAGTGTGAGGACTGCTCAGGACTACTTAAGAAAACGAAGCTAAGGCGCTCTTGGGTTTGATATTTTACAATCAGCTGGCATGAGCCATGTATGTCATCTTGAACTTTTGTCAGGTTCCCCACTCTCTTCACATATATTTAATATCTAATTATAATCACTTTATCAGTTGTCATGCAGTAAAGCGGGATTTCATAATAATGCTGACGTGCAGTTGTTTTTCAAGTTAACTTATGATGCAAAAAATCGAAATGGTCACTACATGATAATAAAAATATGCTTTGACAAAGCCAAATGATCTGGCATTGTCTGACAACTTTTGGCTTTTCCAATATTTGTGCATGTTTTTTGTAAAAATGTAGGAAGAACTACTTTTTTAATGTAAGTGCATGTTGTGCAAGAGCAGAATGTCATCCTTCTCAGACAGGAAAGCCAATGTAGCAAAGTGAACTAACCTTGTACCCTTGTACTGTCTTTGTTGTAGTGGATAGAACAAAAATATGAATGACACACTGCTAGACCAATGGATTATGAGAGCTGGTTGAGTGCCCCTATAAGTAGACTACATATAATTATATTAAAATCAAAATGTTCGCCTTATGCCAGGCCTAAAAAATGGATGAAGAAAAGTGGTTGACTGAATGTTCATGAAACAGAACTAAAGATGGTACGCTAAAAATATATATTGGCCCACATGCCAAAGTAATGTAAGCCCTTTTCATTGCAAGGGTCCTAACTTAACACTGCTTAGGAGTCCTCTCGGTTATGTTACACCAAATACTATCTATGGTGCAACACACCAAAACTGTATCAAGTAATTGTCATTGTAATTGTTATCTGAATGTGCTCTGGAGGTTGAGAAGCTAAGCAGCTGGCTGGTGAAGCGTAGTCGTGAATGTCTCAGGCAATATTAGTAGAAGGAACTTCTATTCTACAGGGTCTCCATTGTAAAACTAAAAAAACAAACAAAAAAACAACAGAGTGTATTGTCTTGGAAATAAATTGGTTCATACCCTTCAAATTCAGTATTAGTCTCTACGGCCCTGCCCGAAGCGTTGTCTATGAGAAATATTATTAAGAACACGTATTTGTCCCCATTTTACTGTGAGATCTGTTATGCTGCCAACGTCCTTGCTGTGTGGCTCAATGGCACTTGACATATTGCCCCCTATAACTGACTTGTTTTTGTAGGTGGCGTAGTGCAGGTAGCAAAATGTCTGAAGTTACGTTCTATGCACCAGGAAGTCTGCAAACCAACAGTGTGTAGGCACAGTTTTAATCATTGTCACAGATTGTACAATAATTTCCCTGTGTTGCCTTTTTAATCAATTACCAGTGTATGGGAAAGGGGTGTTCCCACGACCTCCTCCTCCTGTAATCATGTCCTCCTCAGGGGTAGCAAGAGATCTTTCATCTACGTCCTTGCAGCTCTTGAGAAGCTAGGCCTCTAGAGAATTCATTTATCTTACAATGCAACAGCCACCTCAGAATTCCACCCTAAAGTATTATGACCACCACTGCTCATCTGTTCAGCAGTTGTGCATTGATGGGTAATTGAGTTACTAGGACTGTGATGAAGCAATTAATTTCCAATTCCTAAGGGACAATTTACAAAGAGTTTAGCAGCTTTTACCCTTCAAGCTCTGCAAGGAATTGGACCTGATGCTCTTAGGAATCTTAGGGAGGGGATCCTTTCTAGACCAGCTTACCAGCTGTCCATTCTGGGCTGTCCCTACCACTGCTACCAGGGCTGGCTGTAGCGCTGGTGGCACCCGGTGCAACAATCTTTTCAGTTGCACCCCCATGACCTCCTCCTTGGATTCCCTATCTACCACTTGGCAAAAGTGACCCTCATCTCTCCATAGCCCCTCTCTCACATACATTTAATTTCGTTTAAATCTCTGGTACTGGCCGGGTTCCACTCAGTAATCTGCATGAAATACGGATCTGTTCTTTGCAGCAGGCACATTAACTCTCTGCGCTACTTTATGGTGATTCAAAATTGCCACTAGATAAAACGTCACTCACTCCGTCTCTCTCAAGCAGGAACATTAATCACAAGTTATCTTGACATTTTAATTGCTGCCTGAAAGCTGGACGCACAAAAAACCCCAGAGATCAATGCTCCCTTCCAGGTCAGCGCACAGTGTGGCTGCACCGTTTGCACTCCTTAAACTCTGGCCTTGACCGCTTTGTTCACCTTCGAACCGTTACAGGAAATCTCCGTTACGCCTGATGCAGAAACTGATATTATCATGCTCCAATAACTCCACCCAGATAGTTGTGGAAGATGGGTAAGCAGAGTTATGTGTTTCCCTAAGGGATTTTTTCTTGACTGCATAGTATTTAACTAGGCCCAATCCTACAGTACTAAGATCCTTTAAATGAGTCTGAGACTGAAAATGTTGCTTCTGTCTTCAAGTTGAATCCTTCTGTCCTTAAGGATGTGTGTTTCATTCTTTGGATGTATGCAGAGGTATGGGAATCTATTTCCACAGATAGGTATACTCCAGAAAGCTGTCTTTCTTGGTGAGAACTGTGATTGCAACAGCTTATGTGGAAGTATGCATAGACCTGCCAACACGTCAAAATCCTAGACAAGGTGCTGTCAATCTCCGATGTTTTTTGCTGTGTTGCTCAGGCACTTTAGACTTCATCATTCACCTGGGGGTCAGAATGGAGCTCCGTTTGGCACTGAGGATATGATAGCAAGGTGAAAGAATTGAGCATATACTGGATTATGATTTTTGTGTGTGATACTTCATTTCTGGTGTGGTACTGTTGCTTGCTTTCCGTGACTGTTTTCCCAAGCCCTAGAACTCAACATTGGGTATGTCCTTGCAGTCTAAGAAGTGGTTTGAGGAACTACTCCCAGGATGTAATGCCTGGATTACATACAGGTATTCTTCATTTCTGCCTGACAGACAGGTGATACATCGCCTTGAGATCAGATGAGGAAATTGATCCAAGGAGAAATGAAGAGTAAGTAATTAAGGCATTCATTATTGCCTTTTTGCCACACAGTTGGACATAAGGAAGGGTCTTGTTATGTGCACCACATGAATTTTCCACTGGGGTGTCAGAAGAACTCACCCCAGGAGTACAGTAAAAAATGCTACACCCAAAAGCCTGCCATATGGCCCGCAACCAGACAATTTTCCCGTAGCCAATCAAGGAAATTACTCTTGTAAGATCAAGGTGGGGACGCTTTGAGTACTCCTCCTCTACATATTGCGCATGATGCCTAATGTACTGAAAACTACCCTCTTGTACACGTTTCTGATAAGAATACTTTTTTCCTTGCAACAAGTAATTACATTGCAGTGGCCAGTTATAGCTTTGGGTTTGGCTGGCATGCACAATGAGCTGGCACTTGGATGGTGACAGATGAACAATCATTTGCAATGCAATGGGTCTCGCGTTTGCTCAAGTTACAGCTATTAGACGTTGTAAACTCCTAACCAGACTTTTCTTGCCACATAAACTGAAAATAAAAGGAAAGCAGTTTCACATAAGCGAGCCCGCGGCTGGCATGAGCGCAAAGCAAACACACAAAAGGAAACAGAAGTTTGCTTGCAGTGAAATGTATCGGCAAAAGTGCAATTATCCATATAACCGGCAAAAGTGCAAATATCCATGTGACAGGGTCGATGTCAAGCAAAGGGCTCGAATGCTGCCCAGCGAGATCACACTGCCTATGAAATAAAAATAAAAAGTAGTCCAGAAATAAAATGGAAAACATCGAGCCTCTTATGTTTTCAGTAGTTGTCCAGCGTACTCAAGGTGGGCTAAACATCGGAAAAGGCATGACATATGCATGCCTTTCACTAATTAAATCAAAATTTAAAAGGCAAGCCCACGAGCCAACACAACTGATGGGCTTGACCTGGTTGTGGTTAAAAGCCCAGAGAGATCACACCAGGGGCACAGCGCTTTGCGCTCCACCCTAAAAACGTGTAGAGGGGGTCTTTTGGGGGACGCGTCACAAATGGCGGTGTGGGACAGGTGTGGCAAATTGCTCCATTACTTTTGTCCTTAATGAGAGTTTGTGTAGCGTGCATATTGTTCTCATTGGGAGCATCTGTCCATTAAGAGGGTACCTGTGGTGCCTGGGAATGTTGGAATAGCTGACTTGTGGGAGAGGGTGGATGTTCACCGTAGGGCAGGGGCGTGGCCTGTGGGCTTTCCAAAGATCTGCATAAAACGTGCTGTTTTCATTTATTGTTGTATCTTTCTTGTTTTGGAGAGTTTTGATTGTCGTGAACTTCGTCTGGGTGAAGGATGGGTTCCAGGGGTTACTTGCAGTTCTGGTCGTTACCCAGAGCGTCAGCATTTTTCCACAGAGGCAGCGCGTCCAGGAGAAGCTGGGGGCGTATACGAGAAACGGCAAGAGTGTCGGGATTTTTTACTTCCTTCTTTCCAGACAGAGCCAGGCCTGCCTGAGCAGGTGCAGAACTCCAGTCGGGTCGCACTTTCATGACTGCAAGCATCGGAATGCAACCGAAAACCAGGGCTGGACGGCTACTCAAACCTGACATGGGACAACTTGAGATGGAATCATGGAATACTGGCTCTCTATATTCAGAGCGCTGTATTCAATCTTACCATCCATTCAAAAGAATGCATTTTTATTAATGGAGCGCTTGCTGCAACAGTTGTGTTTTTCTGAGACACTGTAAATAACAGCCTTGGCTATTAGCCAATCTCAGTGGAAGTCGTTTGAAACGTCCCAGGAGGGGCTCCCAAGATGCGCTTTAGCAGGATAAATATCGTTTTTTTCTTCTTTGTATTCCGGGGCCTATAGTTTTGTGTTTCCTTAACAAATGCAAGTCTACAAGTATGAGATCGCAATGAAAAGACAAGCATACGTAAAGCCAATAATCCCTGGCGTTGGCTGGCAGCATTTTAGCTTTATGAGGCTTGATTTGTTTTATAATTTTTTTAAACTTTGGCACATATTTATACTTTTTTAGCGCCCCATTTGCGTCATTTTTTGACGCAAAAGCGAGCTGTCTTACGAAATACAATTGTATTTTGTAAGTTTGCGCCACTTTTGCATCACAAAGCGGCGCAAATGAGGCGCTAAAAAAGTATAAATATGGGCCTTTGTGTTTTGAGGAGCTGCCAGATTCTTGCCGAGGGTTTGTGCCCCTTTTGCATAAAAAAGCAGTGCAAATGCGGTGCTAAAAAAGAATAAATATGAGCCTTTGGCCCATATTTATATTTTTTTAGCGCCACATGTGCGCCATTTTTTGACGCAAAAGCAGCACTATCTTACAAAATACAATTGTATTTTGTAAGTTTGCGCCACTTTTGCATCACAAAGCGGCGCAAATGAGGCGCTAAAAAAGTATAAATATGGGCCTTTGTATTTTGAGGAGCTGCCAGATTCTCGCCGACATAAAAAATGACTTGAAGCAAAACAGTTTTATAGGCCTCAAAAAACACTTAGGCCCATATTTATACTTTTTTTGCGCCACATTTGCGTCATTTTTTGACGCAAAAGTGGCGCACATTTACAAAATACAATTATATTTTGCAAGTTTGCGCCGTTTTTGCATAAAAAATAACAAATGCGGCGCTAAGAAAGTATAAATATGGGCCCCAGTGTCATAGTAGTCACTGGCACCAAAGGTAGGGTGACCAGACGTCCCGGATTTACCCGGACAGTCCCGGTTTTCAAAGGACTGTCCCGGTGTCCCGACGCTTTAGTTCATTTTAAATAAATGTCCCGGTTTTTGGGGCAAATATCAGGTCAGCCCGCGAGGCAGAAGTGAAACGTGTGCTCTCCTTTCACATTTCTAATCTCTTAAATAATTGATGAAGTAATTTATTGATTTCTGCCCGTCTGCTGCTACCTGCTCTCGTGTGTGTGTGTGTGTGTGTACACACAGATTTACAGGACAGGTCAGATATAAAAGTGAGAATAAGGGCTGTCGTCCTACTTTTATGTCTGACCTGTCCTGTTTTTTTCTTTTCAAAATCTGGTCACCTAACTAAAAGGAACTACTGTGTGTGCAGATGCGCTCCTTGTGAAAAAGCAGAATGCCATCACTCGCAGTGAAGTAACCAATGGCTGAAGTGGGCTAACCCATTGCCCCCTGCAGTGGACAGAAGTAAAATGTGCATGACACATCAACCGGCCAACGGATGAAGATGGCTGGCTGAAAGCTCCTACGCGTACATATGTTAATCTATATAATTTTAATAGCAACAAAATGTCTTGACTAACACCATACCTAAAAATGAAGGCCTGCTTAAGTTCCTCACAACTGCTGTAAGCTACTTGACCTCTCAGAGTGAAACTTCTTTGGGTTTCAGTTTCTTTTATGTTCCGAAGGTGGCTTGGTCTGTTGCTCTTGGTTCTGACATCTGGTGATCTGCATGTCACAAGTTCGAATTTAGGCAATGGCAGCTGACCCTTCCATCTTTCAGGACTCAATAATTTGAATACCATTGAATTGTGCAACAGTTCCAGCTGTTGGTTAGAGACATTAGAAAATACAGAATTGTTGTACAACTTGTTATATAAAAAAGTTATTGTTGTTTATTAAACTTTGTCAGCCCCTAGGCAGGCGTGAGTCGTGAAGCCATTAGGATTGTAGGTATAAATTGTTCAGGCAGTATTCTCATGGGGAACTGGCTCATTTCGAGGTGGTTGCAGCAATCGGCCTGCACTCCAGATACAAACTCCCAATAACACATGTGATCCTAGCAATACCTTTGTAAAAATTACACTACACTCTGTCTTGGACCACTATAATACAATGAAGTGTCAAGGTGTGAATGTGAAGTGGGACTAATGTTGGGACTCTGGTCCTGTATATTATTAAGGGTTTTCGTTTTCTTAGTATTTGGAACAATGCTCAGAAGGCCACTTGAGCACTGCATATCCATAACAGACCAGAAAACAATGAGCAACATCTTTATAGTTCATAAGATAAGTGACTTTCAACAAAGGCAGTAGTATCTGTAGTGGGTTGTTCTTGGATGTTTGAATTTTAGAGATGCAAAAGAATCCAGCGTTAGTTGGCCATAATGAGCATCTGATGCTAGGAGAATTTGGGCCTAATTCACAAAAGGGCCCTGAAGTTGGTTCCGAGACCATGTAGTCCCGGCGGGCCCTTCCCTGCAGTCGCTGCAGTGGTTGTGCACTTGTGGCAAGACCTCCATACAGTGTTCTTCCACTGCGAAGGTCCCGCCAAGAGCACGGGCCCCCCATCCATGACTTAGGGGCCTCTTCCACAACTGTGGGCCCCTTTTGTGAATTAGACCTCCTTTATCTTTGGGGTCAGGCAAGGTGCTAGCCTGAGATGCACCGCCCTGCACGCTGTGACCAGGTAATTGAATCTGATTAGAGACTCCACTGAGAGACGGCTAAAATTCTCTGTTCTAGGATGACATGACCTACAACATATTTGTGATCTGTTTTGCTGCAGCATTTTCAAATTTAAAGAGGTAGACATTAATACTGAGGAGACATTCTAGCAGCACTTTATTGTAGACTAGGTGGCATAGAACCAGCGTTTGCAGAATGTGTTGAAAATCAATTAAAAGGCGAGATAACTTGTAATTTCTCCAGAGGATGGTGTTCATGGTCTTTTGCTTTTTTGAAAGTGGGGTTTTAGGCTAAGTTAAAGTAGGGGGACCACGTACATAGCTTCACATTCTGCCACAGGTGGAATCTACATTGAGCATGGTACACCCATTACATGCCCCAACACTAACTGAATGAAGGCTCAGAATAAGTGCAGGTTAGCCTAGTAGCTGACAGAGTATTGCAGGCTGAGGCCTTGTCTGAGAACCAGCTCACTTAACCCTTCCACTACAGGTACACATCTTTGGAAGTGGGTCTTCCATTCACATGGGGTATTAATCATAGGAATGTATTTCTGAATCATCGAGCAAGCACTGGGCAAGGTCATAGACCACACTGGGCACGCCTATAGCTCAAGAAATGTTGAGGTTTGCAGCCTCAGCAGTGGATATGTCTCTGCCTTGAACTCTGCCCTTGTTTGTTGCCTAACAAGTGTTAATTTCTGTAACCTGCGTTATGTGCATTTATGCACAAATATGTAGTCCAAGCTACCTTCATGTTTGCAGCCTGAGCAGTGTGCATGTCTGTAGTTTGAGCTGTGCGCATCTGCAGCCCCTGCAGCGTTTATAACTGGAGCTGTGAACACTTTTGACCCTCTAACCTCAGTTGTGTTGATCTCATGCTTGAGCTGTGCTTATGTGTGTGTAGTCCCAGCTTTGTACATATCTAAAGGAACTGTTGTAGATGCATAACTATAGCCACCACCATTACCATGATATGCACGTCTTTGACCCCCCTTCAGAGCACCCTTGACCCCCCAAAGCTGTGTTTATTTCTGTAAAATAAACAAACAATAACAATACCAGTAGGTTTTACTTATATGTTAAAGTGCCTCTTCAGTTGCTGGTGAGTCGAGGTACTCAATACTTTATCATGTATGCACTCTGTCACTCATACTTGCACTCAGATATCCATTTATCCACCTTCTGACTTATTATTATATTCATCTGCCTGCCCATTCACAATAAAACACACACAAAGTGAACAATCATATGCAATAGCACTCGAAACAAATAATAGAAAAAAGAAAATACTACCACATAAACATGGTGGGCATGTGCTTGCAAAAAATAATAATGAAAAATTAAACATAGCAGGCAGTGGCCATCTTGAAATGATATTGTGTACATTGATAAATCCCTGTACTAATCCAAGTTGGCTGACATAATACCTCTAAATGTGATGTCATTTTGGAATGGTAAAGGACCAAATCCTTGCCTACTATGACAATCTGTGAGATTCTTTGTAACAAAGTACATCTCTATAGGTTTAACAGAGCGTAATAACAATCTACACTTAAAGACCTGCTGGCGTTAACAACTGTTTTTCACTATAACTACGTTGGGTCTATTGACTTTGTTGCAACTTCTCATAATCTACAGATCAGACTTCTGGCATCTGACTTAATGTTTCCCAGTGAACCAATCAGGCCTATATCTCTAATCACTGGCTTGTGACTGTAAGCAACGCAGGTTTGCTGTATTGAACATAGGCACTAACACAAGGCAATAATTTGCCTACAGTCATACAATTTCAAATATACACATAGATAGAGCCTGCTAGATGGACTTAACAGGGATTCTGACAGTCCAAATCTGGTACCCCAAGGGGTTGTCAGAGAGGGAAATCAGAACCAAAATCCATACCTACTACCGTAATTTGTGCAATTCCATGCAACAAAATACCTGTGTATAGTTTTGCCGAAAGTGTGTTAAAAGTTCCCCATGCAGGTCTATTGACTTGAACATTTTTTCTTACAATAAATAAGTCAGGCCTATTGCCTTTGTCATAACTTTTCATAATAACAGACCAGACCTATACTACCTGACAAATTGCATCACTGACCTGTCATTATACCCAGTTCAAGCCTACTGAATTGATCATATGCTTCTCAACAAGACATAGAGTACACAAGCACTCGTTGTCTGCCCAATCAAAATGCTGTATTTTAGGGATTCAACATATAGGAGGAGCCTGAGTCTCTAGCTAGTAGTGCTTGTTAAAGCTATATTTCCGTTGATCACCTAAGGTCTAGGGACAGCTGCGTTGTCAAGCCAGACCTAAACAAGCATTTGCAATGCAACGGGTCTCGCATTTCTCCGAGTTAGAGCTATTAGCAGTTGTAAACTCCCAACCAGACTTTTCTTGCCACATTAAATGGAAAAAAAGAGCGCGGTCACGCTGATACAGTTAAATCGTAGTGAAACCTAGCAGCAAATATGCAATTATTTACGTAACCGGCAAAAGTGCAATTAACTATGTAACTGGGTCGATGTCATGCAAAGTGCTCGACTTCAGCCAAGCGAGATCGTGCTGCAAAAAAATAAAAAAGTAATTCACAAACCGGACGGAAAACAGCGAGCATCGCATGTTTTCCGTTCTTGGTCGCTGCGCTCGAGGAGGGCTAACCACCGGAAAAGGCATGACGTATGCATGCCTTCCACTAATGAAAGCAAGCAGATTTTAAAAGGCAAGCCCACGAACCAATGAAAGACACTGACGCGACATGGACGGGGCTGTGAGCCCTTTTCTAACTACTAAAGTGCCTCGCAAGCGATACGCATGCACAAGCGCATGCGACGCAGGCTCAACCCTAAAAAAGAATGGCTCTCACACGCAAGGAGCTTTCTTGCTGTCCTTGTTGGTCATTAATAATTTTTCAGGCTCAAGGCTGCCATGTCTTCTTGAGCAGAGAAAATATGTGTGTGGAGGCCTCCCGTAATTAGACCAAACTTAAATAGCCCCTACATATGGCCCTGTGTATATGTAAATATAAGTCAGATCGTGTCTATGTTGATTGTCCATCACCCATCAAATCCTGTACCTCCTCTGCTCTGTACTATCGCACCTTTATTGATAGCTACTTATGTGCCCTGTACTGCTGTAGAGCATTTCTTGAAATACTTCTGCTGCAACACTAAATGAGTGCGTGGCACGCGCAGTTGGCAGGCCTAAGCCGGAGCTGTGCGCCTATACCCTGAAGTGTGCAGGCTGCGGCCTCGGCTGTGTGCATGACTGCACTCCAGCTACGCACTTGTCTTTAACCGAGAGGTACATGCTTTTAACTCCGTGCTTATGTCTGTTGCTTGAGGCGCGTGTTTCTCTAGCCAGAACTTGGCACACGTGAGTATACAGCGTGAGCTTTGCACATGCGATATAAACGTTGCCACAGTGCCAGTAGTACATGTCTGGGTATGACCTCAGCTGTGCTTGTCGGCAGCAGGAGCTGGGCTATGCATGTCTAGCCCCATCTGCAAAAGCTGGGGGCGCGACATCGTCCTCCACGCCCTCCGGAGTTCCCCCTCACAGGGAAGGCCCAAGGCTGCTAGTTTCTGTTTCACCTTCCTGTCATTCCCAGCTCCCACAGTTGGGTTTCCGAGAAATGTGAGAAGAAACCCCAGAATCCCAATGGGACTATTGCTTTGTATCTGTCTTGAGTGATTGATAAGAATGTCAGCCTCCCGGTCCGCAGTTGTCTAAGTGTCTCCAGGGGAGACTGCCAGTCTCCTCTACCGCACTGCTGTATATAAACAAACAACCCCCCTACACACACACCTTCCTCGCAAACTCCCTCAGCTGACACTACTACAGACATTCAAAGCATGTGAATCTACGAAAGACACCAACGCTGCAGACGTTGGTGAATTCCCATGCCCCTCCTGCTCACCATCCTAGCTCCGGCCACAGAACTCGTGTGGCCTTACATTTCTTCTGTCCCGTGGCCTGCACTCTGACCTCAACCCACCAGTGGTTCATATACAATTGAGGTGTACAGCTCAAGGGCCAATTTACAACGTGTGTCTTATTATTTCCAACACAGAGGCTCTCATTTTAACTACCGTGGAAGGTTAAATTGCGAAGACGGCACTGTCAGTATCCAGCTTAATGCCTGCAGCTCACGCTCATTTTGCCTAGTGCAGCGAAGGCTCGACTTACTGAGCTATCAGGGCGCGATGGTCACTCCTAGAGGCCTCCAGCCGCAGTGCGCCACCCAGCACCCTGAAATCTCTTGAGCGCCCAGAGGTGCCTCACTTAACACTGTGTACTGTGTGCTATACAAGAACTCACACAATAGCTTGAAGGCCATCCCTGCTTAAAGGGTTTGTCCACAACCAGTGTCTATGCTGTAGCGAGGTTGGTCAGATTATTGTGTTCGGTCACCACATCGTGCCAATCACATGTATTGCTTTATCCGAGCACTACTAAGAGGAAATCCAGGGCCTGTGGCCTAGGCAGTGCCACATAATTTGATTTGAGAACTCAGTGTGTTTACACATAGAACACACCCATGTGCAGTGGCGTAGCGTGGGGGGTGCAGGGGGGGCCGGCCGCACCGGGCACAAGATCTTGGAAGAGACTAAATCGACATGTTAGGGGGCGCAAATTACTTGCCTT
The DNA here is from genome assembly GCF_031143425.1 of Pleurodeles waltl. Taxonomy (NCBI): domain Eukaryota; kingdom Metazoa; phylum Chordata; class Amphibia; order Caudata; family Salamandridae; genus Pleurodeles; species Pleurodeles waltl. Next base: position 701,403,111 of record NC_090440.1, read on the forward strand.
GCCCCGGGTGCTGACAACCCACGCTACGCCACTGCCCACGTGTCTCGTAGAGCACCGTGATCCACTGTATTGCTTCTTCGCCGCACTTGGTTGTTAAAAGGGCGATATGATGTAATACTTCTCCAGTACAAAGAAGCCAAGCAGGTGCGAGGTGGGACCTCCGATTCTTTTTTCCCCAGCCGCTGTACTTATGGTCGCATGTCCACTGTCGAAAGCCAAACGTGCGTGCAGTTAGAGAGGCAGGTCTTTGGGATTCTGTCTGTGGGATCCTCTGCATCTTGCTCACAGCCTCATGACAGAACCTGCTTGAGTCCCCTGAAAGCTGATTGGAAGATGAGGTGTGAGGTATCTGAACGTAGGTTTCTGGCCAGACTACAGTGGCCTGCGAATTTATGGTGTACCCAGAGCCTGTACAGTGTTTTAAATGCAGGTTTGTCACAGCTTGTTTCATGAGATCGCATTTGCTTGTGTTCAGGCATATTCTGGCAGACTAGGTCTGTAGTCCCTTGCAACCTGTTAGTGTCTATATTTGGGGATTATTTGTGTGGATTAAATTTGAGTAACTCCAGCACAACACCACCGGCTCTCTCTCCTGTTCCACTCAGTGGACAGTTTGAAGGAGCTGGTGTCATTTCCACAACATGGAGTTCGGGTATCGCCGAGGCCTCTTATCACCAAACACCACTCAACTCCCCCCGCGCAAACTTAAATTAAATCTTTGATGCACTTCGCTTTGGGATTAAGGTTCGTAAACCCCCAGCCGTATTTTTATTGACAAAACATTGTTAATCATAATCAAAATTATACGCAGTAACCACAATCATTCACAAAGTATTTACAGAGTTTTCAAGGGATGCCTAGCCTTAACAGAGTACGCTAATACATCCACATTCCTGTCACTGACTAAAACAGTTCGTGCCTGCGTACCCAATGTTTGTTGGCTGTGAATGAGATCATGACTGTTTTTCTATTACCCCAAACCCTGCCCCTCCTTACGCTACGAATCCCAGGGGTAGGATCTCCATCAGGGTGTTCTCATACCTTCCAAAGTGGATTGCTGTGGAGGGCGCCTGGCTGCCCACTAGGATACCTACCTCGGGCGCCCCCGCCACCCTCAGTCTCTACCCCCCATGGCCAGTGCTCGCTTCAGACCTTCTGTGCATGCACGGGTGGTTTGGCCCCCGGGGCCAGATGCCAGCGACCGCTCGCAACCCGCGCTCCTGTATGTCGTCCACACTTCCCAGCCAGCACTCCTTGTAGGGTCCAAATAGCTTGTCACCCAAGTTTGTAATAAAAAAAGTACCCATTTATGTTCCCAGTCATGATCTCACCCGCCCACCATCGTACCCCAAACTAACAAACTATAACTGTCCAATTCACCACAAATCAAGTCACCTGATAAAAACAAATCGTTAGCATGTAGACCACAATTAAACATTCAGAGCATTCAAATTTAACTGTAAGAAAAAATAACTAATTCAGTAGAGACTGATGCCCAACAATGGGGGGAGGCGGGTGGGTAATTCTTTTTGTGGTCACTGGGGCCCCCTGGTCCGGTCGGCGGGCGCCAGAAAGACGCGCTCGATGACCGTGGCCGCATTATTAAGGCCGGCCCCGTGACGTCACTGTTGTGGGTGACCCCGGAAGCACAAGCAGTGCTTCCGGGGCCACGGACCCCTTTTCAGCCAATCGGCTGTGATTTTGTTGCGGGGCGGGGACCCTGCCACTCCCCCACCCACACGGGCCAGCGCCGCCGCCATACACGGGGGGCCCCCTGATTTGGGGTGGCCTCCGTGCATATGGCTGGGTATCGCAGAGGCCTCTTACCACCAAACACCACTCACCCCCTGCGCAAGCTTAAATTAAATCTTAGATGCACTTTGCTTTGGGTTAGGGGACCTAAACCTCCGGCTGTATTTGTATTGACAAAATATTACTAATCATAATTAAAATTATACGCAGTAACCACAATCATATTCACAAAATATTTACAGAGTTTTCAAGGGATGCCTAGCCTTAACAGAGTACGCTAATACATCCACATTCCTGTCACTGACTAAAACAGTTTGTTCCTGCGTACCCAATGTTGGTGGCTGTGAATGAGATCATGACTGTGTTTCTATTACCCCAAACCCTGCCCCTCCTTACGCTACGAGTCCCAGGGGTAGGATCTCCATCAGGGTGTTCTCATACCTTCCAAAGTGGATTGCTGTGGAGGGCGCCCGGCTGCCCACTAGGATACCTACTTCGGGCGCCCCCACCGCCCTCAGACTCTACCCCCCAGGGCCAGTGCTCGCTTCAGACCTTCTGTGCATGCACGGGTGGTTTGGCCGTAGGGGCCAGATGCCAGCGACCGCTCCAACCCCGCGCTCCTGTATGTCGTCCACACTACCCAGCCAGCACCCTTTGGAGGGTCCAAATAGCTTGTCACCCAAGTTTGTAATTAAAAAAGTACCCATTTATATTCCCAGTCATGATCTCACACCGCCCACCCTCGGACACCAAACTAACAAACTATAACTGTCCAATTCACCACAAATCAAGTCACCTGATAAAAACAAATTGTTAGCATGTAGACCACAATTCAACATTCAGGGCATTCAAATTTAACTGTAAGAAAAAATAACTAATTCAGTAGAGACTGATGCCCAACAACGGGGGGAGGCGGGTTGGTAATTCTTTTCGTGGTCACTGGGGCCCCCTGGTCCGGTCGGCGAGCGCCAGAAAGACATGCTCAATGACCGGGGCGCCTTATTAAGGCTGGGCCACGGACCGCTTTTCAGCCAATCGGCTGTGATTTTGTTGCGGGGCGGGGACCGGGGAGCCTGCCGCTCCCCCACCCACACGGCCCAGCGCCGCCGCCATACGTGGGGGCCCCCTGATTTGGGGTGGCCTCCGTGCATATGGCTGGGTATCGCAGAGGCCTCTTACCACCAAACATCACTCACCCCCCCACGCAAGCTTAAATTAAATCTTAGATGCACTTTGCTTTGGGGTTAGGGGACGTAAACCTCCGGCCGTATTTGTTTTGACAAAATATTGCTAATCATAATTAAAATTATACGCAGTAACCACAATCATATTCACAAAATATTTACAGAGTTTTCAAGGGATGCCTAGCCTTAACAGAGTACGCTAATACATCCACATTCCTGTCACTGACTAAAACAGTTTGTTCCTGCGTACCCAATGTTGGTGGCTGCGAATGAGATCATGACTGTTTTTCTATTACCCCAAACCCTGCCCCTCCTTATTCTATGAATCCCAGGGGTAGGATCTCCATCAGGGTGTTCTCATACCTTCCAAACTGGATTGCTGTGGAGGAGGCCCGGCTGCCCGATAGGATACCTACCTCGGGCACCCCCATCGCCCTCAGACTCCACCCCTCCCCAAGGGCCAGTGCTCGCTTCAGACCTTCTGCGCATGCATGGGTGGTTGGCCCTAGGGGCCAGATGCCAGTGACCGCTCGCAACCCCGCACCCCTGTATGTCGTCCACACTTCCCAACCAGCACCCCTTGGAGGGTCCAATTAGCTTGACACCCAATTTTGTAATAAAAAAGGTACCTGTTTATATTACCAGTCATGATCTCACCCGCCACAGGCCCACATCATTGCCCGAAGATGTGGCCTCCACCACCCAAGAAGAGGTCATGTATGCTGAGATAGCCAGGCAAATATATTCTCTAAAAACATTTCATAGCCGACTCGCAAAAGATGGACTCCGTCCTGCAGAAGAAAAAAAAACATCTCCTTTAATGCAGCCATGCAAGATCACAGCCAACTTTGGAGTCCGAAACAACTTGGCCAATTTGCTATTGATTCTTTTCACTGAGTCATTGAGGGCTTTCACTGAGAGCCTGCCCCTCCAAAGAGTAAGAGGAATCATGTTCGACCAAGCAAGGATAGTCGGAAGGAGTTTTTTGGCCAAACATCCAATTTCCGATATTACCAGCTCAAACAGCCGCCGGCGCCTTAGAGAAACCAGATGATTAACCCCAAGGTGCAGCACAATGATGTCTGGTGACGAGTAGCCTAAGGGGGGCATTGAATCCAGGAATGTCCTTAATTGATTGAGCCGCAGCCCGCCTCAGCCAAAGAAAGAGATACGGAAACAAGCCTCCAATGCGTGTGACGCAAAGGCACGCCTTGTAAATAGTTTACCTGCACGTTGGAAATGGGAATGTCCGATTGCCCACACCTTGATCATACCAGCAACTCCTGCGTGCACCGGAGTCTTCGGAACTGTCAAACACTTGTCACGAGCGTCTACAAAGAGTACACAGAAAGCGAGGCGTCAAGGACATGAACTCATAACACATGCAGTCTCACATATCGTTTGTAGCAATCCGACGACTGCCTTCCAATTCTCTCAACCGCTGTTCCAGGGAATCCCATTGCCACAGCGGATGTGGCTGCCCCTATCCTAAAGGAGTGAGTGCCAAAATCTGAGGCATCCAAACCCGCTGCCAGAAGGGAGCGCTTGAGCACCTGTAAGAATTGGTACCTAGTAAGTGGCGTGCGGTCCACATGCACCAAAACTGCACCCGTCTCCCCTGGAGCGTGCTGCACTGGGAAGACCTCTAAGTTCCGTATAGGGCAACAGGCGCTATGCAATAGGATATGGTTCCCCTTTCCATCTTGATCTGCCTTAGAGCAGGGAACGGTGATCACCAGACACCCAGCCCCCTCCGGCCAATGAATATCCGTCAACTGCAGTCCCCCCGAGGTGTCCCTTTTATTGCGCGTGACCAGTTCACCCAATCTAAAAGCCCCATAAATAGCAAGGGGAAAGGCTGACTTAAATAAGGTGACCACCCAAGGAGAAGTACAAACACGATCCAAAGTGACTAGCAAGGCCCCCAACTTTGCCACATCAGTGGGCCGCCTAGAGTCCGGCTTAGAGCCCTGAATGCGTTGCCATTCCTTAAGGGCCCTTCTTACCAAAAATGATTTTGCACCGTTCGGCAGCCCCCACAGTTGCGCAAAGAAAGAAATAGCAGCGGAGTGACACGTGGCGCATGCAATTGACTTCCCCTCAGCCCTCAAAAATTCTAAGAATGCCAAGATTGAAGCCGAATCAAAACACGCTGACGATACCGTCCCACCCCAGCAATTAACATATGCTGCAAATGCTCCCTGGTAAGCCTTCTGCATTCTGGGTGCTAAGCTGGCTGCCACAAGGTCTGGTATTCCTTGGCACCAATTTGCCACAGATGTTCTGGAAAGGGCATTGGGAACTCCTCCGCTCCAGGGAGGTGAGACCTAAAAACCTGCATCTTAAAATTGGAGAGTGCGTCAGCAGCGTTATTCAACTCACAAGGTACGTGTTTAGCTCTGAAGGTCACATTCAACCTTAAACACAGTAATACTATCTCTTTCAGCAGCCTTAGGATCATCTTGCACCTAGCTGCTTGCTGGTTAATACACTCAACCACTGACATATTATCTGACCAGAAAATCACAGACCAATTCTGAAATCCCTCTGGCCAAATAGACAAAGCCACTAGAATTGGGAATAGTTCCAAGAAACCGATATTAGCAACCAGGCCCTCCTGGACCCAGTGTAAGGGCCACCCCTGAGCGCACCATGCTGTACCAAATATAGCCCCAAAGCCTTTGCTGCCAGCTGCATCTGTAAAAAGGCCCAATCCTCATTGCACCTAGGCAGACTGGGCCACACTACTGTCCCATTAAAGTCACGTAGAAAGGTTTCCCAAATCCTCATATCTTGTTTGACTCCGTTGGAAAGCCTGATGTGATGATGCGTGACTTTCAACTCTTTCATGGCCTGAGCAATTGACAGAGAAAAGGGGCGCTCCATGGGTATGATTCGCAGCGCAAAGTTAAGCTGCCTGACCAAGCACTGCAACTGATGAAGTGTTGCGTTCTGTGCCCTCAGGCAAGAACGCAACGCATGTGAGAAAGATACCACCTTCTCCCAAGGCAATCTAGACACACCTGCCACTGAATCCAACTCTATCTCTAGGAATTCAATCGTGGAACAGGGGCCCATCGTCTTTCCGTCCGCAAGTGGAACTTCAAACTCCCCCATGAGTTTTTTAAAGACATCCAACGCACCAGCACATTGATTAGATCTAGCGGTACCTAGGAAAAGGAAATCATCCAAGTAGTGTAAAACCCACCTATGCTGTGCCCTGTCCCTAAAAACACACTCCAAAAAAGTACTAAACTTCTCAAAATATGAACATGACACAGAGCAGCCAATAGGCATACACCTATCAAAGTAATACTTTCCTTCCCACTGGAAACCCAACAGGCGGAAGTCCTCGGGATGCACCAGCAACAACCGAAATGCGGATTCTATGTCAGATTTTGCCATCAAAGCCCCAGGCCCCAGCTTCTGTAGCATTTGAATTGCCTCATCTAAAGAAGCATACCTAACCGAACACAATGCCCCATCAATGGCCTCATTCACCGACTGCCCCTTTGGAGCGGATAAATTGTGAATCAGTCTGAACTCCCTTGGTTCCTTCTTGGGGACTGCCCCTAAAGGAGAGCAAACAAAGCCATGCATGGGAATTTCATCAAAAGGCCCGCCACCGCACCAAATCCAGTTCCTCCTTGATTTTCTTACTTGCCACCCCGGGGTTGGAACACAGAGACAGCTGATTCTTACAATGGGGCGAGCCAACATAGTCCTGAGCCGGTATTCTGAAACCGTCCTTAAAGCCCAAATACACACTTGCGCAGCTGCTTGGTTGGGGTAAACGTTAAGCCAAGGGCCCATAGATCAATGGGAGACGAAGCCTTAACAAGAAAGGATACCGTGCGATCCACGCGCCCCAAATCGTCAGTCTTGTGTTTTTTGGCACCTTTATCTCGTGATTTTTTAAAACACTTGAATTCTGGGTGGGAGGCCTGGCCACAAAAGGAACAGCAGTGTTTAACGCGGCATGTTCTGGGGGATCGCGAGCAAGTGAGCCCGTTGAAAATCCCAACATGCCGCCCTGTTGGCCCCAGTACCCCCTGAGGCTCCTGAGCCCTTCCCTGTAGGCCCACGAAAGGGCTGCTGACCTGGCCCTTGAGTGCGATTGGTATAACGCAACCAAGTGATTAAGTGTATCTGATCCCATGCCAACGATTGCTTATATGCCTTGATTCTCCTGAATTCCTTATCGTATTCCTTCCATGCCATGCCCCCATATTCATCGTGCGCCCCCACGATTCTGTTCTGATAGCAAGCTAACTGCGCACCTAAGTCACTGAAATGTTCAGCTAGAATGGCTGATAAACGGAGTAGGCTCTAACCCAGTTGGACAAAGACTCCTCCACCCTCCTCCTTTGGGGCCCATGCCCACACTCGCTTGAATGTGCGCAATCTTTGCAATGATTCACCTCCTCCTTCTCAGCTTTGTCGCCCAGTAAATCAAAGATATCAATGTAAGCCCCCTTCCAAATCTTCTCCCTCACCTCAACTGGTACATGTAGCCCTAACTGTCCATGCTCTGAGCAAATATCCCCCAAGTCCGTAAGGGGTGAAGCGTGACCAGTACCTGCACTTGCGGTTCCCCGGGCCACCGAAGACGTTGCTGTAGAGGTCACCACCGCTGGAGGATTAATTGCTTGGTTTGCAGGCGCGCCTGACGCAGAAGTAACCGGTTGTTCCATGGATGCTGCAGCTGGAGTCAACTGGTCCCCCCCTGTAGGGGTTGAGGACAAGAAGCTGGCCCTCTGCACCCCCATCTAATGTTTGACTCTGGCCCTTTTCCCTGAGAGTCCTGGTCACTCTTTGCAGTGCCCAACCTGGAAACCAATTGTCGAGCCTGTTCCCTAACGTCTCCCTCATTAGCCCCTGGAAATGGGCCACTAAATTGGTGGACAGCAACCCCACCTCAGACAGCCATGGCAACACGGACGCTAAGTGGCCCACAAGATCCTGCTGACTGGTCTCCCCCTCACTAGATGCCCCAGTGTCCTTACCCGCGACTGTGTTTTGTGGTCAGACCGAAACACCCACAGTTTGCACTGTCGCCTGACTCTGGCCCCCACTCCTGGGTTGCTCCGCACCCACCTCCGGGGATGCACTAACCTCAGGCTGCATTGAAGCTAGATTGACACCTTCCTCAACCTGCGCAGGGGTGGTCTTCATCCACCTCCCCCCAGCATCCTTACCCTTCCTTTGCTGGCGCAACCTCTTCAGGCTGGAACTCCTCGCAAGATGGTATTCCTGCCCGGCGGGGCCCATCCTCGTTAAAGGACACCCCCTCCCCTGAAGAAGATGTCTGCGCCTTCAAGGATGCTATGGCCTGGTCCACAGCGTCCATCCTAAGCATCAGAGCCTCACGGAGCTCTTCTGTTCACAACCGTTTCTCAGCCATGGCCAAAAAAACACACGCAGTAACCCTCCCACGGAACACTAGATCGGCCAAATAAATAGGACCCTACAAGGAAACAACCCAAAAACAGGAAATCACTTTCTGAGCCCTATGGGACTCCTCTTGCCAAAAAGCACTTAATGTAAGGGCTCCCTTACCATCAAATACAAATTGAACCCCCTACAGGTATGTCAAAGGGCCCCCCTACACTCCACCACACCTTTAGAGGCCTCCCCTCCCTATCTACCAAGAAAAAACAGGGCCACTAGCGCTCCCCACACAAACTTGGCCAGGTGGCTGCTCACCCAGTAGCCCAGGAACCCCACAGAAGCCACCACCAAGAGGTGAGCTTAGCTCAAACCCTTACGGCCCCACATGAGGCTTGCTGGGCCACTCGCATCGTCCTCTTCCTTCCTCTGTGCTTCTGAAAGTAACCTGAAAAATAAGGAAACAAACTGTAAACTTCACATTTGTATAGCGCATTACTCACCTGTTAGGGACCCAAGATGCTGTATGCATACCGCTGTAGAACCCCTCCTGGCTTTTCCCTGTGAGGCACCCCCTCCTGGACAGCCCCAGGGTGAAGGCAGGCATCCAAGCGCTGTGAGGGCTGTTGTGGAGATTAAGCAAGCTATTGCCCAGAGTTACAGAGTGGGACCCATCAATTAGATTAGGCACTGAGACAAGAATTATCTGGTCCAAGGGAATTGAGCCCAAGACCCTGCCCGAGATGGAAATTGAACCCGGGTCCCGGGCCAGATCTCTGCATCAGGGTCTGCCGTTCTAACCATTGTGCCACACTTCTCCACCAAAACAACCAAAACAAAACACAAAAAAGAACAGGAAGAAGAAAATAGAGAAGCAAAAAAGAAGCAATTGCTGGTCACTGGGGCCCCCTGGTCCGGTCGGCGAGCGTGAGAAAGATGCGCTCACCAACCACTGATGGCTTATTAAGGCCGGCCCCGTGACGTCACTGTTGTGCGTGACCCCGGAAGCACAAACAGGACTTCTGGGGTCGCGGACCCTTTTTCATCCAATCGGCTGTGATTTTGTTGCGGTTGGGGGCCGAGAAGCATGCCGCTCTCCGACCCCCACAGCCCAGCGCCGCCACCATACACGGGGCCCTCCTGATTGTGGGTGTCCCCTGTGCATTCAAGTCCTTGACTATTGCTTTACTTTTAGCTGGACACCTAGTATCTGTTCAAACAGATTTTTTGCTGCATTCAGTGCCGCTTGATTCACCCCTAGTTTTGAGGGATAATCAGTACTTGGATTTCGGTTTTGGCTGTATTCAAGCAGAAGAGACAGTCTTTCTCCCTACGGTGTTTGTGTATACGGGTATTCTTGGCCATTACATACAACACAACAGGTGCAAGAGTCAATGCAAGAGATAAACGGTTATCTTACACTGAATTGTCTACAAATATCCAGAAAGATTTGGATAGTTCACCTCACCCACCGATTGTTATGGGATGCTTCATCATCTAGGACCTATCCACACCAAAAAAGGTGAATACCTAGCTTGGCAGACTCAACCACGGGCCTGGACTTCTGATAAATTATCCTGGCTATAGCAAGGATCCAGATTTCTCAAAAAAATATCTCAGGGTGTACTCAGTCAGGTACTCCTTTTAATATTTGGGTACCCGGGTTATGGCTAAAGAAATTTTACCTGTGAATGTTGGATGAACTGCAATGACTTATCCATCGACCTATGTCTCACCAACATGTTTCGGCCTTACTCAATGCCTATATGGGTCATCGGCCTTCGTCAGGGTTTACTCAGGTTAATATCCCTGCCTATTAAATATTCTTCTTATGCATCACACTAAGGAATCCAAATTTAAATTAACCCTAGCTGGTTTTGGTTTCTACCCTAGTTTTGGGTTACTTTTGAGCCCTGGACATGAAAAAGTGACCAGCCTTTCATCACACACTCTTCAAGGGTATGGAGCCTCCGTGCACCAACATGTCCCTCATCAGTCCGTTCTCTGTCATTCTTTGATCGGAAATGAGTGTGTGTGTCTCCTGTGTACATTCTAAACTAGCGCCCGTGGGCACAATGAGAAGGGCTAGAGGGAAGGCCCCTACTGCATCTTTCTTTTAAAAGATCACACTGTGATACCGGTGGAGAAGGGAAGTCTGAGTACACTCTATAACGGGTCCTTGTAGCCCAACTCATCCTTGTAGGTTCTTCAACAGTGAAGCATGAGTCCCAGGGCAGGAAGATGTTGAAATTGCTGCCTGTCATACTTGATTCCTATCCTTCGCCCAAAAGCATGACTTTGGCCCTTTACAAAAAGTTGTGTTTCAGTTATTCTTGCAAGTGTTTTATCCCCCCCCCCCAACAATTTAATTTAAAAATTAAATGGGTCTTGTCACTTTTATTTTTTTTTAAATCAGCTGGGATATGTATTTTTAACCAAATGCCTTGTGGGGTTAGACTCAACCAGTCCTTCTTACACAGAAGCATATATATATCTCGCACTCACATCACTGATTCATTCTTTTTTGTCTCACACATACACCTCTCACAGACACTTCGTACATGTGACACATAAACACACCTCTATAGCGCACGCTGTCGTGCACCCGTCTCACCCGTACATCAAACTCGAATACTATGAGCATCACACTCTAACATACTCATACACTTAAACTCCTCTCGGAAATCCCCGTACAAACCCTTCGCACTCACAGAACTAAAACATACACTCCTCTCCGCCGCACATCTCATGCAGACGCATATCTTACACAATCAATTAAGTCAAACCCTTAAAATGTAGTCTGTCTTCATGCATATCTAGTACACACACAATCTCTCAAACACAATTCACACTAGTCAAGGGCATCCTTTACATAACCCACACATGCCTCAACCCCAAAGAGCTCTGACAGACACATCGTACCCGTACAACCTCACACATGCACATAACTATACATTTCCCTCCGACCTCCGCACACACCACCAAAACCCCTCGCACACACTCCCACAAACCCCAATCCACACGCCCGTCAACACTGCTGCAACAGACCAAACAACACTTCCTCCCTCAAGCTCTGATTTGTGGCCAGTACTGGTCTTCCGGTTGACTTCCATAAAAGTGCGTTTCCTCTACCACTGGCTTCCAGGACCAGGCGGTTTCCTTTCTTCCCCCTGTGGCGCAGATGGTGGTGGCGTGGGGAGGGGCTGCGGATGGACACGGGAGGGGTCCCCAGGCTCAGCTCCTGGAGTCACACTCCAGGCAGGGCAGCGCTGATGGGATAAAGAGGTGACGAACCTTTTGTTCTCTCGGGGGGCTTAGGTCAGATATGAATCTGAATACACTCTGCCCCCAGTGCGCGGACGTGGGGCTCGTGGTGGGTGCTTGGACCTGACGGGGCCAATCAACAAACAGCTTCCTCCTTGATCCCCAGGCGGGCAGGGGGCTCGACAGGTCATAAGAAAAAAGAATGCGAGACAACATTGTGCCGCGGATGCGCGGAGAATAAGGTTATTAAGTGTGCGACGTGATTGGTTTAGGTGGGCCAACCGATGAAAGAACATGTGCCCCGGGGGTTGTTTAACGTCTTCATGGAGCAACGGTTCTAGATTAATGAGTTTAGGCTCAGAAGAGAGACATGAGTCAGTTTAGACCCGGGCAAGTCCCTGCATACTCCACATGGCTTTGACACCGAATGCCTGTATCCCAGGGTAGACTGTACCCTAGAAATAACTAAACCCCAGAGCACACTGCACCTTAGAGTAGGCTGCCCCCTGACAAAACCGTACCTACCATAGACTGTACCCCAGAGTATACTGCACTCATGGTGGAATATACTTGTATTGGAAATGTATTTATATAGTGCTTACTACACCACCCTCACACACCCTCCTCAAACTATCAAAGCTTTGTCTCTACCCTCTAAGTTTCTTCTTTGCCTAACCTCTGTACTGAATCACTCGCTTCAGCAGTATGATATCGCTGAAGGAGTGGAGGGTCATTATGGGTAAGTCATGGCACCTCCACACACACTGCAAAGAGAACAAATAGTGCATATATTTATACAGCTTACTCTTTATATTCCTGGTTCACCTGACACCCAACAACACCTTTCAAATACATCTCACCACTTACTTTGGTTTATGTCATCCATCAAAGCGGCCTATCTCACAATTCTTCAGTGGCTGTAATCAATAAAGAAATGGCGCAGAAACACAGTCCTTGACAAATGGCGACACAGTTCACCTATTTGTGATTAATTCTAAGCACACCTACAGTTGATGCTCCAATCACATAAATTCTACTAGACATGATACTAATCTGAACATAATATTACACCACATGAAGATGTAGACAGCAAAAACTAGTGCATCTCATGCTCATGTGACAAACATACAGATAGGAACCAGAGCATTTCATTTAACAGAGCATTTCATTTAACAGATACAAACACAGGGAACCAGAACATCTCATGCTGTCACATAGGGAGCTGTGCATCTCAAGCTTTCACACACAGGTGGGTCAGAGTATCTTGTGTGTGCCTTTTATACAGCTACATAGGGAACCAGAATATCTCATGCTGTCGCGCAGAAGAACCAGAGGATCTCAAGCACACAGGGAGCTTAGCATCTCATGCTGTCACACACAGGGACAACCACATCTCAATGTGTTACAGAGACCACTGCATCTAATGAAGTTACACCTAGAGACCAGAGCTTCTCATGCTGTCACATAGGGACTAGAGCAGTGGTCTCCAAACTTTCTAATGCTGCGCCCCCCCCAGTTGCAAAAATAAAAATCATTGGGCCCCCCCCTCAGGAGTTTTCATAATTATTTTATAAATATGGCAATGTTTAAATATGTCTAGACCTATTTACACATTGCAGTTCAGTACTGCTACCTTTTAAAAAATGCAATAACATGCTTCTGCTTAAAACAAAGGCCTGTTATCTGTGTAATGTTGCTTTTGGCCAGAGTCTGGCACCCCCCCTAGGATCACTTGAGGCCCCCCAAGGGGGGCCCGCCCCCCAGTGTGAAGACCTCTGGACTTGAGCATGTCATACTGTCACATACAGACATCACATCATCTCATACTGTCACACAGAGGGGCCAGAGCATCTTGTGTGCCTTTTATACAGGTACACAGGGAACCAGAACACCTCATGGTGTCACACACAGGTACCATAGCATCTCATGCTGGCACGCATAGCAACCACACCTCCTCATGCTTTAAAATTCAGTAACGATACCATCCTATGTGCTTGTAATAGAGGAACACAGAGAATCAGAACATCTTACGCTGTAACATAGAGGGGCCAGATTATCTCATGCTATCACACACAGGGACCATAGCATCTCATGATGTCACACACACGGACCAGAGCATCTCATGTTCTCACACACAGGTATGAGAGCAGAACATACTGGCACACACAGGGAGGACAGCATCTCATGCTGTCACCCAGAGGGACCAGAGCATCTCATGCTATCACGTACAGGCACCACAGCATCTCATGCTGTTACATACACTCACCATAGCATCTCATGCTATCATACACAGGGATCAGAGCATCACATGCTATCATGCAGAGAAACCAAATCATCTCATGCTGTCACATAGAGGGGCCAGAGCATCTCATGCTGTCACACAGAGGGACCAGAGCATTGCAGTGTAGGCTGTACCCCGTGGTAGGATCTGTACCCCACAGAGTGGACTGCACCCCACAGCAGACTCTATCCCTGACTAGTTTTCACCCTAGAGATAACTATACCCTAGAACTGCATACTGCATCACAGAGTAGACTGTTGCCCAGAGTATACTGCTCCACAGAGTAGAACATAGCCCAGAGTTTACTGCACCACAGAGCAGACTGTACCCCAGGGTAGACTGTTCCTAGAGCAGTCTATGCCTTAAAGCAGACTATAATAATAGAAGACTGTATTCAGGAGCAGACTTTACCCAAGAGAAGAGTCTACCTCAAGGTAGTGTGTACACAAGATTTGGCTGTTTTTTTAGAGTAGACTTTAACCCCATGGTAGAGTACCTGAGAATAAACTGTGTTCTAGAGTAGCCTGTACCCCAGAGCAGACTGTACCCAGGATTAGAGAATACACCAGAGTAGATTCTAATTCTAAGGAGACTGTACACCGTGGTAGGCTCTACCCCAGAGTAGACTGTACCTAAAAGTAGATTACACCAAGAGATGACTTTGTCCTAGACTAGACTTTATCCAAGAGTGGAGTCTTCTCCTGCGTAGTCTGTACCTTAGAGCTGGCTGTTTCCTGGAGCAGACATTATGCAAGAAGAACCTGTACCCTACGGTGGGCTGTACAGGAGAGTAGATTGTACCCCCAGAATAGACTGTACCATTAAGGAGACTGTACTCCATGGTAAACTCTACCTCATAGTGGACCATACCCTAGAGTAGACAGTACCCTAGAGTATACTGCACCACAGAATAGACCAGGTGTCTCCAACCAGTCGATCGTGAGTTACCAGTAGCTCAAAGGCACATTACATTCAGTGTAGGTTGCAGCCTTGAGTTCATTTTTAAGTAAGCACAGGGTGTAATTTGTCTTTTAAAATTAAGGGAAAGCTGTGCTTATTTTACATTGTTATCATCAGGCTGCAGCTAGCAGGGCCTAATAATGAACAGTGCTCAGTCACATTTATGACACAGGCTGGGGCACAGAGGTGAAGAAATGGCACATTGAAGTATTTAACTCCTAAATAAAAGTCCTTATTAACTCAATATTGGAAAGTGTGAATTAAATGATGTTTCTGAATGCCTTTAAGTGGAAAATGAAATGTTACCTTAATGATTAAGTTAACTCTTCATTTTCTCCCATTTCAAAGTGTTGCATTTACACAATCAGCAGGCTCTTGCTCCCAGTGGCCAATAGACACTGTGCCATATTTATAATTTAAAAACACAGTCATTTTGTGGAATGGGAGAAATTTAAAGTGAAGAAAATAATTCTATGAAATGTTAAGGGCCTGATTTAGAACTCGGCGGACGGATTACTCCATCACAACGATGAGGGATATCCCTTCCGCAGAAATCTAAATCCCATAGGATAGAATGGGATTCAGATTTTGGCAAATGGGATATCTGTCACCATTGTGACAGAGTAACCCGCCCGCCGAGTTCTAAATTAGGCCCTAAGTCTTAATGTTTTTATTCACTTTCAATTAAGCCAATTAAGTTTTAATATTTTATGAAGCATGTTTCTTCACTTTAAACTCCTCCCATTTAAAAAATGGCTATATTTTCTTTTATAAATATTGCAATGTGTCTTCAGGCCACTGGGAGCAAGATGCCTGCTTCTGTAAACATGACACTTAGAAATTGGAGAAAATGTAAAAAAAAAATGTTTTATGTAGGCCATATAAACGAAGTTAAATCTTCAGTTTACTTTTCTCCCATTGCAAAGTGTGGCCTTTACACTTCCAGAGCCTGGGAGACATGGTGCCATATTTAAAACTGAAAAATACAGCCAATATTTTAAGCGGAAGAAAATTAAAGTGCACACAAATGCCCCATATTCTGAACATTTTTGCAGAACATTTTTCTGCTTTTAAAGTTTCTCTCATTTAAAAAAATGGCTGTAGGTTTGTGTTGTACATGTAACGGTGCACATACGACAAAAGGTATGTTCTGTGCCACAAGTACATACAACACAGGTTCTCAGTCACCCATACACATATATCCCATTCATACACACAAATGTTCATACATCCCCAAAAGCCATGCTCCAACTGACACACAGTGCAGCCCTGTCATAGTGCTCCTAGTCAAAGTCTTTCATTCAAACCACAATATTTGGCTCTATCGGCATTAGGCTTAAAGTCAATGAAACTGGATGTGGCGGTGTCTGATAAGTCAAGTTGCTTAGCCTTCAGGAGCTCACAATGATTTTCGCTGATCAAATTAAGCTTTTGCTATAAAAAGAGTTGGAGACCCTTGGGATAGACTGTACCCCATAGGAGACCCTAAGCTAAAGAAGACTGTACCTAGAGGAGATTGGGCCTCAGAGAAGACTCTGGGGGTTATTACAACTTTGGAGGAGGTGTTAATCCGTCCCAAAAGTGACGGTAAAGTGACGGATATACCACCAGCCGTATTACGAGTTCCATAGGATATAATGGACTCGTAATACGGCTGGTGGTATATCCGTCACTTTACCGTCACTTTTGAGACGGATTAACACCTCCTCCAAAGTTGTAATAACCCCCTCTGTCTCATATGGAGCTGTCCCTCTAGAGTAGACAGGTATCCAGAGTAGAACCGGACTTTAGGCTTGAGTGATCAGATTCCCTCTTACTGCTGGCTGTGGCTCTACCCTTCAGTAGATTGTATGCCAAAGTAGAATGGACCCCAAAGTAGACTACACCCTACAATAGACTGTACCTAAAGAACACTGTGCCATCAAGTACACAGTACCAGGGTAGACCCAATAGACTCTACCCTTAGAGGATAGCACCCTTGAGTAGACTACACCTTAAGAGTAGGTTGTATGCTAGAGAAGACTGTACTCCAGAGTACACTGCACCCCAGAGTATATTGTACCAAGAGTAGACGTTACCTTAGGGTAGACTGCACCCTAGTGCAGACTACATCATAGATTATACTGTGACCTAAAGTAGACTTTATCTGAGGGGACATTGTACAGCAGAGTAGATCGCACTCTAGAGTAGACTGTACCATAAGATAGACTTTACCCACAATAGACTGTACCCCAGAGTAGAATGCACCCTGCAGTAGATTGTGCCCTAGAGTCGTATGTGCCCTAGAATAGACTGTACCCAAGAGGAGATTGTACCATTGAGTAGAGTGTACCCAATCTAGACTGTACCCCAGAGTAGAATGTACCAAGAGTTGACTATGCCCCAGGGTAGACTCTACTGCAGAGTAGACTTTAACCCAGAGTAGACTGTGCCCTTGATTAGACTTTGCCCAGGATAGACTGTACCACAGAGTACAATGTACCCTTGAGTAGACTATGCCCTAGTGTTGACCACACCCTCTAGTAGAGGGTATACCCAGAGTAGTCTGTACCCCAGAGTAACTGTGTATGACAGCAGTCTTTACCCTTGAGTAGAGTACCCAGAGTAGATTGTATCCTAGAGTGGAATGTACCCCAAAGTGCATATCCTACATTAGACTGTATGTAGAGTAGAGTTTATCCTAGGGTAGATTCCACTCCAGAGAAGACTATACCTTGGAGTAGACTGTATCCCAGTGTAGTCTGCAGCCCGAGTGTTCCCTTGCCTCACAGCAACTTCCTACAATCTGGTCCTGACGCTGCTTAGAATTACTTCAACTATGTTGCTTGCACTGTTTAGGAGAATCTGGTGCTGACATTGCTATAATGGTTACAGTCTGATGTTGGCACTAAAGTCTAGTGTGGCACTACAGATAGCCTGATGCTTTCCCATTACATAGAAACAAGGGATGGTACTGCCAAGGGCCTGTTGTTGACACTGCTTAGCGGCAGTCACTGCAAAGATCAATTTGTTGGCACTGCACATAACCTAGTAATCGCATTGCACCAAGTGGGGTGTTGCCCCACTAATGGTACGCCTCATTATCAGGTGTTGGTGCTCACCATGTTGGCACTGCTTGGATCTGGCCCTTGTGCAGGCATTTTGTAGGGTCTGATGCTTACTCTGCTCACTTGCTAATGTAGACACTGGTCAGAACTTATTAGCACTGTTCGTCTCCAGTTCTGGGCTCTGCTGGTTTTGGAGTATGGAGTGCTCACTCGTCGCCTGTTCTGGGCTCTGCTCGTTCTCCTGTAGGGACTGCTCAAGCTCTGCTGTTAGTACTGTTTGGGACCCACACAGCCTGGTAGTTGTACCACTATGAGCTATACCGCGCCTGCTCTAGACACTGCTCAGGCCCTGATGAGACATCATCACTGCTAGGATGGTGCTAAACCTACAGGTCATGGTGTTGGCACTGCTGGCCATTGTTTCGGCTTTCGTGATCCTGGTGCTGACACTGCTGTTGTGGTGTTAGCACTGATTGCCGTGATGTTCAGACTGCTGGGATTAGTGTTGGCACTACTGGACCAGACACTGCCCAGAGTTTGGTGCTAGTGCTGCTCATAGATTTATACTGACACTGCTCAGGGCGAGCTTAGCTTCTTGTGTGCCTTTAGAACTTTACCTAGAGTAGGGTTTATACCTCGATCGAATCTACCTCAGAGTAGACTGCACTCGAGAGGAGGCTGTACGCTCGAGTATAGTGTACCCAGAGTAGGCTGCACCCTAGAGTAAACTGTTTTCTAAAGTAGACCGTGTCCTGCAGTAGATTGTACCCAGAGTAGACTCAACCTCAGGGTAGACTGTAGTGCAGAGTACCCTGCGCCATAGAGCAGTCTAAATCTTAGGATAGACTTTACCCTAAGTAGCCTCTTGTGCAGTGTAGACTGGACCCTAAAGTAGACTCTACAGCAGAGTAGACTCTACTGCAGACAATACCCTGTAGCAGACTGTGATGTAGAATGGACGGTACCCACAGTAGAAGCTGCCCTAGAGTAGACTTCAGCCTATTATCAGGGCCACTGAAATTATACGATTGTGTGGTGTTTTTCACATAATTATGGATTTGCTGCATTTGCCACATAACCTGTCATATAATCTGCATATTTTGACAAAAAAAGTGTTTCTAGCTCAAACGGTTCACAAGTTACTAAAAACGCAGCAACTCGTGTTGCTCTGCAGTGGAAGGCCCTTTCCAAAGGTTGACTGGTCACCTTTCTGTTGCTTATTTCTATATTTTAGTATCAAACTGCTACTCCTGAGGTGCAATCTGTGCCCCGTGTTAGCAAGTGTAAAAATGACAAAATAGTGAAGTAATATTGTCACAAAAGGTGGCGCATTATGCCGCATAATTTGCCTTTTCGTGCTGCGTAATTTAATCAACCCTGCAGCATAATTTGGACATTCTCTGCCACATAATTCCAGTGGCCCTGCCTATCATAAACTGTACCGTAGAGTACATTTTACCCCAGGATAGATTCTACCGCAGACAGGACTGTACCCTAGAGTACACTGTACCCTCAAGTACAGTGTACCCATAGTAAATTGTACCCTCAAGCAGAGAGTACCCGGAGTAGATTTTACTCCAGAGTGGGTTAGACCATAGAGTAGAGTGTGCCACAGTAGACCGTGCTCTTGAGTAGATGGATGTCAGAGTGAACTGTACCCTAGAGTATACTGTACTACACTACACTGTACCTACACTACACTGGGGTAAACTCTGTCTAGAGTAGACTGTATATCAGTGTCACCTGCAGCCCAAATGTACCCTTGTCTGATAGCCACTGCTTTCTACTGTGTACTAGAGCAGTATGTACCCTTTAGTAGAGCACCCAGAGAAAATGCTACACCAGAGTTCCTACAGAGGACGGTATCCCACAGAGTATACCCTACAGTAGACTGTATGTAGATTCTACTGTAGAGTAGAATTTACCCTAGGGTAGACTATACCTTGGAGTAAATATATCCCAGTGCACAGAACACAACGGAGGGGAGAGAGGGCCTACTCATTATCCATCCTCCCTACGTAATCAAGTCAATCACTAAATAGGATAAGGAGGAAAGGCAAATGCTTTAAAAGATACAACAGTACAGCCTAAAGGGGAAACCACACTAAGGCCCTCATTCTGACCCTGGCGGATTGAATCCGCCAGGGCCGAGGGCAGCGAATGCACCGCCAACAGGCTGGCGGTGCATTCATGGGCATTCTGACCACGGCGGTAACGCCGCGGTCAGAAACGGGAAACCAGCGGTCTCCCGCCGGTTTCCCGCTGCCCATGGGAATCCTCCATGGCGGCGCAGCAAGCTGCGCCGCCATGGGGATTCCGACCCCCTTCCCGCCAGCCTGGCTGACGGGAACGGGTGTCGTGGGGCCCCTGCAGTGCCCATGCCAATGGCATGGGCACTGCAGGGGCCCCCTAACAGGGCCCCACATTGCTTTTCAGTGTCTGCTTAGCAGACACTGAAAAGCGCGACGGGTGCCACAGCACCCGTCGCACACCTTCCACTCCGCCGGCTCCATTCGGAGCCGGCATCCTCGTGGAAGGCGCTTTCCCGCTGGGCCGGCGGGCGATCTTTTGCAGATCGCCCGCCGGCCCAGCGGGAAAGTTGAAATGCCCCCCGCGGTCTTCTGACCGCGGGGCGGTGTTTGGGCGGTTTCCGCCCGGCGGGCGGCGTCCGCCGCCCGTCCGGGTCGGAATGAGGCCCTAAGTTCTTAAAACTGCCCTCACCCACTAGTCGTGACATGCTTCATCATCGGGCTTGCTACAACATCCCAGCGATAGCCAACATCAGGGATGGAGCAAAAGGAAGGTAAAGACAATACAAAACATAAACTTAGGGATCTACTCTGCAGAACACATATGCCAATTTAAACTATCTCATGGGTGTCCAGTGCTAATTTTATTCATGGGCCTCCTGGATAGGATTAAAAACTCATACCATGGTGGTGGTGGTGAAATTAGTGCCCATTCACCCCTATCATCTGGTCTTCTGTCTGCTGGAATCAATGATCTCTTATCAGTATCCGTCTTCTCGGAGTCGCGAGTGTCAGAGAGAAGTGGCGCCTTACCCTTGATGAATGTGCAACTACAGGACGGCATTCCCACGACGCCGCCATTTTAAGAAAATCAAGTAAAGAAACTCAGAAATTCTGTGTGTGTTTACTTGTAAAGGACGATTTCGTCCAGCATATCCCATTCCACAAAACTACAAATACAGGTACAGGATATTGTGGAAGGTATCCAAAGTCCTGAAGAAGGCTGTCCGACCCCTCTGGGCCATATTGAATGGCCAAAACATGTTGACAGAGCAGATGATAGGGTGAATGGGCAGTAATTTCCCAACATCACCAGCATGATACAAGTTTTTAGTCCTATCTAGGGGGTCCATGAATACAATTAGCACTGGACACTCATGAGATAGTTTTAATTGGCATATGTTTTCTGCAGAGTAGATCCCTAGGTTTATGTTTTGTATTGTTTTTACCTCTCTCTTTTGCTCCATCCCTGACGTTGGCTATCACGAGGATGTTGTAACAAGCCTGATAATGAAGCGTGCCACAACTAGTGGGTGAGGGCAGTTTTAAGAACCTTGCATTGTTTTCCCTTTAGGCGGTACTCTTGTAGCTTACAGACTGATGTTGGCACTAGGATCTAGAGTGGCACTGCAGAGAACGTGATGTTTTCCCTTGAAATGGAATCAGGTGTTGGTGCTGCTGAGGGTCTGTTGTTGACAGAGGCAGCTCCTTCGTAATGGCAAAGGCGCGTCGCTCCACTGGCTAAACCAGGAGCTGAAAAATAAAACGATATTTTACTATTGTTTTATTTTTCAGCTGCTGGCTCAGCCAGCATGTATAGGTAGGGGTGGGGCTGTGCCATGGGAGCGGGGAGGAGGAGTGGAGTGCACATTTTAGTTTGGCTGGCCGTCTTAGGCCGGCCAAACTAACATGCACACTTAGGTTTCTTCAACCTGGCTGTGTTGCACAGCTGGGTTGGAGAAACTGCACAGACTACCACTCACTGTCTGAGCGTCAGGCAAAGCCACTCAGACCAATCTTGACGCTGCTGTCATGCTAGGTATAGCATGAGAGCAGCAGCAGGATTGCATGGGTGCCTGTGCTGGTGTCCCAGGGACGTCCTGGACACCAACACCATTGAGAGTGAGGTGATGGCAGCAGTAAAGGTAAGTTTTATTTTTAATTATTATTTTATTCCCCTCCTTCCCCCTGCTCACTCCTCCCTGTGAGGTATGTGGTGGCTGCTGTCGGTTGTTGACGTGGCTCGGAGGCAGGCACTGCAAAGCTCCATTCAGTGGTATTTGCAGTGCTCAGCTTTTATTGTTACCCACGATTAGAGCATGGCACTGCTCATATTCATGTGTTGGTGCTCAACCAGGTGTTGGCACTGCTCCGATCCTGGAGTTGGCACCATTTGAGCCTGATGTTTACTCTGCTGACTGCACAGCGCAGTGCTTTCCACCAGTTCTGGGCCCCGCTCGTTCTGCTGTTGGCACTCCTCAGTGCCTTGTGCTCATATTGCTCTGGACCCATGTTGGCACTTCTTAGCCTGGTGGTTGTACTGTTTAGAGCTGTAGTGACCCTGCTCTAGTCTTACTACAGGCACTGCTCAGACCCTGGTGTGACATCAGAACTGCAGGGGTGCTGTTGATCCTACTGAAAACCTTGCAACTCACATTGTGTCACCCTGTGTCACAGAAATCAGCTCCCTTCTCACTGTCACTTGCTGAGGAGCCAATATCACAGTTCACATACAATTGGCTGTAGAGACCTGGTAGCCTGTAAAGAGGAGTTTCCCGCTAATTTTTGGAGGCTCTGCGCATTATACATTTGAAGTATGAAACCTCTCCAAGACATCGGCAGCAGGCTAGGAACGTTTATGTTTTATGCAGCAAGAAGGGGTGGAGGGTTGAATTTAAAGTCCCTCTGGCTGTGTTTGGCTCTGCGCCTTACCCCCTCCATGGTCCTGCCCCCCTACTCACTCATATTTTTCAGAGGGTGGTAGGCCTGCAACTGGTTGCGGGGTGCACTGCTGGACATTGTTTTGACATTGATAGTCCTGGTGTTGGCTGCTGGCCCTGGTGTTAGCCCTAACAGCCCGTTTACTGCCCATAGCTGTTCATGGCATTATACCAGCCCCGCTCAGCACATACATGCAGCTGGCACAGCTGAGCCAAGATTTTTTTGTTTTTCTTTTTTTGCATTATTATATAGCGCAGACTGAACCGGAAGGTACTGGAGTTCTTTACATGAACACCAGTTACATTACATAAGGACACATTCATTTTCTTGTTGGCACAGGGAGAGATTAAGGGCCTGATTTAAAGTTTGTCAGAAGGGTTACTCTGTCACAAACATGACTGATATCTCGTCTGCCAATTACGATCTCCTTAGGTGGACGGAATATCTGTCACGGAGTAACCCCATCCGCCAAACGCTAAATCAGGCCCTAAGTGACATGCCCAGACCCGCGGGGAGGTGAACCTACCCTGTGAACAGAGGTCGAGGCTCGCCCCTGGTTCCCCAGTTGCATAGGAAGGCAACTCTGGCCATTACACCATGTTGGTGTTGTGATGCTGCGCTCAATGCTGCCTCGGCTGGGACTGCTAGTGACGCTGTTGCCTCGCTCATTTAGAGGAGGCTCTGGGCCGGTGTGACGTCGGCCCTGCTGGGGCTGGTGGTGCCGTTTCTGGGCTTGGAGTTGGCATTCCTTGGCCTAGCATGGACGCTGCCGGGCCTGGCGCCGGCGCTGCCGAGGGCCTGGTGTGAGGACGGCCTCGCTCTCACACCAAGGGCCTTGTCTCTGCTGAAGTGTAAAGCCCTGTCTTTCTCTCAGACATTCAATGTCTCCTCTTGTTCTGCTGCCGGGTTCTGATCACTGAGTAACAAAACACAATATCCTCATTGTGCTGCCCAGCAACATCTGACCGGCTCATCCACGGCGGAGCCTCTTGTGGGAGGCGAGAGGAAGGCAGCGGGGGAGCTCTGTAAGGGGGAGCGACGGGAAGGGGGCATCCCGCCCGGCCACAGACGAGGTGAGACCAGGGGAAGGAGGAGGCGAGATACAGTGGCGTAACACAGCACAATGGGGCCCACTTCTAACGTAGTATCGAGCCACTGAGACTCAATTAGCTCACAGAATTTTTTTTTAAATAACTCAATCAATTAAAAGGCCTTAGTGCGAAGAGTGGCCTCCTGAAGGGGGTTCCCCCTGAAGAAGTCGCATGGGGTTAGGGCGCGTGAAGTGTGGGCGCCCCTGGCCCCTGGCGAGACACAGCAAACACAATAAGCGGGAGCTAGAGAGACAGAAAGTACAAAGGAAAACGAAGAGCGGGTGAGTGCAGATAAAGGGACGCGAGGGGCGACACTGCAAAAGGATGCACATGACAATCGGCGGATTAAGTGTACACATACATGGAAACTCTCCTATCCACTTTACTCCTTTTTTATTAAAGTCCCAACTACTTTATTTTAGTTGTCTACCACTTAAAATTGCCCCCACTTGAGTGTAAGTGAGTACAGGGGCATAGCTTGGGCTGTAAGAGTGCGGGGATGGGGGTTTGGGAGCTTCCGATTTTCCGATAATCTGATTGGCATGTAATGTTTAAATGCATGATATGACAAGCGGGGTGCATGAGAGGGGCCTAAGGGGCAGTAAATGTAGTATAGGCACGGAATGAACACGCAGAGGCAGGGTGATGCAGTGGAAGAGCTTTGATCAACCTGGCATTATTTTGCACTAAAGACCCCGCCCGTTTCCCCGCATAACTCTTTTATACTTCCCGCAGACGCTATGTCAGTCAAACCATTAGGATCCATGGAATGAGGGGTCGACAACCAGCCCCCGCCAAATCGTGACATGGTGTCGCCCTATGAGGGGCAACACTACAGTGGAAAGGGAGACGAATAAAACATTTTCTAGCTGATGTGCCAAGAATTTTAAATTCTATTAAGGACACGGAGTGAGGGTTATGCTTCTCTTTCTTTACTGAGACATGTACAGCAGCCAATAACTTTGTATTATACTTTAAACTACATCACCTATGAACCCCTAGCCCACTGTCTCCAAAAATCACATGGTCCCCAGCCATCTATTTAGCTGCCAGGATAGTCCTTCCTCTTTCTTTGCTGCTGCAGCAGCACAAGATAAGTACTAACCTTTTGTTTTATTCAATTGTTAGATGTTCATTGGGTATTGTATATTTGCCACCTTATTACGCAACAGAGGAACTCTGCTCAAAGGTTTTCCTTTGGGCACACCAGTCGCGTTTGCCAGAGTGGAGTGGGAGCGGGGACTTGTACGCGGCTCTGCCGCGCTCAGAGAACTCGTCCTCTTTCACTTACGGCATTCGCGCATGCGCCCAATCCAGATTCGGATGATTTTCTAGTTCAACTGGATTTGCATGCATCGGAGAGTTGGAAAAGTGCTGTGATGCCGATTTTGAAACCGCTTTCCCCCTGGAAAGTCTGATGTGGCTGAATAAGCATATTAGGGTTTTGCTCAGGGATCAATGCAGGTGCTCCCTCCACCTTGATTGTGAAAATTCTGGCAGAGACAATTTATTTTCTGTTATTCACCAGTAAAGAAACAGAAGCATAATCTGAAGCCTCCGGTCCTGACACAGAATGCGGAGTGATGGGTCGGCGATGAATACTGCCAAATTACAAGTTTGGCGGTTTGGCCAAAGCCAAACTGCTGATACTCTGCCTGTCCCACTGCTTTTCCACAGTCCGCCGGGATGGAGGTGAGTACCTCCAGCACGGCCGAAGCCGTAATACTGCTAGCGGTAATACGATGCAGGAGACCACCAGCATTTTACTGGCGGTCACACCGCCAGAAAAAGCTGGCAGTCTTGCATCCTGGTGACAGAAATAAACATCCCTATCGCCAGGATACTCTCACACACACTTCCACATACCTGCACACATGCATTCACACACTTCTACACACAAACACACCCCTACTCACTACACAACCTACACATAAACACCCATTCACACTTATATACATTCACAAACACCGCAATCATGCACACATTCACTCCCCCTTCCAGCGCATACCCACATTCACTCCCCCTCACCCGCATGCACCCATTCACGCCCCCTCCGCACTGCACACACGCACTCCCCCATCCAGCCACAAACACCAACATACACCTACCCACCTCCCCCGTATTAACAACACTCACACATGCATTCACACACGCACACACCCTCTCCACCTCCCCTGTCGGATGATCACTTACCTTGTCCGTTGAGGAGGTCGTCCAGGAGGGGATGGGTCCCGGTGCTTCCACCGCAAGCAGCGTCCCGCCATCAGGACACCGCCACGCTGTATAACGGGTCGTAATACGGCGTGCGGCATCCTTTTTGGCTGGCGGTGCCAGTGGTGGAACCGCCTCTTCCCTGCCGACTGCTGTCGGATTTCCATCTGGCTTTGGGAGGAAATCTGAAGCAGTCGTAATGCGGCAACTCTTTGGGCACTCGCAGCTTTGGCGGTCTTGAAAAAGACCGCCAAAGTCATAATGAGGGACAATATTTAGTAAAATAACCCATGTTTTTGAGGACTTTCAAAGCAGAGAGTGAGTGCTTGTGTCTGCATCTTTGTCTGCGTTTTGTTTTTGTGTGTATGTAAAAATTCCTGCTGAAATCTGACATCTCACAACACCTGACTTAAAGCACCTGTACCCAACTATTTATCAGAAAAAAACATTTATTGGGGTGGAGTGGGTGTAACCTGGCAATACCCCTCCCCCCCCATTCCCTTGAAGCTACACCCTTGATTCAATAGAGAAAATACATTCATCCGTTTTTTCCTGATTCCAAATGTTGGCAAGTATATGACAGTACAAGAGAGGGCACAAAAATGAGAGAGCAGACAAGGAAAAGAAGATGGAAAGGTGAGCGAGAGATTAAGTGGAAGAGGGGAGAGCTAGAGGGCACGCAAGCTGCGCTAAATAAGTTAGGGGAGTTGTGTTTAGAGCGAAAGTCTGGCACTAGGGCGAGAAAGAGTGGTAAAAAGAGGATGGGTAAGAGAAAAGATATGACCAACTGGGAAACATAACTGGGTCCTCGAAGGACAGTTGGAAGAAAAGGGAGGGATTCCAAGGGGATTAGAGAAAGAACGATGTGGGAGAATCCAGTGAGGAGTACGGAGCGAAGGAGAGATTTGACGGAAGAAAAGGAAGGCTTGCATGTCTTCCAGCGTTATGCCGCAATCCCCTGCCACTGTTTTAGATGGCAGGAGCACCTCCAACACACTCATTGCCCCAAAGACTGTGACAGTAAAGGCTGCTGTCTCATAAGTGTAGTTGCACACTACAGCGAGGGCCCTTAACTCCAAAGTGAATTTGCAGCCTGTTGTCCTTTGTTCATGTCCCTATGCAACCCTAGCCTTTCATGGCAGCCTAATATGGAAACCTATTGTGGTGTCCATGCCATATGAAGTCTTGCAATGGCGAGCTACATCCACCAGTTGCACTTGTGTCTATGATCTGGTGTTCTCCCTTAAAATGCCAAATTGATGAAGGACCCCACTGCTGACTAAACCTTCTTCATGTCAGTTAGTTCAATCATTCCAGACACCTTTTTGAATGCCTCCAAGCTTTTGCTGTTCCTGGTGCCAAAGAGTTACCTACCAACCAGTCCAATCCTGCTCTGTCAAAGTCCACATTGCCCTGGGGAATAGGATTATCTGCTGCTCTGCTTCCGGTTCCATCTCCCTGAATATCTCCCACTGGAAAGGAGAGTGGGCATCCGCTCTAGCATTTAACAATCCTAGCTTGTGCCTTGCTCCCAATTCAGCATTGAAGCACAATTGGGCCCACAGTAGGCGTCGCATGAGACACATGACCCAAGGGCATTTAGCTGAACCACCGCTTATCAGCTGCACTTCTATTTGTTTGTCTGAATCTGAAACCTTCACTGCATGGTGCATCTGTGAACAGTTCTAATTGTTGGGATGTAACCCACAGCTTCTTCAAACCAACATCCTACTGCACCTTTCCAGACACATTTCCCAGTCTAGCATGTTTTGTTGCACCCCTTTAATCAGATTTGCGTGGTGGTGCTTTGTTTTGTAGGCTGCATGTTAGCCCTGATAGTTGCCTTACAAATATCCTACCTGCTGGGATGACCGTTGCTACAAAGGTTAGCTTGCCCAGGACCCCCTGAATTTCTGCCAGTGTTGCCTTCTTGATTCCCCCAGCATCTTAAGGCTGGCTCGTACAAACTTGATCTTTTCTTTTCGTATGCTACATACACCAGTTTCAAGTGCCCAAGAACCCAACCTTGTTGAGGAGTCTTTAGTCTTCTCCCTCACTAATGATCTTGCAACATTTCTTTTAGCTTTATGAGTGCCTCGAAGAGGCTGTCTCACTCCTTCTCTGCCACCCCACCAGTAAGCATTCATCTAGGTAGTATAGCACTCCACCTTCCAAGTGCTCATTCCTGACTGCACACTCCAGACAAATGCAGAACATCTCGAAATAGACATATGATATGGAATAGCTCATTGGGAGGCATTTGTCAGTAGTAGCTGCTCCAAAACGTGAAACTGTCTGAGTGGATGAGCAGAAGCCTAAACATTATCCGCCTTAGCCATCACAGCCCCTCTGCCCATTGTTCTCAGCAGTTCGACTGCCTTGTCAAATGAGCTGTAAAATACCTCCTGACTTAACCCATTGTTCCAATAATCGCCTTCTGGGTATGACAAATGACGAATAAACCTATATAGACCCGGCTCCTTTTTAGGTAATACTCCTAGTAGGGATACTATCAAGTTTGGCAGGAGTCCGAAGAGCAACTCATCCTGTTTTGCTCAGTTCCTACGCAATCTTTTGCATGACCACTTCTGGGTACCATCGCAGCTGTAAGACTGAAATTTATTCAGAAGAAAAACATTCCCAGAATGCTGTGCTCTCACGCAGATGTTTTAATATCATATGCGTGAACTCTCTTTTGATCCTTTTTGCTGCCTTGTTCACTGAAGTCCGTGCAAGAAATAGTTTTTGTAGCCTTTAATTTTTTTAAGATCTGTGACTAAAAATCTCCAGCATTTCAGAATATTTTTGCCCGTCCAGTCCCAGATGATGTCTCTTTTCAAGAAGAGCTTTAGAATAATGGCTCTATCTAACATAAGAGCACTCAAAAGACTTAATTAGGGAGGGAATACCAGGGCCATAATTAATGATTCTAAGAACCCCAAACTTTAGTTAAGGGATTATTAGTTGAAGGCCCTGAAGCGGGTATCACTTGCTGGATGTTAAATTACCGGATTCTTTTCCACATGCAATTCATGATTCTGGAGCATTTCCCGCTGAGTAGGTGGAAAATGGCAGAGGACCGGCAAGTGGTTTTATTAATTGTATTTTTTAACCTGGTAGATCAAAGTCTGGTATACCCACACTCGTTAATCCCAAGTATGGAATACTGGATCACCGAGAAATGGCATCAACCCAGAGCTATTGCTCCAGTTAACTCATAATGAGGGCCACAAAGAGTTTTGTGTATCTTTAATCAAGCTGTCTCAAACCTGTACTCTCTTTGGACTCAAAAGAAGGGGTGCAATATTGGGGTAGAAAGTTTCAGACAATACTTGGAGAATCGTGGAAGAAGTTCTGCTGTCCAAGGCTCTTTTAGAAAATCCACATAAGGGTGTTCTTGTACCTTCCTACTCTGTAGTGCTTCGGCATGGCAGCCGTATGAGGACTACTCTGAAGCTAACTCTTTATATCTGCCATCTTTAATTCAATCATGGATCCTTTGACATCCACTCAGCTAGGGTATAAATGACAAACTCCTTTTTTCTCTTAAAACTAAGCAGTCATTAGCATGATGCTTTCCTTGGCTAGAGACTGGCGCAGCCCATGAGATCAATTAAAGCTCCCCCATTGGCCATTAAAAAGGAGCTATCCTTCAAGAAGGCAGTCATTGTTAAGTTGATGTATATCATTAACATTGGGCTTGACATAGCACTAGCACCCAACTTTGAAGCCCTCATTTCCTTGTAAACATTAGAAAAAGTTGCCTTTCTCCTGGACATCATTAAGTGAGCACTTCAAGCCAGGAGAAATACGAGATCTTTCCTGGAGCCTTTTGATTTGTTTAACAGATTTACAGCCCTCTCCTTGAGAGGGGCTTTGCGTATTCTCTCAGAGGAATAGAAGTCTCTTTTGAACATTTGGAGTTAGAGTGGGAAGATTAGATCTTGTATTTTTTAGCTTGCCCATGGGAAAAGATTTCTGAGACCTTCACTTAAAGGTTGTTTTCATCATTTGATGTAATTATGTGAGATGTGCATCAGAGGTACTCCAAAATCTCCATCGGAGGTACTTGGATTTCATGGCGTTTTGATTAATTCTGACACAACTCTGTCCCCTCAATTTTCTGAAGTTTAAAAAGCATCCTTTTCGAGAGTTCTATGACAAATGACAGGATTTGTAAATCAAGTCCAGATGTATTTGGGATAAATGCTTTTGTTCACTTTTCTTTGGACTTCTTCAATTCCATCTATGGTGGGAAACCAGAAAAATCAACAAAAAGACTTCAGCACATTAAGAACTCTCCGGCCAGAGGGTTCTTTGCAGTATTAAAATGATTCACACAATCTCTGACAGTTTATGAAAGTTGCACTTGCTCCCAGTGCAGAAGAGAATCATCTGTAAGACGGTCTATATGATGCATCAAATCTTCCATGGAGGTTGACCCTCTTTTTTGGCAAGTAAATGTAGGCGCTATTGCCATAAATTCAGTCTGTGATCTGCTTTACATTGCCTTTTTATGTCAGCTCCAATAAGGATGCCAGATGGGGCATGTTGTTTTTTTTCCTATGGCAGATCATCACTGTATGGACATTTCTAAAAGTGGCTTTGCAACAGAGTACCAATCTCCTCAGGTCCCGTAAAAAGTTGAAAACTCTTTTTCTATTTCAATCAATAAATCATACACTCATACACATTTCCTTTATAAAAATATAAGAACATTTTTAAAAGAAACACTTAAAAATAA
The DNA here is from genome assembly GCF_031143425.1 of Pleurodeles waltl. Classification (NCBI taxonomy): domain Eukaryota; kingdom Metazoa; phylum Chordata; class Amphibia; order Caudata; family Salamandridae; genus Pleurodeles; species Pleurodeles waltl. The sequence continues at coordinate 701,434,003 of NC_090440.1, forward strand.
TTATCAAGGCTGTCAATAGACTACAAGCCAGAAAGAGACTAGTTGTTAAAATCATAAGATATAGGCTAGTAATGAGATTTCATAAATAACTTAGTTTAAGATCCACCGTATACAAGATAAAATACCAATGCAGTGAAAAATGTTTGTACATAGTAACAATTATTAACATTCCTAATAGCATGTGTAAATATAAAGAAACAGTACGACAGGCACCAGGGCTTTAAAATTTTAGATCTTTTTGTTCCTCAGCAACCCTACTGCCAATAGGTATTTACTCAAAATACTCACAGTAGAAATGGATGTGTCTGTCCTGAACATCGTTATAGCTTCGTGGTGCCTCCTAAAGCCTAGTCTATTGCGCAGCGGATTAATCCATTTACCTCTAGGCATAGGCAGGGCAGAAAAACAAGAAGTAACTTGTATTTTCTTTAGAGGTGGGGCTACATAGTGGACAGTTGTCATTAGGGGCAGTAGACCAATTAGTATTTCACAGAGATGTGAAAGCCCCAATCTCAAGGGTACCATACCGAAACTTTAGGTACAAGGATTTAGCCAACTGTGATTGGAGAGCTTCATAGTAGGGGATGTCCTTGCTAAACAGAAACTGGGCTTACAGAGTCCCTAGAGTAGAGCTTTGATGGAGGTTAGCTAAAATATACACCAAGTTCGTAGATTTCAATTTCTGTTTGGCTAATGGGTTTAGGAATCTTGGAGCGGACCAAATGTCGCAGAGACCCAACATTAACAGCCAGGATTCAACTTGCCTAAACCATGGAAAGGTGACATTCTTTTCTATCGCCAACAAATCCTCTAGAGCATTTCTATAGGGCATAAGTTCCACTGTGGTCCAAATCCTCACCCAATAAAGAAGAGGCCTTAACAGAGCAATATGCTCCACTCTTTTAAGTGCACCATCAAGAAACATGAGGACTAAAGGAGTACTCTGGGGGAGGTGAAGGAGTGAGCGAACAAACTTGTTCTTGCTCAATGTAGGTGGCTCAGTGTTTGCGTGGCCCCAGATTTCAGCACCATATAGAGTCACAGCTTGAGCCTTTAATTTATACAGGTCCACTGCAGGAAGTATGGCTCTTGTTGATGTTGCTTGATGTTTTCTGTTGATAGCAGAAGCTTGGTGCTGAAGTACTACCCTTTGTTTTTGGACGCGCTGGGACTACGAAACCCTGCTGTCCACCATTATGCCCAACTAATTAAACCTAAAAACACGTTCCAATTTCCTCTGCTCCAAAGATAAAGTATTTCTAAAAGATTTATGGGGCCTATTTACCATAAATGTTGTCTTTGTAACACTGATTTGAAATCCCTTTGATGTGCAGAAAGCGTTAAAATTATTCAGCAGTTGCTGCAAGCCTGTAGGAGACTGGGGACCTTGATGCCACCACTAGGTCACCCCAGCTAGAATTTTCCCACCTTCACTATGCTAGCATTAGTGTCTTCTTACACTGGGCCCTCACTAGGCAAACCTCTGTTTGGAAATTAGGTCTCTGTGCATTTATAAGTGCTTTTTAGGTTGAGCGTGCTAGCGCTTCCAACCTGTTGTAAGTATTATGGGCTTTTAACCACTCCCAACTCACACCCATCACTTTCATTCGTTGTGGACTTGCCTTTCAAAACTCCCTTGATGTTGTTGGTAAATGCTTTACGTTTGTCCTGCCTTGGGGCCGTTTTGTTATCGCCTTGCAGCCTGACCCTGTTACATGGATTATTGCACAATTGCCCATATACTTCAGCTTGGGCGAACTACATTCTTCTTCTGTGTCTCTCCCACCACTCCCATATCGTGGCTTGTTTACTTCCCTTGTCGAGCATTGCCCAAGGGAGTTTCCCGTAAACCTTGATTTTTTCCGCCACTTTCACTATGCCACCTGTGCAGCCGCTGTTTTAGTGAGCAACAGGCTCTCAGCACCTTCCCGCTGTACGTTACAGCACAGTTCATATCGCTTCGAGGAAGGTTCGAGTTTTGGGACTTAACGTCGGTATTTTCTTTACTTGTTTGAACTTTCCATGATTGCTGGCCAACACGAGGTCAGCCGTACTTCAAGAGTCCACTGAACCGATATCACATTGCACTTTGCTGCATTATTGTTCCTGTAGGCCTCCTTGAGGCATGGTTTGCTTTGCAGCAGCTGTTAATAAATACAGCACCTCTACAGATGAGGACAACATGGGCAGCTCTGTTGCCTATCTACTGTAGCACCAAATTCACAGTTTTTTCTCTTGCTCTGTCTTTGCTCTTAACACAAGCATTTTCAAATTCGTCAATAACTTGACATCCTGCACCACTTCTGCAAAGTAGTTCTGTGCATCTCCGTCCCTTTCTGTAAGATAGAACTTCCTTACACTTCACACAGGTCTAGTCTTCATGTCCTACAACCACATGGCTGCCACTTCGCTCAACCTTTCTTCTATACCTCTATCCTTGGGCATTCAGATATCTGTCGAGGGTAGGTAGTGGCACTGGAAGGGGAGACTTTAAAGGTGGAAGGTCAAGATCACCATTGGCGGCAAAGATTAAGGCGGCTAACATCTTAAGCTAGCATGCCAGAAGTTGAGGGGTAATAGGAGGGAAGTAGGCGTGTAAATACCAGCCAAGTTCATGGAGCAGGACGGAGTCACTAGCTGGGGTAAATGCTTCTGGCACTGCTTTGCAGAAAACAGGCTTGGAGTCCATTGTAGTCCATCTGATGCACTCTGTTTAGAGGTCTTCTCCTATGTATGTCTTTGTCCTGCTCCTTCAGATATAGGTTGCAGCCATTTTCAAAGCCACCTCAATTTTTTAATGTTTGTTGTCCCACAGGTACAGTTTTTTTTCTCGTGTACAATTAATTTTTTTGTGTGTGCTGCCGGCTACTTCTGCCCACCAACGTGTGTCTTCTTCAGAGCAGGCCATACCTCCCGTCTGACCTGAGTGCAATGCCAGTAATCAAGGCATGGATGAGTACAGATGTGATTTCTGTGCCCTCCCATTAGCCACTACCCTCTGCCCATGGTGAAATCTTACCCGTATGGCAGAACGTACAATCCCTCGAGACACGGTTTGCACTGTAATTGAAATGTATGCCCAGAAGTATATGTTCTTGCACTCTTCTAGTGAGCCAGCTTAAAATTGCAAACTGTATGTTTCAATCTCCAGGATGCAGGTATTGTTTTCTTGCCCATAAGTTCACTGTATTTGTGATCACATGGCCTGTCAGTATCTGTTTCAGTGTTAAGCTATTTGCATTTGCCCCAGTCTCTTGTCATTAGTTGCTTGAGTTTTAGATCCTGAGGGCTCTGTCATTCTGCTACCTGGGGTCACTTTCTCTAATGTATTAACTATGTCTGATGTTTTTGAGCACCTCCCTTTCCACATTGGTATGTATTAAAGGTAAGTCTGAAAAGTTCTTTTTTCAGGACGCACTTGAACTTCATGTGCTTGGGTTCAGCTTTATGTCTGGTTTGAGAGTGTTGCAGAATTTCAACACTAGCAGGGATCTGCCATTGTGTTTCGTCATTGTGATGGACCTTTGGTTGATTCAATGGATAGACCCTGAGAAGAGGTCTCTATATGAAATCGGATCTCTGTTTCTGCAGATAAGCAAGCCTTTTGATAAAGTATGTTTTGTAGACGAAACACCGGACTTGATCCATGGATGGGACACAAGAGCCAAAGGAGAGTACTAAGGTTGTGTTTGATGTGATCTGCTTATGGAGGATCAAGTTCATTCTGAACTTTTGGGAGCACTATTCTTCTGTGCTTCTTGTCTAAGCTTGCTCTGACTTAGGCTTTTTTGTTCCATGGTGCCTCCCGTCTAGCAATCTCACCCATACATCTGTCCCATATGGCTTCTATGCAAACCTAGCTACATAAAAATCTCGTCCTATGGAGCTTTTCATTTAGTCTGTGTCCCTTGGAGCCCTTGTCCCAGGGCGCTTCCTATCTAGACTATCTCTTGTTCATTGGGAGGCACAAGTCTGAGACACCCCTGCCACTGAAGAATGGCCTCATCCTCTGCCTTTCTTTACCTACATTGTCTGCAACATTACCTTCACCACACCTCACCCAATGATACCATGCCAACACTGATGCCAGCAGCTGCCTATAGATCTAGAAGACATGTGCACAAGGGGCACAGACCATGGAAAAGACTGCCATAGAGAGAATGGGACATGGAAATTCACTGGGGACAAATGGACAACCGCATACAGCATAAAAACCAATAAACATGCAGGTAATAGTAAACAGTAAGAAATTGACACCTTAAAACTAGTGCACACTATGAAAACTACCCGCCTCCTAAAATGTAGGAGACTGGCTTCATCGTCTTTAAACAGTGTTTAAGCCAATGTTTAAAGCCAGCAGAACTTAACCTTGTGCACAAAATGTTATGGACTGCATTCTCAAGGCTGTTAGTTTGTAAAAGCAGCAAAAATGTTGGTCAGACTTGTAGATGTAATATGACCATGTTTACCTGGTCACTTTTTCTTACAGTTTGACTGTGCTTTTCCATGAACGCTCATGTAAAGTCAGTAGGCATTTTCATGCACATGCATTATTTCAGTTACCATGCAAAATATTTTCAGTTCTATAGAAACAGTGACTGTTTGTTTGCCTTGCAGTTTTAAGTGGCATTAGTACAGTCTTTCCCTGCAGTATGCCCATGTAAAGAATACTCACTGCTCAGGCTAAAAGATAGGAACGCTGCAAATTAATCTCAGGTAATCCTACAACAGTGAACTGTTTGAATAACTAGCCACTGTTGTCGTAATTTGCCACCTCGATGGTCCCATTGTGACACTCCAATGCTCCTGCAGTGATGTGTCTCCTTGTTTAATCGGACATGTTCTGTTCATGATGGTCCCTCACAGCCATGCTCTTCTGTATGTCTGTGTGGGCATTGGCCTACTTCCCAGGCTTATCATGGTTACTCGGCAGTCCAGATCAGTGGGTCCCCCATCTGGGCTGACAAATGGCCTCATCTTTTCCCCATGCTACCAGATGACACCTCTAACCAACCTAATCCTCGTATGGTTTGTGAAGAGCATATCCTGTTTTCAACTATTGCTGCACATGACCCTGTCCATCCTTACTTCAAGGGCTTCTTGGAGTGTGACGTTCTCCCTCATCTTCCCCAGAGTACTTCGCCCATGGCATGTGTGTATCTACTTCTGAGGGATACATCTTACTGCAGATCACCTTATGAATAGTTCTTCTAGGCTTCAAACTGGTTGAGAAGACATTTTCTCCGGCAATAGCCTGTCAGCCATGACTAAGCCTCTGGATGTGATGTCACTGGAGTATATTAGGTACCAACCAGCATGCCGGTATCAGTTCTTGTTTTTCTGCACCTCTTCAAGAGTGTGCAGAGCTCCCTTTCAGTGTCTCAATGACACGTTCTTGTTTTCTACAGCAACTGGTCCAAATGTCTGATCAAACAACTACAGACTCAGAGCCTTGACAATAGTGCAGCAAGAATATGTTCCTTTCAGTCCACCAGGACGAAAGTATGCGGTGTTTGAGGTCAAGACATGATGATTCGGCCTGTGATTCTTCTGCCTTCACATTCTCCTAAGAGATCTTCTAAAAATAAAAACCACAAGAAGCGTAATAGGAAGAAGTCCTCTTTTTCACTTGAGAATACCCTCCCATTAGCAGGACCGTTCATAGTCTCAATGTTGTTCCACCAATGCTGGACTCTTTCTCGACAGTGGACAATCCCCCTGCACATAAAAAGCCGAGCCTGGAGTTTCCTTGTCCTTTGGTCGATTTCTTTTAGGTTGAGAATTCCACAACTTTTTCAGGACGTCACATAAACCCCTCTAGGCTATTCCCCAAGGTGTGGGAGTTCCATTCCTGTAGGAGTGGCGACTCTGGTGTCTCCGACCCTGAGAACGAGGGGAAAGTCAACAATGTGCAGTATGGCCTCCCATGTTTGTTTGCACTCTTCTTCTACATGGATCTCAGGGTTGACAAGTACACTGGTAACTAAGCTGACTCTGGCTCCAGCCAGGGATTCAGTAGGGGGAAACATTCTCTGTTTGCCAAAGGATGAGATCAGGGCAAATTCCAATAACGAATGATAATGTAAGCCTCTCCCAACTAATCATAATGTTTGGTTGAGATTTATATGCCTAGGCTGTGGAGAATAGAGACAATGGCTGTACGGAGAAAGATGACTCAGATGCTGTGACTCAGAAGCTGATCACCTCCTGGCACCTTACAATACTGATGTCTGTGTTACTTGGGATTTCAAAACATCAGTGACCTAGATCTTTGTTCAAAAGGGGACAGGGACCTAAATTCTTCTTTGGAATTGGACATTTCCTACCCCTCTGCCGTGCGTAGGAGGAGGTCTCATCTTTTACAACAGTCATAGTGTCAGAAGCCTTGGAACGGACTTTGCCTTCAGAAGAAGTGAAGTTTAACCTTCTGGTGATAATATTGCAACCCTCTATTGGTTCTGTGGAACCCTTGCTCCTGTTTAATGTGGCTTTTGTAGATAGTATAAAAGCTGAAATGAAGACTCCCTTTTTGAGCCTAGAATAACACCAGATGCCATAGGCCTGCTTCGGGTGGCCCCTACTTTTTGTTCTTCCACTCGTCTTCAGCGAACTGGGTGGTTCAGATCTTCAAAATAGATTCCAAACACATTCCCTATGGAACCCCTGAAGAAGAAATCCTTTGGGTGACAAAGTTTTTGCCTCTAGCAGCTTGGCTCCACACAGATAATGCAAGCTGACTTTTAGGCTGTGGCTGCATAAATGTGCTCAGTCTGCAGATGGTTCATATGGCCCTGAAAGTCTCTCACCCTTACATCTCAGAAAGCAACTTCTGAATTCTGTTGGGCAACACCACCAGCATCCTTTATGTCAGTAGAGAGGGCAATGTAGAGTCTTGGACCCTTTGTTGGAAAGCAATCCGCCTGTGGAAGTGGATGAAGCAATTGAGAACATTCCCTGTAGCAGCTCACCTAGCATGCTCCTTTATTGTATGGGTGGATGCTATTAGTCACCTCTCACTGGACAGCAACAAACTAACTGAGGTGATCTTTGGATTGGGGCTTCCATACATGGATCTTATCCCCACAAACCAAAACAGGAAGGGGCATATTTATACTCTGTTTGCACTGGATTTGCGTCATTTTTTTTTTACGCAAATCCGGCGCAAACTTAACTCCATATTGAAATGTTGACGCTAGACCTGTCTAGCTCTAAAATATTGAGGTAACATAATTTTTTTACCGTGAAAACCTACCTTGCGTCAATGAGATGCAAGGTAGATGTTCCCGGGCAATAAATGACTCTACGGCCTTAGCGCCTTATTTATCTTCCCGTGCAAAAATCACACACGGGAGGAGGAGGGCCTTATATAATGACGCTAAGCTTGCTTAGCACCATTATTTAACACCTGGGTCAGGGCAGGCGTTAGGGGACCTGTGGGCTCTTTTTCAGGGTCAGAGACCATGGAAGCAGCCCACAGGTGCCCTTCCCTGCCCCCAGGGAAACCCCCACCCACCCCTACCCGCACCTGGAGGACACCTAAGGATGGGGGGGCCATCCTAGGTAAGTCCAAGTACGTTTTTTTTTTTTTTAAAGTGCCATGGGGGCCTAACTTGGGCCACCCTACATGGCACTGTGCCCAATGGCCATGCCCAGGGGACATAAGTCCCCTGGTTTGCGTCAAAAAGTATAAATCTGTGTCCTCACTTTTGTGTCATACACTTCCCTCTGAATGGTTCCCTTGGTCATGATTTCAGGTTAAACTGGTCTCAGGCCATGCTGTACATGTTCCTGTCCATCCCACTTCTGTCAAGAGTACTACAGAAGGTGCTCCATGATCAAGCACTGCTGATTCTTAGCGCCCCAGACTGGGCAAGGTGGATCTGGTAATGAAACTATTGGCACTAATTACTCAGCTTCACTTCCTCTCTCACATTCAGGTTTGGCCAGTTTACATAACAAGGGTGGTCAGATCCTCCACTCCAGGACTCAAACCCCATGCAATGCAACTGCGTGTGTGAAGATTGAGTGGGGAAAGGTGGAGTCCTTTTGCTTTTCTGATGATTTTGCCAATATCTTGGCAGCCAGGAAACCCGTTTCTAAAGAGGGGGTATTTGGATCCACAAGTTCAACAGTGGGATCAAATTTTCACTATGTTATGTATGAGGTGCAGTGTTAATACAGAGTACACTCAGCAAGGACTACCTTTTGGGAGTGATCTTGGTGAGCTAGTGTTGGTAGATGTTGTTCTAACCTGTTCTCACACAGCACAGCTGAGAGGCAGTCGGGAGACAGATGCCTGAAGTTTTGTTCCCAACAAAAGCATTAACAAAAGCACAATCCTCTCCCAGGAGGACTTATGAGGTGCACTGATACTAAGCCTGCTCTCAACTCCTGCTCCTAACCAAGAGGTATTAGAGTGCCCTGAAGGTAAGTAGGCCAGGGGGTCTCTCAAAGCTGCATAAGTTATTGGTTGTTAGAGGTGTCAGCAAAGCTGTGTTCCATTACAGAGAGACTGGGCAGGATGGTGGGAAACAGCCAAAAGGTAAAAGCGGGTCAGGGGCTTCAAGATCACATGGGGATTGTGGGATTTTGCTTATGGTGCCGTCTATGAACATGAGTCTCAAGTACACCGGAGAGTACCGGAGTCTGTCATGATGCACACAATCAGCATTTATATAGCGTGAACTCAACCCGTAGGTACTGAAGCACTTTACATGAGCTCCAGCTAAATTACACAAGAACACATTAATTTTTTGTTTTTAAGCATGGTGAGATTAAGTGATTGGCCAGAATCACAGAATGTTTAGCCCATGCTGAGGCTCCAGCCTGGTTCCCCAGTTCCAAAGTTGGCAGTTCTGGCGGTTATGCCACATCCTCTCAATGCCCTACTGCCTGCTTCCTGTTGTCCCTTTGTGCTAACGTAAATACACCTGCCTAATAAACGTGTTTTGTGATAAATAATTGGGTACAGGTGATTTCAGTTGGGTATGATGAGTTGTCTTTTGGATTTCACCAATCATTTTTACATAAACAGCAAAAATGCACACATACTCTCCCCCTCTCTTTGTTTGGAAGACTTTCAAAATGTTGGTTACTTCACAAAATGTGCTTTCTCCCACTTAGAGCCCCTACGGATCTGCATTCCTTTCTCTTTCCATTGCCCCTTAAGCTCCTCTTGTGTGCCACGCTTGTTGTATAATGTATTTTAATATTATGTGCCAGCGTGATTGTTGGGGAATCTATAGCTCACCAATCTTTCTGACCAAGATATGCCCCTGTTTTACACACTGATGTACATGCATCCCACTGCCCTGCTTACAAGTGATGTACGCACAGCTTACCATCCTACTTTCACCACGAAGCATGAACAGCTCAATGCCGTGCTTACACCCCTTGCAGACTGCTCCTTGCTGTGCAGACACTCCAAAATACACACTGCTTAAGCCTGCTATACACGGTACACCCAATGCGCTTCCACGCTGCCCCTCCTTGTGCAGGGCCAGCTTTAGTGGTGGTGGCGCCAAGTGACAATCACCTTGGGTGCCCCCCACCCCATTTCTTGCTCCTGTCTTTCCCTCACTACCAATGGACAGAAGTGCCACTTATCTCTCCATAGCCCCTCTCTCCCATACATTTCATTTGTTTTAAAGGACTGGTAAAGGCTGGCTTTACAAATAAGAATGTATATCTGCCCACACAACCCCTTTTTACCAACATTAGGAATAGTTAATTCAACACTGTGGAAGAAAAACAGAAGATTCTAACCCATTTTATGCAGTTTGCGTTCAGCTCTTTGATGACAATTCGGAAGAGTCACTGTTCTATAAAAGGGTTGTATTTTATGAACTGCGGTAATAAAATAATCTATGTGACAAAAGCAGTAATCCACTCAGCTATGCACATAAAATACAGATCTGTGATCTGCCCTTAGGGTTTCTTTGCAGCAGGCATATTAACACTCCGGCCTATTTTATGGAGGCAACCCTGCCACTAGGAAAGCTCCGATCTCTCTCTCTGGCAGGAACAAAAATTACAAGTGTTATCTTGACATTTTTTATTGCTGCCTGAAAACTGAACACAAACAACTCAGCAGCAGGTGTTTTTAAATCATACGTCAGTGCTAACTACAGTGCCTGCCTGAGGTCAGCGCCTCCTCCGCAGGTCAGCGCCCAGTACTGCTGCACCTTTCGCACTGCCCTAACTCCGGCCTTGTCCGCATACACTGTGATATACAATGACCTCTCTGATCTGCTTACACGCTAATATTCACTCTCGTCCATCCTCTCTGCTTACACCCGATGTACACAAAGCTCACCTTCTTGCATTTACCCTGTGGCGTTCTTAGTTCACCACCCTGGCGTACACACACAACCACTCTAGCACAGTCCCACACCATCAGGTACATCCTAATGTACAATCTCCCCTTACCTCGCTTCTTACACTCGATCTACACCCTCCGGTCACTCCCCTTTTTACATCTTGATGTATAATCTTTCTTCTCATCTCCTGCTTACATCCTGATGTATGCTCACCTCAACCCATGCTTGTGTCCTGATGTACACCCTCCTCTCGCTGTCTTGCCTACATCAGGTATACCCAACTTTCCACCCTGCTGGCATCCTGAGGTACGCTCCTCTCTCACCTCCATGCTTAGGTCATCAATCAACTTTCCACTCTGCTCACATCCTCATGCCCACTCCCCTCTCATCTTTTTACTCATACTTTGATGTATACTCCGCTTATCACCCTGCTCACATCCAAGTGTGCACTCTCCTCGAACCTCCCTGCTTACACCTTGAAGTACACTAAGCTCTCCACTTGCATTACACTAATATGTTTGCTCTCAACTCATCTTGCTACCTACCACCTGATGTACACTCGGCTCACCATCTAACATGCTCTCTGATTTGCACTCCCAGCTCTCACTGAAATGGCCACCCCTAATGCACAACCCTTCCTACAGCTGATCTACATGCACCTGACCGTCTTACATACTCACTGATTTACACTTTCTCCTCTAACCAAAGTGGATACACATAGTTCCCAACCCTTCTTACACTTAATGTATGCTTAGCTCACAGTCTTGCATACTCCGTGATTTGCACTCCCTCCTCTCATAGAAGCCACTACACAGCCCTTCTTACATCTGATGTACGCTTAGCGCACCATCTTACGTACACCCTGCTATAACCCTCCCGCTTTCACCACCTCACTCACACCTAGCTCACAACCCTTGGTCATTTACGTCACTGTCTTACATATTCCCTGATTGGCACTGCTAACTCTGCCTGACCCCACTAGACCTAACCTTACACCTGATTTACCCTCAGCTCACCATCTTACATACTCACTGATTTACACACCCCATCCCCACTGAAGCAGCAACACCATCCTTCTTACAACTAATATACGCTCAGCTGACCGTCTTACATACTCACTGATTTACACTTCCTCCTCTCACTGAAGCAGTCACACAACCCTTCTTGCACCTGATGTATACTCAGCTCACCGTCTTACATACTCACTGATTTACATTCCCTCGCTGCCACACCATCCTTCTTACACCTGATGTACCCTCAGCTCACCGTTTTACATACTCTCTGATTTGCACTCCAAGCTTTTGTTGACCTGGTCACACCTAGCTCACAACTGTTCTTACACCTGATGTCCGCTCGGCGTACTTTTTAGGATGAGCATAGCAGCGCGCAAGCAGTGCTTTTCCGACGTGTTGGTATGTATCTGGGCTTTTAAACACTCCCACCGCACGCCCATCACTATCACTCGTTCATGGGTTTGCCTTTCAAAAATCCTTTGTTTTCGTTGGTAATTGCGTTACGTTTGTCCCTCCTTAGGGCGGTTTAGGTACCGCCTTGGCCATTGCCCCGGTTACATGGATAATTGCACTTTTGCCGATAACTTTGACTCTGACAGAACTTCTTTTTCCTTTTGTCTCTCTCTTCACGCTTAGGGCAGCGCTTTGAATCCGCTTGCTCATGTCAACTGTTTTACTTTTTATTTTCAGTTTGTGTGGCAAGAAAAGTCCAGTTAGGAATTTACAACGCTAATTGCTCTAACTCGAGCAAACGCGAGACCCATTACATTGTAAATGCTTGTTTAAATAATTTCTGATTTGTGCTCACACCCTTCGCATACTTGGTTTGCCGTGCCCGGATTTGCTAAACTGGTCCATATCTTATCGTATTTCCGATAGTTCCGTTTCTCAGAGCACTCAATATTCTGGCGCTATATAAAAACAAAGGGGAGTGCCTTGAGCCGATTCGGGCGTGAGCAACGACTTGACCACAGACATTTCCTCGTGTCTGGGATTCTGACAAGGGAAAGCCCCGGAAGGCACAGAAATGTGCCGACTTTCCTAAAGTTCCCTGCGGAAACCCCCGGTGCAGCTGCCTTTGGAAATGCCCAAAGGATGTTAGCCAATGCCTCATTGTGGAAATGAAAGTTACTTCTAGTTACCAACTACGATTAAAGGGGCTGCTGGGAACGTCGTCGGCACAGCAGCTCTGCTGCAAGACATTAATGTCAATTCACCAAAACGCCAGGTGTGGCGGAAATGACATCGCACGACCATCACGCGCCCTTTGTCCTTAAATGTCACTGTCACACAGGTGTTTACACACACACATTCACACCTACACACACCCGCGCACATAAACACACCCACCTGCGAGCACGCACACAACATACATTTAAGGCTATTTTTTAGTTATGAGCTCCCATTGTGTTCCAGGCACTGACTTTGCCACTTCTGAGACCAGTATTCGCAAAGGCAGTGTTAAGGGTCTCAAGGGGCAAGACAGGGGTCGCAGCTGCGACCCCTAAATGACGTCCATGGTGCATGCCTAGTTACATGATGCAGGTCGCTGAAGAAGTGTCGGTAAAAGCAGCCATGCTGATTGGTGCTGGTGAAGTACAGAACGCCTGAGCCTCAGCCCTTTTCTCTGGGTCTAGGGGACTTAGTGGCTATTAGACAGTGTCACTCGAGAGCACTGTCGGAATTACTAAACAGGAATATTCATTCTATGATTCTCCCTCTTCGTCTTGTGTCACTGAAGATGTGTCCCCACGTGCACTCACTGCAAACGTTTCAATACGTGTAACAAATTTCCTTCCTGCCCTGCAGTATCTCGCATCCTCTTCCTTTCCACACCACCTGTAGGAATACAAAGCTCCATTTAGATGGCAGGACGAAGAGCTCTAGCTTGGGATAGTGGAGTTGCAAGTACTGAGAAAAATGGGAATGGTAAAGCACAGCAAAGTGTTTTTTACGTTGTGTTTTTTAAAATTGTGCCTGGGTAGAATTTTGATTACGCCAGAGTAACAGGAGTAATTTCATCAATTCCGCGCTACTCCTTGATTCAGAATTACTGATAATTACGCAATTACTCCTATCGTAACTAAGAGTAATTTGTGGGGTAAGTCCTGCAGCGAGAGCACATTTAGCGAGTGCATGCAGTTGCTCGCGCTCGCTATTTGTGTTCTGCTGCATTTAGCTGTTTCTTAATGCAAAATTCATCTCCATGTCCATTTCAGACAGAAGAGTGCATTTTGCTCTAAAAAATAGCATTAAATTCTGGTAGGAAGTTGGTGGGGGGTGAAATCTTGCCCCAAGAACACATTTATTGAGGGACTGCTCCTACTCACTGTTTGTGTCCTGTTATAACAGTGATCCCCAAAGTTCACATGTAGCCCACCTGACCTTTACATGCGCCCCCCTGATCAACAACAGCAATGGGCTGCTGTTTACTTGACTCAGTGTTAACATTGAATAGATGTTAAATAAACAGGGAAGCATTTATTTAAAAGTTAATTGAAGTTGAAGAATGGAAGTGTCCTGCGTGTCCTGCACTGTTTAACAATATAAACATCTTCATTTTTAAAGACATCTTGCAGCAACAGTGTAAAAGTATGAAAATCTGTTGAAAATTTAAAAAAGTGTGTTTCATTACCCTGCAGAACCATTTCACTGTAGTACAAAAGATTATATCAGTGCACTGAGAAGTATTTTTTTGAAAAGTATGTATTCAAACATGAATGTAGAAACATTCATTATTACCGCCGCCCTGACATCAATGCCAATAGTAAACTAAGAGGCAGGCCAGCTGTTACGTGCATTCTTTGGGTGTCCTGAGTTTTTATCATAGAGAAGAAAAACATTATAGTTTATTAAACCAAACAAAGGAGAAGGTTTTATACAGCATATGTCCTGAAGTCATATTTTTTGAGGTCCTCTTATATGTGAGAAAGAAGAAAAAGGAGGGAAAATGAAATAAAACAATTACCTAGGATTATGCGATTTGGTTAAATGGAGAGGCCGGGATTAATTCCACATTTTTGTTTTTACATTGTGCAATTCAGGCACTAGATGTATGCTTCGCTTCCCTTGCACCCACTTTACCATCTTCCCTGCCCAGCTTCCAACTGCCACCCTGCTGACCTCAGGGCGTCCCTTGTTCACGTCACAGACCCCTGACAAAATGTTTGTGAGTACCCAGGTGCTACACTTAGCTCTTTTTCACAGCACACAATGCATCCTCAGGACCATTGTGGATGTGAGGGGGGCAATTTCTTTTATTAAGAAATAGCTCTAAACTCTGAATTACTCTTCTTGTGTAATTCAAGCGTAACCTTGTAGTATTCTTAGGTAGTTCTGAATGACTGTGCTACACAGAATTATGTGACTTATGCCCACCCCTAGTTTAAATGTGCTGCCAACTATACAGTCTAATTTATTGGTGGCATGCAAAGCAGACTGAGACTAGAATCCATATTTCACTGGAACGATCTAATTTCTATGAAATAGGGAAAATATTTCATGGGTATGATATAGTATCTCTAAAATATGTCTTTTGAAATCAATACTTTTTGTGCGCAATAAAACCACTGAAACATGTAAGAATGTTACACATTAACACCCCCTCCAAATGTGTTTAATCACTGCCTTGCTCCAGCACAATAAATGTTATACTACAGTAAAAGAAAGTGCATCTTTTTGGGAAAGCAACCTGAAATATATTGAGCATTTATTATGAATTGGAATAAACTGAGGAGTTCCGCTGTTACTATGGTTTACTGCTATATAATTTTTATTGAAAAATATATATTTTCACTGAATACAACACAGTAATAACTGACTTATATTTAACACACAAAACCACTGAAATTTTCCTGCAATGATATACATCACCCACAACGCAGGCCATAACTTACTTCGCATGCTATGTATTGTTGTTGGTAGCCATTCTTTATTCATCTCTGAAATTTTAAAATGGGAGTTTTGTTTTCTTCCTGGTACCTAACATGAGTGAATTTCTATGATTTCTTTTATGATGGAGTGTTTTTCCAACCCCCGCTGCAGCATGGGCCCTACACCCAACCCACTGTGGGTGGCCAATCTGTGCTGTGCATTGCCGAATGCAAAGCATGGCGGAGGTTGTTGACAGGGCTTTGTCCAATACTTTTGCAGGCAGCCCACCCAAATGTGGTTATCCTTTGGCTCTGTGCAGTGGGGAATCCTGTGTTATATATTGCCTTGTTTTGTTTTTTTGTGTAAAAATGCGATTTTCTTGAAAACTGCAATTTGTACTCCAAATAGTTATTTTTTTCAGAGGCACAAAATGGAAGCAAAAATGTTGATTTTTTTTACCATGATCAACTTCAGTTTTTTTCTAAGATTTTTATCACCATTTTTCACACCTCTGAGTGCCTGTCACACCCAACATTCCCATGAGGTTGAGCTCCTATCATGGTGTGCCCTCAGTGTTGTCAGAATTTTTATCCTCAGCACAAAAATATTCTTTTTAAATTACAGTTGTTTTTTTTTAAATCACAATTTTCAAGATGGCAGAGTAAATTAATTTCCTTCATCAGACTATCACACATGAGAAAAAATTCAAATGTGGTTGACAGAATTGGTGATTTTCTGAATTGTGGACATAAATGGCACAGATGTACAAAAGCGGTAACTCTTTTTCAACAACTCCGCAACTTTTTTAAATGCTGATATCTCCCAAACCCCTGAACACATTCATATCAAACGAATTAAAGCACTCTTTGTGGGTAAAGTTCTACTTTCATGGCAAGTTTGCTAAATATCCATTCAGCGGTTTCTGCCGTAGCTGCAAACAAACGTTTCCATTGGACTTAAATTGGGAAAACACATTATTTTTCACCTTCCTTTAAAATGTTCTTAACTGTATATAAATCTGCATTAAAATTTGTATGCAAGGACTTATGATGCAGGTGTTGGAAAGAAAATTTGACAAAATACTGCACACACATAAAGCAAAGTATAGATAGGCCACATCAGTAAATATAATTATACTCACAAATGCAGACATCTCTAACCACATGCCATGTATATAACACCCAACAACCAATGCATACATCTATTGCAACACAAAAAATATGCATATAGTTAGATATCAGCATACTCACAACAGCAACCTCCGTCAGGGCACAAGGTGAACAAACATACAACAGAGTATGTTAACACAGCATTTCTAACATGCATTCAATACATCTTGAAAATGCCATTAATTGACTATTACGGTAACCCGCAGCACTTACCACCATCACATCATCAAATATCTTAGACAAACGTATACTTCTGCCAAGGTTGAGAAAATCAATCACCCTAGAAGTTGTTCGATCCCACCCATCAAACACCAAGAATATTTATCCACAACTCAATTTATGTAACACATTCACCTCAGATAGGAAGAGGACTATACACACTATTGACAGCAAATGCTCACAAATTGAATCAGGCTCAGTCTGTGATAGAACCTTAGAATCATTTGGAAAGTCACCCTGTGACTGTGAAAAGTGTTGTGAATTTAGGGTTGTTTGAAATTCAAGTAATTTGCTTGCACGTATTATGCAAAATCTCAGCAAAATTATGCATTATTATGTAAAATGCAAGTCTGTCATTTAGCACTATATTTTAGCTCGAAACGTGCCCTTGTGCCAATTTTCTGATGCAAAAACAAATTTTGTGCTTAAAAAAGAGCAAAAAAAACAAAAGTACTGCAAACAACAGCCTCTCATTTTCTATTGTGCATGTGCATAAATGGTTCACTTGCAGTACATTTTTACAAAAAAGGTACATAACTATGTAAAGTGGTGTAATTTCAGGAACTTCGTATACAAGCACAATGTGAAATTCCAAAATTACGTGAATAACCCCACCTAGTTTAAATTTCGCCCCAACCAAAGTTGTGATGTGATTACACTAGACGATTGAGCACTATACAAATGTGAGATCAGATTTTATAAAACGAATGCCTTGTTCCAATGAATCATGCATTTCAACTTATAGCAGACATATACTTTAATAAAATCTTCTTTTTTGCGTTTAACATAAAAAAAATGCAACGGCTCATCTCACCAGGGCCCGTCAATTACATTGTGGCCCATTAGATATGGGGCTATCATATAATTATTTCACGTCTAAACAAGATACATATACAGGCACAGATATACAAGCTTCACTGATGTACACAGGCATGTATCGTGCTCAGTGTGGCTGAGCACGTATGCATCTGCTTGTCACATTCATCTCACACACATGCGTTAGTATGAGCAGCAGCACACGGTATAATCACTGTCAGCCGTGCACCCCAAAATAGCAGCAACAAGCCCTGTGATTAGCATTTCTTCCAAACACAGAAGCTGGTGCCTTCTCTCCCCAGCATGGTCCCCGTGTGAGCGCTCTGTTAGTTTCCATGGAAACGGGATGTGATTCTTCTGCTGTAACTAGTCTAGGCATGGGCGCTCTGGAGCAACCAAAGCAGAATTATCTTCTATGTTGCATCACAAATGGCAGCCCAGGGATAGATCTTCATTCTGCACATCTACAGTCTCAAGACAGACGCTGCTACACAGTTTCCCAACGTCACAAAAATACAAAAGTTTACAAAAAACGTCCAGGTATGCAAGTCTGACAGCACAAACATGCGTGCAGGACGATATTTTGCAACACTTGTGAAAGAACATGTCCACTCAGACACCTTTACATAGACCTGCTGCCACACCTATATAAAAACATACACCGAACTCCCATTGCCCCAACTGACGCGTTTTTAGATGTAATTCTAACTCATGTTTCACTGTATTTCCTTGGACTATGAGTAAATCATCAAATCTTCCTAAATGGATCATGTTATGAGTCTCACAAGGCTTTCTAATTATTTAATATAAAAGTGCCTTTTACAAACTAAAAGTGCTGCTGTACTGTCTTCTGACGGGAGAAATGGACTGGTAGGATGGTTCAAGTAAATTGAGCATCATTACATTGGGTAATAGTTTAGAAACTGGACGTGTGGTCTGAAGTACTATAATAATACAAGGTATTATTGTTATTATCTGAAATGCAATTTAGACATGTAGTGTAGTATTCCCTTCACCTCCACCCCAAAGAATAAAGAGTTCTCACCTGGCTGAAAGGCAGGTGGAGTCTAATCAACCCTCTTGGATTGGCTTCAAAGTCTTGTGCTTTATGTTTTCTTCACTGTCAAAGGGAGCCCTAGCCAGGACGTTTAGATAAACTTGTCAAATCCACAAACATGTTGGCGGAATGAAAGAGTATTTTGATTTATTTTTTTCTTTGAATAGTTTTAACATTCTCTTTGTGGTTATGTATTTCGTCAAACGTATCTGTGCTAACCCCCTGAGAGTGTGATCAAGCTGCCACCAGATCATCTTGAGTAGTTTTAATAATATCATGATATTAAATGCAGTTTTATGTAGGGATGCACCTGTGAGCTTGGAGTTGTACAGAACATGGTACAGTGAAAGCAGCTTCTCAAACTAATGGATTGCCCCTTGCTGGTAAATGCCAATTGGCACTAAACATGTGTCCAAGGATATCCAGCACTTGCTGTGCCAACACTGGGTGGAAAGCACTTGATTAATTGTGAATAACATTATTGAGGCCTGCACTTACCAGAGTGCATTGAGAGAGCTGCTGCAGGCAATGTGCTCCCACTGCCCTCTATTTAAAGTTTCGAAAGGATAGTGGGTTGATAAACCCTATGGATGCACGTGTGGGGATGGAGTAATACAGAAACTGATACAGCGAAAACAGCTTACCCTGCACCCCCAAAATAATGGAATTGCCCCTCGCTAATAAATGGCGATTTGCACGAAACATGTGTCCATGGATATCTTGGTGTGCCAAAGCTGGGAAGCAAACACTGGATTAATTATGAGTATGAACACTATTGTGGACTGCATCTATCAGAATGGGTTGGGGAGACTAGCACAGGTGGCCAGCGTACTCCCCTCTACCACTATTTACAGTTCATAAAGGGGATGTTAAAGCAGCCTGAGGCATGTGAGAGATAGATCCAAACATAGAATATTACACCTTTCAGTGGTATGAGAAAGAAAGCAATCTTGTTTTCAGTTAGAGTTTCTGCTAATATCAGCTGTATTCAAGATAGAACATGAACCAAGCAATTTGACTGCTCGTTGTTACTTAAAGGCTGTGGAGTTCTCCTTTATAATCTGGATGATTTTTCAATTGACCCTCCAATCACTGACATTTTTCTGAAGAGTGTTTTTGGCAGGCTATTTTACGAAACTGGAGCTTGGGGGGTTCAGTAAAAAAAAGTTAAAGAACTCAATATTGTAGTTCAAAATCTAGTAACCTGGATGCTGCAAACTAGCACATCTATCTTGACTAATGCACGCGTAATATAAATTGCATCTTCTACAAAAAAAGACAGGTGGCAGTACATAGAGAAAAACAATAACTTACCTTATAGCCTGGAAAGAAGGCTCGTGATTTAAGTACTGTTGAGGCATTAGATAAGCACCTGATTTATTCGATTATACCATCTCTCAAGCTCCAGCCACCAGGGAAAATGCCCCATATCCAGAAGCCCAGTGCCACTTAGCCTCTACCACAGCAGCTATCTTCCTCCTCGGTTGGTATCAAATTCAACATTTCAACTAGGGCTACTTCGCATTGCTTAGAAATCTTTTATGGTGGGTGTGCTGCTAGCTATAAATTTGCCAAGGGTGCTTTTGGAGAATGCAAAAGGGTTGCTTTTGGAGAATCTAATAAAAAATCTCAAATTAAATTTTACCATTACCAATGACTTTTGAACAAAGCAAGCATCTCAGATAAATTATTTATTTACCTATGTGAATTTGTTGGCCCTGTAATGCAAAGTTGGGGAATAAAGGACCGTATGTATCATTATTCCAAGTTGTGATTCTCTGTGAATCGCAATTAGGTAATCGCTATTTCAATGTATGAAACTCCACGAGTTTCATTTAGTGTTTCCTAATGGGTTGCAAGTCGACCTAACTCATTAATATTAATGAGGCAAGTCGCAATTGCAGCCCATTAGGAAAGGCAAAAATCACTGGGATGGTGGCCTGCTGGACTCAGCAGACCACCATGTCTGTGATTGCTTTTAAATAAAGCAATCTTTTTTTTTAATGCAGCCCATGTTCCTTAAAGGAAAATGGGTGGAGTTTAAAAAAGGAAAATGAAACGTTTTCTTTTCATTTTTCATAAGTAGGCAATGGTCCATGGGACTACTGTCTGCTATTAATAAACGTTTTCACTACCATTCTCAAAGGTCCCTCGGGGACCCCTTCACGTTTGCGAATGGGTTACCAACTACTTGAAATTGGTGGTAAAGTGCAAATGTTTTGCGACCGTATTTCGGTCACAAAACATTCCTACATACTGCTGCGATTCGGTATTAGGCAGGGACGCCCTTGACACGTCCCTTCCTAATACCGAATTGGTATGTATACGCTATTCCAAATTGCGTTTCGGTTATCTTGTTACCGAATCGCATATTGGAATTCATACATACCACAATGCATTTTTGCAGTCACAAACAGCCCAATTGGGCCGTTTCTGACTGCAAAAATGAATGATACATATGACCCATAGAGTTTGGTGTACTATGCAGGCCAGTTTCACTAATCAGCCTTCTAATTTCTGAAACTAACCCTCAGACGGCAGCCATCGGGGGAGGGCTTTGCAGTTTGTGGTTAGAAACAAGTAAGGACTTCACATAGTTGATGCTGGATAACACAGTGACTATGGCATAGATTTGAAATCATCCTCAGGAATGTGATGTTTAACTCAATTGAGGACACTGATATGAGAACGTGCACCCTTGAATAGATAATTTATGTGGCCATAACAATTCAAATTTGTGTCGAACAGAGAGCCCATCGAGCTGGTGTACTTTATGATAGTGGGCTCGCAGTGAAACAATGTCTGGACTAGGAGGGGGTAATGAGGCAGGGAGATTCTGAAGGACTGGGTTTAGGTGGCGATTCTGCTTTACATGGCAGATGGCCATCCAAGACCTGATGTTAGTGAGTATCTGGGCAGGAAGACTTTGTCCATAGCGCACAAGGCTTTCAAGTATAGCTAGGTATCATCTGTGTAGAGATGCTAGTGGATATTGGAGAGATCTCAGGGATACACCTAGAGGTTTGCTATAAAGAATAAAGAAAGTAGGGGGGAGAATAAACCTTCTGGACTACATTAGGAAGAGGGCTGGGGGAATTTTTTTTGATTTGAGGTACTGCAGAGTGTCCTGCTCAACCACCTTAATTTTTGCAAGATCAGGCCAAGACAGTATAGCATAAATTGAGCCACATAAAAGATCCATTTCTAATGGACATAAATCACTAAACTGGGGTTGAAGTAAGAATACTAACTCTGGCTTCTGAACGGTGTTTAAGGCAGCAATGTCTGGGAGTGCTTTGCCCCCTGTCCACAATTCTGCAAAAGGCAGCTGAAGAAGGGAGGGTTTTTTGGTTGAAACTCTTGTTAGTGGCTTGAAAGAGTTCTTTTCTGGTGTTGCTAATTGTTGGTTTTCAAGGACTAACTTGAAGTAGACATTTCGTTATTGGAGCTTGGTAATCGACAGGTAGTTATTCAGTAGGTTTGAGAGACAGAATGGGAGGGGCTGTGCTAGTTGACCTTATACTCCTGCACAGAGAGGACCATACTAGGAATTTGGGTACAGAAGAAGAGGAGCCAACTTTGATGTGCACACTGACACATATCACAAGTAAAGCTAAGTTGGAAGATGATGACTACCACAACTTGTTTGCATTATTGGTTGACTCTTTGGATTGTCTGAGGACAAAAAAAACAAATAAATATCAACCAGATGAAATGAACCAAATGAATCAGAGCTGAGCTTTCATCGCTAGACCTCGCTCGTCTTCAGTTTTCCCCCATTGTCTCGCCCTGAGCTCGCTTGTAATCATGGGGCCTCACTTTCCTTCCTTTTGTCCTTCCTCTGAATCTGGTCCTGAGCTTGACTTCAGTCTCTACACCTCACTATATCCTCCTGCTGAGTTTTGAATTGAGCCCTACTTTTACCACTAGATACTGCTTGCTTCTTCCCATACTTCATCTATGTCCAGTTTTCAGTTGATCTTTCATCTCTAGACCATACATGGGTACCCGTTGCTCTGACTAGTCCAAGCTTACGCTACTTCAGATTTAGACTTCAATCTGTGGGCTTGATCTTCCTTCTCCACCACGATGGCTGGTCCTGGGCTTTGCTTGCAAGCAGAGGTCTGTTCTTAGGTTTAATTTCGTCACTGTACTGCTACTATGTGACCTTTTCTGATATCTTCTTCCAGTCTTCAGACTCAGTTGTCTTCTTAACTCAGTATCCATTCCTGAGTGCTGCTGCTTCCATCCGCAGGCCTCCCTCCCCATCCTCCATCTCAGTGGCTGGCACTGAGCTCTTCTTGCATTGTGAGGCTTCGCATTTCTGTCTACCTCTCACTGCCTGGCAATGAGCTCTCCATCTCTAGACAACATTTCTGTTCCTCCTTCTCATTATCTCATTATAACTTCTGTTATCCTGCAGCTCTGCTCTGTTCCTCCCTCTGAGTGCCCGGCCGTGCACTCTGCTGCTGTCCTGCTGTCTTTCTCCTTTTTTCCTGCATCTGCCACACGGTCTGGACCTGAGCTCCGAGGCCTCACTGCTCTTTCTCTCACATATCTGGGCCTGAGCTTTGCTACCATCGTGTGGTCTCACTCTCCTTCCTTTCCCATGAGCGTAAGACGCCGAGATCTGGTTTCTTGGACGCCTCACTCCCATTTCTCTCTTTTCCCCTCATCTTTAATTCCACCCGAGGCCTCAGCGTGCTACTTTTTAAGTCGTCTTCTGTAGTGTCTGGTACTGAGCTCGGGTTCTTTCTATTACTGTCTGATCCTGAGCTGTGCTCCTACCCGGTGGCTCAGTCCTCCCTCTCTTTAGTCGTTCGTCTTTTCTGCCTCTTTTTTTTTTGCGTCTGGGACTGAGTTCTGCTTCTCTCCCGATGCCACAGGTTCCCTCTCTTCCTTCCCACCGTACCTTCTCCTTTCCTTCTTCCCTCGGTGCCTGATCTTGAGCTGTGTTTATATCCCGAGGCCCACTTTTTCCCTCTATCCCAGTGTCTGTTTCATATACTTCAGTACCAGATGTATATAAAACGTGCATTGCATGTGTGTGTGCGTGTGTGTGTGTTTGTGTGTGTGTGTGTAACCATGGCAACAGGCACTTGGTCGCCAGGATGCAGAGGCGAGATGGAGGAGCAAAGACTCTAAAACAGAGGGAGAGGAAAAGAGAAGCACAGAGAAGAGGAACTGAGAGAGACGTGCAATCCGAGGAACAGAGAGAGGTAGAAACGAAGATAGAGAAAAAGATCTTGAGGAATTGAAAAAGTAATAGAAGGTGATTTATATAAAGCGAGGAACTGAAAAATGAGAACATAAGGCCTTATGTACAAAAGTATATTTTCTGATTCCTAAATAGCGAATAATACTGATTCGCTATTTAGAAATCACAAAATGTATGTACTAGGAATCCGGGGCCAGATGTAGGAAATTCCGAGTTTGCGACTTGCGAGTCTGAGTGACTCGCAATTTGCAAGTTGCAAACCCAGGTGCAGGATGGTGTCTCTGACACCATCTGTGAATCACAAGGGGGTCGCAAAGACCCACCTCATTAATATTAATGAGATGGGGTGCAATTTGCGACCCCCTTCCAATTCGCAGCACTCACAGGGATGGTGGCCTGCTGGAGACAGCAGACCACCATGTCTGTGACTGCTTTTCAATAAAGCATATTTTTTTGTATTGCAGCCCGTTTTCTTTAAAGGAAAACGAGTTGCAACACAAACGAAAAAATTAAACGTTTGTGTTTCATTTTGTCAGAGCAGGCCAAAAAACTTTTCAGGGCCATTCACAAGTGGGAAGGGGTCCCATGGGGACCCCTTCCCTTTTGCCAATGGGTTAGCACCCATTTGAAATGGGTGCTAACTGCGAATTGCTTTGCGACCGCGTTCGCGGTCACAAAGCAATTCTACATCGCGATGCGAATCGCAAATAGGAAGGGGGACACCCCTTCCTATTTGCGAGTCGCATTCCCATTTTGCGAGTCGGTAACCAGGTTACCGACTCGCAAAATGGGAATGAGCATCGCAATGTGCTTTTTGCATGGTGCAAACAGCAAATTTTGCTGTTTGCGCCATGCAAAAAGCTTCGTACATCCCGCCCCCAGTGTCTTAAATAGCGGTTTCTTAAGATTCGCTATTTATGAAATACCAGGCCTCTTGTATGAAGAATGCATTTAGTAAAAGAGGTTGCAATTTGTGCACCAACTTTTAGTGAAAGCATATGTATATAGCACACCAACCAATGTACTAATAGGTTGGGTTGGTTCACAAAGTCTAGAATCGTTGTGGGTCATAATTCAACCAAACTCATCGATATTCACGATATCGGTTGCAAATCGCTACCCACCATGATTAGTCACAGGACTGCTGGGTTCAGCAGGCCACAGTGTTTGTGATTGCTTTTAGATAATAATTAATATTTTTTTTAAACACAGCCCATTTTCCTTAAAGGAACAAAACATTTTTTAGGAGTAGACAGTGGTCTTATTGTCCATTGGCTACTTCAACATTTTTTTTTGTCAACATTCACACAAGGGAAGAGGTCTCTTGAGGACCCCCGTCCCATTTCAAAAGGCTTACCACCTCCTTTGAGTTTGGTGGTAAAATATTGATGTTTTGCAACCGGATTTAGGTCACAAAACATTAATACATACCATAGGAAATTGTATTTAGAAGGAATGCCTTAAACACGCCCCTCTCAATGCCGATTCTTTTTGTTTCCTTAATGATTAGGAAAACCTTTTCAGTGCCCTTAATTGGGTTTAATCAGTGCTTAATTTGTAAACAAAAAGGTGCCGGTGCTCAAAGCCCTCCTCTTAAAGACGCGGCTGCTGCAATTAAATGTACGAACACTGAATACTGAGGCAGCGTAATCCCGCTGCCATCTCGGGCCTCTTCAATCCATATAAAGCCACTCCCTGCCCCTTCAGCTCACTCTAGCAGCTTTCTGCTTTCTCTCATCGTGACGCTTTTTCGTTTTTCTCTTCCTCCGTCTTTCCCATATGTGCCTTTTGCTCATAGTAAATGCTTGAGGCAGAAGACTAAGCACCAGCCCTCAAAAATAAGTGCCCGTGCTCAGCACCGGAAACAACAAGCACAAATTAAGCACTGGGTTTAGTGCGTTTGAAAATGTGTTTTAGCAGTCACAAACATCAGATTTAACAAATCTAAAGGTGTAAGCCCACGGAGAGGCAGGAGGACAGTGTCTTATGTTACATTCATGTATAGCACATTGCTGCCATTTATATGGTTTGAAAGTGGTGAATCTCTGCCCTACACCTGTTTCTGGAATTCTTGTTAACCAGGGCCAGCTGTCTTGTGATATTGTTCTTCGTTGTGTTTTTGTTCTGTTTTAGAGGCAAGCCATGTGCTCATCGAAATGCATGTCTTATGGAAAACCTAATGTGGAAAGGACAGACGTATAGATATAAATGGATATGCGTACTCACAAAGATGGCAGTAAATGCAATATAATATGAAAGAGGTGGGAAGAAATATGAGTAAAATGAGAAACAGGAAGGAAGATGGACAAATAGACATGGATCAGACACAAAGATATAATGATATAAAGAAAGAAAGAGTGGGGTGGGTATATCATGGGCAGTATAGAAACACCCCGAGGGAAAATAGGGAAGGAATAGTTGGGAGCAAAAGTCTATTTAGAAAGTCAGAATGTCAGAATGAGAAAGACAGGCAGAGTTAGACAAAAGCATAAAAGACATAAATATATACATGTGCATACAGTCCTCCCACACACACATGTGTGGGGGTATATGTTCACAGCAGAGTCCCCAAATACACAAACAGCACTCGAGAACATTTTTCAGTGCATTTAGTCTGACAGCATTGACATATATATATATATATATTTTCGTCAACATATTTACTGCAAATATTACATTGATATTATCATTGATGTAATCAAAGATGTCATAAGTGCCATAATTTGTTGGTAATTACCAGTTCATGGCGAGGGCAGGAGTTATAGTTACCTTAGAGCATGAGTTATAGTTAGTTGAGATAACTCTTAATATAACTGGCAAATTTCTAAGGTTTTGTATGTTTAAAATGTGAGCCTAACTATAACATCCCTGTAACCTTTGTTTTTTTCTTTGAATTTCTATATGTATATATGTATGTATATATATGTACATATTTTTGCTGAAAAAAAACAAAGGTTATAGTTATCTTAGGGCACAAGTTATGGTTACTTGAAATAACTCTAACTATAACAGCTGACTTTCTATGGTTTTCTGCGTGTAAAATCTGAATCTAACTAAAACGTCCCTGTAACCTTAGGTTTTTAGTGAATTTCTACGTTTTTTTAATTCTATTTCCTAACTATAACCTCCCTGTAACCTTTGTTTTTTTCAGTGAATTTCTATAGTTTTTTTAATGCTAAGTAAGATGCCAATCGGAATGCATGGTGGGGTGGGTTGGATGCAGGGCCTTGCCTGGCACTGTGCTGCCCCCACCCAAGCTTGCTGCTCTCCCCCTCCTCCTTGCCATCCAATTTCCAAGTCCATGCACCTGCTCCCTCATTACAGCACTGTGTGGCCTTTGTTCTGCCACTGCTCTTTCTGCCAGCCCTGAAGAGTTAGATTGCTGTCCCATCCACCTCCTCCCTACCCTCTGTTGTCTGAGTTCATGGGCCAGCCCCCTCCTTCCTGCCCTGCATAGTCCGATGTGCTGTCACTGAACTCCCTCCTGCCCTTCATAGTCTGTTATGCTGCAACTGTCCCTTCTGTCTGTCCAGTATGGTCAGCTTTCTGCCCTTGCCTCTTTCCCCTCTGACCTTTGTTGTCCATGCGCATGGCCCCCCTCCTCTTTGCTTTCCATGGTCCGGTATGCTGCACTGCCATCCCGCTTGCCCTGTGTGGTGCATTGTGCTGCTGCAACCCCTGATGCTTGCCCTGTAAGGTCAGTTTGGTGCCCCTGCCCATCTCCCTGCCCTCCATGATCCAATGTACTAACCTTACCAACATTTTGAACTTGGTACAAAAGAGATCTTGAAAATAAACCTGGGGAATTAATTTTTCCCATTGACTTATATTACCAAAAGGAGATTTTAGATAGGAGGAAGCTAAAATAACGTCCCTTTGGCTTAAAAACATCAGGAGTATTCTGCCTGTGTTTGGCCAGTTTCATATGTGGTTGTACGTTCACTGCCTCTTTCTTCTGCCCTCAATGGTCTGTTATATTACCACAGCCTCTCTTGCTTGTCCTGCATGGTTGGTTTGTTGCCCTTGTCCCCCTTTCCCTGCCCTCCATGATTCATTGTACTGCCACTGCCCTTCCCGCCTGCTCAGCATGGTCAGCTTGTTGCCTCTGCACCCTCCTCCGTGCCCTCAATTTTCTGAGTCTGTGCCTGTTGGAAATGGCCCTTTTTATAGGGTTATACCCAAACATTTTACCACTGACCTCCTGTGTTTGACTGTTTGCTGCATTTCATTTTTGCTGGCTTTAGGACTCTGGACACCTTACCACTGCTGACCAGTGCTAAAGTGCAAGTGCTTCCTGCCTAAATTGTATAGGTGATTGGTCTATCCATGATTGGCATATATGATTTACTACTAAGTCCCTAGTACAGTGCACCAGGTGTGCCTAGGGCCTAAACACCAAATGCTACTAGTGGGCCTGCAGCACTGATTGTGCCACCCACATGAGTAGCCCTGCAATTATGTCTCAGGACTGCCATTGCAGTGTCTGTGTGTGCGGTTTTAAACTGCCATTTCAACCTGGCAAGTGCACCCACTTGCCAGACCCAAAATGTCCCATTTACTATATGTAAGGCACCCCTAAAGTAGGCCCAAGGCAGCCCCATGGGCAGAGTGCAGTGTATCTAAAAGGTAGGACAAGTACTGGTGTGCTTCACATGTCCTGATAGTGCAATACTGCTACATTTGTTTTTCCCTATTGCAAGGACTAACTCTTCCATAGGGTATCATGGGAATTACCTTGAAATATCTTTTAACTGTACTTTCCCATTGGGAGCAAATAATGATGTGGAGTTTGGGGTCTCTGAACCTACAAATTAAAACACATCTTTTGGTGAAGTTGGTTTTTGAACTGTGAGTTTGAAAGTGCCACTTTTAGGAAGTGGGCATTTTCTTGCTTAACCATTCTGTGCCTCTGCCTGTCTGCTGAATACATGTCTAGGTCACGATGACAGTTGGGCTGTTTGTGCATTCACTTTAGACAGTCACACAAATGGAGCTGAGGTGTGCCCTGCATATCCTGATGTCCCATCACCAGGCTGATGGGTTTTCCTGAGCTAGAGTGGTGGGAGGAGCTGACACCTGCGCTGAAAAGGGCTGTGCCTGTTCTCGCACAAAGCAGTCCCCAATCCCCCGGACTGTATCTTGTACCAGGGCAGGAAAAGGCAGGGTCTTATGCCCCACAAAGAATTCTCTTTGAAGTTAGCCTACTTCAAATACAGAAATGGGTATAAGTAATGGACCTCTGACATCACATAGTTAGAATCCTTCTGGACTGAGGATATTCTGCCAGGAAGAAGAGCTGGATGCTGTAGGAGGGACTTCCATTCTGCCTGTTGCGTTGTTGTGGTGGCCTGTTGCTTGCTGCTTCTGTCCCGGGAGTTAAAGGGCTGGACTTGGCTTTCTACATCCTGCTTCCAAAGGTTCTCCAAGGGCTTGAAATGAGCTTGTCTCCTGTTAAGAAGTCTCAGAGACATCAAAGTCCTCATCTGCCAGTGCCTGGGCTCATCTGCTGAGAGTCCTGACTTGCCAAGTGGTGCCAACTCTAGCCCCTGGGCCTTTGGAAGTGCAAGCTGGTGATTTGAAAAAGAAAATCCACACATCAATGCGCCACGCCTGAAGAATCGACGCAGCATCTGTCTCATGGCTGAAGAATCGACGCAGCGCCTGTTTCCCGGCGGTCCCATCCACACAGTGCATCTGGATTTTCCATGCATCATCCCTGGGCACCAATTTTTCATTGACCCTGCACCTCAATAAGGAACTGAGGCCGCATGTCCAGAAATTGACGCATCACATTTCCTGTAATAAAAGAATTAACACATCACCTCCCCTGCCAAGAAGGAACCGATGCATCGTCTCACCTGCAAGGAAAGAATCCATGCATAACCTCCCCTGCGCTGTAACAAACTGACAGATCGCTTTGCCTTTCTGGCATCTCACCTCCCCTGTGGCCCACATCCTCTTTGTTTTTAAAGCATCCGAGGTACTTTGTACTAAGGAGATAAACCCATTGTTTCCCATAGATTAAGACTTGCTTAAACATTTAAAAAGAGATATTTTGACTTCTGTATGTTGGATTTGGTCTAGTTTTACTCAGATAAATATTGGCTTTTTTTCTAAACAGGAGTGGAGTTCTTTTGTAGTGTTTTCACTGTGTTAGTGTGTGTTGGTGTACAAACACTTTACATATAGCCTCTGATATAAGCCAGACTGCTCGTGTCAAGCTACCTAGGGAGTGAGCAGGGGTTATAACAGATGTGTGACTCCCTTACGCTGACTAGTGTGAGTGTCCTTACTTGGACAGGGTGTAAACCACTGCCAACTAGAGACCACTTTTTTAACGGTGCCACTTACTTCTGCCTCCTCACAGTACTCTAATTAACAACTAGATGACTATCATTCCATATTTATTACATAAGTGTGGCACGCCTGATGTCATCTTGATGTAATCAAAACCGCAATACCTAAAGCATTTCCTTTAGAAATTATAAAAATGAGGTCTTATGTCCATAGAAATTGTGGTTAGTGCTCTTAAAAACTAAAATGAGGACATATTTTCATAGTTCTCAAATAGTGACAACGCACTTTTAAATTATTTGCTGTCTTTATGTACAAAAATGAATGTGTCTTTGTGTAATGTGACTTCGATTCTATCAAGATGGCATTCAGATGTGCCACATTTGTGGCATAAATTCAGAATGTTAGCAATTTAGTTGCTCATTAGAACACTGTAAGCTGCTGATCACCGGGTACTTAACTGGCAGTCTGCTGCTGGTGTTGAAAGTGCATGTTTCAGTCTGCATGTCAGAATGTTTTAATGAAATAGAAGAGGAAAGTATTTGAGAACTCACTTAAAAAATGTCCCAATTTTTCTATCTGTGCCACTAACCGTAATCTCTATGACAAAATGAATCCCTCCATTTTTTTTTTGTTTCTAAATTAAATGTTTTAAGTTTTCCAGTTTGATTCAATGAAGATGGCTTCAGGTGTGCCAACATTTTGTCATAAGTAAGGCTGTTAGCACTCTGCTTGTTCTTTAGAACACTCTGGGAGGCTGCAGTAGAACACAAGGCAAACTGTTCCTGTTGGAAGTTCACGTTTTACTGAGAATGTCAGACTTCTTTCTCATATGGCTGAGAAAGATAGTGTGCGTTTCCAGGAAATATGCTCTCCTTTTAGCTTCTGGAGCCCCTTCCATCAACTCTATGGGAAAATCATGAGAAAACAGTTTTCTCTCAAACATGACTCATGAAATCCCAGCAGGGTAAAATCACGTTAGAACACACCACAATTCCTAAAATTAGTATGGCACCATCAACAAATGATTTATATTCTAACAAACATTTGTTATCACCCTTTATACTTTCTCATTTTTGTGATCCTCAAAGCCTGCCATTCACTACAATGTATATCAATGGGGTGCTACAATGTATATTGGTCCCAAGATGGCTGCCATCACTTTCTGGTTGAAGTGCTGACAGCCAATCAGATCTCACTCTTAGAGCTGCGCTTAGGCTCTGCCCAGATATACAAATTTGGATTTCCTTTAATATCTCAAAAACTACAGGACTGATTTACACGCATATGGAGAAGGGCAATCTGTGGACCAAAAACTACCTTTGTGCCACATTTGGTGTATTTCTGTCCAGCGGTTTGAGATGTAGGCGTGTTCAGAGAGCCTATGGGAATTAACATAGGAGACACACTTTTTTTGACCCCCTCCTTTTTTCTCGGCCCCTGCTTGATGGATCACCCGAAACTTTCCATGCACAACAAGACCCTTGAGGACACGTTTTTTAGACAAATTTGTGAAGATTCGTCAAACGGTGCCAAAATATAGCCAAGGCAAAAACACTTTTTCAATATACATATACAGATTTACTGGAGGAATGGAGAATGCAAACAGCAGACTGCTCAACTAAACTTATGGGAACTTTAATCACCCAAGCCAAAAGACGAATGGAGGAACAAATCACTAAGATTGAACAACTAACCAAAGATTTAGAAAAGATGTCCAATCAACAAGAAGTTTCCAATCAGCTAGCCAAGATGGAAGAACGGATTAAATACAAGGAAGAAGAAATTAAATCACGCAAAGCACATAAATTCAATAGAGATAAACTGGATTATGAGCATGGGAGAATCTACACGTTTGCTCGAAAATATGATACTGCAAGAACCAAAGATGTGTCCAAGAGTGGGGCTGATGGTGCTGTACAACATATATCCGCTGATGACAGCTCAGAGATAGAGTCCTCTGCAGATGAGATACCACGAAACAAGCTGGATTTTCAGGGGGAAATGCGTCTCATGCAAATGGTCACGCCACCCCCTGGTCAAAACCGCAGGCGTGGCAGAGGAAGCGGAAGACGAGGCGGTGTAAGAAGAAGAAGCAATCAATAACTAAATCAGAACTGAACCACATACCTGCCAGCAAATTGAATCATTTGAGTACTGTTGTAAACATCTCCCACAGCACCTTTACAGATAATCAATTACATATACTTGATTTAGGACTAAGTTTCTGTCCAAATATTCAGTGGGACTATGTCAACACTCGAATTTAACTTTATAAATTTGTTCGCAAATTACGTCTAATCAAACATTTTTCCAACAAAGACATAAATCGAATGGCAGAGAATGTCAACATAAGGGCTGCAGTCTCTGGATTCAATATTGCTGATAGCTCACAACTGATGGCCATTAATGATCTAGCTAGTGAGAGTAATGAAGTTGGATGGTCTATATACGATGATACGAATAACAGTACCAACACACTCAACGAGATGGGATTTGTAACTAATCTTTATGATAATAGCCATCTAAAATTGTCGAGTAGATGTAATCCTCCATTACCCAGTGGGAATCTGATAGACATATTTCACGAACTAGTGATTAACGACATTGACAAATTTCGCAGAAGAGGCTCATCGAAGACATTGAGAATGACGAATAGATCCAATTTTACTCAACAAGATTGGAAAGACTTAAACATACTGAGATCCAACTCCTCTATTGTCATCAAACCCTCAGACAAGGGTGGTAATATCGTTATTATGGATACAACTGATTACACTAAAGAAGCATACCGACAACTGATGAACACAGATCACTATGATAAACTGTCGACCAATCCTGTAACTCAGTATCAAGCGATATATCATGAGATGCTCAATGAGTGGTATACCAAGCAACTGATGGATTATGATGAGTTTATGTACCTGAAAATTGACCATCCTAAAATCCCATGTATTTATTTTTTGCCTAAAATTCACAAGAACAAAACACATCCCCCAGGTAGACCAATAGTTAGCATGAATCAGTCGCTGCTTGAAAATACCTCGCGGTATTTAGACCTGTTTTTGTGTACTTTTGTCACTGAACTACCCTCATATCTACGTGACACCAATGATTTTCTGGCCAAGATACATGACATTCCATGGCATAAAGACTACTTGTTGGTCACCATGGATGTAGCATCTTTGTATACCTCCATTAAACACCAATATGGACTACAGGCATGTAGGTATTTGTTACAAACACGACCCATTGAATTTCTCGAGCATACTAATATGCTCTTATCCATGCTACAATTTTGCTTAACTCATAATTTGTTCCTTTTTGATAATGAATGCTTTCTACAAAAACAAGGGACAGCTATGGGGGCGTCCTTCGCTCCCACATACGCCAATTTATATATGGGCTGGTGGAAGAAGGAGGTGGCATGGTCTGAGAATAACAACATCTACATGGATAGAGTGGTACTGTGGGTGCGCTATATCGATGATCTGTTTATTATCTGGGATGGTACAGAACAACTATTGTTGGAATACATAAATGTACTAAATAACAATCAATTTAACATCTATTTGGAAGCCACTTTCAGCAGAGACACTAGTGCATTTTTAGATGTTCTACTAAAAGTGGAAAATGATCATCTAGAGACAACTATATATCGTAAACCCATGGCCTGCAACTCCATATTACATGCCAATAGTGGGCATCCGATGGCATTAAAATGGAGTATACCCTATAGCCAGTTACTGCGGGCTCGCAGAATATGCTCGGATGAGAACAGATATGATTTGGAAGCCAGGGCAATGGTGGAAAGATTCCTAAGTAGAGGTTATCCTCCTAAAATTTTGATGGATGCACAGCACAGGGTCAAAAACAAAAGTAGAGATTAGTTACTCTTTAACAACACAGTAACTAGCAGTGAGCTTAAACAATCATCACCTAGAATATTCTTTCAGTATAATCAACAACATGATTCATTAAGAACCATACTTCAAAATAATTGGCACATTTTACAGAATGATCCCATCATTAGGGATAACATAGGTGCACATCCGTCTATAACTTTTCGTAAAGCGCGCTCACTGGGAGATTATTTGACCAGAAGCTATTTTTCGATGAAAGCTAATACATCCTGGTTGAGCCAAAAAAGTTTGGGATTTTGGAAATGTGGCCATTGTAAGGCTTGTAAGTATGCTCATAACATGCAAAAGTATCAAACTTTTGACGGTCGCCAGTGTGAGATTAAAGACCGAATCACATGCAACACGGAATTTGTGATCTATGTTATTGAATGTGGGTGTTATAAAAAATACATTGGGAGCACTATTCACAAGTTAAAAGTTAGATTCTTACAACACTTTAGAGCCATAAAAAACCAAGATAGAACCTATCCCTTGGCTAAACATTTTTGGGACATACACAAAGGAGATTGTAGTACATTATCTTTTTATGGTATTAAATCCATTAAAAACAATCCCAGAGCTGGAAATAGAACATTAGAGCTCAGACAAATGGAATCGAAGATGATTCTATTATTAGGCTCTGAATCTCCTTGGGGGCACAATCTTGATGCTGAGCTATATGTCCATCTCAGATGATACTATAACCATCAATTGCATTTACTTTGAACTTAGAAAGAGATTCTGAATGTTTTTTAACTTTGTAAACATAACTGTGAATATGATATCATCTTACTATTATCATGTCTATGAAGGTAGATGAGAAGATTATAACCACCCAAAAAATTTAAAGGGGCAACAATTTATGAATTTATATTTATTTTTATCCCCAATTGAAATTTTAGGAACTTTGTAGAAAAATGGTTATGTTCATGATTATATATGTCTCTTTTTGTAATTGGTTTTAGGATTATACCTTCCTTGTAACTTAAGAAACGTAGAAAATTGAATCAACATATATATACATATAGGATATAGGACGAAAGAGAAAGAAACAAACAAAATCTTTTTAATTAATACTATAGTTCTTTAACACTTAGTTGCACTTTACATGCACATTTTGCACATATTATTTTTTTATCACTTAGCACTTTAAGCCTAGGCCCTGTTTAAATACAGACTAATAACATGCATTTATAGAGCCACTCATTATATAGATAAGAACAGAGTAGAATTAATCCAGAATATACAGGTATTAGAGACGTATTTAAGTATTATAACACAATCAAATATGACTTTGATGTATGGCACCAACTGGCCACATATATAAAAAACAAAAAAGAAAAAAGAAATTGTAGGCCAATTGCTAATTGAGTGATTATAACATGAGATCATAGATCATATTTTATTGAAAGTTATTTAGATATTGCAATTTATTATTAATATGGGGTCGCATTGATGACACAGAAGAAGTTTTGAATATAAGCATAGTGTAATTGATTGTTGATGTATATAAAAAATTATATATTGAGAAATCTTTGTATGATAAATTGGTTTTTTTTATGATTAATTAATTAATTATTTAATAATCCTTTAATAATTTTTTATAGTTAACCTTTTACAATCTATTTATTTTTAGGATTGATTCATGTGTAATAATAAATTATTTATATCAGTTCTTAACATTTTGCAATATTTATAAAATTTGTGACAGGCTGATGGTGTCTATAAATTGAGAAAGCTATAAATAAGTGTCTATCTGCCTATAGAGAAGAATACATTCCATAGAAATTTAACTTAAAAACATACTTTAAATAACATTCGATCAATTTGATTGAATGTAGGTTGACTAGAACAATTGATAACTGTGGTCTTAATGATGAATTAACATGCATTATCATTTACTGAACAGTTAACCTACGATCGATATCAGAATGAATCAATGATATGTATTGTTTATTTGGATTTTCTTATGTGACATATATATGATATCTATGTCTCAATAATTTAAATTATTTAAAGTATTTCAATGGATGTAGGTGATTCTTTTACCAATTGTGGAATTTGAATATAGATCTTTGCATGTTTTAAGATGGCCGCCGCTTTAGATCACACTAGGTTGTTATGGAAACAAATGAAGGATTTTTAACTTGCATTTAAATGATGCCGGCTTTGTAGCCAGATTTGTCCAGTAGAAGGCATTCTGCCGAAACGCGTTGACATCGCATTTCAGGACTCTGTGTTACCTGCATAAATAAATAAATTAATGAATTGAATTTGAGCTTGCTGGATATGATTTTGTTTCGATAACTGGGATCTGACCAACGGGATCGGTGCAGCCGTCAGATGGCCATCAGTCCATCTGTTGAAGATTTATATATATATATATATATATATTTATGGAGATGGTGCCTGTGTAGTTATGGTTAGGTCAGTGTTTCCATTGAAGAGATATGTTTTTTGTTTTGCTAATATGTTTGATGCAGTTTGATGAATCAGCACAAACATTTAATGGCACATTTCATGCTGAGCAGTCAAGCAGAGGTCAAATTAAAGTGAGCATGGTATCAAAAGTGATATTTCTGATTTTGTCTCTAATGGGATTCGCCTTGCTCTTTAATACAGAAAAAAAGCAATAGAACAGAATTACACCAAACCTTGAATGAAAATAGAATGCTGCTTAAGGAAGATCCTTTGCTTAGTTTGATATAACTCCTTTTAGTAGTTTTTCAGAAACTAATATTTAAATAGGGTCTCAGACTTGGCATGAATAAGTTACATTTTAGAGATATCTGGACTGTTAATCTACGGAGTTCTTTGAACCTGATTTTGCAGACCTCCATGAACCCCAAAATTAAAAAAATACTTGAATCTAATTGGAGGAGGAAGCATTGTCACCCGTAAGCCATTGCAGGTTTGTGGATGTACCAGATCCACAAAACCAAAATGATCTGATTGGCTAGCTGCAATTCTGAGTAAAATGTGGCAGTCTCCATTACAGGACAAAAGGACTCTGTCCACCTGTTCTTAAAAAAATGTATGAAGGAGCACATAAAGGGGCAGAGTGAGAATACCTTGACCCTCAGGCTCATGTGAGGGAGGGAGGGGCCAAAGGCATCATACATGTGTTTAATTTATTAGAAAAATGTCAATTTCTCCACAGGATTGGCAGATCCCAATGCTGGATTTGTGGTACTCAGCATGGCCCCTGAGATCTGCGCATTCTGCCTCGAGATTGCGAACCCTGCTCAAACTTTCTGGATATGGGTCTGCAAACCAACAGCAAGTTTCAAGCACCCATATTGGCCTATTGGTTGGATCCACAAACCTGAAACCAATTTTGTTGAACCTACAGAGGGTCAGTGCAAGTCAATGGTCCTGCAAAACCTGTGAAAGAAACCTTGAATCTTGAAAAAATAAATACATAAAAAAGGAGAGCATGGCAAAAGTCCAGGTTTTGTAGACAGCCCCTTTGCACAGTGAGGGTTGCCCACCTGTGGTGAGATGGCTGCATTGCCTGGCCAGAGGCCAGGCCTCCAGCCAACCTGACTGTGTACGTCTTTTGGCTACGTACAGTGGGGGTTGGATGTCAGTGGAGGATTAGACACACGGTTGGGCTGAAGGCCATAGGCAGTGGGGTTGGGCCTCATGCGGGGGTGTAGGCAGAAGTCCAGGCCTGTGGGACAACCCCACTCGAGGGTCAGGCACAGGGCCTCAACTAGTGCCAAGCCCTGCAGCCAAACACCCCCATGAATGGCTGATAGTGTGAGCGCGTCTGGCGTTATTTGGTCTCTAGTAATTTAGTTATAAGGGGACGTGTTAGATATTCGATGGACCTTTTGACTACGCTTAGAGTGATTCCACCATGAATTATAACTCCATTCATCAATACAACCACACATTCAGTTTAACATTATTAACATTCTGTAGTCAATAAACTTTACGCACCATGACCCATGCGGCCATGAATAACCAAAGCTTTTAGTATAATTAGAAGATTTATTTCCCTATGTTAACAATGTTAATATCGCGTAGATTAGTCTCAAAACCAAATGATAAGCGTATACAAACAACACAGGCTGACCAAAGCGTTGAAAGAATCTCAATTTAACTAGTGCATTGATAATTAGACACTCAAGAGTTACAGTACAAATTAGTAGTATCAATAACTGAACCACAGAGATAGCATACATCTAGATTCACCAGGTGAACAAAATCAATTCTTAATCAATTAACATTTCCAACACCTTGGACACCCTAACTAACCCTACAATTAGAATAGCATGTTTGGGCTTTATGTAAAACAATTTAGTCAAGAGTGAATTTGGAAAACATCTAACGAGGGCTCTATCAAAATAGCGGTTGGTACCTAAAAGAAAAGAACAATTATCTGTAGTGGAAGCAATAGCATTTTATTATACCTCTCCTCAATGGTTCAGCAAGCTGCAATTTCTCTTCGTCAGTTGGACATCCGTCTGGGCAGCGTCAGCAATGGGACAGTAAAGGAAATGGGTCAGACACGTTGGGCTCGAAGTTAACTGAACCACAAAGGGGCATCAAGCTAAAGAATCAGCATTAACACTATTTCTCTAAGAGGATGGTTATCAAGCTAGGAAATCAGCATTAACGCAATTTCTCTATGAGGATGGTTAAGGAAAAAGACATCTGGAACGGCGGTGCTCCATGAATAGGGCTTGGACAAGAGTAGGGGAATGGCTAAGATGGCAAAAATGGAAAAAAATGGCTAACTGCTCTACAAAGTACGGTCTGGATATACTAAATTCCCTAAAGCTTTTTCTCATGCCGTCATTGGTCAGGAAATCATACGTTTACAGTAGGACCGATAGTGTCTAAACACTTAGGGGCTCACTACGAAACTGGCGGTTCAGACCGCCAAGCCGGTGACGGCGAAAAAGACCGGCATGGCGGTCTGAACCGCCACATAATAATAACAGGGAGGGCCGCCTGTGGCGGCACTCAGCCACCGCCAGGCTACCACTGTCAGGCAGCCTGACGATGGCGGATTACATTATCCGACAGGGCAGCGCTGTAAGCAGCGCTGCCCTCCGGATAATGTACCCTGTTTCCCCCAGCCATTGGCTGGTGGAAGGGGTGCTCCGGGGCTCCAATGGGGGCCCCTGCAATGCCCATGCACTTGGCATGGGCAGTGCAGGGGCTCCCGTGCAGTGCCCCGTCTCGCAGGTCACTGCCAGATTTAAGGGCAGTGATCTGCGCGACTGGTGCTACTGCACCCGCCGCACTGAGGCATTGACGACAGCTCTGTCGGCAATGTCCCGGCCCATCAGAATGTTCGTAATGCGGCCGGCGGAGTCTCAAGGGGGCTGACGGTCTATGGAAAGACCGCCAGCATGAACACTGCGGTGTTTACCACCTTGTTCATAATGACTCCCTAAATCTAAGATATAACTGGAGAGTCTTTCACACATTGATGATTGGCTCCTCTTCTCCCGTTCTCATCGTCAGGTTTGTCTGGTAACTTATTTCTTGCAATCCTAGCTGTAGTCAGTGCATCTATTGTTAGCTTCTGGGAACGTCTCTTTCTAACGCATCAAATCTACAAAGTAGCAATTTCTAATGCAGAAAATTTCAACAGGTAGTTCTCATGAGAAAGTTTAAAACATTTACAAATCGCTTAATCGCTTAGTCAGTGCTGTGTGAACAATGGTTAACATCAGTTCTCTGCTTTCACAAGACATTTACGAGCCATTTATTTATGTCAGGAAACTTAACATGAGTCTTGCTCGACTCGGCCCAAAACTCCTATAATTAATCAATGTTAAAATATTCTCGGCAAATACATAATATTAATATGTTATTATGACCCACTAATACATTTAGTTCTACAAGTGCACATTAGTTAAACCTTAAGTACGAAGTCTTCATTAATTGTTAGACGCGTCATGGTGGCCACTCAAGTGGGCACATTCTCCAAACCACATTATTTTCTACATGTTAGCCTAATTCCTGTAAATTCTTAACTGTTAATCAATACAAATTTATTAGCAATTAATTCAGCTTTCACAATAGCAGTGCACAGCAGGGATTGGCATCCCACAGGAGATGAGGCATAGGTCCTGGCCACAGCCTTTTGTAGTTGGGACTGCAGGTGAGTGCTTACAGGGCTTGGCTGAAGGCTGTGTGAAGCGAGGATGCAGCTGTAAGTGGTTGTGGCCAACTCCCACTGCGCATGGCCAAAGGCCATGTTTATCTTATCCAGTGTTGGCCACCCAGGAATGACTTGGAAGCATGGGTGGATGTCAGACTCTGCACCAGCACCTCCTGGCATTAGTGAAAGCTGTGCACAGCAGGGGTTTCCAGTTGCAGGTGGGCTGAGTGTAAGGACTGGCCATAGGCCTGGCCCTAGGGTTAATCTCCACTGTACAGACCTGAAGGCTGTGAACAGTGGTGGCTGGTTGCCCGGGGCGGGTTGGGCACAAGACCTGGCATCGGTTGTTCAATTGTATTGTAGCTCACACTTTCACTCACTCACTTTGCCGCAAACCCTTCTTCACTTTCACTCACATTCTGTTACTTTCAACTCGCTCACTCACTCTAACCCATTTCCTCACCTTCAGCACTCACTTTTTCACTCACCCACTTTCTTCATGCCCATCACTTTCTCTCACTCCTACTTTTTAACACACACACAATTAGCAACATATAGTTTTATCTTTTTTAAAAACCATTGATCTGGGTTCTGAAAAGAACTATGGCCCAGATTTAAAAGAATCTGGCGCATCAGTACTGATGCGCCATATTTCTTGCGCCCCCCACGCCACCTAACGACACTATGGCTGCGCCATATTTACAATATGGCACACCATGGCGCGCGTTAAGCCAATAGCGTCAACATTTTTGACGCTATTGTGGCGCTTTGCTGCACTAGCGTCAAAAATGTTGACGCTAGTGCAGCAAAGTGCAAGGAGGCCCGTTGACTTCAATGGGTGTGTCCTTTAACGCCTACTTTAGGCAGGCATTAAGAATGATGCCAAAAATAGCGCAATGAAATCTTGTAGATTTCATTGCGCCATTTTGCAGGCTTCCTAACGACAGAACTCCCCCCTTGCATACATTATGCCAGGCGCAGGCATAATGCGGCGCAAGGGTCACAAAGTGACGCAATGCATGCATTGCACCACTTTATAACTATGGTGCGGCGATTTTTGCCTCGTTGAGCCACATTAACATACAAAAAAAATATGCTAATGTGGCGCAAGGAGACGCTAGAGCCTTGTAAATCTGGCCCTGTTTTTCGGTTTTTGTGTTTTTTATACTGTTTTGGAAAAACAAAAACAATTCCTGTTTACAACAAATTGTAAAAACAAAAGTATGAAATGGAAAGTAAGAACTAGGATAAAAGAAGACAAATAAAATGTGTTTATAAGTCTTTTGGTGCTTTTTCATTTTCTTTTGGTGTTCTTTAATTTTCTTCATTCAAGCATCCCAGTTGTGTTCATTAGAAGATATTACCCTGCCACACACCAAACAATACAATCCCATAATTTGATCACAGTGATCAAGGGCTATCTATTTGTTCAGGCAAACAGTGTAGGAGTCTGGCCCGGCTTGTAGTGGGTACCAGAGGTACTTACACCTTGTGCCAGGTCCAGTTATTCCTTATTAGTGTAGAAGAGGTGTTTCTTGCAGCTTAGGCTGATAGAAGGTAGCTATGGCAAAGCAGCTTAGGCTGAACTAGGAGACATGTAAAGCTCCTACTATACCACTGGTGTCATATGCACAATATCATAAGAAAACACAATACACAGATATACTCAAAATAAAGGTACTTTATTTTTATGACAATATGCCAAAAGTATCTCAGTGAGTACCCTCAGTATGAGGATGAGAAATATACACAAGATATATGTACACAATACCAAAATTATGCAGTAATAGCAAAAGGAAGTAATGCAAGCAGTGTAAAGTTACAATAGATTGCAATAGGAGCACATAGGTATAGGGGCAACACAAACCATATACTCCAAAAGTGGAATGCGAACCACGAATGGACCCCAAACCTATGTGAGCTTGTAGAGGGTCGCTGGGACTGTAAGAAAACAGTGAGGGTTAGAAGAATAGCCCACCCCAAGACCCTGTAAGGTAGGTGTAAAGTGCACCTACAACCTCCAGAGAGCACAGAAGTCGTGATAGTGGGATTCTGCAAGGAAAACCAACACCAGCAATGCAACAACAGTGGATTTCAGGACCTGAGTACCTGTAAGACAAGGGGACCAAGTCCAAGAGTCACGACAGGGGTGTCGAGAGTGGGCAGGAGCCCAGGAAATGCCAGCTGAGGGTGCAGGGAAGCTGCCACCGGATGGAAGAAGCTTGGTGTTTTGCAAGAACGAAGAGGACTAGGAACTTCCCCTTTGGAGGATGGATGTCCCACGTCGTGAAGAAGCTTGCAGAGATGTTCCCACGCAGAAAGACCGCAAACAAGCCTTGCTAGCTGCAAGGGTCGTGGTTAGGGTTTTTGGATGCTGCTGTTGCCCAGGAGGGACCAGGATGTCGCCACTTGGATGAGGAGACAGAGGGGGGTGCCCAGCAAGTCAGGGAGCCCTCACAGAAGCAGGCAGCACCCGCAGAAGTACCGGAA
The DNA here is from genome assembly GCF_031143425.1 of Pleurodeles waltl. Taxonomy (NCBI): domain Eukaryota; kingdom Metazoa; phylum Chordata; class Amphibia; order Caudata; family Salamandridae; genus Pleurodeles; species Pleurodeles waltl. Next base: position 701,476,497 of record NC_090440.1, read on the forward strand.
CAGGCACTTAGAAGAGGAGTGAACCGGAGTCCACGCAAAGTCACAAAAGGGAGTCCCACGACGCCAGAGAACAACTCAGAAGGTTATGCACTGCAGGTTAGAGTGTCGGGGACCCAGGCTTGGCTGTGCACGAAGGAAATCCTGGAAATCACGCGGTACCCAGCAATGCAGTCTAGCGTGGGGAGGCAAGGACTTACCTCCACCAAACTTGGACTGAAGAGTCACTGGACTGTGGGAGTCACTTGGACAGAGTTGCTGAGTTCCAGGGACCACGCTTGTCGTGCTGAGAGGGGACCCAGAGGACCAGTGATGCAGTCTTTTGTTGCCTGCAGTTGCAGGGGGAAGATTCCGTCGACCCACGGGAGATTTCTTCAGAGCTCCTGGTGCAGAAAGGAGGCAGGCTACCCCCAGAGCATGCACCACCTGGAAACAGTCGAGAAAGCCGGCAGGATGAGCGATACAAGGTTGCTAGAAGTCGTCTTTGCTACTTTGTTGCGGTTTTGCAGGCATCCTGAGCAGTCAGCGGTCGATCCTTTGGCAGAAGCTAAAGAGGGAGATGCAGAGGAACTCTGGTGAGCTCTTGCATTCGGTATCTGAAGAATTCCCCAAAGCAGAGACCCTAAATAGCCAGAAAAGGAGGTTTGGCTACCTAGGAAGGAGGATTGGCTACTAAGAGAGGTAAGAGCCTATCAGAAGGAGTCTCTGACGTCACCTGCTGGCACTGGCCACTCAGAGCAGTCCAGTGCACCAGCAACACCTCTGTTTCCAAGATGGCAGAGGTTTGGGGCACACTGGAGGAGCTCTGGGCACCTCCCCTGGGAGGTGCAGGTCAGGGGAGTCGTCACTCCCCTTTCCTTTGTCCAGTTTTGCGCCAGAGCAGGGCTGGGGGATCCCTAAACCGGTGTAGACTGGCTTATGCAGAGATGGACAGCATCTGTGCCCATCAAAGCATTTCCAGAGGCTGGGGGAGGCTACTCCTCCCCACTTATCACACCTATTTCCAAAGGGAAAGGGTGTCACACCCTCTCTCTGAGGAAATCCTTTGTTCTGCCTTCCTGGGCCAGGGCTGCCTGGACCCCAGGAGGGCAGAAACCTGTCTGAGGGGTTGGCAGCAGCAGCAGCAGCAGTGGAGACCCCGGAAAGGCAGTTTGGCAGTACCCGTGTTCTGTGCTAGAGACCCGGGGGGTCATGGAATTGTCTCCCCAATGCCAGGATGGCATTTGGGTGACAATTCCATGATCTTAGACATGTTACATGGCCATGTTCGGAGTTACCATTGTGACGCTATACATAGGTAGTGACCTATGTATAGTGCACGCGTGTAATGGTGTCCCCGCACTCACAAAGTCCGGGGAATTTGCCCTGAACGATGTGGGGGCACCTTGGCTAGTGCCAGGGTGCCCACACACTAAGTAACTTTGCACCCAACCTTCACCAGGTGAAGGTTAGACATATACGTGACTTATAAGTTACTTAAGTGCAGTGGTAAATGGCTGTGAAATAGCGTGGACGTTATTTCACTCAGGCTGCACTGGCAGGCCTGTGTAAGATTTGTCAGATCTCCCTACGGGTGGCAAAAGAAATGCTGCAGCCCATAGGGATCTCCTGGAACCCCAATACCCTGGGTACCTCAGTACCATATACTAGGGAATTATAAGGGTGTGTTCCAGTATGCCAATGTGAATTGGTGGAATTGGTCACTAGCCTGTTAGTGACAATTTGGAAAGCAGAGAGACCATAACCACTGAGGTTCTGGTTAGCAGAGCCTCAGTGAGACAGTTAGTCATCACACAGGGAACACATACAGGGCACATACTTATGAGCACTGGGGCCCTGCCTGGCAGGGTCCCAGTGACACATAGACTAAAACAACATATATACAGTGAAATATGGGGGTAACATGCCAGGCAAGATGGTACTTTCCTACAAACAGTCTCAAGTAGGATGACATACGGCATGGATTGCAGATGTACTAGCCTTTCGGACTGTCACCTCAAAAAACAATGCGAAAGGTTCTTTGGCAGCCTAACAGAATAATTTCCCTTTAGAAAATTCAAAAAGTTGCACGAAAAAGTATAAATAAACAAGTTTAATTTTTTGGAAAAACAATTAATAAAATATTAAAATAAGTTACATTTCACAGCAAATATGAAAATCATTAAAAAGGTTTAGCTTCAGCATAAAAAATAAATAGAATGTTGAACTCTATATGCACTCTTGGTTGGTACCTGTGGTGGATGTGTCACAGGGCCTGGCCAGAGGCTAGGCCCTGCTCCCAACCTCCTATTTATTTGGCCAAAGGCAGTATGCTGAGACTGTTGGCTGCTCAGGGCAAGTTGGGCGCAGGGCCTATCGGATTCATGATGTCATTTAACATGTCATAATTAAGGTGATAAGTAGTGTATGATGGGGGCATGAGGTAAGGTTAGCTTATCTATCTGTAAGTGGGGAATACCAGTGGTTTTTATGTTTTGTTTTCTAACCATATCTGCACTTTAACTGTTTTTTCAGTGAATGTAAACGTTTGTTTAAAGTAAATATCAAGGTCTTATAACCAAAGCTAACCATAACTTCACTTTAACCTACGTAGTTATGGCTCAGCCGCACTGTTCACTGAAAAGGCATTTTTTTATTTCCCTCTAACTTTTGACCCCATGGACAGATTTGTACTAAAACTTGCAGTTGCTTAGTATACTCAGCTAAGGTCTGGCATGTCAGTTAGCTGGCAAAATCCATGATGAAGGCTAAACAAGTTAAACGGGGGTCGTTGCGGGGTGGGGGGACAGATGCATTTTTCCATTTTAGCTCCCATAGAACCTTTTGTCCTTACTGTAAGCCAAAACCGCTGAGTGAGTTTACACCAAAGTTCGCATGAAAGTAAAACTTTACTTAGAGTGTACTTTCGTTGATTTGGTGAATATATCTGTTCAGTAATTTTTGAGACAGAAGAGTTTAAAAAAGTTGCCCAACAGGCTTTAAGGGGGTAAAACACTTTTGTATATCTGTACTTTTTAAAATTTGGAAGGCAAGTATGCCATAAAAAATCCTAAATAAAATGTACTGAAAACCCCACCATTAAAATCTGAATTACGGTTTTGGCTCACAAGTGCATCACCGCCGAAATTTGCCATTAGAGTTAGCCATAGGCTGTGCACCGCCAAGGCTTTCTTAACTCAGCAACTGACACCCTTCCAAAGGTGTGACTATATTGCACACCACCCATGAAATGGTTGCCTTAGAGGAAATCATTGCCACATTCACCGTGCTCACGTGCACATAATGGATGAGGGACTCAGAACATCAGGACATTTAGCCCCTCAGATGTTAATAACCTAGAACTTGTGATTTTTATTTACTATCCTCTATTGGTCTGCTGGATACTTTTAATACTTGTAAAGCGTTTCGATGCTTTGATACGTTGTTGTTTCTGGTTTATGATGTACAAAACTGCAAATAAATATATGTAAATATTGCATAGCCATCTAGTTCTAGTTTTCTTCAACTTAAATCGATTCTCAAGTGTGTTGCAGCAAAGAGTGTCAGAAGGGGTCTCCCCTACACTTGTTGGACTCGAACTCCCCGCTACTTTCGTGAGCAATGTTCCAGCAGCGCTTTGCAAAGCGCCGTGAAAAATAGATAAATAATAGAGGCGGTGCGAGGCCAGCAAAGGAAAAGAGCAGAAAAGGGTGGGCAGACAGGGCAAAGGAGGGAATAAGAGCGATGAAGGGTAAAGTCAGGGCGGTGGGGCTAGGGTAATTATTAGCCAAGGCCGAGGGACAGCAGATTAAGTCAGCTAGAGAGTAAGGGGTGGAGAAGGGGTGCGGGGGGCAGTAGATAAAGGAGGAGGGGACGGTATGGAAAAAACGACGAAAGTAAGGGAGGGACACATTTAGGGAAATGATGGACTGAGCATGTGAGGGATCCGATGAGGGAGGGGCGGGAAGAAGAGAGCGCGAGGGGAGCTAAGCACGAGAAGCAGCCAGGGAGGGCAGTCGGTGAAAGCTCGGGCTGCTGCCATCTAGGCGAGGAGCCCTCGTACCTGTGCCAGGCCCTGCCCTTCACCAGGTGTGTGTGCATCAGCTTTGTCAGGGGAGAGCGGGTGACTGTACAGACTGCCAAAGGCGACGTCTGACTCAGTGCCAACTGTCTGATGTTATAAGAAAACACATGAGGCATGCAGAGGGACTGGAGGGGGCGGAGGGACGGACCGGGACACGCTCTTCCCAGAACGTACACATTTCACTCGCACCTTCTGTGACCCAACTTTTAAGAAGCTATGAAGAGGAGAGTTAAGGGTGTCTGAATTCTGAAATGGGTCAGTTTTACGAAATGAAACCCCAAAAGATGCTTGTGTCAGTGGATATGTGTCTTCCAGTCGTGGCTTGGGGACTGAGCAAAATGGCTAGGGGAGGGGGGGGAGGGGGGAAGGATTCAGTGAGAGGAGCAAAACAAAAATTAAAAAAATGTTTAAAAAAAAATGAAACTTACCTTACGGTCACTGCCGCCGCACCGCCGCCCACTCCAGGCACAGGCTCCCAGCCTGCTGTGCGCCAATCATGACGCTGCTCAGAGCTGCTGGGTGCTCAAAGGCAGACTGGGAGTCTGGGCCTGCTCTCTCCAACTAGGCAACACAGTGCCGTCCAAACATACATGCGCACTCAGTGTTCGTCACCCCCATGGCCCGCCCCTTTATAAAAATAAAACGATAATAAACACAGTTTATTATCGTTTTATTTTTAAAGGTTTGCAGCTGCTGCTGGCAGGGGGAGGGGACCCCTGGTGTATTCATTGCAGAGCAAACACAAAGTGTACTTACAAGCCACACTAGCGCCTCAGCTAGTGAGGCCTGATTGTGCCATGCTCAATCAGCAGTACATCTGTGCATCGCTAGAGGCACATGCACGTCCAGTGCACATATTTGCTGGTCTCTGACGGTCTGTGTGTTGGTGTCAATGTGTTATGGAGTGTTTGTGTCTGTTTGTGCTTGTGTGGATGTGGCCTGTGGATGTGAGACACAATCATTAAATTGTCCTAAAGACAATAGAACAACAAGCTTTGGCAATAGGCCTCTGCAATTTGAGAGTTATAGGTATTGGAAATCTACATGTATTTGTGTATGGCTCTGGGGCTGTTTTTATTAACATATACAAATGCATTAACATTTCCAACGCATATAGCTCTCAGATTGCCGATGGAGATGAGGTAGCCAGACACATTTTGGGCCTCTCGCAGGGCTCTACTCTTTTGGCCATCCCTGACCTTTACCCAACATTATTTTACAAGTTGGCCTGTGTAAGCACAAACATGCATGCTTAGAGTGGTGCTTCATATCCCAGAATGCACATCAGCACTGGCTAAAGATGTCAAGGCTGGCTGAAGTCGTCAGTGATTGGCAACTATAGATCCACTCAGCTGTTATGAAACCCCAGCCAATTCCAGACCTCGAGATGATTAAGTAGATGTTACAGATGAACATGAAGAGACGCACCCTCATTTAAGTGCTACAAGTGGAGCAAGAGAGTCACGCCAAAACCAACCCCCCCCCCCCCCCTTTCACGGAACAGGTGTGCATTGCACGCCTATCCACATCCCCCCATCCTCAAGGAGCCCTAACATCACTAGCGCTGCACAGTGCACCGCTTCACCCGAGGGGATGCGGGTGCCACTGGGGACTCCCCACAGCGCAAGTGTGGAGCAGGATTACAGAAGCGGCCAGGCTGTCAACAGCCACATTCAGGGCCCGTTAGCGGTTTGAGGCATCTTATGCCCCTCCTCCCAGATCAGCCTGAAAGATCTGCAAAAGCTCCATCACGCTTTATGGGCACAGCAAACAATCAACCTCGCCCAAAACTAAAGTTTAAATGTTATTTATCAGAGTCCTCATTCACCAACACACTCTTAAACGAATTGCTTCTCATGGACTCCGCTGTGACCTCATGACATGTAGTGCTTTTTTATGGATGCCGCTACATAAGTAAAAGCCTGAATGTCAACGGAATTAAAAAATCCAAAAGGCACTAATAACCTTGTTTTTCAAAAGGCACTATTAACCTTGTTTTTAAGCTAATGTTCTCAGAACTGAACACAAACACTGGCAAGGAAGATAAGAAAAAAAATCGACAATCAGCGAGCAGCGTTTAGGCATTACCAATAAACAGGGCAAACAGGAGTGAGGCAGCGGCATGTGATTAAAAATAAATAAATAAACATGGCGCTAATTAAAACAACAGCGCTCCTAATGTGTGGCGGATGTCTACTCATTTTAAAAAAAAGAATTAAGTAGTCCCGAAACAGGGAATAAAAATGGCTCCTGCGTAGTGTTACAGTATTGGACTGGTGCTTGGGGAGGACTAAACACCGGAAGGGCATGGCGTATGCATGCCCTTGTCAAATGGGGATAATGAAAAAAGGAGTGACAATGGTGTCTGCAAAAGGGAAGACTATGGGTGGGCTGTAGCCCACGCAACAGATACAGCATGTCTCAGTTCAAGACAGCGCATGCGCACCACCTAGAACCGAGACCTAAAAAGGCTAGTGTTGAAGATGGAGGGAAGGGTTTTCATGCAAGAGTCTGAAGCCACTCAGGTAGAAGGTAAGGGCCACATGTACGAAACTCTGAAATAGCGAATTCCTAATTGCGATTTCCTGTGAATTGCAATTAGTAAATCGCAATTTCTGATGTATGAAACTCTTTTGAGTTTCATTTGCGATTTCCAGTGATTCACAAACAGACCTACCTCATGAATATTACTGAGATAGGTCTCAGTTTGCGACCCATTGGGAATCGCTAAAATCACAGGGATGGTGGTCTGCTGGGGTTACCAGATCACAAGGTCTCTGACTGCTTTTAAATTAAGCAATCTTTTTTTTAAATAGCTTAAAGGAAAACAGGATGTGTTTACAAAAAAAAAGAAAAGTTGGTCTACTGCCTGCTCTTAAAAAGTGCTTTTATAAACTCCGTAGGGGACCCCTTCCCATTTGCGAATGGGTTACCACCAATTTGAAACTGGCAGTAAATTGGGTATGTTTTGTGATCACATTTCGGTCGCAAAACATTCACACATACCACTGCGATTCGGTATTAGGAAGGGACGCCCTAAACATGCCCCTTCCTAATACCAAATCGCAAACCCAATTTGTGATTCGGTAATAGGGCTTTCTACATCCCAAAAAGCCTTTTTGAGTTTGCAAACGGGTCAAATCTTTAAATCTCCAGTTTGAGACCAGCAAAAAGGTTTGTACATACGGCCCTAAATTTTGTACTTCATGTTAGGTGCTTAGGCTACAGGAACGGCAGGTGGGCCTTTGTCAGGGCTCCATCCTCCCTCCAACTCTACCTCTCTCCTAGTTTCCTCTCCAGATTTCACACTGACATTCCAACACATCATTTACTCTCAGCATTCCAGACTCTAGCTCAGACAAGGAATAGGGGCACTCAGGATCCTACAGTCAGTAAGATATGTCACACTGAAAAAAGTTAGTGTAGAAAAGTAGAAAAATAGTAGTTTCAGTTCACTTACATCACAGATAACCTGTTAAAACATATAACATCTCCTAAAAATCTTGTGTGCTTTGAAGGAAGTTGAGGAGGGTATAAGCCCATACACAAAAATCACTAAAACTTGCTAATTTAGGTTAGCTACTTATCGATAATTAGCTCAATATCCTGCCCATGTTATCAAACAAATGACAATACATATAACAGCATAATTGACATCATTGATGGCATCACTAAATTAAACATAGTTGTACAGATGAAACATTACTATTAGCAAGCGTATGCCCTTGTAAAGCGTACATACTGTACAGCATCAAGTGCCCCTCCTCCCTGAAACCTCACAGCGGGCTCCGGAAGCAGGGGAAGGAAATGAAAACCTTTATTGCCACTTTTAGTAAAGAAATGTGAAACCAATGACTGTGACATCTGTCATATGATGTAAAAGTGGGTGTAGTTTGCCAACTTACAGTGATATCCATTCAGTTGTAATTTCTGATGTAATTAATGTGTATAGGAAATAAAGGTTGCTGAAGTGCTGCTCACTAGAAATACATATCCTCATGGCTGATAATTGCAAGTGGAAGGCTGCTGTTCCCTTTCCAACATCTAAATGTCCCTGTCATGGATACATATAGAAACACCACTACTACCGGCAAGCTGGGGTGTAGTTTTAAAGACCTAGGTCTTTAACAATGTTGGTAAATCCAGCCTTTCTTATTCACCCCGTTGAGTCATTCCTCACTCTTACACCAGAGGTGCCAGGGGAGACAAGGTTGTGACATCATCCTTGTCCTTTAGGGAGGGCGGGACATAACAGGCTGCAGAAAGAGCCAGGTAGACTGAGATGATGGTAGCTGTAAAAGGGGCACAAGCACCACTATCTGTTGCACAGACATTGTCAATACAGTTGATGAACTTGTTGACAGAGGAAAACAATAATTGTAGGACCCGTTTTAACTTTAGGGCCAACTTCAATGCTTTCCACTTAAGCCATATTATGAACCCACATCAAACCAACCCAAAATAGGCATTGAGATAACTTCTCACCCAACCGCCCAAAGATCGGGCCCTGCTGCCAGCCTGTTCCCTGACTCTGGAGTGCCAAGGTCCTGGGGGGCTGATCGGAGGAACTGCCATCCTTATGACGAGTTTTGGTGTGCTGGCCTGCCTGCCCTTTGGGCCCTACGTGTTCCCAGGGAGTGCTGCTTTACCTCATTCTGTGGTCTTGGTGGAAAACGCCTTGGCTCTGTGTCCCTCACCTTCCAAAGTAGCGCCTGGTGAACCCTTTCCTCTGCTCCTGAGTGCGTGAGGAGCACTCGGGTAACATTTTTCCTTGTCAGGCTGACATGCAGAGTGGATGCCTCATAAGCACAAATGTATCATTTAAGGTGGGCGCGTGGCGAGCACTGTCTTGAGGCCTTTCAATCCCCAGGTGGTAGCTCTGTGCCCTAGCTCCACCCGCATCTCTGAGGGGTGCATCACAGTGGGTTAGCTGCAGCACCTCTGATGAGCAGGCTCTAGGGGAGAGAGATGGACTGGAGTTGGTAGACACACAAGCTGCTGATGGCCGAGAGAACCTGGGATTCCCTTCAGTGAGCAGCACCAGAAGAAGCTGTGGTCACCCGTTCATGCAAGTATTTGGTACCTCCCTGCTGCATTCCTACCCAGTCTGGCCCTCTCCTACAAGAGAGGTGTGACGGGCTACATAAAGAATGAAGCGTTGTATCGCTCCCTTGACCCAGTGGAGGCTCGTGATCACCTCCAGGAGTATTATCACGATTCCATCATCATTTCTGCACTGTATCTTAATCTGATAAGTAGGTAAGCAGGCCTTGGTGGAAGTTTCAGTCATTCATGGAGGCCCATCGGACCTACCGTAATTACTGTAGTGGTAGCGCAGGTGAACTCAGCTGCCTCGGGTCATTCAGCGGTTTCCTCGCCAACGTGGGAGGTGTGTGGGCCTTTCCTCTTCCTTTTTTTGTCAGGTACACATCTTGTCTGGAAGAGGCACTTGCTGGTGGCTCGCAGGACGAGGAGGGAACCTTGACAGAGGTCTCGTCCCTGTCGAGCCCATTTTGACTGTATTTGTGGTAGTAGAAGCGCAGGAGCTCCTGCATTTGACATGGGGTTTTGCACCCACTGTATATTCTATAGAAAAAGTGCAGATGCACAATGGCCTTCGTGTAGAAGGTGTTGTGGGTGATTACAGGATAATCGACAATTCACCATCGTGATTTCTCACCCTCAGCATTTCTGCTGCATTTTTCCACCTGATGTAATATGATATGCTGTAATGTGAATATTCTCAGGCTCTGCCTAGAGTGCGTTGGGAGGGTAATGAGTATGACATGTGCTTGTGTCTTTTATTGGCCTTCATGATGATGTTCTATATGACAGGTGCCAGAGGAAAATGATTCTTGGTGGCTACCCTCATGATGACAATGGTTTGATAAGTGCCTGGTTGGCAGGATATTACTGAGCCAGGAAGTTTTGGTCTATGATGTTTATGCAATACAGTTATTTTTATATACCTTGTTGTAGAGTCTCTTTAGTGGTGAATTTATTGTGTCACTGGTGTGAGGGCATTGCGCAAATGCTTTACACATGACCTCTGGAGGTAGGCCTGACTACTGTGTGCCAAGCTACCGGGGGTGATCACAGGTTATTTTTGGGGTGCAACTTACTCGCCCTGACAAGAGTGGTGGTTTCTGCTTGGCTGAGATGCACCAGAAACCCCATTTCTAACACTACCCCTGATGAGACGCCAAAGTGCTTTTCGTGGAGTTGCATGCTACTCCGGAACCCAAGAAGGATTAGTGTGAATTAGTATAGGGAAATTGGAGATTAATTTGAGCATTGGACAGGTGAGTCTGTTAGCTGATTTGAAAAAAGGCTGGTGGAGGGATAGAAGAGGGAAGGGTTTGCATTTATATAGTGCTTACTATCCCTGATGAGGCGTTGAAGCGGTTTTCGGCGAGTAGTATTCTACTATGGAACTCAAAAAACTCAAAAAAGATTAGTGGTGAATTAGTATAGGGAAATATGAAATTAATTTGAGCGATGGACATGTGAGTCTGTTAGCTGGATTGAAAAGGGGAGTGGATGGATAGAAGAGGGAAGGGTTTAGAAAGTGCTTAATTGGAGATCATGGCAGTCTGAGGAGGTTTGGGATGAGTAAAGGAGAAGTGGAGGACGGAGGAGTCAGAGGGAAGGGTTTAGAAAGGCTTTTTGGGGGATCTGAATAGTAAATGAGGTTTGCGATGATGCAAAGAGGGGTAGATGATGTAATAGTCTAGAAAGTGCTAAATAGGGATCATAGAAGTAGAAAGGGGGTTGGGATGAGTCTGAGAGTGGAGGTAAAGGATATATTGAAAGAGGTGTAGGGTGAGAAATAGGGTAGTGCATTGGAGAGAGTGGTAGAATGAGGTTTGGGATGAGTCAGAGAGTGGAGGTGGATGATAGGGTGAGATATAGGGTAGTGCATTGGAGAATCTGAATTAGGAGTAAAGAAATACATATAAAGATACATGCGTACATGGAAGATAAATATGTATAAGGATGGTAATATATCTAAATTTAAGTTGTGCTTAATAAACTCAGACTTGCAAGTGTTGCTGTACTTTAAACTTTTTTTAATTACTTCAATAATGAAGTAATTGTAGATAGTTATAATAAAAATTTACTTATTTATGCAGAATAATAACCATAAGTAATATGTACGTCTGTTAAGGAGAAATAACACATATCTATATATTTATAAAGATAATTATTATACACATTTATACAAGGGAATACACATATATAGATACACATATATAATCCAAATGAATGCTTATATATGCTATGCTAGATATGCTGTAAATTTGTGTTTGAGTATGGTGGTTATGTGGGGAAGAGCCAACTCATGAGTAGTCTTCTGAAGATATGATAGCTATCAATGGATCTTATTTTTAGGGGTAAAGAGTTCCATAGTTTGGCTGCCTGAACAGAGAAGGATGTGCTACCTATGGTTTTATCCTTGTATGGTGGGATTTTGAGGCAAGGTGCCAATCTAGAGCAGAGGTTCCTTTGTTGAATGTATTTTCTGAGAGGTCCAAAAGAAGCAGTGCAGCAACCCTATTCCGGTCAACTGTTCTTCAGAACATCCCAGATGGCAATGAGGGAAGCTTCTGTGTCTCTTCCTGAACAGAATCATGTTTGGAATTCTGGCAGTATGGAATTATCTTCAATGAATTATGGCATCTGGGTGAATGCTGCTCTTTCTATCAGTTTTCCCAGGAAAGGTCCATTTTTAATAAGTCTGTAGTTGTTGGGGTTTTAAATATGTATCAAATCTTGTGGTATGGCGAGAACTCAAAGTAAATAAAGGGAAGAGATGTGATGTTTGATTGTTGGGAGATGAAACTCTTGATAAAAACCACACAGAAAACAAGACTCAAGCAGACGCTTGGAACATTCCCCTCATGGCCAAAAATATAATTGAAGGATAATGTATTAATAGACAACCCTCTGATTACTATGTGCTAACTCACCCAAAGTCAGCATGATACGAAGCCTACTACAAAGTGCATAGCATTAAAGCATTTAGGCCCAGATTTACTGCACCTCCCCACCGCCACCTAACAACACCATGGGTGTGCTGTATTTACAATACAGTGCACCATGGCGCAAGTTAGGCTGATAAGGGCAAAAAAAAATTGACGCTATTGTGGCGCATTCCTCCACTAGCATCAAAAATGTTGACGCTAGTGGAGCAAAGTGCAATGAGGCCCATTGATTTCAGTGGGTGCGTCCTTTTAAAACCTGCTTTGAGCAGGCATTAAAAATTACACTAAAAGTGGCACAATGAAATCTTGTAGATTTAATTGCAACATTTTTGTGGGTCTCCTAACGCCGCAACCCCCCCTTGCATACATTATGCCTGACGCAGACATAATGTGGTGCAAGAGGTCGCAAAGTGGTGCGATGTGTGCATTGCACCACTTTGTAAATATGGTGCGGCGATTTTTGCGTTGTTGAGCCACATTAGTGTTAAAAAAAATGACACTAATGTGGCACAAAGAGGAGGTAGGGCCTTGTAAATCTGACCCTTACTTGTATTTGGAAAGCTAGAAGCCACACAGTCTTTTACCATGCTGTTGGCATCTCTGTATTGCACAGCTTGCGTTTCATATGGCATTGTAAGGGATATATGTATTTCAAATATGAGTAAATAGACCTGTATTGCAGTAATCAGTTGCGACTTCAGGGATGGCATCAGTGATGTTATATTGAGATCAGTGATTCTGCGGCGCACAACAGCCCATGCTTTCATGCTAAAATTAGGGCCATTTTGTGCTGCCAACCTTTTGGCAAAACTCTACGGGAATTTTAATGAGGAACACAGCCCTAGAAACCCCCACAACTCGAAGCCCCTCCCCCAGTAGACCAATCTGCACAAAAAACTACAAAATGTACCTCTTCAGCTTCCCTTTTCCTAAGGTCTAATAACGCGTCTGAGTGTTCATTCCTTGCTCATCTATAACTCGCACACCTGATGGGTCTGTTAAACGATCAAAATTAGATATGAATTTAAAGATTTTCCAAATTAACAAATGAAAATCAGGTGAAATTAAAAGAAGGAATAATAAATAGCCGGAGGGAACATTCTAAAATCTGTTTTTTGATACAGAGAAACTGTGTTGGAAACTACGGCGCGTGCTGAGTCGCTGGAGCTGGGCCCAGGTCCCTGAACGCTGCAGACAAGGCACAGGCCGAACAAACCAAAGGCAAATATTGACCAAGAGGCTCGGAACAGAGGCTAGCGGAAACCGGAAGAGGGTGGACGGGTATGGAAATCAGGACTGAGCACAGAAAAGAGAAGAGCTGAGGAGGTGAACATGAGAGGACCGGAAATACAGGCGCGGGGTAACGGAAACAGGACAAAAGAGCCAAGGCGGGAGGGGGTGTTCGGGAGATAGAGGGATGGAGAGTGAAACATGAGAGAATGAACAGTTCCAGCAGTATTGGCCAGTAACGTAAACTCACATAAACATAGTAAATGGTACCCGAAAAAAAAACACATTTGAATTGTTCATTCCCTATTTAAAGTCTTTCAAAGAACAGTGCAGATCATGGAGAGGAGCGAGCCAGTGACGATAAACAGAAAGCCGAGCGAGGGACTGCAATAGGGCTAAATAAACAAGCATTAGCAAAGCCAACAGGTCTCCCCTATGCAAGTGATATTGGCTTTGCCAATGTGTTTTAGCCATGTTGTATACAAGCGTGGCTGCTGTTCAGCATGGCTAAAAGTTAGTGGCATAGAGGAGAATGTCCTGAAGTGTCGTAGAGTGGAATGGTGAAGAGTGGAGTAGAGCATCGTAGAATGGAGTGGCAGAGTGTGTCCTGTATTGTGGTGGCATAGTGTGGAGTCATTTAGAGTGGCATACACTGCAGTGGCATAGAGGGAACTGGTGTAGAATACATTGGCAGAGAGTGTTGTAGAGTATAGTGGCGTAAAGTGCAGTGGCATTGAGTGCAGTTGCATTGAATTCAGGTGCCTACAATGCCCTGTCATAGAATGCAGTGGCATAGATTAGAGTGGTGCAGTGTAGAGTGGTATAGAGTGTGGTGGCGTAGAGTGTAGTGGTGTAGAGTAGAGTGATGCAGAGTGGAGTGGCATATAGTTGAGTGATGCAGAGTGGCAAACAGTGCAGTGGTGTAGTGTGAAGAAAAGAGTAAAGTGGCATAGACTGCAGTGGCGTAGAGTGGTGCAGAGTAGCAAAGAGTGGTGTAGAGTAGAGGTTTGTGGCGTACAGTGCAGTGGCATAGAGTGCAGTGGTGCAGAGTAGAGAAGTGCATAGTAGAGTGGCATACAATTCAGTGGCGGAGAGTACAGTGTTGTAGAGTGTCAGAGTGCAGTGGAGTAGAATGGCGTGAGAGCAGTGGTTTAGCGCACAGGGATGCAGAGGAGAGTGCAGTGTCGTGGAATGTCGTGACACAGTGCAGTTGTAGAGAGTACACTGGCGTAGAGTGCAATGGTTAAAAATAGAGTGGCAGAGAGCAGAGTGGTGCAAAGTGAAGTAGAGTGGTATCGAGTAGATTGTTTCAGAGTACAGTGAAATGGCGTAGACTGAAGTGGTGCAGGGTAGAGCCCAGTTTCGTAGAATGGCATAGAGTGTAATGGTGTAGAGCAAAGTAGTGTACATTGCTGCAGAGTAGATTAGAGTGGTGTATGTTGGATTGGGGTAGAGTGTTACAGAGTAAAGTGCATTGGCGTAGAGAGTTGCAGAGTGTAATAGAGTACAGCTGCATAGAGTGAAATTGTGCAGAGTAGACTGGTGTGGCCTAGACTGGAGTGGTGTAGAGTGCAGTGGCAAAAAGTGCAGTGGTGTAGATTATAGTGGCGAAGAGTGCATTGGCACAGAGTAGAGTGGTACAGAGTACAGTAGAGAGGTGTAGCATGAAGTAGTGTAGAGTGCAGAGGCAAGGAGTGCAGTGCAGAGTGCAGTAGCATGGAGTGGTGTAAAGTGGAGTAGTGCAGGGTAGAGTGCATTGGTATGTAGTGGTGAAGAATAGAACAGAGTATTCATGGTGTGGTGGCACACTACCATTACAGACAACACATTTTCAATTGAAATGACCATTACATTTGCACATACATGCAGTTTTATTAATAAATCTATACAGTGCACAGACAAAATGTGTGGACATTGCATCACATAGGGTAATGATCTGTTTTGATTATACTTAAGTATTTGTTTCCAACACAATTCAGAAATAACAACAAATTTGCTTCCTTGTGTTCCTAATTCGGAAATACTTACACAGTTCATTTAAATGTTGTGTGCTAAAAAACAACTCTTTCCTACCTCGAGTATCCAGCAACATTGTCACATAAATCTTCTCACTTTGAAGTCAGAGAAGTCAGTAAACAAGCACCCTGGAAGACAGTGCCTGACATTTGACCTTGGTCTTTGAATGCACAGCAAATGTTACAAGATAAGAGCAAGATTTACAGGCGTGTTTACAGAAATGGAGCAGTCAGAAGAATACTGTAAATAAGGTTTTGGCAAGGAAAAGACCGAACTCAAGCTAGGCAATCTAAAACAACAAGCATTTTTAATGCAATAGGGTCTCGCATAAACTCCTAACCGGATTTTTCTTGCCACATTGAATGGAAAAAAACAGCGCGATCGTGCTGCTTCAGTTCACTTGTAGTGAAACCTATCTGCAAAAGTGCAATTATCTACGTAACTGGCAAAAGTGCAATTAACTATGTAACAAGGTCGATGTTATGCAAAACGCTCTACATCTGCCAAGCGAAATCGCGCTGCGAACAATAGATAAAAAGTAGTCCACAAACCTGACGGGAAACAGCGAGCCTCGCGTGTTTTTAGTACTTGGTTGCTGCGCTCGAGGAGGGCTAGCCACCGGAAAAGGCATGACGTATGCATGCCTTCTACTAATTAAAGCAAGCAGATTTTAACAGGCAAGCCCACGAACCAATGAAAGACACTGACGTGACATCGACGGGTCTCCGTGCCCTTTTCTAACTCCTTAAGCGTCTCGCAAGCGAAACGCATGTGCGAGCGCATGTGACGCAGGCTCAAACCTAAAAAATCCAGCAAATGGAAGGCAAGAACATGTGAGTTAGAGACCACAAAGCCAATGGCAAGCAACATGCAGAATGCATTCCTAGGTCAGCTTTCTGAATGTCCCCAAGATGTCTTTAGCAAACAAGACAGCTCTGCTGTCTGGTAGGCTGCAACCTAGAAAAGCAGGGCTGGAAACAGGTAAATTGCAACGAGACAAAGGAAACAAGGCTGGAGCCAGACATGTTAAGGGAGGGGTAGTAATGAAAGCAAGTGACAGAGGACTGCAATGGGACAGAAGGAAGATGAAATGGACACTGAGTGAACCTTCAAAAGAACAAAGGGGTGGAGCTGGGCATGTACAGAGAAACAGCTTCATTACATGAGTGGCGCAGTGAGAATCAGAGGCAGTTAATTCATCAGGAAAGGGGTGGTAGTCTTTGCGTCAGGCTGAGTAGATGAAGCAGGTACTTACAGGTGCCTTTAGGCTCTGACACTGCAACAGTGCTCTATTTACCTAGCAGTCAGGCTCAAGGTACAAAGAGTGGAGGTCTCTTGACTTTCCGTGTCCCTCTGGGGAAAAGAGGGCAAACACTCCCTGGTGGTGTGAGTCTAGCTACAGTGCAATACAATTAGCGAAGCAACAATAAAGTGTAAACGTCCAGCCAAAGGTTGTGTCTACATAACACTTAAGAATAACTCATATATTATATGATTACTGTGTTAAATCAGTGTAAAACACAATACTAAACATAACACAAAATGCAACACAACATAATACAATCAGTTAGTGGTCAAACCAGAAGATCGGAAAATCTCATGTGGGGTCGCTGGACATAATCGGAGCTAGGATAAAACACAAGACAATTGTCAAATCATGGCCACTGGATACATACAATATATTATGCATACAGAGTTTTTCCATTTGCAAAGCTCTAATTATTTTGAAGTTGTAATGTTTGTAACCCTCAGAATATGCCTAAACAACCTTTATGAAAATAAAGCCAAAGGAGCAATGCAAAGTGTTACAGATATATTATCTGGAGACCTAAAAAAATACAATGTTTACGAAGAAGTATGGGCCAGAGCACTGTTACTCAAAATGGAGGACTGTAACCTTTACGCCAAAATGGGTAGTATATATTGCTTTGGTACTAACAGAATATTTGCATACCTTGCTGTTTGTGAGCATCTTAACAACATCACAGAAAACAAATACAACAGTATAAGCAGAGTGTTGGGGTACCTGCAAGGCAAGGGACAGCAAATCAGAGTTTGTACACATTCTTGGAGGCATGATAGTGATACACCAGTCTCAGGCAACCACCCGAAGCACACAGAGCTCTGAATAGACGTCAAAGGTATCTAGATTAGCCTACTAGGAGCTGCACTGCTGAACACAGCAACTCAAATGGAGCAACACAAAATTGATAAACATAAGAAAAGTTGGTAGAGAGGGGTGTGTGCACCATGCTCGATCTCCGTTGTCTCAATCTCTGGCATCTTCCTTGCTGATCCAAAGTATGGGAGTCTCTAGGTTTTTGTTAACATCAATGTCTGACAAAGGTGTGTCTTTGTTATAAGGGCTTATGCTCTCTTTAGCTTGGCAGGGCCCTTTGTTTGCCAAGAGGCTTCCATGCCAGCATCAGCAGTGGAGGCAAGCAGAGCCTCGGCAGGCTGTTGGCTTAATCCCAGCCAGGAGGAAGCAGACAGCATCCTCTCTGCACATCACAGCAAGGACCCAGGGTGGTGGCACAGCTCAATTTAAATGCACAAAACCAGAAGGTTGAGCTCAGGCCCGCTGTCCATCAAAGGCTTGAGATGCACGTGCTAACCAGTGTGCGTCAGCATCTCCCTCTGCCAGAAGGGGTCTGGGATAGTCCCTAGCCAGCATTCACGACTGTCCAGAATCGAAGAACTGAGATGACGTGGTGGATCGGTTTGTCCTATCTGTGCTCACTCATCTTAAATACGGTTCTTATTGGAAGGGTCCCCGTTTGCACCCCCACTGCCCAAACTTCCGGAGCTAATTTAACATGGGCGATCAGTAGGCATTAATTATTCTTGGGTTCACCTGTGCATCCTAAAAATAAAATCAGATGCCACAATTTTGCTAGTGCACTTTAATTTGCTCTTGCAACACCCCAGTTCTCCAAGTATTCAAGTGTAGCTCTACAAATTCACCCTTATCCTTGACGTCAGCATCATCTGCTCTGCCATCACTGGGACCCACAGACACAGGGTGCCTACGTCATCTCCTGCCACCCTACGCATTTGAGCTGGTACACCACAATTCTGACCCCTGCTCCACGCACACCTGTCTTTTTCTGCTAGCAGTGGGACTCTGTGTACGAGTGGGCATCAGTACGCCCCTGGCAGAATCCCCTGCTGGTCTAGGACTTAGGCACGCTTTTGGGTCCGCTAGTGGGCAAGAATCCCGGCGTGCCAGCCAGCGCACCACTTCTCTTCCTCACCTCCCCCCACTGAGTTGGCCAGAGGTCTGGCTAGCTTTTTGTTTCTGATTATTCAATTCAAGGACACGCCTTTCCTAAACAGAGGCCTGCTAGAAGCACAGTGCTACCTGAAAGTAAACAGGCTCGTGTCACACTGCTCCAGAGTTAGAGCTGCCCTGCTGCTTTTCGTGCCAGCACAGCCAGTGTGCCATAAGCACTAGTTGAAGGAAGGAAGTGGCCTCGCAGGTCGCTGTATGAACTATAATACAAGCATTGGCAATGCCAGCAGGTGTGGCTTATGAATGCACTACCAGACTTAAAAATCCATGTATGCATTGAACCACTTACTTCCGAAGAGTGTCAAATTACTCCTTTTTACTCAAATGGGTGCCTCTTGCCAAATCATGTCATGTGCTACACTGGTTACCCGTTGCCAGAAGATGCACTTTCAAGTTGCTTTGTATCACCCACAAAGCTATACACGGAACAGGACCGCTTTTTATCAGAAACAAAATAACCAAATACATTCAACAAAGAAACCTCTGCTCAAGATTGGCACCCCGCCTTAGAACACCACTATACAAGAAAAAGACTATAGGTGGTACATCCTTCTCCGTTCAAGCAGCTAAACTATGGAATTCATTAACCCCAACTATAAGAGCCACAGATAACTTATCTTGTCTTCAGAAAACTACTCAAGAGTTGTCTCTTTCCTTCATAACCACCATATTCAAACAGCTATGGACTGCATATGCCTATGTTGATAAAACATTTTTATCTGATTATGTGTATATTCTAGTTATATATAATTCTTTAGAACATATGTATTGCTACTATGTCATAACAATAAACTACACACACACTCTTTAAACCTGTTTAACTGATGTATGTTTACTCATGGATTAAATATGGATATGTGTGTTTATTCGTGTGTGTGTGTGTGTGTATGTGTATATATATGTGTGTGTATGATATTCTATGCTTATGTTCATAGGTCATTGCATAACTCCTAGATAAGTTGTTATACTAGATACTTATGAATCCCTGCTCTCATCTTGTATCACACTTATCTACCCATCACCATATGTCATGTCTCTATCAATCTATCCTCCATTCCCACTCTGACTCATCCCAAATCCATTCTACAACTTTCATCTCCTAAATAACTCTGCCTAAGCTCTTCCCTCAGCTTCCACATCTAACTCACCCAAACCTCACTTTACTACCATGATCTCCCAAACAACCCTACTATATACTCCCTCATTTATCTCACCCTGCTACTATGATCTCCCTGACCCTTTCCACAGTCTTCCCTCCTCCATCCCCCCTTTACTCATCCCAAGCCTATAAACTCCCAATTAACACTTCTGGATTCTTCCCTCTGCCACCCTTCCATTACTCCAGTCAATCTAACTAACAAACTCACATATCTGTGGCTCAATAACTCATAATAATACTAAAACTGTACTCATTTTTCCCTATACTAATCCACCACTAATTCCTTTTGGGTTCCGGGGTAGCGTGCTACTCGCCGAAAAGCGCTTTGACGCCTCGTCAGGGGTATTAAGCGATATATAAATACTATTACAATACAATACAATGTATGTCAATCACAGCCTTCTTCTATCTCTGCTGCTGCCAGAGAAAAACACCATAAATTATCTGGTTATCTCAGACACTTTAATAGCATTACAATTGACATGTGTGTGCGCTTAAAGTTCAAGCTCAGGCCTCTGGATAAATAAAATGATCACAGCTGTGTGGAGGGCAAACAGTTTTTTTGTGGAAGCACGCAACATCTGCCCAGTCAAACCATGTATTCCTGGCTCCCAACATGTGGGTGGAACCAAAGCCTCTCTTCTGGTGGTTCTCACATAATTGTCTGGGGACAGCTGTGCTGTTAAACCAGACCATAATAAAGCAATGATCAAGATTTGGACCGCCCCTCGGTCCTTTGGACCCCTGTGTCGCTGCATCTGCTGCACCAATGGAAGCTATGCATCTGAGCATAGTTTGCCAATGTGCAGATGCAAACGTAATAGGATTACTTAATCTGTGGCATTAAAGATGTCCCTCGCAGTTGTCATCCCCTCTTCCCAGGAAAAACAAGGTTTGCTATTCTGTTTAAAAGTCTGCAAAGAACTGCAGTGACAATATGTAGCGTATATGCCATCTGTTGGATAAAACCCAATGCTCCCGGATACCAGCTCTACTGTTGTCAATGGATGCCGAAAAGGCTTTTGACCGGGTGCACTGGCCCTATCTGTTTGCAGTGCTCTGGAAGGCTGGCCTGGGTGAACGGTTCCATAGATGGGTATAATGTAGTTACAGGAAACCCAGGTCAGTGGTTCGGGTGAATGGGCTCAAATCCTCCTCTTTTACAGTGTCCCGAGGCACCAGACAAGGGTGCCCACTATCCCCGTTACTCTTTGCCTTGTATATGGAGCCTTTTGCAGAACTTGTCCACCGGAGCTCCACAATAACAGGTATTCATATGGGGGAAAGAGATCACAAGTTATCTCTTTATGTGGATGACGTCATGGTGACTCTGACGCACCCTCTTCAGTCCTTACTACCACTCATGGAGGAGCTGGAGGCCTTTGGGAGGGCCTCAGGGTTCAAGGCGAACTTACAAAAGTCTCAAATTCTGAATCTGACGGTCCAGACAACAGATCAGGGACTTCTGCAACAACGCTTCCCCTTCCCTTGGGCAACACAGGGAGTAATATCGCATTCATCCCACTAAGGCTCAAACTGCATGGTCTAATTATGGCGCCCTACTGACCAGTGCTCATTTGGACCTCCACTCTTGGAAGGCCCATGCCCTCTCTTGGCTTGGCCGTATCACAGCTGTCAGGATGACATATTACCCAAAATTCATGTCATGCAGACGCTGCCTCTTCCTCCCCAAGTGTGGAATAAATTGTAGCATTATATAGAGGATTACATTTGGGCGGGTAAAAAAGCATGCATGGCCAAGAAGCAGACTTATCTATGGCCAGGGGCGGACAGCCTTGGGATCCCCCACGTTATGCATTACTATCGGGCTGCACAGCTGAGGTATCTTGTGGAGTGGACTAGGCCCCACACCAAAAAACATTGGTGCTTCATAGACCAGGCCATCGCAGGCATAAATATCTGGAAGATACTGTGGTTACCTAAACACTATAGACCACTGGAAATCTATCTCTCCCCCATTCTCAGACCACTATATGAGTCTGGAACAAGGTGCAGATGGGCAAAGGCCTCTATACTCACATTTCTCCCCTCACGCTGATTATAGGTAACCCAGACCCCCCCGCCACTTGTCCAGGACACAGCCATGCACTATGGCAACAGGCCAATTGTAAAAGGATAGGCGATTTATTCAAAAAATTTGGACTCATGCCTTTCGACCAGATTCAACAACAGGATGGCCTACCATAAACTGCCCGTTGGTAGCACGTGGCCATTTGCCAGTGGGTCACTCAGCCGTCCATCTGATCCCATGCTAGACGCCCTCTACTACCATTTGAGAAATGGCTTCTGACTAGGGAGTCCGATAAGCACATACTCCCAGACATCTACTCTTTCATCAACACAGCACAGACCACACTTAAACCCTCCGCACAGCAACGTTGGGAGAGGGAGTGCGAGGGTTCCGCTGCATCTAGGGAGTGGTCAATCAATCAATCAATCAGACATTTGTAAAGCACACTACTCACCCGTTAAGGTCTCAAGGCGCTGATGGGAGGGGGGGAGAGGAATTGCTACTGCTCGAATAGCCAGGTCTTGAGGCATTTCCTGAAGGTCAGGAGGTCCTGGGTCTGATGTAAGTGGACGGGGAGGGAGTTCCAGGTCTTGGCGGTGAGGTAGGAGAAGGATCTGCCGCCGGCTGTAGTTCGGTGGATGCAAGGAACGGTGGCGAGGTTGGCAGAGCGGAGTTGGCGGTTGGGAGTGTGGAAGGTGAGTCGCTCGTTGAGGTAGGCCAGGCCAGCGTTGTGGAGAGCTTTGTGGGCGTGGATGAGGAGTTTGAAGGTGATCCTCTTGTTGACTGGGAGCCAGTGCAGGTCTGACATTCTCATAAGGGCCAACACATCAGCACATTGTGCCACAGGTAAAGAGACCCTTCTTAAGGTAGTCTACTATTGGTATTACACACCCGCATGTATTGCCCGATGGAAAATGGACGGGATTGCACATTGTTGGCGGAGTTGTGGTCAGGAGGAGATATTAACGCACCTCCTCTGGCGCTGTCTGAAGCTTCAGTGTTACTGGTCTGAAGTCGTGGGGTCCATTGTATAACACTGCTATTCCTAGGTTCCTGAGCTACATTCTCTAGGGCCTCCTGTTTGTCTTAAACTACCCCTTGAAATTCCTACGAGGGCAGGCAATTACACTGGTGCTATGCACCACCAAGCAGGTCTTGCAAACTCAATGGGGCTCTAACCCTATACCCACACAGCTTGGTTGGCTGTATAAGCTTTGGGATTTACTTGGTATGGAGAAACTGAAAGCCATGATCGAACAAAAACTGACTTAATTTGATAAAACATGGGGACCATTACTAAAACACCTCTCACAGGAATTTAGGGAATTTACCTCCCCTGCCTTTCTGAGAATCCGCTGCCTCACATCCACTGACCCCACTTCAGCTTAACTCAGCTTAGTACCGACAGGGCATTTGGGCTTGAGCAACACCACACATGACACCTCATTCCTAATACTTTGGCTAATTATTTAGCTGTATAGATATTCATTTCCTCCCAGATGTCTCTCTAGTCTTTCTACTCTTTCCATCTCTTTCAACGCACCACCCAGTGGTTGTAGGTGAGAGTTTTGAATTGTTTCACAAAATTCAATAAAAAGATTTAAACTTTGAAAGCCTGCAAAGTTATGAAAGATCCTGCCCTAGTAAGGATAAAGATGCATGCCCTCGTTTTCTTCCACTATATAAAGGGCCACTGGAATTATGCGGCAGGGGAGCACCAAATTATGCGCCAGGGTTGACTAAATTATGCAGCAAGAAAAGACAAATCATGCAGCATATTTTTGACACTATTACTTCATTATTATGTCATTTCTACACATGGTAATACTGTCTGGGCAACGATTTCATTTGCTTAGTAGCAGTTTACTAACTGAATATAGACAAAATCAATCAAATTACCATTTATTCTTTGCAAAGGGACTTCCACTGCACCTGAACACACGTTGCCACATTTTTTGTAACTTTTGTTCCGTTTGAGCTAGAAACAATTTTTTTGTTAAAATCATCAAATTATGCAATATGATTAGGATCCTGCAACAAATGCAGAAAATCCATAATTATGTGAAAAAAATCTGCAGGTTCTGAATCACATAATTCCAGTGGCTCTGACTATAGGCATCTTCAACCTACCTTCTAGCCCACAGCTGCCCCGCTATAAGGCTACTAGAGTTTATAAGGTCAAACTCTGCATTAAAGGATTCTGAAAAGGCCCCTGAAGTGAAGTATAAGGTTCATCCACCCACTGGCTGAGTAGAAGAGAGCTAACAATGACGTGGATAGAAAGATGTAATGTAGGTATCAATACATGATTGATACACCAAAGAGCCCAGGTGAAGACAGGAGGTATTTCACAGCAAGTTAATGTTTTGAAAATACTAACATTTTCATTTAATTGAAATAGGATTTTTGCCGTGTAAAAAGCACCAATAATAGTTACATATACTATGTTTACAGAGTGATTTTTAAGTGCGTCTGCCATTCCACTTGAGGTACCTAAGAAGTTGCATAAAGGTTTGGCAGAAAGATGAAATTTGATATTTTATATACTAATTGAAAAGAAAAAAATGTATTTAAGTAGTTTCAGAAGACAGACCAAAAATTATTTAGTCACTAGAAACATGTGTAACAGTTTAACCTTTTGGTATACAATAGTCCCTTACAGAATGTCAGAATGTATATACATACATTTAAATAAATATATACTTGTCAACATTTGTAACATGGCTACTAGTACACAACATACTTTGCATTTTGTCATTGACCAAAGGATAAAAGCGGGCTAGCTCAACTGGGATGTGAATTTATAACGTTCAGGTAGATTGTTCAGCACAGCGATTAGCAGACTAAACTACCGTACTCGAGAGATTGTTGGTTTCATGTAGAAATATTCAGATGTTTCAGATTTTCACCTCCACTGATACATTTACATTACAGTAGACACAAGGGTGCAAAATGTTGTACCTTTGTCTGCCAGTCATTTGTTTGCACTGAAATCAAGGCCCGTATTTATACTTTGCGCCGTTTTGCGTCAAAAAGCGGCGCAAATGCGGCGCTAAAAAAAGTATAAATACGGGCCCAAATACCTGCCTTCTTTGCGGCCAGAAAATGCAAACTGTTTTAGCCCTCCAAGTTTCCTTTCAGTACGTGTGCTGACCCACATGGGTCTCCCTAGGTAAAGCATTGTACTGCAGCGTTTCCATAGCGCTCACCTATCTCTTGCAAAGGCCTTAAAGCGCTTAGCAGACCAGGGTTCAGTGGTTCTGCTTCTGAGGTGGCTGGGTGACTGAAGGGGGTTGGCAGCAGTGCCAACCACTACTGCTGAGTACTGTTGGCATGCCAGCTGCTCAGAGAGCCAAGCTTGAGGCGGTGGCACATGAGCATCTTTTGCATGTGAGGTAGAAAGCGACAAGTATGAGGCGAGTTTCTCAAGCAACATATACCATCCAGTCAGGATTTTAGCCTTACCGGTCCTTAAGTCTCGGTTATGGAAACAGTCAGCAATTGTTGGGTCTTGTAAACTGTGAATGATTGTGGATAGATCTGGTGTTCTTTGGCAGTTTATTCCTTAATGAGCACATCTGAACTGAGAAGCAGCTACCTCAATAGGGATTTTATGCTAAATAGGGATTATCAGAAGTGAGGTCTTTCTTGATCTGAAGTTTCTCATTTGGATGTGTAGACTGAGTTTTAGGTGTAAGAAACTCAGGGCCTAATTTACAATAACCTGACCCATCAATATTGATGCATCAGATTTCTTGCACTTCCCTAAGGTCCCCTAAATCCGCCATGGATGCGCTGTATTTACAATAAAGAGCTCCATGGTGCACGTTTTCACAGATGCGTCAGAAATTCTGAGGCATCTGTTGGAGCTAAACTCACTCATTGCTGGATTAGTGTCGTAACAATTACGCTACTCCAGCAATGTGGGGAGGCTCCCATTGGAAAATGACCTGCGACAATTTTACGGCTGCTCTGAGCAGGCGGTAAAATTCTTACGCAGTGAAGTTGCAGAATGATGCTCTGAAATGTAAATTTCACTGCGTAGGTCTGCGAGGCTTTTTATCTGGGAACACCTGCCTTGCATACATTATACCTGGCACAGGTATAATCTGACGCAGGGCTTTACAAACTGACGCATTGGGCCCAATGTGTCAGTTTGTAAATCTGGACTAGTGCAGTGCACTGCTAGCACCACTGCTAGTCAAAAATATGACGCATCAGTGGCACAAAGGGCTTGTAAATGAGGCCCTCAGTGTGAGCTTGTACATGTCCCGCAGACCCATACATAGAACTTTAAGGTTCTTTCTTGTGGTAACCAGTGTTATTCTTTGGAGTCAGGGGTGAGAGGGTACTGTCTGTTAAGGCTGAGGGCTTGTCTTGCTGCAGTGTTCTGTATTCTTTGTAGTTTTGTGAAAAGGAAAAATGCATTTATTAAAGCATTTAGCACTCTGATGCATACACCACTGTGTTGATGAGACAAATTATCAAGTCGCCTTTCAAGTACTTCAGTCTCCTGCTGGCAATAAACAGACAGGTTGTCCAAAAGGCAAAAGAATGCATGGATCTTCTTATTATTCATAAAAAATTGCAAGCTTCATGTGTTGGGTGATACAAATTAGACAGATCTTAAGGAATAATCGTTACCAGGGGTCCTGATAATTCTAGGGGTGGCAAGATAGCAGAGATTCCATGGGTTTGTGGAAAGAACGCGTGCTTCCATGCTGATTCCTACGTGTTTTTCAGCGGCTGAAATTTACAGCCCACATGTAATGAATGGCTTGGCCTGTATCAGCTGCCAGTCACTATCGACGATTGCAGCTCTACATAGTTTTAGACCTGCTGGTTTTGAGTTTCAGTAAGTCTTGTGCTTTTGAGGTGTAGCCTTATGTTCTTAGTGGTTTGGAGACTAGGGACTAAGAGTAGGCAGATTTAAGCCTTCCATTTTCAGAGCTGTATGCCTGTAGTAGGTGTCAGTTGGTAGAGTGTTGTCTGCAGCGTGCTATGGTGGCTGTTCTAGGAAAGTGACAATCCAGCTTTGGTAAAGATCCTTGCATACAGGAAGGCAGATGCATTGTTATATGAATTATATGCATACTATTTTAAAATTGTACTATTTAAGTTTGTGCTAGAGTGAATGTGCCTCCAAGGACCCCCAGGAATCTGTACGTTGAACATTTTTGTTATAGCAGATGCATCTCGAACATGAGGTGCTGTGCACAGAACAATATTGTGTGTTGGGTCCAACTGGGGGTGGATTACTGGGATGTGACAGTGTAGTGGTGGCAACCTGTTTTTGGGGTAGAGCTTGGCAGCATTTGTTTGTTGGAGTTTTGATGTTTATTTAAAATATATTGACAACTGAATACAGGAGGATAAAAGGGTTTTATCAAGTAGTAGGACTAAAGCCTTAATCGTGTTGATTCAATATTGTAGCATGTTCCTTCAGGTCCAAATGACACTAACACGTGACGTGGCTGCATCACAAACTAATTTACTTATTCAAGAAAAATCCAATACACTTATGAATAATCCATATGCATCATATTACCAGAAGACACGTGTTTCGCCCCCTATGGTTGATGCTTAGGGCTTTAATACTATTATGTAGGTAAGGACCAAAAGAAGGCATGTAGCGAAAGGTCTAGGTAAAGGAGCTGGAACCAGAATGCCAACAGTTAAAGGGTGGCTCTGTTTGTTAGGTGAGTCCATCATTGATAGCAAGAGAGGAGATGGAGGAATAATTAAAGCCTCTGAGGTATGTAGTTAGAGAGGGGTCTCGTATAAATTACTGTATGATAGTGTATATCAAATTACATTTAGCGTCTATGTTCAACCTTTGACGAACCAATCAAGTTTCAAGCTCTATCTGCTTTCTCTTTTTCGTAGAAGTTCTCGAATTCTTCCTCTCTGTAGGTTCGGGACATGGTCTTCTCAATTCCATAGGAAGTAAATGTTCTAGCATGTGCATGGCACGTGTGGTAAACTTCTGTTAGTAGTAATCTGCAGTCATCCTTATGGCTATTTCTGTAGATCTCCTGTATGGAGTCTTTTTAAGCCTCTAATGGTGCTTCTAACATGTTTTATCACATGGGCAGCCATTTACTTAAAGTACAAATGCAGACCTGCGTGTGATCCAATGAAGTTTCTTGAATTGCCTGTCTGGAAGGTCGTCTTTTTAAGTTCCACTAGTTTGCAAATGGAACAGTATTGACCCTGGTAGAAGCCTTTGGGTTTGGCAAATATAGTTGTCTAATTTCTCACATCATTAAAATCTGATTGACACAATACAGCTTTGAGATTGAGTCATCATTTGTAACACAGTAGTGTTTTTCAGGATATGATGTAAAGTGGTGTCAGGATCATGTGATTGTTAGCACAAGAGAGTAGTATTTAGATCACCAGATCCCAATACGGGCCACCAAATCACTTATCCTCCTGGAGCTATGATACATTTTAGGCATATTGAAGGCTTGGTGTATATATATTACTGTGTACTTTGCGGGCCTGTAAGCAACTGTTGGCCTCGACCTGTGAGCATTTTAAGGGCACCGGAGTGAACACACTTCTGAAGTTTAAAGGTAACAGGTATGAGACACCCAGGCCTCTGCAGTGTATCTGGAGGACATTCAGTCACTCAGAGGGACACCATGATTCCTAGGACCAGAAGGAGCCATGCACACCCGCGAGACTGCAAGACAGCACTGGGATGCACTGCACACCTGGGCCTCACTGCAGGAACACGGCTAGCATAAATACCCAGGGAGCCTGACACACGAGCCGGCGGTGGTTCCAAATGTAAGAAGGGGCCACACCTTTACCTCAATAAAGGAGTATGTAGGAACATCCACTTAAGTTGCAAGGGATGGTTTAGGACAGATGCCCCAGGAAGTGATTCATCCTAGAAAGAAATGAGCTCTGATTGGACTGCCTGCTCATGATGTATCCTTGAACCCAAGCATCAGCCTGCTGTTAACTCTTTTTGTGACGTTGGTGGTGTTATTTAGACCCACTCTGCAACAGCTGGTGCAAATAAAATTACTGAACAAATACCAGGTGCCACGGGTGTCGGGTGTGGACTAACATGCACAAATGTTGTTTGCGCACATATTCCCACTATTGATCCCATTAGAGTGCAGAGGCTGTTTCATTTGCCTTGAGATCACCAAAAAGGGGAGCCTTGAGTATCAGGCGACCACCCTCATTGGTCTTAACCGATCACGGTCGCAAAGAGGTTCTTCTGGTATGTAAAACGAGGTCTAGTTGTAACTTTTGATTAAATTGTACAGCACAAACAAAGGGAATATTTTTTGAGGGAACACAGTAAGAATCTGGGACATTTTTTATTCTAATGTCTTGGTTTAACTTCATCATCTGTGAGAGGATCTTGGTGAAGGTAACACCAAGGTAAAAAAAATAAAGAAGAAGAGTGAGAAAGCAAAAGAGACAGGAACGTGAGGAAGTAGCAAAAAGACACTAAGGGCCTGATTATGACCCTGGCGGACGGTGGAGGCCGTCCGCCAAGGTACCGCCGCTGAATGACCGCACCGCGGTCAAAAGACCGCAGCGGCCATTTAGACATTTCCTCTGGGCCGGCGGGCGCTCTCCAAAAGAGCGCCCGCCGGCCCAGAGGAAATGCCCCTGCAACGAGGACGCCGGCTCAGAATTGAGCCGGCGGAGTTGCAGGGGTGCGACGGGTGCAGTTGCACCCGTCGCGTATTTCAGTGTCTGCTTAGCAGACACTGAAATACTTTGCGGGGCCCTCTTACGGGGGCCCCTGCCGTGCCCATGCCATTGGCATGGGCACGGCAGGGGCCCCCAGGGGCCCCGCGGCACCCCTTACCGCCATCCTGTTCCTGGCGGGCGAACCGCCAGGAACAGGATGGCGGTAGGGGGTGTCAGAATCCCCCATGGCGGCGCAGCAAGCTGCGCCGCCATGGGGGATTCTAAGGGCAGCGGTAAACCGGCGGGAGACCGCCGGTTTGCCTCTTCTGACAGCGGCCGAACCGCCGCGGTCAGAATGCCCTGCGGGGCACCGCCGGTCAGTCGGCGATGCTACCGCCGACCCTGGCCCCGGCGGTCTTAGACCGCCGGGGTCAGAATGACCCCCTAAATGAAGAGACAGTAGAGAGGCTGCAGATAAGTTAAAGAAAAAGCAAGAAAATGATTTAAGGAGCTCGAGGCAAAGTAAAAGGCAGGCAGAGAGGAAGTCAGTAGTCCAAGACAAAGAAGAGATGACAGCGAAAGCAGGGAAATGGGGTAGAGGGAGTGAGAACAGAGTGTGAGAGAAAGATAACTAGCAGAAACAAATGAATGATAGGTTTGATAACATGGTATAAAGGAGATAGAAAGGGGAAAATAGAAATGTATATAATCAAGTGTT
The DNA here is from genome assembly GCF_031143425.1 of Pleurodeles waltl. NCBI lineage: Eukaryota > Metazoa > Chordata > Amphibia > Caudata > Salamandridae > Pleurodeles > Pleurodeles waltl. Next base: position 701,506,651 of record NC_090440.1, read on the forward strand.
CGCTAATTACTTGGCCTCTTGGTGCTTTGTGTAATCACCAGCCTGCCGTTGTGATCAATGCAAAGAAAGGAAAACAAAGAAAGAAAGAAACGTGTCTGATATATGAAGACTGAAAAAGAAGAGGAGACAGAAACAAGCAATGACTGGAAGAAAAGTGAATATAATAAAAGAGAGGGAAAGAGATTAAGAGGGATAAAGCAAAAGAGAATAATAGTCGGGAGAAAGAGTTATAACAAAGTAGAGGCAAGAGAAAAGAAGGAGCAAACAAAGGAGCTAGACAGAAAGTGTAAAGCGAGGGGAGAGAGGGGGAGAATAAATGAAAGAAAAAGAGAGGCAAAGAAAGAAGAGAAAAGAAAGAGCAAATGAGAAGGTAGGCAATATCCATGCAGAGTTCTTGGTTGTGGACCTGCCCTAACCGAGAGCATCTTATGAACTGTAAAACCTCCGCTCTAGATTGACGCCCCAACTCAAAAATCCCTGCATTTGAGGGAAAAACATGGGTGGGACATCTTTCTCTATTTAAGCAGCTAAACTATGGAATTTTTTTACCTCCAAACGTAAGATCCACAGATAAACATCTCATCTTTAAAAGATTACTGAAAAGCTGGCTCTTCCCTACATGACCACCATATTCAAAATACAAATGTACAGCAGTAGTATGCACAAGACACCAATGGTGCACATACGTGTGTTTGTAAGCAAGTATATTTCGATTTTGTACATCCAAATATGTGCATTTCTTTGTACAGCTGCATATATTACTTATGGGTTCCAGAAAACATTGTACACGCCAAAAAGCACTTCAACACCTCGTCAGGGGTAGTAACCACTACAAAAATAGAATTACCTATGAGGCTTCTCTGCATCGTTTGGTAGTAGAAACTTACGCCAAAGTTCTGGAAGAGGGGGCTTGTGAGAGTGGGAGGGGCAGTGTAAAATCTGCCTTCCCTGGCAAGGAGCCAGTACTGGATTAACACGAGAGTCTAGGGGTAAATGTGCGCCATCTAAGGTGTGGAGGGGCGGGAGATGGTGGGGAGGAATCTGTAGGATAAATAACAGGGTGGCGAGGTCCCCTCAACACGCGTTCTCACACAGGGTACAGGCAGGGGCTGGGAATCAGAGATGAGTATACCTGAGGTACAGATATAAAGAGATCCCTCACACAGAGTGCCGGGCTCGGTGGGTGGGTTCACTGAACCAGCAGTCAATGAGGTGGGTCAGGGGAGCCACAAGCTTGGCAGATGCCACTTATCTTCCCACTTATGGTGGGTGCCCCATACCTGCCACTGTAAATGACCCCTTAAATCAGCCCTTCTTCTGACTTCACATCAATGTAGGGAGTGACGGTGTCCTGGTTCTCTTACATGTGTTACCCGATTGCTGGTAAAATAGAAGGCGAGGTACTCTGACCTCCAATAAGATGTGCACATCGTGTAATATCTGCAGGGCTCCTCTCTCGTGCTGAGCCGATTCCATATCTCTCATGGGCCCTCTTCCCGCCTTCCTCAATTCCGGGACTTCCACTTTTATATGTGGTAGCATAATACCAGGTTCTGCATCTGGGTGGGCTCCTGGGAGGTCTCTGCCAACATTTTAGGATAGAGCACTTAAAGTGATCGAAGATTCACTCATCAGAGCGTAGCTATAGTTTGTGCAGCAGGTACAGCTGAACCAGAGCCCAGGGATGTGATGGTTCCATTTCGCCAAATTATGTCGGGTTTTCACTACCTACTGAGGGAGCACGGTGACCCATTTTCTTTGCTACCATCAGGACCCTTGTTACCATTTCTACACCACTGAAGGTAATGGTTATCAGTAGCCTTCTGGAATTTTGCGGCCTGCATTTAATTGGGCCTCAGAAACGTGGAGAGAGCCCTAAACCAGTCTCTATGATAAGACATTTGGGGCCATATGTACGAACACATTTTCCCATTGACACAGAATGGGAAAAACTCTTTGCTACATCTGGCCCTTGGAGTTTAAAATGAGTGCATAACTATGCATTTTCCCTCATATTTTTGTCATCTTTCCTCCCTCATGAGATGATCCTGCCATGATTAGCCCATTCCAGCCCACCCTATTGAAGACCCCTTGGTGCCAGTGATGTTATCATTCAAAAGTACACAGCTTCTCTTTTTGTAGATTGTTCATTCATCTCTGAAAATTGGCCAAGTCGGACTTGCACTGAAGGAACACCTACTTATTTCCTATTACCTGGGGAATTGAGGAGCTATGCAGTCACTCCTCAAGAAGGTCGTAGTCTCTCCACTTTCCAGGTGAACAGTTTCCACTTTTCCAGCTATCTACTGTCCTGCAGCAATGTGGCACTTGAAACACCTCAAACACTGGAAAGTGCAGTACATGTAAAGAGTGTCAGAAACCCCCACTTGTCAACACAGCTGACCATGTCAGTGAGATACTCTTGTTCTTTTCCCGTCAGCTAATCAAGGGTAGGGATCTGGAGAAGTTCTTTTTTCTATCAATGAGGGCCAAATACATGCAAAAGGGAACATCAAAGTCCAATCATTTGCTCCTCCTCGAGGTCACTCTCTGGCATCTATGGTTTTTAATGCATTGAAATCTCCTGGTAGGGTAAGGCGTCCCAATTCACCAACCCAGAAGAAGCTTTGGAAAAACTAACAGACTGCTTCTTTCATAGAAAATCAAACTGTAAGCAACTGGGTTGCTGGTTGGGGGTCAGGGGTTAAACCCACTCATGCAGCAACCACAGTTCTTGTCAGCGTGAAGTCACAAGCAAACCCCAAATTAACATGTGCTTAACCCTCTGGTAGCTTGGCACAAAAGCAGTCAGGCTTAACTTAGAGGCAATGTATGAAGTATTTAAGCAGTACTTCAAACAGGAATAACATAAAACACAACACAAGATAAATCCCACAAATTAAAATTAAATAAATAATTGAAGACCAAAACAAAATAATTCCAATCAGTAGAACTAGAGATATGCAATTTTAAATATTTAAGGGAAAATATCACCAAAAAAAGCACAAAGAGCCAACTTCAGCTATCTGGTCAGGCAAGACTAGGTGAAAGTCACAAGTTCAGGGTAACCATGATGGAACGCGGGCCGGATACAGGGACCAGGTTAGACCCGCTGAAAGAGTTACCTTCACAGTCCAGCGTAGAGTTCAATTCATGGTGGCATGGGCCATGAGGAGCAGCGAGAGCATTGTAGACAGCCCTTGAAGTAGCGTGAAGAGCAGGCAGGGCGTTGTGGACGGTCATTGCAGTATCACGAAGATCTTGTTTAGCGTCATGGACAATCATTGCTGGAACTTCACATTGGTGGTCCCCACGAGCTGTTGATGCTGTAGCATGAAGTGCTGCTTTCGCACTGTGGGGCATCGTTGGTGGTTGCTGTAGCATAAAGAGTCAGGTTCACTGGAACTTTGCGTTGGTGGGCCACACAGGTTCAAGATCAGCTCAACTGAGGTCACACCAACGGTCCAGGATCTGAGGGGCACAACTTGGGGGGTCAATAACTCACTCTGGCAGAGGCCAGCAGGACTCAGGCAGGTCCAGTTGCAGGTCCAAGTAGCAGGTCAGCTGGGCAGGTGCAGAGAGCATCTGGAGCCTGTTATGTCCTTGTAGCTCAGAACAGGAGGTCAGCTGACTGACCCCTGGAGTTACTTCAGCCTGGGACCTAGGGTGCAGGTCCAGCCTTTCTTCTCAGCAAGCAGGGCAGCAGAGTAGCAGGGCAGCAGAGTGGCAGGCCTTCTGGCAGCACAGCAATCCTTCTTCGGTAGCATCCACAGGTCCAGGAGTCTACTGAAGAGTTGGGGGTCTGAGGTCCAATATTTATACCTGGTGCCCACTTTGAGGTAAAAGAAGCTTCTAGAGGTTTTCACCCCTCAGAGGTGCTTGGAGTTTCCTGCTTCCCTGCCCTGGCCTCAGATTGTCTGGGGTCACAATAGAGTAGGGTCAAACCCCTTGTGAGAGTGCCCAGGCAGGGCTTTTGTGATGTGTAAGTGTGATAGGTGACAGCTCGTTCCCCCTAGTCAAATCAGAGTGGACAATCCTGCCAACACCTAGCTTCTCTTTGTCTCACTGTCTGGGAGCAACACACAAAGACCAGCTGCCAACTACACTTAGTCATGTGACCCAGGATACAGGCAGCAGACATCAAGTGGTTGGGACAAGAAAATGCCACCTTTCTAAAAGTGGCCTTTTCAGAGTTGCGGCTAAAAATCTGACTCCACCAATAAAGAGGATTTTTAATGACAATTCTTTAGACACTAAACTAGAAATGTCAACTTGCTCCCAATTGAAAGATATCACTTATTAAATGTAAGGCAACCCATTTTTTTGCAGTGGAAGAGGTAGGCTTTCAGTAGTAAAAAACAAATTTAGGAGTTTTCACTAACAGGACGTGTAAAACTTAAAAGTACATGCCCAACATTTTGAATAATCTGCACCCTGCCCTCTGGGTGGTTCAGGGCCCACCCTAGGGGATGACATATGCATTAAAAAGGAAAGGTTTGGCCCTGGCAAAAGGTTTATTTTGCCAGGTCAAAATAGCAGTTTAAAACTGCATACACAGGCTGCAATGGCAGGCCAGAGACATGTTTGCAGGGCTACTTAAGTGGGTGGCACAATAAGTGCCGTAGGCCCACTAGCAGCATTTATTTTACAGGCCCTGGGTACCCGTAGTATCACTTTACTAGGGACTTACAAGTAAATTAAATGTGCCAGTTTGGTGTAGGACAGTGTTACTATGTTTAAAAGAGAAAGCACAAGCACTTTAGCACTGGTTACCAGTGGTAGGGTGCAGAGGCCTACAGCCAACTAAAACAAGTTCAGCAAAAACAGGAGGGGTGAAAGCAAAAAGTGTGGTATAAAACCCACCTTAGACTGACAGGTCTAACACAAACCTTTCCCTCATCCTGCAGAAAAATATTTAGCTGCACAGTCTTTTGTCATCTCCCATACTGCCACCCAAAAAAACAAGCTCTGTCTACTCCATGTCTTCTTACACCCTCTGGCTTGTCTGAGATGCTAAGAATTCATGCCATAGTATCCCACACTTACAGAGCTTGAGGCACATTGGATCTGGTGAAACTGCAAGTCAATCACATCACCATTAGTGTTTGGGGCATGTTTATCTGGTACTCGTATTGTAGCCATCTTGGTTTGGTTTGAATGATCAAGCAAGGTGGCCATTTTAGTAAAGGGAAGTAATTAATCTGTTGCCAACTCTTGGCAGATGTACAGTCTGCATAAGCTGCAAAGATGACAGAAGAAGGGGCGTGCCTGTGCATTTGGTTACCTTGTAAGAGTGAATAAATTTCCACCTTGGACCCTTATATTTGGCATATAGGTGGTCATTACAACCCTGGCGGACGGTGTTTAAGCAGCAGAAATACCGCAAACAGGCCGGCGGATAAAAAAAGGGAATCATGACCCTTGCGGAAACCGCCAATAAAGACAACCACTTTAACACTTCGCCCGCCACAGCGGTACAGACAAGCAGCGCGGCGGTCACCGCCAACAGACAGGCGGAAGACAATGTACCGCCCACACTATTACAACCCGCCAATCCGCCACCTTTTCCGGGGCGGATTCACCGTGGATAAAAACACAGCGGAAACAGTTTCTGCAATGGGAAAACGCTCACCTTAACATATCCCACGAGGAACGAGGAATCCATGGAGCCGGAACTCCAAATACTCCCTTCCCTTGTGTTTCTGCTCTTCTACGACCAACAGCTACATAGGCGCCGCAGACAGCGGTGAGTACTGCACCTACGACATGGGGGAGGAGGGAGGCAAAAGTTAGGGGGACACACACCAAACACCCCCACCCCCACCCTCGCATATTACAACATACACACCAATGCATTCACAAAAATCACAGTAACAACCCACAATCCCCCCGTAAGAATGAATACACAAAGCGAAAATCGGTCAAACAATGTAATGTGCCAATATACATGTCATACAAAATATACAGATATATATTTGAAAATCAGTCATAATTATATACAAGACGAGAAGTAGTGCAGATATGTACATAACAATGTCCGTGCACCATCAGTCCAAAAATACATGGGCGAAGCCCACAAACGATACATGACCACAATCGGAGAGAACACTGCCGGGGCATCAGATAGAAATACTACAAGCACCTCAGGGGGAAAGGAACGGGGGGCACCTCAGCCGGATGACTGCAAAGCCAGATCCACGACGGGGCTCCATGCCCATTTATGCCCTCCTGGGGAGTGCAAAGCCACAGTCTCTCAAGTCTCCCAAGTGGGTGGGTTGCCCACTGTGCCATCCTGGGGAGTGCAAAGCCACAGTCTCTCAAGTCTCTACAGTGGGTGGGTTGCCCACTGTGCCATCCTGGGGAGTGCAAAGCCACAGTCTCTCAAGTCTCTACAGTGGGTGGGTTGCCCACTGTGCCATCCTGGGGAGTGCAAAGCCACAGTCTCTCAAGTTGATGCAGGTCTCTACTGGTACTGGGGGGACTGGTGCCCAGACTGGATGAGTCTCCCCGTGAAAGGTTGTGTCCTGTCACTGTCCCAGCTGCACATGAGATAAGGATACCTGATGTGGCGGGCCATTCATTCCTACCCGGTGCATTGCCCTGTTCAGCAGTGCATAGCCATGGCGGTCTTTGCCCTGTTCAGTGGTGCTTTGCCATGGCGGTTCAGGAGTGTTCAGCGGTGCTTTGACATGGCGGTTCAAGACTGTTCATCGGTGCTTTGCCATGGCGGTCTTTGCCCTGTTCAGCGGTGCTTTGCCATGGCGGTTCAGGAGTGTTCAGCGGTGCTTTGACATGGCGGTTCAGGACTGTTCATCGGTGCTTTTCCATGGCGGTCTTTGCCCTGTTCAGCGGTGCTTTGCCATGGCGGTTCAGGACTGTTCAGCGGTGCTTTGACATGGCGGTTCAGGACTGTTCAGCGGTGCTTTGCCATGGCGGTCTTTGCCCTGTTCAGCGGTGCTTTGCCATGGCGGTCTTTGCCCTGTTCAGTGGTGCCTTGCCATGGCTGTTCAGGACTGTTCAGCGGTGTTTTGACATGGCGGTTCAGGACTGTTCAGCGGTGCTTTGCCATGGCGGTCTTTGCCCTGTTCAGCGGTGCTTTGCCATGGCGGTCTTTGCCCTGTTCAGCGGTGCTTTGCCATGGCGGTCTTTGCCCTGTTCAGCTGTGCTTTGCCATGGCGGTTCTGATAAGGACATTGGTGTGTGGCATGACGTTCTATACACTGGACATTGATGTGTGGTATGATGTTTCATCATTGCCCAGCGGGGCTGTGGCAGCCGGGGCCCTCCTGGGCACTGACTCCGGCGGTGGCGGTGGTCTCCTGACCAGTGACGATACTTGGGCCCTCCTGGGCTGTGACTCTGGCGGTGGTCTCCTGACCAGTGACGATACTTGGGCCCTCCTGGGCTGTGACTCTGGCGGTGGTCTCCGGACCAGTGACGATACTTGGGCCCTCCTGGGCTGTGACTCTGGCGGTGGTCTCCGGACCAGTGACGATACTTGGGCCCTCCTGGGCTGTGACTCTGGCGGTGGTCTCCAGACCAGTGACGACGGTGCTGGCGGTTGTGTCTCGACCTCCGGAAATGATGGCGCACTTCTCTGGCGTGACACTCCCAACAGGCTGGGCAGACTTCCTCTGGCCCTTCCCCACCTTTCGTGGAGTCACAGCTGACTCTCCAATCCCCTTGGAACCCATGTCAGTTGTTTTCCCACCTGGAGTCTTAACACGGTCTCGTCGTCCACTCTCCAATTTTATTGCCTTTACAGGGGGTGGGCTGCCAGTGCCTTGGCTCCGGGTCCTACTGCCTGCTCTGGTGGCCGGTGCACTCCAAAAACCTTGAACAGGCATCACTGGTATTGTAGGCTTTTTGGCTGAGGCGCTACGACGGGACTGATGAATTGGAGGGGGTGGGGTGGGGGCAAAAAGGTCAACTTTACAGAGGGAGAGTTTCTGACGATCACTGGGCTGGGTAGCTGGAGGGGGTCTGGGAGTGGAGGAAGAGGAGGTGGTTGTCGGAGGTGTCACTTTAGGTGTTTTGGGTGCAGGAGCAGGTACTGGAGGCTGTCGTGAGGTGGATGGATGTTGGGTGAGTGATTGCCGGCGTTTGGGTACTTTGGGAGGGGGCGTCACAGACACACTGGGAGAGGACACAGGGGACGTGTAAATGGCAGTGGAGGTGGTGAGTGCAGGTGAGCGGGGTGTGGTGCTGGGTGTTCTGGTGCGAGTCCTAGTGTCTGTAGATGTAGTGCATGCAGGTGAGAGTGTTGACGACACTGGGAGGGAGGAGGGAGATGAGGAGGAGGGGGACACAGTGGAGGCAGTGGATGTTGTTGTGTTTGTATGTGGGTGAGGCTTGCATGAGTGCTTGTGGTGTGTGTGGTGCCTATGTTTGCTTGAGCTACTTGGGTATGTTGACTTGTGTGCATGCTGGTCTGTAGGTGTGCTTGGGATGGGCTGGGGTACAGGAGATTGGGTCTGGGTGGAGGAAGTTGGAGGGGGGAGGCTAGACACAGGGACAATTGCTGCCATCAGTGCTGAGGCCAAAGATTGCAGGGTTCGCTGAAGGACAGCCTGACCAGAATGAATGCCCCCCAGGAATGCATTACCGTGTTGCAACTCTCGTTCTACACCCTGGATGGCATTCACAATGGTAGACTGCCCAACAGTGAGTGACCTGAGGAGGTCAATGGCCTCCTCACTGAGCGCAGCATGGGTGACTGGGGCAGGGCCTGAGGTGCCTGGGGCGAAGGTGATGCCCACCCTCCTGGGTGAGCGGGCACGGGGCGAACGCTGAGGGGCTGTTGGGAGGGCGGTGCTGGTAGGGGAGGTGGCGGCTGTACCTGCAGAGGTGGGGGGCACAGATGGTGCCGCCACCACAAGGGAGCTCTCATCGTCGAACGAGTCTGTGTCGCTGCTTGGTGATCCGGAGGCCGACGTTAAGCTCCCCTCGCCCTCCGTCCCACTGGTGCATTCAGAGTCCGTGGTGTGGCCCTTCATGGCCATGTGGGATGCAGCTCCCTTGTGCTCCGGTGCCACTGTACCTCCGCCTGTTGATGCTGATGTACAAAAGGACAGGGAGAGCAGACAAAGGGGGGGAGACAGAAGAAAGAGGGTTTTAGTGCATGGCATACCGCTACCGTTGGCGGACAAGACAAACGCAGATGCCCCCTGCATTAAGCCGTGCTCCTGCCCTCTGCACATGCAATTTCTGGGATATGGCCTATATGGCAATGGTGAACATCGGCGCACATGGATGCCACAGGGGCAACTATACCTCGACTTGGCACTCTGCTGAGGTGGGGTAGAGTGCCACATGGGCTACATTACGGAGGGGCCTTGCCTACCGAACCCGCCCTGGCCTAGGGACACCCACAGCCCACCTCCACCACCCAGACACCTCCACTGCACGCAAAGTCCGCAGAATGAGGTTGTACTCACCCCCTTGTGTCTGCTGTGATGCCCTCAAGCGCCCATCCAACTCCGGGTAGGCCACCGCCAGGATCCGGAACATCAGGGGGGTCATGGTGCGACGGGCACCACTCCCATGTTGGGAGGCCATCCCCAGCTGAGCCTCCGCCGTCTTCTTGCTGCAGCGGCGAATGTCCTCCCATCTCTTACGGCAGTGGGTGCCCCGTCTCTGGTGGGCCCCTAGGGTCCGGACCTCCTTGGCGATGGCACGCCAAATGTCCCTCTTCTGGTGGGCGCTGACCTACATGACATGTATAAGGGAAGAGGACCAGTCATTACCAACTGCACCGTCGTTGTGAGTGGCCCCCTCCCTACTCTGGCCATGTGACCCATTCATTCCCATGCATTAATGTTCTATGAACTCTGCCCCCTTCCCTCTTCCAACCAGCCCTCTCCACCCAGGCCTAGCCCATACAACGTGCTCCCTGTGTACTAACCTGTTGGTCTGGAGGACCGTAGAGTAGCTTGTACTGGGGGAGGACCCCGTCTACCAGTATCTCCAACTCCTGTGCAGTGAAGGCAGGGGCACTTTCCCCAGACGCAGCAGCCATCGTCGCTTCCAGACCGAGGTCACAGCAGCGCTTGCAGTGTAGGTCCTCTCCTGTCGAAGGTCAGGTATCTAGTGATTGAACAGATAGAAAATGGCGGTGACGTCCGCGGCGGTGACTTCCGCAGCGGTGCGCATCATCAACGCCAGCGCACCTGTTCATTGGCTCCTGGGACTCATAGGGTCCAATGCTAACCAATGCAGCATTGCGCCGCGGTCTACGACCGCCTACCGCGACGATGTGTAACGCCAGCGCTGTTACCCCACAATCCCATTGTCCCAGTTTAAAGGTCAGGCAGCCGCCATTTCAGGGGCCCACGTGGCTTCATTTCATACTGCGTCACACATAGCTAGGCCTACACTCAACACACATACAGGAAGGGTTATGTGAGTGGTGTAGTCTTGTGTGTGACTGTGGGTACATACCTGGAGGAATAATGACTGGTTCTTCGCTGTTGTCCTTCGTAGGCACCGTCAGCTGGGACATATGAGAAGATGGCGGAATCCCCCGGTGTACCGACCGCTGGTGGACCTGTTGACAATGGAAGAGCGACATGTCATTGTAACCTACCGGTTTGACCGTGCCACAATCCAGGAACTATGTACCCAGTTGGAGCCAGACCTGATGTCACCAATCCGCCATCCGACTGGAATCCCCCCTGACGTGCAGGTGCTGTCAGTGCTCCATTTCCTTGCAAGCGGGTCTTTTCAGACAACAGTGGCCATGGCATCAGGGATGTCCCAGCCTATGTTTTCCAACGTGTTGTCCAGAGTGTTGTCTGCCCTGCTGAAACACGTAAGGAGATACATCATTTTCCCTCAGGTGGAGGATTTGCCTACAGTGAAAGGTGACTTCTATGCCCTTGGACATATCCCCAGCGTCATAGGTGCTATTGATGGGACCCATTTAGCTCTGGTCCCCCCCCACAGGAGTGAACAGGTGTACAGGAACAGGAAGAGTTATCATTCCATGAATGTACAGATGGTATGTTTGGCAGACCAGTACATCTCGCAGGTAAATGCTATGTTCCCTGGCTCAGTGCATGACGCCTACATCCTGCGAAATAGCAGCATCCCTGATATGATGGGTCAACTCCAGAGGCACCGTGTATTGCTTTTGGGGGACTCTGGTTACCCCAACCTTTCGCGGCTATTGACCCCAGTGAGGAATCCCAGGACCAGGGCAGAGGAACGCTACAATGAGGCCCATGGGCAGACTAGGAGGGTGATCGAACGCACCTTCGGCCTCCTGAAGGCCAGGTTCAGGTGCCTCCATATGACAGGTGGTTCCCTATTCTACTCACCGAAGAAGGTGTGCGACATCATCATCGCCTGCTCCATAATTTGGCTTTGCGACGCCAGGTGCCTTTTCTGCAGGAGGATGATCCAGATGACGGTGTTGTAGCAGCTGTGGAGCCTGTGGAGCCTGTGGACAGTGATGAGGATGAAGCTGATGAAGAAGACAACGACAACAGGGAGTCAGTCATACAGCAATATTTCCAGTGAGACACAGGTGAGAACATTTTCATTTTTAGCATTACATTAACTTTCACACGTCTACCTCTATCCAGTTTTTCGATTTCAGTCAACATTTGGTAACTGAGTTGTACCCTTCCATTACGGTTTCACAGGTGTGGTTACCTACGTGTCAACTGCTTGCATCCTTCAAGGGCTTGTGATGTGTGACATAGGTATGTTAGCTTTAGAATGGTACACCCATTATGACACTGTCATTGACAATACATTTTTACTAAATCACAGACTGACTCCAGATTGTTTTGTGTTTCAAGGGTGTTTATTGAAGTGCTCAGAAATGGGAGGGGGTTGTAAAATGAGGATGGGTGATGGTGGAGGAATGTCCATGGCAGAGTCCAGTCTATTAGTCTCACAGGTGCACTGCCCATCTGGGCATAGGAAGAGGAGCTGGGGCAGTTAAAGTATGGACAGGGTAACAAAGTGGGACAGTGGGAGGACAATCAGGGTGGTGTCATTTCCTGGCGGGGGTCTTGCCATCTTGCTCTGTCCTGTTCCTGGATCTCAGGGACCGCTTGCGTGGTGGTTGTCCGTCTGCAGGGGGTGGGGGGCTGGTGTGTTGGTCCTGTGGCGGGGCGTCCTGTCCACTAGCGCCGGCGGAGGTGGTGGGCATTTCATCGTCCATGCTAGTGTCAGGGGCCCCTTGGAGTGCCACGGTGTCCCTCAAGGTCTGCTGTATGTCCTTCAGCACCCCTACGATGGTGCCCAGGGCGGAGCTGATGGTCCTGAGCTCCTCCCTGAACCCCAAATACAGTTCGTCCTGCAGGCGCATGGTCTCCTGCAACTTGTCCAGAACCGTCTCCATCGTCTCCTGGGAGTGGTGGTATGCTCCCATGATGGAGGAGAGGGCCTCGTGGACAGTGGGTTCCCTTGGCCTGTCCGCCCCCTGTCGCACAGCAGCCCTCCCAGTTCCCCTGTGTTCCTGTGCCTCCATCCCCTGGACCATGTGCCCACTACCACTGCCCCCAGGTCCCTGTTGTTGTTGGGGTGGTGGGTTATCCTGGGTGCCCTGTAGTGATGGACACACCGCTGATTGACCTGTCCTGGGTAGGGAGGTTTGGGCCCGCTGGGTGGGTGCTGTGCTGGTGTTACCAGAGGGTGGAAGGTCGGTGTTGGGCTGTGCCTGTGCAAGGGGAACCGACTGTCCCGAGGCCCACGATGGTCCGGGCTGGTCATCAGGATCCAGTAGGGCAGAGATGCTCTCGTCACTGTGGGCCTCTTCTGGGGGTGGAGTGGTGTTGTCTGGACCCTCTGGTGTGGTGATGGTCCTTCGGGTTCCTGCAGGGGCATAAGAGCATGATAATTGCATGTGTGTGTGTAATGGTGTGCAATGGGTGGGTGTTTGTGTACTCCAGTGCATGCATTCCTGTGTGTGAGTTTGTGTGGTGATGGTTGGGGGGGTGTACTGGGTATGTGCAGTGGGCATGCTTTAGAGAGGGGTGTCCATGCTTAGTTGTGTCTTGCAGGGCTTGGTGTTGGGATGGGTGGTTTGTGTCATGGGTACATTAGTGAGGAGTTGTAGTGATAGGGGAGGGGGTGAGGGAGGGGGTGTGTGATAGCATGCAGGTAGGGTGGGGGATATGATAGTTAAGAATTGACTTACCAGTGTCCCATCCTCCACCGACTCCTGCGAGGCCCTCAGGATGCAAGATGGTCAAGACTTGCTCCTCCCATGTTGTTAGTTGTGGGGGAGGAGGTGGTGGTCCGCCGCCAGTCCGCTGCACCGCGATATTGTGCCTGGAGACCGTTGAACGCACCTTCCCCCGTAGGTCGTTCCACCTCTTCCTGATGTCCTCCCTATTTCTTGGGTGCTGTCCCACGGCGTTCACCCTGTCCACTATTCTGCGCCATAACTCCATCTTCCTGGCTATTGATGTGTGCTGTACCGGTGCTCCAAATAGCTGTGGCTCTACCCGGAGGATTTCCTCCACCATGACCCTGAGCTCCTCCTCGGAGAAGCGGGGGTGTCTTTGGCGTGCCATGGGGTGGTGTGTGTGATGTGTGGGGTGGTGTATGTGGTGATGAGTGTGGTGAGTGTAGTGGTGTGTGGTGTTTTGTGCGTGGATGTTGTGTGGGTGATGGTGTTGTGTGCCTCTGTGTAGTGGGGTTGTCTATTCTGTGCTCTCTCTCTGTCGCCTTCGTGTCTAATGTTTGGTAGTAGGGGTTTGTGGGTGATGTGGGTGTGTGTTTTATATTGTGTTGGGTGTGTGGGAGTGGTGTGTGTATGTGTATCAGGTGTGTGTATTTGGAATTGTCCAATGTGGCGGTGTTTTGGAGATGTGTGTGTATTTTGAGCGCGGCAGTGTGTACCACCAATGGAATACCGCGGTTGAAAGACCGCCGCGTGGATTCGTGGGCCGTGATAGCATGGGCGTGTTTCTGTTGGCGTGGAGGATTTGTTTTCGCCAGTTTAACACTGACCTTTGGTGTGGCGGTGTTGTGTGGGTGTCTCAATTTCGGCGGATTGCAAGATGTGTGTCATAACAGCTGTGGCGAAATGCCGCCGCCGCGGCGGTGTATTGGCGGTCTTCTGCACGGCGGTAAGAGCCTTTTACCGCCAATGTTGTAATGACCCCCATAGTGTCTCAGTAAATCCTAAGTGCGGCTCTCCATTGTCAGCCTCTTCCTGTCTCTACTGGATCAATCAATCTTTCTGTGTGGGACTTTCTTGTCTCAGTTCTTACATCATAAAGCGTGCCCCCACCCAGGATACAGGCACATTGCTACCTACGTAAAAGAAATCAAATAAACTCCTCCCTCTTCAGGTGTGTTTATAAAGGACCATCTCTGCCCAGAAAGTGCCTGTTTTGCCTGTCTCCTTTGGTAGCCAGTTACCTTGTATTTTTGGTCTCCGGGTGGGATTCTGCAGACCTTATGGGGCCTATTGGGGCATTTGTTTTGCTGTGTATTGTTTTGCTGATTTACTGGGCCCCTGCCAGACTTGTGGGCTATTTTATACTGGTTTTGTGTGCAGCCACACCGTCCTGTTGGGGTTATTTTAGGCTTATTGGCATTGATTCTGTGATTAGCCTGCACAATATAGAAGAGATGATCGGCCTGGCAGGGGAATTCTACATACTTTGTGGACTTTTGGCAACAAGTAGAAACAGTGTACTTTGGGGTAATCATTTCTCAAGAACAGATATTCCACAAAATTCAAATTGCCTTCATTGCTTCATTCCCATACATACTGACATTCATCACAACCACATTCCCTCCCTTGTCAGAAGGTTTAATTATCACAACATCGTCAGATTTCAAAGCATTTAACGTCCATAAAGGTATGCAGAATTCCCCTTGGAGGCCAATCGTCTCTTCTCATGAGGGATTCCTGGAAAATATAGCGATTTATATTAGTAATTTTATCTTCCATTTAGTATCTGCCCTACAATCAAACTGTAGGAATAGTACTGCTTTCTTGACCAAAATACAAAATATTAATTGGGTCAATACAGATGTGATGATCACCACGGATGTCACCTCTGTTTACACGTGCATTGATCATGAATTTATAATACAAGTATGCAAATATTTTTGAGGACCAGGGCGGTGCGGTTTTATGACCATAACAAGATGCTTTTACACATGATCAGGTATTGCTTGAAAGAGTAAATTTTCATGTTTACTTACACCATTACAGACAACATATTGGGCCTGCGATGGGCACCTGCATCACCCCCAGCTTTGCAAATTTTGTGATGGGCTGCTGGGAGGAACAGGTGGCCTGGTCGAATGAGAATGAAATGTTTGCCAGTCATATAATCCTATAGGCTAGTTATATTGACAACTTATTTGTGCAAAGGGATAGCCTATGAGAGAAGCAGAAAAGTGTGTTCAGCCACTGAACGATAACTGCTATGATCTTAAATTTACCACTAGAATGAGTCAAATTGAGATGGATTTTGTGGATTTAAAGCTATGGGTGGAAAAGGGCAAGGTTTGTACTAGCCTATTCCATAAAGCCACAACAGGAACTAGAAGCTTATATTTTATACGCTATCATCCCAGGAACTTGGTGAACAGCAATCCTTATGGGAAGATGTTAAGCATTAAGCATCTTTATAACACATATGAAGAATTTCAGAAAAAAAAAGCAGATGAAGGTGAGGTTTAAACAGGGTGGGTCTATAAATAAGATTTTGAATATAGCAGATCATAAGTCTGCAGTCTTAAGAAGGAACCAACTATTATTCCCTAATAAAATATCACAGGGAGAGAATACCATGCGTCTGATTACCACTTATAACACATCGTCCCCTAATATAAGGGCTATAGGGAACGCCCTCCCTCTCCACATCAGACAAACCACCTTCCTCCTCAGCTTCACGAAGGAACTGTAGACATGGCTTTTTTAAGAACCACCTCACCAGTAAATGCTACACTCCCCCCGTGCCTTGAGACACTAACAGGTGAGTAGTTGCGCTTTACAAGCACTGATTGATTGATTGATTGGTTATGGCCAAGCATTGGGGGATTCTGAGAACAGAAGGGGTCATTGGCTCAGAACAACCAACCAGATGATTTATTACATATAGCAGGAGAAAGTCCTTGGGAGATATTTTGGCCCACAGTTATTATGCAATAAATGTTAGCGGAGACAGTTGGTTGGCAAAATCAAAGGGCTTCTTCAAATGTGGAGATTGCAAGGCGTGTATGCATATTTCCAACACAAATGTGTTAGACCATCAATGGGCCAGAAGAGAGCTATTCAGCAGTTTCTTAATTGATCATCTGATTGTTGCATCTATGTATTAAAATGTCCCTGTGATCTGATGTATGTAGGGAGCACCACTTTTCCTCAGGAAACACAGTTTGGAGCATCAATGGGCTAATAGGGATGTAGACGTCACCTACCCCATAGCACGACGTTTTAATGCATCAGCAGGATGTAGCTAAATTGACATTCTTTGGAATTGACAGGGTATCCAAAAATGCACGTTGGGTAATAACATCAAACAGCTTAGGCAACTTTGTCAAGATATATTCTCGATTTTCAGACAAAACATCTCTTAGGTATTATTAAGGATGAGGAATTGAAAGTCCATATAGGTTGATGTCTCATCTGTAGATTTGGGTTTGTTTAACGTTCCTGTTTAAGCAGAACTTAATATGGTGACTCCCCTTATGCTATGATCTTGTCTATTATTCTTTATGGTCCCCTGGATCTCATGTTTTTCAGCAGTACACTTGCCCACTCAGGCTAGAGTTTGATGGTATTGGTTGGTTAGGGGATGTTAGATAACCTTTAAAGTAGTGTTGCTTATTCAGATATGATATGGGTGTCACAACCGGAAAATCCATTGGAAATGTATCATCTTGAAAATCATATTGCATATTTTGTTGTTAATATTTTTATACTTTTGTGTGATTGAACATGGCCTTGTTTGATTTTATTGTGATGCTCGTCAGTATTTGCAAGATACAGCTATTTATCGGGCCGTACATTGGATGATTAGTAACTTTTCATGGTTTACTGTTGCAACTGTATTTATTTCTGGAGGCAGTGGAGTTTGTCACTTTGACAAAGGCTCATGGGAGCTGAAATGTATCAGACTCTATGATGCTGAAATAAAGAAATTACGACCTGGAGTGCCTGTGTACCTTTAGGATTCCAACGTTTTACTTCTTACATGTACCAGGGACTATCGCCCGTCACAGAGCACCTGCACGCAAGATGAATGGGTCGGCATGAGGGTAAAAAAAAAAATATATATATATATATATTTTTTTTTTAAACTAAAAAACACAAAGGTTGAAGTAACATTATAGTTACGTGAATTTGTCAATTACAACATTAATGTTTTGAACTAAAAAAAACAGAAATTGATAGCATTGCTAACTATAACTTGCGCACTGCACTTCACTGCTTCCAGTTAATTTCTACGTTTAAAAAAAAACGAAAACAGACCTTCTTATCACACCTAACTATATTACTTTAACCTTTGTTTTTCATTGAATTTTTAGGGTTATTTTAACATAAGCTAATACCTAATTACCATATGTAAATGCAACCCCTCACCTTCAGGCATGCTTGGCAGGGTTTTGGCTGTAGGGCCTGCCTGTGCCAAGTAGGAGGTTGGCCATAGGGACTGGCCCTGGGGACGCCATCCCCTACGGCCATTTGTTTTTTAATTAAAGGGGTGGGGGCCACCTGCCCATCCTGAGCCTTGCTAGGCCCTGGGGACTCAATCTCCCAAGGCCATTTCTAAAAATAAAGGGGAGGGATGCCACATGGCCACCATCCCCGAGGCTCTTTAGCCTCTGGGGACGCGATCCCCAGGGGTTTACATTTTTTTTTAAGAGGAGGAAGGCTGCATGGCCCCTTTCCCCGCCCCATCCCCCGGGGGCTACTTATTTAAATAAAGGGGAGGGGGCCATGTGGTCCTTCTTCCCGAGCCTTGTTAGGCCTTGGGAACCCCATACCCCAGGGCTACTTTTTGAAATAAAGGGAAAGGGTGCCCATGGCCCCCAGGCTGATTTTGGGCCTGGGGATCCCATCTCCCAGGGTCCGACATACTTTTTGCGGTGGAGGGCCCACACACCCACACCTCCTCAGGCCTATTTTGGCCTCCACTCCCCATACATAATATGTTCGGTCTCTGATAGCTTGGGAATGGGGAGCAAGTGTTCCCCTTCCCCATTAACATGGTTTTCTGTCCTGGGGTTGAGCTCCCCAGGGCCTCTGGAGGCTCGAGGAGGAGGGGGGGCACCCAGTTCCCCACCCCTTTAGGAACATTGCCCCGGGGGAGTTCCCAAGGACTTATAGTAAATAAATGTGGACCATTTTTTTTCCTGATCCAGCAAGAGTCTTGCTAGATCGCAACATTTTTTGCCTTCTTTTGTTTTCTTTTTTGGCCACAGAGGGCCCTCTGGGCCCCTCTTCCCATTGGGCCTAGGGAGTCAGAGTATCCTTACCCAGCCCTCATATATCTTTATGTTTTTTGTAACATCAGGACAGGGGACTTAGGGCCATATTTATACTTTTTCACGCAGTTTTGTGTGAAAAAGTATGCAACCTGCTAGCACCATTCCAAGACGCCGTCCGGGTGTCATACTTATGGCATGACAGTAGCCGGTGGTAAGGCCCAGCTAGCATCATAAAAAAGGATGTTAGCCGGGTGGGGGAGGCATAGGGGGAACAGGGGGTTGTGCGTCAAAGGATAACGCTAGTATGGGCAGAGGCATAAAAAATGCCTCTAACCAGACTAGCGTCATTTTGTTTATGTAAAACCCCCATGGACATGACTCATGACTTAGTAAAGACTGCCATCCCTCTGGTGTGGGTGTGTCCCTGGGGCTAGGGAAGGGCGCCTGTGGGCCCGTTCCTTGGTCTTTGACCATGGAAATAGGCCCACAGGTCCCCTAACACCTACCCTGACCCAGCCATTAAATAATGGCGCTAAGCAAGCTTAGCACCATTATTTAAGGCCCCCTGTGCGTCATTTTAGCATGGGGGGATAGATATGACGTTAAGGCCATTTCGTCATTGTTTGCACAGGAACGCCTACCTTGCATCCCATTGACGCAAGGTAGTTTCATGCAAGCAAATAATTATGTTAACTCCAAAACATTGGTGCTAGACAGGTCTAGCGCCAAAGTATAAATTTGGAGTAAGGTTTGCGCCGAATTTGCATTAAAAAAATTACAAAGCAAGTATAAATATGGGGGCAAATCTCTGAGCCCTGTAATGGCTGACAGCAACATTTTTTCTTATGTTGCTGGCAGCCAATCAGAGTGCTTGTTCTTGTGGAATTCTAACTCTCACAGGAATGAGATAACCCAAGGGAACTAAGGCTCCCTGTTTGGTTGGAAAATAAAAAAACGTTTGGAAACTTCCTTGGATCGTGGTGCTGCATATCTCATATATATCTATTATATCTATATATATATATCTATATGTGTATATATGTATCTATATATACATATATATATATATATATAAATAAATATGTATGTATATATATATATATATATATATATATATACACATGTATATATGAGATATGTATACCCAAAAACGTTCCCCGTCCTCACACAGCGACAAGGAAAACTGCAGCACCACGATCCAAGGAAGTTTCCACACGGTTTTTTATTTTCCAACAAAACAGTGCAACAAAAAGAAAGACAGTCATATATATAGTACCTAGTAGTTAGGTTCTTAATTTACTCATACAAAACCATAGAAACTCAGCAGTTATAGTTAGAGTTATTTCAAGTAACTATAACTCGTGCTTTAAGTTAACTGTAACCCGCGCCCTTGCCATGCACAGTTTTCTCATCAATAATTTTATTGCAAATGTTGCAGTGATAATATCAAAGATGCCATAGAAGGTGTCATCATTGATATA
This sequence comes from Pleurodeles waltl, assembly GCF_031143425.1. Classification (NCBI taxonomy): domain Eukaryota; kingdom Metazoa; phylum Chordata; class Amphibia; order Caudata; family Salamandridae; genus Pleurodeles; species Pleurodeles waltl. Next base: position 701,526,546 of record NC_090440.1, read on the forward strand.
AAATGTGGAGTATTTATCTGTGTCTGGCGAAGGCACGGGTTATAGTTACCTTAGGGCGCAAGTTATAGTTACTTGAAATAACTCTAACTGTAAGTGCTGAATTTCTGTGGTTTTGTATGTATAAATTCAGAACCTAACTATAAAGCCACTGTAACCTTTGTTTTTTTCAGTGAATTTCAGTTTTTTTTTTAACATAAAGTAATTTAAATTACTATGTGTTAATCCAACCACTGATGCGCATGGCCAAAGGCCGTATATGTCGCGGGGTTGGCCGCAGGGCCTGGCTAGCAGCCAGACACTGCAGCCAAGCCCTTATAACGACCCAACACGACACTGCGCCTTTGGCCGTGAGAAGCAGGGGTTGGCCACGGTACCTGTCTCTGTCAGTGGATCTGTGAATGTTGGCGTGACTGTCTGAGTGGGTCTAAAAGTGGGTGTGCGAGTCTATGAGTGAGTCTGAGTGGGTGCATGAGTGTCTTGTGGGTGTGTGAGTGGATGTATGATTCTCTGAGTGCAGGTATGAGTGAATGAATTAGTGTATGAATGAGTCTGTGCATTTTTTTAATTTCTTCTTGGTTATTTGCGAATATTCATGATTATTTGGGAATATTCCTGAATATCATGCATAGTGAAGAAAAATCATTTTAAACCCATAATTAAACCCTCAAATATCCCTATATTACACCCCTGGGGTCAGGGTACAAAAACCCTGACCTCTTATGCTACTTTTCATTTCGTTTTTCAGGCCTGGGGACCGTGTCCGGGGACCTTAAAATGGTGGCCACAACTTTCTGTTCAGGTTGTGGTCAGCCAATTACAGTGCTCCAGCATTCGTGAATATTTGCGAATTATTTGCGACCCTAGATATTCACATTTGGATTTTCTTTAATTTCTCATAAACTACTGAACGGATTTACACCAAATAACCAAAAGCACAATCTGCAGAACAAAACCTAGCTTTCTGCCAATTGTTTTGTTAGTCCATCCAGCGGTCCGGTCTGTAGGATGTGCAGACGTGAAGAAGATTTGCAGTTCCCGTAGCTGGTGATAAACCCATCCTCTTCCTCTAGGTCTTTATCAGGACGTACCAGGGTCCTTCGAAGTATATTGCCTTCATTTATGGTCCTAATGTTTACTACCCTCTGCTGTGCGAACAGGGCACTTTCCTTTACACCCACTCTGGATACAGGTAACTTCTCCTAGTTTTATACCCTTTCCTATTATCCCTCGTAGTCCATTCACCTGCCTGTCATATCTTTGAATCTTTGTTCTTCTCATATCTGCTTTGCAGCATTACTTTCTGCGCAAATCTCTCTACCCGGAACCTTCTCCATTCTACCTAAAATTTTGGTAGGTCCAAGGTCTACTTTCTCCACTCTACTTAGCACGCTTCTCAATATTTCATTTTTCTATCACGTAGGATGGCTTTATCACCAGCTACGGGAACTGCAAATCTGTTTCACGTCTGCACACCTAATGCTCACACTGTTCTACTTTCAGGTGCTTCTTGTTTTAAATTTTGAAATTGGTTCTATGGCAGCCTTCCCTGATCATTTTCTCTCATTGACTATGTCACCTTTTACTCACCGTAGTGTCTGTTTTCGCTGTTTTCATCTCCATTATTACCATTGCCATGTCATTTAACTTTTTATAATTTTTCTTCACCACTTACCGGGATCATTCACTTATAAATTTGGGCACCTTTATGCTTTACGTTTACACATCAGTCCAAAGAAAATATATATTGCATATACATCTCTTAAAGCCTTGAAGAAGTCACTTTGGTGACGAAACACGTGTTGGCTGTGTTTGTTGGACTTGCCTTTCTACTCAAAGAACTGTTCGAAATAAAAGATTTTGCCTATGAAAAATGTGAAATCTATCCTTTCATCAACAGATCCTTCATACTTTGAATGTATTGACGTATTCTACTTCTGTTTTTGCATATTGCATGCTGTGGTCATATCTGTTCACTATTTAATTATACTTAGAGGATTGCACAATTCAATGAATTATTGATTTTGCTTATGATTGGGGTGATCAAATATTTTGGAAAAAAATGTAAATGCTGTGTTTTGGCCGAACTGATTCTCTTGTATGTTTACGAAGGCAAAGTTAAGATAGCCGCCGTTTCTGGGGGAGGCATCACTCGAGACTAGCATGATGAGAAAGCCCTCTTTTTATTTCTTTGATGTTCATTGTCACTTGTTTCTTATACACATTGTTTGTGCCTACGGGTAGTGAGGCACCAGACCACTTGCACCATCTGAGAACCGAACAAGTTCTCACTCCACACTAGTTTAGCTACCTCCCAGGTAGGTGCAGTTTTCTGTACCACTACTACCCTCTATAATTAAATGGTGTCAGTATTCTTACAAATTAAATACATCGTATTGGAATGCTCAACATCATGTTTCCCTTGTCAGAATGGCATTTAATTTCCCTTTAAAATTGTATCATTTCTTAATTTTCTATCACTTATTTCTCTCTGTATCTATCATAATCATCTTGCCTAACTCAGTCTGGTTAATCACCAATGGTATCCATATCTCTTCATCATGCACCACATCAATTGTCATTAATGATGTACCATAATTGCGGATAACTGTTTTCTTACAAAACAGGGGGCAAGAGAAAGACAGGGTGAAAAGGGAAAGACAGACAGGGAAAAGAACAAAAATAATTAAATGCCAGAAGAAAAAATCCTATGAAATATTTTATGAGAGATGCAATGGCCAATCCAGCGCTGAATGGGCCAATGTTTATAAAGCCTTAGAGACACATATAACATAATCAGTCCCCTATGTGAACCCACAGTTCCTCGTCATAGTTTAAACCTGCAGGGACCTGGGCATGGACAGTATTGCCATATCTAGATTCAAGTCTCCTTAATTTTTGGGTTTGATTACCCCCTTTCCCCAGCAGGTATTCAGTCCAGGCAAAAGAACCTAAGTTTGTTACTGTTGCTATGAGGTTCAACCTTGAAATGCCTGGCAACAGGATATGAAGGGTCCTTTTCAGTTATTGCACGCATATTCTGTAGCACCTGCTTCTTTACTTGTAGCTCAGTGCTACCAACATAGCATTTATTGCAGGGGCACATTAAACAATAGATCATGTAGTCCGAATGGCAGCTTAGTACCTGTCTAATTGGTTCTATGTCCCGGTATGTAGTATTCCTTAACCTTTTCATTATGTATACCGGCCTTACAGTTGAAACCTAATAGAAACCTTCCACATCTCCCAACCTCTGTTCTTGCCTTACAAAGTGACTGTGGACTAAGTGATCTTTCAGGGAGGTATCCCTCCTATATGTCACTAACAGATGGATGGAAATCTCGTCCCCTGTAACATTATCTGCTTGCAGAATATGCCAGTGTTTCTTAAGAATCTCATAAAGCTGGAAAGAATCCATGGAAAAACTTGTGATCATTCTGATCTTAATTAGTCCAGGCCCCTTGTGTTTATTTGCCAAGAGTTCCTGTCCTGTCTTGTCTCTAATGTTTGCTCTGGCACTAGAGAGAACTGATTGTGCATACCCTCTGTTTTTTAAACTAACGATATAGCACATCTGCTTTGGCTGCTATATAGTCCTCTTCTCTTGTACAGATGTGTTTTATATGCAGTAAATCACTGTAGGGGATGCTGTCTTTCAGACTACATGGGTAGGAACTGTTAGCATTGATCAGGGAATTCCCTGCTGTGGGTTTCCTATACAGCAAAGTCTGCAGCTGTTTGTTTTTCACAAACACCTTAAGGTCAAAGAAAGATACCTCCTAATCACTGATCAATGTAATGTGAAATGTAATTTTAAGGTGTTACAGTTGAGGATTGTTATAAATTCTACTGCTGATTCATGTGTGCCCTTCCAGCCTATAAACAAATTGTCTATGCATCGGGTTAATAGAACAAGGTTACCTGCCCATGTCTCATTCTCTTCCTCCCAGGCTCCCTGCTTCTCCCACCAGCCCACGGACATGTTTGCTTAGCTGGGGTCGATCAGATGCCCATGGCAGTCCTCTGTTTCTGCAGGGACAGTTGTCATCCAAAAATGAAAATGTTGTGATTGAGGCAAAATTCTGAGAGTTGTAGAATCATGCTGTTATGCTCAAAGAATTTGAGTGCCCTGTACTTCAAAAACATTTGCACTGCTTTCAACCCTGCTCCATCGGCAATACGTGTCTAGACCTGTCACATCTAGTGTGATCATGAGAAATGTATCCTCCCATTGTATACCATGAATCAACCGTAAAAAAATCGTTTGTGCCTTTCACATATGAACTGATGCTACGCACAAATGGGAACAAATAAAAATCAATAAAAGTTGAAGTATTTTCCAGCAGGCTGGACTTGGAAGATATAATGGGTTATCCTGGGGGGAAAGCTGAATTCTTATGTATCTTCGGGATATGGTAGAAGGAGGGGATCTCAGGAAATTCACACTTTAGATACTGATATTCCTGTTTGTCTAAAATTCCCTTGTCCCACCAACTGTGCAAAAGTTCACAGAACTGTTTAATAATGTTGCCATACTCCTTTCTGGAGATTGGTTCATAGCATTTCCTGTCCCCAAGCTGTTGCAGGTCTTCATTGTCATAGGACTCCCTAGTGAGCAGAAAAATGTTCCGCCCTTCATCAGTTGGTTTGATAGTTGTACTTCTGTCAATCTTCAAAGCCTGCCATTGTTGCTGAGTAATGTTCCTTCTACCATGTTGCCTCACTCTGCTACGTAGTTTATCCAATTCTTTATTAACAACTTCTTGGAATGTGTCCAATAAATCATGGGGGGTCTGTGGGAGGAAATGGGATTTCGGTATGAAATTACTGGGTCCACTTTTTTGTTGGATACCCGCGCCCTCCAACATCTCACAGATGTTCACCATTTCTACTCCTTGACTTGATCAAGTCAATCCCTCCAAGTTATGTAGCGTTTTTAGAGTCTTGTTAGTATGTCTCTGGTTGATTGTTCTCTTTGTGTCAACTGGCTCTCTTTGTGGGACTTTCAATAGCTTTAATTTTCTAATAAATTTATACAAGTCTCTTCTTGTTTGGGCATAGTTAAACTGTGTTGTTGGACAAAAAGTTAGATCTCTTTGTCAGGTTAAGCACTGTGAGATCATTGTTTTTCATTTCTTTTTGCCCACATGTTTTTCGTATGTATATATCTCAAGTTCTATACTAGTGGTACTCAACCTGTGATCTGTGGACCTGCGGGGGGTCCACGTCTTCTTAGGGGGTCTACAGCAGTTTAGAAAATTAAATCATTTAATAAAGTACATATTCATAAAAAAACAGGAAAATTTAAAAATGAAGGTATTAAAACACTGTGAAAGTGAAGGAATCTGAAACTATAAGCTAAAAATTAAGCAGGTGCCCTTATTTTGATTCATGGGAGCAGTGCAAGAACTGCAAACGGATGCTAGTATGGACGATAGGTGGCCTCAATTGAAGTAGCACTGGTATGCACTAACAAAAAGAAAGCATGCATTAGGAGCAAAAAAGACAAAGTGATATGATACAGTCTAGCATATCTCTTTGACTTTTAGAAAATACAACTCAGAGCTGGATTTACAGTTTGACGGACAGGGTACTCTGTAAAAAATGTGACAGAGTACTCTGTTATCCAAACACATGGTCCACCCACCTTTTTAAGATTCAAGTGGGCCGTCGGCTTTACTCTAACAAGACTCCCATTATATCAATCAAAAGAACGCTTCCTCCGATGGTCTGACAAAATAGGGCTGTAAAAGAAAGGGCATTGCACTATCCACCCTATTTAGGGTGGAGGATGTGATGTCCTTTTTTTCTGTCCATCACAAAATAAACAATGATGAGAGCTCCCAGTTTTCTGTTTGTGCTGATTTTTACAGATAACTACAGGCAGAAAACAATGTGATTCCTGCCTGTATTTATTTTTAAAAGCGGAAAAATACTGAAAATTGTGCTCCTAATGAATGACTTTCCAAGATGTCTGTCGCGAATTCCAAGACAACAGATGAGCAGATAGACAGCATGGGGAGTTAAAAAATAAGTTAAGATATCTTTAAATACAGGCATATGTTAAAATATATTTGTTTTAAACTGCGATTATTTACCTGGGGGTGTGGTGTTTTGCTATATTTGGCTGCTGAATTTGCTAAAGCACGACAAGCATCAAAGAATGAGTGCATGTATATCAGTTAAATAAATGTGGAAATGTACCATTTTTGACTCCACTTATTCGCAAATCACAAAAAATTAATATAAATAAATACTAATAAGAAGGCCAAGAAATAAATATGGGTACAGACGGAAATGATAAAAAAATGAATATGATAAAAGCAGGAGCTCTAATATCCCCAGCTCCAGGGGAAAAAACACTCCTCAAGTGTGTGGGTGGTCATTCATTATTATTTTTTAAATGGCAAACTGCCATTTTGTGTTATTGAAAAAAAACCTTTGTTAAAGTGTGGTGCACAGCTGTCAAAACCGATGTTGACTGTCCACCAAAATTTAAACACCTATTCAGGATCCATGACTGTGGCTCCCATCAAGGCACAGAGATCAATATTGCGCTAATTTGATCAATTGTATTGTATTGTATTGCTGCATTTTTGTAACGCTTACTACCTTATGTTGGGTGCTGAAGCATGCTACACTGTGTAGAGTGTGTGGTTGGTAGGATGTTGTCTTTGTTTTGATACTATGTTGGGAGTGTTTCATGATGGTAGCCCATCAGGGTGATGAATGTAATGTTCTCTGCCACCCTGACGGACCTTACTTAATCTGCCAAACAATAAATCTGGTCCTAAATTTTGAAATGCTCCAACTTTCTCTTTAAAATTAACATTTTGATGTTTACATTTTTTTTGTAATTAAATAACGTATGTAGGAAAGTGCCCTCTTTTTGACATGTTTACCTCCACTTTTTTGCCTGATGGCAGTGTATTTTGACTGTGTTCACTGTGATTCTGCTAACCAGGACCCCAGTGACTGTGCTCTCTCCCTCTAAATTTTGTTGCTTAGGACTTTGCACACCACTGGTGTCCCCGTATAAGTCCCTAGTATATGGCACCTAGGTGCCCAGGGCACTGGGGCACCAGGGGTTCCCCCTGGGCTGCAGCATGTATTGTGCCACCCTTGGGAGCCCATGCAAAATGTGTCCACAGGCCTGCCATTGCAGCCTGCGTGAAAAGGTGCATGCACCCTTTCACTACAGGTCACTGCATCAGGTCACTGTAAGTCACCCCTATGGCTGGCCCTCCTAGCTCAGAGGGCAGGGTGCAGGTACCTGTGTGTGAGGGAACCCCCGCATGAGCAGAGGTGCCCCTACGAATTCCAGGTCCATTTTCCTGGACTTCGTAAGTGCGGGGAAGCCATTTTACCCTGTACTGGACACAGGTCACAACCTATGTCCAGCTCCATAATAATAACTCCGAACCTGGGCATGTTTGGTATCAAACATGTCAGAATCATACCCCAATACTGTTGCCAGTATTGGTTGTATGATTCCATACACCTTGGGGGGTCCTTAGAAGACCCCCAGCATTGCTCCTACCAGTATTCTGGAGTTTTCCGGGCAGCCTGCGCTGCTGCCATCCCACAGACAGGTTTCTGGCCTCCTGCTGCTTGTCCAGCTCAGGCAGAGGAAGGCAGAACAAAGGATTTTCTTTTGGCGAGAGAGGCAACACCCTCTCCCTTTGGAAATAGGTGTTACGTGGCTTGGGAGGAGAAGCCTCCTCAAGCCACGGGTATGCTTTGAAGGGCACATTCAGTGCTCTCCTTGCATAAACCGGTTTACGCCAGTCCAGGGACCCCTGGTCCCTGCTCTGGCATGATACAATAGAAAGGGGAGTAACCACTCCCCTGTTCATCACCACCCCAGGGGTGGTGCCCATAGCTCCTCCAGGTGGCCCCTTGATTCTGCCATCTTGAATCCAGCGTGGGCAGATGTCCCTGGAATCATCTGAGTGGCCAGGTCAGGCAGGTGACTTCACAGCCCCCTCCTTATAGGTGGTCAACCTACTAGGTGACCAATCCCCCTTTCTGGGCTATTTAGGGTCTCCCTCCCAGATGGGTCTTCAGAGTTGAAATGCAGGATTCCAGCAGGACTGCTCTGCATCATTTACTTCATCTTCTGGCCACTGGGACTGCAACTGGACCCTCCAGGAACGACAATCTGAAACTCCAGTGACGACTCCGCTCTGCAACATTGTTTCTCTGGCTCCTTCCAGCAATTGCAACATTTTCCTGCCTGTGTATCCTCTGAGGGTGATGAGTCTTCAGCCTGCACAAGAAGCAAGAAGGAATCTCCCTTGCATCCGCAGGCACCAACTGCAATGACGACCGGCTGCGTGGATCCTCTCTTCTCCAGAACTTCGTGAATCCTGCATCAGAGCTGGTGGTCTGGAGTGGTCCCCTTGGTCCTTCCGTCCAGCTATCCGACTTGGGAGGTGGTAAACCTGTGCCTCTCCTCGCAGGACAGTACCCCTTTTCACCACGACTCTTGCAGCTTCCAAGGCTTGTTTGTTCCTCCTCCAAGGGATCTTCAGGCTCTGTGTAGCCCCGGCCTCCAGCACTCTCCTCTGCACAGCACAGTCTCCTTCCTGCTGCTCCAGCGACGTAGGTCTCCTCTCCAGGTGTGCTGAGTGGGCCTCACCGCGACTACTGTGCCTGCTGCCTGTGGGGCGCCTTTGGGGGCTGCCTCCTCTTCTTGTGACTCTCTCAGCTGCTGAGGGTCACCTCGGACTCCCCTCCTTGGATCAAGTACCCTGGGCCTTGCTGGTCCTCTTCAGCCTTGCAAAAACCTCCTTCACAGACTCTTGCATTTGCCAAAGCTTGTTTGTGGTTTTCCAGCATCACTGGCTGACTGCATCATGACCGCCGATGTGGGACATCCCTTCTGGAACTCGAACTCCTCTTCTGCTCCTGTGCTGCACTGCTGACTTTCTTCGTCCACTGTCGACCTGGTCCTGCATCCACAGAAGGGTGGGTAGTGACTCCTGCCACAGCCGGACACTGCAACTCGAACTGGACTTGGTCCCCTTCTTTCCCAGGCCCTCTTCTGTCAGGATCCACCTTTGGTTTCTTTCAGTCTTGTCTGGGTCTTGCACAGTCCCTTTCTGAAGTTCTCAAGTGGGTTTGGGGAAAAACCAAGAACTTACCTCTTCTCAACTGGTCACTGGGGAGCACCATGGTACTTACCTTTTGGGGTTCCTAGTTCCTCCAGCTCCCCTCTACTCATTCCACTTCCTTGGGTGGGGGACTGCCTTTTACATTCCACTTACTTAGTATATGGTTTGGTCGCCCCCCCTAGGGTCTTCACTGTTTTCTATTGTTTTACTGTTGTTATTGCTTTCTGTGCTCATCACTGACTTCTAATGTGTATATAATAGTGTGTTTACCCACCTCCTAGTGGAATATTTCCTATACAGTATTTTAGTATTTGTGTTAACATAATAAAGTACCTTTATTTTTTGTAACACTGTGTGGTTCTTTTCATATGTGACAAGTTACTGTGTGACAATAGTGGTATTGCATAAGCTTTGCATGTCTCCGAGATAAGTCTTGGCTGCTCATCCACAGCTACCTCTAAAGAGCCCTGGCTTCCTAGACACTGCCTAAACCTCACTAAAAGGGGATACCTGGACCTGGTATAAGGTGATAACACCACTGGTGCTCACCACACACCAGGCCAGCTTCCTACAACGTATTTCAAAATATGTTCTTTGGTTTATGTGTACTTGTTTATGTGTTTTTGTGAAATATTGTGAGGTCCAAATCATAGAAATTGTTAAGTAGGGGGTCCCGGCTTCCAGTAGTAATTCAATGGGGGTCCATACATGTCACAACGTTAAGAACCCTGCTTTATACCACATATTGGGTGCTATAACCCGTCGTTGTAGCCCGTATGGTGGGCGTCGTATATATACATATACCTGTTCGCCATGATGGGTTGGGTATATACATACTCAAGTCTGCAGAGTGTTGGGTGCTGTATCCCACAGCTGTAGACTATATGAGTGTCATATCTATGGCGGTTGCCCAGGTCCTTGTTTGCCACATAATGAGTGTTAATGGGTCCTGGCGGCTTGAAATGCAGGGATGTTCAAGCCTGTCTTCTGTGGCCCTGCGGGCACAGCGCTGCCCTCGTTCACTGCCCTCTATCTCCAGTGCCTGCCGGCTACCCCTGACATTACATAACCGAGTGTCCTATAGATTTCCTGTCGTCCTAGGCCCAACGACGCATGACGGGGAGTGACACAGAGTGACACGGCGTCCCCACGGGCTCTCCTGCCCGCTCCAGCTCCATCGCCCTCGCTCACGAGGCGGGGTCAGGAAGCCCTATTCGCTGACATTTCCCGTTTCGACACATTTCTGACATTCGCTCTTCGGAAGTGTGTGAAATGCTGGCCTCGTCATCCCGGAACTTTTTATGAGTCAGCGTCGAGCCGGGACACCCCCGTAAGCCCCACCCCGGGCCCTTGGGTGTGTTTGAATACTGGCGGAGGGAGGGGTCATTGGCAGGGCACAGGAAGTGAGGCACATTAGGGAATGTGGTAGGACCAGATTGTGTGTGGTTGTGTGTGGGTGGGGGGATATTGAGGGGCTTTAGCGCTAGAGGTGTTGCAAGCCGAGTGGTGAAGAGGGGGGATTTGGGTGGGTTGTAGTAACTGATGGGATACAGTGTTTGGCAGTGAGGTTACATTGTGGTATGTGGAGGGCATGCAGAGTAGTGGTGGGGAGGGATGGCGGTAGGCACGGGTTGTTCAGTGGTTGTGGCAGGTGGTGTGGAGGCGTGTTGTAGCTGAAGGCTGTACTGTGTGGGTGGTAGCGATGAAGGTAGGTGGAGTGGCGCTACCTTAGCGGAAATGGCGGAAGTGGGATTTGCCGGCAATGCAGTTAAAGCAGGAGAGAGCCAACAGTGATAGGTGGAGGGGTGGGCTGGGCCCGAGAGGAATCATGGTAGGTAGATGTGTGTGCAGAATTACTGGTGAGGGTGGGGATGAGAGTGGTAGGTGGAAACTGTGCAATGTTGCTGCTTCAAAATTAGTTGAAGGTGGCATGCGGGTGTGTCCCTTATTAGTGGCGGAAAGTGATAGTAGGTGTAGATATGCAGCATTTATAAAGCGCAAACGCGAGACGAGGCTGTTGGGGCATTTTACATGCGCACCAGTTACATTACACTAGGGCACATTCTTATTTTTGCAGGGGAGATGAGGTGACTTGCCCACAATCACATGATGCTGCGCCGACGCTAAGACTCGAACCGGTTCCCCTGTTCCAAAGTCGGCAGCTCTGGCCAAGAGCCACATCCTCTCCCCGTTGGGGGTGAGAGTGGTAGACGGAGGGTGTGTAGTGTTGGTGAGAGGGGTAGTGGCCGCGACTGGAGTGGCTGTGCTGGAGAAGGATAAGACTATGCTGAGAGAGTGCTGTACTAGTGGGAGCGCCTTGTGGGCGACAGCAGGGCTGCAGTGCCACGGATAGAGGCTGGGTAAGGATGCTTATAGTGGGAGCGGTGCAGCGGTAGTTACCAAGGGGGTGTTGGTAGGTGGAGTGGTCTACTGTGAGAGGTAGTTACGGGCAGGACCACTGGAATTATGAATGAGGGGAGGACCAAATTATGTGACAGGGTTTACTAAAGTATGCTGCAATAGGAGTCAAATCATGTGGGTTATTACAGCACTTCTGTGGCTGTATTATTGTTGTCATTTGTACACTTGTTAACACTGTATAGGTAAATGTCTCACCTCATTAGTACCAGTGTAACACCTAAATGCAACAGCAACTGAAATGCAACTCATCAAAGGGCCTGGCACTGCACCGCAGCACGCGTGGCTATGGCCTAGTAACTTTGGATAGGTTGGATCTAAAAGATTTTTGTTAAAATCTGTAAATTATGCTGCAGATGATGGATTATGTGGCAAACTCATTATCATTCGAAAACCGCAGGAGCCGCAGAATTCCATAATGACAGTGGCCCTGGTTATGGGGGCGGTGGGAATTGGAGGGTGTAGTGTTAGAGGCTGGGCGGGGATGGTCGTAGATGGAAGAGTGTAGGGGTAGAGGCTCGGGGAGGATGAGTGTAGGTGTTGCGTTGTGTTAGTGGTAGTTGTGAGAGGGTGATGGTAAGAGGAGGAAAGTCAGTGATAGGGGCAGTTCCGAGAGGGATGGAGGTGGGCGGGAGTGTGCGGGAGCTGGGAGGGCTGCTGCTAGGTGTAAGGAAGGGGTGGACTGGGGACAGGGTAGGAGGTGGGCGCGTCCAGTGTTGGTGACTGACAGCGGGTGGGGCTCCGCAGAAGAACGCTGGCCCCCAGGAATGTGATGGGACCACTTTCTCACAGTCGCCCCCCTCTCAGGAGGTGAGGCTGCTGCATCCTGCGAAGGCCTGTGACCTTAGTGGTGAGTCACATCCTGTCCCTCTCTCGTTTCCTGCTCGTCCCCACCTCCCTCTGTCGGGCCTTCCTCCCTGCTTCCTTCCTCACTCTTCCTCTGCCTCTCCCCAATGTCTTTCCCTTTGTCCGGTGGCCTCCTGCGTCTTTCTGCCCGCACACGCAGCCCTGCTGCCCGCCTGCGTTGGGCTCCGGCGGCCCCTCTTATGTGGTGGCCTCGGTGACCCGATCCTGCCCTGGACCCCGGCGCTCGGAAGCCCACTGTATGGTGCCCTTCTGTACAGGCCCTGCAGACCTGTCTTGGCCCCTTTATGTAGTGCTCACAGCCGTGGCCCCGGTGGTCCATCTGTCCTCCTACTGCCCTGCCCCGTGACTCTTCTCTGCAGGGTCCCTGTGTCCCCCTGCCCTCACCAGTATCCTGTTACCCTCTTGTTAAACCCACGTGGCTTTCACGCCTGAACCACTGTCGTCTTCCTGTCCTTAAACCCGTTGCACCCCTGTATTGTACCCCGCGGCCCATCTGTTCTAAGCACCTGTAGCTCTCCAGTTAATGTTATATGCCCCTCTACTATAGGACCCTTAGCCCTCCCGTCCTGTAACCTGAGGCCCTCCTTTCTTAAGCACCTTAATCTTCTCAACCCTCCCGTCCCCATCCCAAAACCACTGACCCCTCCAGTGGAAAGCCCCCGAGGCCCCCTGTCCTAAGCCTCTGACGTCTCCCACATCACGAACCTGAAGTCCTCTTGACTTTACCCCCCCCCCCTTCCGAGGCCCTCCTGTCTTACTAAGCTCCCAAAACCCACCAGTCCTGGAACTTGAGGTTCTCCTGGCTTTAGTCACCGAGGTTTTAATCCATGAAGGTCTCCAGTCTTCGAATGTGTGACCAACCTTTCCGAAGTGCCTTGACCCCGCCCACCCCCCTATCCTGCACTAATCTCATGAGGGCCGCCTGTCGTGCAGCGTGGGGCCCTTCTGTCGGTAGACACTGAGGGCCTCCTGAACTGAGCCCTGAAGCCCTCCAGGGCTCGAAGTATGGCCCCACTCCCCGCCACGCCTGAAGCCCCTGTCCCAAACCCCTTTGGCGCCACTGGCCTAATCTCATGTTGCCCTCAAGAACAGACTAGCACGTAAACCCATGAACGCGAGAACCATCACAGCTTCATGATTAATTCAAGACTTCGAGTTGAGAAAACAGTGAAGTCAGACTCTGCCCCAAGGAGGTTCCATGTTTGTTCACCTGACAGGTTTCTCGGCTGCGGTCCACAGAACCGCCTCGTGCTCTGCAGCTCTCCCACCCTCCTGAGCTGCTCCCCCAAAACACACACACACAAGCTGGGAACCGATGATAAAATGCCCGGGCGGCGCCTCCAGCCCGTGCACGCGAGGATGTGAACCAATGGCTCTACCTCCACAGCCGTGCACACGAGGGTCACAGACATGGGATGCACGCTCGCCGCAGTGACCACACGACCCCAAGGATCAAACACCTGCTGTGCCTTCGCAACTGTTGGTACAGTAGTAGCATGAGATGCTTCTTCCAAGTCGTGCACGCAGAGAACACAAGCATGAGCTAAATCATCACAACTGTGTCTTCAAAGATAATAGGTGTGAGATGGACTTTCCCAATCGTGCACCCAGTGTAAGCGCAGGGCTAGAGCGTCACAAAATGAACACTAATCACACGGCTTCACTGCACCTTCACAACAATACTGGGGGTGTCACACGCATGGGTTACACCGTCACACCCGCACATGTGGATCCCTAGTCTGGGCCGCGCCTTCACAGTGATTGCACACTGTGATCATACGGCTTCAGCACACCTTCACATCAATGCACACTCTCACACGCATCACACATCGGGGGGTCACAAGTCTGGGCAGCGCCCTCGCAGTTGTGCACACTGTGATCACACGGCTTTACCACACCTTGACAGCAATGCACAGAGGGTCACACGCACGGGTTATATGTCACACCTGCACATGGGAGTCACAAGTCTGTCCACACCTTCACAACAATACTGGGGGTGTCACACGCATGGGTTACACCGTCACACCCGCACATGTGGATCCCTAGTGTGGGCCGCGCCTTCACAGTTGTGCACACTGTGATCACACGGCTTCACCACACCTTGACAGCAATGCACAGAGGGTCACACGCATGGGTTACACCGTCACACCTGCACATGGGGGTCACAAGTCTGGGCATCGCCCTCACAGTTATGCACACTGTGATAACACGGCTTCACCACACCTTCACAGCAATGCACAGAGGGTCACACGCACGGGTTATATGTCACACCTGCACATGGGGGTTCACAAGTCTGTCCACACCTTCACAACAATACTGGGGGTGTCACACGCATGGGTTACACCGTCACACCCTCACATGTGGATCCCTAGTCTGGGCCGCGCCTTCACAGTTGTGCACACTGTGATCACACGGCTTCACCACACCTTCACAGCAATGCACAAAGGGTCACACATATGCGTAATACGTCACACCTGCACATGGGGGTCACAAGTCTGGGCCGCGCCTTCACAGTCATGCACATTGTGATCACACGGCTTCACCACACCTTCACAGCAACGCACAGAGGGTCACATGCATGGGTTATATGTCACACCTGCACATGGGAGTCACAAGTCTGGGCCACGCCTTCACAGTCATGCACATTGTGATCACACGGCTTCACCACACCTTCACAGCAACGCACAGAGGGTCACATGCATGGGTTAAACCAGGCGTATCCTACCTTTTCCATAATCAGAGCTACTTATGTTCAATGAATATCACCAGGGATCACTATTATTACAATTGTAATAGTGAGCACATCAGACAAGATTGCATTAGGGAGCACCAGTGATCACCTCAGTGCCACAGACAGGATTGCCACCAGTAACTTAAAACAAAGGCTTTATCAATGTAGAAGCCCCTACACGGGTATTACATAACAGCCATAGCTGTAATACTCCTGGGACCAAGGTAATAATATGGGTAAAACGTCTCCCAGATGCTATATGAGTTCTCACTCAAATATTATCTTTAAATGTATTTTACAAAGGTTATCTTTTTTCTCAAAACATCAGTTTATGAGTTCTGAAAATACAGATTTTCATCTCCGTACACGTTTATCAATTTAGGCATATAGACATTGATTCAACCTAGCAAAAGCTTCTAATGTAGTAGGCTGCACCAGGAGCACTACTTATGGAGGAGCCTGGGTTACTCTAGTCCCACATGCACATGTGGACCTAGTCTGGGCCGCGCCTCCACAGTAATGCACACTGTGATCACACACTTCACCACTCCTTCACAGCAATGTACAGTGTCACGCTCATGGGTTACACCATCACACCTGCACATGGGGACCTAGTCTGGGCCGCGCCTCCACAGTAATGCACACTGCGATCACACACTTCACCACACCTTCACAGCAATGCACAGAGTGTCACGCGCATGGGTTACACCGTCACACCTGCACATGGGGGTCACTATTCTTGGTCGGACCTTCACAGTTATGCAGACTGAGATCACATGCCCGAGTCACGCCTTCAGAGACACACACAGAGGGATCACAGGTATAAGCCGTGCCTTTCCACCCGTGCATACGAGAATCACATGCACCAGCTGCGTATTTACACCCCTGCACAAGGGGATCACACTATGCGCTTTCACAACGTTTTCGCCTGGATCATCATGTTCAAGGCATGTATTTTCAACCATGAACATGAAAGCACATGCATGGACCCCATGTCCACTACAAGGGAATCGCACAGATGGGCCATCCCTTCATATCTGTGCTCTAGATGTCTTGACGCCATGCGGACTATTTTTTCCCAAGCGTGCACAGAAGGGCCGCATGTGTCCAGTGTGGATTCGACGGTGTTGCTCCACATTGGTTGGCGCTGGGCAGACGACGGAAACATGTTCTATTCCCCTTTACTAGTAGTGGGAGCCTCCTTCTACCAACGCGGGAGACTGTCTCCGCCCAAGCAGCCATAACACGAGCCTAAAGTGCGATGACCCCACCCCAATGGCCACGCTACTTCCGGGCCTCTGGCTAGGAAGTGTTCTGAGTTCACTGGTATCGGGTGACCTCCAGGCTCGACCCCTCCACAGCACGCACAGGTAGGGTGGCCAGAATTTTAAGGCCAAAAACCGGGACATTTCACAAAAAATAGGAGGACTACAATTTAACTTCAAAGGAGCGCACAGAATGACAGCCCTCTGCTCAGAATTACAGAAGAGGCCTTAAGAACATAAATAAAATGCATTTTTAAAGACGGTATAATGCCTATTATTTACATTTGCTTCTGATAACACATGCAATCTCTTCTTTGGAAAAAAAAAACACCTCCCACAGTTTTCAGGCGACCCTTTCTGAAAACAGGGACATGAGCTAAATTTCCCGAAATCTGCCTGGACAGCTGTTGAAAAACCGGAACTGTCCGGGCAAAACCGGAACGCCTCGTCACCTTGGCATAGAATACACGACCACAGCCGTGCACCAATGGATCACTCGCACGAGATGACGTTCACAAATGTGCAAGCGAAGATCACACATCATGATGGTGCACGCTGGGATCTCCCGCGTCAATCACGTCTTCTCTGCCGAGAAGAATCTGTGCTTCTCTGCTGAGGCTTCCCAAACAAATGTGACCATGATACGTTAGGGAGACAGTGAGTTTCTTTTCTCCTTTCGCCATGAATCTTTTATTTCATAGTCCAATCTTTTTTTCGCATTTTGTAGCTGTGAATGTAACGTGTGACGAAAAAGAGCTTTGCTCTTAACATTCGAATTTCGGTCCAGTCGCTAATCACACATCCTTCTCTGCGCTAGCTGGTGACAGCCGATAGTCTGTCTTCGGAACATCGCTGGAGAGTCTCCATCAGCCCTCCAAGGACTTTATAAGTCACCAGATCAAAAGCAGGGGCACCGAAACCACTAACAGTGCCTTTACTCTCAGGCACCATTAAAATACATCACAGGTTTCATGAGATTAATGTCACCACGCGCAGGAAGTCTAGCGCCGAATAGCAGAACAAAGAAGCTGTCTGCATTAAAGTTCTGAAACAACATGGAGATGGACAGGACACTTCATGTTATTACCCCCCTGATGAAACACACAAACTTATTTAGGTGGGTTTCCAATACCTTATATTGGTATCAGTGTTTTAACTCTATTTGAATTAGAAACCCAGTAGGTCGTTTTTGGCTTTTTCTATTTTAACTGATAACACTTTTATGTACATTGATGATTGCAATGATTTTTATTAATTATGCATAAAGGTGTATTTCATTCATTCTAAAATAACGATCGTAAACTTTTTACAGCTGCGCCACACTCCAATCCTCTACGTGTAAAATTTCACTGGGCCCCTTCAAAATGACAAATTCATACGATTATTCTTTAAAAAAACTAAACAGGTCTTCACTTTTGGTGTTCATTCTTGCCTTTGTCACAATATCATACCCAGCTGGAAACCAGCCTCATGTCATGTGACACCTCCAGTCACTGACGGTGTTGTAGCCAAAAGCACTTTGCATGCTGGGATTTTTTTCAGCTCACTTAGTAGCTCTAAACAGCTCCAAACATATTTAACGACTCAAACATTGCAGCTGGGCAGCACTCTCTGTCTGAAGGAAATGCTGTTCCTGCGAGCTGCAGGGACCTCCACTCCGGCAGCAACAGCAGACACCGTTTGTCTCATTGAGAAGATCACGGATTTCATCAGATGAAACTCATATTTGATTTAGTATGCTATGGTCATTTGTCAAGCACACATTTTACCAAGGTGTGAACTTTACGTGCTTTTAGTAATCAGGCAGCAGTCCACGTGGTTCCATGGTTACCCCTGCCTACCAAAGTCTGAGCCAGCTTGTCATATGTATTACAAGTATTGTGTTCTGGTCATCTTCTCAGTTAGCTGGCTATCATTTATTCACTGGGCTTAACGTAAGTGTATGATCTGCTGGTTAAGCAGTAAGCTGTATGTGTCAGATGTTTCTAGGTGTTGAGGGCTGTTGGATACTGTGAAGGCGAACAAGTTATCTTTTCTTGCCCGTGTTGGATGTATGTTAGGGGCACCTTCCAGCGCTTTGGTGTTTGATGTGCCATCTCAGGAAGTGCTATTGGGAGGATGGCCATAGGCAACGAGATGGCATATCTGTGCAGCGCTAGATGCTTCCAGGTGGACTGTCAACTGTATTCTCTTGAAGTTGCCACTGTTGCTTTGTGTGCTGTAACTTTAATAATGGCTACTGGCAGACATCTGGGTGCCTTGCATGCTTGTTGGCATCTACAGATTGCAAACCCAGCCAGAGGGGCAGTGGAGGGTGTCTTTTATTACACCAAAAAGAGCTGATCCAGGGTAGGCCCACTAATGCAGAAGGTGACAAGAGCAAAATGGAGGCAACCCTTTAAAGGCAGGGATCCTGTAAGAGGAACAACTATCATAACAACCATAACTACTGACATGAGCAGACCCAGTGCAACTTTTCACGGGTAGGAGTGTCGACTGCTAAAAAGTGGATGCTGCATTAGTGAAATAACAGTGGGACAGCATCTGAAGCTGGTGACCTGAGTAGAACCTCCGGTGCATTTCTGAAGCCCAGGCTTTACCTACTCCTCCAAGGCTGAAAGAGGACAACCTGAAACAGCGGTCCGCGTGCAAGGCACCTCTCATGCTCCCAAAGGTGAACAATCGTCAGTCTGGCCCGGATCATACTTGCCAGACTGGATCCTGCACATCTGAGGAAACACGCAATGCACCTGCAGTGTGTTCCCATGAAGGAATTGGAGAGAGTTTGAAGCTTTCTGTGCTGGTCTTGTGTTTTTTACCAGTGCCCACCTGCACATACCCTTTAAATGAGGAATCTGTAATAAACGGACATTGTCAGCGTCTGTCTCCCTAATCCCAATCCCTCATTTTGACATCTAGAGATTCAACTGAATAAAGTTCTGTTTGTGTGTACCTGCTTGGTTCCTAGGTGTCTATATAGTGTTTCTCACATGCTGCTGTCAAACACCTTATGCATTTTAATTGATCATACTTTCTGTGCTGCTCGAGAAAGGATATATGTCGTACTCCCAAAATGAGGCTCCTGTACTGAAATGAGAAGAAGGGGAGGGTGTAGGAAGGCAGCTCAAGTGACGACTTCTTGAATGCACGAGTATAATTATAAAGTGCTTTGCTGACAAAGTCTTCATCAAAGTGCTCAAGATGCGTGGCAGTGAGTATTCCCTCAGTGTGTGTGTTTTTCACAAATCTTTTTATTGACAGTTTTCCCAAACAAAAAAAACAACATAGGTATATCTATTTTGCTGCAAATTGGTGGCCACTTCAGATGATTATTTCGCATCCTCTGAGCAGTTATCAAGCTGGATCTCAGCCAAGAAATGGCCTCCATCCCCGAGTGCAAAAACAACTAGACTGTAACTAGGAGGACAGTGAAGAACGTAGGAATGGAAATGAAGAAGAGCAGGAGGTTTGTCATGCTGTAGGAGCTACAATATAGGTCAAGGGATCTCCAACATTTCATCCCAAGAGCATCCCCCAAAGGAAACGTATCTGTAACCCTTACAGTATACTCAACTCTACATTACCACTGTCACAGAGATTGCACGTTCATGGGCGAGTGATGAGAACTTGTGGGCTCATGAATATCCTGTGATTGATAGGGGAGCATCCTTTCTAATAAGTGGAGAAGAGTGCCTCTGTATTCTCTTTAACTAAATAGTTGAAGTGATTTAAGTATCCTGGAGGGAAGGTAAAGCAAAGAAATTCTAGGAGTGAAATATAATCTAGGAGTGGTTGCCATCTGCCAATCAATTCGCTTACCAGAGTGCGTTAGCTTATGTGTCCTGGGTTCCATTGTTAGAGTTTGCCATATCCAATGGAACCAGAGTGCATTTGGACGAGCTCAGCCTTCTTCCGAGTAGTTACTGTAGATGGGTTTATCCTCACTGGGGTCATGTACCTTCGGTATATTACTTTATATCCAAATTCCTTTTGAATAATGTTTCTAAGCATCTTGGAGATGTCTCGCCACAGTTGCTCCCGGGTTTTTTAGTATTTCCAGCTGCAAGTCTTCCTCCCATCACTTTTGAAAGGAGTGTAGGGCATTTGGCTTGGAAATCTGTAGGGCTTGATATGTGTGTGAAATCAGCCCTTCTGTGCCAGTAAACATGCAGACTAGCGTTTCGAAGCGTGTAAGTGGATGGAGTGTGGCCCTACTAATCCAAGGATGCAGCACCCGGCGTCTCAGTTGCAGTATTGGAGACAGGTTTTCTCTTGAGAGATTGCATTCCTGTTTACATTGATCAAAGATAATATAGATTCCCCTTAAAGGTGGTCACGTAACATTCTACACTCTCCTTCAGACCATTCAGCAAAGGATTATTGGTCCGGGGGGTTAAGGCCAGGATTCCTTGGTAAAGGAGATTTTGGGGAAGAGAATGTGGTGAAACCCCTTTTGCTGAAATATGATCCAAAATCTTGAGGACTGTTTGCTAGAGTAGCAATATAAGAACGTGGTCTAACGTGCTGGGGCAGCCAAGCCATATCCCATACTGGTCGGCATGCTACAGCTCGGGCCATATGAACCCATGTTTTTTGCTCTCCCTAACCACCCATTTTGAAATCTATCGTAGGTGCAACACCAGGTAGTATCCTAATAGATTTGGGCACACCACACCGCCTTTTTCTCTAGGAAGCATGAGTATCTCATTACATATGCAGGCTTTTTACCCCCTCACCAAATAAAAAATCCTAATTTGGATTGAAGTTGGATATTTGCCTGGGGACTTGAGATAGACAGGAATTGGAAAAGGTACAGAATCTTAGGGAGGATATTAACTTTGATGACATTTTTGTGTCCTAACCATGAGAGGTAGATGGGGCTCCATCTCCTCAAGTCCTCTAGAATACTTTTGCTGTAATCAGTCCAATTAGCTTTCATCTATCCACCAAGATGCCTCATGACATGGAGGCCTAAGTACTGTATAGAGGATGCAGCCAAGTGAAGGGGTGCTAGAGTTTAGAGATGTGCAATTTAGTCTGGGATAACCAGTAAGTTAAGGACGTGTGATGCATTTTTGTTAATTATATAACTTGATAATAGGACACTTGCTCAAATTCGAGTATCTGTGTCAGGAATGAGAGGGATGTCTGTGTTCACCACTGTTAGGAGAATGTCATCAGCAAATAGATTGACTTTGTGCATACGGATACCAAATTGAATGCTTGTTATGGCTTGTTTTCCCCTGACCATCATTGCCAAGTATTCTACCACCAGTGCAAACAGCAATGTTGATAGGGGACTTTCTTGTCTGGTCCCTCTAGCCAGGTTGGTAGTCTTAGTGCATTGACCATTGATCCGAAGGATCGCTTTTGGGGAGGTGTATGCTGCCATGATTTTGTGAATCATCTTGGGGACAGGGCATATATTCTCCTAGACAGCTCCAAGTAATGCCCAGATCACCCAGTATCACACTTTTTCCGGTGTATGAATATTAATAAAGCGGGGATACTTGTGTGTGATGTTTGCAGACTTTTACAAACAGATGGGCTAGGCAACAGACATTGTCAGTTCCCTGCTGGCTGCTTCTCTGGTGGTTCTTGCCACATTTACAGCCAGGGCAGCACTAGAATGGAGAATAAGAAGTGTAAAAAAGCATTGGTAAAGCCAATAGGTTTTGCCTATGTGAGATTTATTGGTTTTGCTATTTTTTTTTTAGCTATGTTGCAAATGGCTGAAAGTAATGTAAAAACAAGCTATATGATACAACCACCATTGCCCTCGTTAAACCACTTTTTTTTTATTTTCCGTTATGCTGCACTGAAGCTAACGCTGCTGGCTAACGCTGCTGTAAAATATGGCTAAAAAACATTGACACAGCCAACAGATCTTAAAAAGGATAGACCTATTGGCTTTGACAATGCTTGTTATGGAATGTCATATGAAAATTAAAAGTTTTTATATAGCATTAACAATGGCTGAAGTGCTTATGTTATATAATGGAAAATGCCCTTGCCAAGGTGTTATAATGTCCAGATTCGGAAGCATTTTAGCACCATACAAAAACTATCAAACTGTCCCATGTAAATGCAAAAAATGTAACATAAGTGTTAGGTAGACATAAAAGTCCAATAGGTTATGGGTTTTATTACAGTGATGCTTTAGGTTATGTGCAATAATCTTTGCTCAGTGGGTTTCCAAGTGTTTTTGGCCCCCCTGCCACTGCACCTACTGCACCATTCAAATTGTGGCCCCTAGTGCCTGCAAGGTAACTGCACTTGTGTCTGCTTGTTCAGTAGTAAAATATGGCGATAATTAGTGCTCAGTGGGTTTCTTAAAGCTTTTGGCCCCTGTGCCATTGCACCTGCTGCACCATCCAAATAGTGGCTGTAGCAAGGTGGCAGTATTATGTGGTATGATTGGGGAGTCTTACAATGGAATACTAGCACGTTACACAGAAGTGGACCTCAGGTTCACACTAGTAAACATTATCTCAGTCCTGATGGTATGGCAAAGAGGAATCAGGCTACTTAGAGGAACATGTGTAAAGCTTTTCACCACACCCACATGAATGATAAGTAAATGACACGATTCTAAAGAAATCCAACACCAGTTTAGAAAAATAAAGCTGATTTTTAGCTTTAGACACCAAAACAAACTTTGGGGCATATTTATACTCCGTTTGCGCCGAATTAGCGTCGTTTTTTTCGACGCAAATTCGGCGCAAAACTAACGCCATATTTATACTTTGGCGTTAGACGCGTCTAGCGCCAAAGTATGAGGAAAGAGCATCATTTTTTTGCGTGAACGCCTTCCTTGCGTTAATGAGATGCAAGGTAGGCGTTCCCGTCTAAAAAAAATGACTGCGCCGCAAATGCATCGTATTTATACTCCCGGGCAAAAATGACGCCCGGGAGTGGGCGGGGCAAAAAACCCAGCATTTGCGCCGGATTTTAGCGCCTGGGTCAGGGCAGGCGTTAAGGGACCTGTGGGCTCAAAATGAGCCCACAGATGCCCTCCCATGCCCCCAGGGACCCCCCCTGCCACCCTTGCCCACCCCAGGAGGACACCCAAGTATGGAGGGACCCACCCCAGGGACATTCAGGTAAGTTCAGGTAAGTATACATTTTTTTTTTTTAATATTTTTTTTGGCATAGGGGGGCCTGATTTGTGCCCCCCTACATGCCTCAATGCCCAATGACCATGCCCAGGGGACATAAGTCCCCTGGGCATGGCCATTGGGCAAGGGGGCATGACTCCTGTCTTTACTAAGACAGGAGTCATGTAAATGGCGTCTGGGCGTCGTTAAAAATGGCGCAAATCGGGTGGAGGCGATTTTTTGCGTCAACCTGACTTGCACCATTTTTAAGACGCCCTAGCGCCATTTTTCCCAACGCCGGCGCTGCCTGGTGTACGTGGTTTTTTTCCACGCACACCAGGCAGCGCCGGTCTGCTTGCGCCGGCTAACGCCATTCAATAAATACGGCGCAATTAAATAAGCAAATTTTTGACGCTAAACTGCGTTAGCGCAGTTTAGCGTCAAAAAGTATAAATACGGGCCTCTGTATCTTACACACAACCAGAGTTGTGAATTTTTAAAACATCCAAAGATAAGTGCAGTAATCACTTTTTGAACATTTACTTTGGTAGTGAAAATGGCGGAAACTTAGGTGGCAGTATGACCATCAAACATTCAACACTAGGCAGTGGGGAAATACCGGTAGGCGGTCAGCACTGTCATGAACACTCTACCACAGTGGTCAATGGAGGTAAGCTTAGTGTGAAATCGATCACTTGTGGGGTGAGATCAGAGGAACCCACTTGGAGTTAAGGTCTTGTGGGTCCCTAGACCAAGCCTCAACAGTCAGCTTCGAATTACCTTGCCCAAGGAGTCTGGGAGCAGAGGTGCTCCGGCTGTCCTTGGTACTGACGGGATCAACGGGCACTGTCAAAATTGCAGCACTTGCCAAAAGCACACTTCGGGGTGGACTCACACTCTACCCTCAGAAAGTAGAGGCCTTTGGGGTCCCAGGACCTGGATTCCACAGCTGGAACTTTGCCACCATGTCTGGCGGCTCAGAGTGCAGACGTGGCTTTACAGCTATCAATCACGGGGAATGGTCGGGCCAAAGATGATTTGTTGGTCCTCTCAAAGTCGCCTCCTTCAGGATGCATATTCTCAGGAGTGGGGTCATTGCTGACGTTGGTCACTATGCTGGGGAACAGCTAGGGAGATGGTGATATCCAAGAAGCTGTCAGTTACTGGGCTGGCGACAGACAAGCCTTGGCATCGGCAAAAGTAGTCCATGGTCACTTTGTTGGCTGGAGATCAGCCGGAAGGGGGTAGCAGCTCAAAACCTGGTGAGAGCATCACTACCAGTCACGAGGTGCAGGTCACTGACTTTCTTTGGGCTCACTCAAGAGGGGACTGACGAGTTGCACTTTTGGAGACGCAGCATGACGATTCTTTTGCAGGTTGAAGGTGACTTGTATCAATAGTCAGGGGAGTCTGCTTTAGCTTCTGGCATCTACTGGAGTCCCTCTTGCTGGGAGAAATAAGTTTTCACCTTAGGCACACGTTGATCAAACAGTTCAGTTATATGGTCTACTCAGGACACTAAAGTGTCCCCTCTTTTTGCTGCGTTGGCATCCGAAGTCCTGTTGTCAGTGATGGCATCTTCTTTGTGCCTCTTCTCGGATTCAAAGTCAGAACTAAGGTTTTGGTGCCAGGGGAGCCCCTTAAATCCTGGTTTAGGGGTCCGTAAGAGTGTGGAGGACAGTGGCCAATGGGTTACTGGTCCCTGTGGCTAGCCCACCCCGAAGTGATGAATTCCTGTGGGAGTGTGTCATTTTTCAACCTAGAACCCACCATTTCTAAGGTTTACCAACTTGACAGAACATTCCGTCGGCTGTACAGACCTCCTAACCCACCCTAAAGTTGTGGGTAGCCTTTTGGAGGTGAATGCCTCCTGAATAGCTAAATTTCCCATCTGCCAACTTGGTCAGGGCGGGAAGGGCTTTGACCTCGAGTAGAAGACAAGAGAGTACACATCAAGGGCGCTGAAGCCTTTGAGGCTCACTGCCTTGATTACTGTAAACACTAGCCTTAGAGGGAAGGAGTGTAACCTACTTCCTGTCAGGTCCTTTGTCTCCATCCTGGGGGAAGTGTTAGTACAACCAGCAGGAGGGCAGACTCTTGTATTGGTGGCAAGTGGCTCAGGAGAGCCCAACAAGGCAGGGTAAAGCTGGTATCTTGGTGGGCATCCTATCAGTGTACATGCTAGCTAATCCTGGGCACAAGAATACTGCTCAGGGTTAAAAAGCACAGTGTTTGATACCAAACACAGGGGAACTGGCCAGGTCATCATGGTGCTGGACATCTGGGGACTGCCCAGGTGTCAGCCCATGTTATCCTATGGGCCACCGGTCACCTGTGATAGCATGAAGTTTTAAATGCTATCACAGGGTCATATGTGCCAGTGCATAGAGTTCACTCTCATAACACAGCACACCCTGCCTCCTGGGCTATAGGAGGCCTGCTTTAGGGGTGAATGACCTGTGTTATGGGCAGTGAAGGGACTCTGCCTGAACTTGGTGTGGGCAGAGTCGAAGTTGAGCAGACAAGCTGCTCATGCAGGCTGACATGGCAACTCTGCAGGCTTTACTTTTACTTGGCTTGCAGAGGGTGGCACATTCAGTGCTGCAGCCCTGATGACCCCTTTACCTTCCCTGGGTACCACAGGTACCATTTACTAGGGCCTTACAGGAGTAGTAAAGTCTTTGACAATTGGGTTTGCAAAATCTCAGTGCAAATTAAGGGAAAGAGCACTGGTACTGGGGTCTGGTTAGGAGGACTCAGTGCATTTTCAGGTCAAAAGCAACAGCATCCAGCAGCAAAAAAGTGGGTTGTTACCATCCAAAAACAGGACTTTACAACAGTGGCCCTAGGGCCTGCAAGGTAACTGCGCCTGGG
This sequence comes from Pleurodeles waltl, assembly GCF_031143425.1. NCBI lineage: Eukaryota > Metazoa > Chordata > Amphibia > Caudata > Salamandridae > Pleurodeles > Pleurodeles waltl. The sequence continues at coordinate 701,552,911 of NC_090440.1, forward strand.
ACTGCTTGTTCTGTGGCAACATATAACAATAAGGTGCTCAGTGGGTTTCTTAGAGCTTTTGGCCCCTGTGCCACTGCACCTTCTGCACCATCAAAATCGTGGCACTTGTGCCTGCAAGGTAATTGTGCTTGGGACCCCTTGACAGTAGTGAAATATAGCAATCATTGGTGCTCAGTGGGTTTCTTAGAGCTTTTGGCACATGCACTACTGCACCTGCTGCACCATTCAAATTATGGCCCTGGGGCCTAAAAGGTAACCGCGCTTGTGGATGATTGTTCAGTGGCAACATGTAGCAATAATCGGTGGTCTGTGGGTTTCCTAGAGCATTTGGCTCCTGTGCCACTGCACCTGCTGCACCATCCAACTCGTGGACCCTAGTGCTTGCAAGGTAACTGCACTTGAGACTGCTTGTTCAGTGGCAACATACAGCAATCATCGGTGCTCTGTGGGTTTCCTAGAGCTTTTAGCCTTTGTGTCACTGCCCCAGCTGCAACATCCAAATTGTGGCCCGTAGTGTCTGTAAAGTAACTGCGGTTGTGACCACTTGCTGAGTGGCAACATATACCAATAATCAGTTCTCGTGGATTTCCTACAGCTTTTGGCCCCTGTGTCACTGCACCTGCTACACCATCCAAATCATGGGCATAGTGCATGCAGTGTAACTGCACTTGTGACTGCTTGTCCAATAGTAACATATGGCAGTGACTGGTGCTCAATAGGTTTCCTTGAACTTTTGGCCCGTGCCACTGCACCCGCTGCACCATCCAAATCATGGTCCTAATGCCTGCAAGGTAACTGCACTTGTGACCGCTGTTCAGTAGTAACATATAGCAATAACATGCTCAGTGGGTTTCCTAGAGCTTTTGGCCCCTGCGCAACTGCACCTGCTGCACCATCCAAATCGTGGCCCCTAGCACCTGCAAGGTAATTGCACTTGCGATTTCTTGTTCATTGGTAACATACAACAATAATTGGTGCTCAGTTGGTTTTCTAGAGCTTTTGGCCCCTGTGCCACTGCACCTGCTGCACCATCCAAATCGTGGCCCCTAGCGCCTGCAAGGTAAGTGTGCCTGTGACCACTTGTTCAGTGGTAACATATAGCAATAATCAGTGCTCAGTGGGTTTCCCAGAGCTTTTGGCCACTATGCCACTGCACCTGCTTCACCATCCAAATCATAGCCCCTAGTGCCTGCAAGGTAACTGCACTTGTGACCACTTGCCTAGTGATAACATATAACAATAATCGGTGTTCGGTGGGTTACCTACAGCTTTTGGCCTCTGTGCCACTGCATCTGCTGCACCATCCAAATTGTGGCCCTAGTGCCTGCAAGATAACATGAGGATATCATTTATATCCAGTAATGTATGTGTTCCGAAAAAGGCACAGTTGCAGACTAAATATATAATTATTTTGTAGGCAAATAAACACAACAGCTTTCTTAAAAAGTGCATTTACACTTATACAACTTCCCAAAACGTGTTGTCACAGATGTCATAAATAAAGCATCTGCTTTACACATCAATGTGAAAGCCAAATGTTAGAAATTGGGTCTCTAGTTTGCAGAGGTATGCACCCTGTCCAAGTAGAACCACAATCCTAGTCAGGACAAGTCATAACACAACCTAAATTATCCTGTGCTCACCCTCTGGTAAATTGGCACAGAGCAGGCAGGCTTAACTTAGAAGGCAACTTGTAAAGTATTTGTGCAATAACTCATACAGTAACTCAGTGAAAACACTACAAAAAGTACTCCACACCAGTTTAGGAAACTAGATATTATTTATTTGCATAAAGTAAGAGCAAAACAACAAAAACATGCAATATGCACAAGTCAAGATATCACTTTTTGAAGGTTTAGATGAGTCTCAGACTTAAAAAATCAGTGGTTATATCCTTTTAAACACACAGTACCTGGGATGCATCAAAAATAAAGATGCAGAAGGCCACAGAGGAGGAGATGCATCGAAAAGTAATTTTTCAGGCGCAGCAAAGATGATGCTCCATTTCTTTTCACGCTGCAAGGCGATGCCTCTGTTTACTGGAGTGCATACTGTGTTCTTCACTGCGATGCAGGGATATTTTGATGCCCAGGGTCGAAGCGTGGAAAATCCAGAAAGCATTGAGACAGGCGCTGCTTAGATCCAGCAGGCGATGCAGTGATTTTTCAGCCACAAAACATACATTATTTCAATCCAGCAAGAGTTGCATCGAATTTTGCAGGTGTTGCATTGAGTTTCTCTTGCGCTGGATTTTCTTCTCTCTGGTGAAGTCTTTGATAGCACCGAGACCATAAAACAGGAGGCAAACTTAATCCAAGCCCTTGGAGAGCACTTGTGGAGGAAGGCAGAGCCCTTACAGCAGAGTCAAGGGTAGCAGGCAGCAGGGCAACAAGCAGGCCAGCGGTCCTTCCAGCAAAGGAGTTCAGATGAGTCCTTTGGGCAGCCAGGCAGTCCCTCTGACAGAGTCTAGTTGTAGGTCCAGAAGTGTCTGATTTGGTGGGGTCATAGACCCAGTATATATACACCCAAATGTGCCTTTGAAGTGGAGGAAACTTCAAAGAGTGGTTTTGAAGTGCACCTTTCAACCCAGCACTGTCCGACAGGAGCCCAGTAGGGGGAGGTATCACTCCTATGTGTGAGGGCAGGCCACTGGCCTTTGAAGTATAAGTGAGAGCCCCTCCGCTCTTTCTGCTCAGGAAGACCCATCAGTATGCAGATGAATGCATGAGTGGCCTGTGTTTATGGCTGTCTGGTGGAATGCACAAGGGGAGCTGTCAACCAGCACAGACCAGACGTGGATTGGAGATAGGCTGTAAGGTGCAGATAGCAGTTAGTGCAGAAAAATGCCTAGTTTCTAAAAGTGGCATTTCTGAAATAGTAATGTAGAATCCAACTTCTCTAGTGAGTAGGATTTCTCACTACCATTCCAACCATACCAAACATGACAAGTCTATTCCTCTCAGATCAAAACATACCACTTAAAAGCATGTAAGGGAATTTCTAATGCTGGCCTATGAGAGAAGCAGGCTTATTGGAGTGTACTGACTGAGAAGCTGGGCAAGATGGTGGAGGCCTAGAGAGGACGCAGCCTTGCGGCCACGCCCACCCCAACTTTGGACGCCAGCGCGAGAGCACGGAGGAGCAAGGACGCGGCTACGGACGTGGGGAGCAGCGAGAGGGGAAGCCCCCCTCTCCATGAATTTCCAGGCTATGCCACGACCTGGGTCGGCTGAGAGGAGCGCGCCGGGGGCGACCCCGAGGGCATAATCGGAGCCGGAGAACGCTTCTCCGGCTGTTGGCCTCGATCTCTGGCATGACAAATCGCACCGAGTGAAAACTACGTGGGGGGAAGCACCGGCCTCCCCCCAGGAATTTTTGGAAAGCAGGGGAAGACAAGTGGAAGTGGCCCTGACGGCTACCCCCAGTTAACCGCTCCCTGCAGGTTTACGTTGAATATTACACCTAGGAAAAGGAAAAGAAGTACCTAGAAAGAAAGGAGAAGCAGTCTTCCATCTTTGCCTGCCTGCTCTGCGCTTTCAACTATAGACTCTGCAAGAAGGAGGAGCAGTAACTTCAAGTAACTTCAAGTAAGCGAAGGGGGGAAGTGGACTGAATGATTGACTGAGACTCCTGAAAACACGTTCGTGGAAACTCTATTAGATTCCAAGGTATTTATGATTGTAGATCTGGATGGCAGAGGGTCTATGGTGAGCTGCATCTGCAAACTAGGACCCCCCCAATGTTATTAATCACAGAGGCGAATATTAATCACTCATGTACCCATTCCTGGACTACTAAGGGCATTATTAAAAGTGCGATATACAACGCAGCACACGATTTGATAGCAGCAATAGTAGGGCTAGCCAGCTTGGTGAAATCATTCCCCCATTTTGTAAAAGTAAGCATGGCGCCTGAAATGCCTCGGAACCCTGGAGATAAGACTGACAATGCTAAAACATTGCGCTCAGGAAAAGATAAAGGGGACTTGGCCGGGGCAAACAGACAGCCCACCTCAATAGTGGGGAGGCAACCTGGGAGAAGCATAGCTAGCCAAAGTAAAGATCTTAAGTTGGATGATAACATAACCCACCCTGCGGAAAATAGGGGGAAGAGCAAAACTCAGGCTACTATCACTTCTTTCTTGGCAGGAGGGGCACAAGGAAGTGAAACTACACTTTTAACTCCCACGTCGGGAGGGGAACAAATCTCTACAGAAAGTACACATGGGGGGGGCCTCCAGCGAAAAGTCAGGAAAGGAAAGATTATCCCAGCTGGGAATTATAAGGTCTGACAGTTGCATGATGGAGAAAAGTCAGGAACCTCCCCCGGCGCAGCAGCATGTGCCCGAAATACAAGGAGGAGATTTTAGTAATATAAAGCAAACACGGGGCAGCGCAAAAGAGCAAGGCAGGCCGCAGAGTTTAAGAGAAAGTGACAAGAGCAATGGGAAGGAGATGAAAATCTTGGACTGGTCGAAAGATACTGGGGATAAATTTTATTCATTAACAGAGGAATCGGAATTCAGTAGCGCTGAGGGGCACAGCCTTAGTGACTATGGTAGCAGCATATCCTCGGAGGAGGGGAATGCTTCATTGAATAACGAACTCACAGTGCGGCAGAGGCGGAACCAGCGCAAGTGCACCAAAACAAGGTCTGGATCACAGGAGGGCACAGAACTCTCCGCATCTAGCGGGAGCAGGACTTTGAAATGGGATTACTCCAGTATCAATCTAACAGATGTAGCCCGCACAACGAATAAGTCAAATATGGGCGTTCAGCAGCTGCTGGGGAGTAACGACAGAGGAGATAACATTGAGGTTGCAAAGAGCGATATATGCGCAGCGAACACAGACTCTGGGATGCTACAATCAATATTCAATTCAATCAAAGAATTTCAAATGGAAACTCGGATAGAAAGTCGTCAAGCCAGAGTGGCTACAAAACGACTGCAAGGATCAGTGCGTAAGGTTGCAAAATCATGCACTGAGATAGAAACTAAGCTATGCGCAATGGAAGAGAGGATAGTAGCAGTCGAAGAGGAAGTTGATACGCTGAAACAACAGAATGCCATGCAGGAAAACCAAATGACTGACGTGATGTGGAAACTGGAAGATTTGGAGAACCGGCAGAGAAGGAATAATCTACGCTTTTTGGGCATAGAGGAAGGGCTGGAAGGAAATGACATTCGGGGCTATATGATCAAGCTTTTGCAGGGGACTTTTCCCGAATTGAACCATTGGGGTTGGAATAATGAGATTCAGCTGGTTCATAGATTTCCCCCGACCAGGAGGGAGGGGCGCACCCAGCTCCCTCAAAATATCCTAGAGCCATTTTGGTGTTTTTTGGGAATTTTTTACTGCATCAGGCAGTTTTTGATAAAGCACGCCCTAATACCCTGCGACAGGTGGAAGGGGTAACCTTATTCACGCGACCAGACTTTTGTCATACAACTGTGGAGCGGAGATGGCGGCTCCGACAATTGACCAAACCCTTTTTCGATATGGGAGGAGAGGCTTACTTGATTTCCCCTGCTCGGTTGAAGACGGTGGTTAATGGGAAAGTGAGATGGTTTACGTCAGAGATTCAGGCAAAGGAATATTTGACGGAGTTAAAACAATGATGTATTTTTAGATATAAGTGATTTCGGTGGTGGGCGGGGCACCCTGCATCTCCACTTCGCCAACACTCGGGCCAAGGGGGCTCGATTGCTCTACAAGAAAGGGGGGGGGGCTGGCTGAGAGGGGTGGCCCCCAGCCAGCCCTCGTGGGGAGGGAGGGGGGTTAGACAGTGTGTGGTGGGGTGGGGGGGGGCCTGGAGGGGATGAGAGGCGGGAAGGAGTGGGGAGGGGAAGGAAGGGGCTAAAAGATTGGAACAGAAACAGAATATAAGGACCAGAGAGAGGGAGAGGAAGCAAGGTCTACGTAAGAGCATATACAGAAGGAGTAAAAGGCCAAACAGAAAGATCGGGAGGCAGAGAAAGTGGGGGGAGGGTAGAAAGAGCTAAAAATGACCAGACTCCGTATAGCTTCTATTAATGTCTGTGGTCTAAATGATCCCAGGAAAAGAAGGAAAGTTATGGAAGAGCTAAAAACTCTCAGGGCAGATATCTTCTGCTTGCAGGAAACTCATGTAGAATATAGGAATCGAGGGATACTAGGGTCACTTGGCCTGAGAGTGATAGTATGTTCAACACAAGAGGTGAAAACTAAAGGGGTGGCGATATTGGATCGGAGCAATAAAGTGAAATTTGCTAGGCAGAAGGTGGATAAGAATGGAAGATGGGTAATTGTAGAATGCCTATATAGGGAAGGTAGCTTTACGCTGTGTTCTGTATATGGGGCAGTATTAGATGATCCAACGGTAATTGCGACCATGGCTGTAGAATTAACCGGCTGGCCGACCCTGTATATTTTATGTGGAGACTTTAACTTCAATGGGTCCTGGGACGGTTTACAAGATCTCTTACAGCCAGTAGTGAAGAAATATCAGGGGCAGAAGCCTCGAGTATTTAAGGCAATGGTAGGATTGCAAAAGGAGCTAGGTCTGGTGGATGCTTGGACCAAGCTGTGCGATCCAGATCCGGGGTACACTTATTTTTCTGCCCCTCATGTGAAACTGGCCCGACTAGATTTTTTTCTGATATCTTCTGAATTGTTGTCGCAGGCTAGCATGGAGTTATATCCATGAGTCATGTCGGATCATAATCCACTGGTATTGGACTTGGAATTAGATGGTCTACAACATAAAACCAGGAGATGGATCTTTGAAAGGGGGCTTCTCAGTGACTCTGAATACCTGGAATTTATGAGGGACTGGATAGTGGAATTTCTAGAGATTAACAGAGGTTCTGCTCGTATAGAAATAGTATGGGATACTTTGAAAGCAGGGATACGGGGAGCAACCCTAAGCTTCAGTTTGAGTGAGCAAGGAAAGGCCCAAAGGAAAATTAGAGATTCCCATCTGAAGCTTAGAGATCTAGAATTACAGCTGATTACAGTTATAGAGAGGGGGGAAGACATGAAGAACATCCAGGAGCGAATTGCTATAGCAAGAGCATCAATAAACGAGGGTAATGCAGATAGAGTAGCTGGGAAATATCTTGCGCAACGATCTGAGAGGTACGAGTATGGTGAAAGAACTGGCCACCTGTTGGCAGTAAGGGCAAGCCATAAAGCCTGCAGCAGGGGTGATCCGAGAGATTCAAGACCAACAGGGACAAATAGTGACAGATAATGACGGTATTAGGAAAGTGTTCCAGGGGTATTATACCGACCTATATAATGACACAGCTGGATTCTCGGCAATAGAGATGCAGGAATTTCTCCGCCCCATCAGGTTTAATACAATCTCAGAAGAAGATAACTCGCAACTGGAGGGTAAGATCAGCAGTTCAGAAATAGATAAGGCATTTAGTGAACTAGCCGCCGGCAAAGCATCCGGCCCGATGCAATTCCATTAGAGTTCTAGAAAATCTTTAAATTAGAGCTACACGCACTGATGCTTGAGCTGTTTATTCAGGTACAGAGTGGTGGAAAGACCCCGCCCTCTAGGGGAATGGCTAATACAGTAGTTTTCCTTAAGAAAGGGAAGGCCCCGCAGAACCCGGCCTCATATCGGCCGATAACATTAATTAATAGTGATGCTAAAGTGTATTCTAAAATATTTGCTGCACGCTTATCCTTAGTAATTAGGAAATTGGTAATGCCCCGGCAACACGGATTTGTCTCTGGTAGAGATACGGCAGAACATATTCAAAGAGTTATTGCGCTGTTTGATGCAACAGAAGTAGCAGAGGAACCTATGGCGGTGGCCCTACTTGACGCAGAGAAAGCATTTGACCGAGTCAGTTGGAAATACCTTTGGGAGGTCATGGGGAAATATGGCTTTCGAGAACAATTCATAGTGGCAATAAAGGCCATGTATAAGTCACCGGGAGTAAGAATCCAACTAATGGGAGAGCAGTCCGATTGCATCCAAGTGGGGAGAGGCACTAGGCAGGGATGCCCTTGTTCTCCGCTGCTGTTTGCTCTATATATAGACCCTCTGCTCAGACAGCTCGAAGAAAACAAGCAGATTATTCTGGTACAGAAATATGGGTGGGACACAAAAGTTCTGGCCTATGCAGATGATATTGCCATTATAACTTCCAATTCGGATACGGCACTGAAAGAAATTGAAGAGATCACTACTAAGTTTGGGTCATTCTCTGGGTATTTATTAAATAGGACCAAACTCAGCTATTGGTTAATCAATTTACGAAATCACAGGACAATCGGAGGGTGGAGCAGGCAGTATATCTTGGTATTAGTATTTCACCAAGGGTAGGAGAAATTGTCAGCATGAATCTGGATCCAATAATGGTTAAAGCTATAAACGATATGCACAGATGGAACAACTTTCACATGACCATAATAGGGAGGTGTAACATGGTCAAAATGATTCTTCTTCCCAAATTACTGTACCTATTCTGGACCATACCTCTGATCTTTACAAAAGCTCGGTTTGAAGACCTAGAACGGATAATTATGAGATTCATCTGGACATATGGCAAGTGCAGAAGGATGGCCAAGTTTATGTCCTTACCTCGCGAAAGAGGGGGGTGGGCTTTGCCTAACTTGAAGCTATACCAATTGGCAGCTGCATTCCAATATATGCGCCCACTATGGGGGGATAGACCAGGGGAGAGTAAGGGGGAAAGCACCCCCTATATCCCTAATATATACGAATTGCTTGTGGGCTCTGCCTCAAAGGGGTGCTTACTAACTTTTCACGAGCCAGGGTACTATAAGAAAACACAGTACAACGTACTAGAGGCGGCTTATAAATGTTGGCGGCCCTGGCGAACAAAGAATGGGCTTGGGAGATTTAACTATTATACCCTAATCAAGAATAACCCGTTGCTCCCCAACATTTTTAAAGACAGCTATATGACAAAATGGGCCTCCAAAGGGGTAGCGAGGCTAGGGGACTTTTTTGATGATGCTGGAATCAAGACATTCACAAGTTTCCAAGAACGGTTTGCTTTAGAACAAAGGGATTTTTTTTAATTCTTACAGGTGCTAGACTTTCTGAGCAAGAAAACGGGGGGGCCACAGGGGTTTAAATGCAATCAACTGTTAAAACACATTCTGGGAGAATCGAATCTGACTATCAAAGTAATTTACTCCTTGTTAATGGCAGAGCAACCTGATGATTTGGAGAAGCATAGTGAACGATGGAGCAGAAAATTGGTTGATGGAAGTGTAAATTTTTTAATTCACTCGAGTTAGGTCATACTGTGCTACTATCCTCATCTCTACAGGCACAACATTATAAAACTGTGTTTAACTTGTATTATACACCAGCCCACCTTGCTAAGTGGGGGGGTCACGAGGAATCAATTGTCCAAGGTGTGGGGATCATGCAACAGATGTAATACATATGTTTGTCACCTGCAGAGAATTAAAGACACTGATAGATGGGATGCAACTTGTAATAAAATAAATTTTGGGGTATGAGGTGGTTCTTACCCCAGAAATCCTGGTTTTAGGGGCTGCAGAACAAACAAGGGGACGACAGAGGGCGTTCATTTTTCTTGCTATGGCAGTGTACCGTTTATGTATCTCCTCTGTATGGTTGAGCATGTTACCACCATCTTGGCAGCAGTGGCTGGGCAGGTTAATATCCGTATATCATCTGGAGATCTCCCTGTATGAGCGGAAGGGAAGATTGGCCAGAAGGAAAGGGAACGTGGTCTGGGGTCAATTTCGGAACTGGCTCATGGCTAATGGCTGATGTATTAAGTCAATATTCCCTTTTGTTATGATTCCTTGTGTAGGGACAAATGGAGGAAATGTATCTATCTCTCCAACTGAAGAAGGTCTAATTGTATATTGTATTTGTTTATTTGCTTTTGAAAACATAAATAAATAAATTAAAAAATTAAAAAAAGAGGGAAGCAGGCTTCACGGTAGTGAAAAATGACTTTGGGGGGTTTTCACTATGAGTACATGTAAAATTTATAAGTACATGCCTTGCCTTTCTTTTACATAGCACCCTGCCGTATGGATTACCTAGGATCTACCTTAAGGATGCCTTATGTATAAGAAACAGGGAATTTAAGGCTTGGTATGTAGTTTTAAATACCAAATCTAAGTGGTAGTGACACTGCACACACAGGCCTGGCAATGGCAGACCTGAGACATGGTGAAGGGGCTAATTATGTGGGTGGCACAATCAGTGCTGCAGGCCCTTTAGTAGTATTTAATGTACAGGCCCTGGACACATCTAGTGCACTTTACTAGGGACTTATAGGTAAATTAAATATGTCAATTGGATATGAGCCAATGTTACCATGTTTAGAGGAGAGTGCACAAGCACTTTACCTCTGGTCAGCAGTGGTAAAGTGTGTAAAGTCCTAAAACTAGCAAAACTGAGCTCAGAAAAGTGGAGGGAGGCAGGCAGAAAGTTGGGGGAAGACCACCCAAAGGCTGTCAGGTCCAACACAAATTGTTGTTAAATAGTGTTACAAGCTGGCTGACTCTTTTCTGTGAAAACATCTTACCCTGTGCTTGACAGTGAATGGACTATGACAGTATACTTTGCCCAAGATCACCATATGTTAAGCTGGCACTGAAAATGAAATGCTGTTTTGTACTTTGTTCCTAAAAAGGAAGTTTCACAAATTAAATGGACTCAAAGAATAATAATTTTGCAAAAAAGTGCAAATATTTTGGGCAGATTAAGAAAAAGATACCTTTTGAGATGGCTATGTCTAAAATAAAATAAAAAAGGGCACAAGTCAGGCTCCATTGAGAAAGGCTGCATTCCTCTTTCCTATAAAGGCTGTCACTTTGAAGTCAGCTCAAAGCAAAACAAAATAACCAGGCTTCCACGCTTTCTCATCGGGTAGGACGAACTGAACCTGGAGAGCCTTTAACAAATACAGTCAGCAATGGGAAGGAAGAAAACGTGAGGTGCACACCATAAAGCAAATGGCAAGCGACAGACAGAATGCATTCCTAGGTAAACTTTCTGAAAGTTCTCTAGATGTCTTTCGCAAACTAGACAGCTTCTCTCCGCTGTCTGGTAGGCTGCGACCTAAAAAGAAAAAAACAACATCTAGGCACCCAGGATCTGTATTGATGTCTCTGTATCCATCAGGACTGCACAACACTACTCCAACTTAGAGCAGAGTTGAGGACACACCTCTTTAAAGAACACTCTATCACACTGCATCAATGTCCACAACCCAGCTACCTCTCCAATCAGCGCTGCCTTTGACCATTACAACAATCCGTTACCGTTTGGCTGGGTTCGAGTTACTGAAATACCATGTATATACACATACACAAAATAAATAAATGAGGTGTTCCCCTTGCTGGGGCCTTTTCCATCTTCTCTACTCTCCTTTCCTGTTCTATTTCTTCTGAGATTTTCGCTTCCTATCCCTTGCTCCCCATCGGGCCTTCTTTGCCCCTCCCTTTCCCTCCCCTGTTCTCTTCTCCATTCTGCCACGCCTCCTCCTCCATCATCTTTCTTCACCCCCTTTGGCATTCCTTGTTTTCCTACATCTCACTTCCCCTCGTGCCCCACCTGTACCTCTGCTGCACCTCTCCTTCCTCGTTCTAATCCTCCGTCCACTCTTTCTTCTCCCCTCCCACGCTCTCTCGTTCATTACTTGTCTACCTCTACAATCAACTTCTACCTTCTCCCCTCCCGCCCTACTCATGCCCATCCTTCCTTTCCCTCTCTCCCACTTCCACCCATTGCTCTGTCTTCCCTACGTTCCTCTCCTCCTCACTTTCCTTACCCCCCCTGCTCCCTCCTTGCAACCTTTCCTTGTTTCTTCTCATCACTCGTTTGCTCTGCCCCCCGCCCACCCCGCTCTCCTCGCCCCTCCTCTACAACCCATCTCCCACCCAGCCTTCTCCATCCTCTACGCCTACAATCAATGGTTCCGTTCCTCTTTCTTTCCCCCTCCCATCCGTGCCGCCTCTTCATTTCTCTCTCATCCCTACTCCTCCTTTCGTCCCTCCCCTCGACCACGACCCCCACGACCCTCTCCTGTGATGCCAATGGGCAGGGGTATGATGGGTGCTATTCGGTGCTGATCACCTTCAACTCCCCCAAGCCCCCCACCCCCTCAATTCCATGTTGTCTGGTTTTTAGCCACCTCCCACCACACCCCTCCACCCTCGGGGTCTGTGGGATGAGACCCAGAGATTCTTGCATCACTGGTCTCCATGGTTACGCTGAAGCCTTTGCTGTGGTTGCTATGGGAGCTGTTCAGGAGCTTCTGAGAACCCCCCTCCCTTCCTTTCTGGGTGTGAGCCAAGAATTGAGCGAAGGGAGGGAGGGACTGCAGGCCAAAGTGTGAGGGGTGTGGGGTGGGGGAAACGAATACGAGGAGCTTTTGTAGCGCTTGGGGCACAGAGTAGGTCTGGGTTGGTCACTGTTCATGCTGTGAAGCAGAGGGAGCTGATGATTGGGGGGCGGGCTCCGAGTCTATGAGAGAGGCTGATGGCGGCGCTGACATGCAGAAGGCTGAGGAGGGGTGCTGAGAGGTGTTAATTGGGGTCTGGCACCTTTGAGGGGTGCTTATTGGAGAGCATGAGACGTGTAGATAAGAGTAGGATTAAAAGCTCCTGCTAGGTGTTGCACGGGCAGGACTTTTAAAACAAAAGTATATTATAGAAAGCGGAGCCAAAAGCATATCAGGGTTTTACAGAGGCGTTTTGTCTCACTTTCGAAGGGGTTGCATTACAAGAACAACATACACTGTGTCGTCTTGCGGACAGCATCGTGCTTGTAACAATTTACTTACATTAAGGCGTGAGCTTTGTTGCCATTTATAGGGAAAAAAGAAATATAGTCATAAATTGGCCAAACTGCAAGGGTAAACTAGAGAGTGTTTAAGTACTATAGACGAGGTGACTGGAATTATGTGGCACTTGGTGAACACATTATGCGGCAGAGAGAGGCAAATCGTACATCAAACATGGAAAAGCAAAATATACAACTGTTCTGTCATCTTTTTGTCCAGTTATTTTTATAGGAATTCCAGTTCTATAATAATGCATAGAGCTCTTAAGAAGGAAAACTATGCAATTCAACCAATCCTATTCATTTTTTTCTCACCACAATTAATAATCTGATCTACTCGGAAACACGCATATGCAATTTTGTTAACAGTGGCCATTGTGTAACATCCAGAGAAAAATATGATGCGTAAAACATATACAGCATTGCACTCAGGAGAAAACAAGCCCACTTCATTTATTCACCGTCTCCCAGTTAAAACTTGGCTACTGGGTTGGATTCACACTGTGCTCATAGCAGAGGTCCTCCTAACCCCCACTGCTCCTCTGTCTGTCTTGCACAGCTCCAACACTCACTAGATTCATTGGCCTTGGCCAACCATGGCTCCGCATTGAATCTACTCTTCATTGCAAAAAGTCTCAATCCCTCAGTTGCAAGAAAGCTCACAGAATGTAAAGGTTCACTTGAACGCAAGCACTTGGGGACTCAGCCTGTACAAGCCACCAAACTGCAAGAACATATGCGGGACCCTTTTCTGCTACATTAGATGCCATAGAATTCAAAAGTGTGTTTGAATGGGCTTAAGATGACTTTGTTTTAGGGCCTGCAGAGACACCATATGCGCTGTATTGTGAGACCTTTTGTTATTTTACGGTGAGCTTAGAGACCACTCATTGCTTATCATTGGTTGGTTTCATTGTCACTCTCATTTGCTTACTTTTTATTCATCAGCTTCTGTAGGCTTTCCTTCCTTTTCTCGTGTTCACCCCTTCCCTGGAACTTGCTTACTGTGTACTTCCACTACTCTCTTTTTCAGGCACTACTTTTTTCTTTTTGTTTAAGCAGTCTACAAGATTGCATGTGTTTTCTGTCTGTCTTCCTCATGTACTTCTTCCCCATCTGTGTTTCTTCATCTTCCACTAAAGCCCACCCTCCATTGTCTGTGTGCTGTCCCAGCCCCTCCCACTGTTGTCTGTGTGATTCACCTAGCCCCTCCTTCCCACCCTAGCATTGTCTGTCTGGGTGCTTGTCCAAATGCTTCCTCAGTCCTCCTGCCCACCCTCAGTTGTCTGTGGGCTTCACTCAGCCTATTTCCCACGTTTGTTATCTGTGTGCCTGCCCCAACCCCTCTCACCCACACTTTGTTGTCATTGTGCTTGCCCTACGTCTTACCACCCACCCTGCGTTGTCCTGTGCTTGCCTCAGCATCTCCCACCTACCCCGCTTTGTTCGTGTGATTGTTCCATACCCTTCCCACCCACCCACTGTTGTCCATGTGCTCCTCCATTTACTTCTGCCTGTCCAAGAAGGACAAGAGTGAGGGAGAAAGAGGGGAGGGAATGGGGGAGCACACGTCATTTTAAAAAGTGCTGTGATGCAGTCAGCGGTAATGCGCTTATTAAAAACAAGGGCATTGGCGCTGATGGCGTCTCAGCACTTTAAAAAAAAAGTAGTTTTAACCATGCTGCACAGCATGACTTGAGAAGCCAATAGTTCTCATAGGCAGAACATATTGGGGGTCATTCTGACGGGCCAGGGTCGGCGGGAGCACCGCCGACAGGCCGGCGGTGCCCCGCAGGGCATTCTGACCGCAGCGGTTCGGCCGCGGTCAGAAGAGGCAAACCGGCGGTCTCCCGCCGGTTTACCGCTGCCCTTAGAATCCCCCATGGCAGCGCAGCTTGCTGCGCCGCCATGGGGGATTCTGACACCCCCTACCGCCATCCTGTTCCTGGCGGTTCACCCGCCAGGAACAGGATGGCGGTAGGGGGTGCCGCGGGGCCCCTGGGGGCCCCTGCCGTGCCCATGCCAATGGCATGGGCACGGCAGGGGCCCCTGTAAGAGGGCCCCGCAAAGTATTTCAGTGTCTGCTAAGCAGACACTGAAATACGCGACGGGTGCAACTGCACCCGTCGCACCCCTGCAACTCCGCCGGCTCAATTCTGAGCCGGCGTCCTCGTTGCAGGGGCATTTCCTCTGGGCCGGCGGGCGCTCTTTTGGAGAGCGCCCGCCGGCCCAGAGGAAATGTTTAAATGGCCGCCGCGGTCTTTTGACCGCGGTGCGGTCATTCAACGGCGGTACCTTGGCGGACGGCCTCCGCCGTCCGCCAGGGTCATAATCAGGCCCATTGTCTTTACCAATGCTTGTTTACCCATTAGGCAGAACTCAAGAGATTAAGCTGGAAAATTGAATTTCAGCTGCTGCTACTTATTGTTTCCACCAGGAGTCCTCCTTCTTTCCAGTATCTAATAAGACTTCTCCCTTCCTCCAGAGTTCCCGTGGGGTCCTCCCCTTCTCCAGTGTTCCCCCAGGATCCTCCCTTTCTCCAGTGTTTTCTTGAGATCCTTCATTTTTCAAGAGTTCCTTCAGGTCCTCTATTTCTCCAGTATTTTCTCCAGGTTCCTCCCCTTTTCCAGTGCCACCCTCCCATATCCTCCCACAGGATCCTTTATTTTCCAGTGTACCCCAGGGGTCTTCTCCTTTCCCACTGTTACTTTCCTGTGTCCCCAACGTACCCTCTAGTTTCTATTTCCCCTTATGCTCCTTCTCCTTGTTCTTTGCTAGTTTTCAACACCTATTTGAGGATTCTGACATTGATAATACCACTCAGAGAAACAAACAAGCATTGGCTAAGCCATTAGCTCTGGTCTGCGCAAGAGCTAGTGGCTTTGCCAATGTCTTTAAGCAATGTTGTGCAGCTGCGTGGCTGCTGTGCAACCTGGTTAAAAGTTAAATAAAATGTTTTTAAAAGCTTATGGTGTGGCCAGCACCTGCCATGTCATAGCGTTTTTGTATGGCAACAGAACCAACATGGACAACAGGAGGGCAGGGATTGGGAGGGGAAAAAACAGACAAGGAGAGTGGGAGGGGAAGAAGCAACACAAAGGATTTTTGTTAACAAGTACCTTGATCAGTGGAAGGACAGCAATCAAGCTTAGCAATCTGTACTTGGTCCATGCTCCAGTCGAAGGAAAGGAGGCGGCGCCTTCATATGCTGCCCTATTAGAAAGCAGCAAATAGGAGTGACTAAAAAGCCAGCGAATGGTAATGAATGGGCGGGCTGCAAGCCCTTTGTTGTATACAATCTGTCTTGCAAGCAAAAAGCGCATGCGCTGTAGCATGCAAGACTTAAAATTGGTTAATGGACATGTTTGAATTAATCTTAACCACTGGTGTTACCTGTAACTTCATTCTATTCCATGATATTTGAGTCACTGTGACATTCCAGACTGTGATGAACCGTTTGTAAGTCAGTCATAGTCTTGCAGCAACAGGGAAGGACCAGCCCAAACTATAAGGTGATCTTCCTTCTGAACAGGAACACAGGCAACTCGAAACACGTTCCCAGATTATTGGTCTTCATCTGTGAGGTGCAGCTGGAACCGTGTGGCAAAGAGAGCTACTTTTTCAGTTTTTAAATGAAGCACTGGCGCTCTTCTTCCCTCCAGCTCGCTCACAGCTCTGAGAACAAGCATTTGCAATGCAATAGCTCTCACATTTGCTTGAGTTGGAGCTATTGGCATTGTAAATGCATAACTGGACTTTTTTGCCATATTAACTGGTCAACCCTGCCACATATTTTTGTCCTTTCTGCCACATGATTCCAGTGGCCCTGTATATAACTAAAGGGCTAGTAGGCCTACTGGAATATTTTGTTAAACAAGGCCCTTAAAACACAAACTACTCCCAGATGCAAAAAGTATTTACTTGGCAGTTGGTACAGGTGACATTGCCCAAGCGCAACAAGTAAATAATTGTACTAAAGATTTTGCATAGGTGAAACTTTTTGACTTTGCCAATGCTTGTTGATTTTAGGCACAGGGAGATTAAAGTGTTTTGCTTAGCAGGAAAGTAAGAGGACGCCGAGGCTCAAACCTGATTTTGAAGTTCCTTAGTCGGCAGCTCTGGCTGTTATGCCACATCTTCTCTAGAAGCAATTTGCCCTTCGGAATATATGAGATACTTTGGTGCCCTGAGTGCGTGTGCAACAGTGCGCGTGACTAGGCGAGGGCAATTGTGTCTGCATGCAACTGCATTCCAGCTTTGGATTCTGAAAACATATGTGTATGTGTGAAACAGCAAGAACTTTAGCACCAGTGGACTAGAGGTGTGAAATTTAACAATGCACGCATCCCTACCCAAAACAACCACCAAAATGATTCCAACTACACCAAGAGTGCTGCATTAAAAGGTATTAAATGGGAGTGGTGGTTTCTGGAAAAGAGGGTTAGGTTTGGACAACTCCATTTATTGTAGCAATTACTTAATATTAAGCGATGGAGTGACAAGAGGATTTAGATGGGGTATTGCGAGAGGGATCTTTAGAGTATAGTTCATGCTGGAAAACAATTATGTGGATCTGAATACCGCTCTAAGAGATGGGTGAGAGATGTAACCAGATATATTACGCATAATTGGGAGGTGATACTTTTAAGGACTTTGTGAATATAATTTCTAAAATAAATTGTTAACTGTTTTTTTTTGCTAAACTTACTAAGTAAAACTAAATAAAAACTTGAACCCTGACATAAAGCAATATCCACCTTAGCCTTCAAGATACTTGAAGACGGAGCCAATGAGCCCGATTTGTAAAAAGGCGTGGTTCTATTAAATGACCATCTGCAGATAAAGGTTCTTGAGAAACTAGTTCTACTTTTCCTCACCTATCCCACAGAGTGCCATACCCACAGAATAGCAGTATCACTGATGGCAGACTGAAATACTATATCTCTAATTCTCTCAATTCCGACAAAAATAAGATGAGTCATGAGCATTTTATGGGTGGAAAACAATGCGTGCAAGCATAAAGAGGTACGCTGAGAGAGGCACACGTGGATAAAAATAGGTCAGGGTTTATTGTATTAATATATGCGGCATTAGCAGATCAGAGCAAGACACACTGGGCAGGGCCAGAAGTACTAGCAGAGAGGGCAATAGTTTTAAAGTAGTTTTCCATACCACTGAATGCAAGCACTTGAGTGAAGGTGAAAGGATACACCTAAAAAGCCAACAGCATTAGGTGAGACATAAATATTCCACTGGGCTGAGACAAAACATGACAGAGAAAGTCTCAAGCCAATGGCGGAAAGGGGCTGGTCAAAATCAGTCAATGAATGAAAGGAATGGAGCTATTTACTGTATGCTATTTGAAAAACAAAATATAGAATCCCTAAAAAAAAAAAGACAACTAGATAATCTCACCTATATACTGTGAACTACCACTGTGCTGTACGATATAGGCAGTGAACAATTCAATAAGTATTGGACAAGAACCCAGTATCAACCCTATTATTAATCAGCAAGACATCAGCATGACATGTAGCTCTACACTAAATAGCACAGGTAGGCCGAGCTGGTAAGGAGTACAGGAACTGAAGATACCATTCCCTTTGCAAGGATGCCTCAGATGGCCACGTGTTTCTGTCACCGAGGTGGTTTCATACTCATGGTTATGAAAGAACCAGCAGGGTCCCTTAAGAAGCTGCACTTTCTAATTTTATCCCCTGACGATTTCATACAAAACACTTAAACAGGTTATCGAAAGTGGTCGTTTTCATAGTTGTGGGAACTGCCTGCTCTTCAGTGGAAATATCGGAGGTGGAAGGCTATAGCCCAAAGGCAAACCCTAACAATGTGCACCGTTTCCACCTAGGCACTATATGCCAAAGGGGAAATGATGTTGGGTCGCAGACTGACACTTGTGGCGACCTTGGTGACTAGCAGGGAGGAAACTGAAATTCTGAAATTAATACTGGTATCGAAACCCATCCTTCAACCAAGAACTGTGATGTTTACCTCGTCTCCAATTCTGGTAGTAAAAATTGGCAGAAGCTGTAGTCACCCCGAGTTTACTAACAATGTGCCCTGTTTCCATCTAGGCACCATATGTTAAAGGGACAATGATATAGGGTCACAGACTGACACTCGTGGTGAACTTGGTGACTAGCAGGGAGGAAACTGAAATTCTAAAATTAATACTGGTATTGAAACCCATCCTCCAACCAAGAACTCCGTGATGTTGACCTCATCTCCAATTCTGGCAGCAGCTGTAGTGACCCCGAGATTACCCCAATTAACGGCAAAGAATGTTACTGCTTTCTTGCCTCACTATTGGTTGGTTTAATTTCTGATAAGAAACTGCAGTGATTTAAAGCGGTTTCTTGTTTTTAGAAGTATGTTTTGATGAGAACATCAAGAAATGATAAGTACGAGTTAGAAACATGCCCTACTGAGAAGATGACTTAATCACATGGCACTTTAATATCGCACAGCTAGGGTTCAGAAAGAACTCACAAACTCCCCAAAACAGGGTCAGATATCCGAAATGAATAAAACAGTCCACAAAGTATCCCAGGTCCAAAGATCTATAACAATTTAGCAAGACTGTAGAGATAAAAAAATAAAACGAGTTAGAGCTGTTAGCTTCCTAAATTACTAACTGGACTTTTTTTCTTGCCATACAGACTGAAAATAAAAAGTAAAACAGTTGACATAAGCGAGCCAATTCAAAATGCCGCCATTTGCGTGAAGAGTGAGACAAAAGGACAAAGAAGTTCGCACGCAGTCAAAGTTATAGGCAAATGTGCAATTATCCATGTAGCAGGGGCGATAGCCAAGGCAGTAATAAAACTGCCCCACGGAGGGATAAATGTAAAGCATTTACCAACTGAAACAAAGGATTTTTGAAAGGCAAGCCCACGAACGAGTGATAGTGATGGGTGTAAGGTGGGAGTGGTTAAAAGCCCAGATACATACCAACACGTCGGAAAAGCAGTGCATGTGCGCTTATATGCTCGACCTTAAAAATGGATTAACTAATGAGAAAGAGAGAGAGTGAGTAGCAGTCAGCCCATACAATCAAACAGACTGAGAGAATAAGGTGCAGACTGCTTTCCTGGGGTCTCCCTGCCAGGCCTGGTCCCTCTCTCACTACCCTTCTTACTCAGAAACAAACCATCAGACGCTATTTATTCTCATTGGTACCGCCATCCAATTTCTTTCACACATTTGCCTCTGGAAAAGCGCCCCCCCAACATGGGGGGAGCACAGCCCCCTTAGGGGTCGGGGACGCCAGGGGCCGGACCCTCCCCGCTAGTTGTGCGCAGGCTGGTCAGCTGCTTCCGCCTGTACGCCTCGCGAGGTGTGTAGGCGGAAGTAGTGCCTCGGGGGAGGAACGTTGGGCCAACGTTGGGGCCATTCCAGTTTGGGCCACTGCGCGCCAGTGTGGGGCTTATAAGCGCTCCCCCAAAAGGCTCGGCCTTCTTCTTCTCGGCGCGGCGGCCTGAAAGATCATGCTTTTGTTGACGCACTCGACTTGGGGTTTTTTCAGCATTCATTTTATTTGATCGGCAAGGAGAACGTGTTCAGGAGGCTGTATTTGGAGAGTGGAGCCGGCGGCGAGGTTACTAAGAGCCACGAGGATTCGGAGACCTGGACGCGCTGATTTTGAACTGCTGCGCTTAACAGGATCCCCGGGATTGAATAGCTTGCCAAGGTGAGTGTGCGCACGGTGGCTGTGCTCCGTTTTTAGAAGTTCGTTTATTTTCTGTGCACGCTCTCACCTGTTAGAGCAAACCCCTTTTTTTGTTGCTTACTGGCGAGGGCGCTTGTGCCCTGAAGCATTTATTAACCAGATACTGGTACCGGCGCGTGGTTCGAGCGGGTGGGGGGTTCCATTAATGGTTGATGATCTTTACCTTATTAAAGTGCAGCGAGGAGCCGCAAATTTTTTAAAGTGTGCTGATTTGCGAAGTTATGTGTTCTTACGCGATTTGATGCAAAGAACGATAGAGATATAATGAAATAGAAATTATATTGGTAACCTACGTTGGGAAAGTGCACCAAACACTGATTGCTTACTAGTTTTGCATGTACCTTATTTGAACAGTATATTTATTTTCATAAACCCCCTTTTTTCTCTTGTGCATCTTGTGAATGGCTTACACTATTTTGTGGTTATTTTGTTTTAAAAGCTTTGCCTTTTACTGTTGCTTGGGTGTTGTTTTAACACAAAGTTATTTTCAGGTTAATTTTCCAGCTTGTGAACATTGTTATTGTTTTAGTAGCTTTGCCTTTCACTTTTGCTATGGTGTTGTTTTAACACAAATGTTTTTTCAGGTTAATTTCCTTGTTAACAGTGTGTTAGTTCCATCTTGGGACTAGTTGAAACGGCACAAGGCCTTTGTTAATTGGTGTAGTGTGGGTGTGCACTTACTTGTTTTGCGGTTAATCACCAGCCTCTTGCATTATGGCTTCTAATAGGGTTAGGGTGGGCAAGAGGAAGGGAAGCGATCTTGAGTTGGCGCAACTTTTGAAATTGGTCTTAGCAAAATTGGGTGATGGTGACTCAGATGGGGGGATGCCCCTTCAGAGGGAGTGGACTGTGGGGAGGGCCCTTCCCGTCCTCGGCGAACACATGTGGCCCTGCGCGCAGCTTTTCCTCCAGTCAAGCAGAGGAATAAGAAGCAGGTCACAGCAGTCCAGCAACCCATGCCCTCTCATCCGGTGGGTACAGTTATACCCCCCCTCCTATGGTTGGTTCAGTCACAGTTGTGGCCCCTGTTCCTGCAACTGCTTCACCTACTGAGAACATTCCTGCGCCTCGCTCAGGGGTGGTGACGGCTACACCAGGACCTACGTTAGGGGTAGAATCTATGCTGGCCGACATACGCCGATCTCTAGCAGTCCTGACAGCACCCCCTAAGGGGTTACCTGTTCAATCATCCCCCAAGCCTCAGGTGGTGGCACCAGCGGTGGGTACAGCCTCAGAGCAGGTGCAGGACGTACTAGCCCCCCCAGGAGTATCACAGGACCCAACGACCCAAGTTTTGCTGGCGGTGTCACAGATGTTAACCAATATTAATGCAACAACCGCCCCCCCACGACTCCTTGGGCTAACGATTCATTGCAGAATTCGGTTCAAGAACTTAAGCGCCAGGTCGAGGCACTGGCGACGGCGCGTAATGTTCCTTCTTTACAGGTGACGACCGCAAGCCCATGTGTCAACCCGGCACCGGGCTCTCTGTCTCAGGCTACTCCGGTGGAAAAAGAGCAGGGTAAGGTTACCGAACAGGGTACCAGTGCCGCAAAAGCACTTACATCTGCTGATGGGACGGGATTGGACACATTGCTATCTAGGCCAGGGAAGTTAGCCGCACATGTGGCTCCGGACATTAAAGAAAAAATATGGAAAGGTGAATTTGTGGATATTTTCAGCCTGATCAGGGCTAAGAAAAGAGATGTAGAAACAAAAGACAAAGGTGCAAAAGCTTCATCATCTAGTGATAAAAAGCCAAAGACTGAAGAAAGCAATATGAATTGGTTGTTTGGTTTTAATGTGTTTATGTCGGTCATGCTAGAGAGGAAACCCGAAACAGGTATTGCTATGATATGCTATCCAAACAAAATACTAAAAGCCCACCATATGTATGGAGGGAACGCTTGGCTGGAATACGACAGGGATTTCAGGTGGGCAAATGTGGAGGACCCAGCGATTGGTTGGGACCAGACCGAAGTAAATGGTTGGTTAGAATGTGTGAATAACAAGTTACCTAGTAAGCAGCCCTTTCGAGCTCAGTATACAAACGACAAAAAAGGCGTTCAACAGAAAGGTATGTTTCCGCCCCCCAGGGACTTGCAAATTCAGGCACACCTGTTCATTTTGTGGGCATCCCTCCCACCCCGAATTCAAATGCCTTAAGAAGTCAAGGGATAAAGTTAAAGAAGGGAGTAAGCCCAGTGTCTAGTTCTTCCTTGCCTTTACCCTTAAATTTAGATGCACTATTTCCTTGGTTAAAGGTTTACCCAGTTAAAGCTTCAGCTGAACAGCTGATTAAAGGTTTTTGTCAGGGCTTCAGAATTCCCGCCACCTGCCTCCCCCCTTTGGATTATTGCAAGAATCTTATGTCTGCTGTAAGGAACCCTGGCGTAGTTGCAACAACGATTGGTAAGGAATGCGCTAGGGAGATTATCACGTCCTTTCCCTTTCCCCCCTTCAAAAGATTTTGTTTGTTCCCCCTTAGGGATAGTACCCAAGAAAGACCCAGGTCAGTTCAGGTTGATTCATAACTTGTCGGCTCCTCGGGGTTCTTCAGTGAATAAGGCTATTGACCCGGTTCTTTGTTCCGTTCGCTATGCTACCGTCGACCAGGCTCTGGAGAAGCTAAGGGTTTTGGGGCGCGGTACGCTGTTAGCAAAAACTGATACTGAAGCAGCTTTCCAGCTACTGCCAGTCCACCCTGAGGATTACCACCTCCTGGGATTTCAATATAATGGGGACTACTTCTATGATAAGTGTATGCCTATGGGCTGCAGTGTGTCCTGCAGTTATTTTGAACAGTTTAGCTCGGCTTTACAGTGGATCTTCACTAGGCGCACCGGCCATTTAAATGTAATCCATTACTTGGATGATTTTCTAGTTTTGGGTCCCCTTGGTCTGAAAAATGCCTCTGGGCTCTGCAGGCCCTAACAGCTATGTTCAAGGAATTCAGGGTCCCAATAGCACCAGACAAAACGGAAGGCCCCGCCACTTGCATTACTTTGTTGGGCATTGAGATTGACTCTGTGGCTGGGGAGTGTCGCCTTCCACTAGATAAACTTCAGGCTTTTAAGGGGTCCATCAGAACTGCCCTGTCACATAATAAAGTCACACTTCACCAACTGCAGGTCCTGGTGGGACAACTGAATTTCGCCCTGAGGATCATCTCCATGGCCCGCCCTTTTTCCAGATCCATAGCTAGGGCCATGGCAGGTTTGACTGAGAAACACCACCAGGCTGTCTGGAGAAGTTAGGGAAGATTTGAAGGTCTGGAATACATTCTTGCAGGACTTTAATGGGGCTGTGATTTGGCCCCATCCCCCGATAGATAGACCCTCCTTAGGCCTATTCACCGACTCAGCAGGCACTCAGGGAGACCATTTTTCTAGAAATTACAAAGCTAGCTAAACAATTCCCAAATGCAGCCATCGCCTGGTCTCACATGGTGCCACGCCAAAACTGGGGCCCAGGAATAAAGCCACGAACAATCAATGTGTCAGTTAGGAGACTCAACGCGGAGATGGCGAAGCTCTGCCCTGGTCCAGGCTGACTGTGGAATATCCCTCATAAACAGCTAAAAGGTCCTGAAATGTTTCACAGGGACTTGGTTCACTTGTCTGATGCCGGTACTGAACAATTTATGGCTGATATGTGGTTCTTCTCTCGGAGTTTGTTTTCTGGTGGGGAGGGCAAAGGACCTTTGGGGCCCTGGTCACCCTCGTGGCGGGAGAAGAGGTACTAAAGTAACCTGAAGCAACAGAGGGGTCCCCAAGGGTGGGACCCGGTATAACAACAGAGATAGGATCCTGAAGTCCTGGACCAACCTGCGGATGTACACACCAGATGGGGGGTAGGGAGCCCAGATGTCCTGGGCCGCCCCGTTACACCCCTTGGCTGATTGGTGTTTGGAGAGAGGGTGGAACTCTGAGCATGTGGGCAAGGAACAGAGGAAGCAGGGGTACCGCCCCCCCAGGGATACAGTTGACGTCCAGTCCCTGTGTGATCCAAAGGAGGTTCAGGACAGGAAGGGATCCTGTCAAAAATGATTTATGGTT
This sequence comes from Pleurodeles waltl, assembly GCF_031143425.1. Classification (NCBI taxonomy): domain Eukaryota; kingdom Metazoa; phylum Chordata; class Amphibia; order Caudata; family Salamandridae; genus Pleurodeles; species Pleurodeles waltl. Next base: position 701,577,520 of record NC_090440.1, read on the forward strand.
ACAGATGTAAATAGTACGAATTTCATTTGATATTAATTTTGGATTTGCAGTGAAAAGTTTATTAGAGTGATTTGCATAAAAATGATTAATGTATTTGATTTTAATGAAAGTATATAAAATAAATACTTCTTCCAACGAAATGATTGTCGGTCTGTGTATGACTGGTGTTGGGGCAAGGGCCTGCTGGCGGCTTCCGAGTCCTATGCTCTCAGGGTCTCCCCCTGGGAACTGCACCTAGACATTTCCTCATGTTCCCTCCTCCTCTCTTTACTGTTTCCTCCTTCCATTTACCACTCCCCCCTGCGCGTCTATGCACCCTTAGGCAGATCTTTAAATGGTCAGGTACTTACTGGTACTGAGTACCTGCACTCCTTGAATTTGAAAGTGGAAGTACCTGCACTTCTCAGTACTGCTGTAATACTCCTCTTGAGCAAACAGTAAGCACCTGGACTTCTATATTTTTAATTTAAAACACTGCCAATAGGCCGATAAGAGCTATATAACTAAGCATCCTTACAAGGACCAGCGTCAAAGAGCAACATCTGGGATACCTATTGGAATGAGGCTTGCCTTTTAGATGTGGCAAAACAATGCCCACCGTCCCCACGAGACCCCAATAGAATATACTTGTTTCTAGGGCTCTGGCTAAAAGAAGTATCATGCTGATAACAAAGCTTTGTTTTAAGCAGGAAAAGATGAGGAAGCCACTCTTTAATGGACCATCACTAACGTCTCTTGCCATTTATATCTGCTGTGAGTATGTGTCATAAGGGGAAGGGACTCGAAATAGCCTTTAAACCCTGACATTGTGTATACTTTTACACATTAGAAAGGCCTAGTTAACCAGAATAGTATGTCTGGCAATCATGCATGTGGCTGTATTTTTAAAATAGGCCCCAGAACTTAATTGCAATGTTTAAATATGTTTAGTCATTTTTACTACTTGCCAATATAATATTAAAATGGTGAAGAATTCTGGGGGGCCCGAGTGGGTTTTTTATACACCGGAGGGAGAGCGCAGCATTAAAACGTTTCAAGACCACTGCCTTAAGGGGTTAAAGATAGTGATAAGTCCTGAAGTTCAAATGTACAAGGTTTTGGTATAAGGTGCAATTTTAGGGAACCAATTGTGACTTAAGTGGAGGGCTGCCCGTATTGTAAGCTGTGGAGCGGGAAGCTAAAAAATGTCACCGTCAGGAAAGCTTCGAGCAACTCAACCCACATACCTCACTATGCTGTCCGCACACTGAAGCCCAGGAGGGAAGCGAGCAGCACGCGAGAAGACCCCACTGACAAAACGCACACCTCACATAGTTATATGCACACATAAACTCCGCTCACACACACGTACCTCACACCTACTACAATACACAACCCTCTAACATCCAAAGCTCACCACCTCGCACGCATTCCCAGCCCAGATATGACATGCAAAACACATACAAACGCGCACATCACGCTCCCCTAGCTGCAGACACAGTTCTCACCCACATCTCGGAAACACAGTCACACCTCTTTCACACATTGCATGTGCACACACCCCTTTATCCCATAAAAACCCAAACAGGCACCGCCCGCCAGGGTTCAAGGAGCCACATACAAACACACACTCAAAGTACACAAAACAAACCGACTTTTCAGACCCCGCACACACACCCCCACAAAGTTATTGTTCACACACGCTCACGTACACACTAATTCTCGCCCCCATTTCATACAAGCACAGTTTACACGCGCTCACAACCATGAGCGCGCGCACACACACATGCACACTCATTCACTCCTCATACCCTCATTTATGCTCTCTTCTACACAGGACCAGATTGCCATGGCCTATAATTAGCCAGGCCTGGGCTCCTGTACCTCCTACTCAGGCTGCTCCAGGCCTCCGCTGAGCCGGAATCTGTTTCCATGGTGACCAGAAGCGGTGGTCCTGATGTTGGGGATGTGAAGAGGCTCCAGGTACAGAAAGCTTAGGATACAGAGGACAAGGACAGATGCGCCCCCGGGGCCATAACTACAGGGTGGTATAGCTAATGACGTGTCATAGACGATAGAGACATCTGGCTGGAAAAGCTGGAGCAACATCACTCATTCGACAAAATGGTCTCACTTGAAGGCAGATAGCTCTCGGATAGAGGTTCTCAGCCCCTTATAGACTATGGAGGCTGTGCAGACTAGTTGAATGATGTCTGCCTCGGATAGGACAGTATGAGATTAGAAGGGTCAGGCACATATCAGGAGAGCCTCTGAAAGACTGGTAGAATCGTGGCATAGTCAATCAGATGTCAGGTGTGGTTCAAGGCAGCGTCATATCATTTCTCGGATGGATCTGTCGCAGCTTCCTCTTGTACAGCATGTGACACACAGATTCGTGAAGAGGTGCACATGAGCGTGATAACCCTTTCACAGCCCTTAACTAATGAGGCAGTTGCCCAGGTGGGAGAGGTCTGTCAGAGATGTGCAGGGCATACATGGTTGTCAGTATCCCAGAGAGGGCAACAGAACCTGAACCTCTTTTATCAGAATCAATAAAATACAGAACGAGGCTAGCCATGCACAGGAAGCATCCTGGAAATTAAATGTACGAAAATGGTAATTTATGTCTCAATACCTGCTCTTCATACTTGGCAAAACCTGCATGACTTACGATGTCATTAAAAGTTTGTGTTGTACTGTATTGTGTGCTTGGTTGTTCAGAATGGTGTAACTAAAATTGATGAAAATGATATCTCCACCCCCGCAGGTCATCGTGCCATCATTTTTAGGGTCAAGTACACAAGCGCTCCGTCCCTGTTGTAATCTCTCTTTGGACTTTTAACCACGCTCATGTCACGCCTGTCACTTTCATTGGTTCGTGGGCTTGCCTTTTAAAATCTGCTTGATTTCTTTAGTGAAAGGCATACATATGTTATGCCTTTTCTGGTGTTTAGCCCTCCTCGAGCGCACCGGCCAACTACTGAAAAAATACGAGGATTCATGTTTTCAGCCTGGTTTCTGCACTCCTTTACCTTTTTATTTTCCACGCAGCGCGAACTCCGTGGGTTTTACATAGAGCGATCGCACTTGTTTTTTTCCGTTCCATTTAAGTGGCAAGAAAAGTCCAGTTAGTAGCTCACAATACAAATAGCTCTAACTCGAGCAAATGCGAAACCCATTGCATTGCAAATGCTTGTTAGATCTGGCTGCAGAGCGCTTTAGATCCTTCTAAGTATAACCCTTCTTGATTTACTAAAAGGGCTAATTAACTCATAACAGACTGAGGTCAGCCTTAATTTGGCACATGTGACCACTGGCTAGTGAATCATTTTATGTGTGGTGGAATGCACTGCATTCTTTCAGTGGGGGTTGGATCATCTTCTTCCTTGAAGGAGCGGGCATGGGGTGCAGACCCACCTCTGTGACTCCTATGGGGCTGAGGGAACCCTATACTCGCTACTGTTCTAGGCAGCGGAGGTAGGCTTGGAGGGGTGGGCTGGCACTGATCTTGTAACCGTGGAGCAGGGACTGATGCCACAGTATGGTGGGCATTATGTTGTAGCTTGTAGTACTGTGGAGCAGTACCTTGTGCCTCATGTGGAGCCTCTGTGGAATGGGAAAAGGATCTCAAGCCATCCTTTAACCTCATATTGCGCTTCGACGCCTCGTCAGGGGTAGTAAGCGCTATATAAATACGATTACAATACAATACAATATTCACTGCTCTGCGCACACCACAAAAGCAGCAAGGCTTGGCAGTTACCTGTTATGAACTGAATTGGTAGCGTAAGAAAGGAGACAACAGAGTAGCCGGAGAGGAGACAACCAAAGACCAGCATGGGATCTGAGAAGGAGTATGCCCTTCATGGTTCAATTTAATTCTGCCTTGAGGTTTGTTAGCCGACCCACCTACCCTTCTGTTTGTGTGTGTGAGCGTGCATGTCTGCCTGTCCTTGTATGTGCATGTGTGTGTACATAAGTGCCTGCTTCTGTTTCCCCTTTATCATGGGCAAGATAGACACATGCCTAGCGTGCAGAGATTAAGAGGGACACACAGATGCTGACATAAGAAATTTCTTTTTTTTTTTTTTTTATCCCACACGTGCTACACCTGGTCATTCTTTTCAGGCTCTCGATAAAACTTCTTGTTGGCTTCCGTAATTTTTCCATCATTTGACTTAAACCTGCTTCTCTCAATCACTCTCAACCCTACCTTTGGCCTCAATCCTTCAATTTAGCACCTCAAGACATAGGTGAGGGGATACCTGTATAAGGCCAGTCACTGCTGAGAGGTGATCAGTCAAGACGTCACCCAGAAACACCAAAGAGACACACTAAGGCAGTGGTTCCCAACCTTTTGACTTCTGTGGACCCCCACTTTATCACTACTGGAACCCGGAGACCCCCACTTACTCATTATTGGAATCTGGGGACCCCCACTGAAACATTACTGGAATCTGGGTACCTTGGCCTAAACACTGTAGATGATTTGAAATGCAAAACATTCCACAGAAAATACAGAAGCAAGCATTTTCATCAATCACATACACAAATGATAACACATTTTATTTAATTTGCAAACAAATATAAATAAAAAACGTAATTTTATAGGAGGGTTGGAGATTTTCTGAATTCCATTGAAGCCACACATCGTCCATACTATATCCTGTCGGATGCACCTGCGCTGCTCCCAGGAATCAATCTAAGGATACTAAGTTAATTTTTAGCCTCCAATTTGAAATTCCTTGACGTTTTAAAATGTTCAATTGTACACTTAGCCACTTTATTTATATACACTTTATAAAACTGTTAAATTCCTTAATTTTCGAAGGCGTCACGGTCCTCCTGAGGAGGCTTAGCAGACCCCGGGCCTCCTGGACCACAGGCTGGGAGCCACTGCACTAAGGTAACCAGCAGCAGCCGGAAGGAGGACTATGAGGACGGTGATGTGAGTGGTAGAGAAGGCAGCCGGAAGCAGGCCCTTCATATCTGTGTCACCCTCCAGCATTGTACCTTCTACCCCCCTAGGTTTTCACCACAACATCCACCGGTAGGCAGCTTCAGAGTCATAAGGCAAGATGCACACATAAATGTCGTACTAGCGACTTAAGCCAGAGGTCTCAATTTATCGAGTTAAAACACGTTGTTTTCTTTAGGGTTGTCCCTCTTAAAACTGCATTAATTGCAAGTTAGTAAAAGCAAAGGCCCAGAATGTTTTCCCCAAATCCTCCTCTATGGTGTCCCCAAATGTTAGCATGCATGAGAGAGCAAAACGGATGGAGGGGAGGTTGTGGGAGGAACCTCTGTGAGGTCAGAGCTCTATCGTTTTTATTTCCAGTATGGATATTTTATTAAGTTGTGCAATTTCTCTTTACATTGCTGTATTTCCATTTCCATATGCCCACGTTAAATGCAGGACTTTAAGTCCCAGTATAGAAAGAATTGTATTTTTAAAAGCTGTCAGATTGCTCTTTGTGTAGGTTCTGAAGCAAGTTACAAGGATCATGTTATTGGCCACAACTAGCATAGCAATGGGGATTATTTTCCCTATGTAGCATAAAACATACAACAGTGTCAGGCAGCAGATCAAGATGTTCTTATTCTCACATAAAACATATAGCACAACAGTAGTACTAGTAGGTTGGGTGACAGCAATCCCTGCAATATACAGGGCTTAGAAGATGCAACAGTGTGAAGCTGTAAATGTGGGAAGAGGGGGCTCAGGGGGCATTCCAGGATGAGGGTGAGGGGTGAGTGTGTGTACACGTATGTACTGTCTGCCCCTGCATGTATATATGTGCACATGCTTGCTTCTTGCCTGTATCTGCACTTGAAGCACCTCACAGATTATGTAGCATTGATCCACTGTTGGGTGCATGCGGGTATAGTATATTTACATTCACCTTGAATGGTTGATTTGTAGTTTGGTGAAAGGATATAGATGTGCTATTGAGTTGCTAACACATATAGCTTTGGTGGCATGTTCTTAAAGGGATGGCACTAAGTGGTGTGTCTAATGTATTCTTTTAGTTTAGTGTGAAGTATGCCTATAACTTGATATTGATAAGCTTTTGGGGTGAGGGGCACTTGTAGTCAAATATTTGGCTTAGAGCTGTGTTGTGTGCATGATATGGCCAGGGGCTGTGTCTAATGCTTTTAGGACACTTACGAACATTGATATTGCAATGCTTAGGAAACTATAGCCCAGATTTACTAATTTTCCATGCACCACAGCTCAGTAACCAATTTTTCTCCGCTGGATTGTGCAAGTGGGAAAACAGTGTAAAGCCATATCTACTAAAATTAGCCTACTAGTGCTGTCATCCCCTACACTGGCACCCCAACAAGGCTGTCTTGTGAGATGCACAGCCTCACATCATTGTGAAGAGGTGAGTGTGAGCTGTCTATCATGGTATTTGTACTGGAAGCATACTTTTTCACTGAAAACTCATATACCTACACAAAATCAGAAGCATCTATACATGGATGTGTGTTGTGCACTGCAGCATGGATGCAATGCATCATAATTATTTGTGAAATGAACACATTTCCCCTTGTTTATGCCTGCTTCAAGTAGGCTTTAGTTTTTACCTGAAGCCCACCCTGGCCTTCTTAGTAGATTGGACTTTGCATCAAAACCTTTTGACACTGGCAGCCTTTGTGGGGCAGCAGCTGCTGCATGTGCTGCACCTGTTAAAAGCAGCAAGCAGGGCATCACAGGTTTGTTACAGACACTCCACCTAAATATCTATAGGTAGGGAATAGGCTCAAGAAGAGGAATTCCAGCACGTTTGTTTTTCTTTCATCTGGGTTTTTTCAGACAGGTCCAACTGCTGCTGCTTGCGTTGTTCTGGTAAGTAAAGTCAGTTTAGCATGACAGTTTGCTTTTCCAAGGAGTGGTAATGTTCACCCATTAGCAGTGAGATGCTTGCTTTTGCATTTGAAAGCAGGCTATCTCTGCCATTTCACCCACAGGGATGTGTAATCCATACCTGCCTACAAGAAAAAGGCACAGAGTTGGGAACTATAATTAATTTTGCATTTCACAAGTCATCCAAATGGCACTATAACATATGATATCATCGGACACTCCTGTCTCCTTAGCTAACTGTATGTTGGCTTGTGAGGCTTATAATTTTACTTTTAACACTTTCATTATGGGCTTAATTTCCCAGCATACAAAGTACATTTGACTAAAATGGTAGAATTACCCAAAAGTGTCACATATGACACAGAGCCATTAATTTGCAATGTTTTAAAATTTTACAAAGTCATCTAGTGTATTTGAAAAGTGTTTGCCCCTAAAATTCTGAAACAATTCCTGCTTCATAAGGCATGTTATGCAAATGCATTCAGTATACCATGTGCATTTTCGTGAGATGGGGCAGCAGCAGCGGAAATCAAAATTCCGATGCTCCCGACCTGTGGGAGTAGCCCCAATACATACAGTCAAAAAACAACAAATGTGGCTTTGAACAATTTTAATACCACATAACTAACAAGATTTTACAACAAAATATGATTATTTCATTAGTCAGATTTCATTATTTTCAATTTATGTTTTTTTGTACAAGAAATGTAATCATTTCATATTGTAACTGATTTTTTGAATTCATGCGAAATCCATCAATGTACGTGCAACAAACTTTCGAATATCTATCATCCTATGTCCCAAATGCATATAGAGCTAAATGGCCCCTCCTCAGAGAAATCAACTACAAATCAAGAGACAATTATACACTTCAGACATAATATAAGGTGCAGCAGTAGAAATAAATGATCCTACAACAGGTACATCTTGGGCAGAATCCGTGCAAGCTTCTCTCCTTTGTAGGACAGATACAGTTAAGCCAGCAGCAGAGTGAGCTTTCCCCATCACAATACACTTACAGATCAGGCAGCGATCACCACAAGCTCTGCTTCCTCGCAAAGCAGATACAGCATGGCAGCAGTAAAGCACGCGTCTCACCCTCACAGAGGGCAGCGAGTGAAACCTTCAACTCCCCGCAGAACAGATCCAACAGAGAGGAGTGCCACAAGCTTTCATCACTCACTGAGCATGAACCACTGAGGCTTGAGCTACATGTAGGTCACAGGCATAGCTAGAGTGTGTGCATAGCTTACTGAGAGGAATGTATAGGTGGATAAATGAATGAATATGCAAGCTCTGACACCATCCTCACGTCGGTGATACTAAATGTCAGCATCCTGAAAGTCCTGTTGCTCTCACTGGGAGACCTGCTGTTTGTGTTGGTTTTCTGGTTTTCCACGTATTGTGCTGTTCCTCGGAGATCTGCTTTTTGCCTTGATTCTTTGGTTTTCTAAGTATTGAGAAGTAGGTGTTATTTAGCTAGTCATTCTTAATTGAGGTAGCCCGACCACAGCCTGAGTTACATCTGCCCTTTTCAGGCACACAAGTGCCAACCTCTCTGAAAGGATTTTGAATTCCTCGTGCACCTAGCATCGTCCAGTCCCAGTCTTGGCGCTGCACCTGTTCAGCATGTTGAGAGCCATCCCTGCCTACAGGTTGTTTGTACTGATCTGCCCCAGTAACGACCCCTTGTGTCAAAGCGACACAGAGCAGTTTTAGGGTCTAGAAAAGGGCACCTTTTCACCTTAAAACACATTTTGCACTGAATAGTAAATATCATGCGATGCTTTGCATCACTTAGTTGCTTTGCACCAGTACAAAGCCTTTGTAAATCTGTGGCTAAATGGCTTACATCCACGTTATATAGTGGGTGAGGTGCTGGGGGTTGTGTTTAATGTTTGCTATCGTCACAGTGTTAATTTGGGCCTATATGTTCAGTTTCCAATGTATTTTGCCTGCTACAACTTAAAGGAGTGGCTGAGCTTGGATCGGATAAGAACACCGAATAAGTAAATGGGTCGACCCCTGCCCTTTCAGGGAAGGAAGGGACAGATGATGACAGTTGCCAGGTCACTAGTACTGGTAGCAAAACTGGCAAACATTTTAATCAGATACCTCTATACCTCATGAAAGTGGCATCTATTATCATAAAAGAACAGCGCATGCTTCCACAAAATAAAAAAATCCAAGCTCCGGAGATTCCAAAGTTCCACATGCCTCAAAACTGTGACTATCATCTGCGGTAGAGGACGTAAACAATGCAGATCACTTTTCGCACAGATCAATAGAGGTTTCGTAGTTTGGCTGTCTATGTGGTCACCCAGGGTCCGACTGTGACAGAAAATAGGCTCAGGCATCAAATGGAAGTGAATCAGAGAGCTAAAAAGGTTGCCCGCTGTTGCAAATCAGAGCAGTAATAAAATTGTCTAAAAAAATTAATTGTATTTAGCAAGCTATGGGAAACTGCATGCATTTGTTCCTGCTGCAGGATATATTATGTGGGAGGCCATCCCTCAGCAGAGAGGCTGGCCAAACACTAGAACGTGTCCAGCAGGACACTTCAATCAACAGCACACTAGACCATAAATAGGCCCACAAGCAGTCAGTCACAAAACGGTCCACACATTGATCTGTGGGACCAGCACATCGGGCACTGCTAAATTGCCGTGTGTTCCTCTGTCTGAGTCAGCAGGCGTTGGTGTCTGTCGGTGAGTCCTAGGTGCTTCGGAGAGTGTGTGTGTATGTGCGTGTGTGTGCGCGCGCGCGCTCTGTGTAGTTGTCTATGGGTGTATCTGTCTATGTGTGCTTGACTTTCTGTGTCTCCGTTTGTGGGCGCACGTGTCTTTGTGCACGTCCGTCGTCCTACCTGTGTTTCGGTATGGCAGCGTTTGCTGTGCCTCTCAGTGGCTTTTGTAACTGTAGTCCTTGCTTGGCTAATCTTTATTACAGACGGGCACCAGCCATTTGTTATTCAGCAAGACCCCACCACAAAAGGAACGTCGAGCCCACGTCGCCTCTGCTCGAGACAATAAGCAACGCCGGGCGCCATTCAGCCACAACGGGCCCAGCGAGGGCGGTACCACTGAGCGGGCCCGGTACCCACGTCTGGCCACAGCAACTCGTACAGGGGACTGAATGGACGAGACAAACATGGGATGAAACGATTGAGCTTATCTACCCTAAGTCCATCCAGCTGACATGGCCTCAGCATTCTACCGTTTATTTTATACGCGAAGTTAGAGGGGTCGGTTAAATGTTTCGGGGCAGAAATCGGTAACGTGGAGCGCGGGCGTCACCTGCTGGCCAGAAGGGCCACTAGTCGAGCATGGCACTGAGCTGGAAGGTCCTGGAAACTGGGCGCAAATGTTTTAATTATTCTTTTTCGGAATCGCCCCAACAAAGATTGATTTCTCCACATCTAGCGACAGGCTTAGTTCGAACAAGGCAAACAGGATCATGGTAAAATGGAGGCGCGAAACATGCGAAGAGGCGTTGTTAGCCGATCGTCCAAGTGGAGTGGTGCGGGGGTTACACATACAAGTAAAATGCCTCCTCCCTTTCACATACAAGCTGCAACCGCTGCCATGACACGGAGGAAGACGTTGCGGGATTGCGAGGGCAAAATGTTACACCCGAGCCTGTATCTGAAGTGCTTTCAGTCAAGGGTCCTGTAGGTCTCATTGGAAGCATCTTGCAACCCAGTCTTCTTGTCCACTGAACCGGGGCGAAAACCTGCCTCCAGCTCCATTCTTAGAACAAGTTCAGCCATTTCTTGATGAAACACTTTTTCGAATTTCTAGAATCACGATTTGGGGTTGTGCAGGGTATCAGTAAGAGAAGCCCCCGCTCGAAAAGAACCCGTGTGTCTTCAGAGATGTATTCCCTGTAACAAGATGGTATTCTCTCTCAGCGGTGTCCTGTGTTGTCTGATCCGTGAAAGGGCTGCCCCAAATGGCGTGAACCCTGTCTGCCGAACCCTTGATCCATCGGATGGGCCCCCAGATTTCTGTCAGCAAAGCCCCCATTGGCTCTGTGACCGTAATTCTTTCTCCGACACCCCGACCTAGTAGAGGCCATCAGGGGGAGGGGATCACCCTGCCCACTCTTTTTAGGGTCAACTGTGTGCTGTCCTTTTTTAATGTCCGTCACCTCCAGGTAAAACCTGACTGTGACAGAAATAAAAAACAAATATTGTCCCTCAGACCCAGGGCTGTAAGTGGGCCGGGTCCTGGTAGATATACAAACCGATATTGTAACTGCCCCTATCAGGCTCCATATTTATGTCGCTAACGTTTTTGTTCTCTGGAACATGTATTGATTTTTGAACAATGAATGTAAGAAATGCTAAGATAATCCACATCAGCCATTTAGTTCTCATTTATATGTTACACGTTTCACTCTATCTTGCATTGCCTACGAGTGTCAGCTGCTTCCAAGAAGTTTGGGTTCCTGTATTTTTTCATGCAGCATACTACACTTGGGGAGTACATACCTTGAACCCATTTGCCTCCAGATATTTAGAATGGGCCACGATTGAGAGGTCTGGAGTTGCGGTCGAAGGCAGTCAGGTTCTCAGCGTGCCTAGCAGTGGGTCTGAAAGGTGTTTATACCACATGGTCATCTACTCCGTGGCCTTTCTGCACAGCACACAGAACAATGGTCTTGCCTTCTGGTTGCAATTGTGATTCTGTGCAAAGGTGTGTGAAGGAGGTGTACAGTTGCCAAAACATTGCTAGGGCAAAGTAAAAGAAAATGCAGTGCTTACAGGTGAGTGGGTGTGTTGTGTTTTTGGAGGATGGTGAAATGAACAAGAGGAACAGAAGTGCATTTAGGAGAGAGTGAAAAGAGGGCGCTGAACAGGAAAGAGTTGCAGTGTAAGATAGAAGATGGGGAGAGAAAAAGGGTGTGGATGTCTAACCCAGAGTGGACATAACTGGAATGATTGAGACACTTTGTAGACTACTACCCCCTCCACAGGCCTCAGTAATGTGTAATTCAGTCTCACAATTTCAGAATTGAACCATTTTCAGTATTATGTGCAACACAATTATTGTTGTTACTCACTTATATTAAACTGATACCAATCATTGACAAACCCAATAGACCTGGGGGTTATTAGGTACATTTCAATTGTGTTATATTTCTGGGTGCAATAACAAGCCTCAGAGGAACCCGTCATTCGGCACACTATCAGAATCACAGACATTTAATTTATGTGTTTATGCCACACTCTTAATTACACTGGCCACGTCCCTTTTAGGGGCCTCCACATTTTTTTCATCCACTTAAAGCCCTGCTCACACCCTTGGAATAAACTCTGTGGGTTTGAAAGTCATTAGTTACTCGTTTTCCAATAACAGATTCTCACTTTTCAGGCTTGTTTTTGAAAAACAAAAACCTTGTTAAAGTTTCGTGAACGGCCATCAAAACCGACAGCGACCTTCCACCAAACTTTTTGTACAGAGACAGTAACTACTATGGTGTCAGTTCCTATCAAGGTATAAGGTTACTGCTGGCCCACAGGTGGCGGACACTTGTCCCTCAGCATTATGTCGGCCACCACCCTGACACACTGTAACACCATCCACCAAACTTTTACTCTGGCCCTAAAACTTTAGACATAGGTCACATTAAAAGTGATTTACCATACAACATGAAATACCAACATTTCATGGATGTACTATCCACATTTATTGAGCATTGTAGTTATTGTGTCAAATACATTACAGAGATAGCATTTTTAAAAATAGTTACTGATACTTTATTGTAGTACAATACATTTCACAACACAAAAGGACGATGGACGGAGTGCTGAAACTTTTCAAACACTCACCCCCAGTCACAGATCTGGGTTTAATCCATTGTTCTTTTGCTCACCATGCCACCCCAGTTCGGACCCAGTTATATGCAAGTCTGTCTTGACCCTGTTACCCATAGGAACAGTCCAGCCCGAACCGCCAGGCCAGGTTCTCCCTGGATTGTAAACAAGCATCCTGGGACTGGTTTCAGGATTTCACCCTTCATCAGCCAGGCTAGCTTGAATCCAGTGATACAGTGAGTACAGGCCCCACGTCTGGGCATACCCTTCCCACTTAGGGCAACTTTAGAAACACAAAAGGATGATGGATGGAGTGCTGAAACCTTTCAACACTCACCTCCCAGTCTTAAATCCCGGCAACAGTTGCCACCTCAACATTTCATGGATGTACTATCCACATTTATTTAGCATTGTAGTTATTGTGCAAAATAAATTGTAGAGATAGTGTTTTTTTAGAAAAGTAATTGTCACTTTATTGTTCTAATACATTACGTTTCTTCTATTGATGAAGAACATGCTTCTTTACAGCAGAGAGTTATTTTCCTTTGGAAGTCTCTGTGACAGAAACAGATACACTGCTTATACAACAAGTGCACACATCAATATACCAACAAATATTATGATATGAATGAACACTATCAGCGATCAAGAATCAGAAATCCTGCAAGGTTAATATGTTTTAACATCTTTTCATATCATTGTTCATTGAAACCTTGAGTAAGCTCAGAGGCCTATTGTTCGAAACATATGGCAGCCAGCCTACAATAGAAAAGAACCCGTGTCATACAGAAAGCATTACACTTTGTGATGAAACCTATCATCAAGCAAAACATCAAAGGAAAATAATTCTGTGCTGTAAAAAAAGTATTGACAATAGTTGATGTGTTACTTTCATAGCACAAGAAACATATTGTACGACACAAGTAAAGTCCTAGAAATTAAAGTTGCTCTTAAAACCTGAAACATTTGTGAGGCTCAACAATGCCAGGTGCCCGTCTGAAATTCTACAAAAACAGTATATAATGTTTAGTGCCTATATTTGCTTAACCACTTTACTTGTCCTTCGTTACCTTCACAGTCCCCACATAAAGAAAGGCGAAGTACACTCTGGAGACAAATAGCCTATTTGCGCTGATTGAAAAGTAATTATTGGAGGTGGCCATGACTCCTCCTTCTTTGGCTTTTAAACATCCTTTGCAGTACCATCAATCATTGCTTTCTTCAGCCTCCTCACTGACACATGCTGGCCAGGTAGTGGCCTCATTACCAGATACAAGGACTTGGCTGCTGCAGGTCACCAAGAAACACCATTACTTGCAGTGTTTAGTTTTTCATGATACTCCCATCGTCCTATTCCAACCTGTGCTGGTGTTGGCCACATGACGTTCTGACTGGACCTCCTTGAGCCTTGTTCCTGCAGGATTAGTTGTTGGCTCAGGGCAGTTCCACGTGAGGAAGTCTGGAAAGGTCTCCAGAGCCGAGAGATCCACCTGGTAGCCAAGGATCGCTGTTGATTTAATCTTGTACAAAACTCTGCTTAAAATCATCTACTTCTTTGTCCACTAAAAAGTACAATAACCATTTGGAGGCTAATTACACACAGTTATTTTCCCAGAGTCCCATTTCATCTACTTTTTAAAAGGAATCCTGAAAAAAACACAATAGGGAATGTTCTTACACCTTAAAATGGTCCTCCTCACTACTACTTTCCCCGGTATTTAATAACGTTTTTAAAATGACACAAAGCGGCTTTCACATCTATAAATCCAACCCACTGACCCTGGATCAAGTAATGAAGGAATTTAGATGAATATGAAACTCAAGAAGCTTGTAGTCTACAAAAAACGCACACACAACGCCACACAACGCAACATTGCAGGATGAGGATGATGACAGACCCAGTCGGAGTGCTCCGTCTATGATTGATGTGCGATCCTAACTTGACATCTGCAGCACCTCAATTCCATTGTGATGGGAACACCACATTTCTGTGTGGTGTAAGGGGTCACTGCTGACGAGGAGCATTTCAAAGGCAGATGCAAAGATGCAGGTAATTGTGCGATGACCATTCTGCTATAGAGCCATTGTGAATTTAGTGCAAAGCAAACAACTGATGTAAAATTCCTCATGTCTTGCACAATAAACGATGAAAGAGCATGCAGTGCTACAATGAGATACCAGATCGGAAAACACCATCTTAAGGTTCAACACACAGAAGATGGTTCACATGCTAGCTCACGGACACCCTAAGGGGAAGCCCTCTCTGCCTTAGCAGTTTTCCTCCCACACAGGAAGAATTTAGTTTCCAGTTGGCGACCAGTGAGACCAGTGAAATCTGCATTTAAGTGGAATGTAGGCAATCCTACTCCAAGGCTGCCAAGAATGGAGAAAATAACCCCTTATAATCATATGGGATATTCTGTGATGCCACGGCCACCTACAGAGAATTGATTCAGACAGCCAACCTTGCATGTGGTCTGGGTCTTCTAAGAGTGATCCTGGTGCTTTTCATCAATGTGTTGATTCAAAAGGTGGTGCAAGCAAGAAGCCTCCATCCAAGCACCGTACGCAGGCCCCTTCACATGCCTCTCCAGTCCCCCAAGGCTTGGAAGATATGATCCTCAAAGGGAGCGAAGATCTTGAATCTGATCACTGAGATACTTGCCTGACTGTGCTTGAACTCTTTGAGCAGGAGATGAGTGTGGCTGTTAAGGTGGTTTCAAGGATATGTCTCGGGGGGCCACAGAGAGTGCAGCATCATCCAGTCGTATGGACCAAAGGGTTTATTCAAAGTCCTCTCAAGTGTGCATATGCAGATTTCATGCACATATTGCTTCGTTATGGTACAGTGCATATGTGGTATACTGTACACAATCCTTTTTTGGAAGTTTCCTGGTAATCTTTGCACCAGCGAACATGAAGCAAACTTACATTCTCGAGGCCATGCAGCAGCTGACATGTTTTTTCTATTTGACACCATCTGTGATATATACAACAGGGTTTTAAGCCTCTCTAGATCAAAGGCTTGTCCCTAGATGGTCTAGCTCTTGAGGAGTTTGTATCATTTCTCAAGAGCTAGTCCATCTATGGACAAGCTTTTGATCTAGGAGAGGCATAAAACCCTGTTGTACTTTATCACCGTAAAGAGAATTGAGAGAGGACCAATAGACGTTTTCTAGAGTCTCAGTTATGTGCTTCAGAAGGGCCAGTCTATTTCCCAGGGTGGAGCATAGTAGGGCTGCGAATCACCTCACCCCGCTACACACCCAGGACTTGAGGTACTCTTGATTCATCCTCATTAACAACTTCAGGCTTTTCGGTTTAAGGTCATCGCCAAGAGTATTTATCAACCTTCAGACTCCTTTGGTGGCGATAGTAGGAAAATCCAAGACTACGTCTTGGATGACTTGTTGCACCAGGCAGCATTAGAGTTCGAGGCAGGTCAGGGCACTCATCAGGCGTGCCAACTGTTGAAGGAACATGGCCTCTTCTCAATGTAGGGAAATTCTGACTGACTCTTGACCAGTGTCTTCAGTTCAGCAGCGCTTCTTTTAAGATGGAAGCAAGCTGATTGTTCCTACGCATGGAAAGAGAAATAATGATGCAGAGATGCTCCACCCTATTGTAAAACCATCACTTACCCCAAGCCAGACTACCGCTTTAGTTGAAAGGACATGGTGGTGCGAACATCTCTGCATCTCAGATGTCTAGCCAATTGCCTTCCTATGTTTGGAATTCGTTAGCCAAACTACACTACCAGAGTCGATCGATGTAGAAATAACCTCATGGTGGGAGAGTTAAAATCTGTTCAAAGGAACATCTCTCCTATTTATTCTGAGGAGAGTCACCACGGATGGAAGGTTGCTGGACTGATGCGTGACCTAGAGGACTGGCATGCCAAGGGCAGATGGTCAACTCCCTGGAGTGAGTTGAGGGCAGTCTGTGAGGAACTGCTCACTTTTGCTTCTTTCCGAAGGATTCTGTTGTGTTACTTTGAACTGTGAATACTGTGGGCAACACTTACAGAAACTAACACGATAGGGCCAGATATTTGTTCTTGGTGAACCCAGCACACTAGATATGAACTTGAACTGAATCCCACTGGTGGCTCTGGCTGCAACACATGTCCAGGCATCAAGAATTTCAAGACAAATATCCTTTGTGGGCAAGCACCATCCACAGGATTCTCTTGGGTGAATCGAGGAGTATTCTACTCCTTCAAAGGGAGGTATGGTAGCCATAGCAAGACTTTCACACATTCAAAGATAACAGTATGCTTCAAGCATTTTGCTCTCTTATCCTCTGCCCTCATGGAGTCAAGATCCTCTGACAATAAATTGGGCACTGGGACTGCTCCGTGCATTTTCTTTGACGCATTTATCCCAAGGTACCTCTCAAATATCAGTGGTGAAACGGCATCAGTAATTTGGTGGTTCACAATTGATCTCAGTCCTCGTCCTATTCCTGCATGCTCCTTGTGGCAGTCTCTTCAGCATCTTCTGTCTCGGTTCACTCTCCTCCCCTTACTTCAAAGGTTCTAGCAGTTGTTAAGTTATGAGATGAGGTAGCCCACATTGACGTTGAGAGGGAGGATTAGTAGTACACCCCTCCCCACATTAGCATTATGGTTTTGACAGTCACGTGGGTGATGACTGTAATATATAGAACCAGGGGACTTCCTCCCACAGGTAAGAACTAGTAACTACGTGTCCAGAGTCTTTATTGATCTCTGTGGCCTCCCCTGTAAACGCACACGTAACACCACCTACCCGCATGCCAAGGGCACCGGCTGAATGACTGGCAATGAGGGTCCACTGATACCTGCCTGCACACCCAAGGAAATCAGCAGTCTCCAGCTTCCAGCCTCACCGCAATCTTCCTCCTCCTGAGACATGGTGCGCTCTATCACACATTCAACATGGCCCCTGCTCTTGTGGCTCCCTGAACTTTCTGCTGCATCACCACCGACCTGGCCTGGCAGTTCAGGCTGGACTGTTCCCATGGGTAACAGGGTCAAGACCGATTTGCATATGGCTGGGTCCAATTGGAATGGCATGGCAAGCAAAAAGACGGATGGATTAAACCAAGATCTGTGACTGGGGGCAAATGTTTGATTTGTTCTGCATTCCGTCCATCATCTGTTGTTTTTGCATTTGTCGCCATACGTGGGAAGGGTATGCCCAGAAGTGGGTCCAGTGATTGCTGTGCCACCAGATTCAAGCTAGCCTGGCTGATGAAGGGTGATACCCTGAAACCGGTCCCAGGATGCTTGTTTCTGGTCCAGGGTAGACCTGGCTGTCAGGTTGGGCTTGACTGTTCCCCTGGGGAACAGGGTCAAGTCTGATTTGCATATGGCTGGGTCCAAACTGGAATGGCATGGCAAGCAAAATAACTGATGTATTTAACCCAGATCTGTGACAGGGGGTGAATGTTTGATTTGTTCTGCATTCCGTCCACCATCTGTTGTTTTTTGCATCACGACTGCCCTGCAGCCCTCGTCAGCAGCCTGCAGCATCCACCACAGCACAGTCTGCAGCCTGCAGCATCCACCACAGCACAGTCTGCTGACGCAGTGCCCCAGCCACCCAAGCATCACCGCCCCCCACCCGCATCTCTGCCAGTTCACAGGGTGCTCCATCTGCAAAGGGCCTGCCTGACAATCTCTGCCTTTCCGGCATGCTGCCATGCCCTAGTGGCTTTGCAGTGTGCTGCGCTTTCTCCAGATGAGCCCACAGACACTTGTCTCCATCCTCCAGGCCTGGTTTACATTGTTGTTTTTGGTTGCCACATCAAAAAGTGATCTTACCTTACAGGGAGTCTCATCAGCACACACTCCTGTTGTACCACTGTCTCAGTGTTCCAGCCACTATTCTTACAGCTATCCAGGCAGCCCTGGCTCGCCTCCTGCTGACACTGCGTCGTGGGGCCCTCCCAGCTCCGGCACCCAAGCACGCCTGTCACCAGGAGACTCTTATCTCAACTTCAAGTGCCTGAAGATGCACAAAGATGGCATGCATACCCACTCTTGAGCCTTTTGTGGATGATGCACCCCCCAAAATCATCTCAAGCGTCAAAATGGAAAGATTGGGTGGACGTTTAGAAACATATTTTGCTGTGGTGGTCCTAGAAATTGACAGGAGACGTCATACTCCACCTTGGAGGCGCTGCTATACACAAAATTGCCAAATCAGTAATGGAGCTGGGACCGCCCTTCACTTACACCAGTTTGAAGAATGGACTGAAGGACTATTTTCAACCACTTGCTAATCCGGACTATGAACATTTTCTGTTACAGGTGTGACAACAACCAGAAGAATCAGGTGTTAAGAGAAAACATACCCCAAGTACTTGGGATGTTAATGGCTAACATACTAATGGTCAGCCATTCCAAAGAACTCTCCAAGGCACGTGCAGCACACATGGAGGCAGCCCTGCAGAAGCCAATAAAGACTGAACCTGTCAGCGCACTAGCCACCCCTAACACCGACAAGAAGATAACTCCCACCAAACCTACAACAGCTCCGAAAGTCTGTCACCGGTGTGAAGGCCCGTACCCACACCAAGGTACATGTCCAGCACAAGGCAAAAGATGTATGTCATGCAACAAACTAAACCATTTTGCATAGACATGCTCCTACCCAACATACCGATACAGCAAGAAAGACACCTGACATCTACTGTAGATGCCATAGTAGGGGAAGAAACTGGGTCCAAGTGGGTCTCAAAAGTAGACCCCGATTAGGTTACCACCACCTGATGCTAGTGCCAGAATCAAGGGTAACACAACATTTTCCAGTCACGTGGGTCTAAAAAGGTATAAACACCTTAGTTTTGGAGGTTCCAGTGCTTCTGAAGTGTTTTAGGACACCATACAAGGAGTCCTGGCAGGGTCTCCCGGCATCAGCAGCGTTAGTGACGAAATTTTGGCACATGCTCCGATCCTAGCAGAGCATCTCAAAAGACTACAAGCTACTTTTCAACACCTTCTGGATAACAGCCAAGCCTCTATAAGGCAAAGTGTGCTTTCCTCCAAAAATAAATCAGATTTTTCGAATATCGATTTTCAGAAAGCAGAGTCATGCCTGATCCAGCAAAGGCCAAAGACATATGGTCTGCCAGAGCCCCTATCAACGCCACAGTAGTCGAGAGTTTTTTGGGGATGGTGACTTACTGTAGCCATTTCATTCCAAACCTCACAGCCCTCACAGCTCCCCATCGTGTGCTGACCAAGGCCAACACCATCTGGAAGTGGGGCGCCTCACAAGAAGAAGTGTTCCGAGCAACCAAGCAAGCACTCTCGGAACACACTGCACTGGCATATTTTGACCCATGTCGTGAATCAGAGTTGTCAGCAGATGCGAGCCCCACTGGCCTCGGGCAGTGTTATCCCAGAAACAAGACAATGGTGATTGGGCCCCAGTAGCATATGCCAGTTATGCCTTGACTGAAACAGAACATTTTTTTTTCCATATTGAGAAAGAGGCCATCACAATTCATTAGAGATGCCATCTTTTCCATCTGTACCTCTATGGGCACCCTTTCACTGTCCATACTGATCATAAACCCCTCCTCCCGCTTTTCACTGGATCTTCCTCCAAGCCACCACTGAGATTTGAAAAGTTGATTCTTCAATTGCAGAAATACCATTTCTCTGTGGTTTATCATCCGGGATCCCAAAACCCAGCATGGAAGACCTGTCACCGTCTGCAAACAGTTTGAAACATAAGAAGTGGAAGAGTATGGAAAGTTAGTGGTTTAGAGGTTGCGACCGCTGCCCATTTCCCTATCAGAGATCCTCAAAGCAACAAAGGCAGATGAGTGTCTCCAGTGGGCACTGTCTACTGTAACATCAGGCAATTGGGACAAGATGAAGAAGTGCCTATTTGTTTGCACTACAGAGGCGGGACAAACTCTGCTATCCCTGCAGCATGTTCACAATGAGTTGGCCATCTCGCCAGAAGGATGTTTGCTGTGAGGGCCTCGCTTGGTGATCCCCAGACAACTCCAACAATGAGTAGTGAACTTGGCACACCCAGCACATCAAGGTGTAGTCAAGATGAAAGCCAAGCTCTGTGGAAAGTACAGTTCTCCGGCCTCAACAGTATGTTGGAAAGAACCATAAACTAGTGTTCCATGTGCCAAGCAGCCGGTCCTGCTGAGCCACCGACTTCCATTGTTACCCCGTCCATCACCCCCATTCCATGGCATCAAGCCAGTGCAGATTTTGGCAGTCTTCCAGATGACTGACACATGCTGGTCGTGATCGATGATTTCTCAGAGAACCCAGAGGTAGAATTTATAAAGTCCACAACAGCTAACCAGACCATTCCTCAATTGGAGAAGATCATGGCCACCCATGGACTTCTGCATGAATTTTGCACCAACAACTGACCTCCTTTCTCCAGTCAAGAGTTTGCAGAATACCTGAAATTCAGAGGTATCTGCGACCAGAAGACCATGCTCAGGTGGCCACAAGCAAACAGAGAGGTGTAACGTTTTATGGTGACTGTTAACAAAGGTGCTTCGCATTGCACTGGCTGATGGCCAGAACTTAGATTGTGCATTGTATGCTTTCTTCCAAGAGTACAGACTTACTCCTCACACCACCACAAGGGTCACCCCCAATGAACTGTGCATTAACCACAAACTAGTGGATACCACCTGTCATGTGGAAGTGATTTCTGCCATCCTGAATGAGGTGTCTAACGCCTTGCATCTATGGGCTGGAACAACCTGATGTCCTCCAAACAAAGAGTACGTCACTGACATCTGCAAGCAAGCAATGCAGTTCTCGTCGGAGATCGACACCCAGGAAGCAAATTTCACCTACTTTGGAACCGCATCAGTGGAAAGTCACAAGAATACAGGGGACAATGGTCACTGCCACCAGTGGAGAGAAGACAATCACCAGAAACTTTGTTTTCTTTAAACATTACAAACACTCAAATCATTATACGGATGAGCACTTGTCATCCTCATGTGAGGAGAATCCTGAGCTGGACTTGAGAGGTCCTGAGGGCCCCAAGATGATCTCAGTTTGCCTGGAAGTCTGCAATTAGAACCCAACGCTTCCGAACAAGGGCCACAATCACAAGCATGGGCTGAGCCAACTCTAGCCCCATACACTGCAGACAAACACCCTAAAAACAACAGCCCCAGTCAATGCAAGAAAGCGTTGAGGTATCACCTCAGACCATGTCCAGCCATCTCCACAATGCTAAAGGATTTTGTTTTGAATTCAACAACACTATAAGTGACTATACATGAGTGTACTTTCTGTACCTGTGTTTTTTGTGTGTTTTGTTAGTTGTTGAAGTACATTCCGAGATCTAGGTGTGCTAGGTCATGCACCCGGTGGGTTTTTTGTTTGCCCTTGTTCTTCTTTAGTTGGGAAGGGATGTTATGTTGTGGGAAGGGGTAGCCCACATTGTCTGACATAGAGAGGGGGGATTCGTAGCAGACCCTCCCCCACATTACCATTATGGTTTTGTCAGTCATGTGGGTGATGGCTGTAATAAATAGACCTGGGAGACTTCCTCCCGCAGGTCAGAGCTAGTAACTAAAAGCCAGATGTATGACCTTTTGTTTTGCGACTTTCAATTTGCGATCCATTTGGGAATCGCAAACTGCGACTCGCAAAGCAAAATGTACAACATTGTTAAGTACACTGTTTGCGATTCCCAATGGGGTCGCAAATGACCTACCTCATCAGTCTTCATGAGGTAGGTCGCAATTTGCGACCCCATTGGCAATGGCCGCATTCACAGGGATGGTGATCTGTGGGGGACAGCAGATCACCACCATGTCTGTGACTGCTTTTTAAATGAAGCAGTTTTTTAAAAATGCAGCCCGTTTGCCTTCAGGGAAAACGAAATGCATTTCAAACAAATAAATGAAAAGTGTTCTTTTAATTTTTTCAGAGTAGGCAGTGGTCTGTGTTACCACTACATGCCCTGAAAAAATATTTTCACTTCCATTCACAAAGGGGAAGGGGACCCTTGAGGGTCTCTTCCCGTTTGAAAATGGATTAACACCAATTTTAGATTGGTTTTAACTGCGATTGTTTTGCGACTTCATTCATGGTCACAAAGCAATCATACATACCACTGCGACTCACAGTTAGGAAGGGACGCCCTTGGAAAACCCCTTCCTAATTGTGACTTGCAAACCCTTTTTGCAATTCGGTAAATAGATTACTGAATCGTAAAATTGGGTTTGTACATTGGGAAATGCTTTTTTCTTGTTGCAACCTGCCCGATTCTGCGAATTGGGTCTCTTGTGACAAGAAAATAAGCTTTGTACATCTGGTCCTAAGTGTCCAGAGTCGTCATTGAGAGCTGCAGCCTCCCCTGTAAACGCATAAGTGGTACAACCTATCGACATGCCAAGGGCACCAGGTGAACGACACAACAGCAGTGAGGTGCTATACTAGGTCTTGGTACAGTCCCCGCAGAGGAGGTTTTTCTCCACAAACTTGATACCCACGTGCCCCTCAATAAGTACTTCAACCTGGCCACTATAAACGTTCTTAATCCCAGGACGTTCATTTTGACCTCTCATGTAAGGGGCGAAAACAATTAGCCATAAATCTTTGTTATACAATTCTTTGGATTACAGGAATAATGTCACCGGCCTTATAATTAGCACACTTTGAATCCTCTCTGGAAATTCTGGAACTTCATACTGATGCATCCATGGCACTGTATCAAACCGAGCTCAACAGAATAGTATATGAATGAATAAATGAATCATTTATTGTGGGCTTTCGAAAACAAAAAAACAATAAAATTCAATATAAATAAGAAAGTGGCAGACGCAGAAAGCCATCCTGTCAATAAAGAATCTAAAAACCAATTTTGTCTCCCACGTACCAAATATTTTTTTATTTTACAATTTATTATAAATCAATACATTTTGAGAAACAGACCATCATTTAATAATTTTTACCATTAAAAACAGCAGCACAAGCATCACAGTAGGGATGAATACCCATTTCTAAGAATAAAGGGCAGAGTATTTTTCCCGGATGTTTGCAAAGATGCCACACTGGCTTTTCCACACACCTTCCTACAACATTCCCAGCTATTGGTGGTGGTACACCGATCAGGAGAACTTGAATCAATTCAGCATGAGCTTGACTGCTAATCAGTAGACTGTGGATCTCTGGAGCCCCCTTCATGTTAAAAGTGATGCGAGGAAGTAGGTGAAATACCAATATCCAGAATACACTTTTGTAAAAAACGAAAATTGATAGACTGCTTCAATTGTTTCCAGTCATTGGTAATTACTGTGGACCATATCATAGTCTATCATTTTCTCAGTTATTCACTACAGATATCTGTCAGCTATGTACAGGTCAGACCTGGTCTTACCCTAAGAGGAACAGTTCCGCTTGAACGGAGGACCACATCTCCTCTGAACAGAAACAGAAGTAACCCTGGATCATGTTCAGCTTTGTTGGTTTCATCAGTGGGATGGAGCTTGAGTCCAATGCACGATGAGCTTGGGTTCCTCTTTTTTGCATACCTTACACTTCGGGCATCTTACTGAGAAAAAGAAGCCAGTCCGCTCTGCTTGCATTCATCTTCTGGGAGGACGTGGCACTGAAGTTTGGACTACACTGTTCCTTTTGTGACACAAGCAAATCTAGTTCAAACATGCCGATGAACATGATTCAGGTGGGACACTCACAATTTTTTAGGCAAAAAAAGACTTTATTTTAGGTGTCTCCTGACTGAAATTGCCTTTCCTTCAATAGAAGTCAGTCGTAGAAATACATTCTCCTGATTATTTTGTTTAAACTCTCCCACTTTCCTCTTCTAAAATGCTCGCATGTATGCAAGTTTGCAGATGGTTGATCCCAGTCTATAGTTTCCAGTCGAGCATGCAGCCTATGATTTTTTTTATTTTCTCAGAACACTCACTGGTCATCTTAGTTGTACTGAGTCCTACCATTCCACCATCCCTGGTGTGGTGTCGACTGTTTAGGTCCTGTGCGGGCACGCAACGCTCATTGGGCTGAAAGGGCTTCAGCCCCCATCCTCTGTCGCCAATCATGGCCTGGGCTGCTATCTTCGAAGGTACTTGCCTCAGGGAAAAACTGGGTAGTACAGACCAATGCTCGGGAAGCCACGTCTGGAGAAGACACTTCATCTTATTTTAAAAGGCAGGCGTAGCATCTTCTGCTGCCACAGAATGTTTTCTCAGGAAAGGGTGGAGGTAACTGGTGATTCACAAAATTCTAGGGTGCAGACCTCATGGTGGGGGATCTCGCTATGCAGAGCAATATGTTTGAGCCTTCACCATTGTTTTAAAGGAGACATAACAACTGCCAACTAGCACTAGGTTGAGAGAGACCATCTACACTTAAACGATGATCTCTGCCCCCTCCCCAACTTGACTGATACCCTTGAATTTCTGAGAAACAAGATAACAAATGACCAATTGTATTGTAGGCAATTGCATTTATATGTAGCGCTTATTACAAGGGAGGAGCGGTAGCAAGCACTATATAAACGCTTTAAAGGGGAGAATTTGTTTCCTTTTTAAATGGGTTTGCAGAAAATGACAAACTGGCAGAAATGGGCAGAAAGCGGCAAATTGTATTGTATGCAATGGCATTTATAGATAGTGCTTATTAGCCACGAGGAGCAGTAGCAAGCACTATATAACGCAAT
The DNA here is from genome assembly GCF_031143425.1 of Pleurodeles waltl. NCBI lineage: Eukaryota > Metazoa > Chordata > Amphibia > Caudata > Salamandridae > Pleurodeles > Pleurodeles waltl. The sequence continues at coordinate 701,602,865 of NC_090440.1, forward strand.
AACGCACCAGAAAGTGCAAACTTTTCTATGAATAGCATCACATCTTCCATTCTGTAGGGCGGAGGAGGCTTGTGGTTTAGCTTTTGAAAAAATCCAAGTAGTGGCTACAAAATAAGAATCTATAAAGTGGTTTTGGCAAATAGGGTTATGGGCAGTACTTTCTTTCGGTGTTTGCTGGTGGATGGCAGCAGCACTTATAAACAGGGCCACTGGAATTATGCAACAGGGTATGACCAAAATATGCAGCGGGGTTGACTAAATTATCTGGCAAGAATAGGGATACGATGTGGTGTAATGTGGCACATTTTATGATAGTATGAGTTTATTATTTCGTTGTTTTTAGGCTTTGGTCAATATTTGACTTCACTAGTACTATTTTAACACCCAAATACAGGAAAAAACAACGAATAGTGGCTAATTAACATTTGCCCAAGCCTTCCACTGCCCATCAATACTTGTTGCTGCATTTCCAGTAACTTTTGAGCCATTCGAGCTGGAAACACATTTTTTTGCTAATGTCTGCAATATGTGGAAAATGCAAATCACTAATGATGCAATGATGGTTGGGGCCTCAGAACTGTATAATTCCAGTAGCACTACTTATTAGTGGGGACAGGGTCTTTTAAAAAATGGTTCCTGCAGGCAGCAGTCCAGATCCACTGAGTAAAATATCCCTGGCGTCCTGTTCTATCTCAGAAGGAAGGCAAGCTAAGGCCCAAGAGCTGATGTTGCTTGTGAGTCTTTCATGCAGTATTTGCTGCAGGGTGATTGCTTGACAATTGCATCATGTCACACAGTTACTCTAACAGTCAATACTCAGGCAGTGGTGCAGAGCAGCTGGTCACTGTGCTCGTCTGCCACATACTTGCTCTGTGGCTACTTTTGGCTAGCAGATTATATGCACACTACAGAAGGGACACCCATGAGGTGCACTATTTCCTATACCTTTGTCGAGGAATACTGGTTGCCAACCTGTCATAGTCCACTCCACAGAAGGCCCCTGTGCATGGTGAGGAGGACCTGACACTGCACCTACTGAAGCTTTCTGCTGCAGCAGCATGGTATGCCCCTGACACCTCAGCAATCGTGGGTCTACCTCTTGGTCATCTTTCCCATCTTTGCAAGTGACAGTTTGCACTTGGAAAACATTGAGATGAAGGGAGAAAGAAGACTGAGACACACATACATTTCAATTGCTCACTTGAAATGCATATTGAATTCTCAACCTTGCTACTGTTCCTCAAGCTGATCAATTCTTGCAATCAGCTGGTGCCTGCTTCCTATTCTATATCTCTATGCCAATTTCAAACCAGCAAGGGTCCTCCTGTGGGTTAACACACCTATTGCTCTGACACAGTCCAGGTGCCAGGCCTTTTTTAATGTCCGCATAAAAGGGTGGATTTTAAAGCTATAACATTAGTCAGCTGTAGCTGTGCTGGGTGCACGAGCTCCAACCATGGGAACCTAAATCAATCTGAGACAGCCACTGTGATCCCGGTGAGAGCCAACAATGGGGAAAACAGGACAGAAGAGGGACCCTGAGATGAGGGAGGAAGCCGCTGCGGGTTCCTTGACACCACACCTGCAGGTTTATGCACCCATTCAATGGACAGCTCTGGAGATCTTGCCCTCAAAGATATTCTACAGGCAAAAACAACCGCTTGTGAAGCCTTTAGAAGGTAAAATTGATGCACTGCAACAGGCCTGATGATACTGCGAGATGATCACTGCCGGTTTGCGGCAATGGTATCTACATCAGAGAAACAAATCAAAGAAGATCTACCAGTTGTAAATGATTTGACTGACAAATTGGGAAAGTTGGAAAGGCAAATTCATGATCTGGAACTGAGGGCAGAAGATGTAAAAAACAAATCAAGGCGAAACAATCTCTGAAGGATTGGTTTACCTGAGCGCATAGAGAGGAACAATGTAGTGGATTTTCTTGAGTGCTGGCTTAGCGAGACCACATCAGGTGAAGGACTTTCACCCTTTTTCGCCCTGGAGAGGGCACACACAGTCATGGTGTGCGCTCTCCCATTAGGGGCTCCACCAGGACCGGTTATAGCAAGACTGCTATATTATGGGGACAGAGATTACCTTCTGGGGCAGGCGAGGAAGAAAGGAGACTGCACAGTGGAAAACAGCACAGTTCGCCTTTTTCCTGACTTTTCGAGAGAGGTGCAGAAACGGAGATCTACCTTACGAGAGGCTAAACTAAAATTAAGACAAATGGGAATACAGTACAGTATGATGTTTCCAGCCCATCTGCGTGTTGTAACGGAGGAGGGGGCGCAATTTTTTAATTCAATGGCAACATAGACATTCTCAATATAAGCCTCAATACAGACATCTGCCCCTTCTAGAATGGAGGTACAATAAGAACGCCAAAAAGTGATGGAGGCAGTGGCGGTAGATACCAGAGTCCAACCCCAACGCTTGGCAAAGAAGTGGACCACTCGGGATCTGACCGAGACTCAGTCATCACATGTACATCAGAGGAGGCCAGACCAGTGGTGACACAAGGGATGTCACACTGCATCCTTTGACTTTTTCCCATGACCCCTATGAGAATTGAACCAGCACTGTTGAATTGCTGTGTACCTGCCCAGCGGTCTCCCAAGAGGATGGAGAGATTTGTAGGGAAGATCATGGATGGGGAGCCCCGGGAAAGGTGACACTCCAGAGAGAGTAAGATTAGGGGAATGCCGTCTGTGCTGTAGCACTCTTTAAATGACTCGAGTGGCCAGCTACCAATTCAGTGAGAACAGTTGATAATTTTTAGTTTCGATGAGAGGCAGTTGTCTTATTATCCTGGGGAAGGGAAGTTGGGAAGTTAGTTGTTGGTTTGTTTATAGGGGGGAAACATGAGTCACATAATTTTGTGGGAAAACAATTAGGCTTGGGGTGGATTGATGAACATACGATGGAATTGGGGTGGAGGGGGAGGGTGCAGAGGAACTCAGTTTTGAAGCAGGAATATTGCTACACTTGACACATATAAATTCATATCATGGAACGTCCGGGGCATGCATATGATGAAAAAAAAGGTATAAGGTCTTCTCCTATTTACAGCGGAGAGGTGCCCATGTGTCAGTGCTCCAAGAAACACATATGATGTCAACTGAGGAGAGGGCAATACAGAAACATTGGAGGGGACAGGTATATTATACCACTTATTCAGCTTATGCCAGAGGTACCCTGATTTAGATACAGGCTGGGGTCCCGTTTCAGCCCATGGACAGCTTCATCGACCCAGAAGGGCGCTATGTGGCTGTGAAGGGAAAATTAGAGGACCGGAATTTAGTCCTGGTCAACGTCTACGCACCCTAACATAGACCAAGGGTCATTCTTCGCAAAACTTACTGACAGATTGGCCATACACCTTATACAGTCAATAGTGCTGGGAGGTGACTTTAATTGTGTGGCAGACCCTAGTATGGACCTATCCCACCCTCCATTGAACGATTCCCTGATAGCAAGGTTGGCATGGCAGTTTACAACCTTGCAAATGCAAGGGGGACTTGCATGGCCTAGGTTATACCCGCACACCCGAGACTACTCGTACTTTTCCAATTTACATGACCTACACGTACGCCTGGATTCCTTCCTTTGCACCCCTAATGTGTTTGCCACCATCCATAATGTTGAATACGTTGCCCGCACCATTTCAGACCACAACCCTATATTATTGTCACTGAGGTGAGGCCACACCCTTCCACATATACCTACATGTAAATTAAAACTTGAATCATTTGAAGATACACGCTACCATGAAGCTTTGAGACACCATATTGCTCATTTCTTCATTGAAAGCAAAGCCACAGCTAGCAGCCCATTAGTTGAATGGGACTATTTTAAAGCAGTGCTGAGGGGGAGATGTATAGCGGAGTCCGTGGGGGTACGGCAAGCATTAATAAGAGGCACTATAGAGGCGGAAGATAAATTGAGAGAGGAGGAAAAGAATAATCCAGGACATGCAGACCTCCAGCACAGATTATTCGAACTAAAAGAGATAGTAGCAGACCACGTGAGCGACTCCGTTGCTCTGATTACAAGAACTACGTATCACGGGCCCACTGAGAGAGAGATTAGACGGGTAGAATGATTGCATGGATAACGTCACTGACTAAGAGAGGGTCGATCATTATGGAAGTACAGACAGACAGGAGTACAGACTTTACAAACAGGAGGAGATTAATGTTCACTTCCTGTAATATTATGAGAGACTATTTAAAAGCGCCCTCCACTATGATGTAGAGGCCACCCATGCGTACTTGGACCAGGTACACTCACTGCACTCATACAGGAGGCGGCTGGGCAATTGGGGGGGCCATCACACTTCAGGAAATTAGAAAAAACAAGGTTTAGCCAGGGGTAAGATGCCGGGAACAGATGGCTTCCCAATTGAGTTCTATGCCACGTATTCTGACCTATTAGCCCTGCAGTTGGTCACCTTATATAAAGCTGCAAAGGAAAGAGGACACTTGCCAGCTACGTCAAGGGAGTCACTGGTTGTGCCCTTGTTAAAACCCAGTTAAGGACTGACTGAGTGTGGCCCATATAGGCCATTATCCATGCTGAGTTGGGATTATAAGCTTTTTAGCAAAATCCTGGCAATGCGGCTCCTCCCTCATATGGCACCTGATGCACTCGGACCAAGCAGGATTCTTCCCAGGACAGAATACAGCTGTTAACATCCGTCGGCTTCTGGCTGTCATGATGGACCTCTCCGATGACAAGAAGGTGGCGTGGGTATTGGCAGTCGATATTGAAAAAGCATTTGACAGTCTTGAATGGTGCTTTCTTTATGCTGTGATGGCAACTATGGGATTGGGTGAGGATTACATTGCATTGGTAAAATTGCTACACACCGCCCCTATGGATAGGGTCCACACTGGCCGTACAATTTCTGACGGTTATGCAGTTGAGCGGGGCACCAGACAGGGCTGCCCCTTTTCTCCATTGTTGTTCGCGCTAGTTATGAAACCATTGGCAGCCTTGGCTCATGAGGGAAGTGGGAGCCAGGGGATACTAGCGGGTGGTGCATGGCACCACACAGCCTTATATGTGGACAACTTGATTATTTACATAAGAAATATGCGGAGGGATCTACCAGATGCCACGTTCCTGTTGTCCAAGTTCGGTGCCCTATCGGGACTCAGTGAGAACTGACAGAAGTCCCAAGAGAATATGGAGGAAAAAGAGAAGAAATGAGAGGAGAATCTGACTGAGACAGCGAAGAAGAGAGGAGTGTGAAATGGGATGTGGCAGAGTGAGTGATGTGTGAACAAGCAGTACAACAATGATTCGAAGGCAAATTATACAGTGCCTTTCACCAATTACTTTTGCTCCATTTTGCACCAGAAGTCTGGATGTCACCTTGTCAGTGCTGACAGAGGATGCTGCAGGAACCAATATGCAATGTATATTTAGAACACCGGCACCTTGACACCTGGGGATCTGGGTTTGAATCCAGATTGGCACTTAACTTTAAATTGTGCACTTCTGAGCAAATCACTTAATCTCACTGTGCCTAAACTTTACATTTGTGAGACACTAGTGCAAATGTGTGTAATTCAAAGATTTGAAACCCCACTTGCAATCACTTCCCATAATGTAAAGTGGTCTGGTGCTAACCAGCTGGGTCTGTGTAATATAAAAATCAACACATACTTGTTTTTACATTGTGCAAAGGCATGCCACTTATTCTGCTTTGTCAATGCCCCTACCATTTGAGCTCTTGGTGACCCAAGATCTGGGTGTTTTGTGATAGCAGAAATAAGCCCCACGTAATTTTATAAACCCCAGTGTATCATTAATGGGATTCATATAAGTGTACTACTGTGTTAGTGGGACGGCATTCATGTGATCATTGGGAGATCCTCCCACAAACATTTTCCTGTTCCTTGGAAACATTTGTTTATTAAGTGGCTTATGTTCACTTTTAAGAAAAGGCACCTTTCCAATAAGGCTTCAGTGTTTTCATTTCTGTGTCAGACATGAAGACCAGACACAGGACTCACTTGGCACCATCTTGAAGACATTTGATGCTCGCAGGTCTGGTGGACACTCTTGAAGCTCCAGCGGTGCTAAATGTCTCAGAAAAAGCATAGGTAAAGCCAATAGATCTAACTTTAAAGAAAAAACAGAGAGAGAGAGAGAGGTGTGTGTGTGTGTGTGTGTGTGTGTGTATATATATATATATATATATATATATATATACACATACATATACACACACAGGCAGCAGAAGTATTTAAGACTGTAGAGCAGAGGTCTTCAAACTGGGGGGCGGGCCCCCCTTGGGGGGCCTCAAGTGATCCCACGGGGGCGCCAAACTCTGGCCAAAAGAAATATTATATAGATAACATGCCTTTGTTTTAAGCAAAAGCATGTTATTGCAGTTTTAAAAAGGTAACAATACTTAACTGCAATGTTTAAATAGGTTTAGACCTATTTAAACATTGCCATCTTTCTAAAATAAATGTGAAAAATTCTGAGGGGGGGCCAATGATTTTTATTTTTCAATTGGGGGGGCGCGGCATTAAAAAGTTTGAAGACCACTGCTGTAGAGGTACATGTGAAAAAAGAGCATTCCTTTCACTTCTGATGCGCAGGTTGACCTGACCTTTGTCTCAAAAACCGGGAAATGTATTCCAAATTAACAAAAGCGTTCGCAGGTTGACCTGACCTTTGCCCTAAAAACAGGAACATTTATGTGAAATGAACAAAATGCGTCGGACCCAGGGCCAGTCCTCTGAAAACTCGGACTGTCCGGGGAAATCTGGGACGCCTGGTCACCATATCCACCCAAACTTTTCTTCTAAACTGGGGCAGCCCTGTTTGTTTTCTCGTCAATGAGACGTCTGCGCCTTTATGTAGGACTGCAAGGAAAAGCAGGAATCAGGGCCGTAAAGATCACTTGTAAATAATCGGGACAGGGAGTGAATAACTTCCGTTGAGGTTTTCCAAACACTGTCAGCATCACCCAAATCAGACAGTGGAGAAACACTGCCCTCTGATGGAGCGCTTACAAAGTGCCGCGACTCTGCAGGTGAAGTAAGAGCAATTTTTTGAGTACGAAAGGATACATTCCTCACAATTTCGAAAATTGCACCTCATGTACGAGATGCCTTTAAGGTCACACAAACGCCTTGAATGTTGGGATAGATACTCTATGGTTTTTATGTTAATGTACGTTTTATTAATATGTTGATTGGCTGCTGTTGAAGAGTAGTAAAGAGAGATAAGTATAATCTGAGCTTCCGGTCCTGACATAGAATTGCACAATCACACGGCTTGTGATAATAAAAAGTGTGTTTTTTTTTACCAGTTACAATCCCATTTTTGCGATTCGGAAAGGCGTTCCGAAGCGCAAAAATGGGATTGAGTCTTATTCTGGAGCATGAGAGCGGTATCCCCTTTTATATCCAATGGCATGTGACCATGAAATGTTACCGACACCTCCCACAAAAGGGTAACTTGTTTGCAAAAGGGAAACTGTCACCATTGGACAGCATTTCCTTTGGGAATTCTGTTGTGAGGCCTTGAAGCGAGTTGGGGGGGAGGGGTTTGGGTGGTGGGTGCTTTGGGAAGCAATAAGCTAAGTGTCATAACAAGCTGCAGAGTTGTCCATGGCCATTTGTAGGAAGTTGGCTGTGTATGCACTATTTCAAAGTAAGGAATAGTATGCACAGAGTCCAAGGGTTCCCCTTAGAGGTAAGATAGTGGCAAAAAGAGATAATACTAATGCTCTATTTTGTGGTAGTGTGGTCGAGCAGTAGGCTTATCAAAGGAGTAGTGTTAAGCATTTGTTGTACACACACAGGCAATAAATGAGGAACACACACTCAAAGACAATTCCAGGCCAATAGGTTTTTGTATAGAAAAATATCTTTTCTTAGTTTATTTTAAGAACCACAGGTTCAAATTTTACATGTAATACTTCAAATGAAAGGTATTGCAGGTAAGTACTTTAGGAACTTTGAATAATCACAATAGCATATATACTTTTCAAATAAATCACATATAGCTATTTTAAAACTAGACAGTTCAATTTTCAACAGTTCCTGGGGGAGGTAAGTATTTGTTAGTTTTTGTAGGTAAGTAAACCACCTACGGGGTTCAAGTTTGGGTCCAAGGTAGCCCACCGTTGGGGGTTCAGAGCAACCCCAAAGTTACCACACCAGCAGCTCAGGGCCTGTCAGGTGCAGAGCTCGAAGTGGTGCCCAAAACACATAGGCTTCAATGGAGAAGGGGGTGCCCTGGTTCCAGTCTGCCAGCAGGTAAGTACCCGCGTCTTCGGAGGGCAGACCAGGGGGGTTTTGTAGGGCACCGGGGGGGACACAAGTTAGCACAGAAAGTACACCCTCAGCAGCACGGGGGCGGCCGGGTGCAGTGTGCAAACACACGTCGGATTTCCAATGTAAATCAATGGGAGACCAAGGGGTCTCTTCAGCGATGCAGGCAGGCAAGGGGGGGGCTCCTCGGGGTAGCCACCACCTGGGCAAGGGAGAGGGCCTCCTGGGGGTCACTCCTGCACTGGAGTTCCGATCTTTCAGGTCCTGGGGGCTGTGGGTGCAGAGTCTTTTCCAGGCGTCGGGATCTGGGAGTCAGGCAGTCGCGGTCAGGGGGAGCCTCGGGATTCCCTCTGCAGGCGTCGCTGTAGGGGCTCAGGGGGGGCAACTCTGGCTACTCACGGTCTCGTAGTCGCCGGGGAGTCCTCCCTGAAGTGTTTGTTCTCCACAAGTCGAGCCGGGGGCGTAGGGTGCAGAGTAGCAAGTCTCACGCTTCCGGCGGGAAACGCAGTTGTCTTAAAGTTGCTCCTTTGGAAACAAAGTTGCAGTCTTTGGTGAACAGGGTCGCTGTTCTCTGGAGTTTCTTGGTCCTTCTAGAGCAGGGCAGTCCTCTGAGAATTCAGAGGTCGCTGGTCCCTGGGGGGTGCGTCGCTGGAGCAGTGCCTTTAGAAGGGAGGGAGACAGGCCGGTAGAGCTGGGGCCAAAGCAGTTCGTGTCTCTGTCTTCTCTGCAGGGTTTTTCAGCTTAGCAGTCCTCTTCTTCTTAGGTTGCAGGAATCTAGTTTCCTAGGTTCTGGGGAGCCCGTAAATACTGAATTTAGGGGTGTGTTTAGGTCTGGGAGGGCAGTAGCCAATGGCTACTAGCCCTGAGGGTGGCTACACCCTCTTTGTGCCTCCTCCCAAGGGGAGGGGGTCACATTCCTATCCCTATTGGGGGGATCCTCCATCTGCAAAATGGAGGATTCCTAAAAGTCAGAGTCACTTCAGCTCAGGTTGCCTTAGGGGCTGTCCTGACTGGTCAGTGACTCCTCCTTGTTTTTCTCATTATCTCCTCCGGCCTTGCCGCCAAAAGTGGGGCCGTGGCCGGAGGGGGCGCGCAACTCCACTAGCTGGAATGCCCTGTGGTGCGGTAACAAAGGGGGTGAGCCTTTGAGGCTCACCGCCAGGTGTTACAGCTCCTGCAAGGGGGAGGTGATAAGCATCTCCACCCAGTGCAGGCTTTGTTACTAGCCACAGAGTGACAAAGGCACTCTCCCCATGTGGCCAGCAACATGTCTCGAGTGTGGCAGGCTGCTAAAACCAGTCAGCCTACATGGGTAGTTGGTTAAGGTTTCAGGGGGCACCTCTAAGGTGCCCTCTGGGGTGTATGTTACAATAAAATGTACACTGGCATCAGTGTGCATTTATTGTGCTGAGAAGTTTGATACCAAACTTCCCAGTTTTCAGTGTAGCCATTATGGTGCTGTGGAGTTTGTGTATGACAGACTCCCAGACCATATACTCTTATGGCTACCCTGCACTTACAATGTCTAAGGTTTTGCTTAGACACTGTAGGGGCACAGTGCTCATGCACTGGTGGCCTCACCTATGGTATAGTGCACCCTGCCCTAGGGCTGTAAGGCCTACTAGAGGGGTGACTTATCTATACTGCATAGGCAGTGTGAGGTTGGCATGGCACCCTGAGGGGAGTGCCATGTCGACTTACTCGTTTTGTCCTCACCAGCACACACAAGCTGGCAAGCAGTGTGTCTGTGCTGAGTGAGGGGTCCCTAGGGTGGCATAAGACATGCTGCATCCCTTAGAGACCTTCCCTGGCATCAGGGCACTTGGTACCAGGGGTACCAGTTACAAGGGACTTATCTGGATGCCAGGGTGTGCCAATTGTAGAAACAAAAGTACAGGTTAGGGAAAGAACACTGGTGCTGGGGCCTGGTCAGCAGGCCTCAGCACACTTTCAAATCAAAACATAGCATCAGCAAAGGCAAAAAGTCAGGGGGGAAACCATGCCAAGGAGGCGTTTCCTTACACAACCCCCCCAAATGAAAGAGGATGAGACTAACCTTTCCCAAGAGAGTCTTCAATTTCTAAGTGGAAGAACCTGGAAAGGCCATCTGCATTGGCATGGGCAGTCCCAGGTCTGTGTTCCACTATAAAGTCCATTCCCTGTAGGGAGATGGACCACCTCAACAGTTTTGGATTTTCACCTTTCATTTGCATCAGCCATCTGAGAGGTCTGTGGTCAGTTTAAACTACAAAGTGAGTACCAAAGAGGTATGGTCTCAGCTTCTTCAGGGACCAAACCACAGCAAAGGCCTCTCTCTCAATGGCACTCCAACGCTGCTCCCTGGGGAGTAACCTCCTGCTAATGAAAGCAACAGGCTGGTCAAAGCCATCATCATTTGTTTGGGACAAAACTGCCCCTATCCCATGTTCAGAGTCATCTGTCTGCACAATGAACTGCTTGGAGTAATCTGGAGCTTTTAGAACTGGTGCTGTGCACATTGCTTGTTTCAGGGTGTCAAAGGCCTGTTGGCATTCTACAGTCCAGTTTACCTTCTTGGGCATTTTCTTGGAGGTAAGTTCTGTGAGGGCTGTCACTATGGATCCATATCCCTTCACAAACCTCCTGTAATACCCAGTCAAGCCAAGGAATGCACTGACTTGAGTCTGGGTTTTTGGAGCTGCCCAGTCCAGAATAGTCTGGATCTTAGGCTGGAGTGGCTGAACTTGGCCTCCACCTACAAGGTGTCCCAAGTAAACCACAGTTCCCTGCCCTATCTGGCATTTGGATGCCTTGATAGAGAGGCCTGCTGATTGCAGAGCCTTCAAAACCTTCTTCAGGTGGACCAGGTGATCCTGCCAGTTGGAGCTAAAGACAGCAATATCGTCAAGATAAGCTGCACTAAAGGACTCCAAGCCAGCAAGGACTTGATTCACCAACCTTTGGAAGGTGGCAGGGGCATTCTTTAAACCAAAGGGCATAACAGTAAACTGATAATGCCCATTAGGTGTGGAGAATGCTGTCTTTACTTTTGCGCCAGGTGCCATTTTGATTTGCCAGTACCCTGCTGTCAAGTCAAAGGTACTTAAGAATTTTGCAGCATCTAATTTATCAATCAGTTCATCAGCCCTTGGAATGGGATGGGCATCTGTCTTGGTGTCAGAATTAAGTCCTCTGTAGTCCACACAAAACCTCATCTCTTTCTTTCCATCTTTGGTGTGAGGTTTGGGGACTAAGACCACTGGGCTAGCCCAGGGGCTGTCAGAGTGCTCAATGACTCCCAATTCCAGCATCTTGTGGACTTCCACTTTGATGCTTTCCTTAACTTGGTCAGACTGTCTGAATATTTTGTTTTTGACAGGCATGCTGTCTCCAGTGTCCACATCTTGGGTACACAGGTGTGTCTGACCAGGGGTTAGGGAAAAGAGCTCAGCAAACTGTTGCAGGACCTTCCTACAGTCAGATTGCTGTTGGCTAGAGAGGGTGTCTGAATAGATCACTCCATCAACTGAGCCATCTTTAGGGTTTGATGAGAGGAGATCAGGGAGAGGTTCAGTCTCAGCTTCCTGGTCCTCATCTGTTACCATCAACAGATTCACATCAGCCCTATCATGGAAGAGCTTAAGGCGGTTCACATGGATCACCCTCTTGGGGCTCCTGCTAGTGCCTAGGTCCACCAGGTAGGTGACCTGACTCTTCTTTTCTAGCACTGGGTAAGGGCCACTCCATTTGTCCTGAAGTGCCCTGGGAGCCACAGGCTCCAGAACCCAGACTTTCTGCCCTGGTTGAAATTCAACCATTGCAGCCTTTTGGTCATACCAAAACTTCTGGAGCTGTTGGCTGGCCTCAAGGTTTTTACTTTCCTTTTCCATGTACTCTGCCATCCTTGAACGTAGGCCAAGTACATAGTCCACTATGTCTTGTTTAGGCTCATGAAGAGGTCTCTCCCAGCCTTCTTTCACAAGAGCTAGTGGTCCCCTTACAGGGTGGCCAAACAGAAGTTCAAAGGGTGAGAACCCTACTCCCTTCTGAGGCACCTCTCTGTAAGCGAAAAGCAGACATGGCAAGAGGACATCCCATCTCCTTTTGAGTTTTTCAGGGAGCCCCATGATCATGCCCTTTAATGTCTTGTTGAACCTCTCAACAAGGCCATTAGTTTGTGGGTGGTATGGTGTAGTGAATTTATAAGTCACTCCACACTCATTCCACATGTGTTTCAGGTATGCTGACATGAAGTTGGTACCTCTGTCAGACACCACCTCCTTAGGGAAACCCACTCTGGTAAATATACCAATGAGGGCCTTGGCTACTGCAGGGGCAGTAGTCGACGTAAGGGGAATAGCTTCAGGGTATCTAGTAGCATGATCCACTACTACTAGTATGTACATGTTCCCTGAGGCTGTGGGAGGTTCAAGTGGACCCACTATGTCCACACCCACTTTTTCAAAGGGGACCCCCACCACTGGAAGTGGAATGAGGGGGGCCTTTGGATGTCCACCTGTCTTGCCACTGGCTTGACAGGTGGTAGAGGAGACACAAAACTCCTTCGCTTTCTGGGACATGTTGGGCCAATAGAAGTGGTTGACTAGTCTCTCCCACGTCTTGGTTTGTCCCAAATGCCCAGCAAGAGGAATATCATGGGCTAAGGTCAGTATGAACTCCCTAAACTCCTGAGGCACTACCACTCTCCTAGTGGCACCAGGTTTGGGATCTCTTGCCTCAGTGTAAAGGAGTCCATCTTCCCAATAGACCCTATGTGTCCCAGTTTTCTTGCCATTGGACTCTTCTGCAGCTTGCTGCCTAAGGCCTTCAAGAGAGGGACAGGTTTCTTGCCCCTTACACAACTGCTCCCTTGAGGGTCCCCCTGGGCCTAAGAGCTCAACCTGATAAGGTTCTAACTCCATAGGCTCAGTTCCCTCAGAGGGCAGAACTTCTTCCTGAGAAGAGAGGTTCTCTTTTTGTTGTTGTGTTGCAGCTTGTTTCCCAGTTGTCTTTCCTTTTTGTCTTGGTAGGCTGGGCCCTTTTTCCAGGCTCCAGCTCTACTTTTTCACCCTGAGCCTTGCACTGTGCCCTTGTCTTGACACACACCAGTTCAGGGATACCCAGCATGGCTGCATGGGTTTTTAGTTCTACCTCAGCCCATGCTGAGGACTCCAGGTCATTTCCAAGCAAACAGTCTACTGGGATATTTGAGGAGACCACCACCTGTTTCAGGCCATTGACCCCTCCCCACTCTAAAGTTACCATAGCCATGGGATGTACTTTAGTCTGATTGTCAGCATTGGTGACTGGATAAGTTTGTCCAGCCAGGTATTGACCAGGGGAAACCAGTTTCTCTGTCACCATGGTGACACTGGCCCCTGTATCCCTCAAGCCTTCTACACTTGTCCCATTAATTAAGAGCTGCTGCCTGTATTTTTGCATGTTAGGGGGCCAGGCAGCCAGTGTGGCTAAATCCACCCCACCCTTAGAGACTAATGTAGCTTCAGTGTGACACCTGATTTGCTCTGGGCACACTGTTGATCCCACTTGGAGACTAGCCATTCCAGTGTTAGCTGGAGTGGAGTTGGAAGTGGTACTTTTCTTGGGACAGGCCTTGTCTCCAGTTTGGTGTCCAGGCTGATTACAGCTACGACACCAGGCCTTTTTGGGATCAAAGTTTTTACCCTTGTACCCAAAATTGTTTTGTGAAGAGGCTCTGGGCCCACCCTCCTGTGCAGATTTTTGGGGGCCTGAAGAAGACTCTTTACTATTTTTGTTTTTGGATGTCTCAACACTCTTCCCCTGGGGAGGCTTTGTGACCCCTTTCTTTTGGTCACCCCCCATGGAAGTCTTGGTCACCCTAGTCTTGACCCAATGGTCCGCCTTCTTTCCCAATTCTTGGGGAGAAATTGGTCCTAGGTCTACCAGATGCTGATGCAGTTTATCATTTGAACAATTACTTAATAGGTGTTCTTTCACAAATAAATTGTACAGCCCATCATAATCATTTGCACCACTGCCTTGAATCCAACCATCCAGTGTTTTCACTGAGTAGTCCACAAAATCAACCCAGGTCTGGCTCGAGGTTTTTTGAGCCCGCCTGAATCTAATTCTATACTCCTCAGCGGAGAATCCAAAGCTCTCAATCAGGGTACCCTTCATGAGGTCATAAGATTCTGCATCTTTTCCAGAGAGTGTGAGGAGTCTATCCCTACACTTTCCAGTGAACATTTCCCAAAGGAGAGCACCCCAGTGAGATCTGCTTACTTTTCTGGTTGCACAAGCCCTCTTAAAAGCTGTGAACCATTTGGTGGTGTCATCACCATCTTCATATTTAGTCACAATCCCTTTAGGGATTTTCAACATGTCAGGAGAATCTCTGACCCTATTTAAGTTGCTGCCACCATAGATGGGACCAAAACCCATCTCTTGTCTTTCCCTTTCTATGGCTAGGAGCTGTCTCTCCAAAGCCAATCTTTTGGCCATCCTGGCTAACAGGAGGTCATCTTCACTTAGGTTATCCTCAGTGATTTCAGAGGTGCTGGCCCCTCCTGTGAGGGAAGCAGCATCTCTGACTAACACAGTTGGAATCAGGGATTGAGGGTCCCTGGGTTCCCTAGTTAGGACTGGAAGGTGGGAATTCTCCTCCAAGTCACTATCCTCATTCTCTGGGTTGTCATCCTCAGAGGGGTTGGCTTTTTCAAACTCTGCCAAAAGCTCCTGGAGCTGTTGTTTGGAGTGTCTTAAGCCAATTGGGATTTTCTTTATTTTGCAGAGAGACCTTAGCTCCCTCATCTTAAGATGGAGGTAAGGTGTGAGGTCGAGTTCCTCCACATTCTCATCTGCACCAGGCATTATGTTTCTAAAAGTTGGAATACTTTTTAAGAATCTAAAACTAGTTCTAGAACCTAATTCAAACTTTCACAAAGGTTTTTAAAATCTAAAAGAAATGCTAACAGGGACTCACACAAGGCCCTAGCAGGACTTTTAAGAATTTAGAAAAATAGCTCAAATTTCAAAAACCAGTTTCTAATGACAATGTTTGGAATTTAGTCGTGTGATCAGGTATTGGCGGAGTAGTCCAGCAAATGCAGTCTTGTACCCCACCGCTGATCCACCAATGTAGGAAGTTGGCTCTGTATGCACTATTTCATAGTAAGGAATAGTATGCACAGAGTCCAAGGGTTCCTCTTAGAGGGAAGATAGTGGCAAAAAGAGACAATACTAATGCTCTATTTTGTGGTAGTGTGGTCGAGCAGTAGGTTTATCAAAGGAGTAGTGTTAAGCATTTGTTGTACACACACAGGCAATAAATGAGGAACACACACTCAAAGACAATTCCAGGCCAATAGGTTTTTGTATAGAAAAATAACCTTTCTTAGTTTATTTTAAGAACCACAGGTTCAAATTTTACATGTAATACTTCAAATGAAAGGTATTGCAGGTAAGTACTTTAGGAACTTTGAATAATCACAATAGCATATATACTTTTCAAATAAATCACATATAGCTATTTTAAAACTAGACAGTGCAATTTTCAACAGTTCCTGGGGGAGGTAAGTATTTGTTAGTTTTTGTAGGTAAGTAAACCACCTACGGGGTTCAAGTTTGGGTCCAAGGTAGCCCACCGTTGGGGGTTCAGAGCAACCCCAAAGTTACCACACCAGCAGCTCAGGGCCGGTCAGGTGCAGAGTTCGAAGTGGTGCCCAAAACACATAGGCTTCAATGGAGAAGGGGGTGTCCCGGTTCCAGTCTGCCAGCAGGTAAGTACCCGCGTCTTCGGAGGGCAGACCAGGGGGGTTTTGTAGGGCACCGGGGGGGACACAAGTTAGCACAGAAAGTACACCCTCAGCAGCACCGGGGGCGGCCGGGTGCAGTGTGCAAACACACATCGGGTTTCCAATGTATATCAATGGGAGACCAAGGGGTCTCTTCAGCGATGCAGGCAGGCAAGGGGGGGGGTTCCTCGGGGTAGCCACCACCTGGGGAAGGGAGAGGGCCTCCTGGGGGTCACTCCTGCACTGGAGTTCCGATCTTGTAGGTCCTGGGGGCTGCGGGTGCAGAGTCTTTTCCAGGTGTCGGGATCTGGGAGTCAGGCAGTCGCGGTCAGGGGGAGCCTCGGGATTCCATCTGCAGGCGTCGCTGTAGGGGCTCAGGGGGGGCAACTCTGGCTACTCACGGTCTTGTAGTCGCCGGGGAGACCTCCCTGAAGTGTTTGTTCCTCACAAGTCGAGCCGGGGGCGTCGGGTGCAGAGTAGCAAGTCTCACGCTTCCGGCGGGAAACGCAGTTGTCTTAAAGTTGCTCCTTTGGAAACAAAGTTGCAGTCTTTGGTGAACAGGGCCGCTGTTCTCGGGAGTTTCTTGGTCCTTCTAGAGCAGGGCAGTCCTCTGAGGATTCAGAGGTCGCTGGTCCCTGGGGAGAGCGTCGCTGGAGCAGTGTCTTTAGAAGGGAGGGAGACAGGCCGGTAGAGCTGGGGCCAAAGCAGTTGGTGTCTCCGTCTTCTCTGCAGGGTTTTTCAGCTTAGCAGTCCTCTTCTTCTTAGGTTGCAGGAATCTAGTTTCCTAGGTTCTGGGGAGCCCCTAAATACTGAATTTAGGGGT
The DNA here is from genome assembly GCF_031143425.1 of Pleurodeles waltl. Lineage (NCBI taxonomy): Eukaryota > Metazoa > Chordata > Amphibia > Caudata > Salamandridae > Pleurodeles > Pleurodeles waltl. The sequence continues at coordinate 701,619,745 of NC_090440.1, forward strand.
GTGTTTAGGTCTGGGAGGGCAGGAGCCAATGGCTACTAGCCCTGAGGATGGATACACCCTCTTTGTGCCTCCTCCCAAGGGGTGGGTGTCACATTCCTATCCCTATTGGGGGGATCCTCCTTCTGCAAGATGGAGGATTCCTAAAAGTCAGAGTCACTTCAGCCCAGGTTGCCTTAGGGGCTGTCCTGACTGGTCAGTGACTCCTCCTTGTTTTTCTCATTATCTCCTCCGGCCTTGCCGCCAAAAGTGGGGCCGTGGCCGGAGGGGTCGGGCAACTCCACTAGCTGGAATGCTCTGTGGTGCGGTAACAAAGGGGGTGAGCCTTTGAGGCTCACCGCAAGGTGTTACAGCTCCTGCAAGGGGGAGGTGATAAGCATCTCCACCCAGTGCAGGCTTTGTTACTAGCCACAGAGTGACAAAGGCACTCTCCCCATGTGGCCAGCAACATGTCTCGAGTGTGGCAGGCTGCTAAAACCAGTCAGCCTACACGGGTAGTTGGTTAAGGTTTCAGGGGGCACCTCTAAGGTGCCCTCTGGGGTATATGTTTCAATAAAATGTACACTGGCATCAGTGTGTATTTATTGTGCTGAGAAGTTTGATACCAAACTTCCCAGTTTTCAGTGTAGCCATTATGGTGCTGTGGAGTTCGTGCATGACAGACTCCCAGACCATATACTCTTATGGCTACCCTGCACTTACAATGTCTAAGGTTTTGCTTAGACACTGTAGGGGCACAGTGCTCATGCACTGGTGCCCTCACCTATTGTATAGTGTACCCTGCCTTAGGGCTGTAAGGCCTGCTAGAGGGGTGACTTATCTATACTGCATAGGCAGTGTGAGGTTGGCATGGCAAGCAGTGTGTCTGTGCTGAGTGAGGGGTCCCCAGGGTGGCATAAGACATGCTGCATCCCTTAGAGACCTTCCCTGGCCTCAGGGCCCTTGGTACCAGGGGTACCAGTTACAAGGGACTTACCTGGATGCCAGGGTGTGCCAATTGTAGAAACAAAAGTACAGGTTAGGGAAAGAACACTGGTGCTGGGGCCTGGTTAGCAGGCCTCAGCACACTTTCAAATCAAAACATAGCATCAGCAAAGGCAAAAAGTCAGGGGGTAACCATGCCAAGGAGGCATTTCCTTACACCATTGCTTTGCAGATCTCTAATCAGAGATACCTTTTGAAAGCAAACATGCAGAAATTGCTGGGAGTGACTCTGCAGTGACCCCGAGCAGTGGTGTTCAAATCCACGTCTGGGTAAAGCCTTCAGGGATCAGGTCCCGAATGGTGCATATAATTGCCCTCTGCAGCGAAAGCCCCTGGTAAATACTAGGTATTGCTGAATGTTGCGCTCGCCATCTCACTCTCTGGTGTCTAGCTTCAGTGGTGGTTGGCACTAGACTCACAGATGGACGAATTTGGTGGTGCTACCCAAAACAAGCCGCACGGGAACTGCAGACGCTGACAGGTAGGACTTAAGCTAATGTGTGACAGGTACCCCAACATCCTTCCAGGGAATGGACTGTTGGAAGTTTCACTTTGGAGTCCTTAAAACCAGGGGCGGCTCCTCTGTTGGGGTGCAAGGGCGTCTCCCCCCACCAGCAGCGGCAAAACCTCTAAAAGAAAATGATAATTAACTTAGTATATTATCGTTTTCTTCTAGAGCGGCGGGGCCACGGGGGTGACGAGCAGTGATGGGGAGTACTCAGCACTCCCCCTCAGTGTGCATGTAGATTTGGCCAGCTGGCCGGCTCGGGTCGGCCAAACACACATGCACAGTAGGCTCTCTCCAGCTCAGCAACACAGTTGCTGGAGACAGCCTGCACAAGCTGCCAGTCTGCCTGGGGGTGACCTGGCTGGGCGCTCCCAGCCAATCCTGATGCTGCTCTGAGCAGTGTCAGGATTGGCCGCAGGGCAGGTTGGGAGCCTGTGCCTGCAGCCGTCTGCAGCATAGATGGAGGAGCGGCACGGCCTGCTTGCAGGTAAGTTAATTTTTTTTATTGTATTAATATCCCCCCGCCCCAGCTTCCCCCCCTCCGACACGCCGTCCTGCCGCATGTAAGACCCATGAGCCGTGACTGCTTAAATCTTAACTATGTTTTTCAGGGTCTGCTTGAATCCACTCAAGTGTGATCCAAGGATGGCAGATACCTAGATCCTCAAGGCAGCTTTGCAGATCACAATCTCAAAATGTGATTCCATTTCTCATCTTTAAATCTAGCAGAATCCTGTGAAGTGCACATATCTTGACCAATATTGGTATTATATTACAGCTAAGCAGTGCTTAATTTGAGCTTGTGGTTGCAGGTGGGGCCAATGGCACTCATTTTTGGGGGTGGGCACTTTTTTTTCCTCTTCAGACTTTGAATCGGAGCAAGAGAGAGAAAAACAGAAAAGAGAGAAAGAAAGAGAAAGAGAAATACGGATAAACAATGATAAAGAGAAAAAGCAGGGGTGAAAATAGCCCGAGATAGTGAAATAAAGAGACAGGGAGTGTCTGTGGGGGATGAAGGAGAAATGAGGTGGAATCAAGACTATGCATCCTTGATATTGGGGATGCCAACATCCAGTAGCACTGACTGCGGGCCTAAGAGCAAAACATTGGGCCAGTGCACTCATTTATTTTACAAATTAAACACTATAGCAGAGTTGTACTGTCTCTGCGCTTGGGTATCAGGAGCACTAATCAACAAATGCCAGCAACTGTTTCTACCAAGAGCAATGTCAAAATCAGCAAGTACTTTTAGGCAGCTTTAGTACTGAGCTCTTCAGATATTATTGGTGGATTTGTTCTCCCTGCCTTGTAGCATGACACATTTATAACATGACTCTGCCAGGGCATCAGCTTCTGGAAACCATAAGCTTTCATATGTCTTGCAGTCGGTCCTTGGTGCCCCATATGTTCAACTTGGTCTCTGGGGGTCCCACAAGTTAGCCAAACCATGCTGAATCATACACATAGAGACAGCAATGTGCACGTCCCTCTAAAAAAACCAGCCCCAAAAATGAGATGGCTAGTTTTTTGGCATACTATCTGAATACTATGTGGGATATACCGAGTTGTCAGAATATCATAGTCTAAACATGGAAAACCAAAATATTGTGAAGGTTTGTACAGGTTTACTATGCATAACTTCACTTACATGTACCTGGATGAAATAGATCAAGGTACACAGATGTAGTTAAGAGTGGTAAATTGTTACTTATGTACATACTTTCTTGATATTTTGGTCCTCGATACTTAGGCTACTCACTTTGGCACATCAGTATTTCTTTACAATATTCTCAAAACCGTTTTCTTTGAACCTTCGCGATGGTCGGCAGTTTCCACCAGACTTTGGGCCGGTAGTCGATATGTTGGGCATTTTCAAGGGGACTTGCTCATCAGTTCTCCCTGTGAGCTCTGATAATGATTTCAATCTCTTGGATGGCTTGAATGATCTCTTCTAGCTTTATGGCCGTGAAGACAGGCACTTCTACTACCACTATCAAGTGTTCTTCAAAGCAGTACACATCATCTCGCTCTTCCTTTGTGTGTGGCCTACTACATCTCAAGAGCTAGTCAGGTGGAGTTGCTACCGCTGACAGGTATTCAACCACGGACCAATCTATGGAAATGAGTGTAGAAATGGCAGCACCCCCAGATAATACAACAGCATACATTCTCTGTGGAAGTAGCACTTTACTATCACCATCATCATACTTTCCTACAAAACTGCAAAGTGCACAATGGCATCAAAGCTTTATCACAGTATCCATGGCTATCAATGCCCTGCTGACATGCAATGCCTGAAAGTCACACACAACTATACATTTGCAGCAGACCCTTCCTTATCCCATAGGGGCTGGTAAGGACTTTACATTCTGTCACATTACTAGGTTCAAATAAGCCACCACACTATGTTTGAACATTTTCATGTCCTGGAGCTTTTCTTCAGCTGACCACCCCATTCCTAGTTTGCTTGATCCTTTAGATGATTTACCGGGTGTCATGATGGTGCCACAGATATGATCCATAATCAGCCCCATAGTTATGTGTTTTGGTCACTTTCAAGATCAGAAATGAAACCTAGAAAATTATGTCCACTGTTGACTGAGGTGAGGTAACCAGATTATTTATCTTTTTTAACCCCACCCTAATTTCAGAAAATATTGTGAAGCTAAATTGTCCTAATCAGACCTTGCTCGACCCTGCTGGCATGGTAAGTGGATATCAGACCTCTTGACAAGCCGAGTAATCTGGGAGTTTGGCATCATGATTGAGACCTTGTCCCATGCTTCTTTTACTACCCTGCACTGTCTTTAAGCGATGCCTGCAATAGTCAATGATGATACTTTTTATATATGGAGCCATGCATGATGGTGACCCGGGAGGCACGTTCCATGGCTTTGATGCAGCAATGTACCACCAGTTCCACTTAGGACATCCACTGTAGGAAGTTGGCTCTGTATATACTATCTCAAAGTGAGAGATAGATGGCACACAGTCTAAGGGTTCCCCTTAGAGTTTGATAGTGGAAAAATTAGATAATACTAATGCTCTATTTTGCGGTAATGTGGTCGAACAGTAGGCTTAGCAGAGGGTAGTGTTAAGCATATGTTGCAAAAAAGGCAAAAAATGAGAACACACACTCCAAGACTTAACTCCAGGCCAATATGTTTTTATATAGAAAAGTATTCTTTTCTTAATTTATTTTAGAACCACAAGATTCAAAATTCAGGTAAGTACATACATTGTAAGATACTTGCCATAGGTAAATATGGAACTTTGAATTAAAACAGTAATGTACACAGTTTTGGCAAAAATGGCAATAAGCTATTTTAAAAGTGGACACTGCAAAAATCAACAGTTCCTGGGAGAGGTAAGTATTGGTTAGTTTTTCAGGTAAGTAAAGCACTTACAAGTTCAGTCTCTGGGGCATAGGCAGCCCGCCATTGGGGGTTCAAGTTAACCCCAAACACCTAGCACCAGCAACACAGGGCAGGTCAGGTGCAGAGGTCAAAGTAGGGCCCAAATAGAATAGGTGCCTGTGGAGAATAGGGGTGCTCCGGTTCCAGTCTGCTAGCAGGTAAGTACATGCGTCCTCGGGGAGCAGACCAGGTTTTTTTTGTAGAGCACTGGGGGGGGTCACAAACAGGCACACAAAATATACCCTCAGCGGCACAGGGGCGGCCGGGTGCAGTGTGTGAATTAGGTGTCGGGATTCACATAGGTATCAATGGAGAGACCCGGGGGTCACCCTGGCGATGCAGCAGGGCACAGGGGGGCTTCTCGGGCCAGCCACGACTGGGCATGGATGAGGGCCGCCTGCTGGTCACTCCCGCACTGGTAGTTGGTTCCTCTCAAGCCTGGGGGCTGCGGGTGCAGTGCTTCTTCCAGGCGTCGGGTTCCTTTGTTACCGGGCAGTCGCGGTCAGGGGGAGCCTCTGGATCCTATCTGCAGGCGTCGCTGTAGGGGTGCAGGGAGGCCGACTCAGGGTGTCCACATCGTTGGAGTCGGCTGGGGGTCCTCTTTGCAGTGTTGGTTCTTCTGGACACGAGCCGAGGGCGTAGTGTGCAGAGTGTTGGGGACTCACGCTTCCGGAGTGAGGTTGGAGTCCCCTTAAAGATGGTTTGTTTGTTGTTGTTTCTTGGTTTCTTGGAGAGAGCCGCTGTCCAAGGGAGTTTCTTGGTCCTTTGGGTGCAGGTCAGTCCTCTGAGTCCTCAGAGGTCGCTGGTCCCGCTGGATGCATCGCTGTGCCGGTTCTTTGAGACTGGAGACAAGCCGGTAGGGCTAGGGCCAAGTCATTTGTCGTCCCCGTCGTCTCTGCGGAGCTTTCAGGTCAGCAATCCTTCTTTCTGTTTCAGGTTGCAGGAATCTGATTTCCTGGGTTCAGGGTCGCCCCTAGTACTCAATTTAGGGGGGTGTTTAGGGCTGGGGGCAGTAGACAATGGCTACTGTCCCGGAGGGTTGCTACACCCTTTTTGTGCCTCCTCCCGGTGGGGGGGCACATCCCTAATCCTATTGGGGGGAATCCTCCAAAACAAGGAGGGTTCACCTCAGCTCAGGACACCTTAGCGGCTGTCCTGACTGGAGGGTGACTCCTTCTTGTTTTTCTCACTATCTCCTCCGGACTTGCCGCTAAAAGTGGGGGCTGTGTCCGGAGGGGCGGGCATCTCCACTAGCTGGAGTGCCCTTGGGCACTGTAACATCAGGTTTGAGCCTTTGAGGCTCACCACCAGGTGTTACAGTTCCTGCAGGGGGAGGGTGTGAAGCATCTCCACCCAGTACAGGCTTTGTTCCTGGCCACAGAGTGACAAAGGCACTAACCCCATGTGGTCAAAAACCCATCTGGATGTGGCAGGCTGGCAAAAACTGGTCAGCCTAGCACTAGTAGTTGGACTGGTAAACAGGGGGCATCTCTAAGATGCCCTCTGTGTGCATTTCTCAATAAATCCCACACTGGTCTCAGTGTGGATTTATTGTGCTGAGAAGTTTGATACCAAACTTCCCAGTATTCAGTGTAACCATTATGGAAATGTGGAGTTTGCGTTTGACAAACTCCCAGACCATGTACTCTTTATGGCTACCCTGCACTTACAATGTCTAAGAATTGGCTCAGACACTGTAGGGGCATAGTGCTCATGCAACTATGCCCTCATCTGTGGTATAGTGCACCCTGCCTTAGGGCTGTAAGGCCTGCTAGAGGGGTGACTTACCTATGCTACAGGCAGTGGGTTGTGTGCATGGCACTCTGAGAGGAGTGCCATGTTGACTTAGTCTTTTTCTCCCCACCAGCATACACAATCTGTGAGGCAGTGTGCCTGTGCTGAGTGTGGGGTGCCCAGGGTGGCATAATACATGCTGCAGCCCTTAGAGACCTTCCCTGGTCACAGGGCCCTTGGTACCAGGGGTACCAGTTACAAGGGACTTACCTGAGTGCCAGGGCTGTGCCGATTGTGGAGACAAAGGTACCGTTTAGGGAAAGAATACTGGTGCTGGGGCCCGGTTAGCAGGGTCCCAGCACACTTTCATTCATAACTAGCATCAACAAAAGGCAGAAAATTCGAAAGTAACCATGCCATCAGAGGCATTTTCCTACATCCACCATGAGGCCCACTAGGTCCCTTGGGCACTGACTAGTATTCCTGATTTGCTTGAGGGCTTTGGTGGCATGCGCCATTACTGTTTTCACCATCCCTAGTCTTGTTATGTTATGTTAATTGGATTTGTAGAGCATGGCTTTGCACAGGGTATCCAGGTACTGGGGCAGGTGTGAATGCGAAAGTCATGCGGGAGTTAGCTGAGGATCCAGGTCTTCAGGCTCTTGCAGAATTCAAGAAGTGAGTAGGAGGCCCTGATGTGTGGAAGGAGGTTGTTTCATGTTTTGGGTGTGATGCAGGAGAAGGCTAGACCTCCTGTTCTACTTTTGTGGATACAGGATTTTGTACGAGAGAGAGTGAGGCTGAGTGTAGGTGTCTGGTGGGTTGGTGAAAGTGAAGGTGGCTGTTGAGGTATGCTGGCGTGCAATGCCCTGTATGTGTGTGTGAGGAGTTTGAATTGGCAACCTCAGCTAGAGGAGTTCTCTTAGGTGAGAGCGTGGTGTGAGTGTGCTGTGGGAGGTCTATAATGAGTCTTGCTGCAGTGTTCTGGATGGTCTGAATGTCTGGTGTTCCTCGGAATCATCTTTAAGGTTTTTCTGAAGATGTGTGGTATATGGAATTAAAATTAGCTGACTGCATTTACCTGTGCTGCCAGGTTGAGTTTGTCATCTGGGATGATGCCCAGGTTTCTTGCATGGTTGGTGGATATTGGTATGGGACTAAGCTCTGACTGCCACCATGTGGAGTCCCAGTGGGAATTCCTGTTTCTAGAGATCAGCGCTTCCATTTTATTGGAGTTGAGTTTTAGTCGGTTGGTTTTCATCCACTCTCCTAAATGGATCATGCATTCGGGGAAGTTGGTTATGGTTATGGTAATGGTGGTTTTGTTGGACATTATTTGGATGAGCTGGGTGTCATTGGTGTAGGAAATGATGGTGTAATGTAAATGTTGAACAGGGTGAGCTGAGTGATGGACCTAGGGGAATTCCGCAGGCCAAGTCCTTGGGCTCTAATGTGTAGGGTGGAAGTCTGACTCCCTATGGTCTTCCTTTGAGGATGGAACATACCCATTTGAGGGCTGGTCCTTGAAAGCCTTTTTCATAGAGTCTTTTCGATGAGGTGGAGTGAGACACGATGTTCAAAGCAGCGAAGTGGTCCAGTAGAATGAGGGCAGTGGTTTCTCCTCGGTTCATTACGGTGCAGATCTCATCTGTGGCTGGGGTCGGCGGGTTTCTTGAGGAGGGCTGTGACTGATGCCTGTGTCCAGTCTTCGGAGACAATAGCAGATTCGATAGATGAGCTGATGATGTGTTTGAGGAATTTGCTGATAAGGGGTCCTCCTAAGTTGTAGATATGATGTGGACTAGGATCTGTTGGGACCCCAGAGTGGACAGTTTTTCTTGATTGCTGTGGTGAGTTCTTCAGTGAGTCTTCTCCGCACGCAAAGAGGTGAACAAAGAGGCAAAAGGAGAGAGAGAGGGCCCTAACTAGAGAGGGCTCAGGAGGAGTGAGAAGCAGAAGTGGGGATGTAAGAGAATGTGAGAAGAGAGCACGAGAGAGAGAGGGATGCAACCTCGGGAGCGAGGCTGGAGCCTCGAGGCACACAGCTGTGCCTGGGGGGACCTATGCTGGTCAGAGGACCAGTTCCAGGTAAATGGAAGGGGGAGCAGGCTCTAGGCATCTTCTTGCCTCAAGTCTTCTTGAACCTGTTGTAGATGTGATAAAGTGGGTTGTTTAAAATCTCAAAATGTCAATGCCTAGAGCGCAAGAATTCATATGGTCTTTAATGTAGTACAATTTAGGCCGTGTCGTCCATCCTTTCGTGATGTTGCTTCCTAACACGTGTTTTAAACTACTGTTTATTCTATGTCATAATAGATTTCATTAGCTGAGAAAATGATTCCCCTTAGCTGCCTGAACAGAGTGGACTTTCCCAAGGACAGAGCAAGTGTCCCAGACTGAATAACATACTATGGAACATTTCATGTACTGAGAACTGATGTTGTGAATTCCTTCCTCTGTGTATCAGACTAGTCAGAAAAGTCCTCAAATGCATGTTGATGCAACTTTTGCTCTTTGCCTAATTTTTGTTGGTTATGAACATGTGACGCATGTACTAATGTAGCAAATGTGTGAATCCTTTGTCTAAAGTGCTATAAAAGAGTGATTTCTCCATGCGAGGAGGAGAACCTTACCCCATTCTTAGAAAGTGTATCTATGCTTAATTTCAAGTACAACTTAACTGAGTCCTTTGCTGTATTCATTAAGATTTGAATGCTTATCGATCTAACTTTGATGGTCCAGCCTGTGCATCTTTGTATTTCAACCAAATGAGTAAATCCTAAAACGGAGAACCTTGTCTGTTGTTCTTTACCAGAAATGCGTTATTCTTGCCTTCTGTACATTCCCTGCCTAGTTTACTGAAAGAGATGGGTCCAGCAGGGAGCACCAAAGTCCAATAGGGACAACACTGCTCCTGATCTGGTGCCAGTGGGCTTAGGAGGAAATGTAATTTATGGGTGTGCACGCTGACAAATGATACAGTGCAGCGGTCCTGGACATTTCCCTCCTGGGCTTCCCTGACTCTGGCGGAGAAGTCGTTCCTGAGTCACCCTGATACCTGTGCTGGATTAGTGGGACTCGGACACCGGAACACATAGTGCTCATTGTATCCAGTCTTTGAAGTAGCAGAAGAACACTGATCTGCCTCGACATGCTCATTAGTCTGAGGTCTCTTGCCTCTCAGCTCCTATGGTACCATCTTATGGGTGCCTGGGATGGCAGGGGTTGAAAGTGGGCAATGAGAGCCTCCACCAGCTACTGAAATTCTTCCAGCACCCCAAATAGTTTTGTCCCTGTACCCCGATGGATTTGCACCGGTCACATGGGTCCCTGCAGGTTCATGTTGCGAAGATCTCTCTTTGCGCACACAAATCCCTCCACAACACCGGCCCAACCTACCTCAACGGAAGAGTTAACTTCCACACTCCCACACGCAACCTCCGATCAGCCGATCTCGCCCTAGCCACAGACCCCCGCATCCAACGCACCACCACAGGAGGCAGGTCTTTCTCCTACCTCGCCCCCAAAACCTGTAACTCCCTCCCCGCCCACCTTTGCAAAACCAAAGACCTCCTGGTCTTCAGAAAGAACCTCAAGACATGGTTGTTTTGATCAGTGACCCTCCCTGCTCCCCCCCTGATTTCCCTTCCCCTCCCCCCCAGCGCCTTGAGACCCTCACGGGTGAGTAGCGCGCTCTACAATTTTTTTTGATTGAATGATTGATTTGCTGTCTTCTGCTTGAACTCATGGACAAGGCCAGTAAGGGAGGGTTGGTTTTGCTTTCGTCAAACTCACAGAAATATCATTTGTCTTTCATAGTCCACAAAGAGCATGTGCTTCACAAAAGTAATGTCCTACACAGATGTGGCAACTCCCTCCTTTCTATAGGCTAGCTGGTGGAAAAGTCTTCAATGTGGCTCCTGTATACAGGCTATTTCTCTCCAGTTCTGGTGGCTTTCTCCAAGTGAACAGTGATCTCCTCCTCTGACTCTGTGCTCAAAACGAGGCCCTCCAGGGTGGAAATTCCTCATCTGAGTGAGGCAAGCACATGGTGATATGTCAACCAGGGGCACAATGATCCCTGGTCCTTTCCCTGGCAGTGAGCAGGTCCACTCAATTTCAAAATGACGTGCCCAGCCAGATGGGGAGTTCCTCTTCTATTTTTGAAACAGGCTCTGTCCCTGACATGATTGGTAACTTTGCATACTCTGCCCCTTTATCCGAGAGGCGTACCAGTTTAGCTGCTAACTTATATTTCTATATTTCGGCTTTGAGGACCCTTTTTCTTGTGCTACAGCAGAGATGACATTCATCTTGTACTGCTTATGCAATGGACATACGTTTTGCTCCCCTCCGACCTTAGCCTTCATTGGAATGGAGAGCATGTTGGGGAATGTCCGCAAGTCACAACCCTGGTTCCATTCTCCCAGCCCTCGAAGCCCTTCAAAGGGTGGTCATACCACCATGACACTGCGTCGTGAGAGTACTAGAAAAGATTAATTAGATATTATCTGCCAGCGAGTCGAACTTGCATCCGCTTATCCTTTCATTAGCAGTGTCTCTGGGTATGTACAGTAGGTATGTGCCCTCATGCTGATACATCATTTCTAGGACTCCCCCCCAGCAGTGACTCATGTTTGTGGGCCCATCTTCCACTCTACAAAGCTGTGAATATTTCAGTATTGGATTCGTAAAGTTCACATAGTGGCCCACATCCTAGACCTGGATGTGTGCCTCCCCTCACTCCTCCGACCTCTCTAGTGACCGGACAATAGACCATGGGCCTGGCAAGATAACAGCAACTACAGCAGACACAATACGGCCAAACATAATACCCGGGCACGGTACTAGATACACTAGAAACCAGGAGAACGTGAGGAAAAAATAAATGGTCAGTGTAAGGAAATGCCTCCTTGGCATGGTTACCCCCTCACTTTTTGCCTTTGCTGATGCTAAGTTATGATTTGAAAGTGTGCTGGGACCCTGCTAACCAGGCCCCAGCACCAGTGTTCTTTCCCTAAACTGTACCTTTGTCTCCACAATTGGCACAACCCTGGCACTCAGGTAAGTCCCTTGTAACTGGTACCTCTGGTACCAAGGGCCCTGATGCCAGGGAAGGTCTCTAAGGGCTGCAGCATGTCTTATGCCACCCTGGGGACCCCTCACTCAGCACATGCACACTGCCTCACAGCTTGTGTGTGATGGTGGGCAGAAAATGACTAAGTCGACATGGCACTCCTCTCAGAGTGCCATGCCAACCTCACACTGCCTGTGGCATAGGTAAGTCACCCCTCTAGCAGGCCTTACAGCCCTAAGGCAGGGTGCACTATACCACAGGTGAGGGCATATGTGCATGAACACTATGCCCCTACAGTGTCTAAGCAAAACCTTGGACATTGTAAGCGCAGGGTAGCCATAAGAGTATATGGTCTGGGAGTTTGTCAAACACTTACTCCACAGTTCCATAATGGCTACACTGAAAACTGGGAAGTTTGGTATCAAACTTCTCAGCACAATAAATGCACACTGATGCCAGTGTGCAATTTATTGTAACATACACCCAGAGGGCACCTTAGAGGTGCCCCCTGAATACCAACCCGACTTCCAGTGTAGGCTGACTAGTTTCTGCCACACACCAGACATGTTGCTGGCCACATGGGGAGAGTGCCTCTGTCACTCTGTGGCCAGGAACAAAGCCTGTACTGGGTGGAGATGCTTCTCGCCTCCCCCTGCAGGAACTGTAACACCTGGTGGTGAGCCTCAAAGGCTCACCCCTTTTGTTACAGCACCACAGGGCATACCAGCTAGTGGAGATGCCCGCCCCTCCGGCCACTGCCCCCACTTTTGGCTGCAAGGCTGGAGGAGATAATTAGAAAAACAAGGAGGAGCCACCCACCAGCCAGGACAGCCCCTAAGGTGTCCTGATCTGAGGTGACTCCTACTTTTAGAAATCCTCCATCTTGAGCTTGGAGGATTCCCCTAATAGGATTAAGGATGTGCCCCCTCCCCACAGGGAGGAGGCACCAAGAGGGTGTAGCCACCCTCCAGGACAGTAGCCATTCGCTACTGCCCTCCCAGACCTAAACACACCCCTAAATCTAGTATTTAGGGGCACCCCAAAACATAGATAACTAGATTTCTACAACCTTAACAAAGAAGGACTGCTGACCTGAAGCCCTACAGAGAAGACGGAGACGACAACTGCTTTGGCCCCAGCCATACCGGCCTGTCTGCCAACTTCGAAGAAAACTGCAACAGCGACGCATCCAACAGGGACCAGCAACTTCTGAAGCCTAAGAGGACTGCCCTTCACCCAAGGACCAAGAAACTCCTGTGAACAGCGGCTCTGTTCAAAACCAGCTACTTCTTGGCAACAAAGAAGCAACTTCCAAGGACTTCACGTTTCCCGCCGGAAGCGTGAGACTTCACCCTCTGCACCCGACGCCCCCGGCTCGACCTACAGAAAACCAACACCTCAGGGAGGACTCCCCGGTGACTGCGAGCCCGTGAGTAACCAGAGATGACCCGCTGAGCTCCCACAGCGACGCCTGCAGAGAGAATCAAGAGGCTCCCCCTGGCCGCAACTGCCTGTAACAAGGGACCCGACGCCTGGAACCAACACTGCACCCGCAGCCCCCAGTACCTGAAGGAGCCGAACTCCAGTGTAAGAGCGACCCCCAGGTGACCCTCTGCCTAGCCCAGGTGGTGGCTGCCCCAAGGAGGCCCCCCTGTGCCTGCCTGCATCGTTGAAGTGACCCCCAGGTCTCTCCACTACTTCCTATACAAAACCCGACCCCTGTTTGCACACTGCACCAGGCCGCCCCTGTGCCGCTGAGGGTGTACTTTCTGTGCCTTCTTGTGTCTCCCCAGTGCACTACAAAAGCCCCCTGGTCTGCCCCCCGAGGACGCAGGTACTTACCTGCTGGCAGACTGGAACCTATGTGTTTTTGGCACCTCTTTGACCTCTGCACCTGACCAGCCCTGAGCTGCTGGTGTGGTAACTTTGGGGTTGCCTTGAACCCCCAACGGTGGGCTACCTATGCCCCAACTTTGAGACTTGTAAGTGTTTTACTTACCTTCAAAACTAACCTTTACTGACCTCCCCCAGGAACTGTTGATTTTTGCATTGTACACTTTTGAAATAGATTATTGCCATTTTTACAAAGACTGTACATGATATTGTGTTCATTCAAAGTTCCTAAAGTATCTAAGTGAATGACCTTACATTTAAAGTGTTTACTGTAAATCTTGAACCTGTGGTTCCTAAAATAAACTAAGAAAATATATTTTTCAATATAAAAACCTATTGGCCTGGAGTAAGTCTTTGAGTGTGTGTTCCTCATTTATTGCCTGTGTGTGTACAACAAATGCTTAACACTACCCTCTGATAAGCCGACTGCTCGACCACAGTACCACAAAATAGAGCATTAGAATGATCTACTTTTGCCACTATCTTACCTCTAAGGGGAACCCTTGGACTCTGTGCACACTATTTCTTACTTTGAAATAGTATATACAGAGCCAACTTCCTACAGTCAGCAGAAGCAAAGTGGCAGCAATTATATAGTGTCACTACAGTCCCTTAAACACTGACCTACCTAGAAGTGCACTCAGGTAAACACTGGTCGGGAGTGCCAGCCAAGGCCCTTGAAGATGATGACGGTGCCTTTGGAGGCTGAAACACATGCCAAGGCTTGGGTGAAGCCGGTGAAGGCTGCACACGGTGCAGGTCCTCAAGATAATGTAACAGCCTGGAGACAACCCCGTAAGAGATGGCAGCCTGGACGGTTACCTGGTCATGGATGGAAACTGCAGCAGCCTGGAAACAAGAGGGTGGTTGTGCAACACAACTGACTGGGTGTAGGAAGTTGGCTCTGTATGTGCTATTTCAAAGTAAGGAATAGCATGCACAAAGTCCAAGGGTTCCCCTTAGAGGTAAAATAGTGGTAAAAATAGATAATTCTATTGCTCTATTTTGTGGTAGTGTGGTCGAGCAGTAGGCTTATCCAAGGAGTAGTGTTGAGCATTTGTTGTACATACACATAGACAATAAATGAGGTACACACACTCAGAGACAAATCCAGCCAATAGGTTTTGTTATAGAAAAATATCTTTTCTTAGTTTATTTTAAGAACCACAGGTTCAAATTTAACATGTAATATCTTGTTTGAAAGGTATTGCAGGTAAGTACATTAGGAACTTTGAATCATTTCAATTGCATGTATACTTTTCAAGTTATTGACAAATAGCTATTTCAAAAGTGGACACAGTGCAATTTTCACAGTTCCTGGGGGAGGTAAGTTTTTGTTAGTTTTACCAGGTAAGTAAGACACTTACAGGGTTCAGTTCTTGGTCCAAGGTAGCCCACCGTTGGGGGTTCAGAGCAACCCCAAAGTCACCACACCAGCAGCTCAGGGCCGGTCAGGTGCAGAGTTCAAAGTGGTGCCCAAAACGCATAGGCTAGAATGGAGAGAAGGGGGTGCCCCGGTTCCGGTCTGCTTGCAGGTAAGTACCCGCGTCTTCGGAGGGCAGACCAGGGGGGTTTTGTAGGGCACCGGGGGGGACACAAGCCCACACAGAAATTTCACCCTCAGCAGCGCGGGGGCGGCCGGGTGCAGTGTAGAAACAAGCGTCGGGTTTGCAATGTTAGTCTATGAGAGATCAAGGGATCTCTTCAGCGCTGCAGGCAGGCAAGGGGGGGGTTCCTCGGGGAAACCTCCACTTGGGCAAGGGAGAGGGACTCCTGGGGGTCACTTCTCCAGTGAAAGTCCGGTCCTTCAGGTCCTGGGGGCTGCGGGTGCAGGGTCTTTTCCAGGCGTCGGGACTTAGGTTTCAGAGAGTCGCGGTCAGGGGAAGCCTCGGGATTCCCTCTGCAGGCGGCGCTGTGGGGGCTCAGGGGGGACAGGTTTTGGTACTCACAGTCGTAGAGTAGTCCGGGGGTCCTCCCTGAGGTGTCGGTTCTCCACCAGCCGAGTCGGGGTCGCCGGGTGCAGTGTTGCAAGTCTCACGCTTCTTGCGGGGAGATTGCAGGGTCTTTAAAGCTGCTCCTTGAAACAAAGTTGCAGTCTTTTTGGAGCAGGTCCGCTGTCCTCGGGAGTTTCTTGTCTTTTTCGAAGCAGGGCAGTCCTCAGAGGATTCAGAGGTCGCTGGTCCCTTGGAAGGCGTCGCTGGAGCAGAGTTCTTTGGAAGGCAGGAGACAGGCCGGTGAGTTTCTGGAGCCAAGGCAGTTGTCGTCTTCTGGTCTTCCTCTGCAGGGGTTTTCAGCTAGGCAGTCCTTCTTCTTGTAGTTTGCAGGAATCTAATTTTCTAGGGTTCAGGGTAGCCCTTAAATACTAAATTTAAGGGCGTGTTTAGGTCTGGGGGGTTAGTAGCCAATGGCTACTAGCCCTGAGGGTGGGTACACCCTCTTTGTGCCTCCTCCCAAGGGGAGGGGGTCACAATCCTAACCCTATTGGGGGAATCCTCCATCTGCAAGATGGAGGATTTCTAAAAGTCAGAGTCACCTCAGCTCAGGACACCTTAGGGGTTGTCCTGACTGGCCAGTGACTCCTCCTTGTTGCTTTCTTTGTTCCCTCCAGCCTTGCCGCCAAAAGTGGGGGCCGTGGCCGGAGGGGGCGGGCAACTCCACTAAGCTGGAGTGCCCTGCTGGGCTGTGACAAAGGGGTGAGCCTTTGAGGCTCACCGCCAGGTGTTACAGCTCCTGCCTGGGGGAGGTGTTAGCATCTCCACCCAGTGCAGGCTTTGTTACTGGCCTCAGAGTGACAAAGGCACTCTCCCCATGGGGCCAGCAACATGTCTCTAGTGTGGCAGGCTGCTGGAACTAGTCAGCCTACACAGACAGTCGGTTAAGTTTTAGGGGGCACCTCTAAGGTGCCCTCCGGGGTGTGTTTTGCAATAAAATGTACACTGGCATCAGTGTGCATTTATTGTGCTGAGAAGTTTGATACCAAACTTCCCAGTTTTCAGTGTAGCCATTATGGTGCTGTGGAGTTCGTGTTTGACAAACTCCCAGACCATATACTCTTATGGCTACCCTGCACTTACAATGTCTAAGGTTTTGTTTAGACACTGTAGGGGTACCATGCTCATGCACTGGTACCCTCACCTATGGTATAGTGCACCCTGCCTTAGGGCTGTAAGGCCTGCTAGAGGGGTGTCTTACCTATACTGCATAGGCAGTGAGAGGCTGGCATGGCACCCTGAGGGGAGTGCCATGTCGACTTACTCGTTTTGTCCTCACTAGCACACACAAGCTGGCAAGCAGTGTGTCTGTGCTGAGTGAGAGGTCTCCAGGGTGGCATAAGACATGCTGCAGCCCTTAGCGACCTTCCTTGGCATCAGGGCCCTTGGTACCAGAAGTACCAGTTACAAGGGACTTATCTGGATGCCAGGGTCTGCCAATTGTGGATACAAAAGTACAGGTTAGGGAAAGAACACTGGTGCTGGGGCCTGGTTAGCAGGCCTCAGCACACTTTCAATTGTAAACATAGCATCAGCAAAGGCAAAAAGTCAGGGGGCAACCATGCCAAGGAGGCATTTCCTTACACAACCCCCCCCCAAACGAAAGAGGATGAGACTAACCTTTCCCAAGAGAGTCTTCATTTTCTAAGTGGAAGAACCTGGAAAGGCCATCTGCATTGGCATGGGCAGTCCCAGGTCTGTGTTCCACTATAAAGTCCATTCCCTGTAGGGAGATGGACCACCTCAACAGTTTAGGATTTTCACCTTTCATTTGCATCAGCCATTTGAGAGGTCTGTGGTCAGTTTGAACTAGGAAGTGAGTCCCAAAGAGGTATGGTCTCAGCTTCTTCAGGGACCAAACCACAGCAAAGGCCTCCCTCTCAATGGCACTCCAACGCTGCTCCCTGGGGAGTAACCTCCTGCTAATGAAAGCAACAGGCTAGTCAAGGCCATCATCATTTGTTTGGGACAAAACTGCCCCTATCCCATGTTCAGAGGCATCTGTCTGCACAATGAACTGCTTAGAATAATCTGGAGCTTTTAGAACTGGTGCTGAGCACATTGCTTGTTTCAGGGTGTCAAAGGCCTGTTGGCATTCCACAGTCCAGTTCACTTTCTTGGGCATTTTCTTGGAGGTGAGTTCAGTGAGGGCTGTCACAATGGATCCATATCCCTTCACAAACCTCCTGTAATACCCAGTCAAGCCAAGGAATGCCCTGACTTGAGTCTGGGTTTTTGGAGCTACCCAGTCCAGAATAGTCTGGATCTTGGGTTGGAGTGGCTGAACTTGGCCTCCACCTACAAGGTGGCCCAAGTAAACCACAGTTCCCTGCCCTATCTGGCATTTGGATGCCTTGATAGAGAGGCCTGCAGATTGCAGAGCCTTCAAAACCTTCTTCAGGTGGACCAGGTGATCCTGCCAGGTGGAGCTAAAGACAGCAATATCATCAAGATAAGCTGTGCTAAAGGACTCCAAGCCAGCAAGGACTTGATTCACCAACCTTTGGAAGGTGGCAGGGGCATTCTTTAAACCAAAGGGCATAACAGTAAACTGATAATGCCCATCAGGTGTGGAGAATGCTGTTTTCTCTTTTGCTCCAGGTGCCATTTTTATTTGCCAGTACCCTGCTGTCAAGTCAAAGGTACTTAAGAATTTGGCAGCACCTAATTTATCTATGAGCTCATCAGCTCTAGGAATTGGATGAGCATCTGTCTTGGTGACAGAATTGAGCCCTCTGTAGTCCACACAAAACCTCATCTCTTTCTTTCCATCTTTGGTGTGAGGTTTGGGGACTAAGACCACTGGGCTAGCCCAGGGGCTGTCAGAGCGCTCAATTACTCCCAATTCCAGCATCTTGTGGACTTCCACCTTGATGCTTTCCTTAACATGGTCAGACTGTCTAAAGATTTTGTTTTTGACAGGCATGCTGTCTCCTGTGTCCACATCATGGGTACACAGGTGTGTCTGACCAGGGGTTAAGGAGAAGAGTTCAGGAAACTGTTGTAGGACTCTCCTACAATCAGCTTGCTGTTGGCCAGAGAGGGTGTCTGAGTAGATCACTCCATCTACTGAGCCATCTTTTGGGTCTGATGATAGAAGATCAGGGAGAGGTTCACTCTCTGCCTCCTGATCCTCATCTGTTACCATCAACAGATTCACATCAGCCCTGTCATGGAAGAGCTTAAGGCGGTTCACATGGATCACCCTCTTGGGGCTCCTGCTTGTGCCCAGGTCCACCAGGTAGGTGACCTGACTCTTCCTTTCTAGCACTGGGTAAGGGCCACTCCATTTGTCCTGGAGTGCCCTGGGAGCCACAGGCTCCAGAACCCAGACTTTCTGCCCTGGTTGGAACTCAACCAGTGCAGCCTTTTGGTCATACCAAAACTTCTGGAGCTGTTGGCTGGCCTCAAGGTTTTTGGTTGCCTTTTCCATGTACTCTGCCATTCTAGAGCGAAGGCCAAGTACATAGTCCACTATGTCTTGTTTAGGCTCATGAAGAGGTCTCTCCCAGCCTTCTTTAACAAGAGCAAGTGGTCCCCTTACAGGGTGGCCAAACAGAAGTTCAAAGGGTGAGAATCCTACTCCCTTCTGTGGCACCTCTCTGTAAGCAAAAAGCAGACATGGCAAGAGGACATCCCATCTCCTTTTGAGTTTTTCTGGGAGCCCCATGATCATGCCTTTTAATGTCTTGTTGAATCTCTCAACTAAGCCATTAGTTTGTGGATGGTAGGGTGTAGTGAATTTGTAAGTCACTCCACACTCATTCCACATGTGTTTTAGGTATGCTGACATGAAGTTGGTACCTCTGTCAGACACCACCTCCTTAGGGAAACCCACTCTGGTAAAGATACCAATGAGGGCCTTGGCTACTGCAGGGGCAGTAGTCGACCTAAGGGGAATAGCTTCAGGATACCTAGTAGCATGATCCACTACTACTAGGATGTACATATTTCCTGAGGCTGTGGGAGGTTCCAGTGGACCAATTATGTCCACACCCACTCTTTCAAAGGGGACCCCCACCACTGGAAGTGGAATGAGGGGGGCCTTTGGGTGCCCACCTGTCTTACCACTGGATTGACAGGTGGGGCAGGAGAGGCAAAACTCCTTAACCTTCTGGGACATATTGGGCCAGTAGAAGTGGTTGACTAACCTCTCCCACGTCTTGGTTTGTCCCAAATGCCCAGCAAGGGGAATATCATGGGCTAAGGTCAGAATAAACTCTCTGAACGACTGAGGCACTACCACTCTCCTAGTGGCACCAGGTTTGGGGTCTCTGGCCTCAGTGTACAGGAGTCCATCTTCCCAATAGACCCTATGTGTTCCATTTTTCTTGCCCTTGGACTCTTCAGCAGCTTGCTGCCTAAGGCCTTCAAGAGAGGGACAGGTTTCTTGTCCCTTACACAGCTCCTCCCTTGAGGGTCCCCCTGGGCCTAAGAGCTCAACCTGATAAGGTTCAAGTTCCAAAGGCTCAGTTCCCTCAGAGGGCAGAACTTCTTCCTGAGAAGAGAGGTTCCCTTTTTCTGACTGTGTTGCAGTTGGTTTCCCAACTGACTTTCCTTTTCTCTTGGTAGGCTGGGCCATTTTTCCAGACTCCAGCTCTACTTTTTCACCCTGTGCCTTGCATTGTGCTCTTGTTTTTACACACACCAGTTCAGGGATACCCAGCATGGCTGCATGGGTTTTTAGTTCTACCTCAGCCCATGCTGAGGACTCCAGGTCATTTCCAAGCAGACAGTCTACTGGGATGTTTGAGGAGACCACCACCTGTTTCAGGCCGTTGACCCCTCCCCATTCTAAAGTTACCATTGCCATGGGATGTGCTTTAGTTTGATTGTCAGCGTTGGTGACTGTATAGGTTTTTCCAGTCAGGTATTGGCCAGGGGAAACCAGTTTCTCTGTCACCATGGTGACACTGGCACCTGTATCCCTCAGGCCCTCTACACTTGTCCCATTAATAAAGAGCTGCTGCCTGTATTTTTGCATGTTAGGCGGCCAGGCAGCTAGTGTGGCTAAATCCACCCCACCCTCAGAGACTAGAGTAGCTTCAGTGTGGACCCTGATTTGCTCTGGGCACACTGTTGATCCCACTTGGAGACTAGCCATTCCAGTGTTACCTGGATTGGAGTTTGGAGTGGAACTTTTCTTGGGACAGGCCTTGTCTCCAGTTTGGTGTCCAGACTGACTACAGTTTCGACACCAGGCCTTTTTGGGATCAAAGTTTTTACCCTTGTACCCAGGATTGTTTTGTGAAGAGGCTCTGGGCCCACCCTCCTGTGCAGGTTTTTGGGGGCCTGTAGAAGACACTTTACTATTTTTATTTTTGGCTGTCTCACCACCTTTCCCCTGGGGAGGTTTTGTGACCCCTTTCTTTTGGTCACCCCCTGGGGAAGTTTTGGACACCCTAGTCTTGACCCAATGGTCCGCCTTCTTTCCCAATTCTTGGGGAGAAATTGGTCCTAGGTCTACCAGATGCTGATGCAGTTTATCATTGAAACAATTACTTAACAGGTGTTCTTTCACAAATAAATTGTACAGCCCATCATAATTACTTACACCACTGCCTTGAATCCAACCATCTAGTGTTTTTACTGAGTAGTCTACAAAGTCAACCCAGGTCTGGCTCGAGGATTTTTGAGCCCCCCTGAATCTAATCCTATACTCCTCAGTGGAGAATCCAAAGCCCTCAATCAGGGTACCCTTCATGAGGTCATAAGATTCTGCATCTTTTCCAGAGAGTGTGAGGAGTCTATCCCTACACTTTCCTGTGAACATTTCCCAAAGGAGAGCACCCCAGTGAGATCTGTTCACTTTTCTGGTTACACAAGCCCTCTCAAAAGCTGTGAACCATTTGGTGATGTCATCACCATCTTCATATTTAGTTACAATCCCTTTAGGGATTTTCAACATGTCAGGAGAATCTCTGACCCTATTTATGTTGCTGCCACCATTGATGGGTCCTAGGCCCATCTCTTGTCTTTCCCTCTCTATGGCTAGGATCTGTCTTTCCAAAGCCAATCTTTTGGCCATCCTGGCTAACTGGATGTCCTCTTCACTGGAGTTATCCTCAGTGATTTCAGAGGTGTTGGTCTCTCCTGTGAGGGAGCCAGCATCTCTGACTATTATTTTTGGAGTCAGGGTTTGAGAGACCCTGTTCTCCCTAGATAGGACTGGTAGGGGGGAATTGTCCTCCAAGTCACTATCCTCTTCCTCTGAGTTGCCACCCTCAGAGGGGTTGGCCTTTTCAAACTCTGCCAAAAGCTCCTGGAGCTGTATTTTGGTAGGTTTGGGGCCTATGGTTATTTTCTTTAGTTTACAGAGTGACCTTAGCTCTCTCATCTGTAGATGGAGGTAAGGTGTGGTGTCGAGTTCCACCACAGTCACATCTGTGCTAGACATTTTGCTTCTAAAAGTTGGAATACTTTTTAAGAATCTACAACTAGTTCTAGGTTCTAATTCAAACTTTTACAAACTTTTAAACTCTAAAAGAAATGCTAAACAGGATCTAACACAAGGCCCTAGCAGGTCTTTTAAGAATTTAGAAAACTTTTCAAATTGCAAAAATCTATTTCTAATGACAATTTTGGAATTTGTCGTGTGATCAGGTATTGGCTGAGTAGTCCAGCAAATGCAAAGTCTTGTACCCCACCGCTGATCCACCAATGTAGGAAGTTGGCTCTGTATGTGCTATTTCAAAGTAAGGAATAGCATGCACAGAGTCCAAGGGTTCCCCTTAGAGGTAAAATAGTGGTAAAAATAGATAATACTAATGCTCTATTTTGTGGTAGTGTGGTCGAGCAGTAGGCTTATCCAAGGAGTAGTGTTGAGCATTTGTTGTACATACACATAGACAATAAATGAGGTACACACACTCAGAGACAAATCCAGCCAATAGGTTTTGTTATAGAAAAATATCTTTTCTTAGTTTATTTTAAGAACCACAGGTTCAAATTTAACATGTAATATCTTGTTTGAAAGGTATTGCAGGTAAGTACATTAGGAACTTTGAATCATTTCAATTGCATGTATACTTTTCAAGTTATTGACAAATAGCTATTTCAAAAGTGGACACAGTGCAATTTTCACAGTTCCTGGGGGAGGTAAGTTTTTGTTAGTTTTACCAGGTAAGTAAGACACTTACAGGGTTCAGTTCTTGGTCCAAGGTAGCCCACCGTTGGGGGTTCAGAGCAACCCCAAAGTCACCACACCAGCAGCTCAGGGCCGGTCAGGTGCAGAGTTCAAAGTGGTGCCCAAAACGCATAGGCTAGAATGGAGAGAAGGGGGTGCCCCGGTTCCGGTCTGCTTGCAGGTAAGTACCCGCGTCTTCGGAGGGCAGACCAGGGGGGTTTTGTAGGGCACCGGGGGGGACACAAGCCCACACAGAAATTTCACACTCAGCAGCGCGGGGGCGGCCGGGTGCAGTGTAGAAACAAGCGTCGGGTTTGCAATGTTAGTCTATGAGAGATCAAGGGATCTCTTCAGCGCTGCAGGCAGGCAAGGGGGGGGTTCCTCGGGGAAACCTCCACTTGGGCAAGGGAGAGGGACTCCTGGGGGTCACTTCTCCAGTGAAAGTCCGGTCCTTCAGGTCCTGGGGGCTGCGGGTGCAGGGTCTTTTCCAGGCGTCGGGACTTAGGTTTCAGAGAGTCGCGGTCAGGGGAAGCCTCGGGATTCCCTCTGCAGGCGGCGCTGTGGGGGCTCAGGGGGGACAGGTTTTGGTACTCACAGTCGTAGAGTAGTCCGGGGGTCCTCCCTGAGGTGTCGGTTCTCCACCAGCCGAGTCGGGGTCGCCGGGTGCAGTGTTGCAAGTCTCACGCTTCTTGCGGGGAGATTGCAGGGTCTTTAAAGCTGCTCCTTGAAACAAAGTTGCAGTCTTTTTGGAGCAGGTCCGCTGTCCTCGGGAGTTTCTTGTCTTTTTCGAAGCAGGGCAGTCCTCAGAGGATTCAGAGGTCGCTGGTCCCTTGGAAGGCGTCGCTGGAGCAGAGTTCTTTGGAAGGCAGGAGACAGGCCGGTGAGTTTCTGGAGCCAAGGCAGTTGTCGTCTTCTGGTCTTCCTCTGCAGGGGTTTTCAGCTAGGCAGTCCTTCTTCTTGTAGTTTGCAGGAATCTAATTTTCTAGGGTTCAGGGTAGCCCTTAAATACTAAATTTAAGGGCGTGTTTAGGTCTGGGGGGTTAGTAGCCAATGGCTTCTAACCCTGAGGGTGGGTACACCCTCTTTGTGCCTCCTCCCAAGGGGAGGGGGTCACAATCCTAACCCTATTGGGGGAATCCTCCATCTGCAAGATGGAGGATTTCTAAAAGTCAGAGTCACCTCAGCTCAGGACACCTTAGGGGTTGTCCTGACTGGCCAGTGACTCCTCCTTGTTGCTTTCTTTGTTCCCTCCAGCCTTGCCGCCAAAAGTGGGGGCCGTGGCCGGAGGGGGCGGGCAACTCCACTAAGCTGGAGTGCCCTGCTGGGCTGTGACAAAGGGGTGAGCCTTTGAGGCTCACCGCCAGGTGTTACAGCTCCTGCCTGGGGGAGGTGTTAGCATCTCCACCCAGTGCAGGCTTTGTTACTGGCCTCAGAGTGACAAAGGCACTCTCCCCATGGGGCCAGCAACATGTCTCTAGTGTGGCAGGCTGCTGGAACTAGTCAGCCTACACAGACAGTCGGTTAAGTTTTAGGGGGCACCTCTAAGGTGCCCTCCGGGGTGTGTTTTGCAATAAAATGTACACTGGCATCAGTGTGCATTTATTGTGCTGAGAAGTTTGATACCAAACTTCCCAGTTTTCAGTGTAGCCATTATGGTGCTGTGGAGTTCGTGTTTGACAAACTCCCAGACCATATACTCTTATGGCTACCCTGCACTTACAATGTCTAAGGTTTTGTTTAGACACTGTAGGGGTACCATGCTCATGCACTGGTACCCTCACCTATGGTATAGTGCACCCTGCCTTAGGGCTGTAAGGCCTGCTAGAGGGGTGTCTTACCTATACTGCATAGGCAGTGAGAGGCTGGCATGGCACCCTGAGGGGAGTGCCATGTCGACTTACTCGTTTTGTCCTCACTAGCACACACAAGCTGGCAAGCAGTGTGTCTGTGCTGAGTGAGAGGTCTCCAGGGTGGCATAAGACATGCTGCAGCCCTTAGCGACCTTCCTTGGCATCAGGGCCCTTGGTACCAGAAGTACCAGTTACAAGGGACTTATCTGGATGCCAGGGTCTGCCAATTGTGGATACAAAAGTACAGGTTAGGGAAAGAACACTGGTGCTGGGGCCTGGTTAGCAGGCCTCAGCACACTTTCAATTGTAAACATAGCATCAGCAAAGGCAAAAAGTCAGGGGGCAACCATGCCAAGGAGGCATTTCCTTACACTGGGTTTCTGCATCCAAGAGGAATTCAGTATTAAAGAATTGAATTAAGCTAAGATGCAACAACCTACTAGTGTGTAGGACAAATGCAACAGTACGGCAGTCTGTGAGGCCTGGGGTTCCCTCAGATTCTAGATGGGAAGTCCTTCCATTAGGAAGAATAAAAGTGTGTATGGAAGAAGGAAATCTGAGAAGCTTTACAGTCACTGGGTGATATGCAACAAGATGGATGCCTGGCATGCAGAGCAGTACACACAGCCGAGTATGCTGAGAGGAGAAGCCAGCAGGCTCAGAGAGTCCCATCTGAAGGGGTGCATTGGCAGCAATAGCATGGGAATCCCACTGAGTTGCTGTCCCCATCCTAGCCTCCTGGCGATCAGCACAAGGAAGATCTCCAGATCTAGGAAAGAGCAGAGTGGGAACATAGCTTCTGCCCTGCTCGAATTACTCGAAGTGCACGTGAGCAATTCTTGGGATATATGTTCCCATCCAGTAAATGACTATCACAAGTGGAAGCTAATTGAAAGGGAAGTTGGCCTGTTTGGACCATTGTTCTCTGAGCTTACTTGTAGTACACCCTAGCCCTCCCTGGGGTACTCTAGAGACTTCAGGTGACGTCAGGAGGGATTCAAGCAAGGGTGCACACATTCCACCACATACATTAGGAGAGAGACGCCTACTTTTAAAGCAGAAAAGTGGGTTTATTTTTAGATTTCTCCTGTTTACAATCAGTGGTTGAAGTGCATTAAAACAGTATGGGAACTGTGATGCTGCATGCAATGGGGGTGGGTAACCGTGTTTGGATACGGGGACAAAGGTGTGGCTAAAAACACGATTTTCTCCTTCAGGTAGCTGCATATAAAATAACATGGCTTAAATAAAAAATACATTAAAAAAAGTTAAGTTAATCAGTGGTGAGTACACTATTGTGTATTATGCAACCTCTACTAGTTAATGCACTGAGAGGTCTGCGTGTACAAGAAAGCCACACAATAAAATCTTGGTTGGTGCAATGGAGAAGTGTGGCTTGTTGTATTGTTAGTGCTACGAGGACCCAGCCGGTGTCAGACAGCACTGAGAACGTGTGTGTAGGAAAGTACCATCTTGCCTGGCATGTTACCCCCATATTTCACTGTATATATGTTGTTTTAGTTGTATGTGTCACTGGGACCCTGCCAGCCAGGGCCCCAGTGCTCATAAGTGTGCCCTGTATGTGTTACCTGTGTTATGACTAACTGTCTCACTGAGGCTCTGCTATCCAGAACCTCAGTGGTTATGCTCTCTCATTTCTTTCCAAATTGTCACTAACAGGCTAGTGACTAATTTCACCAATTTACATTGGCATACTGGAACACCCTTATAATTCCCTAGTATATGGTACTGAGGTACCCAGGGTATTGAGGTTCCAGGAGATCCCTATGGGCTGCAGCATTTCTTTTGCCACCCATAGGGAGCTCTGACAACTCTTACACAGGCCTGCCATTGCAGCCTGAGTGAAATAACGTCCACGTTATTTCACAGCCATTTACCACTGCACTTAAGTAACTTATAAGTCACCTATATGTCTAACCTTTACCTGGTAAAGGTTGGGTGCTAAGTTACTTAGTGTATGGGCACCCTGGTACTAGCCAAGGTGCCCCTACATGGTTCAGGGCAAATTCCCCGGACTTTGTGAGTGCGGGGACACCATTACACGCGTGCACTATGCATATGTCATGACATATGTATAGCGTCACAATGGTAACTCCGGACATGGCCATGTAACATGTCTAAGATCATGGAATTGTCACCCCAATGCCATTCTGGCATTGGGGAGACAATTCCATGACCACCCGAGTCTCTAGCACAGACCCGGGTACTGCCAAACTACCTTTCCCGGGGTTTCACTGCAGCTGCTGCTGCTGCCAACCCCTCAGACAGGTTTCTGCCCTCCTGGGGTCCAGCCAGGCCTGGCCCAGGAGGGCAGAACAAAGGACTTTCTCAGAGAGAGGGTGTTACACCCTCTCCCTTTGGAAAAAGGTGTCAGGCCTGGGGAGGAGTAACCTCCCCCAGCCTCTGGAAATGCTTTGATGGGCACAGATGGTGCCCATCTCTGCATAAGCCAGTCTACACCGGTTCAGGGATCCCCCAGCCCTGCTCTGGCGTGAAACTGGACAAAGGAAAGGGGAGTGACCCCTCCCCTGACCTGCACCTCCCCTGGGAGGTGCCCAGAGCTCCTCCAGTGTGCTCAAGACCTCTGCCATCTTGGAAACAGAGGTGCTGCTGGCACACTGGACTGCTCTGAGTGGCCAGGGCCAGCAGGTGACGTCAGAGACTCCTTCTGATAGGCTCCTCCAGGTGTTGCTAGCCTATCCTCTCTCCTAAGTAGCCAAACCTCCTTTTCCGGCTATTTAGGTTCTCTGCTTTGGGGAATTCTTTAGATAACGAATGCAAGAGCTCATCAGAGTTCCTCTGCATCTCTCTCTTCACCTTCTGCCAAGGAATCGACCGCTGACTGCTCTGGAAGCCTGCAAAACTGCAACAAAGTAGCAAAGACGACTACTGCGACCTTGTAACGCTGATCCGGACGCCTTCTCGACTGTTTTCCTGGTGGTGCATGCTGTGGGGGTAGTCTGCCTCCTCTCTGCACTAGACGCTCCGAAGAAATCTCCTGTGGGTCGACGGAATCTTCCCCCTGCAACCGCAGGCACCAAAAGACTGCATCACCAGTCCTCTAGGTCCCCTCTCAGCACGACAAGCGTGGTCCCTGGAACTCAGCAACTCTGTCCAAGTGACTCCCACAGTCCAGTGACTCTTCAGTCCAAGTTTGGTGGAGGTAAGTCTTTGCCTCCCCACGCTAGACTGCACTGCTGGGTACCGCGTGATTTGCAGCTGCTCCGGCTCCTGTGCACTCTTCCAGGATTTCCTTTGTGCACAGCCAAGCCTGGGTCCCCGACACTCTAACCTGCAGTTCACGACCTCCTGAGTTGTCCTCCGGCGTCGTGGGACCTTCCTTTGTGACTTCGGGTGAGCTCTGGTTCACTTCACTTCGTAGTGCCTGTTCCGGCACCTCTGGAGGTGCTGCTTGCTTCTGAGTGGGCTCTTTGTCTTGCTGGATGCCCCCTCTGTCTCCTCACGCAATTGGCGACATCCTGGTCCCTCCTGGGCCACAGCAGCATCCAAAAACCCTAACCACGACTCTTGCAGCTAGCAAGGCTTGTTTGCAGTCTTTCTGCACGTAAACACCTCTGCAAGCTTCTCCACGACGTGGGACATCCATCCTCCAAAGGGGAAGTTTCTAGCCCTTGTCGTTCTTGCAGAATCCACAGCTTCTACCATCCAGTGGCAGCTTCTTTGCACCCACAGCTGGCCTTTCCTGGGCATCTGCCCACTCCCGACTTGATCGTGACTTTTGGACTTGGTCCCCTTGTTCCACAGGTACTCTTGTCAGGAAATCCATTGTTGTTGCATTGCTGGTGTTGGTCTTCCTTGCAGAATTCCCCTATCACGACTTCTGTGCTCTCTGGGGAACTAAGGTGCACTTTGCACCCACTTTTCAGGGTCTTGGGGTGGGCTATTTTTCTAACCCTCACTGTTTTCTTACAGTCCCAGCGACCCTCTACAAGGTCACATAGGTTTGGGGTCCATTCGTGATTCGCATTCCACTTTTGGAGTATATGGTTTGTGTTGCCCCTATACCTATGTACCTATGTGCTCTCATTGCAATCTATTGTGACTGTACATTGCTTGCATTGCTTTCTATTGCTTTTACTGCATATTTTTGTTATTGTGTACATATATCTTGTGTATATTTGCTATCTTCATACTGAGGGTACTCACTGAGATACTTTTGGCATATTGTCATAAAAATAAAGTACCTTTATTTTTAGTATATCTGTGGATTGTGTTTTCTTATGATATTGTGCATATGACACCAGTGGTATAGTAGGAGCTTCACACGTCTCCTAGTTCAGCCTAAGCTGCTCTGCTAAGCTACCTTTTCTATAAGCCTGAGCTGCTAGACACCTCTTCTACACTAATAAGGGATAACTGGACCTGGTGCAGAGTGTAAGTACCCCTTGGTACCACTACAAACCAGGCCAGCCTCCTACATTGGTTGTGCAGCGGTGGGATAAGTACTTGCAACTACTTACCACTTTGTCATTTTGTACTTTTCATAAGAGAAAAATATACAAAACAAGTTCAGTGTATGTACACCTAACCAAAAAGTTTTGCTTTTCTTCTCTTACTCTATTGCTAAGTGCTGAAAAGTACCTCTAAAACTTTCAAAACGTTTCTTAAAAGTTTTTAAAGTTTTTTTTCTGTTCCTTAAAAAGTTCTGAAACTTTTTTTTTCTTTTTCTGTCCCTTAAACCCTTTTCTATCATGTCTGGTACAGGTCAAACTCTGGATCTGGCCAGCACAGCTTATGACCACCTTAACTGGAAAGGTACACATGAGTCTCTGCATTGATAGATGTTTAGGGGTAGGGAAGAATCCCTCTAGAGAATTGTTAGTTAATATGCTCATAGAAAATGATAAGGCCTTAGCTGGCACATCTGGTGACAAATTAGCTGATGGTTCACATTCTGATTCTGGGGTGGCCCCAGTAAGAATGTTAGATGGTATTCTTTCCAACCTGCCCTTTAGCAGGCCACCTAGTAGGGCTGGTACTGATGTGAGTTCTCATCACAGTAGAGAGGTTACTCCTTTAGGCCAGGTTGTTAGAGTGCCATCTGTTAGGGACAGGTCTCCCTCTGTTCATTCACACCATTCTTCTGTGTCTAAGCATGCCCAACCCACCCACCCTGATGACAGAGTGTTAGAAAGGGAACTCAATAGATTGAGAGTGGAAGAGTCCAGGCTGAAGCTTAAAAAGCAACAGCTGGATCTAGACAGGGAAGCATTTGACTTAGAAAAAGAAAGACAGAGGTTGGGGTTTGGACCCCATGGTGGCAGCAGGAGTATTACAGATAGTAATCCTGTAAAAGAGCATGATTCTAGGAATCTGCACAAGATAGATCCCCCTTACAAGGAGGGGGATGACATTAAAAAGTGGTTTGCTGCACTTGAGAGGGCCTGTGTTGTACAGGGGGTCCCTCAAAGGCAGTGGGCTGCTATCCTATGGCTATCTTTCAGTGGAAAGGGTAGGGATAGGCTCCTTACTGTGAAGGAAAGTGATGCCAATAATTTTACAGTTCTTAAGAATGCACTCCTAGATGGTTATGGCTTAACCACTGAACAGTACAGGATCAAGTTCAGAGAAACCAAAAAGGAGTCTTCACAAGACTGGGTAGACTTTGTTGACCATTCAGTGAAGGCCTTGGAGGGGTGGTTACATGGCAGTAAAGTTTCTGACTATGAAAGCCTGTATAACTTAATCCTGAGAGAGCATATTCTTAATAATTGTGTGTCTGATTTGTTGCACCAGTACCTAGTGGACTCAGATCTGACCTCTCCCCAAGAATTGGGAAAGAAGGCAGACAAATGGGTCAGAACAAGGGTGAACAGAAAAGTTCATACAGGGGGTGACAAGGATGGCAAGAAGAAGGATGGTAAGTCTTCTGACAAGGGTGGGGACAAATCTAAAAATGAGTCTTCATCAGGCTCACAAAAACACTCTGGTGGGGGTGGTGGGCCCAAATCCTCTTCAAATCAAAATCAAGTAAAGAAACCGTGGTGCTATTTATGTAAAATAAAAGGCCATTGGACAACTGATCCCAGTTGTCCAAAGAAAAGCACCAAGCCTCCGACTACCACAACCCCTACTGCTACACCTAGTGCCCCTAGTAATAGCAGTGGTGGTGGGAGCAAACCTACTAATAGCCAATCCAAGGGAGTACCTGGGCTCACTTTTGGTAATTTAGTTGGGGTTGGTCTTGTTAGGGAGACCACAGAGGCTGTGTTAATCTCTGAAGGTGCCATTGATTTGGCCACCTTGGTTGCTTGTCCCCTTAATATGGATCAGTACAAGCAACTCCCCCTAATAAATGGTGTTGAGGTTCAGGCCTACAGGGACACAGGTGCTAGTGTTACAAGTGACTGATGCTCATAACAACACTCTTAGCCACCCCATGGCTGTTGTGAATCTCAACTGGGGGGGTGGGTGTTACTGGTCCAAAGAAAGTTGTGGTTGCCTCAGATTTACCTTTAGACTGTCTACTAGGGAATGATTTAGAGACATCAGCTTGGGCAGAAGTGGAGTTGGAGGCTCATGCAGCAATGCTGGGCATTCCTGGGCATATTTTTGCTTTGACAAGGGCTCAGGCCAAAAAGCAAAAAGGACAGGGTGACTTGGATCCTGGAACAATGGACCAAGTGCTCCCTAAAGCTAGGGTTAGTAAAGGTAAAACACTACCTACTATCCCTCCCTCTACAGTGGATTCAACTTCTGAGGAAGAAGAATTTCCACCCTGTGCAGAACCTTCACCAGAGGAGCTGGAAGCAGACACTGCTGAGCTTTTGGGTGGAGGGGGGCCTGCCAGGGAGGAGCTGAGTGTGGCACAGCATACCTGTCCCACACTAGAGGGTCTAAGACAGCAAGCTGTCAAACAAGCAAATGGGGATGTCAGTGACTCTCACAGAGTTTACTGGGAGGACAACCTCTTGTATACTGAAGCAAGGGAACCAAAACCTGGAGCTGCCAGGAGATTGGTGATTCCTCAGCAATACAGAGAGTTCCTCCTAACTCTAGCACACAACATTCCTTTAGCTGGACATTTGGGGCAAATTAAAACTTGGGACAGGCTTGTCCCCTTGTTTCATTGGCCTAGAATGTCAGAGGACACAAAGGAATTTTGTAAGTCCTGTGAAACCTGTCAAGCCAGTGGCAAAACAGGTGGCACTCCAAAGGCACCCCTTATTCCACTACCTGTGGTTCGGGTTCCCTTTGAAAGGGTAGGGGTTGAAATAGTTGGCCCCCTTGACCCTCCTACTGCTTCAGGCAACAGGTTTATCTTGGTGGTAGTGGACCATGCCACCAGATATCCTGAAGCAATTCCTCTAAGGACCACTACAGCTCCTGCAGTGGCAAAGGCCCTCCTGGGAATCTTTTCCAGGGTGGGCTTCCCAAAAGAGGTGGTATCAGGCAGGGGAAGCAATTTCATGTCTGCTTACTTAAAGGCCATGTGGAAGGAATGTGGTGTGACATACAAGTTCACCACACCCTATCATCCACAAACAAATGGACTGGTTGAGAGGTTTAATAAAACTCTCAAAGGAATGATAATGGGACTCCCTGAAAAACTCCGGAGGAGATGGGATGTCCTGTTACTTGGCCTCCTTTTTGCTTACAGGGAGGTACCCCAAAAAGGAGTGGGCTTCAGCCCCTTTGAACTCCTATTTGGACACCCTGTAAGAGGTCCCCTAACACTTGTGAAGGAGGGTTGGGAACAACCTTTAAAAGCTCCTAAGCAAGACATAGTGGACTACGTACTTGGCCTAAGATCTAGGATGGCTGAGTACATGAAAAAGGCCAGTAAAAACCTTCAGGCCAGCCAAGAGCTCCAAAAGCAATGGCATGACCCGAAGGCTGTTCTGATTCAGTACCAACCAGGGCAGAAAGTGTGGGTCTTGGAGCCTGTGGCCCCAAGAGCACTCCAAGACAAATGGAGTGGTCCCCACATTATTGTTGAGAAAAAGGGAGAAGTCACCTACTTGGTTGAATTGGGCACTGCCAGGAGTCCCCTTAGGGTGCTCCATGTCAATCGCCTAAAACCCTACTATGACAGGGCTGATCTCACCCTGCTCATGGCAACAGATGAAGGACAGGAAGAAGAGAGTGACCCTCTCCCTGATCTCTTCTCTTCCACAGAACAAGATGCTCTAGTGGAAGGTGTAGTTCTGGCAGATTGTCTTACTGCTGAGCAGAAAGACCACTGCATAAATCTCCTGGGTCAATTTTCTGAACTCTTTTCTACTGTGCCAGGCACCACTTCTTGGTGTGAGCACACTATAGATACTGGAGACAGCTTGCCTGTCAAAAGTAAAATCTATAGGCAGCCTGGCCATGTCAGGGACTGCATAAAACAAGAGGTTCAGAAAATGCTTGAACTGGGAGTGGTTGAGCAGTCTGAAAGTCCATGGGCCTCTCCTGTGGTACTTGTGACAAAACCTCATTCCAAAGATGGAAAGAAGGAAATTAGATTTTGTTTTGACTACAGAGGTCTCAACCAGGTGACTAAAACTGATTCTCACCCTATACCCAGGGCATATGAGCCAATAGATACACTGGCATCTGCCAAGTATCTAAGCACCTTTGATTTGACTGCAGGGTATTGGCAGATCAAGTTATCAGAGGATGCAAAAGCAAAAACTGCATTTTCCACCATTGGAGGGCACTACCAATTCACAGTAATGCCTTTTGGGTTGAAAAATGCACCTGCCACTTTTCAAAGGTTGGTGAATACAGTCCTGCAAGGGTTGGAGGCTTTTAGTGCAGCATATCTAGATGATATAGCTGTCTTTAGCTCCACCTGGGATGATCACCTGGTCCACCTGTGGAAAGTTTTGGAGGCCTTGCAAAAGGCAGGCCTCACTATCAAGGCTTCAAAGTGCCAGATAGGGCAGGGGAAAGTAGTTTATCTGGGACACCTTGTAGGTGGAGAACAGATTGCACCACTTCAGGGGAAAATCCAAACTATCATAGATTGGGTTCCCCCCTACAACTCCGGCTCAGGTGAGAGCCTTTTTAGGCCTCACTGGGTATTACAGGAGGTTCATAAAGAACTATGGCTCCATTGCAGCCCCTCTTAATGACCTCACATCTAAGAAAATGCCTAAAAAGGTATTATGGACAGCTAGCTGTAAGAAAGCTTTTGAGGGGCTGAAACAGGCCATGTGCTCTGCACCTGTCCTGAAAAGCCCTTGTTACTCCAAAAAATTCATTGTCCAAACTGATGCATCTGACTTAGGAGTATGGGCAGTCTTATCACAACCTTATTCTGAGGGCCAGGATCAACCTGTTGCTTTTATCAGCAGGAGGTTGACCCCTAGAGAAAAGCGTTGGTCTGCCATAGAGAGGGAGGCCTTTGCTGTGGTCTGGGCACTGAAGAAGTTGAGGCCATACCTGTTTGGCACTCACTTCATTGTTCAGACAGACCACAAACCTCTACTTTGGCTAAAACAAATGAAAGGTGAAAACCCTAAATTGTTGAGGTGGTCCATATCCCTACAGGGAATGGACTATACAGTGGAACATAGACCTGGGAGTACCCACTCCAATGCAGATGTACTCTCCAGATATTTCCACTTAGACAATGAAGACTCATCAGGTCATGGCTAGTCTTATTGTCCTTCGTTTGGGGGGGGGGGGTTGTGTAGGAAAGTACCATCTTGCCTGGCATGTTACCCCCATATTTCACTGTATATATGTTGTTTTAGTTGTATGTGTCACTGGGACCCTGCCAGCCAGTTCCCCAGTGCTCATAAGTGTGCCCTGTATGTGTTACCTGTGTTATGACTAACTGTCTCACTGAGGCTCTGCTATCCAGAACCTCAGTGGTTATGCTCTCTCATTTCTTTCCAAATTGTCACTAACAGGCTAGTGACCAATTTCACCAATTTACATTGGCATACTGTAAGACCCTTATAATTCCCTAGTATATGGTACTGAGGTACCCAGGGTATTGGGGTTCCAGGAGATCCCTATGGGCTGCAGCATTTCTTTTGCCACCCATAGGGAGCTCTGACAATTCTTACACAGGCCTGCCATTGCAGCCTGAGTGAAATAACGTCCACGTTATTTCACAGCCATTTACCACTGCACTTAAGTAACTTATAAGTCACCTATATGTCTAAGCTTTACCTGGTAAAAGCTGGGTGCTAAGTTACTTAGTGTGTGGGCACCCTGGCACTAGCCAAGGTGCCCCTACATGGTTCAGGGCAAATTCCCCGGACTTTGTGAGTGCGGGGACACCATTACACACGTGCACTATGCATATGTCATGACTGGGGAGGAGTAGCCTCCCCCAGCCTCTGGAAATGCTTTGATGGGCACAGATGGGGCCCATCTCTGCATAAGCCAGTCTACACCGGTTCAGGGATCCCCCAGCCCTTCTATGGCCCGAAACTGGACGAAGGAAAGGGGAGTGACCACTCCCCCGATCTGCACCTCCCCTGGGAGGTGCCCAGAGCTCCTCCAGTGTGCTCCAGACCTCTGCCATCTTGGAAACAGAGGTGCTGCTGGCACACTGGACTGCTCTCAGTCGCCGTGGCCAGCAGGTGACGTCAGAGACTCCTTCTGATAGGCTCCTCCAGGTGTTGCTAGCCTATCCTCTCTCCTAAGTAGCCAAACCTCCTTTTCTGGCTATTTAGGGTCTCTGTTTTGGGGAATTCTTTAGATAACGAATGCAAGAGCTCATCAGAGTTCCTCTGCATCTCTCTCTTCACCTTCTGCCAAGGAATCGACCGCTGACTGCTCTGGAAGCCTGCAAAACTGCAACAAAGTAGCAAAGACGACTACTGCGACCTTGTAACGCTGATCCGGCCGCCTTCTCGACTGTTTTCCTGGTGGTGCATGCTGTGGGGGTAGTCTGCCTCCTCTCTGCACTAGAAGCTCCGAAGAAATCTCCCGTGGGTCGACGGAATCTTCCCCCTGCAACCGCAGGCACCAAAAGACTGCATCACCGGTCCTCTGGGTCCCCTCTCAGCACGACGAGCGTGGCCCCTGTAACTCAGCAACTCTGTCCAAGTGATTCCCACAGTCCAGTGACTCTTCAGTCCAAGTTTGGTGGAGGTAAGTCCTTGCCTCCCCACGCTAGACTGCACTGCTGGGTACCGCGTGATTTGCAGCTGCTCCGGCTCCTGTGCACTCTTCCAGGATTTCCTTTGTGCACAGCCAAGCCTGGGTCCCCGACACTCTAACCTGCAGTGCACGACCTCCTGACTTGTCCTCCGGCGTCGTGAGATCTTCCTTTGTGACTTCGGGTGAGCTCCGGTTCACTCCACTTTGTAGTGCCTGTTCCGGCAATTCTGCGGGTGCTGCTTGCTTCTGAGTGGGCTCTTTGACTTGCTGGACGCCCCCTCTGTCTCCTCACGCAATTGGCGACATCCTGGTCCCTCCTGGGCCACAGCAGCATCCAAAAACCCTAACCGCGACCCTTGCAGCTAGCAAGGCTTGTTTGTGGTCTTTCTGCACGGAAACACCTCTGCAAGCTTCTTCACGACGTGGGACATCCATCCTCCAAAGGGGAAGTTTCTAGCCCTTGTCGTTCACAGCTTCTACCATCTGGTGGCAGCTTCTTTGCACCCACAGCTGGCATTTCCTGGGCATGTGCCACTCCCGACTTGATCGTGACTTTTGGACTTGGTCCCCTTGTTCCACAGGTACTCTCGTCAGGAAATCCATCGTTGTTGCATTGCTGGTGTTGGTCTTCCTTGCAGAATTCCCCTATCACAACTTCTGTGCTCTCTGGGGAACTAAGGTGCACTTTGCACCCACTTTTCAGGGTCTTGGGGTGGGCTATTTTTCTAACCCTCACTGTTTTCTTACAGTCCCAGCAACCCTCTACAAGGTCACATAGGTTTGGGGTCCATTCGTGATTCGCATTCCACTTTTGGAGTATATGGTTTGTGTTGCCCCTGTACCTATGTGCTCTCATTGCAATCTATTGTGACTGTACATTGCTTGCATTGCTTTCTATTGCTATTACTGCATATTTTTGGTATTGTGTACATATATCTTGTGTATATTTGCTATCCTCATACTGAGGGTACTCACTGAGATACTTTTGGCATATTGTCATAAAAATAAAGTACCTTTATTTTTAGTATATCTGTGTATTGTGTTTTCTTATGATATAGTGCATATGACACCAGTGGTATAGTAGGAGCTTCACACGTCTCCTAGTTCAGCCTAAGCTGCTCTGCTAAGCTACCTTTTCTATCAGCCTGAGCTGCTAGACACCTCTTCTACACTAATAAGGGATAACTGGACCTGGTGCAGAGTGTAAGTACCCCTTGTTACCACTACAAACCAGGCCAGCCTCCTACAGTGTGTCATTGTGTTAAACTTGCATTACGTGCACTACACGACAGACTGCTACCAAATGTGCATAAAGGTTACAGAAAACATGGTGCTTCCAAAATATAGGTTTTAGTAATACTCAGGCTGTACGTAATTATGTATTTTTATTTAGCTGCTCTGAAAAGCACACACTGCACAGCTGGTATCTCCTTTGCACTACCAATCGAAAAAAAATATTTGTCATCACAAAGATTCATGTGATTCGATCAATTAAACCAGTACTTGCTCCCTTTTACATGTGCAGATTTACCAGTTGTGCGCATTTGCATTTCTTTCAGGCAAGGAGACACCCTGGCAAGAAAGCCTGTTTATTGTTAAGCTGCCTGCCCCTCCCTCGGTCTCACAGCACAGGAGACTCCTGGAACTAAACTTAAGCTGAAGCATTTGCATGATCAAGAGTTTACCGTCCTGGGGTGGTTGTCTTTTCATAAAAAGTAATGGAAAGATTTTTCATAAATTAAAAAAGTAGGGGCACGTTGTCCCCCTTTGGTTCTGCCCACTTCGACCACTGCTTACAAAGTACTCCAGTTCAATACAAACTAACATGGAAAAGGTAAGTCCCAGATTTTTTCTAAATCCAAATGTTGGCACGTAAGCGAATGCCCTGTCTCATTTACACGCCTCTATGGGTGAGCCTTTTCTCAGACCAGGGCCTCAAACAAAAGTGTTACTAACCCATGGAGCTTTTCTGGTGGGTAGGAGACTGAGATCTTTCCACCTAGAAGGTTACCCGAACTGTGCCAGCAGCCTGGTGGAGCTTCTGTTTTTAAGTCGAGCGTGCAAGCGCTTTGACCTGTTGTACGTATTGTGGGCTTTTAACCATGCCCATTTCACGCCCATCACTGTTATTCATTTTTGGGCTTGCTTTTAAAAAATCACTTGACCTCACTGGTAAATGCTTTACGTTTGTCCCGCCTTGAGGCTGTTTTTGTCACGCCTCGCAGACTGCCCCCGTTACATGGATTATTGCACGATTGCTGATATACTTCAGTGTGAGTGAACAATTTTTTTTTTGTCTCTCCCCTTCATGCTGCATGGCGGCCATGGCGCTCACAGAGCGAACAGGCACAATAGCGTGAACTCGATTGGCAGTATTGGAGCGCTGATCACATTGTTCACAGTTTCCTAATTAGTGTCATTTCTTGTGGTTCTCCCCTTAAGCACTTGAAATTGGGAAATTCTTTAAGTAAA
Source organism: Pleurodeles waltl (assembly GCF_031143425.1). Lineage (NCBI taxonomy): Eukaryota > Metazoa > Chordata > Amphibia > Caudata > Salamandridae > Pleurodeles > Pleurodeles waltl. The sequence continues at coordinate 701,657,884 of NC_090440.1, forward strand.
ACAAAAATCCTCAAAGCTGAAGCAGCTCTCCCGGCACAGTGGGAGAGCTGATACTAAAATATTCACTGCACTCGAGAAACTTGTCCCATAATGCTTTGCAGGGCATTACTTTCATAAAACATTTTTGCCCATAACTTAGCCTGTGGTGGTCCTAGGACAATGAGACCACCACCAAAACGTTCACAACAACCTGCTCTTTCCGTCTATTTTGTGTGGTTATGTTCTCTAGGGGCTAACTATACAGTTACATGTCCAGGTCTCTTATAGATGCTATTTTCATTGTGGTGTCCTCTAGGGGTTGTTCTAAGCATTACAGTCATATCAACATACTAAAATGTCCGTGGCACAGACATTTGCCCCATAATGCTTTGCAGGGCATTACTTTTACAGAACATTGTTGCTCATTACGCAGCCTGTTGTGGTCCTAGGACAATGGGACCACCTTCAAAACATTGACCACAATGTGCTCTTTCTGTCTACATCACCTCTGGGTCCCCACTCTGTGTTAGTGGGGACTCCAAAATAGTAACCCTTACCACCATTCATTATCTTTTTAAGCTCTCTTATGGCTGGAATGTTTGTTTTACAGTGGAGAGAAGTTATGGTTTATGGGCCTTGTTTGTAACATCATTGCAATAAGCACAATAGTTTTGCAGAGGTGTAATGCATTATGTCCTGTAGGAGCTAAATATATGGTTACACTGCATTATTTTCTCCCATTTGTTTTTCATCTGGTTTTACCTTCTAAGGGCTGGGGACCCCAAAATAACAACCTCTCCCACCATTCAGTGTCTTCTAAGCTTTCTCATGGCTAGAACTTTTGTTTTACAGCTGGGAGAATTTTGTCTTTAAAGGCCTTGTTTTTAATATCATTGCAGTAGGCCTGCTAGCCCTAAAATCACCCTCAAGAGGCTAAGTATATGGTTACACTGCATCTTTCTCCTGTTTTTACATGGGGTTATGCCCTCTAAGGGCTAACAATATGGTTATATGACCATGTATTTTACAAATTATGGTTTTGTTATGGTGCCCACTAGGAGGCTGTTTTGAACATTACAGTCTAATGCCAAACGTTTATGTCTGATACACGTTTATATGATAATTGTATATGTTTTAATAATCTCTCCTTATTACTATTAGGACCGTGATTCAGGACAACTTAACATCCTTTTTGACTGTTTAAACACTCTTGATATGTTTGGATGACCCTTCTAGTCTATTTTTCCTCTGTGGCTGTCTTGTGTCTTTTTGGGGGGAATTGTGTTTGCCAGCCAGCAACTCTGATGGTGGGGTGGTGAAAGTGCTATTCTATTGGAATTAGCATGCAGATTGAAATTAGGATGCTAACTGGTAACAATTTCATTGTTTGTTGCAGATAGAGGAAGAAGGTAAATGGAAGTGCTTTAGTTATACGCAGGGCCACTGGAATTGTATGGCAGGAAAAGACAAAATTATGAGGCAAGGTTGACCAATTTATGTGGCAAGAAAAGTCCAGTTATGAATTTACAATGCCAATAGCTCTAGCTCAAGCAAATGCGAGACCTATTGCATTGCAAATGCTTGTTTAATATATGCTGACCTCCAGAAGCCTCCCCCTGTCTTTAACCTTTTTCACCCTTGCCCATATGGGCAGCAGAGCAGAGAGCATCACTTTATCCAGGTAGGAACCGGGGAGCTGTGGGGAGATGTTTCGGAAAATACCAGCAGGCAGCACTGGGTGAAAGAGGCACAACACAGACCACTGACAAAGGTTTGTGTGGAAAAGGACGCTTCTATGGAAAGAGGTGTATATCACACATTTTCCTAGGCATTCCACCTTACAAAACTAATGGCTCACGAAAAATGTTACCTATATGTTTCCCTACCCAACCCCACCCCTAAATATACTGCCCCTAACATAAGCTAACCCAGTAACTATTCACATTCCTATTGTAGCTGAAACTCTGGAATTGTGACCTTTAACCCCTCCTACTGGTTATTACTGCATCTAATAACATATACTTAGACTAACTTCCTATATTGTAATCTTTCACTTCCTGCCCCATTCAGATGTGACCTTGTTCACAGCTTTCCACATGCTCAATCCTGCCAAAATCTTCCTCCTTACAAAAATATGTCATTTCCATATTGATGTTGCACCTAGCTTTGTCAATGGCGGCCAGCCTATTAGCGCCCAGCCAAAATCGCCTATAAATGAACTCTGTTCAAAGTACAAAACAACCTGCCCACTCCTATTTGATCTCTCTCAAATCCTTCTTCATGGCTCACAACAGGGCCAAACCTTTTTCCCCCACCAAATAATTCTCCCCCAGATGAATCACCGGCACATCCGGACACCACTTACCCTTCACCATCTTGTTCAAACATATCAACAAACCCTCCCACCACATGCCTCTGTGCCAACTGACGGGAAACAACTGAGAATCAAAACCCAAATCAACCCCATGTGCCCTCCTAGCTGCTTGTCTCTCTGCCAACTTAACGTAAGAGTGGCCCATGATCCAAATAGAAAGGCTCCCGATTCTGGATCTGGAACCAAACCTGTAACAAAACATAAACAGTAAAACAAGCAAAGTTAATGAAATCCGGATCTCTACATTTGTCACCTTCCATTCTCACATACCTCCTGTAACAATCAGATGACCACCGCCCCAACTGCATAATGTTGTGTGGCTCCAACTCCTCCTTCCCACTTCTGTCTCCACCCCAACTCATGAAGAATGCCATACTTTCCTGCCAGCTCCCCTAGCAGCACTAGCGCCTTTCGCACAACCAAGAGCAGCTGAAGTACCAACACACCCACTCCACCCCTGTGTCAAAAAATTTCCTCCACTACTATGGTTCCCCTTGGTGCCACAGCCTGTTCCCCCAGGACACCGGGCAAAACCTGATAATTTAATAGAACTTTAAAATAATCTTCCTACCTGCTGCCTCTGATCTGTCTTGGACCTGCCTAACCACACTTCCCACTGGGCCCCACATTTCAACACATCACCCCATTAATACCCAGTACACCCTTTCCCCTGAACAATTCAGACACCCAAAAGACGCCCCCAAAAAATCCACATCATCAGTGTGGTAAACAAAACTGTTCCATCTGCACCCCTTCACACCTCTGGAAGTATCTGAATAACCATGCATAACAAGTTCCATGTCAATGGCTTTCTTCTTGGGCCTGCACGGCCCCTTTCCCTAGCCCAGCCCTCCAAAAGTCTCCTCTCCAGCTCCCCGGCTAAAGGTGCATATCCCCACACAATTTTCCCATAAACGTTATGCCTGCTAACTTCCCTGCAGTGGTAACCACTGACAAGCCCTTCTCTGTCAGTGACAGAATTAAGTTGACTACCTCCTCCGCTCTATGCCACCGGGCGTCCTGCGCCATGCAGCTGATTCCAGAAATTCCACCCAAGCCGGAGCATATGCCCACCGTGTAGACAGAGCCACCAACCCTGCCATTAGTTGTAACATTATGTTTCCTAGAGTCCAGAGATGTTCTGGCATCAACTTCTTAGCTCTGTCTATCTCCATGGCCAACCCATGGAAACTCCCCCACTGTGAACGAGACAAAGCATCTGCAATGCCATTGTCCACTACCAGAACATGTTGTGCACTGAACAGAATATCATGCTTCAGACATCCCAACGCAAAAACCCATCCCAACTTCAAAACCTGTGTATCCCTGGCTGACTGCCTGTTCACAATTTGCACCTCTGCCATGTTATTGACAATACTTCGGCCCCCATTCGTCCACTACACTGGCCACTCCTGAGCACACCAAAGTCCCTGTCAATACAAACCAAACCCCTTGCCAACTGCAGCATCTGAGAAAATCTTCACGTTCCTAAATGCCTTCCCCAAACTGAACAAGGGAATGCCACTAAAAACGTAGAGAAAAAACACTACTTACTTAGATTCTCCTTCACCCAGTTTGACAAATGCAAACGGTGATAGGGTAAGGACAGACCGAAAAATGACAGATCTAGCCATCTACAAAAAGTCCTGCCTGCCCTCACCAGTCTACAAGCGAAATTCAAATGACCCAGTAGCACCTACACCTCTTTAACTCATACTGTGTTCTTTACCAGCATAGTATCCATCAGCAACTGCATCATCATTTTTTTGTCTACTGAAAGATGTGGCTCCTTAGCCACGGAATCAATTTTAATCCCCAGAGATGTCATGCGGGTACTAGGACCCACTGTCTTATCCTGGGCCAATGGGACCCTGGTGTCCTCAATGAGCTCTTGAAAACTTACCAGACAGTTTTGCTCTGCCCAGCTGGCCCTCGTCTCCACCCCAAGGATCGGCTACAACTCAGCTGTAGAAAAATCCTTCTTCTACCTCGCAGCACAGACCTGGAACACACTGCCTCTTCGCCTCAGGCAGTCCCCCTCGCTGATCCAGTTCAGGAAGGACCTCAAGACCTGGCTCTTTGACTGATCTCCATGCTTTCCCCCAGTGCCTTGAGTCTCCCTTGGTGATAAGCCGCGTTTTATAAATACGTGATTGATTGATTGATTAATTGTGACATAAACATGTCCCATGGTAAATAGCTACTGTGAGAATGAACTGAAACGCTCAAATAAGGCGCACATTATTGAGCACCCCATAGGCAATGCCTTGTCCACATACCACTGTCCGTTAGACTGAATTCCAGCAGCTGGAAATCCTCTTGATGAACTGGTAGAAGGTGAAAAGCTGTCTCCACTCCACAGCCCACTCTCACTACCATTGCCATTGTCACGTCTACTGATGAGGACACTGATGCCAGCTTCACTGATATAAAATCATTCACCGAACCCCCTTCGGGCCATGACATGGATTAACCAGCATTGTCCCTTCTCCTTCTTAAAGACCACCCCTATGAGGGATACAATCAATTTGTCCATGGGCAAAGTTTCAAACAGATCTGCCATCCTGCCCTCCCATATTTCCTTTAGCGGTTTTTCCTGCACAACCTGCGGATCTTGCCGTATTGTATTTTTAGATTGTCCACCCACCTTCTCCCATGTGGGCCACCATATCCCAGTCTGAGCCCCAAAGAAACCCCTCTGCAGTACTTTGGCATAATCCCCTTGATCATAAAACTGCAACCAGTACTTCAGCCTGTCCAAACTAACCGGCGTATGAGCCCTTTCCAGCAAAACCCTGTTCCTCCAACACTCCCTGTGGTCTGCCTGCTGTAAGGGCTGCTGGCAGAGTGTCATCATGATGCTGTTGCCACTGACCAGTGTTTCCCCCTGGTGCTCCTTCCGCAGACCCACCACAGTATGAGCAAGTGTCTCCCTGCACACCATGAGCACTCATGTCTGAACTTACAGTACTCTCTGGTGCATTCTCATTTGTTGAAATTCCAGCATGCACCCCTGTGCTCTCCTGACTTTTAGTTGGCGTCCCTCCCTCACTTTGGGTGGTGCAGTCTTGAAAGGGCCACGTACTATGGGTGTACCGCTAGAAGCAAAAATGTTTTTTTCAAACTTTGAAGGCACCATTGTGTGCTGAGACAAATCAGAATGGATCGACCCCCATTTTGCCTCAGCATCAAGCACCATTCAATCGCTAAACTCATCATCATACTATGCCCATGCGTTCCCACTGTACGTTATCTGTATCTTCTGGATCATGTCCATATATTTTAACAGAGCGATACTCCAGTCTGGGAACTTCTCGCAGAACACACTAGTATATATAAAAAATACCGCCGTCCAATTTTTAATGATCATCGGCACCCTGGGCCTCTTATATTCTTCCTCTTTAGACCCCTCTTTTGCCCGGTGCTCCTTGTGCAATAATTTAAACATCTCCACATACTACTCCTTCCATATCTTCATCTTTGTGACAAGCATCAAATAACCCCCCAAAGGCTTCATCATGCCCATGTAGGCCAACTTTTTAATCTTCAATTCCTTACTCTCCTTATCTCCTGTTGTTTCACCAAGCTCTCCCTTCAAATTTTGACGCCAGCTCAGTCTCCTGTATTGTCCACTGGGGTACCTGGCTGTTCCTTGGTCATCACCACCTTCTGTCCTTGAGGCTCACCAGCCATTGCTCCCTTACTAAGACCTTCAAACCTGTCTGGCTCTGACATGTGACAAGCCCACCTGCGTCTGTTTGTCCGTGCCCGCCCCGTATCCTTTACATAAGACACTTTCGCAACCTCGCACCACCGCTCTCCAGTTCCACCAATGCATCTACACTTTGTGAAACTATAATGCTGGCATGCACTTCTGCCGCTCCTGGCTTCCCTGGCGTCAAAGTCGGTGCCCACTCCAAAGCCTTGCGCTTTGCCAGCTGACCACCACTCCTCCATAATTGAGTACTGTTGGCCACCATCTGCTCCCTGACAGCACCCTGGAACACACTAGGCACGGAAAGACTAATGGACCGACACCTGCCCCCCAGGGATTGTGCTGCCACCACTTCTGCGCCACCTACACTGGTACCTCACTGTCCACAATCTCTCCTTCCTCCATGACCACGACCCTGCCCAACTGGAGTTAGATTGGTTCTGCCACTGCCGCCTTGCCATCATTGAGTATATAGAAATAGGGTCCAAAAAGTATTCCTGGGCTGCCCGGAACCCTCCTGAGTGTTCTGCTGGAGCAGGCCGTCCTGACCCGTACCTCTGCTTGCAGGAGGCCGTCGTTAGCCTTCCTGCCTGTTGCACCGACATGGCCTTACCGGGCCTTCTTCTGCCAGTGAACGCTCTGCCCCACAACGCCGTCCAGCTGGGCGCACCGTGCCCTTCCCTCACTTTCTCTTGGGGCATCCAGGCTGCACTGTGCCCTCCTGAGTCTGACGCTACACCAGACCCATTGCCTGGAAGGGAAAAGCTAGGTCTGGTGTGCTGGCCCCTGGAACCCATCAGCAAAAACCTGACCCTGACTCAGGCACCCAACATCACCTACTGCGCCCTGTGCCTCCAGATGCCTGCAGAACATCTGCTGCTTGGCTCACCACACACTGCCCACTGCCCTGAAAAGCCTCACCTACCCCTCACGCCATTCACCCTGTATGCACCGCTTCCCGCAAGTAGCTGGCACTGCCCCCTCCCTTTCCCCTTCTGGGAGTAGGTCCCCTGAGACCCACACACTTCCTCTGGATGACAATCTACAGTCCACACCCCCATTACCTCCCATCCCATTCTACTGCTATTCTACCCCCTTCCTCATCACTCTATTCCAACCTTGCTGCATTGACAGATGAGGCTGTACCCTTCCCCTTGGCTGGGACCCCAGCAGGGCCAGTTATCATCTCCACCCCATCCCCCTGGATGTGCCCCCAGAAGAGCTGTGTACTTGTGTTCCTCTCCGCTCACCCCCCCACCCTGACAACCGCTCCCATTGTACCACAAGGCCCTGTGTGGAACTGTCCAACCAACCTTTCTTATCAAGTGGCGCTTCCTGCAGCCATGCAGGGCCACTGATCTCACCTCCAGCAACATCACGCTTGTCCTTAAGCTTTACAGCTGCTCCGGCAGCACTCCATGTGTGGCCTGCCAAGCCTTGCCATCCACTCCGAAGCTACGCCCATGCCTCCCTTCTGTGCTTCCCCTGGTGCTGGTCTCACCCCGGTCATCGTGCTGCGCTACCTCCCCATGGCACCTCTCTCCTCAAGCTGGCTAAGCACAGCAGCCTTCCACTGCACTTCCTCACCAGAAGCATTGGTGTGTGCCACTATCACAAAAGCTGCTCAGGCCCGTACCAGATCTCCTGCTCACCCCGGGCCCACCTACCCACCAGTCCTTGCTTTCAGGCCCATGCTGCACCTGGGAGCAGTCCTTTGTTACCGCCTCACCTGCAGACCTCTGTGGTGGAGATCATACCCACACCATGGCTAACACTCCTTCTGAGGCCCTGCGCATCAAAGGGCCAGAGCCTGCCTCCAGACCAGTCGCCAGAAATCTAGGTGCCATGGTTTATGCAGCAGGCACAACGCCTGGGCCTCCTTGTCCTCCCCATTCTCTACCATAATGCACCTCCGAACTGGCGCAAAACTCCAACTCTACCCCACCCCTTTCAATACCCTACCAGCCGCCAGGTTACCTTGATTAAAATGGTGACTTATAGCCCCCCAAAAAGGGGAATATAAAGAAGCTCACCCAAAGAGCCCAAGAAATAGCCCAAACCCAGCACAGTCTCAGACTGTACCACCTCCCCCAATCATCCCAGGGGGCACACTTCCCCCTGGTCAGCTGCTCCTCAAATCCCTATTCGAATACTCTCTTAGAACGGAAATCTCCTCCCAACACACCCTAGGGGCCAATCGTAAAGGCATGCTCTAACACAACAGCACTGCTGCTCTGGTGCAGTCCAGTGGCCTGGACATTTCATGCAGAGGGAATCAGTGTCCCACCTTTCAGCTTATATTCAGCTGCTCCAGCATTTGAGTTTTGTTGACAAGAAGAAATGCCTCCTAATACTATTCCAATTGTTCTATTCCACGTGGTGCCAGCCCTCTCATATACCTTTCTTTAGTCAATATTGACAGTCTCCCCTGTGGAGAAGTAGAACTTCTTTAATGCTCTTTAAAGGTGTATAAACTTATGGGTGCCAAGTCGCTTTTGCACTCATCCTTCCCCAGTACTAAACACCCCCTGTGCTGCAGGGCCCGAGTCTCATCTGCTGCCCACGTAAGATGACCCATATTCTCCACCTGATCCCTACTGTTCAAAAGGGCTGCAGTGACTAATGTGCTTGGATCTGCATGTCCCTATAATTCACCAGTAGGACACAAGGACTCCTGAGGTCCAGGACACTTACATTTCCATCCATACAAGGATGTGATCCAACATCCCACACCTTCATCTTTCTCCACCAAACAATAGCCCACAGATGATGCCCTCACAAACCACACTTCCATTTCCAGACACTATGGCACTTGTGATGCAAGATTCAACAAAACCAGTGTTTCCTTGAATCTCACCTGAGCTGTGGGATGCAAGATTCTCATATCCAACCAACTCCTGATGCTCACACATTGGGCTTCTAGGAGACAATGCGTTCCTGATTCCATCTCCATCTTTCCCTGCTCACGTTGATCCTAGTTGTGCAGGATTCTCACATCCAACCATCTCCTGCTGCTCACATGTCAGACCTCTATGAGCCAAAGCATCCATGATTCTACCTCCATCATACGTCTGTTCATGTGGGGTCCTGCCCTGGGGGCAGGTTTCTCTTGCCCATCCATCTCATGATCCTCAAATATTGGGCCTCAAAGATCCACGACATTCCTGATTCCTGCTACATTCAGTTCGGGCATCTCCTATAGAGGCCCACTAGCCCTCCCTGTCACCTCCACATGCTTCCTCCGCACTCCTCACAGACGAAAGGACAGATACTTACAGGCTGGGGTAAAAAAGATTTTACTGTGTGCCTTTATTAGAATGTACATTGTTTGGTCTCTGGTGGTGATGCATGGCTCGGGGGGGCCCAGGCCCCAGCGGCACCCTTCTGGATCCCAGAGCTCAGCCCAGCTGCCTCAGGTGGCTCCCGCCCTGGGACGTCCCCCCATGGCCATGTAGACATCGATGGGAACATGGAGCAGTGTCAGGCAGTGACACCCCGGACATCTCCTCAAAGGCCTGCAAGAAAGAAAAGGGTCATACGTCTGTCACAGGGGGCAAAAGGCGAAAAGGGGGAGGAGTCAAGAGAGAGAGGAAAGTGAGAAACAGAGAATGCAGCAGATGTGGACAGAGGCAATGGGTTGGTTGGAAGGAATGTGTGGGGAAGGTGTGGGTTGCAGTGACTATAGATGAACGATTTATTTATCCTACTTCGCTTTGAGATATCTCCTTCAATCTGACAGAGACTTCTAGCTGCAGATTCGTTACCCTTGAATAAGCTCTAGGTGTCAGACTGAATCAAGAAACTTTTCAAGGAGTGCCTCTGCGTGCCAGTAGGTGGCATTGTTTGGCTCTGCATCAATGTCAACGGAGTTGTCCACGCCCAACATGCTGACAACATTTATTTTCTTCCACACCACTCAGCGCAGATCCGGACAGAGCTACCTCCAGTCAATTCTTGACTGATTTTTCTGAAATGTTCTTTTTTGATTTTGTCCGAAACTTTTTTCTCATAGTGTAGAAGGATGTCCCCAAAAACTGGTGGGGTTTAAGCCCTGTGGTTCCTGTCACAGACAGATGTCCGTGACAGATCTCCAACTGGTTTGCCTTTGGTGCTTGAAGAGGGACCATGGCTTGTGAGGAATGCCGTGTCATGAACTCTAAGGCACTGAAGGAGTGCTCCTAGTCGCACGACGCTGGTCGCTTCCACAACTCTCCATGTCCAAGTCTCAAGGAAGGTCTAGGGCCTGTTTGCACAGTTGTTCCAGGCACTCATCATTGCACTCGAAGTCATTGGTTAAGTCCCACAAAAATTCAAAAACATCAACAAATTCAAAGTGATCTTCGACTTCACTGCACTGGTCCAAATCTTCGGACAAGGTGCAGGAACGACAACACTCTAGGCCCCACTCCCACATAGAGCCTGCCTAAGTCCACTGTATGTATCCCTGAGTTTCCTGGAGCTGTTGTGACCCCGCCCAACTCTGAGATTTTTATGAGGCCATGCACCCTTATTTTTGGGTGGGCCAACACCTGTGGAGCGCCTTTGGGACCCATGCGTTCAGCAGGTGCCCCCACCAGATTTCAGACAGTAGGTCCGCCAGTCGAGGCCCTTGGATCCAGCTCTGGATCTGGAAAAACTCAGATTGCAAGACCGCAACCTTTCCTGGAGCCCGTTCCGGCAATGTTGTTCTCGGTGTTGTCAACGCGCCATGGCAGCTCCCACCCTATAATCATATCTTACTCTGATACGGAGCAGAAAATAGCATTGCCTGACATCGAATCCGTCACCGGTCAGAACTCGACCTTACAAGTCGAAGCCTGTGACTCCTGTTTTTTGACAGGCTTGGAAAGGTGTATGATTGAGGAGGATCTAAAGATCCTAATGATTACACCAACCCCCTTGATGAGGCCAAAAATAACTGTTACAAGGAACTGGTGAATGCCAGTGGTATGGACAGCTCCCCAGACACTTGCCTTGTCTCTTCTGCTAGTGTAGTTACAGAAGAAGGTGCTTCATTTGCTATAATGGAGAGATGAGTGACTGAGGTCCTGGACCTTTACACTGCCCTTGGTAGTAATCAAGACTAATTTGTGACAGAGGTGCATCAAATGGGAGTTGCCCATTCCGAAGTTCTCCTCCCTTTTAATGAAGTCCTCACTGATCTCCTATTCAGGTCCTGGGCCAAGCCCTGCACAGGGGCGCCTGTGCACAGAAAAGCTGCCCATCACCATTGTCCGCTATTGGGGAACCAGCATCCCTCACGTAGCATCCCACCTCGGAGAGTCTGGTTGTCCAGGCCTCCACCTCCAAGGTCAACTAAGGCACATTCCCCACCACATCACCGGATAGGGAATCCAAGAGGCTGGACACCTTTGGCAAGAAGTTCTCTTCCTCTAGGCTTGAACTGCAGTCGGTAAACACTGCATGCCTTTTGGACCTATATACCCATCCGGTTTGGGATTCAGTTGCACAAGTACTGCCTCTGGTCTCAGAGGAGGCCGGAGCCATACTGTTACAGGCAAAATGCCAGAGACACAGCAAAGTTCACCATTCACAGGGGACTGGATATGACCGACTCACTACGCCAAGCAGTTGGGTCGTCAGTGGCACCCAGACGTCACACCTGGCAGAGATCTACTAACTTTTCAGGGGATGTCCAGGAATCCCTGATGAACATGCCCCATGATGGTACCCGTCTCTTTAGAGATAAGGCAGACTCAGTGCTAGAGCACTTTAAGGACTGCCAAGCCATTGCCAGGACCTTGGGCCTCTCCATGGCCCCACATCAACCCCATTCCACCTTTCCTTCCTCCATTGCTATGGTATGGGCTACTAGCTGAATCTGTTCCTGCCCAGCTATCAAGGCCAAAGACTACCCACTCCTGTTGTAGCCACAAACCTTGTGGAACCACAGCCAGAGGTCCATCTAGTCTCCCCCACCCAGCTGCCTCAAATTCACTTTAGTTTGCTCTCATACCATCATGGGCACCCAGCTGGCCACAGGATCCATCATTAACTGTCCCGCTAGCAATCCATAACATTGGACAAGTGGGTACTAAAAAGTGTTCAGCTGAGTTTCTCCATTCTTTTGGTAGACCCCCATGCAACCATCCCCAGACCAGCTGATGGACAACCACCCCTTCCCGCTCCGTAAGGAAACTCAGTTTTGTTTGCAGAAATGAGCCATTGAAAGGGTGCCAGCATCCGAAGTAGGTTGTGGTTGCTATCCCCACTAATTTCTGTCACCCAAAAAGGACAGAGGCTTCCACCCCTATTTTTAGACCCACACCCTCCCAATTTCTTCCTAAAAAAAGAGAAATTCAAGGCATTTATTTATATTTATTTATATTTATAGCATTTATTAAGTGCACTGCACCAGACTGGTATCCTGGCAATGATGCTCACTTTAGCTCAGGTCCTGTCCATCCTAGACCCTGGAAACTGGGTGGTAGTGATGGACTTTCTGCATTTGCTGGGGTTCACTATAAATATGCAGAAGTTACACAAGACTCACTCTCAGGTGCTCCCTTAAATCACAGCTGTTCTAGATACAGTGCAGTTTCAGGCAAATGCTCTGGAACTTTGAGTACAGGATATTCAGGCTATAATTTCAGCACTTCAGTCTCGATCCTGGTTTTCGGTGAGAGTAACTGTGAGGCTTCTGGGTCCCACGGCCTCCTGCATCCTGCTGGTAACACATGCTCGCTAACGTATGCAGGCTCCGCAGAGGGACCAGAAGTCCCATTGGGGGCTGCATAAGGGGAATCTCTACGACCTGGTGCAGATATTGGCGGGAACTGTAAAAGACATGCAGTGGTGGCTGACAAACAACTGTGATTGGGTCACAGGCATACCTCTCTCCCTTCCCCGCCCAGAGCTGACTGTAGTGACAGATGAATCACTCCTTGGCTGGGATGGCCATGTGGGTGAGGTGAAGATCAAAGGACTCTGGTCTCCGGTGGAATCTCATCTCCATATAAATCTGCTGGAGCTGAGAGCGATCTGACTGGCATTGAAAGCATTTCTTCCTTTAATCAAGGAAAACTTAATTCAGGTGTACAGAGGCAACACCTGAACTAAGGTATTGCAACAAGCAAGGCAGGGCCCTGTGTCATAAGGCTCTGCATCTCTGGACATGGCTGGCACATCAGGGCATCTCCCTTGTTGATCAATATCTGGCAGGCTCTGTGAACACTAGAGCGGACAAACTCAGCCATCAATGCCTACTGTAACATGAATGGAGGCTCCATCCAGAGGTGGTGGGATGTCTCTTCAGAGATTGATAAGTACATTGGTTACATCTATTCGCTACCACTAAGCATGTGCAATGTCATCAATTCTGCATGCTGGAGTTTCTAAGGCGGCTCTCGCTCGGAGATGCTTTTCATCTCAAGTGGAGCTCAGCCCTCCTGTATGCCTTTTCGCCAACACTACTCCTTCTTTCCAAGAAGATCAGGAATGACTGGGCCCAAGTTATTTTTGTGGCACTGGATTGGGCATGGAGAGTATGATATCCTGAACTCCCGAACTTGAGCATCAATCCTCCGATGAGGCTACCATCTCGGGAGATTCTAATATCATAGCAACAGAGTAGGATCCGGCACCCGAACCTGCGCATGCTCTGCCTTTAAGAAGGGATATTTAGCAGCAGCAGTTGTCAGTCTTTGACCTTCCTTCAGAACTCTGTGATGTCATACTGACTAGCCAGGCATCCCTCAAACAAGACAGTACACGCTTGCCATTGGGACTAATGTGTGCTGCCAAAAATGTTGATCCCCTTTCTGCAGCTTTGTATCAAGATTTTTATTTGTTCTCTTGTTAGCCTGCTATGGCTGGGCTTTGGGGACTGTTAAAGGACATATTTTGACCATATCAGCCTCTTGCAGTTGCCAGACCAGCCCACCCTGTTTAAGTCACCTTTCGTGATTTGATTTCCAAATGAGCTATAACACATGTTCCCTCCAAGTTGCTTCATCATGCCCGATTGGGACTTGAATATTGTTCTGACATTACTGATATGAGTTCTCTTTGAGCCCCCTACGTCTGCTGACCATTAAAACTGTGTTCCTAGTGGCCATTACATTGGCCAGTAAGGTTAGCACTATTGTGTACCCTTCTTACACAACTTTTTTCCCAGATAAACTGGTTCTGAGAACACATGCATCTTTCCTATCAAAAGTGGTGCCACCCTTTTCATGTAGGCCACACAATCAGACTGCAGACGTTCTTTGCTCCACCTTATCCTTCCCAAGAGGAGGAGAGAGTCCATTTCCTGGACCCAAAAAAGATCATTATTTATCTACATTCATCTTACCAAAGAGTTCTGGGTGAATGATCCGACGCTTTACTGGGTTTGAAGGCAAAGAAACGAAGGGCCATGCAGAAATGGGCCTTTTTTCAAGATGGATTGTGCGCTACATTAAACTCTATGCACTGGCCAAAAAACAACCCCTTGAGGGCTATTGTGATCACTCCACCATAGCCAAAGCTGCGACCACTGCTTTAGTATGCGAAGTCCCTGTCCTGGACATATGTCAGGCTACAACGTGGGCTTATTTGCACATGTTTACTACGCACTACTGCCTGGACAGTCAGATCCGTCCGTTGAGATGGGTGTAGCGTCTTGCATGTTTTAGGACAGGACCTTTCTGGCTCCTAACAGACTCCATGTCAGTATAACGTAATCACTAGAATAGAATGTAATGAAAGCTTAGTTTAGAATGTTGGAGTTCACAGGTACACGCAGAGGAATAAAGGCATGTGATTTACAGCTCCTTGTGTGGCGTAGTCATTGGTGGGTGCCTAGGCTGGGGAGGACGCTACAACTGGCAACAAGATAGGGGATAAGTAACCCGAAGAAGAAAGTGCTCTCCTACAGAGTTTGCCGTGTTAGAAGAAAACTGCATACTACTATCAACATCAGGAAGTTCCACACCAGTCTACAGTGCTGCCGCCTTCTTGAAACTACCACCACCTTCTGATACCACCAAAAAGAAAAATATTGGCAACAGATGGACTGCTTGGATAGAGACATTTGAAAATTTCATTGATGCACTTGACGAAACTGATAACAGAAAGACTATCAAATATCTCAACACGTTGCTGGTGTCAAAGAAATCATAAAGAAAATGAAGAAAACTGAACAAGGAAGTCATGTCACGTCAGATCAAAAATGCGTTGATTCTCAAGTTCAATCCAGTTCCAAACATTGATTATGAACAATATGTTTTGAGTTAAGAAAGTCGAAGAGTTGGTTGAACAATCAATGAATTTGTGGAAAGACTTGATGCACTCATCAAACACTGTAAGTTCAATGAAAATAATGATAAAGAAGCCATGCGTCTAAGGGTTATTGATGGATGCTTGTCCAGCTCATTCAGACAATGAATGCTAACAGAAACTTCCAGTCTGCAGTGAGTGTTGATGACTGCCAAAGCTGAGGAACACACTGAGAGACAAAGCTGCTAGCATAGAGGTCAGAGGTGCCCAGAGCGAGTAAGTCATGAATGTGAAGAGTAATCCAAAGCAAAAGACTGAAAACCATAAAGTTCTGTCTACACATAAAAATACGTTTTCTTTTAGATGTGGATTTTAGTTTCCGATCAAAGGAAAGTGTCCCACCATTGGACAGGTATGTAAAGGCTATGGGAAAGAGAACCATTTTGTAATGGTGTGTAAAGTGAAAGAAAAAGTGCATCATGGCGTGAAGACAAAATGGCCACCAGACCATTCCAGAAGCAACGATCGAGGCACACCCACAAGGCCAAGTGGCAAAATCAGTTGAGGCAAATAGATACTAAACAAAGTTGATCATCATCTAACTCATCGTCAAACAGTTCCTCCACCTCAATAATGAAAGTGAAGAAAGTGATTGTGCCATGTCGATGTTTACATCAGAGAAACGTGCACATGTCAGATTGGTCGCAGGAAAAATGTCAGTCAAAAAAAGTTGACATGCCAAAGCAGCAAAATCATACAAACACTGTGCAAAGATTACATTGAAAATAAGTGGTTGTTCGATACCTTTCATTCTCAACAGTGGTGCATCGATAAGCATAATGGCTGAAGAGAAATATAATGACCTGCTCCATTACCGTGGCTTACGCCATCAAAGACTGAAGTGTATAATTGCGATGCATCGAAGTCCATAAAGAATCAAGGATCATTTGTGGTGATTCATGTGGCTTCATGGTACAGCGTTACCTGCCTGTCAGCTCAGTTTCAACACAGCTGCTGATCTGGGACTGACTGCTGTGAATTACAACAGGAATGCTCATCACAAAATAGTAAGTCAATTTCCTTCATTGTTTCATGGTTTAGGAAAGCTAAAGGCTATGAAAGTAAAACTGCATATTAATGAGGATTTTCGTCCTGTTGCTCAGAGACATAGATACATGATTTTTATTTACAAGAAGCTGTTGAAAAAGAACTTGAATCATTTTTAAGCATTACATTATTAAGCGTTCCACTGGTCCAACACCATGGGTTTCTCCCATTGTGGTAATGCCTAAAAAAGACAGTGAAGGAGCTGTGCACATATGCGCTGACATGCGTCAGGCAAATAAAGTAATTGAACAAGAACAACATCTAGGGTCACATACTGCTGACACAATTGAATAGTGCCAAAGTGATTTCTCACCTTGATTTTAATAAAGATTATCATTAGTTAGAACTTGAAGAAAGCTACAGGTACATTACAACCTTTTCTACTGATGTTGGTTTGTTTGGATAGAAAAGACTTTCGCCCAGATTTATAGAAAAGGCACAGAATGCAGAGTAGCTGCCAAAATTGCTGCGCTGCATTGCGTGACAGGGAGGGAGCAGGAAAGTGCCATATGTACAAAGAAATTTCATCCTCCTTCCCTCTCCCTAGAGCAGGTCGCCATAGTGCAAGGGTGTGTGCGTGAGTCTAACATAGGCTTTTTACTGCAAGGGAATCCTTCCAGTACAAAATACTGTGATTAGACACACTTTAAAACTTTTCCAACTTTAAAAAAAAAAATATTTGTTTTATTATTATACAATAATAAGAATATAGTCAATCTCTCTCATCTAAGAGGTCAGCATTAACAGCACATGAAATGAGTAAAGCATATTTATCAACAACCATATGCAACCTTCTCACAGTGTCTTCCAATCAGGATTCAGGCTTCACTACACATGATATAATACAATCAAATGCTGTGCACTCCCAATGAGCACATTGAGAAATTAAAGAACTATACAACAACCAGCAGGTTCAACACAGGAAACTAAGAAGAGAGAAGGAATTGAAGAGTAAAGTAAGGAATAGAGAAAGGTGAAAGAAAAATGATCAGGACAGTTCTGCCGCAGACATTGCAACCATATTCCTGCAGACCTTATGGGTCAGCACAGAGGGAAGGAAACCTTTTAATGCAAGCTATAGGAAACGCCAAGCTTCTAGTCGCTGCCCAAATCTTGATTCGCCAAAGAAGCTCGAAGTGGGCCCCATATATCTTTCGGACGCGAGCCCTCAGGCATGAGCTCCCAGTATATCATCAGCTGCTCCTGGCTATATGAAGCATCCCGCAGACACTCATGACTCTGAGGCGCTTCACCACGTCCCCAGCACACTGCAACCCTACGCTTGGTCAGCAGCAACAGCAGCCCTATCAGTCTTCTGTGAGCAGCTAGGACCCCTTCCACATAGCCTAAGAGGGCAAGCTTAGGAGTGTGCAACAGCTCAGTATCAGTCATCACCTCAATAATTCACAACACCTCTGCTCAGTATTCACTCACCCCGGCACAACTCCATGCGAGGTGCAGAAAGTTCGCTTCAGGGGCCCCACATCTCTCACAACACGCGTCAGCACGTAGACCCATGCGTCTCAATCCGTAGGGCGTATGATACAGCCGATGTAAAAACTTAAAATGAATAAGGCGCAGTCAATAGTTAGGGGACAACTCTCTCATATGCGTGCAGCATCTGTGCCACACCTCGTCCGAAATGGCCTCACCGATGTCCACCTCCCAGCGCACTCTCGCCCTCATTCTCAGGCGACTCGCTCTGCATACAAGCATAAAACTTGATGATAAGTCTACGCGGGGACCGTGTCTGGTACAGAAGCTCCAGCGCACGACACACCGGAGGCATCGCGGGGAAGCAGAGGTAATGCGATCGGAGCATAGCACCAATTCTAAGCACATATAGCCGGTTCATTGCAGTGTCACGCCCATCACTTAGCACCATCTCAGACGGGATAACCAGTCCATCAGGAAACCAAGAGCCCAAGGTGGTCAGGCCGGACTCAAGAAGAAACTCATGCACACGGGCATCTCCCGACAGCTGCTCATCCGCAACATCCAAAACTGGCATTGTACGTGCAAACGGCTCACGCACTTTAACACGCCTCAACAGTGCAGACCAAGCCCTCGCCGTGCAAGCCATAGTATTGATCTCATGCAACCTGGGCCCAACCGGGCTCCCCAACACACGCGGGAGCCTATCAGGCCATATAGCATCCGCTTCAGGTGCCAAATGTGGCAGATACCGCGCAGGGTACAGCCAAAACTGCGTGAAATGTGACTGCGCACAGTAATAATAAAGCTCTAAATCTGGGGCCGCCAAACCGCCCATCTCAAACGGTAATGTCAGTCTCTCCCACAAAATTCTAGGCTGTCTACCGGTCCAAACTAACTTCACCAGAGCAGACCTAAGCCTTTTAAAAAAACTCACAGTGAGAAAGAACAAGGTAGGTTTATAAACAGATATAGAATTTTTGGCAGAATGACCATCTTAGCTATGGCGATACGACCTGTCAGCAGCAGCCGCAGCGGCAGCGAGCGCCACATCTCTACCTTATCTTCCAACCATGCAAGAGCTCTGCCGTAATTCGCCGACCAGAGTGTAATGACATCTCGTCTCAACCAGGTGTCTAAATACTGCACTGGGCCATCAGCCCAGCCAACTGGATACCCAGAGGGGAACTGTGTTGTAACCGCAGAGAAAGGTACCACCACCGACTTGGAGCAGTTGATGGTAATACCAAAGAGCCGTCCAAAACTCACTATTTCATCTAGCAGGACATCAAGATGTCGCTGCGGATCTTGGACATACAGAGCAATATCATCCGCAAACATAGAAATTAGTATTGGCCGCCATCTAAATGCCAATCCTCTATGATTGTGATGTTGCCGCAGCCGGGCAGCCAATGGCTCCATCGCTATTGCAAAAAGCAGCGAGGACAATGGGCAGCCCTGACGAGTGCCTCTAGCTATCAGAAAAGGGTCAGAAATGGTCCCATTCACTCTCAACCGGGCAGAAGGTCTCGAATACAGCAATTGAATCAGTTGGATAAACCTGGAGCTTAGTCCCACCCGAGCCAGCAGGGTAAACGTGTACGGCCACGCAAGAGAGTCAAAAGCCTTGGTAGCATCCAGGAACACCGCCACCGCACATACATCAGGGTCGAGCGCGCCACAAACCGCAAAGTAAGTACGGAGATTGTGCAGTATGGAACGGCCCAGTATAGAGCCAGACTGGTCTGGCAACACCAGGGATGGGAGCAAAGGCTGTAGTCGCGCAGCAATTAGCTTTGCCAGGATCTTATTGTCTATATTGATTAATGAAAGAGGGCGGTACGAGTCACAGCTGCACGGATCTTTCCCTGGCTTTAAAATAGTCACAATGAGGGCCTCACGCAGCGAGGCAGGAAGAATCCCAGCATCAAGTGCTTCCGCATAAACCTCCAGGAGGTGCGGCGCAAGGATATCAGCATATTCCTTATAGAAGGACGACGTTAAGCCATCCAGCCCAGGGGCTTTATCACCTGGCAAGCTGCGGATCACCTGAACCACGTCATCCACCGTAAAGGTGGCATCAGATATGACCGATGTAAATCCTCAAGCCACAACAAACTGATATCCTCAAAATAATCAGCCGACGCAGCTGAGTCCAACCCAGCAGGTTCCCCTTACAGATCCGCATAGAATTTAGTGAGAACGCGTTTAATCTCGGCAGTGCCAGTGTAACGATCGCCGGTTGAATCCGACAACTCTACAATATAATTACTTGCCCACGGCTTACGGAGCATGCCTGCTAGCGTACGACCAGCTCTCTCCCCTTCACCATATCTTCTCGCCACAGTATGCCTCCCAAGAAACAAACCTCTTGCAGCGCAGCTTCCTCGTACTGTGTCATCGTACTTCTCAAGGTGGCCAGAGTATCGCCCGATCAATCTCCCACTAAGTGTTTTTCCAGATCAACAAGCTGGGCCTCCAGCTCCACCAGCTCCTTCCTCAGCACCTTTAGCATGCCATGCTGCTTAGCGATGCAAATATGACAAATCAATACCTTAAAAGCCTCCCACACCGTCCCAGCAGAAGCCACTGACCCACGATTCTCAGCAAAGTAATGCAGGATGGCTTCATGGATCTCATTTCGGAAGACCTGATCTCTAAGAGCACCATGAGGAAGTCGCCACATAAAGGCCTGTGAGGGGCCTCCCGGTATAATCAACTCCAGACGAACTGGAGAATGGTCCGATAAGGTACGCGCCACGTGCTTAACCGACCGTGTCCAAAGCTCAACATCCCCTGTACCAAGCCACCTGTCTATGCGGGACCAGCTATTGTGAGCATAATTGACACACGTGCCCTCTCTATCAGTACCAGGCTTCGCCCTCCAAATATCTACAATAGCACCCTCACATGCAAAACGGCCCTAGCATCCCCACATGCTGCGGCCGAGCTGAGCTCTCACGATCTACCACAGGATCCAATATCACATTAAAATCCCCTCCTCCCCACGCAAAGTCCCAGATCCCAACGAGTCAATCAGCCGACCCACCTCTCGGACAAAATCAGGGTCGTCAGTATTTGGACCGTAAAGCAACACCAATCTGTAGGGTCTATCCAGCAGCGTGCTGCGCAGCATAACGTAGCGACCATCCGGATCCACAAGCGTCTTTTCGGTGCACCACTGTAGCCCCTCCCTAATCAGAATCGCCACACCTCTAGCATAGCTCGAGTATATAGCGGTATGACACACTCCAATCCAGCCAGCCTTTATCCTATTACGGATGGCCGCAACCAGGTGGGTCTCCTACAGCATGCAAATGTCAATCGCATGGCGCTGCATATAGGCAGACAGCAGTCTCATCCTGCACCCGTCATTTAGCCCACGTACATTCCAAGTAAGGCAGCGCACAGGCGTCACACTATTCCCAGCCATTCCAAACAGTCAACCAGCCACTCAACCCTCCGCACCAAAACGTCCAGGCGGCGTCAGTATACAGAAAGGGAAGCAAAGACAAAGAAAGGAAAACATAGTGAGAAAACCAAAACCAGAACAACCCTTACCCCACCCATGCTGACCCTCCAAAAGGGTCTGTGCATAAATCCCACCCAACCCCAGTACACCCCCCAAATAACAGTGTTAAACAGTGTCCATGGACTCATCCAGAGGGACGTGGAACAGGCCATCCAAGGGACCATCCCAAGTGGGATGGGTGGCAGGGGAACTCGCAATGCAACAAGTACAATAGAGCAGCCATCTTACTTATTAGGAACAATAACCCATGTATTAGCAATAAGGCGACGGGCGGAACCACCATTGCCCTGGCACAGCAGAAACCATTTAGGGCCATATGTAGGAAACAGTTTGCGACTCGCAAACGGCAAAAATTGCCGTTTGCGAGTCGCAAACAGGATTTTCCTATGCAGAAATGCATTTTGTGAGTCGGAACCGACTCGCAAAATGCATTTCCGACTCGCAAATAGGAAGGGGTGTTCCCTTCCTATTTGCGACTCGCAGTGGTATGCAATTCCATTTGCGACCGCGTATGCGGTCGCAAATGGAGTCGCAGTTACCATCCACTTGAAGTGGATGGTGACCCACTCGCAAATTGGAAGGGGTCCCCATGGGACCCCTTCCCCTTTGTGAATGGACCCCAAAATATTTTTTCAGGGCAGGTAGTGGTCCAAGGGACCACTACCTGCCCTGAAAAATTCCGAAACAAAAGGTTTCGGATTTTTTTTTAAGTGCAGCTCACTTTCCTTTAAGGAAAACGGGCTACACTTAAAAATAAAAAAAACTGCTTTATTTAAAAGCAGTCACGGACATGGAGGTCTGCTGACTACAGCAGGCCTCCATGTTAGTGAGTGCCCATAGTCGCTATGGGGTCGCAAATTGCGACCCACCTCATTAATATTAATGAGGTGGGTCTTTGCGACCCCATAGCGACTCGCAGACGGTGTCTGAGACACCGTTCTGCATAGCAAATTGCGAGTTGCAATTTGCGAGTAGCTCGGACTCGCAAATTGCAAGTCGCAATTTGCTTTGTACCTACATCTGGCCCTTAGTCATTGTCACTCAGGGCACCTCTCTCTCTGCCAGAATCTCTCGAACCCTTCGACAGTGTCTTTTTGGGAACCGATTTTGCGAACTTGGCGGCCAGTTTTGGATCAGTAAAGAAATGCAGCCTGCCCTTTTGCTGCACATGTAGTTTGGCTGGATAAATGAGGGAGTATTTAGCATTCGTCTGGCTTAGAGTGCGCTTGTCCGACAGGAAGGCCCTAGGGGAAGCCTGCACCTCAGGGGTGTAATCAGGAAAAAAGTTAAGCTCAGTATTGTTATCAACCACTGATCTACGCTCTCTGGCCAGTCTAAGCACAGTGTCTCTGTCCCGGTAGTTCAGCAAGCAAACAACTATAGGACGCAGCAGAGTTCCCGGCGGAGGTCGAGGACCCAGAGACCTGAGGGCCCTCTCCACCACCAATACCTGGGAGAGTTCACCGGGAAATATCTCAGACAGCATTGTCTCAACATAGTCCTCCATACAACCCATAGCCGTCGACTCAGGAAGGCCAATAATGCGTTTGTTATTGAGGCATGACGGGGCCTCCAAGTCCTCGTTCTTGTTGTGGATCACCTCCAGCACGCGTTCCATGCAGAGCAATTGTTCTCCGTCTTCACGGTGTCCATCCTCCAAGTCCGAGGTGCGAGATTCCAACTGCTCAAAACGAATCTCATGACCATCCACCAGTTCCTTCAAACAATCCATCTGCTCGTCAAATAGTCAAGCTTAGCATCGATACCAGCCAGGCTATGCTTGAGATCTAAGAACATAGCCTTTACGGAAGAAGCTGAAGCCCCCTCCTCAGGCGGTGAGTCATCCGCCGAAGGACCGGCAACACCGCACTTCTTTTTGCCCCCTTCAAAGGTGAGTTTGGGCTGTTAATGGTTGGCCTTCCCCATCCTCTGCACAAGTCTCCGGGTTAGGGATCACAAGTGTGTCACACCTCTCCAGCACTGGACACCTTCCTGCACATAAGCAATCATTTCCTTCAACGCATTCACCCTTGCACCATGGTGCAAGAATGCCTGCGTTGGCAGCTAAATTTAGCATCAGTGCTAGGGAAACACAGAGGTGCGCCCTATTTTTGTAAATACAGAGCATCCCTGTGTTTCAGAAGTGACGCAGTGCTGTGCTGCCAATTTTGGAGCTGCGCTGTTCTGCGCCACTTCTGTGTAAATATGCCCCAAAGTCCATACTACCACACATATATATTTTGATTTGTGCATGCTTTGGATTACATGAAGCAGCTAAAATTGTCTCTAAGACCTAAAAAAGAAATCACAAAAAAGTGCACTATTCAGCATGACGCCATGAGAAAATCCACATGATCACAAACGTCAATTAACTTGAAATGTCAAGAGGGGATCAACTACCCCCTTCACTTTTTAAAAGAAGAACTGCAGAAAAGCTTAGTTCAAGTTTCAAAACAGACAATTAATCAAAAAGAATTTCTATGCTGATTGATGGGTTGGAAAGCAGGCCCATAGATTTCTGAAGATCAGGCTCTCTCACTTATGAACATCCCTTTCTCCACATTCAGGGTCAAAACGAGATTTCATTACAAGACCGGAGGCTACCATTAAGCATTATTCCTTTAATGCCACTCCGCGCAGCAGTTTAACCCCTTCAGGTGCCAGGCCTTTTTTTGGTTATTTGGGGCAGTTCGCGCTTAGACCCTCATAACTTTTTGTCCACATAAGCTACCCACGGCAAATTTGCGTCCTTTTTTTCCAACATCCTAGAAATTCTAGACGTAACCAGACTTCGTGGGTTGCACTGAAGGAGACCAAGAAATTAGCCAAAATAGAGGCGAAAAATTGTTTTTTTTTTAAAAATGGACTGCAGAAGTCTTGTGGTTTTTTTCCCTGAAAATAGCATCAACAAAGGGTTTATGGTGCTAAAATCACCATCTTCCCAGCTTTCTGGAACAGGCAGACTTGAATCAGAAAACCCAATTTTTCAACACAATTTTGGCATTTAACTGGGACATACCCCATTTTTACAATTTTTTGTGCTTTCAGCCTCCTTCCAGTTAGTGACAGATATCGATGTGAAACCAATTCTGGATCCCAGAAAGCTAAACATTTCTGAAAAGTAGACGACATTCTGAATTCAGCAAGGGGTAATTTGTATAGATCCTACAAGGTTTTCATGCAGAAAATAACAGCTGAAATAAAAAATATTGAAATTGAGGTGAAAAAAACTGCAATTTTTCTCCATGTTTTACTCTGTAACATTTTCCTGCCATGTCAGATTTTTTAAAGCAATATACCGTTACGTCTGCTGGACTCTTCTGGATGCGGGGATATATAGGGCTTGTAGGTTCATCAAAAACCCTAGAGCTAATAAATGAGCTGCACCTTGCAATGGGTTTTCATTCTATACCGGGTATACAGCAATTCATTTGCTGAAATATAAAGAGTGAAAAATAGGTATAAAAAAAACCTTTGTATTTCCAAAATGGGCACAAGATAAGGTGTGGAGAGCAGTGGTTATTTGCACATCTCTGATTTCCGGGGTGCCAATATTAACATGTGAATTACAGGGCATTTCTCAAATAGATGTCTTTTTTACACACTGTCTTACATTTGGAAGGAAAAAATGTAGAGAAAGACAAGGGGCAATAACACTTGTTTGGCTATTCTGCGTTCCCCCAAGTCTCCCGATAAAAAAATGGTCCCTCACTTGCGTGGGTAGGCCTAATGCTCGCGACAGGAAACGCAACATGGACACATCACATTTTTACATTGAAATCTGACGTGTTTTTTGCAAAGTGCTTAGCTGTAGGTATTGGCCTCTAGCTCAACCAGCACCTAGGGAAACCTGCCAAACTTGTGCATTTTTTAAAACTAGACACCTAAGGGAATCCAGGATTGGGTGACTTGTGGGGCTCTCACCAGGTTCTGTTACCCAAAATCCTTTGCAAACCTCAAATTTGGCCAAAAAATGCTTTTTCCTCACATTTCGGTGACAGAAACTTCTGGAATCTGAGAGGAGCCACAATTTCCCTCCACCCAGCGTTCCCCCAAGTCTCCCGATCACTATGGTACCTCACATGGGAGGGTAGGCCTAGCGCTCTTGACAGGAAATGCCCCAAAACACAACATGGACACATCACATTTTGCTAAAGAAAACATAGCTGTTTTTTGCAAAGTGCTAAGCTGTGGTTGTTGGCCTCTAGCTCAGCCGGCACCTAGGGAAACCTACCATACCTGTGCATTTTTTAAAACTAGACACCTAGGCAAATCCAGAATGGGGTGACTTGTGGGGCTCTCACCAGGTTCTGCTACCCAGAATCCTTTGCAAACCTCAAAATCTAGCCACAAAATGCTTTTTACTCACATTTCGGTGACAGAAAGTTCTGGAATCTGAGAGGAGCCACAAAGTTCCTTCCACCTAGCATTCCCCCAAGTCTCTTGATAAAAATTGTACCTCACTTGTGTGGGTAGGCCTAGCGCCTGTGACAGGAAATGCCCCAAAACACAACGTGGACACATCACATTTTCCCAAAGAAAACAGAGCTGCTTTTTGCAAAGTGCCTAGCTGTGGATTTTGGCCACTAGCTCAGCCAGCATCTAGAGAAACCTACCAAACCTGTGCATTTTTTTAAACTAGACACCTAGGGGAATCTAAGATGGGGTGACTTGTGGGGCTCTCACCAGGTTCTGTTACCCAGAATCCTTTGCAAAACTCAAAATGTGTCCAAAAACACACTTTTTCCTCACATTTTGGTGACAGGAAGTTCTGGAATCTGAGAGGAGCCACAAATTCCCTTCCACCCAGCATTCCTCCAAGTCTCCCGATACAAATGGTACCTCACTTGTGTGGGTAGGCCTAGTGCCCGCGAAAGGAAATGCTCCAAAACACTATGAGGACACATCAAAATTATCAAATACTGAACTACCTGTTTTTGCGGGGGGACCTGTTTTTTGGTCCTGGGCTCAGCTGCTATCTAGGGAAACCTACCAAAGCCAAACATTTCTGAAAACTAGATACCCGAGGGAATCCAGGGAAGTGTGACTTGCATGGATCCCCTAGTATTTTCTTACCCAGAATCTTCAGCAAACTTCAAATTTAGCTAAAAATAACATTTCTCCCACATTTCTGTGTTGGATCACTGCACCAGCAAAAATTTGCTACCACCCAACGTTCTCCTCAGTCTCCCGGTAACAATGATATCTCTCTTGTGTAGGTGGGCCAGGTACCTGTGACAGGGAAGAGCCAAAAACATGTTGAAATTGAGGGGAAACCAAAGCGGGTCACAAAGGGCAGTTTGAAAAAAAAATGAGGATGACAAGTGCAGCAGAATTTTCATCGGCATAGGTGAGACAATGCTGGGTGGTAGGAATTTTGTGGATTCCTGCAGATTCCGTAAGATTCCATCACAAAAATGTGGGAAAAATGAGTGATTTCCAGCAAAGTTGGAGGTTTGCAGGTCATTGTGGGTAAGAAAATGGTGTGGGTGCATGTGGAGCACACCACCCTGGACTCACCCAGATGTTTAGTTTTCAGCTGTGTCTAGGTCTTGTGGATTTTTCAACATGGCAGCGTCCCAAAGTCCAAAAAGTGCAACCCTCACCATTCCAAGTGGGACGATTTTAAGAGTTAGCCAAGCTCTCATGGCCCAAATGTAAAACCAAAACCCAAAATAATCAAATGTCCTCTTGCTTGCTGTGGGATAAGATGTTTTAGTGTGTGGGAGGAGAGCTGAAAGACTGTTACCCCCTTCAGTTGGGGTGGGGGCATAACCATGCCCATACTGGTTGGTAGCCATCACCACACTATTTTTTTTAAATTCCCTGGCATCTAGTAGACTTTCCTCTCCGGGGTGCGGATCGGGGGTAATTGATCCATCTGCCCATTTATTTGGGGGTGGGGGTAACCCCACCCTCTTATTTTGAAAACAAAATCTTTCCTGTCTCTGGTGGGCTTTCTGCCCCCGTTGGGGGCAGATGGGCCTTCCAAAAATAGGCCGATCTGCCCCCAAGGGGGGCAGATATGGCCAACAGTAATGTGCCCCCTTGGGGAGCGACCCTTGCCCAAGGGCCGCTCCCCTTATCCGCATGTATAAAAAACAAAATCCCTAGTGTCTAGTGGTTTCTGCCTCCCTTGGGGGCAGATTGGCCTAATAAAAATAGGCCAATCTGCCCCCAAGGGGGGAAGAAATGGCCTACATACCATTTACCCCCCAGGGGAGCGACCCTTGCCTAAGGGTTCACTCCCCATACATAAAAACATGAAGTAAATAAAAAAAATATATATCCCTGATGTCTAGGGGTTTCTGCCCCCCCTAGGTGTAGATCGGCCTAATTATAATAGGCTGATCTGCCCCCGGGGGGACAGAAAAGGCCTAAAAATATTTTGCCCCCCTGGGGAGTGGCCCTGGCCCAAGGGGCCGCTCCCCTTATGCGTAAGTATAAAATAAAATACAAATCCCTGGTGTCTAGTGGCTTCTGCCCCACTTTGGGGCAGATTGGCCTAATAAAAATAGGCCGATCTGCCCCCAAGGGGGGCAGAAATGGCCTAAACACAATTTGCCCCCCAGGGGAGCGACCCTTGCCTTAGGGGTCGTTCCCCGTACATAAAAACACAAGTAAACAAAAAATATATATAAATCCCTGGTGTCTAGGGGTTTCTGCCCCCGGGGGCAGATCGGCCTAATTATAATAGGCCGATCTGCCCCAAGGGAGCAGAAAAGGCCTAAAAATATTTTCCCCCCCATAGGGAGCGGCCCTTGCCCATGGGGCTGCTCCCCTTATACGTAATTATAAAAATAAAAATAAAAACTGGTGTCTAGTGGGCATTTCTGCTGCCCAATCGCATTGCGATTGGGCAGCAGAAATGCTTACAGAGACATGAAAGGAAAGGACTTTCCTTTCCTTTCATGCCTCTGCCTGCCCCCTCCTCCTGAGCATTTCTCTTCTAGCGCGATGGTAGGTGACCTCTGATCGGGTGCTGACGTCATCAGATGTCACTTGGGGGAATTCGGGGGTGTCAGGGTGGAAGGCGAAGCGATTCCCCTTCCATCCCCGACTGGGGGGTGTGGGCCAGGTGCAGGACGAGCTGGTCTCATCCCAGGCACACGGGAACTGTGTGCGAGGACAAGACTAGGTCACCCCAGGCACCCGAGGGGTTAAAGAACATTACGTCATAGATCTAAAACAATCTAGAATAGAACATTAGCAACACATAAGAAGTCCATGTGCAGAATCTTCCTCCTCTTTTACATGCTGCTTCTCAATCAGATAAGTAGCACTTGCTCTTTTACCTCTTTACTGTTTCTAGTTCTATCACGTTTTCATATAACAACTTTCTAAAACTGTTGTTATTTTGTTAGTTTCCAATTTATGGAAACATATCTTTATTTAGTTTTACTCTTTCAAGGGGTGATACCTTTTGCTTGTGCCACCTAAGCGTCTTACTTTAGAGTGGCCAGCCTTTTTGCCAGTCACTGGGCCAACGGATTCTCATTTGAATTCAGGTAGCTTCCCTTGCGAGCTGATGGCCTTTGTGATGGTTCAGGAGCCAACCAATGCTCATTTCAGCTTCTGGCAGATTCCCCTTGCACAATGGATTGCTTTACCCTCAATCTCCGCCGTATACCGCAGCCACATAAACGGTGCTTGTAGGCAGACGCAGGGTATTTTTCCATTGCCTGCTCCACTCGCCACAGCATCCCTTCACGAGCGCAGCTCCACTCACCGCAGAGGCCTTGTTGAGCAGAGCAGCGCAGTTAGAGGAAAGCATTGGGCAATAGTTTTCACCGTCCCAACCTGAGATGTTAGGATCCATTTTGGCTTGGGCTTAGACTCATTGATTTGTATACCGCTTACGCTGCCACATGGGGACATTATCACAAGTCAATGCTGACAGATACAGTGTCCCTATAATCAGCTGATCAGCACCTTCACTAGACAATTTCATTGACATGCTATTATTTACAAATGCTTATTTAATAGGCCTTTCCTGTATTTTGGTAAATTATTTATTTCAACTTGCCTGGCAAGATCTAAAAATGTGTGACAAGCTCTACAATAACAGTTTTTTGACTGCCCAGGTTTGAAAACGAGAGAGATGCTCCTGACCTCCATGAGGGGAAAATTAATGAACAACCTATTAAAAAACATAATCCAGCATGAAATGCGTGCCTGTGTATGGGAAACAGTTGAGCCAGTAATTAAAAATAGAGGGAACGCCAGGAAATATGATGATGAGAGCTTGTCGGTCTGGAAGGGAGATTCTGATAATGGAGTAGGAGGGGGAAAGAAAAAAAGGAAGACCCACCATATCGAAAAAACGGTCTATGTCCACCAAAATGTTGGGAGGTCGAAATACCTCTAAAAAGATAGGAGGTTTAAGCACCTCAAAGGAGATTGGTGTCCTATACGGCACAAAGGAGAGAGGTGTCCGAAGTGGCACAATTGAAATGGGTGACCCTAGTGGCACCTTGGTAACTCACAAGATTGAGTTTGCAGGAGAAGATAATAAAGAGGAAATATGTGACAAATATGTCCTTGATCTTAACGAGGGTAACAGTGTGGGATTTGAGTTCTTCATGGAAGATGCAACTCCTTCTACCTCTAGGCGAGGAGATGTTTTCACCCCAGACAATTAAGCACCCAGAAGTGCTGAATGATGGCCCCTTGAGCATGTGGGCAATTTTATAAAAAGGTGGATCAGGAATCCCCTGGGAAAAGAGGTGCAGAACATCCTAAAAGTTGAATGTTTAAGGCTGGTAATTGATGAGAAAGTTTGCCTTACTCCTAATTTAGATCCGGACCTCATTGCATTCCTCTTCAAGTTGGGCAGAGACCCGAGGAAAGGACTCGAAAGGTCCCTCAAACTCTGCCAGGATCGTCTACTCAATGTTGTTGAACCTCTGGCTAGATTAATTGATATGTCCAAGGAGGCATATATCAAAGGGATTCCCATAAATCTGGAGCTGCTGAGAGACTGGAGCCAGCGTGCCATAGTTCTTTGGGGCAAAGTGAAGGCTGGGCTGAATGCCAAAAGGTGCAAAGCAGTCTTAATTAAAATCAATCCCAAGTTGGTAAATCTTGCAGAAAAAGAACCTTCGGAAATTACGAAAGGACTACTTTTTGATTAAAATATGATCATGATTTTAGGCAAATTTGTGGCAACCTTTACGGCTCTTGATAAGGTGCAGTTCAATATGGAAAAAGTTTTCAACACTAGTGTTTTTAAACAAGCCAGCAGAAGGGGACCTTTTTCCAGCCAAGGCTTACAAATGTCCCACCACAGACAAAGAGGCTATCAAGCTAGAGCATCAACTACATTCTATCTCCAATGGTGACGTTATCAGTTTATGAGAGGAAATAGACCTCACGGACAAGGTCCATCAGGATATCAGGGTGAGTACAACAACTTCTCTTTCTTTTCCCAGTAAAAAGTAGGGGACCCTCTTAAGTATTTCACCCCCATATGGGAAACCATTACCCAGGATCCTTGTATTTTAGAAACCATGCAGGGTTTCAGGGCACATTTTTTGGAAATGTCCTTCCAATCTACCCCCATCCCCAAGAGAACTGATCTTGAAAACAGATCAGCAGTGGACCAAGAAATAGAGTCTATGCTACCAAAAGGTGCTATTGACAAAGTGGATATGGACAGCAGAGTCTTTGTAAGTACTCTTTTCCTAGTGGAGAAAAAGGACAAGGGTTGGTGGCCCATTATAAACTTAAGGAATTTCAACATTTCCTAGTATACAAACACTTCACGATGGGAGGGATCCATCTGTTAAGAGACATAACTAAAAAAAGATTGGTTGGTAAAGCTGGATTTAAAAAATGCTTATTTCACAATGCCCATGGCCGAGGAGTACCAAGCTTATCTTCAATTCACCTGATGGAGTAATTTTTTCCAGTTCTGTTCACTATCTTTTTGCCTTTCGTCAGCACCATGGTGCTTCACCAAGGTGATGAGGGTGGAAGCTTCCTACCTAAGAGAAAGGTGTCCGTATAAGCATCTATTTGGATGATATCCTGATAAAGTCACAGTGCAAATCTCAACTCCTGAGAGACTTGGACATGGTTATGTCCCTATTGGCAAGTTTGGGTTTCATAGTCAACAAGGAAAAATCCTTGCTCGTTCCTTCTCACACTCTCAAACTTTTAGGGTTCCCCATAGATACAAAGTGATTTTGCTACTTCCCTTGAAGAAGATAAACAAAATGCGCAAAGAGATAAGGCATGTCCTCAAACAAGATTCCTTTATTCTAAGAGAGCTAGTGAGAATTATAGGTCTACTATCATCTTCTATTCAAGCAATGTTTCCTGGTCCCTTACACTATTGTGCCCTACAAAGGATAAAAGCAAGGGCACTTCAGTGGAGATTACGGTATGGGGACAAGATTTCTTTAGACCAAGAAGTGAGGGTAAAACTGGTTTGGTAGTTGGAGAATTTAGAAGCCTGAAACGGGGGAGCAATTTTTGGATGTTCACCAGACTTTGTCATGGAGTCGGATGCAAGTTTAAGTGGTTGGGGTTTACGCTTGGGTGTACGGGAAACTTGTGGTTTATGGTTGAAAACAGAGAGGTTACACCACATTATTTATTTATTGAAGATGGACAATGTTTCTGCATTAGCCTAAATAAACTGTTTAGGGGGAACAAAATCCTCGGATCTAGCCAAGAAGCTTTGTCTGTTCTGATTAGAACACAAACTCAATTTGAGGGCAGAGTATGTGCCTGGGAAAGAAAATGTATCTGCAGACTGGAATTCAAGATTCCTAAGGGATTTAAGCGATTGGAAGCTGAACAAGGTGTGTGTTGGAAATGACCCTTTCTGCATGGTTATCCCCAAACTGTTTGCCTGTCTCCTCCTATTTTTCTGACCCTCTTTTTGTGGGCTCTTGGACTCTGGGCACTTTATCACTGCTAATCAGTGCTAAAGTGCATGTCCTCTCCCCCTACAACTTGGTATAATTGGTTGACACCTGTTTGGCTTATTTAATTTACCTATAAGGCCCTTGTAAAGTGGTATAAGATATACCCCAGGCCTGCAAGATCAATTCTACTGGTATGCCTGCAGAGCAGATTGTGCCACCCACAGAAGTAGCCTTTCAAAACTGTCCCAGGCCTGCCACTACAGGGCCTGTGTGCGCAGTTTTCTGTCGCACTGACTTAGCAAGTCAAACTACTTGCCAAGACCTGAACTCCCTTTTTGCTACACCTATGTCACCCCTAAGGTAGGCCCTCAATAGCCCTATGGGCAGGGTGCTGTGTATGTAAAAGGTAGGGCTTATGTCTTTATGTACTACATGTCCTATTAGTGACAGCCTATTTAGTTTCTCACTACTGTGAGTGCTACTCCACCTGTAGGATTGCATTGGGAATGCCCTGACCTCTGGCTACGTGGTATCTTCTGATGTATGAGGAATAGCATTGGCATGTTTAGTATGTCTGGAATGGTAGTGAGAAATCCTGCTTACTGGTGTAGGTGGTGTAGCTACTATTTTAGAAATGCCACTTCTAGAAAGTGGGCATTTCTCTGTGATTATCACTCTAGTGCTTTTGCAGCCTGACTCCAACCCACGTCTGGGGCAGAGTGACAGCTCCACTTGGTGCATACTTTCCCGAGAGCCATCACACAGGAGGGGCTGGGTGTGTCAGAAGAGGCATCTGCATATTGGTAGTCTTCCTGGGCTGGGGAGAGGAAGGGTTGTTCACACCTTACATATGAGAGGGCCATGTCCTGCCCTCACACGATGGACTGATTACCCCCTACTGATGTCTGGAGACAGGGATGAGTTGGAAGGGTGTTATGCTTAACTTGAAATGACTCCTTTGAAGCTACCCCCTGAACAAAGGTATTTTGGAGTATAAGTAGAGGGCTCTTGCTCCTGATGGCGGGAGCACTTTTGGAACGGGGACTGAACCTCTGTCAGAAGGACTGCTGAACCCCACAAACGGACTCACCTGTACTGCTCTTCTGTTTGTTGCCCTGCTGCCTGGTGTCTTCTGCGTGGCACAAAGGACTCATCTGGATTGCTTTTCTGCTTGCTGTCCTGCTGACTGCTGCCCCCTGACTTTGATTCCCCTAGACCCTGCATGGGATCTGTAACCAGATGCTGCTGGCTCTACATGCTGCACCTTGCCAGCAAGTGGTATGCTGCTATAAGGAACCGTGATCTGGATTACTAGACTTGTGGCAT
This sequence comes from Pleurodeles waltl, assembly GCF_031143425.1. Taxonomy (NCBI): domain Eukaryota; kingdom Metazoa; phylum Chordata; class Amphibia; order Caudata; family Salamandridae; genus Pleurodeles; species Pleurodeles waltl. The sequence continues at coordinate 701,691,444 of NC_090440.1, forward strand.
TGGTCTGCTGCCTGAAATGTGTTGGGTGGCTGAAGGGACTGCCACTGTGATTTGTTGCCTTACATCTGTCTGCTGCTGACCCTCCTTCCTGGAGTGCCCCCAGTGATCTCCAGGGCCTGGGTGGTGTGCCCCCCCTTCTGCCTGTTTTCTGCTTGATATTGCGAGGGGACAGGTTGCTTCTTAAATCTACTTGTCCTGTAAAAAAATCTACTGTCCCTTAGGTGCCATGTAGTGCGGCAACAAATTATAGCAGCAATCTCATTATGATAATAGCTTCTCTGATCATGTCAGGGCCAATACTATAGTAGGGCTTAAATATTAGCAATTTCAATCCCTACTATAGCTACAAACTAGGGCTGAAGGAAGCAGTAAGCAACAGTTCTAGGGCTGGAATGCCTTTGAGTCTGCAAACCTACTAACTTGCATGTTTTAAGGATGTTCACCAGCTCTTCTCTAATCTTTTCCCATACTGAGAAAGGTTGGAAATTTACTGCTGACAATGGCAGAAGTAGAAGTTCTTCCAGAATTGGGAAAAAAGTGGTTGGAGGGAAAGTGACCTTGTAAACACTCAATAGATTTTCACATGAAGAAATCTACGCATACATTTTTGCTTGTGCTAAAATACAGTTCATAAATATTTTCTAAGAGTACGATTTCCTGGTCGCATTCTGTAAATTCCCCCTGACAACATGTAAGTCTGGTGCTCCGACAGGGGAGGGGGGTGTTGTGTGTGTGTGTGTGTGTGGGGGGGGGGTGTATGTCTGTGCGTGCGTGAATGCAGGTGTGTGTTGCATGTTGTGTGTGTGTGTGCATGTATGGATGTGTGAGTATGTGTATGTTGTGTTGTGTGTATGCGTGTGTGCCAGGTATGTATGTAAGTGTGTGTGGAAGGTATTGTGAATGGATGTCTGCATGCATGCTTGAATGTGAGAATGCGTGTGTGAATACGTGTGTGGGTGTGTGCATGAAGGTGCATGAATGAAGGGGGGGTCTGGAGCGGGACGGGGTGGGGGAAAACCAGGGGAGGGTGAGGGGGGCAGGGAAGACCCCTATCAGTGACAGGGAAGGAATTCCCTGTCACTGATAGTGCCTACCGCCATGGTTTTCGTGGCGGTAAGGTTGCCACGAAAACCATGGCAATAGGTGGGGTCATAATCGCACAGGCGGGCTAGTGGCTATCTATCGGCTGGCTTTACTGTGAGTGATCACATTCTGCTGTTCCACAAGGAGCATATTGGCACATAAATTAGTTTTGTTCAGTGGCAGGAACTACTGTGTCAATCAGTGGCGTAACGAAACTGGGGGGAGCCCCCCTGCAAAGAACATGGAGGGGGCCCCCCTCCAGACTCACTCAGGGCAGGTACTGTGCTGAGGGGTCCGCCTGGGGGGTGGGTCCCTCGGCACCACCTGGGCTGCTGGGCCTTTGTTACACCATCGGATGCAATGTGTGCTTTTTGAGACCATAAAACGTTTTTTGCTTTTTACCAGTGTTCGTTACAATGGTGAGGACCTGGAAGCACCCACAATAGTGTTACAAAAGCCATGTCAAAACAAGACAAGCGCTGACGAAACTAAAAGACTCACAACAAATGTTGGATTGGTTGGCTTTGCCAGTGTTTGTTTATATGCTTCCCATAACCTTGTTAAAAATGGTTACACTGATTTTCCATTAGGAATATTTTTTGGAAATACTTGCATTCATCAATACATTTTACTAAATGACACTTCAAAGAAATATCACCTAAAATTTAATAGTAGCGAAGTGCTTTTTCCTACTTGCATTTTTTTCTGAACATTTTATTTTGAAAGCAAAGAATCATCACATTTGCTTACAAGCTTCTGCAAACATTTTCATCTAATCAGGGAGCATTCTGGGAGCATTACACTTAGCCTCACACTGTTAAACTTTTCAAACGTGTGTATGCTTTTTTTTTTGATAACTGCAACCATTGTCATTAGTGCAGTGTAACAGCTTTTCACTAATGAACCATAAATACAAGTTCGAACACAGTTAACATATGGACATTCATATTACCTCAACTGCAGACAGTCCTTTCTCTGTAGACTGGCAGTCAAAGAGTTTGCGCATCAGGGGGTTGGGCCTACTTTTTCCAATGACAAAATAAACATGAAAACTTGTTGCCCTTGACCCAAAACAATATGTCCTGGGCGTCGGGAAGCACTGCATTCTTGGGCTTTAGTGTGTGAAGAGCACTTTTGCCTCCTCCTTGCACAAGCGCCTGGCGAACGATACATTGTGCTGTTCTCTTAGCGCTGATGGATGCTGCAGATTCCTGTTTTCCCTCTCCGAGGAGTAGGTCAACTCTGCGGCAAACGAGGAGTGTATTGATTTGTGCGGAAGAAGTGTACATTCGTTGGTGCCCCAGGGCACCAGAAGGCACCAACTTTGGTGCGTTCACCACAGCGACCCGAGCTATATGAGTGAGAGAGCGTAGTTTATATAACCTGTATTAAAACGAAATATCTATATATTAATGTGTGATGATACTGCATAGAAAACTATAATAATAGTGATTTCGCTTAAACGCGTACTGGAATTGTGACCACGATGAGTAGCCACCAATGTAGACGCAACTAATAATGATGAATAAAATGTTTATGTTATGTTCAATTATGCTTATATTAACGTTCGTATTAACTCTCATATTAAATGCATTTTTCTGTTTTTCAGTGCGCTGACTCACAAGGGGCCAAGACCCTGCAAATGTTCTTTTTCTTCAAACTTGGAAGACGAATGTAACCATATTAAATCCATTCCCAGGCACATCTTCGGTGCCCTGAAATGAATGTTATAAAATATTGAAACAAGTGTAGATTAATGTTATGTACAAGGTCATTCTAACCGGAACGACAGAAGAACGGCTGACCAAAAGATGTACAAAGAATTACAAAGGAATGAGGTAACACTGGATGTGCCACCTCTGAAGACGTCAATTATGAAGACCAATCAACCAGCTGTAAAATAATATGGGGTGACAATTGGGATTACTTAATGTATTCTCTGATAGGTTAAAGATAGTGGGGTATAGCAATTGTCCAATAGAATTTTGGGGGAATGTACTACAAAAAAGGAATAAAAACCCATGTCACAGAGAGGTCATTTAGGTGGGTTAGGAAATGCTATTGATTTTTTCCAGAAACTCTGTCACTCTGTTTGGTGACTTGAGACTTTATTAAACCATCCTCATCCTTAGTTTGTCCATTTACACTTTTCCTCTTTATGAGGGAAGTGTCCCTTTTGCCCTATAATTGAGTCCTGACTGATGGCAATTTGTCTGATGTCCTGAAGACGAAGACTGAACCTGTGCGCTGACCTAATCCTTGGAGGGTAATTATGACAATGCAATTGTAATTTGTCTGTTTGCTTTTCCTTTCTAGGTACCAACTGCTTACTTTTGACAGAGACCATAGCTAGATGTTTTCCAAATTGGTGTTCTAAATTGTTTTGCATGAAGCCCAACATGCGAATGCTAATCAGTGGTTAGGTCAGGTGTTCACCAAATTGACGCAAATAGACAAACGACCGAAACTATGCTTTGTTGAACTGACGCAATATTGACACTCTGCTATACTTTGATCTATGTTCACGCCATGTTATGTTCTGAAGTTTGTGATTCTTGCTTTAATGAAACCTACCAAAGTTGCCATATCGTGACTATGCTATTATGTTTCTTGGTGTTGAGATTAACGCATTTGCTATTAGATTGTAATTAATAGGGAATTAAACTCATAAAATTCTACTAAACAAGGTGTGGTTATTCATGGATGAAAGGTCATGGTAGTGTCTTTGAATTGATTAATGACTTTGACTAAAGTGAAATGCATTGTCGTGATAAATATTGATGACATTATTGATGTATTGATTGATATATTGATTAGCTATCTCATCCTACGGTGTCTCTCAACTGGGTCAAAAGATTCATTGGACTAAAACGAGTCCTAATGTGTAATAAATTAACATAGAGGGACGCGTTAACAGTTCTGGTAGCAGAGCGACGGTTTGGCCCTTTGAGGCCTTAGAACAGAAAAATTACTGTTTAAATTGTTTTTCTGAAATAATGCAAATTGGAGGTATGATGTGTTTCTAAATTTACCATGACTTTCCCGGGATCTGAGAGCCTGCCTAAGTGAGTAGGGAATGTTCTCGGCATCATAGTATGAGTGGTGTAGGATTTGCGCTTGCTCAGCTTATGCATTTTGCAGCTGAATTGTGAAGTTTGTGTGTATTTAGGTCAGGTAATGTTGTTTTAGAAGGAGTGGGCGTACTCCGCAGTATGAGAGCAGGGAAGTCGGTGTACTTCATATGAGTGTGGCGCTTTGTGCTAAAAATTATCCACGTCGTTGGTTGTTTATGTACGGACCCGTCGTGGTCTAAGACTCCGGAGTATATTGACAAGTGTAGGAAGACACTTGGGTTTATGTTGTAATCTGTGTGGTTTAATAGGTCGATCAGACGTGGTTGACAAGTCGAGTTTGAGTTGAAACGTATGTGTGAAACCTTCGATGGAGATTTGGCAAGTTCTAAAGTGCACTAGAATGAACCACTGACAAGTCGAGAGTAGGATTTGCAGGTCGAATTCTGCTTGCGTATGCGGGAATTGAGAAGGAGAGAGTAGCGGCCAAGGCTTCAAGTGAAATCTCTGTAAAATTCTGAAGCAAATGTGTTACCCTTCCTGTAGTAAACCGGCAGATTTGTGTTGTTGTTAAGGTGCTCGCAGTAAGATTTTGCATTAGTTTTGTGTGAATTCAGTGAGGAGCGGACGAGCCGCAAGACTTTGTCAGCTGCAGTGTGTGAGTGTGACGTCAGTGGTGCCGCGCTGAGATAGGTCAGTTGTCGAGAGGGGTCGCGCACGGATTGGCTACCGTCCGTGAGAGGCAATAGGTTGAGAAAGGTGGGTGAAGAGTGTCCTGGGAACTAAGTCATTTTCTGATTAAAAACAAATAAAGAGAAAACGTAGAAATGAATTTTGTCAAAGCATTCAAGAGCGCTCTGAAAGGAGATGCCTACATTGTGGCCACTGATGGGGAGCCTACACCACCTGAGGGTACTCCAGCATACATAGTTATGGAGGAAAAGGGTGTCGCGCCTTGTTTATGGATGAAACAGTGGCGCAAATTAACAGAGAAAGAGGGATGTTTAATACGAAGGTGCTAGAGAATCTAAGGTGGATGTTAAGTACACAAAAACCACCTCCGAGGCCAGCTCAGTATGAGGCTTTAGCGATTTGGGACTTGATGGCTCTTAAACATAGACAAGAAAGATTCCAGAGAATACTAAAAAGGGCAGAAAAGTCTTATGCAGAAGCTAGATGGGATAATGAGAACAAAATGTGGAGCCGGGGAATTGTTGATGGACTGAAACTGTTCCCAGCAATAGCTCAGGGAGAAGAGACGCAGGGAAAGAAAGCCTCCTGTAAAACAGACAAAGATTCTAGTAAGCCTAAAGAAAATAAGAGACCTTGGGAAGAGGAAGATGATTCAGATGATGAAGAATTCATGGACCGATTACCACATGATCGCCCGCCACCTTATGTGGTGAGCGACAGTGTTCCAAGCACTAGCGTGGGTCCTGGGAACCAGACGCAGGAGAAGGGAGTTACTGATACGGTACAGGCTAGTGATACGGCATCGATACAGAATGGTGTCAGTGTACCCACTGCGCCAGACATGCAGATACAGTTGCAACCTCCACCGCAGATACAGAGAATCTATCCAGACGTCCCAGTACTTGAGACTACTACAAATCTGATTGTGCCACCAGACCCGATATATACAAAATCGAGGTTAATGCAGATTGAGTCAACTCCGAAATTACTGTCTCAGCCACAACCACAACTGATAGGGAATAAAACTCATAAAATTCTACTAAACAAGGTGTGGTTATTCATGGCTGAAAGGTCATGGTAGTGTCTTTGAATTGATTAATGACTTTGACTAAAGTGAAATGCATTGTCGTGATAAATATTGATGACATTATTGATGTATTGATTGATATATTGATTAGCTATCTCGTCCTACGGTGTCTCTCAACTGGGTCAAAAGATTAATTGGCCTAAAACGAGTCCTAATGTGTAATAAATTAACATAGAGGGACGCGTGAGGAAAGAAGCTGGCCCGTGGTTGGAAAAGCTACCCTGGCCTGGGCCGCCCTGGAATGAGGAAACGTATCTTAGGAGGCCCTGGAGGGCCTTGGGCGTGCTCCCAGAATAATGCGGCCCATGTTGTGAAGTACTGGCTGCACTTTGCAGCCGCGGGCTGCGGCCTTGCAAACCTTCCCCTTTAGAAATATTGCACCGGGGAAGCCTAAGAGAGTTTCCCCATTTTTCCCTATAAGTGGGTGCCCTCCCCCTATATTTCAATGCCCTACTAGTGTTTGGGGGCACATGTGTGATGCTCAGTGGGTCAGAGGCCCCTTCTCCGCTGAGGTTAAGATTTACCGTATAACCATGAACAGAAGCACAAGTGCTCCTGTGTCCTAAAGTGTGGGGAAGTGTCTAAGGAGCCTGCGCCACCCTATGACCTTTAGGAGCAATACCCTCAGCTAGTGTGGGGATACCAGCCACTATGCTGTCATTGTAATTTACCTGCTGTTTTAAACCGACCCCGGTGCCTCTGTGGAACTTATCACCGGAAACTCACTAATACGCGTGCAAGGCTCTCTTTGCCCATGGTGGCTTGCAGTTACAGTGTATACTAGTGACGTTTGGGGGGGATGCTTTGGTAAATCCAAATATTTTGCTTTGGGTTCCCTGGTGTGATTCCGACTGTCACTTGCACTGACAGAATAGCAAGTACTCTTTCTGGGATCGTATGAGATGTATAGTATTACTGATTCATGTGTTTTCATTTTGCAACGTGCACACTTCCTGCCCTGATGTCCAAATAGGTCATTATATCTTGCCTAATCAGGATAGTAAACTACATCTCAGGAGCTGCATAGTGTGTGCAGGGTTGATGGACCATGTCAGCAGGACTCTCAGATATCTTTCCAATAGAAGATGATTATATAGCTTCTGCGGCAACAATGTTCTTATGGGCTGCACTCATTGTGAAGGATAACCATTGCCTAGTGGCAGAGTAACTACTGGTACCTATTGTGTTGGTCTATATAATATAAACACATTTTTACATAATCCTGTGTGGACTCTGTTGTGTGGTGTATTTATTGTGTCAGTGGTATGTGTGTGTTGAGCAAATGCTTTATACATGACCTCTAGGAATAAGCCTGACTGCTCTATGTCAAGCTACTGGGGGTGGGCACAGGTTATCTTTGGTGTGTAACTTACTCACCCTGACTAGAGTGGTGGGTTTTGCCTAGCTGAGGTGCATACCTAGCCAAGCAGTAACTGAATTTCTAACTGTGTATTTCAGGAAACAAATTTTTGTTTTGGGGTCATTTGGAGTTAGATCTCTTTGCAAGCAGACTGACATTTCAAATGAAGAATTAATACAATTGGATGCCGGATCTGGGAGCATTAGCTATGATTGCTTTCCTTCAGAGCCGGAAAGGGACAAACGCTTACGCATTCCCTCCCTTTGAAATGATTCAGAGGGTCCTTCAGAAAATGAGACAGGGAGGTTGCTCCCTTGTCCTGATACCTCTGTTTTGGGCTTCTCAGGCATGGTACTCGATGAACTTGTAACTCGCTTGCGACTTTTCATGTATTCTTCCTGCTAAGGAGGGTCTGCTGAAAGACATAGATGGACGAACATCCTCTGGTCCTGACAAGGACTTTGAACCTTCTTGTTTGGAAAATAACAGGAGATCTTCAGAGATGTCTGGCCTTTCAGGAAGAGCTGAGAACTCCTGAAGGAGTCTTGGGCACCTAGACCTTGAGACAGATAAAAGGGAATTTGGAAGATCTGGGTAGACTGGTGCATGGAAAGGGAATTGGATCCTGTGCAGGCTCCAGTTGTTGAAGTAGTTAACTTCCTGGTAGAACATTTGATAGGGGTTTCAGTTATAGAACCATTAACTGTTACAGATCTGAAGTCTCTGCAGGTCACAGTTAGAAGTCTCTGAAGGTCACAGTTTGGTTAATGGCAGGAGTGTGGGGAAGAACGTTTTTGTATGTAGAGTTCTTCAGAGTATCAGGTTGAAGAAACCGCCTAGACCAAGATATCAATTTTTGAGGGATATTAATCTGGTTCTGACCTTATTTTCTACTTGGCCAGGGCATATATATCAGATGTTAAAGTGTTGGATGTAAGTAACAGGATTTATAATCCCTTTGGGGTAGTTTTTGAAATTGCTAAGAGAACTAAGACTATGTTGGTCATCTCAACCCTGGCGGACGGTGTTAAAGGTGCAGAAATACCGCAAACAGGCCGGCGGACAAAAAAAGGGAATTATGACCCTGGCGGAAACCGCCAACAAAGACAGTCACTTTAACACACCACCCGCCACGGCGGTACAGACAAACAGTGCAGCGGTCACCACCAACAGACAGGCGGGAGACAATGTACCGCAAACAGTATCACAACACACCAATCCGCCACCTTTTCCGGGGCGGATTCTCCGTGGATAAAAACACGGCGGAAACAGCTTTTGCTATGGGAAAACGCTCACCTGAACACACTCCACGAGGAACGACGACTCCATGGAGCCGGAACTTCAAATACTACCTGCCCTTGTCTTTCTGCTCGTTTACGACCAACAGCGACGTAGGCGCAGAAGATACCGGTGAGTACTGCATCTACGACACGGGGGAGGCAAAAGTTAGGGGGACACCCACCAAACACCCCCACCCTCGCATTAGACAACATACACACCAATGCAGTCAAAAATATCACATTAACAACCCACAAAGGCAAAGACAAAGCGAATTGCGGTCAAACATTGTAATGTGCCAATATACATGCCATACAAAAATATACTGACATATATCTCTAAATCACTCCTAATTATATATACAATACAAGAAGTAGTGCAGATATCTACACAACAATGTCCGTGCACCAACAGTCCAAAAATGCATGGGCGAGGCCCACAATAGATACCTGGCCAAAATCGGAGAGAACACTGCCGGGGCATCAGATAGAAACACTACAGGCACCTCAGGGGGAAGGGAAGGGGGGGCACCTCAGCCGGATGAATGCAAAGCCAGATCCACGACGGGGCTCCATGCCCATTGATGTATCCTGGGGAGTGTAAAGCCACAGTCTCACAAGTCTTTACAGTGGGTGGTTTGCCCACTGTGCCATCCTGGGGAGTGCAAAGCCACAGTCTCTCAAGTCACTACAGTGGGTGGCTTGCCCACTGTTCCATCCTGGGGAGTGCAAAGCCACAGTCTCTCAAGTCTCACAAGTGGGTGGGTTGCCCACTAGACCATCCTGGGGAGTGCAAAGCCACAATTTTGCAAGTAGATGCAGTTCTCTACTGGTACTGGGTGGGACTGGTGCCCAGACTGGATGAGTCTCCCCGTGAAAGTTCATGTCCTGTCACTGTCCCAGCTGCACATGGGATAAGGATGCCTGATGTGGCGGCCTATTCTTACCTACACAGTGCTTGCCCTGTTCAGCGGTGCTTAGCCATGCCGGTCTATGGACTGTTCAGTGGTGCTTTGCCATGGCGGTCTTTGCCCTGTTCAGCGGTCTTCACCATGGCGGTCTTTGCCCTGTTCAGCGGTGCTTTGACATGGCGGTTCTGGACTGTTCAGCGGTGCTTAGCCATGCCGGTCTATGGACTGTTCAGCGGAGCTTTGCCATGGCGGTCTTTGCCCTGTTCAGCGGTCTTCACCATGGCGGTCTTTGCCCTGTTCAGCGGTCTTCACCATGGCAGTCTTTGCCCTGTTTAGCTGTGCTTTGACATGGCGGTTCTGGACTGTTCAGCGGTGCTTAGCCATGCCGGTCTATGGACTGCTCAGCGATGCTTTGCCATGGCGTTCTTTGCCCTGTTCAGCGGTCTTCACCATGGCGGTCTTTGCCCTGTTCAGCGGTCTTCACCATGGCGGTCTTTGCCCTGTTCAGCGGTGCTTTGACATGGCGGTTCTGGACTGTTCAGCGGTGCTTAGCCATGCCGGTCTATGGACTGTTCAGCTGTGCTTTGCCATGGCGGTTCAGATACTGACATTGGTGTGTGGCATGACGAACTCCACACTGGACATTGGTGTGTGGCATGACGATCTCCATACTGGACATTGGTGTGTGGCATGACGAACTCCACACTGGACATTGGTGTGTGGCATGACGTTCCATCATTGGCCAGCGGGGCTGTGGGATCCTGGTCCCTCCTGGGCTGTGACTCCGGCGGTGGTCTCCTGACCAGTGACGATACTTGGGCCCTCCTGGGCTGTGACTATGGCGGTGGTCTCCTGACCAGTGACGATACTTGGGCCCTCCTGGGCTGTGACTCGGTGGTGGTCTCCTGACCAGTAACGATACTTGGGCCCTCATGGGCTGTGAATCTGGTGGTGGTCTCTGGGCCAGTAACGATACTTGGGCCCTCCTGGGCTGTGACTCCGGCGGTGGTCTCCTGACCAGTAACGATACTTGGGCCCTCCTGGGCTGTGACTCTGGCGGTGGTCTCTGGACCAGTAACGATACTTGGGCCCTCCTGGGCTGTGACTCCGGCGGTGGTCTCCTGACCAGTAACGATACTTGGGCCCTCCTGGGCTGTGACTCCGGCGGTGGTCTCTGGACCACTAACGATACTTCGGCCCTCCTGGGCTGTGACTCTGGCGGTGGTCTCCTGACCAGTAACGATACTTGGGCCCTCCTGGGCTGTGACTCTGGCGGTGGTCTCTGGACCAGTAACGATACTTGGGCCCTCCTGGGCTGTGACTCTGGCGGTGGTCTCTGGACCAGTAACGATACTTGGGCCCTCCTGGGCTGTGACTCAGGCGGTGGTCTCCTGACCAGTAACAATACTTGGGCCCTCCTGGGCTGTGACTCCGGCGGTGGTCTCCTGACCAGTAACGATACTTGGGCCCTCCTGGGCTGTGACTCTGGCGGTGGTCTCTGGACCAGTGACGACGGTGCTGGTGGTTGTGTCTGGACCGCCGGAAATGATGGTGCACTTCTCCGCCGTGACACTCACAACAGGCTGGGGAGACTTCCTCTGGACCTTCCCCACCTTCTTTGGAGTTACAGCTGACTCACCAATCGCCTTGGATCCCATTTCACTTGTTGTCCCACCTGGAGTCTTGACACGCTCCCGTCGTCCACTCCCCAATTTCAGAGCCTTTACAGGGGGTGGGCTGCCAGTGCCTTGGCTCCGGGTCCTACTGCCTGACCTGGTGGCCGGTGCACTCCAAAAACCTGGAACACGCACCACTGGTACTGGAGACTTTTTGGCTGAGGCGCTACGACGGGACTGATGAATTGGAGGGGGGGCAAAAAGGTCAATTTGACATAGGGACAGTTTCTGACGGACACTGGGATGGGTAGCTAGAGAGTGTCTGGGAGTGGAGGTAGAGGAGATGGTTGTAGGAGGTGTCACTTTAGGTGTTTTGGGTGCAGGTGCAGGTACTGGAGGCTGTCGTGAGGTGGATGGATGTTGGGTAAGTGATTGCCGGCGTTTGTGTACTTTGGGAGGGGGCGTCACAGACACACTGGGAGAGGACACAGGGGATGTGTAAATGGCAGTGGAGGTGGTGAGTGCAGGTGAGCGGCTTGTGGTGCTGGGTGTCCTGGTGCGAGTCCTAGTGCCCGTAGATGTGGTGCATGCAGGTGTGTGTGTAGACGAGACTGGGAGGGAGGAGGGAGAAGAGGAGGAGGGGGACACAGTGGAGACAGTGGATGTTGCTGTGTCTGTATGTGGGTGAGGCTTGCGTGAGTGCCTGTGGTGTGTGTGGTGCCTCTGTTTGCTTGACCTACTTGTGTGTGTTGACTTGTGTGCATGCTGGTCTGTAGGTGTGCTTGGGATGGGCTGGGGTACAGGGGATTGGGTCTGGGTGGAGGAAGTTGGAGGGGGGAGGCTGGACACAGGGACAATGGCTGCCATCAGTGCTGAGGCCAGAGATTGCAGGGTTCGCTGAAGGGCAGCCTGACCAGAATGAATGCCCTCAAGAAATGCATTACCGTGTTGCAACTGTCGTTTTACACCCTGGATGGCATTCACAATGGTAGACTGCCCAACAGTGAGAGACCTGAGGAGGTCAATGGCCTCCTCACTGAGGGCAGTAGGGGTGACTGGGGCAGGGCCTGAGGTGCCTGGGGCGAAGGTGATGCCCACCCTCCTGGGTGAGCGGGCACGGGGCGAACGCTGAGGGGCTGCTGGGAGGGCGGGGCTGGTAGGGGAGGTGGCGGCTGTACCTGTAGAAGTGGGGCGCACAGATGGTGCCGCCACCACAGGGGAGCTCACATCGGCGGACGAGTCCGTGTCGCTGGTTGGTGATCCGGTGGCCGACGTGAAGCTCTCCTCGCCCTCCGTCCCACTGGTGCATTCAGAGTCTGTGGTGTTGCCCTCCATGGCCATGTGGGATGCAGCTCCCTCGTGCTCCGGTGCCACTGTACCTCCGCCTGATGATGCTGATGTACAAAAGGACAGGGAGAGGAGGAAAAGGGGGGGAGACAGAAGAAAGAGAGTTTTAGTGCATGGCATACCGCTACCGTTGGCAGACAAGACAGACGCAGCAGCCCCATGCATTACGCCGTGCTCCTGGCCTCTGCACATGCAATTTCTGGGATATGGCCTACATGGAAATGGTAGAAATCCGCGCACATGGATGGCAAAGGGGCAACTATACCTCAACTTGCCACTCTTCTGAGCTGGGGTAGAGTGCCACATGGCCTACATTACGGAGGGGCCTTGCCTACCTAACTCTCCCTGGACTAGGGACACCCACAGCCCACCTCCCCCACCCAGACCCCTCCACTGCACGCAAAGTCCGCAGAATGAGGTTGTACTCACCCCCTTGTGTCTGCTGTGATGTCCTCATGTGCCCATCCAACTCCGGGTAGGCCACCGTCAGGATCCGGAACATCAGGGGGGTCATGGTGCGATGGGCACCCCCCCACGTTGGGAGGCCATCCCCAGCTGAGCCTCCGCCGTCTTCTTGCTGCAGCGGTGAACGTCCTACCATCTCTTACGGAAGTGGGTGCCCCGTCTCTGGTGGGCCCCCAGGGTCCGGACCTCCTTGGCGATGGCACGCCAAATGTCTCTCTTCTGGTGGGCGCTGACCTACATGACATGCACAAGGAAAGAGGAACAGTCATTCCCTACTGCACCTTCAATGTGAGTGGCCCCCTCCCAACTCTGCCCATGTGGCCCATTCATCCCCATGCATTTCTGTTCTTAGAACTCTGCCCCCTTCCCTCTCCCACACAGCCCTGTCTGCCCAGGCCTAGCCCATCCAACGTGCTCCCTGTGTACTGACCTGTTGGTCTGGAGGACCGTAGAGTAGCATGTACTGGGTGAGGACCCCATCCACAAGTTTCTCCAACTGCTGTGCAGTGAAGGCAGGGGCCCTTTCCCCAGACGCAGCAGCCATCGTCGCTTCCAGACCGAGGTCACAGCAGCACTGGCAGTGTAGGTCCTCTCCTGTCGAAGGTCAGGTATCTAGTGATTGAACAGATAGAAAATGGCGGTGACGTCCGCGGCGGTGCGCATCATCACCAGCGGCGCACCTGTTCATTGGCTCCTGGGACCCATAGGGTCCAATGTTAACCAATGCAGCATTGCGCCGCGGTCTACGACCGCCTACCGCGACGGTGTCCAACACCAGCGCAGTTACCCCACAATCCCATTGACCCAGTTTAGAGGTCAGGCAGCTGCCATTTCAGGGGCCCACATGGCTTCATTTACTACTGCGTCACACATACCGAGGCCTACACTCAAAACATAACCAGGAAGGGTTAATTGTCTGTTGTAGTCTTGTGTGTGACTGTGGGTACATACCTGGAGGAATGGTGACTGTTTCTTCGCTGTTGTCCTTCTTAGGCACCGTCAGCTGGGACATATGGGAAGATGGCGGAATCCGCCGGTGTACCGACCGCTGGTGGACCTGTTGACAATGGAAGAGAGACATTTGATCGTCACCTACCGGTTTGACCGTGCCACAATCCAGCAACTATGTACCCAGTTGGAGCCAGACCTGATGTCACCAATCCGCCATCCGACTGGAATCCCCCCCTGACGTGCAGGTGCTGTCAGTGCTCCATTTCCTTGCAAGTGGGTCATTTCAGACTACTGTGGCCATGGCATCAGGGATGTCCCAGCCTATGTTTTCCAACGTCTTGTCCAGAGTGTTGTCTGCCCTGCTGAAACACGTAAGGAGATACATCATTTTCCCTGAGGTGGAGGATTTGCCTACATTGAAAGGTGACTTCTATGCCCTTGGACATATCCCCAACGTCATAGGTGCCATTGATGGGACCCATGTAGCTCTGGTCTCCCCCCGCAGGAGTGAACAGGTGTACAGGAACAGGAAGAGTTATCATTCGATGAATGTCCAGATGGTCTGTTTGGCAGACCAGTACATCTCGCAGGTAAATGCTATGTTCCCTGGCTCTGTGCATGACGCCTACATCCTGCACAATAGCAGCATCCCTGATATGATGGGTGAACTCCAGAGGCACCGTGTATGGCTATTGGGGGACTCTGGTTACCCCAACCTTTCCTGGCTACTAACCCCAGTGAGGAATCCCAGGACCAGGGCAGAGGAACGGTACAATGAGGCCCATTGGCGGACTAGGAGGGTGATCGAACGCACCTTTGGCCTCCTGAAAGCCAGGTTCAGGTGCCTCCATATGACAGGTGGGTCCCTATTCTACTCACAGAAGAAGGTGTGCGACATCATCATCGCCTGCT